>NC_052630.1:65567968-66975468 GCF_016161935.1 Mauremys reevesii | reverse complement strand
GAGTCTATATATTCATCAGCAAATCTGCAGCTTCTAAAACCATGGGTAGTATTCTGCCTTTACCTCGCCTGTAACTACCCATAACAATTGCTCCTGGGCCAACAGATCAAATAGTTTTCTGTAATCACCTTCAGCCCCCTCCCCATTACCTATTTTATGTACATATTCAACATGAGTGATATTGTCAAACATTTTGAGATTTCTATACATCAATTGATAGATCTCAGGGATAATCTTAAATCTTTCTCAATACATTTTTTTAAAATTTCCCATGCACCTTATCATCACCCTCCTCCATATCATTAAAAACTTGTCTCATTTTCCCAGCTAATCTGGTTAAGAGGAGAGGTTAATCTGTTTATCCTCTGGAATATTGTGCATCCCACATGGCCTCTCAAAGGTAGACAGGTACTCTTCTATATAATCTTTATAAATTGGTCAGACTTTCTCCCTCTCCATTTTGTTGTAGGAGGATGGGGAAGCCCCCTTTGCTGCTCCACTATTTTGAGCTGCATTGCTTGAGCTTCTGTCAGCCTCCTGTGTGCCTGCTCCTCAGCTTCTGCATTGGCCTTTGCTGCATTGCATGTGTTTTTGGTGGGCTTTGTCCTCAGCTTCTTTGTTAGGGTATGTCTACACTACGGGATTATTCCGATTTTACATAAACCGGTTTTGTAAAACAGATTGTATAAAGTCGAGTGCACGCGGCCACACTAAGCACCTTAATTCGGCGGTGTGCGTCCATGTACCGAGGCTAGTGTCGATTTCCGGAGCGTTGCACTGTGGGTAGCTATCCCGTAGCTATCCCATAGTTCCCGCAGTCTCCCCTGCCCATTGGAATTCTGGGTTGAGATCCC
This sequence comes from Mauremys reevesii, assembly GCF_016161935.1. Classification (NCBI taxonomy): domain Eukaryota; kingdom Metazoa; phylum Chordata; order Testudines; family Geoemydidae; genus Mauremys; species Mauremys reevesii. The sequence continues at coordinate 66,974,614 of NC_052630.1, read as the reverse complement.
AATGCAAAAACAGTGTCGCGGGTGATTCTGGGTAAATGTCGTCACTCAATCCTTCCTCTGGGAAAGCAACTGCAGACAATCATTTCGCCCCCTTTTTCCCTGGATTGCCCTGGCAGACGCCATAGCATGGCAATCATGGAGCCCATTTTGCCTTTTGTCACTGTAACCGTATGTGTACTGGATGCTGCTGACAGACACAGTACTGCACTGCTACACAGCAGCATTCATTTGCCTTTGCAAGATAGCAGAGGTAGTTACCAGTCATATTGTACCGTCTACCATGCCATTGTAAATTGGCGATGAGATGACGGTTATCAGTCGTTCTGTACCGTCTGCTGCTATCATGGGTGCTCCTGGCTGGCCTCGCTGAGGTCGGCCGGGGGCGCATAGGCAAAAATGGGAATGACCCCCTGGGTCATTCCCTTCCTATGTTTTGTCTAAAAATAGAGTCAGTCCTGCCTAGAATATGGGGCAAGTGTACTAGAGAACCAGAGAGCACAGCCGCTCCGTGTCAGAGCCCCAGAGATCCCGCAGAAATGATGAGCTGCATGCCATTTTAGGGGGTGCCCCTGCAACAACCCCACCCGTTGCTTCCCTCCTCCCCCAATCCTCCTGGGCTACTGTGGCAGTGTCCCCCCATTTGTGTGATGAAGTAATAAAGAATGCAGGAATAAGAAACAGACTTTTTAGTGAGATAAAATGAGGGGGAGGAAGCCTCCAGCTGCTATGATAGTCCAGGCAGGACATTAAAGGGTAGGGGGGGAGAGGAGACCAGCCTTCTGCTGCTATGATAGTCCAGGCAGTACAGAATCTTTTCTTTATACATGACAGAGGGGGGGCTGATGGAGCTCAGCCCCCAGTTGCTATGATGAGGACGGTTACCAGCTGTTCTGTACCATCTGCTGGAAATGACCAGGAGTCATTCCTATTTTTACCCAGGCGGCCCCGGCCGACCTCACCGAGGCCAGCCAGGAGCACTCACAGGCTGATGACGAGAACAGATACCAGTCCTTCTGTACTGTACCGTCTGCCACCGGGGAGAGGGGAGAGGATGCTGCTGTTTAGCTCTCCAGTACCCCGTCTACCAGCAGCATGCAGTAGACATAGGGTGACATTAAAAAAAGGCGAGAAATGATTTTTTTCCCTTTTCTTTCGGGGGGGGGTGAAGGATGTAAATTGACGACATACACCCTGAAACACCCGGGAAAATGTTTTTGACCCTTCAGGCACTTGGAGCCCAGCCAAGAATGCAAATGCTTTTCGGAGACTGCGGGGACTGTGGGATAGCTGGAGTCCTCAGTACCCCCTCCCTCCCTCCATGAGCGTCCATTTGATTCTTTGGCTTTCCGTTACGCTTGTCACGGAGCACTGTGCTGAGTTCCTGCTGTGGCCTCTGGAGATTTTTTCAAATGCTTTGTCATTTCGTCTTCTGTAACGGAGCTGTGATAGAACAGATTTGCCTTCCCATACAGCGATCAGATCCAGTATCTCCCGTACGGTCCATGCTGGAGCTCTTTTTGGATTTGGGACTGCATCGCCACCTGTGCTGATCAGAGCTCCATGCTGGGCAAACAGGAAATGAAATTCAAAAGTTTGCGGGGCTTTTCCTGTCTACCTGGCCAGTGCATCCGAGTTCAGATTGTTGTCCAGAGCAGTCACAATGGTGCACTGTGGGATACCGCCTGGAGGCCAATACCGTCAATTTGCGGCCACACTAACCCTAATCTGATATGGTAATACCGATTTCAGCGCTACTCCTCTCGTCGGAGAGGAGTACAGAAACCGGTTTAAAGACATCTGGGTGCTTATCTCCCACCGGTTTATATCGATATAAAGGGCCTCGTTGTGTGGACGGGTGCAGCGTTAAATCGGTTTAACGCTGCTAAAATCGGTTTAAACGTGTAGTGTAGACCAGGCCTTAGTCTTGACTGTGTCCTGGGCTGCTTTGGTCTTCCTGATCTGCAATTCACCATTGGTCTCTAGTGATAGCATTCTTCCTTGGCTCTCAGGTACTGCAATCAGGCCAATTCCACTGAAGTGGTCACCTCGGTGGGATCTTGGACAGGATGATTCTCACACTCTGGATCAGACTCCATCTCATCTTTCTTCCTTTGCACCTGATCACAATTTGTGACTCACTCATCTTCCTCCAGTTTATGAATCACCTGGGGCTTAGGTGGGAGATAAGCACCCAGATGTCTAGAGGGAGGCTGCAGTGAGCATGCCCCAGGATATAAAACTTAGGGGCTAAGGGAACTTCTACAGTTGAAGGTAAGGTGCTGAGTGAGTGTAGGCACCTACAGGGGTAGGTGGAAGCCAAGCAGAGTTTTGTGGATTGCAGTGGTGCTGCGTACGGTGACTTAGGCACTGAACTCTGGAGTTTGGACGCCTACGTTGCTTTGTGGATGGCACCCAAGCTGCCTAACAATGAAAGGTAATTGGAGATAATACATTTTTTCTTAATACATATACTATCAAAACGTGATCAGTCACCACATGAATCTCTTTACCTATATGTTTTCTCCTACCCATTGTCTGTATCAGACTATGTGCTTTCTGGGAAGAGACCATGCCTTCTCCTGTGTTTGTACAGTGCCTAGCATATTGTGGCCACTAGTGAAAACAAATAATAAAATAGTAATAGGGGGAAAAAAAATTTCCCTCCCTCCGAATGCTTTCATGTTCATCCTAAGTGTAAATGTGGTCTATCCCCAGTTCTGTGTGAATACTGCTATGCTTCATGTTATGCTACAAATTCTAGTTAGAAATTATATAGTTAATAAATTATGGTATAGACACAGAGTAAACAATTAGGCATATGTGTTTATGGTTTCTCATCTTCCTTCTATTCTTGGTTGTATTAACCTCTTCAGGCAGTAAAAAAGTTTTCACCTCAGGAAAGATTAACAATTATGACTTCATAATCAAATCTAACATTCTAATATTGAACAATTTCAAACAGGTTTCTAGACAATTAAGCATGCTATGAGAGCTAGTGGTATTTTGCAGTTCCTTTTCAGATTAGTAAAATAATCCCCCAGATTGCTCACTCAATACTCAGTTTCTTTTAGTCTCTAACTAGATTGAATAATGATATCTCTAGCAAAGCTTATTAAAATGTTTAGATTTAAAATATTTCTGTGACCTGCTTTTATCTCTTGATGCAGTAGATCACTGTGATGGAAAAGTATGAGCTTATCTACTAATTCATTAAACACTGAAGTAAAGAAAGCTGTTAGTGGATATATAATTGTAGGCAGGATTTCTGATGGGGGAATCTCAATGTGTGCTATTATGTTGCATTTATAACTAACAAATGATAATCAAAAATGTCAAATCTAATCAAAGGACACTCATATTACAAATGCATTAGTGTTCTCATGGAACAGTGTACAATACAGAGTCAAAAATTGAAAGGCATGCAACCAAAAATGAATCATTGCATAATATGAGAATAGAAATACCCACTGATTAAATTATTCTTTCCATAGAAAGACACATATTAGACTAAGAAACTTCCTATACTTTGCAGCTCAGAACAGCAAGATCATGTGTGACAACAAAAACATGTAATTTCTTTATCCTGTAGACCAGTGGTCACCAACCAGTCGATTGTGATTGACTGGTCAATCCTGGAGCCTCTGACAGTCGATTGCGATCTCCAGCTGCTAATCTGACGACGCAGCGGGGCCAAGCAGGCTCCCTGCCTGCCCTGGCAATGCGCCGCTCCCAGAAGCGGCCAGCATGCCTTGAGGCCCCTGAGGGTGGAGGGGAAGGGGTCTCCGTGCACTGCTCCTGCCTGCATGCACTGCCCCTGTAGCTCTCATTGACTGGGAACAGGAAACTGTGACCAATGGGAGCTGCAGGAGTGCTGCCTGCAGAGAGGGCAGCATGCGGAGCCACATTCCCCCCCACTCAGGGCCACAGGGCATGAGGCCGCTTCCAGGAGTGGCGTGGGGCCAGGACAGGCAGGGAGCCTCCGTTAGCCCTGCTGCGCTGCTAACCGGGAGCCACCTGACCTAAGTGCCACCTGGCAGGAGCCTGTACGCCAGCGCTGAGCTCCCTGTCATAGCCAGCACTCAGTACCCCCTCCTACACCCCAACCTCCCCACCCCAGCCCTGAGCTTCCTCCGAGAGATTGCACCCTGTACCCCCTCTCTCATCCCAACCCCCTGCCCCAGCCCAGAGCCCCCTTCTGCACCCAAACTCCCTCCCAGAGCTTGCACCCCCACCCCCTCCTGCAACCCCAGCCCAAGGCTCAGTCTGGAGCCCCCTTCCACACTCCGAACCTCTCGGCCCTAGCCCAGAGCCTGCACCCTCTCCCATACCCTAGCCCTCTGCCCCAGGCTGGTGAAAGTGAGGGAGGGAGAGCAAGCAACAGAGAGGTGGGGGATGATGTGAGTGGAGCAGGGCCTCAAGAGTGGGGCGGGGTAGATCCTAGGTTGCACTTAAATTCAAAAAGTGAATTTGTTCATAAAAAGGTTGGAGACCGCTGCTATAGATAGTATTATTCAAGTTTCGGAGTTTGAACCTAAAATGATCATTAACGTCCAAAGATTCAACAACACGTTAGAGAATGCTGCTGCTATTATATTGGATTTGTTCAAAGCTCAGTTTTCTGTAAAACAGAGTTATTAAACTCAGGCCTATGAGATTATGATATTTGGTGATTTTCATGTTAGGTGCAGTGGTACATATTTTACTCTAGACTAGGAGCCATTATAATTATCATGTCCTTCCTTTCCCTTCAGTGTTGATTACTGTTTTGACACAGATACAGTACTCAAAGATCCCCACTGTGTTTGTCTCCCATTAGGATCTACGAGCATGATTCTCAGTCCTAATGAATTTGACAACCTGTGTATTTCAGTGCCCTAAACTCTGTCTGTGTTCTGGAAATGTGCATTTCCTCTGCATTACAGGGCAACTGTAGAGATCCTAGAATTCTGAAAAGTGAAATATTTGAAAATCCTGTGAACTAGTAAACATTTTAAGTAAATCCTGTAAGAAACAAAAAACTTGAATTTTGTTCATGAAGCATAATTTTGGACTCTAAATAGTTTGAATAAAAAATATACTGAGCCCATTACATTTTCAAATCTGAAGTTCTGCCAAGGTATTCAATTACAGAATATTTTTGTGGTGTTCCATACCATCATATGCACAGTTTGAGTGGGTTGTCCTACTTCTACAGTCATAAGGTTCTTAGCTATGAACGTGATCTAATGTAGTACATATGATTTCTAGTCTACATTTAATTTTTTAGTCATTTTATTACATTCATTATTCAGTAGTATTTGGTATCTTTGAAAATACGTTTAAACAAAAAAACACAGGTATGTTGAGACCAAATATATGACATCTGAGCTAAGGGCTTGTGCATCAGTTAAAAAACATAACACATACACATCACTGTTATCCCATGTTGTTACATTTTCTATTCCAAGTCTTAATCATCTTAAAGGCACAGTTGTTATGGCTATATAACACACCAAATTCAACAATTCTTGTATTAATGAGTTCATCCTGGATATACTGTAGGCAGCATATTCCCCCATTCTTCCCTCCAGGTATAACAATCAACAGACTAGCCTTCTGAATATGCAGGTCACTGGTCATTTCAGCATGATCTCCTAGCTGACAAGAGTTGCTGGATCACCAGCATCTCCAATTCCTTTGGTGAATTTCTGAGGTCAGCAGCAATAGGTACCAGGAACTGCCGTCCAGTGAAACTGATTATAGACAGGGCCGGATTAACCTTTTGTGGGCCTGGCGCCAAACATATTTGTGGGCCCCCCTGGGGGCAATGGAGCATGGTGCAGGGTAGGGGGGTTCATCCCCAGAGTGAGGGGCCGGCCAGGGGCATGGCATGGCATGGATGACCCCGCTCTGCCCAGCCCAGTGCGAGGGCACTATTTACAAACCAGCACACTGTCCCTCCCGCACCCCCCCACCCAACTGGCCGAGACTGGCCAGGCTTCTGCATCAGTCCCAGGCGGTTCAGCTCCAGGGAGACAGGTGGGGCCCCACAGGTGGTGGGAAGCAGAGACTACCTGGAGCCGGAGGTGCACTGGAGTCCGGCCAGGAGGCAGAGAGAAACCGGCGGGCGGGGCTGGGGGGGAGAGGAACCCTTGGCCGGCCAGCAGACAGGCCAAGAGGAGCAAGTGGTGAGCATGGGGGAGCCAGCAGGTTGGCGTGGTCTCAGCGAACAGTACAAGTAGAGCAGGATGGAGTCTCTTCTGAGCATGGGCCTGGCTCCATTGTGCCATTGTAAACCTGGCACTGATTATAGAGCCACCAAATGATATGCAAATCACAGCTATAGCTTGTTAGATTCTGTAGTTTAGTTTTGGTGCAGAATGGGAACAACACAGAAAATAATTTTAACTGGAGGAAGTTTCAGCTAGCCTCTGACCAAACACAAAGCTTTTGCAATATATTGAATGCAGCAACAATGGTAGCACAGTAGCCTAGCCTGTTGCAATAAAGATATATAGCGGTATATGCACATTTCTGTAGAAAACAGGGATGCGGTTGTAGCAGATCTTAACCCGTTTTTTCTTAACTCATGTACGTTTCTGATTTATTTCTTCTAATACTATATCCTCTTGGATTAAAAAGAAACTCACAAATTTGAGGGAGAATTTTTATGAATGGATTCTAAGATAATTTATTAATCTCCAATTTTGCAGTGCTCTGTTGACATATAAAGCTGGAATACTGTATAATAGTCTTAGGCAGTTCCTGACCCCTTTGACAGAATGTCAATGCACCAGGCTGTTCCAGCACAGAATCAAAACTTGGCTACTGCATCTTCAAATGACGATACTGGCCTTGGGACCACAAGCCTCGGCTAGATCCACTTAATGAAAGAGGAAAAGCTCTTCCTGGGAGAATTTATATTCTGAAAGTGTAATATAATTAAACATGCATGGGTTGGACTACTGCATTCAGTGCACCGTAGAAAAGGGTGCAGAATTGCTGCAACTAGATTGCAAGAAATGGTACAGAGTTTTTTATATTAATTCATAAGAACAGCCTTACTGGGTCAGACCATCCAGCCCAGTATGCTGTCTTCTAATAGTGGCCAATGCCAGGTGCTTCAGAGGGAATGAACAGAACAGGCAATCATTTAGTGCTCCATCCCTTGACATCCACTCACAGCTTCTGGCAATCAGAGACTAGGGACTCCGTGTGGCAAATAGCCACTGATGGACCAATGCTCCATGAACTTATCTAATTGTTTTTTAACCCTGTTATAGTTTTGGCCTTCATAGGTTGACTGTGTTGTGTGAAGAAGTACTTCTGTTTGTTTTAAACCTGATGCATATTAATTTAATTGGTTGTTCCTGGTTCTTGTGTTATGTGAAGAGGTAAATAACACTTCCTTATTCACTTTTTCCACACCATTCACAGTTTTATAGACCCCTCTCATATCTCCTCTTAGTCATCTCTTTTCCAAGCTGAACATTGATAGAAAATACCATATTGTGTATATACTATGTGTCACTTAGGTAGATACCCATTATATTTATCCAGTGAGAAACTCACTTGGGAGCATACAGCTACCTGGTTATCCGGACACCCATTCTTTTCCCATTCCATTCTTTCCCCCTCTCCCAAGGCACGCGTTTCGTACTGAGGAGTGCATGCACCTGCCATGTGTGAAATCTTAGCCACATTTAAATTATTCCGCGCGGGGGGGAGCACCCACCCACCCTTCTTTGAAAGCCTGTGAAACAATAATTCAGCATCAGCAAAATGTTGAAGAAAAGATGGAGACCAAGGAGAAATTTCTGGCACAAGATGCTTTTCTTCAGAAAGTTAGAAGGGCTGAGACTGCAGGACCTGCCTCCTCTGTTTTAACTACAGCTCTGCTGCATAACCTCCACCTGCCCGTCCACTCTCTTTTCCTCTCCTGCCGCTGGCTGTTTAACCGCCCTTGCTATTTTTGGGGGGGAGTGGGAGTGACCTCGGCGTTGGGCGTGGCCGTGTCCCGTTCCCTAAGCGCTCTGCTTTTTGACATTTGATGCTCGCATTTCCCGTCAGGGGCAGAACCCCCCCCCGCGCATTGACCCCTCTTGGCTTTGCTGCCTGCTCCACCCAGACTCGCCCCGCTTCGCCGCCACCCTCTAGCCTCAGGCCCTGTCAGGGTCTCCCGCCTCTCCTCCCGTCCCATTCGATCTCGTCCCGCTCCATCCCCATGCTCTCCTTTCCCGCCCACGTCAGCCTGCTCCTGCCCTCTGTCATTCGCTGCTCCAGCGCGTGCACTCTGGTTCCCGTCGCCGCCCGCACCGCCGGCGTGGGGCTCCAGAGCCGGCCTAGCCTGGTTGCTCGCCGTCTCGGCACTCGATTTTCTTGCTGCTTGTGGTGTCGCCATTTTGTAAGGGAAGTTCGGGCCGGTTGCGAGGCGCATGGCGGGGAGGTACCGGTAAGTTACGTTACCCAGCAACTCCTCGCCCCGGGAGCGCGCTAGCTCCAAAGCAGCGGCGCCGGCGGGGCTGTGGGTCCCGTCTGCGGCGAGGCAGGCGGCGGGGAGCTGCGTAGCGCTCGGGGCTCTTTGTGGGGGGACGGGCGGGTGAGTGTCTGCACCGGGCAGCCCAAGCCCTGCAGTGCAGGGTCCCCTGGGCGAGGCCTGCATCCGCCTTGCCGTGGAGAGCGGTATGGACGAGACCCTGGGCCGGTTGGCCCCGGAGAGGCGGGATGGCTGAGCGCGATCAAACCGCTCCCGTGTCCCTGGGGAGAATGTAGGGCTGGGCTGAGGCCATGTCCACACTAGCAGGGGTTTGCCCCACAGCAAGCGAGCGCTTCTGTCAGACTGGTTCCGCTCCCTGGCCAGAGTAGCTTTTCGGCAGGGGGCTTCTTTGGCATTGTCACGGCACCTGCACTATGGCTTTTGTCGGTATAGAAATGTTGCAAAAAGAAAATCCCACCCCATAAGTGGTGTTATCTAGACTGGTGAGTTACTAGTGTAGATAAAGCCCGAGCTTCTAACTGCGCTGCCACACCATTTCTGTGCCCACAACCGTGTCTCCACGGCAAACTTCTCCTGTTTGCAGAGCTAGGCCAGGGGTGTGATCCCTGATAGTCATAGGTTTGCTGGTATAAGCTCCATGGTAGGTTTATTTTGGAATGTGTGGGGTCTGGGATGGTTGGCAAAAGCTCAGTTGTGCAATTTTAAGTTGTGTTAGTGATAGAAGCACTTTGTCATTATAGTTTAGGACCCTTCCAAATTCACTGTCCATTTTGGTCAATTTCACTGCCAGGGATTTTTTAAATTAGTCAATTTCATATTTTCAGATATTTACATCTGAAATTTCAGTGTTGTAACCATAAGGGTCCTGAGCTAAAAGGCTGGCAGGATGGGATGGTTGCAAGGCTATTGTGTGTGTGTGTGTGGGGGGGGTGTCATGGGATTTCTCCCCTTATTTCTGACCTGCTGCTGACAAGTGTGCTGCCTTCAGTGCTGGGCAGCCAGAGAGGAAGGCTGCTGGCCAGGTGCCCAGCCCTAAAGCTAGTGCCTCCACCAGCAGCAGTGCAGAAGTGAGGGTTGTAGGGTATAGGGTGTATGGGTTTTCCTGGAAGTCTGCTGCCTAAGAGGGGGGCTGACAGCTGGAGGTGTGGCTTCTGTGTGCTAGAAGGTATGTGTGACAGCTGGAGCTGCAGCCTCTCCACAGGGTGGTGTGTGTGTGAGAGACAGCTAGAGTGGCAGCTGGGAGATGCATTTTGAGTGGGGAGCCCAGCCCTTAGAGAAGAATGGAGTGATGAGGAAACTGAACTACAGCTCCACCAGAGCAGGAGATCCAAATCAAAATATTTGGATTTTTTTGTACGTATGGTTTTTTGACAAAAAAAGCAAAAGTTTCTACAGAAAGCAGACACTTCCTGAAAAATGTCGTTGGGTTGAAAATCCAACTTTTGACTGAAAAAAATTGTGACAGAAAAATGTTGACCAGTCCTATATGCCATTATTAACTACTGAAAATATCAATGCACTCCTTGGATAATATCATAGTGCTGTTCTAAAGGAATTTTATAGTGGAAAAGAAGGATTGTTTAAATGTGAGTAAATATCTAGTAGTCATGAGTTCTGATTCACTGAATGACATTTAAACTATCTGTGCATAAATTTCCCTATCTGTAAAATTGGGATAATAGTGTTTTGCTTTATGTGGGTATTGTAAGGTTTACTTAATGTTTCGAAAGTGCTTTGAAATATGTGGACAAAAGGGTCTACATATATGCAAAATATTTTTACAATAAGAAAATATTATGTTATAAAAGGGTTGTGGAGATAATATAATCATAGAATCGTAGAACTGGAAGGGTTGAGAGGTCGTCTAGTCCAGTCCCCTACACTCAAGGCATGACTAAGTATTATCTAGACCATCCCTGGCAGGTTTTTGTCTAACCTGCTCTTAGAAATTTCCAATGACAGAGATTCTACAACCTCCCTAGGCATTTTGTTCCAGTGCTTAACTCCCCAAACAGATGAAGTTTTTCCTAAAGTCCAACCAAAACCATCCTTGCTGCAGATTTATCCTCCAAAAGCACTTGCAACCCCTCCCAGCTTAGTATCGTCCGCAAACTTTATAAATGTTATCTGAATTAATCATAGGCTGTATATACATCAGTTTGCTTTGCATTTCATGTATACAAAGAGTCTGAATTTTAAAATAAAATTGCATACCAAAAATCTCCCCTAAAATAATGCTGAGGTTACAAAGTCAAACACTTAAGTTTGGAATGACAGAATGCCCATACAACCTTAATTCAGCTTCCTTGTGTGTATGCGTTTTAATGTAGTCTTTAACTTACAAGATCACATGCTTTTTTCCCCCACAGGACCATTAACAAGCCTCTACCAAGCAATACAAAATGATAATTTTCAGAGGCTTATAGTTTGGCCAAACTTGTGTAGATTTTCACAGGACAGCAAAAAGTTTCCTTGATGGCTGCAGGGGGACCTCCCTGCCAAATTTCAGGTCTCTGCTCTAAAGCATAGATGCTCTACAGCTTTTCAGTGAAATGGTTGAACAAATTTTTAGCAACTGATAATAAGACAACTTAAAAACCTTGATCTTAGAAACAATTGAACTGTTTTTGCTGAAACTTTCCAAAAAAATTCAATTTGAGATAGCAGCAAAGAGTCCTGTGGCACCTTATAGACTAACAGACGTATTGGAGCATGAGCTTTCGTGGGTGAATATCCACTTCATCGGATGCAATTTGAGATAGACACCTGGAGTAGAAGATTTCAGCATAAACATTTAAAGTTTGGCACAGTGATAAGCAAATGAAAATGATCTTGTATGGAAAGTGTTAAGTAATGTTAACTTTAGGGGGCACTGCCTATAATTCTATAACGTGATTCTTATTTTCAATTATATTTTTGCATGTTATCAATTTCAAAACCTGCACGTTTGTTCCTATTTTTGTAGCTGATCTTTTCCATAGACAAGCTTGATGTCATGATATCCTGACAGAGGCTACTGAAAGGCTCAAAACATTACAACTGCTGATATATAGACATCCACATCTTTTGAGCATCCTCCAGCACTGTCTCTAACACTGCCCACCACTTTTCTGTCCCATCCGGATATGTTAGTATTGAGCTGGAGACTGATGGTAACGGCCAGGAACTTAGTTTTATCTCTGCTTACAACCAGATCAGTGCATGCTGCTTCTTGCCTAACCAGATCAGTGGTCAGCTGCAGTGTGATTTGCCAAACTGAGCCAAGCCAGCAAGAAATGTAATTGGCATATTCAGGATCTTGAAGCAGAATGATGTTCAGCACAGTGCCACTGATAGTGGTCTCCTCAAGCTTATCCATCAACCAGTCAGTGACAATATTGAACAATAATGGTGACAGAACACAGCCTTAACGAACTCCTATAGCTTGGAGATGGGACCCATCTCTTGCTGCAAAGTTGCAGCTCTGTGGAACCAAGGAAGATTGAAGAACACCAGATTGATGTTTTTGATTCTCATCTTCTCAGTCAGCTGCTCTGTATCGAGGAGCAGGACAAGATCTGAGAGGAAGACCAACAAATTCTGAAGTTTGTGTACCAAGGAATGTCGCTGCATGGGCGGCGAGCACATGGGCACCAAAAACTTTGGTGGTGTGACAAGATTGCCAGTGATGGGCTTGTGACCCAGGAGCCTCTTAATGCCACCTGGCAATGGGCACAACTGTATTGGGTTGCAGGAATCTCCTGAGTCAGGTATTTACATTCTAGCTCACCAGAAGAGTGTCATGTTGTGTGTCTAATAAAATCCTGTATCACTCTGGTCATCAATATTATTGTGAAATGTATGGTGCAGAAACTATGTAAGGAGTTTGTGTGTGTGTGTGTGTGTGTATATATATATATATACACATATATACTGAAGTTCTTAATGTCTCTATCTATGAACTGATCACCAGCAAAGGTGAAAAACGGGTTTTCTGTCAGATAAACATTTCTTGTCTATCTGGCTGCTTAAATGTACATTAAGTATTGTACAGTTCACAAGGAGTTGCCACTTACCAGTCAGAACCAAATACAAATGAAATATTATGGGAACTTCAAAGAAAGAAACCAACAGGATGGGAAAAAAAGTGAGGGTGGGAGGAGGACGGAGATCCCTATCTTGAGGTGCACATCAAGGTATGCTCTATTTGGGGGACAAAGAAGACTGCGTATCACCCTTCATTGAGGAAGAAAATGGACAGTGAGTTTGCTTCATGACAACACATTGTCAACTAATCTTGATTGAAAATGCTGGATGAGTGAGAAACTTTCAGAGAGAGAAACTTCTTTAGACGGGAGGTTACACTTTCTAGAAACCAAACTTAACCAACAGGTTATGATGATTTTGTTTTATATTTAACCATTTGTTTCTAATATTTTTATTCACTATCAGTTGAATCTCTATTCTTTGATAAGAAACGTATCCTTGTTTTCACTATAAATATACCTAAGTGCTGTGGTGGCAAGCAAAGTGGTGGTTGTGACGGGTTGGATCACAGAAACCCCCTGTGAGCTGCCAACTGATGTGCCAAGACTACCTTTGCTCCTGTTTTCCCTGCCAGCTTAGGACTCCAGCACCCTGTCTTGCTGAGCTAGACACTCCCGTCTGTTCCTACACATTCCCAGGGTGTGACTTACTTGCCCCAAAGCTGCAGGTTTACCTGAAAACAGCTCACAGAAGTGTGCTTGTCTTTAACACCCAGATGCCCAACTCCCAGTGGGGTCTAAACCCAAATAAATCCGTTTTACCCTGTATAAAGCTTATGCAGGGTAAACTCATAAATTATTCACCCTCTATAACACTAATAGAGATATGCACAGTTGTTTGCTCCCCTAGGTATTAACACATACTCTAAGTTAAATAATAAGTAAAAAGTGATTTTATTAAATACAGAAAGTAGGATTTAAGTGGTTCCAAGTAGTAACAGGGAGAACAAAGTAAGTCATCAACCAAAATAAAATAAAGCATGCAAATCTATGTCTAATCAAACTGAATACAGATAATCTCAGAGATGTTTCAGTAAGTTTTTTCTCAGACTGGACACTTTCCAGGTCTTGGTACAATTCTTCCCCTGGTACAGCTCTTGTCCCAGCTTAGGTGGTAGCTAGGGGATTCTTCATGATGGCTCCTCCCTTGTTCTCTTCCACCCCTTTATATATTCTTTGCATAAGGCGGGAATCCTTTTGTCCCTCTCTGAGTTCCCACCCCCTCCTTCTCAATGGAAAGACACCAGGTTAAAGATGGATTCCAGTTCAGGTGACGTGATCACATGTCACTGCAAGACTTCATTACCTACTTCCAGCACACAGGTATACAGGAAGACTTGCAGGTAAAATGCAGCCATTAGCAGACAGTGGTCCTAGTTAACGGGAGTCATCAAGATTCCAAACCACCATTAATGGCCCACACTTTACATAATTACAATAGGCCCTGAGAGTTATATTTCATATTTTTAGTTTCAGATACAAGAGTGGTACATTTATACAAATAGGATGATCACACTCAGATTATAAGCTTTGTAATACCTTACAAGAGACCTTTTGCATGAAGCATATCTCAATTACATTATATTTACTTATTATTAATTTTTTATAAAACCATATAGACTGTACAACGTCACAGTGGTCCTGAGCTGAATCTTACAAGCTATTGTATACTGTTCCTTTTGGAACAACAGGTCTGGTATTTCTGAGAGTGTTCAGTGAATAAGGAACTGGATGCTACAGGGAATGCTTGTAGGACTCGGATTGGTTTGTATTTATCACTAACCTGTACGGTGTGGAGTGGGGCCTAGAAAGTAGTGCTTGTGTTGTTAGAGGCTAGTGGCTTCATGGAGCTGATCCACAGTAGGCACAGACAAGACTGCTGTACGCAGGTTGTGGTGTGATGTCTCACAACCCTTGGTGCCCCTCAGGAGGATCACAAAGATAAACTGAATATGTAATCAGACTACCTTAAGCACCTTGCCAGAGATCAGTCTGGGTGGCGCTTGATTTCCATGGAGTCTATGTTCCTTTTGGAATTTGCCATCCTGATAATGATTATTTTCCATAGACACTGGACTGGACAACTGTGTTAATTAAGTTATTTTTTTTTAGTTATATAATATTCACAAAGTCGTCTCAATTTGACCAACAGTGTATCTGTGCTACTATACAACAAACTATTTTGCAGCCCTGAGCCCCGTGTCCTGCAAAGGAATCTAGTTGAAATCACTGGGACTTCAGGGCAGTGAGGTGGTGGGTAAGGGCCTGGTCAGTCAGCTGTATATGCAGGATTGGAGCTAAGCACAGCACAAGTTGGAAGGCAAGAAATAGCAGGGTGGGGAAGGTCAGGGAAGGTGGAAGAGATTAACCACAATTTACTGTATTATTTTGCTGATCTCTATGCGAATCTCAGAGATTGTAGGATACTTTTTATTTATGTTTTTTACACACATTAAGAGCTAAAATTAGTAAATAATTTCAAAGGATTATGTGGGCTATCTAGGAAGGCTGAAGGGGGCTGGTCAGAGAGTATAAAGAGGTGATGGGAAGAAAATGAGATAAAAGAAGGTGGAAACATGAGATAGAGATGGAAGGGGAGAATATTAGAATGAAGGTGACAAATGAGATGAAAAGTGAGAGATTCATGGTGGGCACCTTGACCAACGTTCCCTCTAATTTTTTTATATCCATATGTGGAATGATTTTTGTTATGTGCACCAATATGGAGGTGGGGTGTCACGGGGGTGGGGCCGTGTGTGTAGGGGGCTAGGGTAGAGGGTTGGGGTATGTGGAGGGGTGAGGGCTCCGTCTCGGGGTGCAGGCTCTGGGGTGGGGCTGGGGATGAGTGGTTTGGGGTGCGAGACGGGGCTCAGGTTGGGGCAGAGGGTTGGAGTGAAGGGGATGAGGGCTTTGGGTGGGGCCAAGGATGAGGGGTTCAGGGTGCGGGATGGGGCTCAGGCTGGGGAAGAGGGTTGGGGTGCAGGGGGATGAGGGCTCCAGCTGGGGGTGCAGGCTCTGGGGTGGGGCCAGGGATGAGAGGGTTGGGGTGCAGGCTTTCCCTTCTGGGGTGCAGAAAGGACTCCCCCCAGTCCTCTCTTGCCGCAGCACCCCGGGGCTGGGGCGCCTCTCCCTGTCTTTGTGGCCCTTGATAGCCTGCTGCATGGCTGCACAGCTTAGAGGGAACTTAGACCTCAACATGTGTGGGGTCAGGCTTTGGAAAGGATAAGTAAGAAGATGGTAGGATGGCTGAAACAAGAAGTGATACTACACTCAAGGTGAAAAGTTTCTACAGCGAAAGTCTAGATGATGTCATGAGGCCGATGGGTATAAACGGTTTCAGTATTGTTTAGAGAAAGGGAAGATACTGTCATTGTGTGAGGGTCTCAAAGGCCTTGAGCTGTGCTGTATGAGCCAAAACAACTGTTAATTAACTATTAGGTACTTATGAATGTTGATTCAGTCTCTTGCCTTGAAAATACATTTCACTGATTGTAATGTTTCATGGTAAAAATAAACCATGACAATTATTAACCATGTTTATTATAGTGGAGCCTAACGGCCAACCAAGAGTGGGGCACCATTGTACTATACAAAGTCTCCACTCTGAAGAGCATACAATCTAAATAGACAAGACAAACCCCTAAATAGACAAAGATGGGGAAAGAGGTATAATAAACAAACAGCATGAACAGTGTGAATGTATATACAAACATATATGCGCGCACACACACACCTCTCCTTTGAGTGGATTTACTTAGGAGGGGATAAGCTAAATGGAAAGAAAAGGGAAATAGGAGACAGGACAGGGGTCAAGAGGGTCAGAAGCCCAGGTGTTGAGTGAAACTGAGGTGAAGAGACTAGAAAGGACGGTGACAGAGAGGGTTGGAGCAAACAGCCAATCAGCACAGGGCAGAGAAGGTCCAGTCAAAACTGCAGAAAATTCTCTGAATGTCTAAAAGTCCATGCTTTGGCTCTGCTTCTCCTACTAGCTAGAATCGTGGGCTGGCTGCTCTCTCTACTTTTTCTCCAAGGCCACATGGTTTGGGAAGGCACGTGTGGGACCTAACACCCCTGGAGTTGGGGTCAGGGGTCTCCCCATCACATTTCTGTGTGCTCAGGGTTGGGTGACCCTGGCTGGACCTTATTTTACCCCTTGCTTCCCTGCTGCAGTGCAGCAGTCCCTGCTTTGGCTACCAGCTGGAGTCTCTGACTAGCTCCACTCTGCAGCTTTTCCCCAAGGCCACATTAAAATACCTTTTAATAATTGTAATTATTTTCTTCACAGAATATTGAAGCATGTTTGTTCCAAGGTCTCTTAAAGTCAAGAGGAATGCTGATGATGACCTAAGCTGTACAGCAAAAATAAAAAAGTTGTCTTCTGGAGAACCCTCATTAGTGGAGGCCACAGACTTAAGAGATGTTAAGCCAACTATAAAAGATGCTTCTGCTTCAGGATGTAATTTATATAAAGCAGTACAAGAATGCACAGAGCTACAAATTTTTCCAGATTCAGACTTCCCCTTTGCTGATGAATCTTTGGGAAGGGACAACCAAAATGCTGATGAAGACAGTTCCTCTGTAGATGAACCCATTAAATCTTTCAGCAAATCCCAGCGCTCGGCAGAACCTGGAGAACCTATATGTGTTGTTTGTGGTCGTTATGGTGAATATATTTGTGATAAAACAGATGAAGATGTTTGTAGTTTGGAATGTAAAGCCAAACATCTTTTACAAGCCCAAGAAAAAGAAGGGTTAAACTCTGACAGTCTTGTGAAAGTAGAATCAAAACCAGAAACTCTTTTGCCTGTCATGCTTTATACCTATAAAGAACATTCCTTTATTTTAAGCCTGCAAGATGACCAGATCAAGAACCTTAAATTGCAGTTAGGTATTGTTGTCCAGGGCGAAGGAGTTACAAGACCTATTATAGAGTTTGAACACTGTGGTTTTCCTGAAACTTTAAACTATAATTTAAAGAATTCAGGCTATGAAGTTCCAACCCCTATCCAGATGCAGATGATTCCTGTTGGACTTTTGGGAAGGGATATCGTGGCCAGTGCAGACACAGGCTCAGGAAAAACTGCAGCCTTCCTGCTTCCAGTTATTATTAAAGCCTTGGAAGAGGTAATTAAAGTTTATGTATATATTCAGAAAGAGGTGAGACGCTTAATGAGTCCAGAGTTCTCAATGTAATTAAAAATGGCAGTGATTGTATTGAAGCGCAGTAGTTTTTTTTTTTTTTTTTTTTTTTTAAAGAGTTCCCCCCCTAATATTGTGAATATTTTCTAGTTGGGTGGGCAGGAAATATAGTCTGTTCATTGACATTAATGTACTTGCAGTATCATTTTGTTCACAAAAAGTAACCTATTGACCCTTTTTTGGTGTGTTTTCTCCCAATAATTATGTAGTATTCCCAGTAACTTAGAAGTTAGTTGCTAATATTCCAGCATGCATCATTCTGTGACATCACAAATACTATGAGGGCTTTAAAGACATTCCTGGTATTCATGTGATTTCACAGATGAATTTCAGGCTGTGATGTCTTCAGTCAACCAGCAAATATCCAGAGGAATTCAGAGGGTAAAATAATTTTTAAAGGTGAGGTAAAACTTATTTCTGTGCTGACTGCTCCCCACAACCTCATCAAAAGGGGCCCATCAGTGCATACTTGAATACTTAACTCAGTTTTCATTTTTGCTTTGTAGTTTATCTTAATCTTTGGCAATACCATTTGAAGTAAGGGAAAAGAGACTAACGTGAATGCTTACATTTCATATGGCAAGTTTTCAAGCAATGGGTGATCTGGCATACTATTCTGTGCTTCAGTTTCAGGATACACTGTGGTGACTTTTCAGTCCAGATTCTCATTTGAACGTTGAATTTTGATTATTTTTTTTTTGGTGGGTTTAAATGAAAGTGTCTCTATAACTTAGATTTTCTTTTTTTCCCCCTTTTAATACACTATGGCTTATTTATTTATGGTGATTTTGCTTGTGACATCTGAAAAACTTTAATTTGTCTCTCTAGCTTCTTAATTTTTAGGATAATAATTATTGTCTATTATGGGTGGGAGGGAAATGGCTTTACTTTTTCAAGTAATTGGTGGCAGTTTAGGGTTGGATGATCCAAAGTGCAGCAGAATCACTATAGTTCTTCAAGTAGTATCCCTATGGGTGCTCCATTCAACAGTGCATGTGCCTCTCAAGCAGAGATTTTCAGTTAGTAATGTACTTTCAGCCTGCACATGTGCCTTATGCCTCCTTGTGCTGGACACCAAGTCCATATAGGTGAGTACGAGCAAATTGCCTTCAGTTCCTTCTCAACCGCCTTGGCCTGAGAGGGAGCCTTAGTGTGTCTGCCTCAAGCATGCTTCGTCTTTTCTCTTTTTCTATAGTTGATTGATTAATTAGTATAGTTATAGTTAGCTAGATAAGAAGTGAGAGGATTGTTTTTCTCCTCTCCCCCCTCTGACAGTCACAGGGAAGATTCTTCTCATTATTGAGGGTGATGGAACCAACCCTGCATGCCACTCCAACTTCCATTTGGGCCCCCCTAGTGGCCACACTGGGACCTCTGGGATGCTTATTGGCAGCAATTTGTCGGACCACCTATACTGTCGCATAGGGAGGCTAGAGTAGCACAGCTCTCCTCCCCAACGAGGCGTCTTCTTCCCCCCCCCCCCCCACACACACAAAGAGACATTTGAAGACCAGGAATCCAGGGCAGATAAAGAGGCCACCCCTCAAACACTTATTTCATCCTCTTCTCTGTATGAGATGGTTATACCTCTACCATCATCTATTGCCAGAGATTTTCAGCAATTTCAAGAAGTCATAAATTTCTAGCTAGCAAATTTCTTTTGAAGTCAAGGATTCACAGCACAAATTGTTGGATATACTGTCGTCCACACAACCTCCAGGGTGGTGTTACCCATTAATGAGATACTCCTAGATCCATCTAAGACTGCATGGCAGACACCTGCCACTGTTCTGACCACATGTAAACAGGCAGATAAGGATTCTGACCTTTTGTTCTCCGATGCTCCACCTAACTGAGCATGATAGACAGGACTTCTCTAAGTCTACCTCGTAAGACAAAGACCAGAAGACACTGGATCTCTTTGGACAAAAGAGCAGTGGCAACAATGGTGAATCACCCCTGACAAGAAGCGATTATAGTTTTCCCATACCTTGATGACTGATTACTCAAGGGCAGCTCCAATGAAGCAGTGATGTCTTCCACTCAGACAGCCTTGCTCTGTCCCATGTTAACCCCTGCAGTTTATCCTGAAACGGAATGTAAAAAAATCCACTTTAACCCCTATACAGAAGATACAGTTTATAGGGGTGTATTTGGACTTGTTGGCAGCCAGGGACTACCTTCCCTTAGACAGATTCGTAACTTTGGCAGTTCTGGTACGGGCAATTCAGTGCAGCCCTCAGACTACAATAAGGAACTGTCTTCAGCTCCTGGGGCACATGACAACTTGTACCTTTGACCAGTCATGCAGGTCCACTGCTTCCAGGGTTGGCTCAGAATGATCCATTTTCCTGTCAGACATGTTGGACAGACAGGAGGAACTCCCTACACTGGTGGAAGGATCAACTCAGTGCCTTTTCAGGGATTCCTTTCTGTTGCTCAGCTCCATTGTGACCTTAATAACAGATGGATCACTGTTGAGATGGGGAGCCCGCCTCAATATCCTCACAACTCAGGGAAGATGAGCAACTCAAGAAACCAGTCTCACATCTTGAAGAACTGCAGTTACTGCACAAAGTGAGTAACCTTTTCTGCTGCTGCTCAGAAGGGACAAGATGCTGAGAATCTGCACAGTAGGTTTGCACAGCTATGGAAATTCTTTTTATGGCTGCCAAGGGGCAGAATTGAGCCTGATAATTCAGTGGCTGTGCCAGTTAAGTAGTTTTTTCCCAGTTACTCCACAGAGAGGGGTAGCCCAGCACACGTAATAACTACTGTAGCCCGGAGACTAGTCGAGGCCATGGAATGACTCCACTTCTGACCTGTCTGTCTTGCGGGGCAGGCAGGGAAGGGATGGATGATCCCTGTACCCTATGTATAGATAAAATCAGAAATGTTAACTAATTACATCTGAGCCCTGCTTGTCACTTGTAATTCTGGGCTTTAGGGCTTGTCTACACGGCGCATTAGTCCACACCAATGAGGGTGTAAATTTAGTATTGTGCACTGACTGCCCTGCGTGGACCCTGCTGGTGTTACAAGTTCCCTCGTACACGTTAATGTAAAAACGGGCGGTTTTTTTGAAATGGGACTACATTAGTACACACTAGGGAACTTTTAGTGCATGCCAACATGGTCCACATGGGCCCGTTAGTGCACTCTTCATTAGTGGGGACTTATGCACCATGTAGACAAAGCCCTATGATTGTAGTAGTGTTAACAGAGTATTTTTTTAACTTATTTATTGAATGTGTCGCTATATACAGGCTTTTGGATTCTAGAATTAAGTAGGGCAATATAGTCTTCCATGGATTTGTAAATCGACTCTTCTTCCTCTTCCTCTTCACAGTTTGAATAAACAATAGTCTACAAAAAGAGAAATCTATTTTCTTGGTAAACAAGCCCTTGTTATTGTAATGTTGGGGAAAACAACCTAGATAAATATTATTTTCAGGCCTAGACAGTTGTGATCTTTCTAGTTTCACAGCTGTATAGATGTATTATTTATACAGTAGACTAAATTAAATTACAGTTTCAGCATATTATAATGCATATACAAATTATGATCAAGTTAATTCTACTTCTTGGTTAATTCTCGGTCTAGTTATCTCTCAATGTTGGCAGGGGAATAATGACACATCTAAGATAATTTTTCTATTTTCCTGTTTTAAGGCTTAGCCTGCATCCTGTCTTTAGTATCCAGTACAGTATTGAGAAGAACAGTTAAAGGATGCTTTGATTTAGAAAGCAGCTAGAAGTGATGCATTTGTTACCTGACAAAAATACATAAAAGGCATTATAAATCACATAGGTGTCTGTCTGTTATAAAAAGAAAATGCACTGAATTGCTTTGAAAATTCTGGGCCTGACACTAAAGGTCTACTCAGCAAAGAAAAACCCATGGTTGGCCCAGGCCAGCCGACTCAGGCTTGTGGGGCTGTTTCATTGCTGTGTAGACTTCCAGGGCCAGGCTGGAGCCCGAGCTCTAGCCGCCCCCACCCCCACACACTTCGCTGGGTCCTAGAGATTGGGCTCCAGCCCAAACCCAGAAGAATACACAGCCATGAATCAACCCTGCAGCCTGAACCCCTCAAGCCTGACTTGGCTGGCACAGGCTAGCTGGAGGTGGTTATTTGCTGAGTAGACATACCCTAAAGGGCCTTTACACTGCTCTGGCGCATAAAGGGGCTTTGAAGTTGGTATACATTACATTGCACTCACTGCCAGAGCAGTGTAAAGGGACCTAAATGTCAATTAGAATAATTTATCTTTCAGTTGAATATTAGAATTGGCTTCATGAATGATTTTAGTAGGCTGTTTACTAGCTAATTAGATCAAAATGACTGCACTACATAACTATGTCACTATAGAAAGATTTATGTTAGGTTTTCACCTAAGAATGAAAATTCTATGGTGGATAGAAGTATTTTTTTTCTTCCCTTTTTAGACTAAAACTCCATCTGCACTTATTCTGACACCAACAAGAGAGTTAGCAATTCAGATAGAGAGACAAGCTAAAGAGCTGATGATTGGTCTGCCTAACATGAGAACAGTTCTTCTTGTAGGAGGTTTACCACTGCCACCCCAACTTCATCGTCTGAAACAAACTGTTAAGGTAAGAACTATTGTGTGAAAGAGTCCCTTGAAGAAAGATGTTTTTATGGCATGTGTAGAAAAGTCAAAGGTTTTTACATCATTACATAGGAGGGCCATATAAATCTAAACCACAACCTTGTGGGGGCCAAACAGATTCTACATATTTTAATCAGATTTATAGTCACCTGTATTGATTTATATTTTAAGTTCAGCTGGTTTTGTATGTTTTTAAATAGACAATACTGTACATAGAAACAACCCATCTAAATACATTTTTATACACTGATTTCTTTGTATCAGAATTACAGAAAGTGTTTTTTAAAAAAAAAAAAAAGGTAAAGAACACAAAATACTAATGAATCTGCTGTTAGTATATTGTGTTGAAGCAGGCTGTGGGCCTTATGAAATGCTCTGATGGGCTGTAGGTTGGGCACCCTATCTCTACACAGTGAATCTAGACCCTTAGCAGTAAAGAGTAGCTCCTGAATTTTTATAGTAATTAGGGCTGTCAATTAATCACAGTTAATTCATGCTATTAACTCAAAAAATTAACTGCAATTTTAAAAATTGTGATTAATCACACTGTTAAACAATAGAATACCAATTGAAATGTATTAAATATTTTTGAATGTTTTTCTACATTTTAAAATATATTGATTTCTATTACAACACAGAATACAAATCGTACAATGTTCACTTTATATTATTTTGATTACAAATATTTGCACTGTGAAAATGATAAAATCAATAGTATTTTTCAATTCACCTCAGACAAGTACTATAGTGCAATTTTTATTGTGAAAATGTAATTTGCAAATCTAGATTTTTCTTGGTTACATAACTGCACTCAAAAACAAAACAATGTAAAACTTTAGAGCCTACAAATCCACTCAGTCCTACTTCTTGTTCAGCCAATTGCTAAGACAAACAAGTTTGTTTAAATTTACAGGAGATACTGCTGACTGCTTCTTATTTACAATGTCACCTGAAAGTGAGAGCAGGCGTTAACATGGCACTTTTGTAGCCGGCATTGCAAGGTATTTATGTGCCAGATATGCTAAACAGTCATATGTCCCTTCATGCTTCAGCCACAATTCCAGAGGACATGCTTCCATGCTGATGATGCTCATTAAAAAAATAATGCGTTAATTAAATTTGTGACTGAACTCCTTGGGAGAGAACAGTATATCTCCTTTTCTGTTTTACCCACTTTCTGCCATATATTTCATGTCATAGCAGTCTCGGATGATGACCCAGCACGTTCGTTTTAAGAACACACTCACAGCAGAGTTGACAAAACACAAAGAAGGTACCGATGTGAGATTTATAAGGATAGATATAGCACTCGATACAAAGTTTAAGAATCTGAAGTGCATTCCAAAATCTGAGAGGGATGAGATGTGGAGAATGCTTTCAGATGTCTTAAAAGAGCAACACTCAGATGCAGAAACTACAGAACCCAAACTACCAAAAAAAGAAAAGCAACCTTCTGTTGGCGGCATCTGACTCAGATGATGAAAACGAACATGCGTTGGTCTGTTCTGCTTTGGATCGTTATCAAACAGACCCTGTGATCAGCATGCATGCATGTCTTCTGGAATGGTGGTTGAAGCATGAAGGGACATATGAATCTTTAGCACATCTGGCACATAAATATCTTGCGATACCAGCTACAACAGTGCCATGCGAACGCCTGTTCTCACTTTCAGGTGACGTAAACAAGATGTGGGCAGCATTATCTCCTGAAAATTGTAACCAAACTTGTTTGAGCGTTTGGCTGAAGTAGGACTGAGTGGACTTGTAGGTTCTAAAGTTTTACATTGTGTTATTTTTTAATGCAATTATTTTTTGTACATAATTCTACATTTGTAAGTTCAACTTTCATTATAAAGAGATTGTGCTACAGTACTTGTATTAGGTGAATTGAAATACACTATTTATTTTGTTTTTTACAGTGCAAATATTTGTAATAAGAATAAATATAAAGTGAGCACTGTACAGCTTGTATTTTGTGTTGTAATTGAAATTGTAGGAAACATCCAAAATATTTAAATAAATGGTATTCTGTTATTGTAACAGTGTGAGTAATTACGATTAATTTTTTAATCGCTTGACAGCCCTAATAGTAATATAAATTTCTTTACAGATATGAAACATTTATATGTATCTTTCTGAATTTTACATATAAAGAATAAGATTTCAAAATGATTTCTCGTCTTTATATTTTTGCTGCTTTCAAAGGGTTCAATTTGCCACTTACTTAGGTGAGGAATTATCATTTACAACAGGAAACACATTAGTTCCTTGACTTTAGGATTTAGATTTTTCTGGCACGGAACACACTGCAGACATTCATAAATTCCAGGTATCTTCAGAGGGCTAATTTGTTCCATTTGTTTTCAGATACACACAACTTTGGAGAATCATGTACAGGAATTTCAAGTCTCTGTGCATCTGAGCTTGAATAATTACACAAAGATAGATAATTAGTACAAATGTGCTATAATTGTAACTTACCCGTGATAGTCACTCACTGTTTTCTGTCTCTACTAAAAACAAAAAATGAAAGCTTGTCCTCCAATGCTTGCAAGTGCTAATGTCAAACATATTATTTTTCAAGGACTGAATACAGTTCTCATATAGCTTTAACTCATATTAGCTTGCTTTTCTAATGTTTTGATTTTTTTCTGATAGGTTATAATAGCAACACCCGGAAGACTCTTAGATATTTTAAAACAAAGCTCTGTTCAGCTCCATGGTATTAAAATTGTAGTCGTGGATGAAGTAAGTTCATATAAAGTTAAATACTTCAATTAGAAATTAGTGTTATCTAAATATAATGATAATGGCCACTGTTAGAGCGCTCGTATTTCTGACTGTTAAATGGTTGCCTAATATAGGTCCTGATCTAGCAAAGCACTTATGCAAGTGCTTAACTTTAAGTTTGTGTGTAGTCCCCCTGACTTCCTCAGAATTTTGCATATGCTTTAAAGTTAAGCATGTGAGTGAGTGATTTACTGGATTAGGGCCATAGTGTCTAATAAATGGTTTAATTGGAGTCCCAGGCGAGGTGGTGGATCAACAACTAAACACACAATGTTCATTAAAATATAGTTTGTACTTCTGAGGGTTAAAAAGTGAATTTAGTGTTATGTAAAAGATGCTTGTGTGGCTGTAGTCATCTGTCAGTTTACATGACTGATTGGAGCGGAAGTTCCGCCACAATGACCCACAAATGTTAACAGAATAACAGTGTCTATCTCTCTTCATAGCTTTTCTTCTGACTACCCAAATCAGAACTGATTTTAATGTGGTGACAATGTCGCTACACTAGTGTTGATGGTCAATTAAAGAATAGTGCATGATCGTCAAGAGTTTTCCTGTCTTTTTGTATGCTATACTTTAAAATTATTATGAAAAAATCATACTGTCTTAAATTCATATTTTCATTTAGGCTGATACCATGTTAAAGATGGGCTTCCAGCAACAAGTGCTGGATATTTTGGAAAACATCTCCAGTGATCGTCAGACCATATTGGTTTCAGCCACAATACCAGTTGGCATTGAGCAGCTGGCAAATCAACTTCTGCAGAATCCTGTGAGAATAACCATTGGAGAAAAGAATCTGCCATGTTCCAATGTTCGCCAGATTATCTTGTGGGTAGAAGAACCGTCTAAAAAGAAAAAACTATTTGAAATATTAAATGTTAGTATAGTGTTTTATTTAGCAAATTATGTCTATGCTTGTAGTGAATAAAGTTTAATTAATTTCGTTTAATTTAGCTCTTGCCTATCTAGTTCAAATATGTGTGAGGAAAGCAAGAGCAGTAATGGAAAATAAGTTTATCTAGCCCACCACGTTCAAGAATGTCTCCCTGGGGGTTCCCTAATAAAACAAAAATACATGAGGGTACTTTGTCTTTTAAAATGCCATTAAGAAGATTGATGAGTGGGCTAGATTATTCCTTTTGAATTAACTCTGCTGAAACTTCCCCAGAAAATAATAAATAAAATACACACACATACCCCCAAAAAACAGTGGGCCTTAATCCTCACAGTAATTCTAGGCTTATTTTATGAGCATTCTGAAGTAATCTTAGCTGCAGTTATGTAAGAGATTGATATATGCATTTAAGTGAACCTCAGATCTATTTTTGATTTTAAAAAGTCACCATTTTTGTATTTAAAACACACCAAAGATTATTTTTGAAGTTGTGTCAAGACAAACTAGGGACCTGATTTTACAAACCCATATGCATGGCTTTAATTTGACTTATGAGTAAAATCACACACGTGTGCAAGTATTTGCAGGATTAGGGCTTAAATCTTGTCCTTTTTTTTTATTAGGAGTTTGGGAGGTTTTTTTTTTTAAATAAATATGCTTGTTTCAATCTAATGTATAAAATCTACTGAAGAGAAAATGAACAACTGTAAATAAACAGCTGTGGTTGACCAGCAATAAACTATGCTGATGCAGTAGGTTTTACACAACTATTTTAATTTTACAGGATAAGAAACTCTTCAAACCTCCAGTGTTGGTATTTGTGGACTGCAAGCTAGGAGCAGATCTTCTGAGTGATGCTGTTCATAAAATCACAGGATTACAATGCATATCCATGCATTCTGATAAATCACAAACTGAAAGAACAAATATATTGCAGGTTTGTACTTCCTAAAATAGAGATCTCTATGTCACTTTGAAACATTCCATCTTATTTTTAAAAAGATAATTTAGTTGTAATGAGTTAGTAAAGTAGGCATCTTGTCGTGGTCTATCACTTATATAAAAGCTTCTGACTAATGCAATTCCAGATGCCACTGGATTTAATGTTTGTTTGTTTTTTAAACTCCAAGCATAACTTTTATTCCTCAGAATATTGTTCTTTGGAGTGAAGGAAATGCATAATGATAGTACTTACATCTGTCTTGTATTACTGGGTTTTCACAATGAATGCTAGAGTTTATGGAAAACTGAAATGAAAGCACAGATTGTATTTCTACTAATTCTTCATGAAAATGGCTATTTTAAATACTCTACTTTATAGATTTATTATTTATTTTAAATGGGAATTGACTTGAACATTAGTCTGTGACTGCTTTTGTGCCTTGCTGAATTGCTGTTTTGTATCACTTTAAGCAGGACTCAGTGAATCACAAAATTTTATTTCTGTGTATGCTACATAAATCAAGAGTACAGTAGGGCAGTGGTTCTCAAACTTGGGCCGCCGCTTGTTCAGGGAAAGCCCCTGGCGGGCTGGGCCGGTTTGTTTACCTGCCACATCTGCAGGTTCGGCTGATCGCGGCTCCCACTGGCCACGGTTCGCTGCTCCAGGCCAATGGGGGCTACAGGAAGGGCAGCCAGCACGTCCCTCATATCTTGCCCTTCTACAGCAGGTCTCAAAAAGGGAATTGCAAGGGAAAAAAGCATAGATAAAAAGTAATTATAATTTATTTTGTTTCCGACCCCTTAGGGATTATTTCAGGAAAAATATGAAGTCGTAGTAAGCACTGGAGTCCTTGGGCGAGGACTTGACCTTGTCAATGTCAAACTGGTAGTAAATTTTGATATGCCCTCAAGCATGGACGAATATGTACATCAGGTAAAGAGATATGTGTATCTTAAACACTACATGAGATATTTGCTAAAACATTGTTGGAAAAATAAAACAAGACCATGCATGATCTGAATTGAAAGATGCACACACAGGGATGGACATACCTCCAGAAAAGTTCCCGTTAGGGGGGGAGGAAGAAGGGCATCCTGAAGAATCTCTCCTCCATCCTACAGAAGAAACACCAAACCTTCAGTCTGAATTAATGGAGGAACACTAAAAAATAATGCCTCTTTGCCAATGGTGTTTGTATAGCTCTCCCTCTCCACCTCACTGTGAAGGAGTATCTCTGTTCCTATACCTTTTTGAAGCATATGTGTATATTAAACATCTCCTTTCATTTTTTGTTGGACAAAAGTGAAATGTCAATGAAATAATGAATGGGAACTCTGCTTATCGGTATAGCAATATTTGATGTTTTGCTTAGTTCCAGCCTA
Source organism: Mauremys reevesii (assembly GCF_016161935.1). Classification (NCBI taxonomy): domain Eukaryota; kingdom Metazoa; phylum Chordata; order Testudines; family Geoemydidae; genus Mauremys; species Mauremys reevesii. The sequence continues at coordinate 66,946,269 of NC_052630.1, read as the reverse complement.
TTAGACTTCACTACTCTTGAGGAACAACTGAGAGCTAGTAGAGCATTCAGAGTACTGACTTGCCCATGTCAATGCTATATATTAGGGCTGTCAATTAATTGCAGTTAACTCATCTGATAACTCAAAAAAATTAATCACGATTAATCACACTGTTAAATAAAATACCAACTTATTGAATATTTTTGATGTTTTTCTGCATTTTCCAATATATCTATTTCAGTTAAACACAGAATATAAAGTGTACAATGCTCAATTTATATTATTTTTATTACAAATATTTGCAATGCAAAAATGATAAAATAAATAATATTTTTCAATTCACCTCATACAAGTACTGTAGTGCAATCTCTTTTTATTATGAAAGTGCAACTTACAAATGTAGGTGTTTTTTGTTACATAAGTGCACTCAAAACCAAAGCAATGTAAAACTTTAGCGCCTACAAGTCCACTCAGTCCTACTTCTTGTTCAACCAATCGCTAAGAGAAATAAGTTTGTTTACATTTAAGGGGAAATAATGCTGCCTACTTCTTAATTACAATGTCACCTGAAAGTGAGACCAGGCATTCACATGGCACTGGCATCACAAGATATTTATATGCCAGATGCATTAAAGATTCATATCCCTCTTCATGCTTCGACCATCTTTCCAGAGGACATGCTTCCACGCTGATGATGCTCATTAAAAAAATAATGCATTAATTAAATTTGTGACTGAACACCTTGGGGAAGAATTGTATGTTTCCTGCTGTTTTACCCGCGTTCTGCCATATATTTCATGTTATAGCAGTCTCGGATGATGACCCGTACATGTTGTTCGTTTTAAGAACGCTTTCCCTGCAAACTTGACAAAATACAAATACCAACATGAAATTTCTAAAGATAGCTACAGCACTCAACCCAAGATTTAAGAATCTGAAATGCCTTCCAAAACCTGAGAGGGATGAGGTGTGGAGCATGCTTTCAGAAGTCTTAAAAAAGCAACACTCTGATGCGGAAACTACAGAACTTGAACCACCAAAAATGAAAATCTGCTGGTGGCATCTGACTCACGATGATGAAAATGAACACGCATTGGTCTACACTGCTTTGGATGGTTATCAAGCAGAACCTGTAATCAGCATGGACACATGTCCCCTGGAATGGTGGTTGAAGCATGAAAGGACATACGAATCATTAGTGCCTCTGTCATGTAAATACCTTGTGACACTAGCTACAACAGTGCCATGCTAATGCATGTTCTCACTTTCAGGTGACATTGTGAAAAAGAAGCTGGGAGCATTATCTTCTGCAAATGTAAACAAACTTGTTTGAGCAATTGGCTGAACAAGAAGTAGGACTGATTGGACTTGTAGGCTCTAAAATTTTATGTTTTATTTTTGAATGCAGTTTTTTTGTACATAATTCTACATTTGTAAGTTCAGCTTTCATCATAGAGATTGCACAACAGTACTTGTATTAAATTAATTGAAAAATACTATTTGTTTTTTACAGTGCAAATATTAGTAATCAAAAATAAAGTGAGCACTCTGCACTTCGTATTCTGTGTTGTAATTGAAATCAATATATTTGAAAATGTAGAAAATGTCCAAATTTATTTAAATAAATGGTATTCTGTTTAACAGTGCAATTAATCGTGCGATTAATCGTGATTAAATTCTTTAATCGCTTGACAGCCGTATTATATATCCAGTTTCATGTAAGAACACCCAATATACAGTATTGCTGTAGCAGAAAATAGATTTTTAAACTATCGCACAATGATAGTTTAAGCAGGCTGCTTTTATTTTGAAGGCTTCTTTTATTTTGAAGGGGGAGAGATTACTAATGCTAATTGAAAATAAACTTTGTTTTCATTTGCAGGTTGGAAGAGCAGGAAGGCTGGGTCACAGTGGAACTGCAATTACTTTTATCAATAACAACAGCAAGAAGCTTTTTTGGGATGTTGTAAAGAGAGTAAAACCAACAGGCACGATTCTTCCTCCACAGTTGCTAAACTCCCCTTATCTTCATGACCAAAAGAGAAAAGAACAACAAAAAGTTAAACAATCACAGAATAATCTTGTAACAGGTGATAATCTTATGGACATTATTAGAAAACATGACAAAAGTAATACTCAGAAGTGATTAATGGTATTATATGTATAAATGTGTAAATATAATGAAAGCACTGTATTTCAGTAGTAATTAAATGTGAATTTATATCATTGGTATAAGATCTGTCAAAGTTATTTTTGAGAATGTGTAAGCTTTTTTCTGGTGAAATCCTGAGTCTGATTTTCATCTCTGTCCCCAAATAGTGCCTGATCTAAAAGGACATTCAAAATCTAAAAATTGCACTTCACTCTAAAAGTATAGTAACATCTACAAGCATTTTTTCAGTTTTACTTTGTATGGGTGACATCTTCAATATAGTTATTTTCACTGTTCCCATTAAACATATAGTCTTCTTTCCTTGTTTCTGTGGGGCTTTTGCACCGCAGTGGAAGAGAGAGGAATATTTTTAAAACAGGAAAATTTGATTATAAAACTACAAAAAAAATGGCATGGACATGTTTACTATCTGCAGATATTTTTAACTCTTGTTAAATGAACTATGTTTTAAGTTAAGAATCTCGCTTTAAACCCTCAAATCAGTATAATTATCCTCAATATTGGGCACCCACACAGTTTTCATTTATGGGTCACAATGAATTATTAAAAATGATTGCTTCTTGCCATCTCATATCTGAAACCAGTAAAAAAAAAAAAAAAAAAAAAAATCCTGCTCCAGTACTCTATAACATCAACAAGATTTTTTTCCCTGCTGTCATTTGGGCTAGCAAGGACTGTGGTTTCTTCAACTTCATAGCAGAGGAATGAGGAAAATTAGATCTGTAATTAAAACATTAAATTGTGATCTCATTCTGTTAATGGGAACATGATTGGGCTGCTAGGGTGGAATGTTATACCATAAAAAAAAAAATAGGGCTGTTGATTTACCGTAGTTAACTGACACAATTAACTCAAAAAAATTAATCACAATTAATCACAGTTTTAATTGCACTGTTAAACAATAAAATACCAATTGACATTTATTTAATATTTTGGATGTTTTTTCTACATTTTCATATATCTTGTATTCTGTGTTGTAATTTAAATCAAAGTGTATATTATTTTTATTACAAATATTTGCACTGTAAAAATGATAAAAGAAATAGTAGTTTTCAGTTCACCTCATACAAGTACTATAGTGCAGTCTGTTGTGAAAGTGCAATTTAAACAAATGTAGATTTTTTTGTTAATATCTGTACTCAAAAACAAAACAATGTAAAACTTCAGAGCCTACAAGTCCACTCAGTCCTACTTTTTGTTCAGCCAATTGCTAAGAGAAACAAGTTTGTTTACATTTACAGGAGATAATGCTGCCCTCTTCTTATTGTAAGAAGAATGTAAGAAGAGGCATTTGCATAGCACTTTTGTAGCTGGCATTGCAATGTATTTACATGCCAGTTATGGTAAACATTCCTATGCCTCTTTATGCTTCGGCCATCATTCCAGAGGACATGCTTCCATGCTGATGACACTCGTTAAAAAAATGCATTAATTAAATCTGGGACTGAACTCCCTTGGGGATGAATTGTATGTACCCTGCTGTTTACCCACATTCTGCCATATATTTCAGCACATGTTGTTAATTTTAAGAACACTTTCACTGCTGATTTGACAAAACACAAAGTACCAATGTGAGATTTCTAAAGATAGCTATGGCACTCGACCCAAGTTTTAAGAATCTGAAGTGCCTTCCAAAATCTGAGACGGACAAGGTGTGGAGCATGCTTTCAGATGTCTTAAAAGAGCAACACTCAGATGCGGAAACTACAGAACTTGAACCACAAAAAAGAAAATCAACGTTCTGCTGGTGGCATCTGACTCAGAGGATGAAAATGAAGATGCGTTGGTCCACGCTGCTTTGGATTGTTATCGAGCAGAACCTGTCATCAGCATGGACGTATGTCCCCTGAAATGGTGGTTGAAGCATGAAGGGACATATGAATCTGTAGTGCATCCGGCACGTAAATATCTTGCGATGCCAGCTACAACAGTGCCATGAGAATGCCTGTTCTCACTTTCAGGTGATACTGTAAACAAGAAGTGGGCAGCATTATCTTCTGCAAATGTAAACAAACTTGTTTGAGCGATTGGCTGAACAAGAAGTAGGACTGAGTGGACTTGTAGGTTCTGAAGTTTTGTATTGTTTGTTTTATTTTTGAATGCAGTTTTTTGTACATAATTCTACATTTATAAGTTCAACGTTCATGATAAAGAGATTGCACTACAGTACTTAGGTGAATTGAAAAATACTATTTGTTTTTTACAGTTCAAATATTTGTAATAAAAAAATAAATATAAAGTGAGCCGTGTACACTTTGTATTCTGTTTTGTACTTGAAGTCAATATATTTAGAAATGTAGAAAACATCAACAATATTTAAATGGTATTCTATTATTGTTTAACTGTGCGATTAATTGCGATTTTTTAAAATGCTTGACAGCCCTAAAAAAACCACACCAGAATCAGATCATGCAGGGAAGCAGTTTTGAAATGCTCTTGATCTCAACATGATTTAATCTGGTGCTCTAGGCTGTGATCCTGCATACTCTTAAAGAAATGCTTACATATAAGCATGTTATTCTCATTGGCCAGATCCTTAATTTATGTACATTTTTTTAGATTTATTAAAGCAATGGAGTTTGACAGTTTATACAAGCTGGGGATGTTGACTTAAAGAGCACTACATATGTCCTTAAAATTTAGCATGTGCACAACTGTTTGATGACTTGGGGTCCCATAGACTGTCTAGAAATAGTTTTAGCATATCAACAAAGCCTTTTAACTCCCTTCAATAAAAACCCTATCAATTTAACATTTTAAATGTATGTTGTGTATATTGCCTAAACCCTGCAGTGTCTTTTAAAAACCAAGCTTATTACAGAATAAAATACCATCTTCCCATCATTAATGAAACTTCAGGAAAGAAGAGTCCATTTTTATCCATCCTGTTTTATAAAAACACAACTCTTATCTAACTCAGGCATTTTTTTCTGAGCGAGTCAGACTACAGAATGAATGTTGAATCAGAAAAGGAAAATTGAAGTCTTATGTAAACTTGTATTGGCATGTGGATGGGTGTGGAATTATACAGTACATGAAAACAGAGGTTTATGGAAATATGCCTTTTTCCTCTGGAAAGACAACACATATTTGCTATGTAGGCAGATCTTTATTTAGTAGCTGCATTCCTACTAAAGTAACCCACTGGTAGAAGATAACTAAAATGTAAGTTGTTTTGTGTTGTGTTATATGTTTGTAAGTGTTATGCGGACAAAACTACACAGGATCGTTTCAGGGGGCAAGACAGATGCGACAGTTGTTATAACAGAATTTGATTTATGACCAATAACTAATACCTATATACACACACACGCGCACACACACCCATCAGATGTTCTGCAGCTGCTGTATAGTTACCAGTCCTGAACATAGCTTGAGTCCGTGGCTTGATTTTGCAGCTTGGATTTGTAGCTTGTGGTGGCTAACTGGCCAGGAAAGCCAGGCACAAGGAAGGGCTGGGTCTGCCCTCGCATGTTGGCAGCAGACGTTACTCTCCCAAAGTCTTCCATCTCTCCCATCCTTTTTGTAGGCTTTCGTTTGAATCCAGTCTATAGGTCTTGCTGTGTCATGCTGCTTCTGGGTTCTGTGTGATTGATCACCCATCAATTGCAGACATGACTTTCAGCTTCAGACCTGGCTTTGATCTTCCTTCTATTGTACCTTTGTTCTTTTCTTTTTAGGGTGGACTCTTCTTACTTTGTTAGGGCTGTTGTCTGCATCTTCAGCAGTTGGTGTTTGAACTCTGTTTCATCAGGACAGATTGGGGCTGGAGGTTGATTCCATCATCCATACATACCTCATTCACACGTCCAAACTAATAAGATTTAGCAGGGTTTTGCAAAAATGAAGGTTGCAGCAAGCTTTTACAAAATGGAGTAAGCATTTTAAAATGGAGTTTGAATTGCAATATGGCAAACAGTGAACAGAAGTAACAGTACTGAAACAGTGCAAGTCTTAGTGATTTAAGCAGGAATTGATTGACAGTGAAACTTACAAGGGCAACTGGCTGAACAGCTATGGCTCTTAACAAGCATCTTAATTGTCAATTAGTCAGTTATTGGGGTAACTGGTTTATGAATGAATGTTTCATTCATAAAACGTTACTTATGAAGTTACATTAATAAAGTGAACAATTAAACAGTTTCATTCATCAGTTCTACACAAGCGTCTGGACACATGTAAAACACAATTAAAAATAAAGTTGATAAAAGCAAAAAACAAACATAAAACTATTTCACACTGACCACAGTTCACTCCATGTCATCCTGTCAGCCCAAGTCTGGAATAAATAAAGCTTTGTACTATACCCTGAATCTCAAAAGATTAGCTTTTTCAGACCTATCCTGGAAACAAGTTTAGATAGAGCTGTCCCTCCAGGCCACTGCAATTCAAATATAAGATCTGTTAGCAGAAAGTGCTCCCACTGATCTTAATTGAGATGATAAAGAGGAGAGAGAGTGATCTCAGAAATTACCAGCAGCTACATTATTATTGAGAATACAGCACCTTAAATTGCAGCTGGAGACTAACCGGAAGCCACTGCAGCCTCTGGTGATAAGGTGACCCGTGTTCCATGTCCATCCTAACACAGCTATCTAAAACTTCTGGATGGTCTTCAAGGAGATCCCAGACAATAATCCAATATGGAATTCACAAAGGTATGAGTTCCTTTTTATGTGGTATGCAAAAAAACAGAGGAACATGTCTTCCTCGCTCCTGTATCCCCTGAAATACTGTAAAGAACCTTTTCTTAGTGGACCTCTAAAACAGGAGTTACAGAGCAGCATAATGGAGGTAAGGAGTTGTCCACATGTTTCACCAGCTCGCCACCTTGACCTGCTATAGATGTTGTTCCTAGGCACTGCTACTGTGTTATTTATTCCCACTTGTATAGCAGTAGTTCTCTAATTTATAGTATGACCCGCTTCTTAACATAAATTCTTAGGGACACCTACTCTCCGATTCATAAAATCCCTGTGGCAACAAGAGCATCATTAGGAAATAATCATTTAGCTCTCTTTTGTGCATTAATGTTTTGTCCTTTTTGAAGAAAGTTGTCATTCTCTGTTTCTGGTCTATTTCATCTCCCCCACTAATCTATTCCATTTGTCTCATCTCAAAATAAAATCAGCTGTTCTATGATCACCAGTGGTCCATGGACTACAATTTAGGAAATTCAGAAGGGGTGCCCTCTTCAGGTTAACAGCCAGAATACCAATACATTATCAGTACTGCTTTTGTCTTGTATGAGGTTGTTTATATGAGGATATTAATTAATCCAGGAATATTAATCCAAATTAACTAAATGTGTGAATTTGAAGTGGATTAGTGAAACCACATTAACCCAGTGTGAACATCCTCATTCAGAATTAAAGTGACCTTAATTCAGTTCCAGAGTCAAATAAACTAAACCAAATTAAGGCCACTAATTCTGAACAACAGGGATTTAATGTAGTTTAATTAACCCATTTCAAATTCACATCTTTAGTTAATTCAAATTAACTTTTCTGGATATTCTCATGTAGACAAGCTGTGAATGTGCATATGCACGTACTAGAAATGACATAGCACTCTCTGCACTTAGCAGAATGTAACCCTTCCAAGTTTGTATGCTATATTTATATTTTAAATTATTTTCCATTTAATCAGTGCCAAATGCTAATATTTATGTAAAATATCATATTTAATATTTCATCCTGATGTGTATTGTGTTCCAGATACTGCTGGCATTCCTTTGTTAACATAGTTTGATTAAGATGAGGAAAACAGTCATGTCTTGTTTTACTTTGCTGCTGCTTCTGAACTTTATCCTTCCTTTTGTCTCCCTCTGCTGGAATATTTTTACCTTTGCTCATATTTTAGTTTGGCTGATGTACAATATTTCTGAATACCAGCTGTTTTGTTTTACCTGCCCTATAACAGAGCTGAATGCTTTAAGACCCACTGGAAAACTACTCAAAACATATAAGATTATCAGACTGATGGATATTCTGATAACCTAAACAGCTAACAGTATTTTTCCAGTAAAGAACATGGGGTAGGGTGGGGTATTGTACTTGCATGTAGCATGTTTAGAACACAGCTTTACTGTCCTGTTTTTACGATTATTTTCTGTGGAAAATTTTTGTGAAAATAATTGATAATTTTGCTCAATATAAAGCAATAACTAAATTTAAAAAAAAAACTACAACCTGCATTATAATGTTTTCTTAAAGTAGAGAAAGAGTAGAGTAGTGGAAGGGTTATTAATCTTAATTGAGATAAATGGTATGATTTGTTTTGTCCCACAATTGTTGGCCAGACACCAGATCAGACATAAACAATTAGACAAGCGCCGTGCCCCATCTGGTGGCTTATCCTAAAGCCAAGTCTTAAATGAAGATCCTTGTGGTCTGAAGGAAGCAGCTGTATTTATCTGAGCCAAAAGAAATCTTTGGACAATTGATTCAGTTTGAGCTGAACTACATTTGCCTCAGCTGGAAGTTGCCTCTTCATCTCTTATGGGAAGTAACTGATATATGACAATGACTTTACATTGTCAAAATGATTTCACTGGAGCTCTCTGAAGAAAATGTTATGTAGTTGATCAAGCCTGGCAAAGACTATCAATTTGAATTGTATGGCATTTAAGAAAAGGGAATTTGCAAACAATAATAGGATTATTGATTAATTGATCAATAGGATTATTTCCCAGATATGGGAAAAAGCAAAAACAAACCACTGAGTTCACTTGGAAGGGAAGGATAGAATCTTTCAACAGAGAAGGTATCGGTTAAATTGGTATACTATATTAAATGTTAAGGCTATGACATTAACTCAGAAAGTCCTTCCTTTTGTGGATGAATATCTTATCCATAATTTCAATGTATATATTTAATTATATTTTTTCAAGTATAAGATTCAAATCTGACTACTTTTTATCTGATAGGTAGTGCAAAATCTTAGTAATTTTATGATATTTTTCTTAAAATCAGCTGGAAGATAGCAGAAGTAATCTTTGACCACTCAGAAATGATCTATTGCCTAAAAAAACAACAAGGAATCCAGTGGCACCTTAAAGACTAACCGATTTATTTGGGCATAAGCTTTCATGGGTAAAAATCCTCACTTCTTCTTCAGATGTATTGCCTAACCATTTGTACATGCTCTGAATGCTCTTAGCCACTGGTTTTAAGGTCTCAGCCATTTCCAGTTTTTTTACACACATGGGTTTATGAATCACAGTGGTGCACCAGCACAGGCTTTCAGCAGCTAGTTATAAATGAAGTACCAACTATCTTAATCAGCAACTCAACCTAGCAACTAGTAATTAATTTCTTTATAGGCTTTGTAGCACAGCGAGGTCCTAAGGACAGAGCTGAAAGAGACAGGTCTGGCCTTAGGGGGCCCACTCAGAGAGGGTATTTAATGTGTGCAGGGCAGCATGGAAGAAGGTGCCAACATTCTGTGAGTAGCTGAAAATGGTGCTGAGCAGGGTAGATGGGAGAGATGATAAGAGCCAAGGAACACCCAGGGACACTTTCAGGAGGGGAACCTTCTCCCACCTCCTAAACGACTCAGTAGGAAAAAAAAGAGAAAAAATATTCAAAGCAAACTGTTAGCAGTTGCTTGAGGGTGTCCTGCCTCTCTTGCAAAAACCTTGCATGCTGCGAAGGAGGGTTTCACCTGCACTCCCTCGGGGGACCAATTGCTTCAGCGCGCCAGGTCATTTGGTCACAATGCCAGGGTCTCCCCTTGGGAAGAGCAGGCACTTCGGGCAGGGGGGGATTCCCTGGGGACGGGCTTTGGCGCACTGGGGAGCCTCCCTCATTGGGGCCGGCAACGAGCTCCCCAGACCAGAGCATAACAACCAGGCCACTCAGGGAAGCCCGTTCCCCAGACAACGCCTAGGACCCGCCCCGCCCGTGCTGCGTATGACGCGACCAGCGCTGTAGCCAATCGTGGGCGGCGCGGCGCATTCGAACAGGGCGCTGGAGGTCAGCGGCCGCTGGTGCGCTTGCCTGGGGGTAGGTAAGTGAGGTCGCTGCGCGGAGCCCGGGGGCGGGCTAGTTCCCCAATGGAAGTGCCCTGCTCTCGTTCTCCCCCCCTCCCCCGCATTAGCCCCCGGAGATGGGGTACCCCTGGGGGCTGTTCGCCCTCCCTCCCTCCACCTTCCCAAGCCGGGGCCCCTCTCCAGCGATGAGGGGGCTACGAGGCTGTTAGTGGAATAGACCCCCCCCCCCCGTTGATCAGGGAAAGTACGGCCATTCCTGCCCGCTTTGAATGCCTCGGGCCGGGGCCCGATGCCCTGAGGCAGCGCCTTGCTAACTGCCCCCTGACGCACCCGGCCAGGTGCAGGGCAACGGCCTCGAGGAAGGGCCTGGTGGGGCCCTGCTTTGTCGAGCCCGCGCTCAGTGCACAGGGCACCCCGTTAGCCCCCTTTAGCCACAGCATCTGCAAGTGGCTGGGGTCAGCCCTGAGCTGCTGCCTTGGGACCTGCCCTTCCAGGGAGCTCTGCCTTCTAAAAGAAGGCTCCAAACGGACCCACCTCAGATCTCGCAGTGCCTCTCAATACAGTTGGATAATGGGTTACCCTACCCGGAAAAACAGGAATGCAAGGAAGTTGTTGACTCCATTGAGACAGCTGTGAAGGGAGGAAGGGATTGTGGCCTGGCCTTCCCAAGCCAAGTGCACTCAGCCAACAGAGTATTACATCTATTGCCAGTATTGGGATCTTTATTTTGTTAAAATTACATTTGGGGAAATATGGTACTTTTGACATGTCCTAGCCAAACATTGTATCTTTACAAAATGAGTACTAGTACTGGGGATAGTTCATAGACTTGCACCACTGCATTTGTGCAGGGTTGGGGATGCAGTTGCATTTGGGGCATAAAAGTAAAAGTTTGTGATTATAAAAAAAAAATTGTAACAAATGATCTGACCGGCTTTTTCTGAAGAGAATGGATTTGGTGGGTAGAGTAATAGCTCATTGATCTCTTTAAGCTTTAACCTAATTTTGAACACTTGGATTTTATGTCTAAACAAATAGTTCAGTTATAAATGTATATTTTCTTTATTACTTAACTTTCAAAAATTAATAAAATGAAGGCAGCTATAAACTGAGAGATTAATCTTGCTGCAGAAGTACTATTCCTTAAGTAGTTACAAATTACAACTATATAGGAACAAGAAAGATACATTATCTTCAGTCTTAAGCATTTTTAAAGCCAAATCAAAATGAGATAAGGATAATTTAGAGACCATAGTAGTAAATGACCCAAAAGCATGTAACATAAATCATTGCTCAAAGGGAACACTCCCGAATCTCTTTGTGCAAACTCCAACTAATGTAGAAGTAGTTTCTTACATCAAGCTGATGGCTGGCTAATAGGCTTTGTTTTTGTATTTTGCTCTCTTTCCAGCATTTGAGCTATATAAACTCTGCCCTGTAATTATGAAAAGTGCAGAACTGAAGAGAGAAATTAACTATAGGAAGAAAATTAAGCTTTTTCTCACTATCAAATCCAAAACCAAAAAACATAGCTAAAAGTGGATAGACTTTAAACTTCATTTAGTCTTAACTAACACATGGCTCCCTGCTGTCATGTCAACCTTCCGCACTCTCTGTATGCAGCCCATCCACCTCAAAGATATATTAGCAATATATTTAGATGGAATACAAAATACATGTGGATAAAATACTCTTTGGCCTGTGATGCTATGTAAAATGTCTGCAATTTTCAAAGGGACCTAAGGGAGTTAGGCATCCAGCTCATATTGACTTTTAATGGCAGTTGGGCACCTAAGATTGTTGGGCCTTTTTGAAATTCCAGGTGATACATCTGGATGATCGAAGGCACTGTATAGTCATATCACACCTAAAATGTTGCATAGTCAAGAGTGATACACATCTGAGTGTGTCTCATCTGTCAAATCTATGTGGGGACTTGTATCATGGAGCCCAACACTATAGTGCTTGAGCGCCTCCTGAGTCTTAAAAAATAGAAAACACAAGAAATGTCTCCCTTTGGCATCCTAGGAGAAATAGCTTGATTAGTGTAAGTTTGGTTTTTTCTTCTCTGTTGTGTGTGGGGAGGACATAGGGAGGGGGAAATAAACTATATAGATGAGTTCCTCATTTGATTCTGAACATAGTGTAGTTACTAGTGATTCTTAATTTTTCTGTTTGTGAATTTCAGTCTAGGTATAGTTCCTGTATAAGATCTGCTTACAAAATCAGACCTAAAAATACAAAGTGCCTTAGCACATGATTACTGAAAAATTGCTTACTTTCTCCTTTTTACCATATAATTATAAAATAAATAGTTTGAAATATAAATATTGTACTTACATTTCAGTGTATAGTATATAGAGCAGTAGAAACAAGTCATTGTATGAAAGTTTAGTTTGTACTGACTTCGCTAGTGGTTTTTATGTAGCTGGTTGTAAAACTAGGCAAATATCTAGATGAGTTGATGTACCCCCCAGAAGACCTCTTCATACCCCCAAGGGTACAGGTACCCCTGGTTGAGAACCACTGAGCTAGATTAAAGCTGATACAGGAATGCCTACGTGAGCTTCAAATCATAACTCCGACTGCAGTGTAGACATTCTCTTGGACATGAATTGCAAAAATCACAATTGGTCACAAATGTGTGACTCACTGTGGCCAAACCTGCATCCAATAGGGTGAGGTGCAATGTTGTGGCCAGTAGCATTTTAATCAAGTGTGTGTGAGTGTGTGTGTGTGTGTGTGTGTGAGAGAGAGGTAGAAGGGGGATATCATTTACTTTAAACATCAGACTGAATATATATTTCCCAACACAGGACTTGAATACATTGTAGTAAAAATAACTTGCATTCTTCAGGATAAAAATAAATGTTTGCTTTACTTTTACAGATTCCATGTAAAAGCTGGATGGGTGGCTCACTCGATTGTAGAGAAGATAAAATTAAAAAATCAAGTTAATCTCTCAGGAGAAGCTTCGGTTGTATATTTTAAATCCTAAAATTAAAACGTGCTTGAAGCCAAAATGCCCATATACACAGTTCCTACTAGAAACCACACTGAGGTGCTTGGTGTTTCTTCTTTCCAAAAAAATCCTCCACAAAATACCTTTCCTAAAAGCAACAGGTTTGGACAGCAGCTTAAATCACAGGTACCAGAAGATGAACAAGATAATTCACTGTCTCTTTCTCTGACTAAGACCAAAGAAATAAATAGGACCTATGTGATTTCTGCCTGTAAAAATGCAGGTGATACTTCAGTTACATTTAAACCCGAAGGTAGGTTAACTCTCCAGAGAAGAACTGGAGCAAGCAAAATATCCTCTTCTATTGATAAACAGTTGGAGGAGAAGACAGCACAGGACATTGAAAGTACCCAAACAGATGGAAGACTTACCCTGAAGCGACGTTTGGGGACTGGATCAATAGAGAAACATAAAACAAATAAGAACAGTGAACCTGGGATAGAAAATAGAGATTCTGTTGTTGCACAGACAAATAACAAAAATGGATTTCCACCAGACATTCGTACTAATAACACCCATTACATTAAATCTAGTACTCAGTTAGTTGAAGGTCAGATGAATGAAAAGAGATGCTCTGATCTGAAAAATAAAGATTCCCTTGCTAATCTTAATGGTTCAAGTGGAAATGGGAATAGTAAATGTTTGAAATATAGGACAACTATTGCTGATGCCAAAATTCAAAATGACGTTCCCAGATCAGCACATTTAATAGCAACAAAACTTGTTAATAGGACCCCAGGGGTAAAGCTGAATGAAAAAGATAATTTTAATGAACTGAATGGAAAGGAAAGGATACAAAACTCAGTTGCTAAATATGGCAGTTTGGAAAAACAAAGAACACCTAGGAAAGGTGGTACAACAGAAGGAACAAAGGCTACACCAATGCGTGGCACTCTTCAGGATGCCAAAAGTCCAGCTATGTCTACTCTTAAGAACAGGACACCTTGTCTTCAAGTTATACTGAAAAAGAACACCAATGCATCCAGCTCTTTGTCCATACATAGAAGTGCCAGGGAAGAAGGGAGTCAAATATTTATGCGACCTGCTGCACTTAAAGTAGAAACTGTAGCTCAGAACACTTGCATAGAGGAAAATTCTCTCAAAGTAGAAAACAGTAAAGTGACTGTGGCTGTGCGAGTAAGGCCCTTCAGTGACAGGTTAGTAATCAACAGTTTTCAGAGAGTGATTTAAACAGTTAAAAATAGTTTCTACAGTATATGTTCAATAGAATCGTTATTATCTTATAAAAAGTGACAGTCCTGTGGCACCTTATAGACTAACAGAAGTAATTGGAGCATGAGCTTTCGTCAGACTCATGACATTATTATCTTGGTAGAAGCAATGTAATATAACTTTTAATTTGTTTGTTAGTAATATTTAATTGCTAATATTTCCTGAATCATTTCAGTTGGTCGTCTAGGCAAAGAGTTACAGTGCATGGTTAGAAAGGATGTAGCAAGTATTTTATTTGACCATATTAAAAATCTTCAGCTTTATTTTAAAGTCAACTTTTCATTTTGGTGTAGGTCTATTTTATACATTGAGCTGAATTAAATGTGTGGTATCATAAACATTTTTATATATATCAAGTAGGCAGCATGGTCATTCTATTAAAGATGTTCATTCTCTTGACATATAATGTATGTGAAAAGATCTGATTTCTTTCTAAATAAAGAAAAAAGTATTAAGAAGCATGTTGATGTAGTTAAGGCTAGGATGGGAAACCACTGGTAGAAAATAGGTCACAGCTCCATGTAAAAGACTTAGGTTTATTTTTTTTCTGCAAAATTAAGCTGTTCTTTATTAGATGATAATGTTCTACATAAATGTAAAACACCTTGGCTCTTAAAATAATTGATCACAAAAAGTGATTGAGTTGACCACCATAACATAACTTTGCTTTTAATGTTACATTTATCTGTAAAGTTTGTTTTTGTGTCTTATTCAGAGAGAGAAAAGAAAAAGCATTCCAGGTGGTCTCCATGAGTGGCCTGGAGACAGCTGTGCGACATCCAGAAACAAAACAAGTGTACGACTTCATTTATGACTTTTCATTCTGGTCTTTTGACCACTGTGATCCTAACTTTGCCAGCCAGGAGACGATATATAAGGCATTGGCAGTACCGCTTCTAGAAAGAGCCTTTGAGGGATACAACACCTGTCTTTTTGCTTATGGACAGACTGGTTCTGGAAAATCATATACGTAAGTTTCATTGTAAATGTTATAATTTGGAAATGTTTCTGTTGGAGCTGAATTTATAAGTCACCTGGATTTGCTAAAAGAGACCTAATTTAAATAGGCTTGTAAATGATTGACTTGTTAAGCTTTTGAAAATCTGCTTTAAATGTAATTCTTTTAATAGAAATTAAGACAATCAGAGCTGGGCAAATACTATTAATTGAATACATTATTATGCTATTATATCAAGGGCTATGCTACTTCCATTGTTTGATCTAATGAATTCAAGTCTGAGGCATTGGCTTCAGCTAAAGTAGAATTAACATTGTTTGGCTGGGCAATATTGAGAAAACCGTACTGAAAAAAATGTTATCTTAAAAGCAGTAACAAATGTTTGCCAGAAGCTGGGAATGAGCGACAGGGGATGGATCACTTGATGATTACCTGTTCTGTTCATTCCCTCTGGGGCACCCGGCACTGGCTACTGTTGGAAGACAGGATACTGGGCTAGATGAACCTTTGGTCTGACACAGTAGGGCCAGACTTATGTTCTTAAATGTATGTCTTCTAAGGATCTTTGATTTGAATTCCAGTGTTGCATATTTGTAATAAAATCAAATATGTATCAATGTGCCTAGAGGATATGAATAGCACTTGGCAGGCAGCTTTATCAAACCCACATAGGCTTTTGTCCAGAAATGCCTCGAACCACAAAAGATTCTTCTTTACGTAGTAACTTGGCTTCTAGTGAAGTTAATGGGAACTTTTAGCTTAAGGTTAAGGCTGAGCGCTTCTGAAAATCCCATTTGTTTGTTGTAGTTTGTCAATTTTTGGTGAAATTGACATCCTAGTGAATATGGTGCTTATTAAAGAAGCCCTATAAGCAGAAATAGATATGGCTATAGTTTCTCAGGAATGAAAGGAAGGAATGTTTTAAGATGATCCTAGTCTTTTTAAAAAACAATACCCGCCAAATATTCAATCTAAAGAAAGTCAATGGGAATTTTATTTTAAAAAGAAATTTTCAACTTGAAATCTAGTCAATTTAAAAAAAAAATTCACATGTGTATCTCCCACTGACTTCTGCAGCCCATTTTTGTGGTTTTACAGTCAAACATTAGGCTGTCTTCCTTAGAAATGCTGCAACTGCACCATTATAGTACTTCAGTGTGGGCACTTGCTACAGCGATGGGAGGGGTTCTCCTGTCACTGCAGTTGATCGACCTCCCCGAAAGATGATAGCTTGGTGAACAGAAGAATTCTTCTGTTGACCTAGCACTGTCTATAATGGGGGTTAGGTCACCTTAACTTTTAGTGTAGACCTGGTCTTAGTCTATGCAAAGTTTTGGCAACACAGTTATATTGGCTAGGGACTGTTTTTTGTTTTTCTACACTCTTAGCCCGGCAAACCCCCGGTGTAAATGCAACTCAGTGTAGATGCAAATAAATTACTACTGTTGGCACATGCGGCATCTACAGTAGAGGCTCTGCTGTCTTTAACAACTGATTCTTCTCCCAACATCCACACATCAATCAGGGGAAATGGACTACAAGGAAAGAGTAAAAGTGACTATATGCAAAGTACTGCCAAATGCACAAAGTAAAGAAGTGGGGGGGGGGGGGGGGGAAGAGAATTTTTCCTCAAAACTTTTCTTTTTACAATTATCTTGAGCAGTTACTTGCAAAAGTTGTAACTCAAAATATTTAGACAGTGTATTTTTTTAAATTTTTGTCATTCTTTTGAAATCCTAATTTTGACATGCAGTATTTAGTAAAGGTGGACTAAAACACACATTCAATACTTTCTATAGTATAAAATTGTCATATTTGTAGCAGCCTTCTTAAAAGCTTGAAAATGACTTGTTCTCTCCCAACTTTGTCATTTTTCTCTCTGGCAAACATTGATTTGTACCTCTCTTTACTCAGCTTCGCAGTTCTCAGATGTTGGCACAACACTTGTGCAGGGCTTTGATTAATTTATGATTCCTCTCTTGCATAGCTCTTTACTAGAATTACGCAAGACACTGTACTTCCTACTTGAACAACGGCTATTCTATATGATTTTTTTAAACAAGTTTTTCAGTAGCTGTGTAGGGGAGGAGAATGAAGAGGACAGTACTCATTTTCATGTTAAAACGCTGTAAAATGTGACCTAGTTTAATGTTTGACATAAACTAGAACTGTGTTGGGATTATAGTTTCAGCACAGATTTCTTTATACTACTGCAGCTATTAATGTAAACATTTACCAGCTGAGTTAATGTCTTTTTTTTTTTTCAAATTGAAACTGAAATTAAATTGAACTAAAGATGCAAAACTCAAATCAAGAGGGGTACAAACTGGAGATAATGAGGTGATTAGTATAGGAACAACTATGCCAGATTTATTTTTGAACAAACTGGTGATTTTCAAGTGAATTGGCCTCTATGCAATGATTTATTTTTTTTAAATAAATGTTGGTATACTTTGAAATGTGTTAAGTATGAATTGTTCATAAAATTAGTAGTAATGAATTCAAGAAGTTGGACTGGTAGACAGGACTTGAAAGGGAGGCCCATAAACATCAATTTGGAATCTGGGGATAAATTGGTTTGTATACACCAGGTCAGGTATTGATAACTTTTTTTTTTCCTGATCCTTAAATATCTCTGATTTATTTCTATAATTAAGTATTTGTATAATTTAGAAATGCATCTGGGATTTGAACTGTAATGTGGTCTTAACTGTAACATGATTAATATTTACATTAGGCAGATAAATGTAAACATCTTCTAAAAAACTACAAGTGTGTGTGTGTGTGGACACACCAGGGGAAGGCAACCTATGGCACGGGTGCCGAAAGCGGCACGCAAGCTGACTTTCAGTGGCACTCACGCTGCCCAGGTCCTGGCCACCAGTCCAGGGGGCTCTGCATTTTAATTTAATTTTAAACGAAGCTGCTTAAACATTTTAAAAGCCTTATTTACTTTACTTACAACAAGAGTTTAGTTATATATTATAGACTTATAGAAAGAGATCTTCTAAAAATGTTAAAAATGTATTACTGGCACGCAAAACCTTAAATTAGAGTGAATAAATGACGACTCGGCACACAACTTCTGAAAGGTTGCCGACCCCTGGTGTACACATTCTTTTGTAATTACAGGATGATGGGATTTGGTGAAGAACTAGGAATAATTCCAAGATTTTGTGAAGATCTTTTTACTCAAATAGCACAAATGGACACACAGCAGGTATTGTGTCAGAAAGCTTATTTCTATTGTGGCTGTACTGAATTAGGGTATATTGTTATCAAGGATTTTGATATTTATTTCTGTCATTCTACTCTTTAGTGCTATTTTACTTCCTCCTAGTTTCTGTACTCTGCTGCTGCTTTAAATTTTATTTTTGCTAGAACTGACAAGCAACGTTCTCTAGACAATCCAAATCATATATTGTGCTATAGTCCCATATCAGGAATAATACAAAAAGAGGTATGTACATACTGTTGGGGCTGTACCAAAAGGCTATGTGGTTTTTTTAATATATACTTTTTGTATTTAAAAGATAAAAATTTACAGAAAGAAGGGTAAATAAAAATCCTAGCACATCTGGTGGTGCTGTATACAAATGAAACTCAATAATTAAATAAAACCTGCCTGATGGTAGCTATTTTTACTCTATTTAAAAACAAACACCCCTCCTCTAAACTTTTCTGATTTCGAAATTTTGAGAGATTTAAGAGATCCCCAGTGTAAATGGCAATGGTTATTCTGGGTTTCCGTCTCCCTAGTCTTGGCAATGTCTTACTATTGGACAAGTCTGCACTGTATAGCAGCTTTTCTGTTTACTCAGAGCACAGCTTATTTAATGTCAAGACCTCAGTTTTCTTGCTATGGTATGTGCAATCCTTTCCTAACTTAATGAATGTAAGCCCTTCTTCATTAAAATTATTACAACAATTACTTTTGGGATAAACACGGGTGAGCATAATATGAAAAAAGGAAACCATGAAAAAGAACCAAAGTTTGAACAATTAGCTGAACTGTCTCTGGTTATATTAAAATGATTGTGAAGTCATCTTTTAGTTCACATAAAGCTCCAGGATTACTTAAGAACAGTCTTTTAGGCCTGCTCTCTACATGATTTTTGTATTGGTGTACATGACTCTTTTACAAAAATAGTTATACTGACACAACTCCTAGAGTGGATGCAGTTATATCAGTGTAAAGGTGTCTCATACTGGAGTATAGGTTATTCCCCTTCCCCTATGGGAGTAGCTGTACGATATAATTGCATCCTCACTAATGGGGTTGTACCACTTTTGCTATTTGTACTGTCATAGTGCCTAGGGGCCCTAGTTATGGAGCATTGTGCTAGGGCCTGTGCAGATGCAAAACATAAAGACAGAGAGCTTGCAACCTAAATATAAGACATCCGATGGATATAGACATACTAGCAGAGGAGTACAAGGAAACAGTGAGACAATACTGGTCAGAATGATAGGCAGTGGTCTTGGTACACAAGCATCTTAACTATTGTCAACATTTTTGTAGGTACCAAGACACAAGAGCATTTAAAGGAGATATTTCAAGGAGGATAATTAGGTAGCTTTGCGGATGGGGGTGAGTTGGCTGTGAAGGGCCTTCAAAGTGAAAACAAGTAGCTTATGTTTGATGTGATAGAGGAGAGAGGAAGACAGTGGAGGGGTGTAAAAAGAGAGGTGACAGCATCAGTGCTGAGCTAGGATAGTGATATTTGCAGCAGAATTCTAAATGGATATCAGTGGGGCAAGATTGCATTTGTCATATCCAGAGAAAAGGATGTACTAATTGAGATGTGAGATGACAGCCTGGATAAGTATTTTAGCTTTGTGGATAGATGAGAGGCTATACCTTAGAGATGTTATGCAGAAAGAATTGGCAAGATTGAGACATAGCCTGGTTGTGAAGACCTGAGAGAGTTCCAAGTTGAAGATGACACCTGGGGCATGGCCTGATTGATAG
Source organism: Mauremys reevesii (assembly GCF_016161935.1). Taxonomy (NCBI): domain Eukaryota; kingdom Metazoa; phylum Chordata; order Testudines; family Geoemydidae; genus Mauremys; species Mauremys reevesii. The sequence goes on along the minus strand of NC_052630.1, from coordinate 66,925,939 downwards.
GACAGTCAGGATGGTGGTGGTGTCTACTGTGATTGTGAGAGAAAATCATGTGTGGTGGGAGATTAAGAGCTTTGTTTAGCCATGTTGAACTTGATCTGACAGCTGGATATTCATGAGGAGATATCAGAGACTGTCAGGGTTCCTTCCCCACTCTGAAGTCTAGGGTACAGATGTGGGGACCCACATGAAAGCCCCCTAAGCTTAGTCCTACCAGCTTAGGTTAAAACCTGGTACTCTGCCACCACCAAGTGATTTAACAAGAAACAGGGAAAGGACTTCCTCTTCCCCCCCCAAAAAAATCCCCCGAAGCCCTAACACCCCCTTTCCTGGGGAGGTATGAGAATAATATCGTAACCAATTGGTTACAAAAGTGATCAAAGACCCAAACCCTTGGATCTTTGGACAATGGAAAAATCAGTCAGGTTCTTAAAAGGAGGGTTTTATTAAAAAGAAAAGGTAAAAATCATCTCTGTAAAATCAGGATGGAAAATAACTTCACAGGGTAATTAGATTCAAAGAGCCCAGAGTAACGCCCTCTAGCCTTAGTTTCAAAGTTACAGCAAAACAGGGATACCTCCCTCTAGCAGAGGAACATTCACAAGTTGAGAAAAACAAAGATAAACTAATACGCCTTGCCTGGCTATTACTTACAAGTTCGAAATATGAGAGACTTGTTCAGAAAGATTTGGAGAACATGAATTGATGTCTGGTCCCTCTTAGTCCCGAGAGCAAACAACCCCTAAACAAAGAGCACAAATAAAAGCCTTGCCCCACCCCCCCAGATTTGAAAGTATCTTGTCCGCTTATTGGTCCTTTGGGTCAGGTGTCAGCCAGGTTACCTGAGCTTCTTAACCCTTTATAGGTAAAAGGATCTTGGTGCCTCTGGCCAGGGAGGATTTTATAGTATTGTCTACAGGAGGGTTGTTATCCTTGCCTTTCTAGTTATGACAGAGACAGGCCAAGATTTTAGTTTGGACAGAAGGAGACAAGTGTGTGGTTGAGAGACCTGAGGGTCATCAGCACAAAGATGCTGGTAGAACTTGTATTTACAGATGAGATTATCCAAAGATAAGGTTTAGGGGGAGCAAAGGGGACCAAGGACAGAACCTTGTGGGAACACAGCAAGTTGGAAGTGGGGGATGAGGGGCATCCTCCAAAGAACACACAGAAGGAGCAAATAGAGAGGTAGGAGAATAACAGGGAGAGTAAAGTTTCATAGAAGCCAATGCAGGACAAGACTTCAAGAAGAGCCTGGTTGACTATGTCAAAGTCAGCTGACAGGTCAAGGAGAATGAGGATGGTGTACTGGTTCTGAGATTTGGCTAAGAGGAGGTAACTGGAGACTTTGGCGAGAGCAAGGTCAGCAGAGTATAGAAGGCAGAAGCTAGATTGAAGGTGGTGTAGGATGGAATTGGAGAAAAGGAACTCCAGGCAGTGATTGTAGATAGTTTGTTAAATGAATTTACGGATGAAAGGAATGGGAGTTGGAAAGACAAGTGGGATTAAAGGTGTTTGGTTTTTTTTAAAGAAGGGAAAGACTAAAGCATGTTTGTATTGTGTAACTTTTGTGTTTAGACAAGCACTTACTTTTTAGTTGATCTACTGAATCCACAGTTGGAAGAACATTCCATAAAGTCTGTAGGCCCTCAAACCTGGATTCATTATTCAAAGGAAAAGTGGCAAAAAGTAGGCTCCCAGAGCACGGATAGACACTTGGAGGACAAAGATAAAATGCACGCTTTGTCTCAAAGTTTCTCACAATATTCAGGTACATTATATATGTTTTGGTACAGTAACTTACATGGTCAAATGGAGACAGCCTTTCAGTTGTTTGAACTTCAGTGCCTCAAATCTATCTTATCATACAGTTTATATAATAACCTTTCAGTATAATAACCTTCTCGATTTCTCAGGGCAACAAATGGTTGGTGGTTTTTTGTTCCTCTGTGATACTTTGTTTGATTCTTTCAGGAAAGGATTGATTATAATTTAGTGGGAAGTTCTTTAAATACTCTATTAGAGCCTATGTTATAAACCCTAGAAGGCAACATTGTTACATCCATTGCATTGGTGCTACCTAGAGTAACATATCAGGGGAGGGGCTGTGTTAGTCTTTAAGGTGCCACCGGACTCCTCGTTGTTTTTGTGGATACAGACTAACAGATTTATTTGGGCATAAGCTTTCATGAGTAAAAAATCCACTTCTTCAGATGCATGGAGTGAAAATTACAGATGCCGGTGGTATTATACATTTGTAAGGTAACTCCCTTCTCTTCATGTATAATAATGCCTGCATCTGTAATTTTCACTCCATGCATCTGAAGAAATGGGTTTTTTACCCACGAAAGCTTATGCCCAAATAAATCTGTTAGTCTTTAAGTGCTACTGGACTCCTCGTTGTTTTTCTAGATTAACCGTAGGTCATGCCATCTGAAGAAAGCAGTTGAATATGCTAGAGTTTGCGGAAGAGCAGGACAGTCCCATTACTCCAAGTTAGCATGTTGGAAAGGATGCTGAAACTGAATTGTTTAGTGAGCCAAGAAGCATTTCAAGGAGAAAAATTGTGGTGGTCATGCAGAGAGGAACATTTATCAGATGGAGAGATCAACAAACAAGAAATGATCCAAACTGAAGAATCTGCAATTAGTTGAAAACAAGTATTACAGCTTCTATAGTTTTGCTTTGGAATCTTTGAGAGGAAGTCTAGCAGAAGGGTCACCAGAGCTGTTGAGCAGATTAAGACAATGGCTAATCTGTATGTGGTGTTGCATGGTAACTTGGTATGTATATATCCTGTATACCTATGCTATCCAGACAGAAAGATGGATTGGGGTTTTGTTGGGTGATTCTTATCACTAGAGGTTCTTCCAGAGATGTGCTTTTCTTGTTTCTATGGTTACTGGGATTCAGGCTTCGCTAAGGGCTGGTCCACACTAAGAAGCGGGGTCGAACTAGGGTACGCAAATTCAGCTACGTGAATAGCGTAGCTGAATTCGAAGTACCCTAGTTCGAACTACTCACCCGTCCAGACGCCGCGGAATCGAAGTCCGCGGCTCCAAGGTTGACTCCGCCACCGCCTTTTGCAGTGGTGGAGTACCGGAGTCGACCGCAGTGCTTCCGGAGTTCGAACTATCGCGTCCAGATTAGACGCGATAGTTCGAACTCCGAGAAGTCGAACTCACCGTGTCGACCCGGCTGGTAAGTGTAGACTAGCCCTAAGAGTGAATTCCTAATAATTTGGTAGAGCTGGCTGTTTTTTGGTATTGTACTTCTTGTTTGCCTAGACCAGAGAGCTTGAGAGAGGACTGAGACAGCTAAATCTCACCTTGCTACAAATACAAGATGCAGTCCTTGGTAAGAATGGTATGGATGCTCCCTAGAAAGAATGTTTTGAATCTTTTCTTCAGTTTATAAACCTGATTTCTGAGAAGATTATTGAAGGAGATATTAAATGTAAAACAGATGGACATCTGGCTTATTTTTACATCTTATTTGATGCTATTGTCCACATATGTAAAGATAAACTAGAGATCAAGAACATATAATTGCTTTCTTACAGGAAAGAAAAGGCTGCATACAAGTGTTTGGTGACTAAATGTTAAATTTTGATGACTATAAAATAGTGAAGATAATTTTGAGTGAAGTTTATACAGAAAGGTTTCTTTGTTTAACTTGCTTGGAATTTCTTTATCTATTGCCAAAGTATTATTCAGCACATCAGCATACATAAATATATTGGTATTCACAGCTACAAAGCTTATAAATCATTTTGCTTTACTGTGAGGCACAGAAATTATAAAAGGTTTGTTAGGCATTGAGGAATCTAAGTAGTATATTACTCTTTATTGCTAAATTCAACATCAAATTATAGTTTCTAATGAATGCCGATAGAGTGGATATAAGTGATTGTCTGTGCTTATGTGCTGTGAATATGTGATTCTGTTGCCATAAATCATCCAAGTTCTATTTTTATCTGCATTGTCAGGTTTTTTACTTCAGTCTTCTTTGCTCCTTAGATAACACATTTTAATTTTATAAATACTATAGGAGTTTAAGTGAAGGGGTGAGTACTTACACAGAAAATCCTCATTCAATAAATTAAGATAATTGTGGATACCAGTTATAAAAATGCATGTCCCTTTTCTGAGACATGGTAATAAATCACCAAAGTGTGCCAGCTCCACCAGTCAGAATCTTTATTTCATGTACTGCATGTATCATACTATGCAAACTTAGTCCATAAAAGAATATGGGACTCCTGCAGGAGTGAATTAAAAAAAATAATTAATGTATTAAAAGCACAATGTTGCTTGCTTGCTTTTAACATGACATGTCACAGCTGCGGAAAGCAATGGATAGAATTGTAATAAGTTTGTATACTCAAGATTTCTTGTCTAGGATCTTGCTGTTGGAAGATGACTTCAAAATAAAAGCTTGCAACGGTGGTGTAGAATACCTGCAGCTGCCATTAAATTTGTTGACTGGAAATGACAAAAGAATTCTGGTAGAATATCTGACTCGTATAATTTGTTTTTAAATTAGAATTTGTACCATCTTGAAATGAGCTATTTTGAAGTCTACAATGAGAAAATTCATGATTTGCTCATCTTTAAAGCTGAAAATGGACAAAAGAAACAACCTGTAAGTTACTACTCATACACTCTTAATGTATCTGTCAATATACAAGCTCTAGTGGCACCTGCCTTCTAACTGGAAGGATATGGTAAGCTTCCTATCAGGCAAGCTCGGAAGTTGTTGTATATGTAGATCATGTAGCAATGTTGTTGTGTGATGTGCTCATTGCTTTCTTCTTGCTTGCTCATCTCCTAATATTTTACCTTGTTATAAATATTCCTACTAAATGAGTTACAGAGAAGATGGTACACATGTTAGTCTGCTATGAAGCATCTTTAGCTATATATGCAGTGCCTAGAACTTACTGGTTCAAATTTTAAAAATACATTGATAGGCCAGTTTCAATTAAAAACTGTCAAATTTTAAGATCATTTTTAGATTTAAGGTTGTTAAATATTAACTGAGTAATATTTTGTAGACTAGATTTTATTTTTTCTCCACTATTGCATGACCAAAACGTTTTCAGCGATAAAATGAACAAATATACACTGATTTTGGGGTTCTCTGTTCACCCAAATGCTGTTACTAATCTGTCCACCTTTCTGCTACTGATATTGATGATGCCACTGCATAGAAGAAGTTAAAAACAGAACCAAGGTTATTTCTAATTAAAGTAACATTGTGAGAGAGCTGGAATCTGCAGCTAGGGCTTTAATTTAATTTTGCCCATCAGTCTTCCAAGTGGAGAAATTTACTTTTTTGAGGATTGCTCTCTGAATATCTCCTTTGTAGGGAGGATTGCCATCCCTCTAGGATTAATTCCTGGAGACTCCAGAACAAAAATTAATCTTTAATTAAAGACTGTCATGTGATGAAACCTCCAGGAATATGTCCAACCAAAATTGGCAACATTACTTCATACCAAATTAGTTGAAGCAGATAGCTAGACAGACAGCATCTGAAAAAAACACACATTTAATCCTTTCCTCAAAATTGTGATTTGATACTTTGATTTTTCTATCTATCATTTCCCTAACTCCAATTCTAGGATTTTTGGGGTCCCTCTCTTTTTTTGTCCTCTTCTGCATTTACATTTTGGGGTTTCTCATGTATACCTCCCCACCCCCCGCTTTGGAGGAGCAGAGCCTGTCCATTCAGCCCTAAAGTCTTGTTTTAAGTAGGATTTAAAGGTGTGATGCTAGATCGAGTAGCTAATTAATTCCTTTTGAAACTCTACTGGAGGCAAGGCAAGTTGCTAAATTACTAAACTGTGTTAAAGAACAACTTGTCATAGAAGGTATTCGTTAGATTGGTTTAGCGAATATGATCTAATAACACACGTAGTGTACATAAACCCTAAGGCTTTGTCTTAGCTTAAAAAAAATGTTTTTTACATTGAGAGAGATCTTGGTGTAAAATCCTAGTGGAGACAAGATGCAGGTAATTTTCACCTTGATGTAGCTGGTCAAGATCAATCTTATTTTTCCCTTACCTAGAATTGACTTTGACTAGCTACACTGATGTAAAAACTAGAGTGCCTTGCTTCCACTAGGATTTTACATCAGGACAGTTACCTTGATGTAAAAACACACCTCTTTGCAGTGAAAATGTAGCACTATGGAGTGGTGTTGGGGAAATCAGAACAGTGAAAGAACATTTAGAAGGAGCATTGGACAAACTGAGATCAAAGGGGAAAAACAAACAAGGAAGAGGACAATGCAAGATCTTGTGCTGCCTGTAAAAGCAGAAGATCATAAACAGATATAAGAGAGAGAAAGTAAATTAAATGACAGGAGTGGGGAAAAAAACAAAATGAAAAGGAGAGGGAGATTACTAAACCAAGAAATGCTGAAGAGAAGAGGAGAAACCCTCCCACAATTCACAGCATTTATTAGTGAAATGCATTCATTTATATTTAGCACTTTTTCAATTCTAGTTCTCTCAGAGCACCCTACAGCTCTATTAAATTGGGAGGGTTAGGTTGGACAGTGATTTTGGGAGAATATGTTTGCTGATGAACTCGGGTTAAATTTCTGTTGAGTCTTGGGCATGTAATTAAGTGTGTTGCAGGTATTTTTAAAACTTCAGTGTCAAAGCAGAAAAGAGTGTTTCTAGCAAATTTCAGTTATGAATTTTCCTCAATTTTGTTTTGTTCACACATTGTTATATCTTCGGTTCTATCTGGTAAACAGTATATTCCAGTTTGTGACCTATTTTGGCCTGGTTACTTTTGTAATTGAGAACTCATTTTCAGTTATCATCCTGGTAAAATAAAGGTTTTATTATTCTTGTAATGATGTTACTCTGGAGCATGCACTGAATTTTTTTGTAAGACTTTCCTTCACACCCCCCCCCCAAAAAAAACAAAAACAAAAACCCTTCATGCCATGACATGTAGAAAAATAATTTTTCACTTCTATTTTCATTAGGTTTTTTTTTACTTTTAAGAGATTGTTGCATAATTGTTATGACAAATTCATATATTTGAATAGCTTTTTCTTTTACAATTATTCTCAACAGCTCCGTGTAAGAGAACATCCAGTATTGGGGCCATACGTGGAAGACTTGACAGCGTAAGCCTTAACTATTGTCATTCTAGTAAATACATTGGCCTGATATGGCAATATGCTAGTTATTGTTCTTATGCCCTTGTGCAGTCCCATTGACTTAATAAAGGCTCTGCAGATATAAAGGTCAACCTTAGCAGGATAGGGCAGGACCCTTTATTCTGAAAAGACTTGGGCACATGCTTAACTTTATGATCTGTAAATAATCTCATTGAGGCCAGTGGAACTGATCACAGTGAGTAAAATTAAGCACATGTGCCAATCTTTGCAGAATCAAGGCCTAAGATCCTGCCCAATCTTGCTGGGGTAGACACTTAAGCTTGCATGGTGTGTTTGATGAAGTTTGGCTTTAGTGTTAGTATTTGTCTAACTCAGAAAATTTTTTAAAAAATTAAACCACTAATGACTTTTGTAGAAACAAAATGAACCGGTTTGAACTAGAACTATTTATTTGTTTTACAGGAACATGGTCAGTTCTTATTCAGATATCCAGGTAAGATGATGATGGTTTTTAACTAATAAAAATTAATCTTCTAATAGCTGTAAGTAAAAATCTTTCTTTTGCCTCATGACTGCTCCTTTCCTTACTCCTGAATGCTTGTTTTCAGTGATGATAAACATGAGCTTACAAAGCCTAGTCCGTTAGCCTATGACATCTTATCTGATCTTGCAGCAGCCCTTTGTGCCCATGTGAAGTTACTTGCAGGATCGGGGCCTAAACTCATTTTAATTTCTCATTTAAGCTTAGACAAAAGTAGTAGTGGTTCCATTTTTCCTTTTGCTAACACCAGGGTCTCAAAAAGTTTGTCTCATTTTGGCCCCTCTGATTAGAGATGGGGAAAAAATGGATCAATAATGCTCAAAACATTGATTAATGTTGGCATCCTACATAACTTGCATCCCAAAAGTATTTTGTGGGCTACCAACATTTTCCTTTTAGTGGCCCACTGCCAATACCAGCTTGTAAATACAGTATATTCATTTTTGCAGAGCTCTTTAAACTTTTGTTAGCTGCTCAAAGAATCCTTTCACTTAATATCCTGTCTCTTATCTCTATTATCAGAGTTGGCTCGAGCTAGGAAATAAACAGAGAGCAACTGCTGCCACAGGCATGAATGACAAGAGCTCAAGATCTCATTCTGTCTTCACCCTTGTGATGACGCAGACAAAGGTATAATGTGACTTTTTTTTCTTTTTAATTATTGCAATAATGTAGTGGTGGAAAACTCAATTATCGTGTGCTGCCTAGAAAAGAATGAAGAAGGGGAGGGTTGCGTTAAATATACTGGGCTGAATAAAGAAGTAGTAGTCTTGCTTTCTAAACAGCCAGATCTAGTTTATTTTACATACTCACAGTACTACTGTTTTTTTAAAAAGCACATTGTAAACATGTCTGAGTCATACTGTAAACCAGGGGTAGGCAACCTATGGCACGTGTGCCGAAGGCGGCACGCGAGCTGATTTTCAGTGGCACTCACACTACCCGGGTCCTGGCCACCAGTCCGGGAGGCTCTGCATTTTAATTTAATTTTAAATGAAGCTTCTTAAACATTTTAAGAACCTTACTTACTTTACATACAACAAGAGTTTAGTTATATATTATAGACTTATAGAAAGAGACCTTCTAAAAACATTAAAATGTATTACTGGCACACAAGACCTTAAATTAGAGTGAATAAATGAAGACTTGGCACACCACTTCTGAAAGGTTGCCAACCCCTGCTGTAATCTTTTCAGGACACTGCTTTTCTAATGTTTCTGCACTATATATATACTTATTGCACTATACAAATATGTTCATAGTTCAATTATAGCAAGGGGAGAAAATCCTATAATACACAGTTTTGAATGTTTATGTCCCAGTGATGTCTCCTACTTACCTGACCTGGGTCAGAGATAGGATAATGCAAAGTGTTCCAGGCACTGTTAAACGAGAAGCTACTGAAACACACCTGTGCACTCAGGTCACCTATCCCCAGCAGACGTGAGCTCTGCTCTCCCCCCTATAATTTTGTATGTAGGAGACAGGCAACCTCCACAGAGAGACGAGGATGGAAAAGGACGCGAAGTAGATAGCGCTCTTCCCAAGTCTATGGGCCTCCAATTTTTTTCCTCCCACAGATTTTTTTTTCCTGATTTTCCTCCGTTGCTGCCATCACCATACTTTGCCCTGTCTTCCCCATCAGGGCAAGTAGGTCAGTGACCTTTTCACTCACCAGTGGTTTAGTCTTGCATCAACGAAAGTCAAAGTAGCTCAGGAGCATATCAGGACTACTAAAGTAGCAAAATGTACTGCTAGGCTGCATTTCACTTTTTATGACTTCTACTTATGCTTATGCAGGTGTGCTACTGGAAATCCTCAGGTGTTTGTCTCTGGATACAATTTACTATCCTCGCCTTACTCTTTTTCTTTGTGAAAGTTATACTATATCTTAAATGACACTCTCATTACAAAAGTAAAATGAGAAAATGTTTAACGCATTATTTAAAAGTGAATAGCATGGTAGATCTGACTCTTCATGGGGTTTTTATTTTGGTGATGAGTCATAATCTGCAAAATTAAATGTTTTTTCTAAGTGCAGTAATCTCTTTTCTCTAGACAGAGTTTGTGGAAGAAGAAGGGCATGATCATAGGATTACCAGTCGCATAAATCTAATAGATCTAGCAGGCAGCGAACGCTGCTCTCCAAGTCAGACCAGTGAGGAGAGGCTGAAGGTAAACTGCATTTACAGTTTTGTGACATGGTTTGTCTCAGAGTACAGTATTGTGAGGCCATGAAATGAAAATGCTTTAGGTCTTCACTTGTAAGAGAAGACCTATTGGTCTCCATGTTGAATGAATCTTGATGTAACGGTGTCTTTTGCATTGCTGCTCTGGTCTTTTCACAAGACAGGGAAAAAAGATAATGCAGATAGTGTCTGCTGAATATTCTGTACTATTCATAGAGTTAAATTTAACTTCTTGCTTTAATTGTTTAACAGATTCACTGTTTAAAATCTATATGTATATAAATTATTATTGATCTGAGTCTCACATCACAGGTTCAGTATAAATACTGAATCAATGTGGAAAACATCACATCTGCTTTAACTTGACTTGATTATACCTAAATATAAATAAGCATTTGGAGGGAGGGGAAAAGACAGGAAAAAATGGTTTTCTTTGGTAGTTTTTGTATCAGAGGCTTGGACATCTGTGGTTTGTTTTCTAGTTCTCTTCCAAAAGGCTAGATATTAAATGCTTGCTTTAGCTTTTATCCCGTATGTCACACATTTATTGTAACTTTACAAAGCTGAATATTCTTTTATGTCTAAAACAGGGGAGAAAGCACTTGCTTAACTCTGTTTTTATAATGCAAAGAAGCTAAAAAGAATGGGGGAGGGGGAGTGCTCTATATGTGCAAGTACCTTTCCTAACCTGCTCTAAAACAGTCTATACACTGTGTAGAGTCAGAACTCACCCCTTCCTGGGGTTTGGCTTTATAAACAAAAACAAAAGTTTACAATAAGATAAAATGTATCCCAAGTCTTCTCCCCAGTCTTCTCTAATGTTGCTCCTTGGAACTGCTTAGTCCAAAACCTAGGTCTTCATTGCATCAGATTGAAGATCCTTCTGGGCTGCTCTCGTTTCCATTATATCAGTGGTGGATTTAATACACTACATCTGCATCAGAGAGTCAGCATGATTCACTTAGCATCTCCCGATAGGACCAACAACACCAGTTAATAGGATGGGTTCATAGGAGAATGTTGCTAGCCTGTTAGGCTCTGTTTTAGCAATTTGCCCATTTAAAAAAAAAATCTAAGTAGTAATGTTTTATATTCAGAATGAGGCTGTGCATTTATTTTTATTTCTGCTTTATATAGGAGGGCGTGAGTATTAATAAATCACTGCTAACTCTGGGGAAAGTTATATCTGCGCTTTCTGAGCAATCTCAGAACAGAAAGAAGGCTTTTATTCCTTATCGGGAATCTGTCCTTACGTGGTATGTATATTTCATGAAGAGCTACTATAAAGTAATCTTGGATCTGTGGAAACAAAAAGATGAGACTCTTATCAGATGATAGATTCATGCATCTGTAGACTCTCACTTCTACAAATTGTATGAAATAACTATTGGATGAAGTAAAGTAAACTTGAAAAATATTTTTATTTTCATGTTCTGCTAATTGTGGGTACATTTGAGGACTGGTATATTCTTCCTCAGTGTTCTATACTGTAGATGAAGAAATGTGCTTCTAATGCCTTTTCATCTCTCTGCTGTTCCCTTTTTCTCCTGGCACTGAAGAGACTGCTTTCACATTTTTAGCATCTGTTGTGGGAGGGAGTTTTAGTGTTCAAGAGAGGAAACAATCTCCTATTACCTGCCTATGTTCTCTTATTTGCTGGCCTTGCCTTTTTGGCTCCGTGATGGTTCTTTCTCTCCTAAAGACAGATTTTTTTCAGCAGGTTGCTGGCCTGATCGAACTAGTGACTGGGACGGGCATGTCGCATTAGGCACACAGTACATGAGAGGACTTTATGGTCTTGATCCCATCCCTGCCCCCCAGCAGCCAGAATCCTTCCTCTCTCCTTGGCACAACACTCTCTCAACCCTCATCACTGGCACTGAACTAGTTCCACAGTGTCATGCACCTGAGAATCGGCTAATTTTTTAAAGATTAAGGACAAACCCTAAAACTATGAATTGCTGGTCAGCTGAGTAGTTCTTATACCACCATTCATCTGTCTCCTGTAGATCAGCTGGTAGAGGCAAGTGGCCTGGGGCTTATGCGTGCCTGACACCTGAGTTTATTTTAGTCAGAATAGGGCTTTCTGTAAATAAAGGACTTTAGTTTCCATTTCTTCATTCTCGCAACTGTCATAAATACTAAATCTGGAGTGGGAAAAATGTAAAAATGCACAGGGAGAGAAGCTTCCATTCCTGAATCAAAGAAAATAACTTGGGCAAAGTAAAAACTATTCGTCCTTCCGCATTCCTCTCTCATTGTCCGCTCTGTAGCAAGGTGTACTGTCTTGCAAATTTCTCGAAGAGTTAGAAATCATTGGCAAATTTAGATGAAAAAGCAACAAGGATTGTGTAATTTGGTACGAGATAGAAAGTTGGTGCTATTAGAACTTGCTGGGGAATGTCATCTGAATTATAGACTATTTTAATCTATTTTAATGCAGTTTTATCACTAAGAAATGAAAGCAGTTGTCAAGCTGATTGCATCAAAATTGATTTATGACCTATTCCCCTAACTCTTAAGACATTTTCATCTGAAGTCTTCTATGGTGTTGGTGCACCAGTGAAAATATAAACACAAGCAGGCATGTTTTTTCTGCTATATTTAGGCATTTGGGATCAATGTTTTCCAAAAAGAGGAGAGCATAAATGGAAAGCAAAGGAATGCTTGTGTATAATAGTTTCTATGGTTTGTAAGCAGGGGTGGCTCCAGCATGCCAAGCGTGTGCTTGGGGCGGCATGCTGCAGGGGGCGCTCTGCCGGTCGCCGGGAGGGCGGCAGGCGGCTCCGGTGGACCTCCTGCAGACGTGCCTGCAGAGGGTCCGCTGGTCCCGCGGCTTTGGTGGAGCATCCGCAGGCACGCCTGCGGGAGGTCCACCGGAGCCGCGGGACTGGCGACCGGCAGAGCGCCCCCCGTGGCATGCTGCCATGCTTGGGGTGGCAAAATGGCTAGAGCCACCCCTGTTTGTAAGAGTCTTAAAGTAGAATAGGGTGAAATTATGTAGGTGTATAAGTATTTGATTGAATTTTCTCTAAGCATAAAAAAACCTTGTGTATCTGTAAGCAGGAACAGGCTCGTGTTTTGGATTTGGCTATCTGGTTGAAAATCATCTTGAAATATATAGTAAATCACACAGGCTTTTTTGTATTTAATTCCTTATGAACTCTGAGAAGTTAATTTGGTTTCAATGGTGGAAATAATTGTTGTTTCATTTTCTTGTCAATTAAGGTTATTAAAGGAAAGTCTTGGTGGAAATTCAAAAACAACCATGATTGCCACAATAAGCCCTGCTGCCAGCAATGTAGAGGAAACCCTTAGCACTCTTCGATATGCTAAACAAGCTCGTTTGATAATCAACGTTGCCAAAGTAAATGAAGATGTGAATGCTAAATTAATTAGAGGTAAGGTGGGATTTTTTTATTTGCAAGCATTTTTAAATTAATTGTCCATGATGTTGATATTAATACTCTTGTAATGATTGACAGCATATTTGAGGTTTATTCATTTTAACATTAAGATTTTTCTAAACTGGCTGTAAACAATTTACAGGCCTATTAATACTTCAGAACTGAAGATACTCTTTTTTTTTTTTCTTTGATACAGTTTTACAAACTTACATCAGTATTTTTTATAGGTTACGTTTTGTTTTTGAGCTTAAACCTATACCCTATTTGAAGTAATTTATGTTTGAATGTACACACTTTTATAGATATTACAGCATCCAGTTATATGTGTTCATTTCAGTTGTCCATTCAAGCAAACCTAAGTTTTCCTTCCGTTTATTTTTGTTTATGAAACAAGGAAATTAACCTTAGTTTTTTACATGTAATTCAACATTATGGTTGAGATTTTAAATAAGTCAGGAAATTCAGTACGATTCCCACAGTGATACACAAAATACTACATGAGTGAAAGGTGGCCAAATTAAAGTTGGATTTCCTGAAGTCTGTAGACTTAAAAATCTCAGCTATAATGTTGCTTTTACGTACAGTCAGATTGTGATATACTCACACATGATAAAGAGCACTGTACTGCACTAGTAGTCATTGACGTCAGTGGTACTACTAAATTGCTATGTAGTGTGAACAAGGAGTTCAAATTCTGGCCCTTAATTCTCCACACAAAATCGTTTTATTGTTCTCTCTGAGTGGGGTCAGTAGCAACCTGCTTAGACACATGCTATTGTACTCTTATTTAGGACACTGTTGTATTTTGTAGACTGTAAGTATTCATTCAACCTGAAGTTTCCCTTTTGAAGAGAAAATAGCTTCTCTGGCATTTAGTTGTATAGTGCTTACTGAAAATGGAGGAGGAAAGTCTTTTATTGCAGAAAAGTGGAGTCAGACTTACTATTATGATCTTCTCCAGTCAGTCTGAATTATGAAATAATTTACAGCTGCATATATAATCATTGTATTACCTGTGGGGAACATTAGTATTGCAGCCAATAGGCAAGTGCAGACTAACTTGCAGTGATACTGGAGATGAGTAGTATTGTGGTAATGAGGGTGTAAAAACTGGCATTTCCCTCTTGCTACTCTGTCCCCTTCTTGTTAGGTTTACTGAGGGAATTGGTTACTACCACTTCCAGTGGTGCTTGGTATTCATGCTGAAGTGGTTTTATGTTAGAGATACAATGGGATTGATTCACAAAGTAGGATTTTATTTTACTTATTAAATTTGAGTACTTGTTTGTTTTGTTTACATTTAAAAATAAAAACAAAAATAGATGAGAACTCAGCAGGTGTTGCACAGAGGAAATAAAATAAATGAAGACGTGCTTAGGTGGATGGCAAACAAAAAGAACCATGGTGTATTATAAGAGAGAGAGAACCAGTTGTTGTGTTTTCTAAATTAGCAGCTTCTTCAAAAACATTGTATGCAGATTGAAAACCTGGCAGTACTTAACTGGAATCTGTCTCTGTGCTATATAATCAAATGAAATCAGATGTATAGTGTAATAAGCTATTGTCAGCACTCTAGTTGATCAGTTAATTTAGCTAATGCTTCCTTGGGGGACATCTCTTCAATTGGTGTGACCTGTGTGTTTCAGAGAATAGCATGATATAAAAGTGACCTCTGTTTTTGTTTAAGGTCTAATCAGTTTGCCATATATAAAGGCACTATTCAGTGGGCAGTTTAGCAGGTTATTTAATGTCTCACATTTCAGGAGTAGTGACATAAAATTATTTTCTCGCTGTTCTTAAAAGTAACATACACAGACTTTTGTAGCTAGATGGGCATGTTAAAGCTTTGGTGGGATACTTTCTATTTAACATAAATTCCACTGGATATTGCCAAAGTGAGGATAAAATCCTCAGACTTACTGTTTAAAAAAAGAATGAGGTTTTTTAAATGTATTAAACACCTGCTTAATGTAGGATCCTATGTTTACTGTAAAAGCTGAGTTATGTTTTTATTTTTCAAATGTAGAACTGAAAGCAGAAATTGAGAAACTGAAAGCAGCTCGCAAAAGTACTCTAAATAGAGATCCTGAGAAATATAGACAATATCTGCAAGAAATAACATCCCTAAGGGTAAAACTACACCAACAGGAGAGGGATATGGCAGAGATGCAAAGGTGGGGTAGTCATTAATGTCTTCTGAATAGTAAGTAGTAGTCTTATAAATATTGGAATAAAATATCCCTAAAGTAATTTATTTTGATTTCTTTTTCCTAATATGCTAAGGGCCTGGAAAGAAAAATTTGAACAAGCAGAACAGAGGAAATTTGAAGAAACAAAGGAGTTACAGGTACCCTTTATTCACAAAAATTAAAGAAGTATAGAAAATGCTTAATACCAATAAACCCCTTAATACACAGAATTGGGATTGTCCTAAGAATCCTCTTTCCTAGTTTACATTCCTCTTTGCAAGAAGCAATTAATATTATTCATTCTCTTCAGGTCAGTGCTTTCAAATAAATTTATGTATGGCAGTGGTTCTCAAACTTTTTAGCAACCTGTGGACTTCCATTTTGATTTAAAAAATTTTGTGGACCCCCAAATCCCCCACTCCACCCCTCCTCTTCGCCGCCTCTTTCTGCCCCCTCCCCTAAGTGCACCCCATCCCCACTCCTCTCCCAGCAGCTCGTGCATGCTGGAGAACAGCTGTTCCGCAGCAACCGCAGGGCTGGCCTTAGGGAAAATGGCACCCTTGGCAAACTTTCATTTTGGTGCTCCTGGCCCCATGGGTGTGGTGCACCCCCTGCCCCATTAACCCTGCCTCCCATAGGCTCCCCACCCTCACTTCAGCCTTAACCCCATACTGTGCCCTCTTCACACCAATCCCTGCACCCCCTTCATGCCTACCCCTGCACTGTATCCCCGTCACCCCAACCCCTACACTCCTCTCCTGTGCCCCTAACCTCTGAATTCCCCTCCTGCACCCATATGAGAAAACTGCATATGGGAAAACTCACCTGGATGCAGTGACAGAGCAGCTGGCATTGCTGCTTGCTCCCCCACTGGACTGATGCTCCTCTGACCCATGCACCCCCTAGGGTGCTGTGAGGGGCGAGCGGGGAGCGACATCAGGGCTCCCTACATCCAGGTTACTTTCCCCACCTGGGCTGCGTAAGTAGAGGGCAGGAGAGCAGCAGCTCCTGGTGCTCACCTCACAGCACAGGCCAGGTGATGAAACTGACCTAGGGAGCCCTGGTGTGTGTTGGGGGGACTGTGTGAGGGAGACTTTGTTTGTGTGTTGGGGGGAGTGTGTGCGTGCACATGTGCATGCCTGAGTGAGTGTTGAGCGCCTTCCCTTTAATAAAGCACTCAGGGTCAGGGGCCTGAAGGCTTGTTCAGACACAAGTAGCTGCTAGCAGCTTCTGACCCAGAGAGGCAGCAGCACACACAGATTTCGCCCTGTCCCATCACCCCAGCTCAGTGGAGACCGGGTACATAGGTGGGGGACACCTGACATCAGCCGTGCTGCCCACCTGACCACACCCCCCTCACAGCAGACAGTAGGGCATTCCCAGTCCTGGGGAGGGCTAGAAGCAGAGGCGGCTGAACATGGCAGTGGGGCAGGATGGGCACCCCTGCTCCAGAGAAGAGACCTGGCTCGGCTTTTCATTCAACTGCCCCCCTGCAGCTTGGGTCCCTCTCCCTTCCCCTCCAAATGCTGCTGCTCCGCCTGCCTGCTGCCTCTGCCAACCCAGCTGGCTCTTGTCAGGTCAGGTAGGAATCAGGCAAACCTTGTGCACGGTGCTCCCTTTGGCGAGCCACCCTGGGCCGCCGCCTGTACCACCCACCCAGCGGCATTGGGGAGGAATTGATAAGTGGGGCCTGTGGACCTCCTGAAGTACACTTGTGCAACCCCAGTGGTCCACCGACCCCAGTTTGAGAAACGCTGACCTATGGTACAGTAGGCAGACTTTGATCTATTTTTTATAGAAAACGTTAGTGATTTATTTGTATGTATTTTTCTGAATCAATCACCTAGAAAGCAGGAATTACATTCAAGATGGACAATCGTTTGCCAAACCTTGTCAATCTCAATGAAGATCCCCAGCTCTCTGAGATGCTTCTGTATATGATAAAAGAAGGACAAACTACAGTTGGAAAGTACAATCCAAATTCTCATCATGATATCCAGCTCTCTGGTGTGCTAATTGCTGATGATCACTGGTATGTGATATCCTAAAATGAAAGATCCTTCATGTGGCTATGTGAGAATGGGTTACCACCTGCTCCCCTCCTTCCCCTCCCCCCTCCCCCCCCCAGCAAATGTCTCTTCTAGGTATGTCTTCACTGTAGAGTTAACCTGGGATAGCTTAGCATAGCTAGAGTGTCTTAGCTCTTTGCAGTGGGGACACTCCAGCTATGCTATCTGTGCCAGACCCATGTAACAGCACCATTGTGAATGCAGTATTAGCCAATGTGCAGAGATGGATTTCTGGTGGGATATCTTATGCATCTTACTGCTGTATTAAACTGGGCTGCTGTATGAAATAATTCACAGGGTGCTCAATCTCTCATCTAGCATGGAGCTGCTGTTTGACCAGGATAACAGACACGATGTGACCTCTTTTTGGGGATTCACCAGACATCACAGAGTGGTTTTCAATGAAGAACTCTTTGCACCTCCCCCTAGAAATTACCATATGTACTCGTTCATAAACCGAATATTTTTAGTAAAAAAGGGAAGCACCAGAGAAGGGGGTCAGCTTATGAATGGGTATAGAGAGGGAGAGGTAGGACATAGCCCCTCCCCCCAACAGAGGGAGCAAGGAGAGGCAGCAGAGACAGAAGGGAAGAGGCAGGGCCAGAGTCTCTCCGCTTCTAGCCACGCTGCTCTCCCCCCAGCCTCCAAAGCTGCTGCTCGGCCCCGCCCCCCAGAGCAGGCTGTGGTCGCGCCGCCTGGCCCACTGGAGCTCTCTGCTGCCATGCCACCCGGCTCACCCCACTGGAACATGCTGCAGCTATGCCACGCGGTCTGGCCCGCCAGAGCAGGCTGCAGCCGCATTGCCCAGCCTGCCGGAGCAGCTCCAGCCGGGGACATCCTCCCCTGGCCCTCCCCAGATAAGGTGGGAAGGGATGGGATGGGGAGTGTGTGGGGGGGTCCTAGGCTAGGAATGGGGTCACCAGGGGGGTGGTCACAGGGGTTACTCCCCTGACTCCCAGCTTCTCTCTCGCCAAAAAATTTCCTCACTAGTTGCTGTCCTGGCCTGTCAGGGTAAGCAGTTGGCGTGCTGGGACACTTTGTTTACTTAGGTTTATCTCCGTGCCTGTGGACGCTCAAGGTAAACAAACCATCTCAGCCCGCCAGCGCCTTATCCCGAAGGCCCGGGAGCCAAAGATCGCTGACCCCTGAATTATAGGGTTGGCTTATGAATGCATTATAAAAATTTTCCATTTCTACTTATCCATCTTTGGGGGGTTGGCTTATAAACGAACCGGCTTATGATCGAGTATATACGGTAAGTTAATCACTGCAAGCGTATGTCTGATCTGTCATCTAGTGCAGCAAAACTATGGGTTTTAGTGTTGACATAGCTAAGGTATCTGCTTAAGGTAGAAAAGGTTGAGAGAAACGTGATCATATGATGCTGTGTATAATAACTTCTCCTGCTGAATAGAAAGATTAATTACCCAGTCCTGATGTACCCTGACTATCCTTTTCGTTTATCTAAATGAGAGTTCAAGTAATCAAGAAGAGTTGTTTTAAGATCCCAAATTCAGTGAAGCATTTAAACATGAGCTCAACTTTAAGCATGTGTACAGTCCCTATGAGTTTGGGACTACTCATGTGCTGAAAGTGAGAGGGGCTTGAGTCACTTACAGGGATCAGTGTTCTGTTTAGTTTTCTAAAACACTTCACATGTTTTTGGGATGAGCAGGGAAGTTTTCAATGCCACATCCCTCTTAGTTGTGTTCATGTTCTTTGTCAAAGTCAGCCAACATCAGCAGTAATACTGCCTCACATCATATGTTTATATACTCATATGCAAAACAAACAAATTTCCTGTTAGGAAATAAGTTCAAAATTAAAATACAGTAATAACTCAAATGAAAGATACTAAATTAGTTCTACACAGAAAAAAATCTGCTAAATTCTTAAAAGCAGAATTAAATATACGCTGTCGTGTCAGTATCAGAATTCCATTCAGTGGTGTGCTGTCTGCATGTAATATTAATCTAATTTCTGTTTCAAAACACTTGTGTTTTTGTTTTTTGTTTTTGTTTTGGTCTGTGTACATCAGATAAGCAGTACTTCAGAGAATCTGAACAATGAAAGATTGTAGATGAGTGGCTGCCTCATGATGCCCCCTGGTGACCTTGGGCAGACCTGCATGTAGCCCTTCACCTCAGTTTCCCTTTTTGGATCCCCAAATTAACTCCACACATGGTTTTTTCCAGTCATAAGATCATAGAATCATAAGGTTAGAAGCGACTGCAAGGGTCAGCTAGTCTAATGCCCTGCCAAGGTGCAGGATTTTTTGCATCTAAACTATCCAAGACTAATGGCTATCCATCCTCCTTTTGAAAACCTCCAGTGAAGGACCTTCCATAACCTCCCTAGGCAGTCTGTTCCATTGTCCTACTGTTCTTGCAGTTAAGACGTTTTTCCTGAGATTTCATCTAAATCTGCTATGCTGTATCTTGAACCCATTGTCTCTTGTCCTGCCCTCTGTGGCGAGAGAGAACAGCTTTTCTCCATCTTTTTAATGAAAGCCTTTCAAGTATTTGAAAACAGCTATCATATTCCCCATTAATCTCCTCTTTTTTCTAAACTAAACATACCCAGTTCTTTGAGTGCTTGCTCATATCAATTCCATTCTAGGTGTGTGTGCGCCCATGTTCACAGTTGTCGGAGACTTTTGCTTTAGCAAGATCTGTAGGGTCGGCTGTGGCGCCCTCTGCAGTGCCGCACCCATGCATCGGAATATCAGGTGCTGCTGGTCCTACGCCCTCTCAGTTCATTCTTACTGCCCATGGTGGTTGGTTCCCGGAGCACCTCTCTTCCTTGCCTCATGAGTGGTCAGTGGTTTCTTTCCCTTTCGACTTTGTATTCCAGCTGTAAATAGTTTTGTTTATTGTAGATTAGTTAGTAAGTAGCTATTATGTACTATAGTCAGTCAGCTAGGGTCCCGGCAGGGACTTTGCCCTAGGCAGGGCATGCCCTGGTCGCCAGGTTTTAAGCCCTGTGCTGACTGTGTAATAGGCCTATGCCTGTTAGTGACCCACACGGCAGTTGTCTGAAGTGCTTGGGGGGGATCCCACATCAAAGTAAGTGTCACATCTGTAAGAACTTTCGTCCCAGGACACAAAAAGGACGCAACATTTGTTTGAGGGCCTTCCTCATGGAGGCCGCTCTCCACCCAGCCTCGGAGCTGGCCTGGCCAGACACGACGCCCAGCACTTTGGCCTCGGTGCATAGCACATCCCAGGTACTGGGCTCTACCCAGGACTGATCTTCTCCGGTGCCCAAGAAGAAGTCTAAGAAGTGGGACCCCGTAGTGAGTAAGACAGACCAAGGGGCATTGGGTCCCTGTTTGGGCCACTGCCCACACTGGAGCTGCAAGGAGACCTCCTACCCCCCTAAAGAATCTGTCATCGACTCTGTCTGAGTGGTAGGGGACTCAGACTGATGGTTGAGTCAACACCTTCCTGGCGCCCAAAGCGCAAAGGACTCTCTCCCCCCTCCCCCCCCCCCCCACCACAGGGACACTCTCCAATATGGCACTGCTCCCCCTACTCCTGGCACTGGTCTGACTACTCAAGGCAACCACAGCGATGGTTAGCCGCTGGACTCAGACGTCGATGGCCCAACATGGTCACCAGAGGAGGATTTCTCCGGCATGGAGAGGAAATTCAACCCCTTGCCGAGA
Organism: Mauremys reevesii; assembly: GCF_016161935.1. Classification (NCBI taxonomy): domain Eukaryota; kingdom Metazoa; phylum Chordata; order Testudines; family Geoemydidae; genus Mauremys; species Mauremys reevesii. The sequence goes on along the minus strand of NC_052630.1, from coordinate 66,904,735 downwards.
CAGCACCGTCGTGACTGGGCTCCTGAGGTTGTGTCCACCTCAGCGATGCCATCCTGGCAGCAGGGCCAGTGGCCAGTACAATGGCCTTACTCGAATGCCTGGGGCGTGCTGGTTATGCCGATGCCCCCATCTCACCAATCACTGGTCACCGCGTCGGACAAGCATCAAACGGCACCAGGCTAGTTGTGCAAAGCACAAGCAGATGCTGAGATGGAGGGCCGGATGCCCACCCCGAGACCTCCTTTCCCCACAGGGGATGATGCTCCAGTTCCTGCCCTGGTGGTTCAGTCATCCTCATCCTCTCCAGATGAGGCTATGGTGGGGTCCTCTCGTGCTAGTTCACTGAACGACTTTAAGGAGCACCAAGCCCTGCTCCGAAGGGTGGCCAGTAACCTAGGCCAAGAGGTAGAAGAGATGGCAGAGCAATCAGACACTTTGTTTAATGTGCTGTCCACATCCACCCCCGCACATGTCGCACTCTCGGTGCACGAAGGGGTCCTAAAGATTGCCAAAACCCTCTGGCAAACCCCATCCTCAATCCTGCCCACTTCCAAGAGGGCTGAGAAAAAGTATTTTGTTCTGGCCAAGGGGTTCGAATACTTATATACTCACCCACCCCCAGGGTCATTGGTTGTTTTGGCGGCCAACAAAAAGGAGAAGCAAGGGCACTCTAGTTTCACACCCAAAAATAAGGTTGGCCAAGAGACTGGACCTTTTTGAGAGGAAAATGTATTCCACAGACAGTCTCCAGTTCCTAGTTGCGAACCATCAGGCTCTTTTGGAGCAATGTAACTTTAAGCTGTGTGACTCTCTCCATAAGTTTAAGGACTCCACGCCCCAGGAGGTGGCCCAAGAGTTCGGGGCCCTGGTTGAGGAGTGTACAGCAGCGGCTAGGTGTTCCTGCTAGATGGCCTGGGATGCGGCCGATTCGGCGGCCAGGGTGGTCACCTCGGTGGTGGTCATGAGGTGCAGTTCCTGGCTTCAGACGACAGACCTGTTCCAGGAGATGCAGTCTTCGATACAAGATCTCCCATTTGATGGAGTTGGGTTCTTTGCAGAACAAACGGACGTGAGGTTGCACGGTCTGAAGGACATGGTCTGAAGGACACTCGAGCCACCCTCCGCCCCCTGGGGTTCCATGCACCTCAGTTGGCGAGGAAGCAATTCCGGCCACCCCTGCCACCAAGGCCTTGGCAGGTATCTACAAGGGACACTAGTTTTAGTCTCCGTTGCCCTTCCTCCTCCCGTTCACCTGCGCAACCTGGCCCAGTGAAACACCACAGGGGTCAGAAGCTTGCATTTCAAGGATGCACTAGAGAGCAACACTCCAGTCAACTCCCTGGTTCCTTCCCATCTTTTCCTCAGCTGTCTCCGTCCTTACCATTTGGCCTGGTCGCAGGTTGTCTCAGACCACTGGGTGCTAGAGATTGTCGCTGGACTACATTCTCCAGCTTTTGGCCACCTTCCCACCCCACCTACCTTCTTCCCCTTCCTCTTCAGGGATCCTTCTCACTAGCAACTCCTCATTCAGGAGGTAGACAACCATCTACAACTGGGGGCAGTGGAGGAGGTCCCTCAGGAAATGAGGGGGAAAAGTTTCTACTCCCGCTATTTCCTGATCCCAAAAGCATAAGGGGGCCTACAACCCATTCTGGACCTGCCTGGAACCGGGAGACTTGAAAGATGCTTATTTCCATATCTGTCTTCCAAGGACACAGACAGTTCCTCCATTTTATAGTGGGCCAGTGCCATTTCCAGTTCATGGCACTTCCCTTTGGCCTCTCCTCAGCCCCATACAAAATGTATGGCCTCACTGTATAGTAAAATATATACTCTCATTAGTAAATCTTTCATGAAACTTTCCACGCCTGAAGAAATTTGCATGAACTGAGAAACACACTGGTAGTTCTTATTAAAACATTTTTTTTTTTTTTGGTGGAGATAATTTTGTGTAAACTTTAATATTACCTTCTGTTTATGAATAATCCGACACTTGAACAATGTATTTTGTTTGTTTGAGGAGGAGAGGGTTGACAGAGGAGACTAACACCTGGTGTTGAGCTTTAACTATTAAAAAAAAAATAGATTCAATTTTGACTAGAAATGTATATCTTCCAATATATAACTAGAAAAATTTGCCTTCTAATATAAGAATATCAGGAGATATATTTGCAGTTTATTTTTAGCTAACAGGTTTCAATCTCTCCTCTCCTGAGTTATGAATTATATTGGTAGAAACTCCCTAGATGAAATAAATTTTATCTCTGAGATGGAGTTGTACCTTGACCAAATTATAGAAATGTTGTATAATGTGCAGCTCTCTTTCTGCCTAGAACCACTTATGTAATACAAGAAATTTAAACAACATTACTACTTAAAAAAAAAAAGTTTGAAGAAATGTGAGATAAGGTGAAGTTTTCTTTAATAAAGTTTTCCATAACCTCAAGTACCTGATTCAGCATTTCAGATAGCAGTAAATTACACTAAGTATTTTAGCAGCAGGTGTGTTTAGACTCAAACTTACCTTGTTCCAAAATGAGGATTGACTCTTAGAAAGCAATATAGTTGAGGTGTATGGTGTAATAACAGAATAGCATGAACTATACAGTCAATATTTGGGGGAGCGGGGGAAGAGATTCAAAGTCACATTATCTAAATCATGAATGTCATGGATAGCCGGGGTTAAATTACATAACTTTTTTTGTTCATGATAAGCTATTGCTGTCACACCTGATGTTTCTCACTTTCAGTGTTATCAAAAATGTTGATGGTAGAGTGAGTATTACGCCACTGGGAGAAGCAAAGACATATGTTAATGGGAAACACGTTTCAGAGCCAACAGTTATGCATCATGTAAGTTGTCTATCACTGGTACAGAAATAAATATATTTATGCATGGCTTTGAAAATACCTGGCATGAATGGTAAATTATCTGTTGACTGCAGTTTTTGAGAAGGCTCTTGAATTGTTCATCATGACAGATTACTGGATATTTTTATTTTTCTAATTTTGATGTATTATATATATATATATATATATATATATATATATATATATATATATATATATATATATATATATAAAAATAAGATTATAGACTAATAGTGTGTCTGTATTTTGCAGGGTGATCGGGTGATTCTCGGTGGAGACCATTATTTCAGGTTTAATCATCCAGTAGAGGTTCAGAAAGTAAAAAGGCCATCTTGTGGGACTACCCTTTCATGTGATGGGCCAAAAGATTTTGAATTTGCAAAAAATGAACTGTTGGTTGCACAGAGGTCACAGTAAGTATTGTGGAACTTTCCAGGTTAAAAAATAAACTGCTCATATGCTAATGCAGCATGCTGTCTTCTGGAAATATATAGGCATATAAACTGCATAAGAATAAATTAAAGTTTAAAAAAAAAAAAGACAAGGTCACTCTTTACTTCTCATAAAGTCGAACATTTTAATAAAGTTGAATACACACAATGATATTGCAGTGTTTTTATAACCATGAAACATTTATTTTTGTTATCTCTAGCAGTGCACTCTTTTGATTAACTGTTTGGAATTCGAATACGTAATTCTTATTATGACATATTTCCATAAGCCTGAATTCTACTGAAATTGTCTTCTCACATCGAATCTTCTTACTTGCCAAAAGATTAAATTGAGAATTTATTCCACTGCAAAAATCAGACTTTCAGAGAGGGTTATTCCAAATACAGATTATGATATGTTTAATGCAATGCAAAATGGGTGAGTGTGAAGCTGAGGGACAGCCTCTTGAATTTCAGCACAGGAAGTTGGTAGTGGTCCCATCTTAATACTTTTAGTCCTGGGTGAATTCTGTGCCAAAAACTAAAAAATTCTGCACACAATATTTTAAAATTCTGCATATTTTATTTGTCAAAATAACACAATATAATCACACCAGTTTAAATTATGTTGGTAACTTATTTCAAAATACCTGTCAGCAAGTATGTCTGTAACAATATAGACACTAAAAAAAATTCAGGAAATGTTTTTTGATAAATAGATTACTTACTAGGCATATTAATACAGAACTCTGAGTAATAATTCATTTAAACTACAGTACAGAACCATATTTCCTGCACCCCTCAGAAGCAGTGCAAAGGCTTGGGGGAGTCAGAGGTAATGGAGAAGCTGAAGGAGAGGGAAGTAATTGCTGGGAAGGAGCTTGTGTATAAATTTGAAGGGTTGTTGGGTATGTATAGAACAGGTGGGGAAAAGTATAGAATGGGCGGGGGTTTGAGGGAGGGCGGGAAGGCATTGTTAGGGAGCGTCGCCCATGCAGACCCTGCTTGACCCGTAGTCTCTCTCTTTCAGTCAGGCACATCTGTCACCATGTGGCCCTGCACCCCCTCCTCCTGTCCCCATGTGTCTGTGCCCCTGCATCCCCTCAGCCAGCTCCTTCCCCTCATCTCCGTGTATCTCTACACCCTCTGTCCTCATGTGTTTCTGTGCCCCCACTCAGTCATCCGCCTGCCCCCTGTAGCTCTGCACCCCCTGCCCATGTGGCCCTGCACCTCCACTCCCATTCATAGAATCATAGGGTTGGAAGGGACCTCAGGAGGTCATCTAGTCCAACCCTCTGCTCAAAGCAGGACCTAATCCCCAACTAAATCATCACAGCTAGGGCTTTTTCAAGCCTGACCTTAACCTCTAAGGAAAGAGATTCCACCACTTCCCTAGGTAACCCATTCCAGTGTTTCACCACCCTCCTAGTGAAAAAGTTTTTCCTAATATCCAACCTAAACCTCCCCCACTGCAACTTGAGACCATTACTCCGTGTTCTATCACAGGGGTCGGCAACTTATGGCATGCGTGCCAAAGACGGCACACGAGCTGATTTTTAATGGCACGCTGCTGCCTGCTGGAGCAGCATGTCATTAAAAATCCTGTCTGGCCTGGCTCGCTCTTCTCCGCCCTCTGCCTCCTCTCTCCTCCGTGCAGGGGCAGGAGGCAGAGCATAGGCATGCACATGGGGTGTGCCAGGTATGCCCAAGACCTCTCTCCTATCCTTCCCCATGTCATTGGTACCTACATGTATCACAACCACTGGCTCCTCCCCAACTCTACACATAAGCCTATCTAAATGTCTTGAGAGATCTGCAACCTTCGCACCAGGCAGGCAAGTCACCATGCGGTTCTCCTGATCATCGCAAACCCAGCTATCTATGTTTCTAATGATCGAATTGCCCAAAATGTAGCAGCTGTGGCTAAAAAGTCTTTCTCCTTCTTGTGTGTGATTTTCTCCCCAGGGGAGGTGGGGGAGATAATCAATAAACTACAAAATTTTAGCACACCCATGACAATTAAAATGAGAAGGTTTTAGACCTAAATTTCACATTTGACAGAAGCAATAAAGTAATGAATATAGCATTTGTTACTCTTTTTATCTCATATGCAACATACTAAAAAAGGTTAAAAGCTAACATTTTAATTTAAGTTGCTCACTACTTCCAGACTTGAATCAGAAATTGAAGCGGCACGATTGAAAGCCAAGGAAGAAATGATGCAAGGTATCCAGGTTGCAAAAGAGATGGCTCAACAAGAACTTATTTCTCAAAAAAAAGTTTACGAAAGCAAGATAAAATCACTAGAAGCAGAACTGGTAAATTGCTTTGCATAATTAAATGAAAAGGTGGATTGTTTAGCCTTTCATGCTGTCTCGCATACCTGAACAGCTGAATCCCTGGCTCTCTCTTTCCTCTCCTTTGAAACACTTATAAAAATCCACCTATTGCACAAAGTATTCCAGATATGTGCTCTTTTTGCACGGGGTTTTCGTTCTTTCTTGTGTTTGCATGTGTCTTGGGGGCAAGGACTACTACAAGCAGGGTACAATTTTCAGGATTATGCTGGCTTGATATAATTAATAGAGAATAATATATGGTGGCAAAGTGATAAATTTATGATACTATACTTCTCAGCAATTGTACTATAGCAGGGGTGGGCAAACTTTTTGGCCTGAGGGCCATATTGGGGTTCTGAAACTGTATGGAGTGCCGGATAGGGAAGGATGTGCCTCCCCAAACAGCCTAGCCCCCGCCCCCTGACTGCCCCCCTCAGAACTCCCAACCCATCCAACCCCCCTGTTCCTTGTCCCCAACTGCTCCCTGGTACTCCACCCCCTATCCAACCCCCCTGCTCACTGTTCCCTGACTGCCCTGACCCTTGTCCACACCCTGCCCCCTGACAGGCCCTCCGGGACTCCCACACCTATCCAACTGCCAGCTTCTCCCTGTCCCCTGACTGCCCCCCCGGGACCCCTTGCCCCTTATCCAACCCCCTGCTCCCCGCCCCCTTACCATGCCACTCAGAACACCAGGACTGGCAGCCACGCCGCCCGGCCAGAGCTAGCCACACTGCCGCACAGTCTAGAGCACCGGAGCAGGCTGGTGGCGCTCGCAGCCATGCTGCCCAGCAGGAGCTTGCAGTCCCACCGCCCAGAGTGCTGGTGGCACAGCAAGCTGAGGCTGTGGGGGAGAGGGGGCAGCAGGGGAGGGGCTAGGGGCTAGCCTCCCCAGCTGGGAGCTTAAGGGCCGGGCAGGACGGTCCTGCGGGCCATAGTTTGCCCATCTCTATACAATAGGGTATAATAGTTGATGTTCATTGACTGGGATATAACCTCCCATTGCTGAGAAAGTGAATTTATCTCTGTAATCTAGTGGCCATAAATCTCTCATGGACAGAAAGAAGAACAGACTCTAATATCCATCTTTAGTGAATGGGTTGGATGAGCTGAAGCATGTGATTTTTTTTTCCTGTACCCCATTTATTCTATCCTTTTTTTTAAAGAGAGAAGAATCTCATAAGAAACAAATTCAGGAAATGAATCACCAGCAGACTGCTAACAAAATACAAGAACTGGAAAAAGCAAAGCAACATCTTGAGTTGGAAGTATGTTTCAGCAAGAAGCGCCTGGAAATGGAGACATTAGCCACCAGACAGGTAAAATTTAAAACATGCATTTTATCTGATCAATCATCATATTTAAACAAACCATTATAATATTATTTAACTTCATTGGCTCTCTTAAAAATAATCCTCTCCAAAATGATTTTAAGACAGACATGTCTCACTTACTGCCCTCTTATTAAATCAGCTGCTATTCGGGGTATCAAAAATAACAAGATCAGCTATAATTTTATGTAATGGGGGCTGGGTTGCTGATATTCCAAACTTAGGGAAATGTTGAGCTCACCAAAAATGATGGACTCAGGCATAAATGCAAGCAATGTCTAGAATGTTAAGTATTTGGGGAAATATCTGAGGGAGCCAGAATACTTTCAAAACTTATTTCCTCAGATAAAAACATTAAAGAAGACTTGACAGCACCCCTGAAAATGAGGAATTATTCCTAAATCGTATTAATAGATGTAATACCTTACATTTTGACCCATGTAGCCCTGAGGATTAATCTGTTGGTCTGTATAAAATGTCTTTTTGATAAAAGTGTGTAGGCTGCATAGATTAATAGAATTTGCAATAGCTATAAATGCAAGATACCTAGAAGTTTCTAAACCAGACATCCTGGCCTATTTCCTCTGTGATGCTGAAAGCAACCTTTAAGACCCTTACTCAGAAAAGTGATACTAGGAAACAAACCTAATTGTCTAGGGACTTTCTGAATATCTGCTAACCTTTCACCTAGTTAGGTAAAAGGAGGGTATTTTTGACCACAAATGTAACACATACACCAAGGTCAGCCTATGAAAACAGGTACCCTCACCTTTCCATGGGGGAAAGACAAATTTGGGCATAAAGGGAAGGATTTTTACCTATAAAAGGTGTGATAATCCACCATTAGGGCAGGCGATACATCTCTCTGTTTCCTGGTCGTCTCAACCTGCTTCGAAGCCTCCTTCTCCTAGCTGTCAATGCTAGTCGTAGTATTAATTCTTTGTGAGTATGAAATAATTCTTAATTTCTACTTCACCTCTAAGCATCTATGCTAAGAAGGGTTTAATTTACAACCAGTTTCTTTATAACTATACTTCCTCTAGCAGAGGTGTGAAATTCACTTTAGTACTCTTTGCTGCAGAGTGCATTTAGAACTGTATAATATATCATATCTCTTAAAGAATTGTGATACTTTGTAATCTCATACTGCTTTTAACATTTTACATTTACTTCTTGTTTCATTGATTTTAAATAAAAGGTCTTGTTTGACTAAACTTTGTCTCAGTGTAATTCCTGTTATACCCCAATCTCCTTGGTATTAAATTCTGTGAAGCCTGATTCAAGTTTATCTTCTGATCACACATATTGGCGAGCCATACCCATATTATTAATATCTATTAATTATTACTAACATTCTTAATTAATTAGAAAATTAAGTATTAAATAAACCTAAATTAAGTGGATACATTCCACTGTCCCTACTAACCCTCCCCAAATCAGGCAACAGACTGGCGAGCCAGCCAGGAGGAGATTTAAGGAGTGTGTGACAGGAATTTCAGGGAATTTCTTTGAACCGTAAGTAAATAGTTAATTTCAGTACAATTCTGAAATCTTATTCTTAAACCAGAGACAACTTCCTGTGATTATTGTTGCTGGCAGTACGCCCAGTATTTCCGTTTTGTATTGTGGTTAAGCAATCTTAAGGTCTTTACTTTCACTTTTGCCTAAAGGTTTTGTATTGATAAATGAATATTAAAGTAATATTGTTTTAAAGTGATAAGCGCGCACAGAAAGGGGTTTTTATATGTTGAAGAAGTTAATGAATGGTACCGAATAAAATAATTCGCGATCCGTGACCCACACTAGTGGTGGCGGGAGTTAATAAAGCAAGGTATTCATAGCCGCCAGAAAGGATCAGTCAGAACTTGAATAGTTCAAAGATACCTTATCTTAGTCCCATTAACTCTTCCGGACTGCACCTCTGATCCGTCTGCCTCAGTATTCCCGATATTTGGCAGGTCCCGACAGAGGAAAGACCTCTCGATCTGCTATAAGCCATCGAGAGAAGAGAGAAGAGAGTATCCCCACTCCCTCTATTTACTTGGGACTTTTATGATACAGTGTTTAAACCGGTGTACAAGGGGTATTATCCTGTTGTTTCTGTGAAGGGACGCCTTCTATATCAGAGTAAATCAACAGAAGATTGATTCTAGTGAATATACTAGACAATACTAGATTCTAGTGAATATACTAGGAAAAGAAAGAGATGAATTCTCTATTTCGTAGTAAGAGTGTTAAAAGTGAAGATAGCACAGGAGTGGAGTGTGTTGGAATTTCTAGTAGTTTAGCTTTGGAAAACTTTGCTAGGAAATATATTCAGGAACATAGTGGAGGTTTGGAGCAGCTGAGAAATAGTAGAATGATTTCTGAGCAGAGAAACCCATGGGGTTTTGTGAGTAATGTATTTGAGGATGAAACAGAGCAGAAAAAGAAAAAAGCTAAGGTGGTGAAGGGAATAGCTGTTGAATGCTTGCTTGTAGCTTGTAGTTCATTGGGAAAGAAATTGGATAAAAAGATGGAGTTACTCAGGGAAGTTCAGCAGATGCTGGTAGCCTATAGAGTGGACCGTGGTCGGCTGTTGGAAAAGATTAAAGAACTAGAAAATGGAGAAAATAGAGCAGAGGAAGTTGAAGAATTGATTCCCATTCCTATTGGTATGGTGGACCCGACAGAGGTAGAAAATCTTATTGGACCAGTGACTAGAAGTAAAACAAGAGAATTAGCAAACACAGTACCTTCAGAAGCGAATCTTGAATCTGTAGAGTCAGAAGAGGAAATTGGCAGTGCAGAGAAAACTGACAGTCTGCCGATAAGAGACGGAAGTTCTGAAGTGACAGTTCAGGAGGCGGAGACAAGTGTCACAGTCAGTGAAGCAGTTAGTGACACAAACAGAGAAGCAGAGAAAGAGGAAAAGATCTCTACTTCTGTAGAGACAGCTTCTGTGAGTGTACCTTTAGAATCGGTCATTGTTCAAGGGTTGGAAGAGGCTGTATCACAGGTAACACAGGTAGCTAATGCATGTGATGTAGTGATCTCTAAGTTACAAAGAGAGCTACAACAACAAGCAGGGAATAGAATTCTGCTCCTCCACCCAATGTTACATTAGCACCATATAGAGTAGAAAATCCAGTCCCTTTGGGTGGACATTTATTGGCATTCGGGCAATCAACATTGCCTAGACCCCAGGAATTTCGTGGGTCCTCTACACCCCCGTGGTATATGCTGGTATCACCTAGTATATCGGTAGAACGCCCTACCACGCCAGACTTTAGTGGACTAAGAGATGTCCTGCGTCAGTGTGGAGACACTTTGGATGTAAGCCATAGATATTTCATGGAAAGTTATCCTAGATACCCAGGATTCTCTCCAGTGGAAAGTTTTGATGGTTCAGATGAGGAAAATGTGAATCCAGGTAGAAGGAGGCAAGGAATAGAAATTGTAGATTTAAGCTCAGATGAAAGCTCAGATTCAGATCCAGAAGAAGGAACTGCAGGTTCCAATTCTGATTGTCCTGTAGCAGTTGTTACAGATATTAAAACCTTAGACCTGGTAGCTAAGCAAGTAGGAATGATGGAGGATTCTTCAGTTGCTATGCATGCACAACGTGTGCAGGAGACAGCAAAAGTGTTTGGCTTACCAAGGGAAGATTGGGTTAAAATCTTACAACTCACAGTGAATCGAGCATTGTGGAGTACTTTGCCACTTAAGTTTAGGGTAGGAGAGAAAAGTTTTCAAGAGACAGTAGCCCTATTGGAACATAACCAGCACCCAGGGCAAGCTGGAGTAGCAATTCTGTCTAACTTAAAGCAGAAACCTAATGAAACTCCACATCAGTTTCATTTGCGGTTGAGTGCAGCTTGGCGAGTCATATCAAAGAGGAAACAGATGAACTGCCATATATCAGTCTGTTAGTTAATAATTCTATTCCTCAGTTAAGAGAAATGGTTAATATGCATATCACTGAGGATATTTCTTTAAAATGAACATTAGCCTTATTGGCTAAAGCAGATGCACAGGAGGCTCTAAATTAGGTGGCGTGGAGCCCCGGTTGCAGTACTTCAGGAACCACAAACTAATCCTACGGTGAGGATTGAGGACCTCAACCTCAGCCAGGATTAGGACGAGGAGTTCCTAAATTCCCTAAGTATCAACGTTGGCAAAATGACCCTAACCCACGTAATAACCCTGGACCTTCGGTGGCCAGGCCCTCGACAGGGTTATGCGTTTGGATCCTATGCAGGAGCCCGGGATCGTGTTCCTTTCTTTTCAGATGCTGCACAGAACAGTTCACGTCTGCAGAGACCCAAATCACCGCCTTTGCACAAAACTGAGGACTCAGTTGTAAAAATGTTTAAGACAGTGCAACAGACGCTTGAGGCTCAACGACGGGCTATCCGAGAACTTCATGCCCGTGTGAATGAGCTGATGATGATGGAAGGCCAAGGCTCAGCAACCTTGAACCGTCCAGTGGCCTCCGTCGATCCATCCCCTTTTCCCCAGTGGACAGCCACTCCTCCAGAATTGGCTGCCTCTGAGGAGATAGAGGAGGAACCCCTTGATTATCTGACAGCATATGCTGCATGACTACAAACAACCCCGAGTGTAGTCATAACCCCTTTAGACAGAGATACAAGTGGAAGACCCACAATATCTGCAGTGATAGAGGGACTAGACAGGAATCTCATTATAGATACTGGAGCAGCAATCAGTATTCTCCATGTCGAGGATCCTAGATCCTCTCCTCTATCATCAGGATGTACCAAGACACTTGCAACTTTTGCAAGTAATCAGGTTACTACCACACTTTCTACACCCCTTGAAGTACAAATAGGTCACCTAAGAAAGAATCATACTTTTGCATTAATGAAGTTAGCAGACCCAAAGAATTCCTTATTGGGAACTGATTTCTTATACAAACAGGGATGTGTTCTTGATTTGTGTAACCAATTATTGTGTCTTTCAGTAGAACAGGAAAAGGATGACTCTCCAGTAGTCATACCTGAGTGTGGCATGGTATCTCCAGTGGAGGACTTTGAACCTGAAGGGTATAATTTGGACAAAATAGTGGCTAAACATGCAGACCAACCTGAGTTACAGGCATTACTGTACAAACATGCAGATGCCTTTGCTAAACACAAACATGACTGTGGATGCATGGCTGTCACTATTGTTGTGGAAGGAGGAGAAATTTCAGCCCAAAAACAGTATCCTTACCCAGAACAAGCAAATCCATACATAGAAAAAACTATTAAATCCTTGTTGACACAGGGAGTACTACGAAAATGTACTTCCACTGCAAATTCACCTATTTGGCCTGTTAAGAAACCGGATGGTTCATGGCGTCTCACAATAGATTACAGACGCCTAAACCAGGTCACACCAACTTGTGCCCCCACAGTGGCCAAAATGCCAGATCTAATCAAATCCTTTGATCCAGAGGCTGTATGGTTTACTGTATTAGATATCAGTAACAGCTTTTGGACATTACCATTGGCACACATTTCACAGTACCGTTTGCATTTAGTTTTCAGGGAGTGCAATATTCTTGGACACGTTTGCCCCAGGGATATAAAAACTCTCCAGCTCTATTCCATGCACAAATGAGACGGATACTGTCATCATTTTCTAAACCAAATGTTCTATTTCAATATGTAGATGATCTGTGTTTAGCAACACAGACGAAAGAGGAGCATTTAGAAAGACTTGACGAGCTCCTGCAAATTCTAAAAGAAGCAGGATTAAAGTGCAATCCAGCCAAGGCTCAGCTAATGGCTAATTGTGTCTCTTTCTTGGGCCTCACCCTGACAAAATGGGGTAGAACCCCAGCGCAACAGAAGGTGGATGCAATCCAAACATTGCCTTTACCACAGGAACCTACGGCTTTAAGAGCTTTCCTAGGTTTAACTGGGTACCACAGGGATTTCATCCCTAATTTTGCTTCTATTGCAGGTCCTTTGTACCAACTTCTAAAGAAAGGTGTACAGTGGGAATGGTCTGAGCAACACACGGAGGCAGTATCCCAACTAAAACAGGCCATTATCAAGGCTCCGGTGTTGATCACACCAAATCCTGAAATACCCTATCATCTGGAGGTAGCGGTGAGTGTTAATGCTGGCGGCTGTGGCCTCACAAGAAAGGCATGGGAAAATCAGACCTGTGGCCTATGCCTCACGTTTAATGTCATCAATTGAACTCAAATATGACAATTGTGAAAAGTATCTATTGGCAACCAGTTGGGCCATACAACACTTTTCTTTTCTAATTGGCCTCAGCCCGATCATATTACACTCATCGCACACTCCTCTTCAGTTTTTACTGTCCAACAGGGTAAAAGATGGGCAAGTTTCAAATGCTCGCCTTGCTCACTGGGCATTATTACTGCAAGGAAAAGATATTGCAGTCAAACCTATTAGGACACCATCCTTGTTACCAACAGCTCTATTATATCAGGAGAGCCACACAAGTGTCCCAACTTTGATCAATTGGATCTAAGGGGGGAGGAAAAACAAACGCTCTTTCAACCTTTAATCCAGGAGACAGATCCCATTAATAGGTATAAATTCTTTGTTGATGGTTCTAGTTATTACCATCAAGGCAAACCCTATACTGGGTGAATCTATGCAGTTCCCCTGAGAAAGGAGAGCCTTGGGAAAAGGCATATTCATGCACTCCACATTCGGCTCAATATGCAGAATTAGCTGCAGTGGCTTGTGTGTTGGAGTACTGTGTGCAGTTCTCCATCACCACCACATACCAAGATATCTGTCTGTTTTCAGACTCTGCATGGGTATGCAATTCTCTCACAGAGTTCCTACCATATTGGGAAACAAATGGTTTTACATCTTCTGATGGCACACCTATTAGGTATGCATCACTGATGAGATACATCCATTGGTTAACAGTAATAGTTACTGTTTCAGAGCGGCCAATCAAAATAAAAAAGGTAAAAGCTCACTGGAAATTAGACCCTTATGCTATGGAAAATGAGAAAGCTGATAAATTGGCCCGTGAAGGAGCCCGATCAGGAGAATTTTGGGAAAGTAAGGATCAGGAGTATTCTGTTATTACCCCTAATCCTAAATGTCCTATAGCTGTAACTAAATTGGTACAACCCAATATACCAGATCTATAAGACATGCAAAAATTGGATAAGGACATAATAAAAGTAATTCTAGAGCTTTCCAAAATAGACAAAGAGGGATCACTAACAGTAGACCCTTTGTACAAACGACATGAACAGCAGTTACAAGTCGTAGATGGAGTTCTCATGTATACAGGAGGTCCTTTCCCTGTGTGGGTAGTTCCAGCTCACCTACGAAGGGAAATGATGTACATGGTCCATGACACTCCTACAGGAGGACATCAGGGAGTGGACAAAACTGTCCAACGTCTTGCATCTGTAAGGTGGTGGCCACTTCTTAGGATGGATGTGCAACAATATTGTGAAAATTGTCTGGCATGTGCCCAAGCTAATCCTACTCCATCCAAAAGAAATGCGCCACTAAGATCCCAGGTGTATGAAGGTCCGTGGATGGCTTTGCAGATTGACTTTGTAGGTCCTTTGCCAAGGACCCAAAGAGGTAACCAATATTTGTTGGTGATTATCGATCCTTTCTCAAAGTGGATAGAGGCATTTCCTCTTAAAGCCAATACTGCAAAAGCCACTGCCAAGGTTTTGGTAGAACAAGTCTTCTCTCGCTGGGGGATCCCTGCAAAGGTAGAATCAGACCAGGGATCACATTTTACAGGACAGTTCTTTAGGGATTGTCTTAAATTGATGGGAGTCCCGCAGAGACTACACATCCCATACAGACCACAGTCATCTGGGATGGTGGACAATCGGACTATAAAAGTGATGTTGAGGAAACTGGTTGATGCCAATGGGACACCCTCATGCCTTTAATTTTAATGGCATTGAGGCGACACGACGCTGCATCTACTGATAAAACACCTTTGAAGTGATGACAGGCCGAACAATGAGATTACCAGAACATTTAATTTGGCAAGCTAGTGGCACTCAATTAGAGGTAATAAAAATGGATACCTACCTGCAAAATCTGCAAAAACATTTAAATCACATTCACTTGCAGGTGGCTGCTAAATTGGGAAAATCCAGACGTAAGGCAAAGGCTTACTTTGACAAAAACCAGAGAGAGAATACTTGGGAGGTAGGAGATCAAGTAATGTTATTGTCATATAAGTCACCAGAACATGGGTTGTGTAATCGATGGATTGGACCTTTCCAAATCATTGATAAACTCAGTTCAGCAGTATATAAGATCAGAGTAACAGGAGGAAAGCATAATAGAGACAAGATTTATCATGCTAACCAATTAAAGCTGTATCGATCGTCCAGGTCGCAGGAGCAACTTCCTCCTCAGGACTTAAGTGATCAGACGAAATCGCAACAACTGGAGCCCAGCAGTTTGCAACCATGAAATTGACATTGACATTTTTGACTTATTACACCCTTATTGTTGCTCTAAGGGTAGGACTATGCCAAAATATTAAGTCTGAAACCGAACTAGTGCAACCCCAGGAAACCATTCGACCGGATCGCACTCAGTTGTCTGAACCCAAGCAACAGAACATACCAACAAAGAAGGAACGGACTATTATACTTAATCCAGAACTGGTCAACAACCCGATTCAACAGGTTAAGGGAATTCGGGGGGAGGATGTTATTTTTGAATATCAATTAGTAGAAGTAACTACCCTCTAGTGGTTGGAAAAAGATGTGTTAATTGCTTTTAAAGTTGATTGCTTTAAACAATGATCAGAAAAGAGATCAGCATTTGGGGAAAGAAATTATATGTTCTGCATATGGAATATGTTGTAAGCACAATTACTGATGCATTACGATCCTTAAAATTAGGAGAAGTCCCTGACTTAATTAAGGATGAACAACTAATGAGTTGGTATTGTCCTAAATGTTTTCAAGAGCTGGAAAAGGAAAGATCCACTTGTTTGGATACATGCCAGCATTTGTCAGTGGGTGCTATGAGAGAGATAGGATCTGTGACACCTCACCCCAACCAAGACAGTTGTTCTCTTACAAAAGATTGTATGATGGCACGGTCTTTGTATGTCTCATTCACGGTCTCGTTACCAGTGTTTGACCCAGACAGAGATGTATACAGGCAATTGGCTGCTATCCATTCTATAGGTCACCTCAAAGATGACATCTACAGGGAACGCGTTAATGCACCTCCCCTGGTAGTCTATCACACTCCAACTCAGACTTGGAAGGTACCACAGATGGCCTGTTGTTCTGAAAAGGGACCCCAGTATATCTGTAGGTGTAATGTGTTTGAAACAGACACTGTTTTGTGTGGACTACAAAGAGAGAAAGCACAGAATTCATCATCGTCATGCCTAGTGAGGCTGACCACATGGAAGACTCCGATGGAGAGGGTGACCTATGCTGGAAGGAACCAATTTTGCGTGGTTACCAACCAAAAGAGGTACCAGTATGGTCCCTTGGAGTGTCCTGTCACAGAGCCAAATTTCTGTTTTACCCCAGAGCAACCCACGGTAATAGGAAATCAAGTTATTTCCCCTATTCCTATTTTTGAGAACATTACCATTATTCAGTCTAACCCTGATTACCAGAATTTAACTATTCAAAGTACACCTACTTTTCTGGCTTATATTCCACCATTAGGGTTGCAACTGAAATCCTTAATGACTCGTAAAGAGACTCACCTCATTCAAATTACTAACAATATGGATGAAGCCCAACAAGTTATTACCCAATTAATGAATGAAGGGAATGAGCCTGTAATAACTTCCAGAGAAAATTTCGGATTAAAAGTATGGATAATTATCCAAGGAATTGGGATTGTGATTAATTTCCTTATGTTAGGTTATATGCTGTATAAATGCAACAAACCCAAGCCAAAAACTAGGCAGAGACCTAGACAGACACCCAAACAATCCCCTAAACAAATGCACAGACGAGCACCATCTGGGGATAAAGATGAATATATATACATGGTGCCCATTCCTGATACATACCAAAATTTGCCCAGGTATGAAACTAAAAAGGGCCCCACAGATATTAAGTCCTAGGTGACGGGGTTTCTTTATGTAAACCACCCGTCAAAAGCCCTGAGGATTAATCTGTTGGTCTGTATAAAATGTCTTTTTGATAAAAGTGTGTAGGCTGCATAGATTAATAGAATTTGCAATAGCTATAAATGCAAGATACCTAGAAGTTTCTAAACCAGACATCCTGGCCTATTTCCTCTGTGATGCTGAAAGCAACCTTTAAGACCCTTACTCAGAAAAGTGATACTAGGAAACAAACCTACGTAAATTGTCTAGGGACTTTCTGAATATCTGCTAACCTATCACCTAGATAGGGTAAAAAGGATGGTATTGTTGACCACAAATGTAACACATACAACCGCAGATGCGTCATATAATACACAAAGGTCAGCCTATGAAAACAGGTACCCTCACCTTTCCATGGGGGAAAGACAAATTTGGGCATAAAGGGAAGGATTTTTACCTATAAAAGGTGTGATAATCCACCATTAGGGCAGGCGATACATCTCTCTGTTTCCTGGTCGTCTCAACCTGCTTCGAAGCCTCCTTCTCCTACGAAAGCTGTCAATGCTAGTCGTAGTATTAATTCTTTGTGAGTATGAAATAATTCTTAATTTCTACTTCACCTCTAAGCATCTATGCTAAGAAGGGTTTAATTTACAACCAGTTTCTTTATAACTATACTTCCTCTAGCAGAGGTGTGAAATTCACTTTAGTACTCTTTGCTGCAGAGTGCATTTAGAACTGTATAATATATCATATCTCTTAAAGAATTGTGATACTTTGTAATCTCATACTGCTTTTAACATTTTACATTTACTTCTTGTTTCATTGATTTTAAATAAAAGGTCTTGTTTGACTAAACTTTGTCTCAGTGTAATTCCTGTTATACCCCAATCTCCTTGGTATTAAATTCTGTGAAGCCTGATTCAAGACGAACTTTTATCTTCTGATCACACATATTGGCGAGCCATACCCATATTATTAATATCTATTAATTATTACTAACATTCTTAATTAATTAGAAAATTAAGTATTAAATAAACCTAAATTAAGTGGATACATTCCACTGTCCCTACTAACCCTCCCCAAATCAGGCAACACCCAGATTAGGTTTTTACATTTGCTGATTGCAGTAGACACCAAAACTTCATTATTTTCCATGACTGCTAGTGCACATTTTCTTTCATCTTTAAACTTCTATGATAGATTTTTTCTTTTTTAAATAATAGAAAATTCTGTTCCCTTTTTCTTGAATTCAGTAGTCCCATTTAAATAATAAATGCTCCAGCATATACATGTGAGAATTTAAGCAAGCAATGAAAATTGGTAGAATTTGTGTCGTCTTAATTGATGTAGTAGAGGGATCAGATAAAAAAGAAGTTTATTGTAAAGCATGCAGCCTCAAAAGATAAAATAACCTCTCACCCCATTTTATTCTTTGCTTCTTGTAAAAACATTGTCATGGATGGATCTGTCTTTTCTTTAGGCTTTAGAAGATCATACTATTCGTCATGCAAAGATTCTTGAAGCTCTGGAGGCTGAGAAGCAGAAAATTGCTGAAGAAATAGAAACTCTCCAGCAGAATCGTGGAAATGGGAATAAAACTATAACTAGTATGTGTGTGGGGTGTGTATGTGTGGAGAGATTGTGTACAGCAGGGGTGGCCAACCTGTGGCTCCGGAGCCATATGCTGATCCTTATCTAGGCACTGATTCCGGGACTGGAGCTATAGATGCTAACTTTCCAATGTGCTGGGGGGTGTTCACTGCTCAACCCCCTACTCTGCCCCAAGCCCTATCCCAACTCCACCCCTTCCCCTGAGCCTTGCATGTCCTCGCTCCCCCCAAGCCTCCTACACACGTGAAACAGTTGATTGTGGTGGGAGGTGGGAATAGGCGCTGTTTGGTGGGGGCTGCTGGCAGGTGGGAGGCACTGAGGGCTGAGGAGCAGTTAGGGGGCTGCTGAGATATTACCGTGGCTCTTTGGCAATATACTTTCGTAAATTCTGACTCCTTCTCAGGCTCAGGTTGGCCACCCCTGGTGTACAGTGTAACTTTCAATTCATTATTATTTCCTTTGCTGTCTGGCAATGGAGAGAGAGGCTTTCTCCCCTTTTCGTCCCGCTTGCTGGGAGGTTTACTTTCTGGCAGAGAGACCTCTTTAGTCTCTGTTTTCACTATGCTTCTTGTGAGAAAATTGCTGCATTTCTGGCTGAGATGGGATCCTAGTAGCTTAATCTCTTACCCCAGCACGTTATCTCAGTGGTATTGAAGTTATAAGATCTTCATCTTTATTGTTGGGATGTGATCCTTGCCCTT
This sequence comes from Mauremys reevesii, assembly GCF_016161935.1. Classification (NCBI taxonomy): domain Eukaryota; kingdom Metazoa; phylum Chordata; order Testudines; family Geoemydidae; genus Mauremys; species Mauremys reevesii. The sequence goes on along the minus strand of NC_052630.1, from coordinate 66,885,392 downwards.
TTTGAGACATGCATATCAGGCAGCGGTAGAGTGATACTTTGTTCACATTTAGTTGGGCTGGGTGAACAAACAGAAACATGTAGATTAGCGTACTTTCTCAGCAGACCAAAGGCTCTCCCATCATCAGACAGTCTAGGCTTTGTGGGAAAGAGCAGGAAACACAGTTGTGGAGGCTGAAGGACCAGAGCAGGAAGGTAAAATGTATTTGTTTCTAAAACCATGCAAATGCGATACCTGCAATGATTTAAATGACATTCCAGTTTTGAAATATCCTTTGAAAGTGTGAACTGTTTTTTAATGTTTTCAGTAAATTGGAAATCCGTGAGACTGCTTTGTCCACCGAACTCCTTTAAAGGTCTCCCTTTTTTGGTCTGGAATCATTTCATTATGTTTGATCCAGTCAACCATAATCTTGTGTTTTTTATTTAGGTAAGCCTAACTGGAATTCTATGAAACTCTCTCTGATGATCCAGGAGGCCAATACCATTAGTAGCAAATTAGGAAAGCACACAGTCTTCTGCAGGTGAGTTACCTAATTCACATACAAGGCACATGATAAAAAAAACCAACAACCTAAATTTGATGTTGGATGTGGAATGAGCTTATCTTTTTTTCTTAGAAGACTTTTGCTTAATACTCTTATCTCAAACCTGTTGGTTTGTAAGCTATTTTGAGTAAACTGATTTATAATAAATACACGACAGAGAAACTTCTATTTAAGGCTTCTCAAGAGCCAGGATCTTGTATATTATTTTGGAATTTCTCCCTTGAATCTGACTGTTACAAGAAAATTTTACAGAACCAACCTGATTACTCCTGTATTAGGAGTATTGTAAGCAAGACACGAGAAGTAATTCTTCCACTCTACTCCGCACTGATTAGGTCTCAATTGGAGTACTGTGTCTAGTTCTGGGTGTCACATTTCAGGAAGGATGTGGACAAATTGGACAAAGTCCAGAGAAGAGTGACAAAAATGATTAAAGGTCTAGAAAACATGACCTGTGAGGGAAGATGGAAAAAATTGGGTTTGTTTAGTCTGGAAAAGAAAAGACTGAGAGGGGACAAAATAGTTTTCAAGTATGTAAAAGGTTGTTACAAGGAGGAGGAAGCAACATTGTTTTTCTTAACCTCCGAAGGCTAGGACAAGAAGCAACGGGCTTAAATTGCAGCAAGGGAGGTTTAGGTTGGACATTAGGAAGAACTTCCTGTTAGGGTGGTTAATCACTGGAATAAATTGCCTAGAGAGGTTGTGGAATCTCCATCATTGGAGATTTTTAAGAGCAGGTTAGGCAAACACCTCTCAGGAATGGTCTAGATAATACTTAGTCCTGCCATCTAGTGCAGGGGACTGGACTAGATGACCTCTAGAGGTTCCTTCCAGTTCTATGATTCTATTATTTTAATTAGGCCCTTGATATTATTTGTTACTTAAGCAAGCCAAATTTTTCAAAAGTAATCTTTGTCTACTATTGGCAAACTTTTAGCCTCATACTAATCCACTCTTTTGTTAATTTTGGTGATCATGGCTTTTGTATTTTTTTTTTTTTAAATTAGACATGATATATCAGAACAAGGAAATGGCACTGGACCTTCTGTTAAAGTGCTGGTTCGTAACCTCAAGCTGGGAATTGCAACTTTCTGGAGCCTGGAGAAGTTTGAATATAAGCTAGCAGCAATGAAAGAACTCTATGAGGTCTGTAAGAATTGAAGAAAAACTTCACTAATTGTAAACATTTAATTTAAGATATTGATGAAATCATTTAGAGTTAGAGTTCAGAATTTGTCAGATTTTAATGAACTAAACATCTGTGCTTTTTATGTAGGGTAGGAGAAATCCTAGTTTTTACTCAGTTTTATGTGTTTTAGTTTTTACTGCATCCTTCCTTAGGTAAAGCTCTCATTTACTTAAGAAAAACTGAGGGTACGTCTACACTACGGGACTATTCCGAATTTGTATAAACCGGTTTTGTAAAACAGATTGTATAAAATCGAGTGCGCGCGGCCACACTAAACACATTAAATCGGTGGTGTGTGTCCATGGTCCGAGGCTAGCATCGACTTCTGGAGCGTTGCACTGTGGGTAGCTATTCCGTAGCTATCCCATAGTTCCTGCAGCCTCCCCTGCCCCTTGGAATTTCCGGGTTGAGATCCCAGTGCCTGATGGGGCAAAAATCATTGTCGCGGGTGGTTCTGGGTAAATGTCGTCAGTCACTCCTTCCTCTGGGAAAGCAACGGCAGACAAGCATTTCGCGCCTTTTTTCCCTGGATTGCCCTGGCAGATGCCATAGCATGGCAATCATGGAGCCTGTTTTGCCTTTTGTGACTGTCACCGTATGTGTACTAGATGCCGCTGACAGAGGCGATTCAGCAGCGCTACACAGCAGCATGCTTTTGCTTTTGCATGACAGTAGAGATGGTTACCAGCCATACTGCACCATCTACCAATCCATAAATTGGTAAAAAGATGATCATGGCTACCAGTCGTTTTGCACCATTTGCTGCTGTCATAAGTGCCCCTGGCTGCTCTTAGCCAGGGGCAAAGTTAAAATTGGGAATGACTCCCAGAGTCAATCCCTCCTTTTTGGTATCTAAAAATAGAATCAGTCCTGCCTAGAATATGGGCAAGTGTACTAGAGAGCCACTGTATCAGAGAGCACAGCTGCTCTGTGTCAGATCCTGCAGAAATTATGAGCTGTATGCTATTCACAGGGGGTGCTCCTGCAACAACCCCACCTGTTGATTCCGTTCTTCCCCCAGCCTTCCTGGGCTACTGTAGCATTGTCCCCCCACTTGTGTGATGAAGTAATAAAGAATGCAGGAATAAGACACACTGACTTGTTAGTGAGAAATGAGTGGAAGGCAGCCTCCAGCTGCTATGACAGTCCAGACAGGACAGTAAGGAGTGTGGAGGAAAGGAGCCCAGCATCCCTCTGCTAGTCCAGGGGCAATTGAATCTTTTTTTTACACATGAAGGGTTGGGGCTGACAGAGCTCAGCCCCCTGTTGCTATGATGACGATGGTTATCAGCCATACTGCACTATCTACCAGGAAAAAGTAGGGCCAGGCACCCTTGATAGACCTCACCGATGCTAGTCTGCATGGTTACCAGTCCTTTTGCACTGCCCCATGTGCCAATAGGCTGATGACGAGGACAGATACCAGTCATATTGCACCATCAGCCACCCATGGCTGGGGGGAGCAAGGATGTTGGTGTTGAGTGCTGCAGCATCGGGTCTATCTGCAGCATTCAGTAAAGATAGGGTGACATGTTAAAGAGTCAAGAGAGGATTGTTTTCCCTTTCACTTCTGGGGGTGCGTAAATTGCCGAGCTATGCCCTGACCCACCGCGGACACTGTGTTTGACCCTAGAAGCATTTGGAGCTCAGCCAAGAATGCAAATACTTTTCGGAGACTGCAGGAACTGTGGGATAGCTTGAGTCCTCCAGTCCATGAGCGTCCATTTGATTCTTTGGCTTTCCGTTACGTTTGTCACGCAGCAGTGCGCTGAGCCCCTGCTATGGCGTCTGTCTGGAGATTTTTTAAAAATGATTTTGAATTTCGTCTTCTGTAACGGAGCGCTGATAGAACAGATTTGCCTGCCCTTACAGCGATCACATCTGCATGGTCCATGCGGGAGCTCTTTCTTTATTTTGATTTTTAACTGCATTGCCACACGTGCTGATCTGAGCTCCACGCTAGGCAAACAGGAAATATTCAAAAGTTCGCGGGGCTTTTCCTGTCTACCTGGCCACTGCATCCGAGTTCAGATTGCTGTCCAGAGCGGTCAGTGGTGCACTGTGGGATACCGCCCGGAGGCCAATACCGTCGATCTGCAGCCACACTAACCCTAATTCGATATGGTAATTCCGATACTAAGGCTACTCCTCTCGTTAGGGAGGAGTACAGAAACCGGTTTAAAGAGCCCTTTATACCAATATAAAGGGCCTCTCAGTGTGGACGGGTGTGGTGTTAAATCGGTTTTACGCTCCTAAAACCGGTTTAAATGCCTAGTGTAGACCAGGTCTGTGTAATGACTTCTGGACTTGGACCCATGTTTGTAACTGTTGTATGTGCGCACGTGCTCGTGTGCGCTCATACATTCTGAGAAAATATCAGTTGTAAAAGGTCATGGATTTTTTTTCAAATTTTCACTAGTTTTTGGATCTTGCTAGTCAAACACATAATTTGACATTCAGGCAGATCCTTGTTTTCATGTGCAATCTTAGATTTTCAAGGGCAGGGGAAGGATTTAAAGACATTTTTTCAATGTAAAACATCTGTCTCCTAAAAAAAAGTTCTTTAAACTATCTTAGTTAAATGCAGCAAAAATCTCCATCACTCTAAATACATCTCCTTTAGACAGACTATAGAATTTATACCTTGTTCCCTTTGTACATGCAGTATTTTGTATTAGGATAGATGGTGTTAATGTTAATGCTTAGTACATAAGAGGAGCATGTGCAAAGGAAGAGAGGGGGCAGGAAAAAAAGGAAGAAAAGTATCTGTATTTGACTCCACAGTTGTACATATTTAAAAAAAAAACTTCTTTAAAATTTGAAATTTCATGAAGGCAAACAACACCTTCACAATTATATTGCCCTTTTTATTTAGTCTTGTCTATATGCAACTTCTTTTCCCATTGCATATCAAAGTTTAAATGGTCGGCCTTGGTCTATGGGGGAGGAAAATGTGGCAGAGTAAATCCATCTTTGTACAATTGTTCATAAACATATAAGCGCAGTGCAAATTGCCCATGTTCTAGGACAATATGTCCTAAAGAGCACCATGGATTTATACCTTCTGTGAAGTTTTAGAATGGGTAGCTTAAGAAGTCTAGTAAAAAATCCACCCAACCTGCTGGGCCTCTTCAGGTTCCTTCCATTTTTAGGAGGGCAAGAAAACGGGCATAGAGTGTGGTCTTTCTGCTGCATTTCAGTTCTCATTTCAGGAGCTTTGCAGAGTGCAGTATCTTTTCTTCAGTCTGTGCAATATGTGAGAGTGTAATCTAATTGCATACTAAAACAAACATAGTAGATGGTATTCAGAGGCGAGAGCTGGCTGCAGTGCAGGAAGGGTCCAAAGCTATCAAGTGGGACCATAAAACAGTTTGTCTTAATTAGTTTATACGTGCTTCAGTGTGTGATGCTCTGGATATATGCACACTTGTTCTTCTTTCCTTTCAACATTATTTTGAGCACAGCCTCATGCATTGTTGACAAAATAGTAGAAAACAATGTGCTATGTCAAGTTTATAATCAAATATTTTGATTTTTGCTGTTTCTAAATGAAATTTCTTCAAACATTTCAAAAACACTAATTTTGATGGAGCATTCAGGCCACGTCTACACTACAAAGCTTTGCTGACTCAGCATACAGCCACTATGGTTAGTATATCTCTTGTGTATGTGCATACTTGGCTCCTTGTGTCAGTACTGTGTGTGCTTACTGGGAGTGCTTGTGTCAATGTGCAGGGCACCAAAGGGAGGTATCCCAAAGTGCAACACTCAGTGCGCTCTCTTTTGGGTAGTTTTGGCAATGCAAGGTGGGGCAGAAACGGCTAGTGCAGAAGTGACTGAGAGCAGAGGGTCAACTTCCCATAATGCAGTGTCCTCCATCCCATAATATCTGTATCCCATAATTTTTATTGCCCATTTTCAATTTCCATGAATGCGTGTGAGACTTGTCGCTGTCTGTCATCTCTGACAGAGCATGGGGCCTGCACAGCTCTGCACTGTTGTCCTGGGTGTTGAAAGCACAGGATGCACGATTCTCCAATATTTGCAGAGCTGCAAAGAAGAACCATGGGGATGATTTCCTGGCAGTCACTTTGCTGTGGGACATAGCACGAACCAATTCAAGGTTGTTGGTGGCATTCACAGAACCGCTTCAAATGGTGGAGTGCCACTACTGGGACCAAGAAATGAGCACTGAGTGGTGGCATTGCATCATAATGCAGATTTGGGATGATGAGCAGTGGCTGCAGAACTTTTGGATGTACAAGGCCACGTTCCTGGATCTGTGTGCTGAGCTCGCCCAAGCCATCCAGTGCAGGGGCAGCAAACTGAGAGCTGCATTGACAGTGGAGAATAGGATGACCAGACAGCAAGTGTGAAAAATCGGGACAGGGGTGGGGGGTAATAGGAGTCTATATAAGAAAAAGACCAAAAAATCAGGACTGTCCTTATAAAATCGGAACATCTGGTCACCCTAGTGGGGAAGCAAGTGGTGATCACACTGTGGAAATTTGCAAAGCTGGATTGCTACCAGTCAGTAGGAAAATCCACTGTGGGGGGCCATTGTCATGCAGAAGTGCAGGGCCATTAATCATCTCCTGCTGTGCAGGACTGTGACTCTCTGCTAGGTGCAGGATATAGTGGATGGCTTTTCAGTTAAAAGGGCTCCCAAACTGCGGTGGAGCAACAGACAGCATGCACATTCCTGTTTTGGTCCTAGTTCACCTTACTACAGAGTACATCGACATAAAGGGTGACTACTTCTTTTAGTGCTTGCTCATGTCCATTCCATACTAGGTGTGTGTGTTTGCCACATGCACCAGTGCCAGAAGTTTTTCTCTTCGCAGTATCCGCGGGGGACCGGCTTTGGCGCTTTCTGAAGCGGTGCCCGCATGGCACAGTATAAGGGGTGCCACGGCTCTTCCCCCTCCCCCCCCCACACATATTATGGAATGGATATAAGAACACATCTCAAAGAACACCAGTTATGGAAAAGGTAACTGTCTCTTTTTCCATGCTTATGCAAGTGCTGGTGGATCACTGGGGATGCATCAATGTTGGCTGGTCAGGGAAGGTGCATGACACTTTAAGAACACAGGACTGTTCAGAAAGCTACAAGTATGGACCGTCCTTCCCAACTGGCAGATTACCATTGACAATATTGAAATGCCAGAAGTTGTACACCAGTAACCTTGACAGCACCAAGGAAAGATTCAACTACAGCAGTGCAGAATGACAGGTGAATGTGCTTTTGGTAGATTGAAAAGGCTCTGGGATTGTCAACTCACCAGACTGGATGTCAGTGCAAAAAATCTCAGTGGTTATAGGTGCCTGTTGTCCTGCATAATAATTGTGAAGCAAAGTGGGAAAACTTGCTGCGGGGGCGGTGGTGAAGTGACTGTCTGCTGAATTTGAACAGCCAGACACAAGGGCTATCAGATGAGCTCAATGAGGAGTTATATGGCTTAGGGAGCTTTGAAAGAGCATTTTAACAGCAAGCCACAGCAATGTGCTGTCATGTACTGTACTCAACTTGGCACTGCAGTTGGAGGCCTGTTAGGAATTGTGTGGTGCTTGCTGTACTTCTGTGCATGTATCACTGTAACGAGTCCAGTGCCCCGCCCCTCTTCCTGGGCCCGCTAGCTCTCTCAATAAAGTGCAGAGAGGCCTCCAGTTATGCAGCACCTGTGGCTTTATTTACACACACACTTCTCCCACCACAGTGTTGAGCTATATACAAGGCGTGCAGGGTTAGTTCCCCCTTTTCCTATAGTCAGCCCGCAGCTAGGAGACTGACCTTTCCCTGGCTGGCCTTTCTGTTGGCTCCCAACCCTTATAACTGCTGGCTTGTCAGGCCTGCAGGTGGAGCCAATCCACAGGCCAGGCATCAAGTCTGTTTCACCAGCCCTAATCTATTTCTCTTGATTGGAGCTGGCTGAGCAGGGGTAATTAGGTACTTTTTGCGCCAGCATCCTGCTACAATCACCTATTCAATGTTGATGTGCTTGATGTACATTTATTATGACTACTCTGTTTGACACTGATCCTATAGGTTGCGAGTGTACGAGACCACTACTTTCACCGCCAGCAGGCATTACACAACATGTGGTGTTAGTTAATAAAGATGAACAACTTTCAAAACAAAGGAGTTTTATTCACTTACAAAAACAGCCCTGTGTACATAAACTGCTCCACATGGCCCACCTAACTCTACAGGGGAATGAATAGCAGATAGCATCTCTACCTCTTTGTCATCCCGCTACCTCTTGTAGTACAAGTAAATTAATGCAAAATAGATAGCTGTGTCCTGCTGTTAGGGATGCCCTCACAGTAATGAGAAATTTATTTACATTCTTACCCTGAGGTTCCCTCCCCTACATCAGGCTTGCCTATGTTCAACTGCAGAGACTGGCTGAACTGCAGTGGAGTCAAAAACAGGTCCTGGCTCGCAACACAGCTGGACCCTCCTGGTCATCTGTCCCCATATGCCACCACCTCTTCCTTGTTGTTGTCATAGTCCTCCTCACTGTTCATGGCAGGGGCCTTTGACTCAGGCACCTCAGAGGTATCTAAGGTGTACTGGGTGGTGGTGGGGTTTAAGCAGGAGGTCTATGACTCAGCACCAGATGGATTATTACCCTCCTTGGCCTTCTGATTGGCCTGACACAATTTCTTGGCTTTCATATGACACTACTGCTGGTCCTTGTCATACCCTTTTTTCCTGCATCTCCTCAACAATCTGTTCATAGATGTTGACACTTCTACAGCTGGTTCAGAGCTGTGCTTGCACAGCCCTTCTCCCTGAAGACCCAGGAGATCAAATAGCTCCTCTCTGCTGCAGGCAGAAGGAGTGCATCTGGAGTGTGTAGCTGACATAGTCAGCTGGGAAGTTGCATACAACAAGGGAGAGCAGATAAAGGTGTGCTCACCCAGCTGAACAACTAGGAAAAGGCATTTCAAAATACATGAGGGGTTTTAAAGGTGGGGGGGCTTCTGGCATGCATGAACCCTAGAGTTAACAATTGTGACCAGAGCAGTCAGTGTCAGGCATTGTGGGGCAGCTGCTGGAGGACTTTTCGGGTCGACATGGGTAACTCCGTGTCTGTACTTGAGCTGTGTCGATTTCTGCACGTTGACCATAGCACAATGCTGCTCAGGGAGCTGGTGTTTCTATGTTAGTGTAATGGGGCACATACATCAGTGGCAGAGACATGTAAATGTACAACCAGGTTGACACGTCGACGTAACTTTATAGTGTAGAGCAGGCCAACTCAGTAGCATGCTTGGAATTTGAAAAAACGATTTGTGCTACCGGAGCCCAAAAAATACCATCAGAAAATTTTCTCAGTAGAAAAAATACTGGCTTTTCATGTTTGGAAAATGTTATTCTGTAATTTTTATCAAACCTTTCAAAGAAAATTGCCCCTCAAATGGTGAAACATGAAACCCTTTCATTTGAAAAGGTAATTTCTTCAGACACAAGTAGGTATCTGAAATCAGAAATTTAAAAAGAAGGCTCCAGAATTCTTCCTTCAGTATTATCTAGTTCAAATTTTGTAAATTGAGGTGTGGGGACGGAGTTGAGGGAAATTCTGTTTGTGTATTGTGTATCAAATAACAAAACTTTGTTTAGGTACATTTATTGTTAGGACCTGCTTTGGTCTTGGCCATACTAGAGATCAGGTGCTATTACATATGGAAAAATATGGCTAGAATTGTTATGTATTTCTAAATGTTATAATAATGCAAGACCCTTTAGTGAAATCTAAATGCATTTAGTCTTTTTGCTTCTGTCTTAGGGAGTGAACTGTAAAGTAGTTTTGTCCTTGGCTCTCCCAAATCCAGGATGCTGGATAACATTGTCTTCCCTAAACTTTTATCTTGTTTGTAAAGGCTAGTGTGGACACTCCATAAAAGTTTGTAGCCCGGAACAAATCTGTGGAGACTTTTCTGCATTAGCATTTACAAATATGTTAAGTACTTCAAGTTCATTGCTATCAGTTTACATTAGACCTTTGTGTCTCAAGTTGACATAACCTTAACAAGCAAGCAAACAAACATTTATTTCAAAAGGCAAATGCTAATTTTAAAGACCAGCCTACTTTCTTTACAAATAAATTGTAAACTTTTATTACACCATTCCTCTCTTTAACATAGCTAAAAGAACTAGATTTTCTTCTCCTTTCAGAGTAACGGTAGTAACAAAGCTGATGATATATTTTATGATCCTGCTGATGAGTGGGAACCTGACCTTACAACTACATCCGTTTCTTCCTTTTCCAAAAGAAGGTAAATAATTTTATTTTAATTTTTTATATTTAAAAATTACACTTTCAGAAACTTGTTTATTGGTATAATTAAATGTCTGAATAAATTTACATAATTGATTTTGTTTGCCTTATTACGGTGCTGATACTTACATGTTAAATTATTTCCCATTCAACTTGTGTATTGGCAATGAAGGTGGAATTGCACTGATATAATCTTAGCAAGCTCTGAGGCTCTTTTGCACACATTATGCCAATAGTGATGAAATAAATATAATTTCATGTATTTGTGGAATGGCGGAAATATGCTCTTCATGCATATTAATGACTTTCCTATTGTGAATGTGATGCACTTAGCAGTGACTTTTTTGTATCTTTTTTTTTTTTTTAAAGTAACCTTAAAAAACAAAACTGGATTACTCCTCATCTTGTTACTTTATGATGTACCTAGGAGGCCTGAAAGGTGGGAGTTTTTCTAATGCTTTTTTTTTTCCCTTATGTTTTCCCTTGGAGATATCAAGGAGTTGAGTCTTGCACTACTTTTGCTGGAGGTCTATTTTAAGGCTTGTCTGCACTAATGTGTTTGCTTAATGGGTTGACAATTAACTTAAGATAGTTTGGGGAGTGTCCAGATTTACTTTACAAAGTAGCAATCAATTTAATTCCTGAGATTGAATGTTTGTCTAGAGGTGTGGGGTTCTTTTAAGAGAAACCAGTCACATGAACTTGACCATGTCTATACTAAGAGTGGTTTGCCATTATATCTATAAAATGTCCAAAAAAGCCTCCACCTCAAAACTTTAATGCAGAGTTAAGGTTGCCTGGTGATAGCTGATGCCCTACCAGAACATAGAGTTTAGCAAAGCTCAAACTTGTGAAAACCAGGAAATACAGAGTTACAGTAAATACCTGTGCAGTCTTAAGTCTGCCCCAATAAGCCCATAAAAGATATTCTCACTTGCCTTTGCTATGGATTGCACAGGAGCTCCATATACTTTCATACTTAGCTTATTCCACAGAAAGAACTCCACATATACTAAATTTTACACCCATTCAACCCCTTTCACAACCCCTTCACCTTAGGCACACTATGTCACCAAACATTATCCTTTCTTAAATACAATGGATATCAGTTGGCGACTCCTTCATGGGGCCATGAGCATGGGCATGTACTTGGCGCAGTTTACCCCTTTCCCGGACACCTGCCCCTTTTGTGGTGTGAGGGAAACCCTGGCGCACATTTACTTGGAGTGCGCCAGGCTGCAGCCCCTATTCTGGCTCCTCACAAATATTTTGTTAAGATTTTGGTTGCACTTTTCCCCTCACCTTTTTATTTATGCACTCCCTATCTGTGGCCCCACAAAGCCACGGGATCTCCTGGTCAACCTCCTGGCCCTGGCTAAAACAGCTATCTATAAAACCAGGGAGAGGAGGTTGGCCAATGGGGTCTCCTGTGACTGTGGGGCCTATTTCCGATCCTCTGTCCGTTCATGCATCCGGGCAGAGTTCCTCTGGGTGGTGTCCGCGGGCTCCCTTGACGTCTTTGAGGAGCAGTGGGCACTGCTTGGTGTCCCTGTCAGGTTCCCTTTGTTTGACCCTTTGACCTCACTCTCATCCCTGTTATCTCATTAGTTGTCCCCCGGAATTATTTGGTTTCCAGCCCTGTGGATCCTCCCCTTAGGCTGGGGGGGGGGGGGGGGCTTTAGCAGTGGGCGCCCACTTCCTGGTTCCCAATAGGATTATCCTTTCACTTACCTTTCCTTAAAATCACAGACCACGCTCATTTCCCACCTAACTGCTGACAATCCCCATGGCAAGAAGTTTCCAGGCCCTGCTAGTGACACAACCTACACAGCACAGTGATGAAATGAGGCATACTGGGTCTGTCAAGGGACACAGGTACCCTTTTTTCTTTTTTTCTTCCCCCTCTTTCTTGCGCCTCTTTCATGTGATTACACACATGGGTCAGAGAGAGGGGCTCACACCACCCCCAGAGGGCCGCAGTCTCCCAGGACACCTTGTATCACAATCACAGCTGTTCCAAGCTATTACAGCGTCTTCTGCCATTCAGTACAGTTATACCTAATACAGTGAATAAAGCTGGAGTACATGCAGATAATTCCCAGTGGCTATTGCGAGCTCTGATGGGCAGAGTTAAGGTTGTATGGGCATGAATTTGTACCTGAACTTAAAAAAAAAATCCTCCCACCCCAACCTCAGGCCACATTCATGCATCATAGGAAAAAATAAAAAAGGGTACCTTTAAAGGCAGACTTAGTGTATATAGGTACAATATATTTTTTATGACTTTTTCAGTGGGCATTGTAAAGCTATAATATCTTGAACATTGTGGATTATCAAGTAGTAAATCTAACTAAAGAGAATAGTTATCTTTCATGCACAGCAGTTACTTTATAATCCTAAATTAGGGCTGTCGATTAATCACAGTTAACTCACGCAATTAACTCAAAAAAAAATCACTATTAAAAAAAAATCACACTGTTAAGCAATAGAATACCAATTGAAATTTATTCAATATTTTTGGATGTTTTTCTTCATTTTAAATGTATCTTTCAATTACAACACAGAATACAAAGTGTACAGTGCTCACTTTATTATTTTTATTAAATATTTGCACTGTAAAAATGATAAACAAAACAGTATTTTTCAGTGTACCTCATACAGGTACTGTAGTGCAATCTCTTTATCATGAAAGTGAAACTTATAGATGTAGGGGTTTTTTGTTACATAACTGCACTCAAACATAACAGTGTAAAACTTTAGACCCTATAAGTCCATTCAGTCCTACTTCTTGTTCAGCCAATCACTAAGAGAAACAAGTTTGTTTACATTTGCGGGAGATAATGCTGCACACTTCTTAATTACAGTGTCACCTGAAAGTGAGAACAGGCGTTCACAGCTACTGTTATAGCTGGCGTCACAAGATATTCATGTGCCACATGCGCTGAAGATTCATATGCCTCTTCATGCTTCGGAAATCGTTCCAGAGAACATGGTTCCATGCTGATGATGCTCATTTAAAAAAAAATGCATTAATTAAATTAGTGACTGAACTCCTTGGGGGAGAAGTGTATGTCTCCTGTTCTGTTTTACCAGCATTCTGCCAAATATTTCATGCTATAGCAGTCTTGAATGATGACCCAGCACATGTTTGTTTTAAGACCACTTTTTCACTGCAAGATAGTTACAGCACTTGGCCCAAGATTTAAGAATCAGAAGTGTCTTCCAAAATCTGAGGGAGGAGGCATGGAACATGTTTTCAGAAGTCTTAAAAGAGCAACACTTTTTGATGCGGAAACTACAGAACCCAAACCACCATAAAAGAAAATCAACCTTCTGCTGGTGGCATCTGACTCAGATGATGAAAATGAACATGCATCAGTCCACACTGTTTTGGATTGTTATCGAGCAGAACCCGTCATCAGCATGGACACTTGTCCTCTGGAATGGTGGTTAAAGCATCAATGGACATATGAATCTTTAGAACATCTGGCATGTAAATATCTGGCAATGCCGGCCACAAGAGTGCCATGCAAATGCCTGTTCTCACTTTCAGGTGACATTGTAATTAAGAAGTGGGCAGCATTATCTCCTGTAAATGTAAACAAACTTGTTTTTCTTAGCATTTGGCTGAACAAGAAGTAGGACTGAGTGAACTTGTAGGCTCTAAAGTTTTACATTGTTTTATTTTTGGAATGCAGGTTTTTATTGTACTTAATTCTACATTTGTGAGTTCTCTTTTCATGATAAAGCGATTGCACTACACTACTTGTAGTAGGTTAATTGAAAAATACTATTTTGTTTTTTACAGTGCAAATATTTGTAATAAATGAGCATTATAGACTTTATATTCTGTGTAATTGAAATCAATATATTTGAAAATGTAGAAAACATCAAAAAATATTTAAATTATATTCTATTATTAACAATGCAATTAATCGTGATTAATTTTTTTAATTGATTGACAGCCCTATCCTAAATCTTGAAGCTGTGTGGGGGAGGGTTGTTTAGGGAAAGGTGAAAAATACCAAAAATATGTTATGTTCTAAAAAATTTTTTCCCAAATGTTTTTAGCTATCAGCAGTACAAAATAGTGTCTGGTTCGGAAGGTTTTATTTACACTTGTATAATTTAAAAGCATCATATTTAAAAAAGTAAATTCCAGCTGAGCTAAGACCTTGTTCATGAAGTTTTAGCCTTGTAACAGTGTTTACGACTGAATTGCAAACTCCTGCAAATAGTCGCTTATAATGGAAATGCTGACAGATCCTTAATTATGGCTTTGCTACTGGGCACAGATATGATACTGTTGTTCTGCAGTAAAGCAGTTTGGTTCAGCTGATTGTAAATCTTTATATGCGTTGTTGACAGCCCAAAGTAAATTCTACCCTGGGGTTAAATAAAAGTTCTTTAAAAGGAATCTGACAGGCAGTTTCTTTATTTCTAGTCTAAATATTGGTTTAACAATAGAATAAAGTTGGAACGGCAACAGCTTTCCTGGTCTGTTGCTTGCTGGGCAGTAATGGAATGCTATTCCTGTGCACTGTCAGAGTCTCAGTTGTGTATTTAATCTGCGTATTTTAAACAATATCCTGTATAAAAGTGAATTGAAAGAAAAAGCTTTTGAACTGTCAACACCTGAGTTCAAGGTTCTGTGTTTCTTCTATAACACTTGGTGACATCACTAATGGTGAAGGAAATTGAATTCAATTTCCATGTAGGAGTTTGTGGTGATGCTGATTATAGCAGGGGGAAAAGAAAATAGTGAACCTCATGGCATGGAGAGTGAGTAAGAGTTCATTTAAAAATGTGTGGATTTGGGTAATTAGCAGTTTCTGTTTTTGAAAAAGCATTCTGTCCCCTTTGATGCCACCCCTGATATGTGGTGGTAAGTTTGTTCAACCAGCAAATAGACACAGAGAAAAGCAAAGCTCTTGTCACTTATTCCTTTAAGAAGGTGGGTGGCTGACTGTATGAAGTTATTTTCTTCTGACAGGGTCCAAAAATCAGCCTTTTCTCTAAAGGGGCAGGCCCAGGTTTCACATTGCTAAGCCCTGTGAATCAGGGAGGAAGCAGTCCTTTGTTTTCTCCAGGCTTTAGAAAGGAAGGATAGTCCAAGGATTAGGGCACTAGCCTACTCCTGGGGAGACCTGAGTTGAAGTCCCTGCTCTGCCACAGACTTCCTGTGTGACCTTGGACAGGTCACAGTCTCTGTACCTCAGTTCCCCATCTGTAAAATATGGATAATAGTACTACCCTACCTCACAGAAGTGTTGAGAAGATAAATACATTAAAGACTGTTAGATGCTCAGATAGTAAAGTAATGGGGGCCTTATAAGTTATTAAAATAGATAAATTGAGCCACACTTAGTCTAGTTTCTGTTCAAACAAGAGAGATCAGTCCAGCTCAGTCAGCAGCTTCTACAGAGGAAGAGCTCGGAGTCTGACAAACATATTCATCAGGTATGGCTACTGGGCTTTGTTCAGTTGCAAATCCCCTTAGCTTGAGATTTTCAGATACTGTCTATATCTCAAGTTTACTTAATTGAATTTGCCCCAATCTAAGGTCAGCTAAACTGACCGCCTCCAAGGTATGCAGGTGTTTCCTCATAAACTCTGATAATACTGTGGTGTTAGTATATTTGATCTGTCTGGATAGCATCAGGAACCTCACATAGCTAAGGGGGGGCATACTGCTGTTTATATTAATGTAAGGAAACCTGCTATCAATAAGTCTGACGCATCTGGAGCCACCTACATTGCTAAGCAGAATGTCTATGTAGGGGGAGTTTTTACCTAGTCAGTAGGGACTCTGACCAAATAAGCATAGTGCTTAGAGTTGCCCTCCCTTAGGGAGCCATCTGGTAGAGGGATAAGTAGAAGAACATGGCATCCCATTTGTGTCCATGCCCCTATGTTCCTAAATCTTTTCAGAGTATGCCCACTGTAGGTAAGAAGGTTTGAGGTTTTTTACTGCGTGTTAGCTAGGAGGTAATCTAAAGTTTATCTTGCCCGGCAAACGGATGTGAAAATTACAACTATCTTGTTGGCACTAGGATTTTGCCACATGGTAGATACCATGTGTTAGCTAATATATGGTTTTTAACGAAAAAATTTTTTTTAGAGAAGACAAGATCTCCGTGGGTAGTCTAGCCTCTTCCCTGGATGCCTGCTGAGGTACTATGTTCAGAACCCAAGGTCTGTGTTGTGCAGGCACAGAAAGAGAAGTTATATTCCCATTTTCTGTGGCTGAGTAAAGATAGCCACCTTCTCCTAGAATTCTAGGATTGAGGGTGAGACTTATAGGGTGGTATGTAGGCTAATGCAGGGGTCCTTGACCTCTTCTTTCTGAGGCCTCCCCAACATGTGATTAAAAACTCCATGGCTCACCTGTGCCACAACAACTTATTTTCTGCATGTAAAAGCCAGGGCCAACATTAAGGAGTAGCAAGCAGGGCAATTGTCCGGGGTCTGCACTACAGGGAGCCCTGTGAATCGAAGTTGCTCAGGCTTTTGCTTCAGCCCTGTGTGGTGGGGCCCGTGGCCCTGGGATTCAGCCCTGCACAGCAGGGCTTAGGCTTTCTGCCCTGAGCCCCAGTGAGTCTAACACTGGTCCTGCTTGACAGACACCCTGAAACCTGGTGGAGAACCACTGGGCAAATGCTTTGTTCATTCATATTGGAAGGAACTGAACTTGGAGGAAGCAGATTCTTGAGGATGGTAAATTCTGTTACTTTAATTGATCATCATTCCTGCTTATGTAATCAAATTGAAGAGGGTCCAGTGTAATAAGAGTGAGTCACACAGGAGTTCTAGTTGGAGAGTAGGAGCAGATAGTCAGCTCAGGTAAATTGTCATAATTCCATTGACTCAAATGGAAGTATGACACTTCACATTAACTGAGGATCTCCCTTGATCTTTATTTCCTAGCTCATATGTAAGAGGACAGTGATGACTGGTACACCTATGGTCTGTGCTGTTTTGATCCGGTCACTGAAAGATTCTCACGAATCTTTCTGAGGGCAAATGTCGTCTGCAATTTTCCACTGACCTTCTGAAATAAATCTAAATAAAGACCTGTCTCTCTTGTGTTTCCCGTCCATGCCCTCATATTCTAGGAGCAGAAGTTTCATGAAGAACAGGAGAATTTCTGGATGTTTGTCTGATATAAAATTGCAGCCAATCCAGACCCTACACACGTCGCACTTATCAGGTGCTTTTTTTCTATATGGCAGATTCTTTTATTTCACACTGAGAGCTGGAAATTTATAGCTTATTATTATTAATAGTAGTTTATGCCTGTGTAATAATTTGAGAATTTATTGTAAAGAAAATGAGAAGCTTGACATTTTACAAGTAAAATATTCAGATTTGTAGTGGGTGTTCCTGTGCCTGCCTGTATACCTTACACCATTTCTTTACCTAAATCTTTGTGTCATCCTTCTTGAGGGTAAAACCCTCGTGAGCAAGGCTCCTGTCTATCATGTTAAGGGTTTTGGCTGGAAACTCCCTACACATAGCCATTGAAGGTTAACTAGGATGATGCTGTCACCCAGTGCCTAGTGTTGGCTGTACCAGAGACTATTAATTCCAGTACAGTCACTGCGTGATTCTTTGCTTGAGATGTTGCTAGTTACTCAACTTCTCTGACATTGTCTCTGGTTTGTTGGTTACAAATTTCAGAAATTAAAATTTTAAAACGTATGTTTTTCAGATATAAGTTACCTGAGTCTCCCAAATATTTTATACATATGTGTTTGCTCATTTTAGATCAGCTGTGCTTTTGTTTTATCATAGCTACTGATAAGTGCAATTGGAAAGAATAGTTTTGTGATAGCGTACATTATTATCTATTTCACTTTAAAATACGCATATTTTCTTTTCATGCTTTTCTCATTTAACTAATAGAAACTTTTATGGGATTAAATTTTCTCAACAGAAGTATGTCTAATTTATTTTTCATAATTATTTTAATCCTTCAGGTTAGATAGTAGAGACAGAAGGAACCAACATGAAACTATCATAAGAGGATACGTTTGTCTAACAGACCCACTACTTTTGTAAGGAACTTTTAATTCGTGTTGCTCTTCTATTAATACAGGTTCAGTCAATAAATCCAGCAGCATATGTTCAGGTTCTTCTGAATCATTTCTACCTGGAATTTGCAAAGAATTAATTGGTTCAGCTTTGGATTTACTAGGACAGAATCATGAAGAAGAAAAGAGTATAGCAAATAGTCTCCTAACTAATTTGCTTACTATTTATACTGGAGTAACTGCCATTTCAAATGCCTATGAACAACAAGATGAAGAAAGTCAAGATAATTGTAAGCTTAATTCTTACTAACACAAACAAAATATTCTACACTGTTTATTCTGTCATGTCTTACACTTAAGTATAAATGTTCCTGCTTTCATTTGCAGACCTGAGATTCTGATTGATCTTCCTTTTTTTTTTGTAGTTTTCCTTCTTGATCGTGCTACTCAGTCCTGCAGCATCAGAATTACCTCTGCTTTTGAACAACTTGTGGTTCTAACCGAGCATTGGCTTAATAGTTTCCAAAAGTGCACTGATTCCCTAAAAATTGATGATGAATTGAGACTGGGTGTAAAAAACTTGGGAGGTTATTTACAATTACTGTTGCAGGTAAATTATATTCACTATATTTTCATATAAATAATTGAAAGAAAAAAGAATTAAAACTGTATCTAGAGTTGTGTAATGTGTATATACTCATATTATTGGCCATAGACTTTGTAACAACAATCAGGCACACAATGCATATAATCACAAGATGACTTTGGTAAGAGATATGATAAACATGCTACAGCCAGTTTTAAATTAATCATCTTCTCTCTGAATTCTTTGCTGGATGAATAAGTATACAGCACTTTTGACAAGTATGCTTGGTGGTGGTTATTTTCTTTTAAATGATTGTCTCTTTAGATATTTTGTAATTTGATAGACTTGTCATTGTCTGTTCAGTGCCATTCTATATAAAGTTATTGATTATGGATTTTTTTAAACCCATTTATTATTCCTTCTATTCTATTCTAACATGTATTTGCAGTTATGATTTTTAATCCTGCAGGGTAATTATAATTTTTCTGTATGTGGTTGCGAGGTTCGTTCCATTTTTATTTGAGACAATGACTGAGCCACTTATTAGTAATATTAAGGATATGATATTGGTAATGCTTCAGGATAGTTTTAAACACTGTTTTCAATTGCACATATAAAACATTTACACTTTAGTTAGAAAACTTCTGCAATAAAAATTATTATTTTCATTTCTCAGGGTTGTTGTTCAGATATATCCTCAATGGTAACAGAAGCACACAACAAAATAATCCAAATAGTGAAACAAGCAGGAAAACATGTAGGACACTTGACAGCATTTATAGGATCTGACCTACACCTTTCTGAAGAGACCAAAGAAGGTGCAACTATCTCACAGGTAAAAAAACAAAATTTTGTTGGATACAACAGTTTTCAAGATTAATATCAGAACTTTTTATGGACTGTGACTACTCCACTGGATCAAAATAAAGGTATCTTTTGAATACTATGGAAAGCCTATTCTTCACAGTAGTAGTGTGAAGGCAAGATTTAAAATAATTTAAATGTCTACACTCAGATTTTCATAGTTGCACATTTTAATACACTAACACAGTGTAACTTTGTCTCACAAATGTAATATCTATAATATAAAATTTGGTCTTGCATAGCACCTTTGGAATGCAACAGAGCGTTTCTCAAGTCAATGACTTAAATCCTGTTTATAATCCTAAATCATTTAAGTGTATGGATATAGTTAAAATGGAACAACCTCCCTAGTGTGGCTGAAATTATACTGATATAAGGCATCTTTATATTTGTGTAACTTATTGCCATATGGGACAAGGAATAAACTGTCCCAGTATAAGGCACCTTTATACTGATACAACCCTAGTGTGGATAATTATGACTATTGTGATAAAAATCTTACCTCTAACTAAAATAGATGTACTAATACAAAATGTGTGCATAGACCAGGCCTCAGTGAAGTGATGATTTAGCAGCTTTTATGTGTTCACACTGAGTCCTGGATATTAAAAATTGTTTTACCATGGGAAGGATAAAACAGGTCAATAGAGCTAAGTTTTTTTTTTTTTTTTTTTTTTTTTTAAAACAGGTTAAATCCTGTGCTGACAGCCTGTATGCAGAGTTTGGAATTAAAATAATTTTTGTGTTTTTTTTTGGTGGTTTTTTTTTTTGCCACTAATATGCTCATTGTAAAAGTCTGTTCAAAAAAGAATTCTCAGAAATCTGAATAAGAGTTGAAGATGCAAATTTCTCAAAGGGAAAGCATTATCAGAACCCTATTGACTACATTAGGTCTAATTTGGGCATAAGGGTTGGTCTGTCTCTGTTGGTCAATTTGCCTAATATAACAAAATGTTACAAATTCATTGATGCAAATGTCAGTTTTTTAAACCATTATTTGAATATTAAATATTTTGAATATTTTTTAGGAAGATTTTATACTTGCTATTTATGATGGAGTAGGCTCAGGACTGAAGAGTCTCTTGGATTCTGTACAGAAAAAAACAAGAGAGATGCAGAAAGAACTTTTGAAACAGTATCCACAAAATGAGGTGAGAGAGAAAGTTTGTGGCTTGAGAGTCAGTTTTTAGTGATATTTGCTAATACTTTTTTGCTGTAGCACATATGGGTTGGAAACTTGTACCTTGATTTGTGAAATCCTGGAGTTCATACAATAATAGTATAGGCTGTATATGCATCTGTATTTGTTATAGATAAAATATCTGCAAGGTGTATCTTTGTTACTATAATTCGACCCTTTAAAGATACAATATCAACTTAAAACCTTGTTTGGAAATGTTTTGCTACTATTATGGACAAAACTTATAATTACTGTTAACTTGACACAGTGGAGGGGAATAAATATTGACATAATCCTTCAATCAGTCTCCACAGTTGGTCCCTTTTTGCTCAGATGGATTCCACTGAAGTATTCAGTGTATTTTCAGTGTTTACTCTGTACATTTGACAGTGTTATTTGTCTGGAGTCTTACTGTATCCCCTGAGTAGCCACTCAGCTTCCCTTGTTAGTTGTGGGGTCTTTCACACACCAAGAAGGGAGAGAGATACTTAGTGGAAGGAGAAGGGAAAATTATCACAAGACTTAAAAAAATTGGCAGGGACACTCAAGAACTGGTATGATACCTGAAACTATTTTTAACTTGTTTTTTGAAATTGACTACATTTCATAGTACTAATAGCAAGCACTTGCTGTTAGCGTTACAAAATCCTGTATCCAGGCATCTTTAGAAGGTTAAGATAATAGTATTTCCTATATTCTGCTGTTATAATTTTAGCTCCATTCAGCATGTTATTTAAGCTTGTACCTAAAACTGAGTAAGTTTACTATAGTCCCAGACTACTCACATGTTTAAAGTTAGGCATGCACTTAAGCACTATGCTGAATTGGGGCCTCTAAAAGGATAGTGGCTTATTCCAAGCAAGCATCTAACAGCATGAATGCCAGAAATGTTGTTCATTTTCATGGTAGCAACTGGAATCAGGAATAACCTTCAAAAGTTTTCTGGGTTGCTAAGCAGCATTGGTATTTCCATTGTAGCAGCTGCTTTATTAAGTTATAGGATAAATACAGCAAATATACTTATGACATTTTAATGAGTTGACCCTGCCACCTCCCCAGACACACTATAATGTGAAAAGAAGTGACACCAGTGTTCTGTTTAACTTTACATAAGACCTCTGAATTTAATTATTCTCTATAATATGAGGGAATTTTCATATTCACTTAGAGCAATAAAGGTAGTGTGTGTTTTCTGGTGGCAACTGATATTTTAATTATACATTAGGCAATAAAAGTTCTGCATGAAAGCATATGTTAACAGTATTCACACAATTTTTTCAGAGCAATGTTGTTAAATTGGGGTTTGTATTTTTTTTTTTAAATGCAGGCTTTTTGGTTAAAATTTGTAGCAGAAAATAATAGGCTTAAATTAAAATTGTCAGATACACCGTCGTCTGGGAAATGGTAGAAACAGTATTTTGTCACTTCAGTTAAAATAGTTCAAGCCCTTCTTGCATGCAGAGATTTTTTTTTTAAAAGCAAATTGAAGAGAGCCCATCAAACAAGTTTCTTTAAAATAAGGTGCACGGTCTTGGTATTCCCCTATTATATATATTTGTTAGGTAAGTCTAATAAGGAGATACGTGTAGGGAGAGTTGCATAAAAAGGAAGATAGAAACAAAGACTATTCTGCAGCTAAATTTTTTCCATGAAATATGTACTCAGAAAAAAGTCTAAAAATTCAGGAATGCAAGTTACAGTAGTCCTGGGAAAGATGCCACTTACACAGTGGGTAATTCACATTGACAGTGAGTCTGGCCCTCACCTCCCCCACACCCCAGCCCCCAATTTCGTGAGCATTTGTGGCCCAGCATACAATTTCCATACCCAGATGTGGCCCTTGGGCCAAAAAGTTTGCCCGCCCCTGCCATAGGGAGTTAGTGGCCATGGCTCCAGGGCTGAAATGACTGCTATACAGCAGACCACAGCTGGAGCTAGGGATGCATTTTGGAAACTTCTGTGGTAGCCTTCGTTGAGGGAGCATGGCTATATTTTGATAAGGAATTGGAGAGTGAAATTGTTTAGCCCATGGCATAACTGGGTCTTGAAAACAAACCTTTTGCACAAAATATTCAAATACTTACAATAATTGAATCTATTTTTACACTAATTGGTGCATTTGTGCAGGTGTCTTCCCTCACAACAAGCCATGCTCCCAGAGAGGAGGATTCACTCTGCCTGCCTTTCCCTCTCCACAATCCAGTGTTACACTGGACCTCCCACAACTGGCACATTCCCAGGGAACTCAAATCTCCCTATTCACAGCAAATTCAATTTTTATTTTTAGTTTTTTGCCCAGGGTGGGCATTGAACAGCCAACCTGCTAAATGCTATTGTCTTTGCTTGCAGCAGAGACCTATGGACCTGTAAGGGTTTTAGTTTCACTGGAGGGCAGCGCATATAACATGAAGCATCAGAGAAGCCAAATGGCACTGCCAAAATCCTACCACTGAGCGTTATGATGATGGTGATAGAATTGAAGTGGTCACTTTTTTATGAAATGGTTGAGAATAATGATAGAAAATTCACTCTCCGACTATTGCTTGTGTTGTAATTCTCTTCTGAACATTTTCCTCCATAATCATATGTGCTCATTGTCCTGTCTCTGGGATATAGGTTTACACACTTTTCTCTCTCAATGCTTTGAATAATGCATGCAAAATAATAATTAAATTTCCCTTTTTATAGGTTCAAAATCAAATAAAGAATAATGCAGTGGCTTTCGCCAGATCCCTTGAAAATACAATATCTGACTGCAAAAAGGTAAGGGAACCCATTCACAAAATTACATTGTTTAAATGTTAACTTCAAAGGGTTTCTTGTTTAAAAGTTTAACAAGAAAGAGGAATAAAAATTACTACCTGTTGCATTGTGGACAAGTTAATCTTGCTGTAAGAACTTTACATTTTGCATTTCTTTACTTAATTATTAACTATCTTATAGTTGTATAAATATAATTCTTGTGTTTATTAGAACAGAATTTGGTTCATTCTTCTGCTTTACAATTTTTAAAGTAACCCTCTATGCAACTTGAATTCTGTGTGTGTGTGTGTGTGTGTGTGTGTGTGTGTGTGTGTGTGTGTGTGTGTGTCAACAGAATGGTGAGGAACAAGATATAATTTTTTTGGGCTTTTTAAAAGCTTTGACAAAGGCCCTAAGGAGAAGCTAGTAAGGAAAGTAGGGGTGTGTGGTCAGAAATAAAATAGTATTATGGCTTAGAAGCTGGTTCAATGACAAAAGAAAACTAGGAATAAACTGTCACTTTTCAAAATGGCAAAATTAAGTGAGGTGACCTAAGGTTCTTGGATTGCCTGTTAATAATCTGATTAAAATGGATGATGTAAAGGTGGCGGATTTTGTTGTTGGCAGAATTTTTGAGGCTATTTCCGACTAGAAATGAGTGATCATATCCAGAGGGACTTAGTTTTAGACTTTTGAGTATTGTGTTGTGGATTGAAATTCAGTGTTGACAAATGAAAGATAATATACATTAGATGGAATAACTTGAATTGCTCATAGATGCTTTTGAGTTCTAAATTGACTGTAATGACTCAAGGAAAACACCTGAGGAGACTTTCGAAGGGCAGATAGGCACCTAACTACTATATGTGCCTTTGAAAATCACCATCTCCCCACTATTGCACTCTGGACAGCCCAATGAATGCATCTGCTTGTTCTGGTCTTCTCATCTCTGAAATCATACAGCAGAAATACAAGTGATTCGGAGACCGACAAAACACTGTCAATTAAAAATTAAAGATGATATTCATTTTATTTTCTATTTGGTCTATCTGAAATCATTGATTTACATACAGTTTAACTTGTCAAAGTGTTGTGTTAGATACTAGTAGTACATTCACTTGTAGGCAATAGCTTACAACCTGGACTATTAACACTGTGATTTACTTTGAATCAAGAATGGAATATTGACCAAGTTATCGGCGTTATCTATCCCTTGAATGTCAAATAATGTTCTAGGATCTTACAGCTCCAGCTGGTGATTTTAAGACTGGCAGAAATTGCAACTCTTGCCAAAATTGTATTTTGAAACTTCTTCAACAACCCAACATCCCCATAATACATTGCAACAGTGAAGTGGTGCCTATGAATGCCGGTGTGATATTTGAACCCATGACCACATTTGCTATCAGAATGTTAACCACTAAGCATTACAGATGTATCTTATAGCTTTCAAATAAATTGCTCTTTATTAATACAGAGAGAAATGGGAACTCAATTAACAAAAGAAGAATCTGCCCACCAGGAACTAAAGAAGGCAACTAATCTTGCTTCTGAATACTTGGAATTAGAGCAGTGCATAGATAAAGTCTGTCAGATAATTACTACTTCATTACAAGGTATGTGTCTGAGCTGCTGTGTGTGTTGTACCAGAAAATTGTACACTAAAGGAGACCTGTGAAGTGAGAGGTTTGTGCTCTTTTTTGCTTCTCTGTTTGGTGTATGTTGGAGGACACAGAGTGGTGGTTATTTTTAATCTGCTTGTTTTTTTAGGTGGTTCTTTGAGTAGATGTAGACGTGTATTCCACTTAGGTATGTGTGTGCCCAATGCACCAGAGCTGGAGAAATTTGCCTAGCAGCATCCATAGAGGGTTGGCGTTTGCGCCTCGTGGCCATAGCCCCTCCCCTGGCTACGTGAGGCAGTGCTGCCCCGACCATCCCACTGTTCCTTCTTTCTTCCTCTACCTGGAGTCATAACTCTGTGTGATCTTAACTTCACAACCTCTCAACTAGTTTTTGTTTTCCCCCTTGTATATAGTTAGTAGTACTATTAGTGTTAGAGTAGTGTTCGTTGTAGTAGTTTGTTTCCCTCGGCGTTGTCCTCGCTGGGGTTTAAACGCTGTCCTTCGTGTGGGAGGTGATCTGCACCTGTGATTCTTCCTCTGCCTTGGCATTGCATGACCTGCAGATCGTTTAAGAAATGGACTCAAGTGGCTCATGACCTTCGCCTGAAGCAGCACCTGCTCAAACAGGCCAGGTGGCCTGCTTCAGTATCGAGGTCTTCATTGGGTTGGAGATCACCTTCAGGTTCCAAGAGTGCTGCTGCTTCACATTCCAAGGCAGGCTCTTCTTCAGAGACACAGATGAGCCATTCCCTGTCGACTGCGCTGAGGAAAAGTTTGCATAAGACTAATCGAAACCACTCCAGGTGACTCTTCTGCTTCCCCCCCAGGAAAAGTGTGGACCAACATGGAGTTGGTGCTGGTGCATGGGATGGAGCAGATACCTCTAATCCTTCTCTGGTACCAAACAGAAAGGTTGGAAGCCATGTACTGTTGACTCCAGTACAGTACCAAAGAGGCAGATGCTAGTACTGACTGTTTCCATGTCAGCAGCGTACCAGGCAGTTACAGACTTCCTCCGCCTTTTGGTTCCGATCTCTCCTTTGGTCCAGGACTTTGCCAGAACTGTCATCTATAGCTCTGTTGATTGAATGGGCCGCTGAACCCTCTGGTCTGTCTGCACTGCACCCCAATGTTCACCTTTCACAGGTTATATAAGCAGGGCTGGTACTGGATTCAGTACTGGGGACGTCACTACCAGGAATGCACTGCTGCATTCAGCACTGCTAATGCTTCTGTGGTGCCTTTCACCACCCTCAACATCAGTACTGTCTGACACTCAGTACTGCTGCTTGCTTCCAGCACTAGCATGCTTGGTATTGATGGCACCACTTCTGTTGGCACTGCCACTTCCTGCCTCATTTTGGGCAATCAACAAATCAGACCAGATACTTGCACCTCTGGTCTCGCTCCGCCTTGATCTCAAGGCTCCTCAGCATCTGAGTTGGGATCGTTATCCTCCTGCTCTCCATCACCTGACCAGAATTGGGGGTTGTTGATAGACTGTTATGGGTACCAAGATTGGCGCACGTCCCGTGGTTGGGACGGAGGCATATGGCCCAGCATCTACTGGTCACCAATGCCTTATCCATGTCAGTGGCCTCCATGGAATCTGTGGGATGCCCCTCAGTTGCGGAGGTCCTGCTCTTTGCCTTGCTTAAAGGTGAGATTGCTGGCCAGGTCCGTGGTGGTGACCGTTGATCTGCCACAGGCCCAAGCACTGGCAGTCCTTCTCCCTGTGGACCCTCCAGAGTTGTCCCATCCAGGGCCTCATCTTCATCTACTGACAATGCTGTGCTGCCCAGCTCATCCTTCCCTTCAGTACACTGTGGTCCTTGGGGGTGGCCATGCCAGTGGTAGCAGCAGTATCGTCCATAGCATACATTTGGCCAGGCTTTCCCTCCTTTGAGGCACCAGCACTACCCCAAAAAGAGGGACATATCCCACAGGAGAAAGCAGTCAGGCTTGGGGTTCAGCCAGTCCACATGCCCTCCTGCCAGTGCACTCCAAGTACCCATTTTGTCTTCTTGGTGCAGAGCTATGTTCCTGTTGTTGCCCCTCCCTCCTCATACAGGCTGGCCTGCTATCACAATGCTTGGGGCTTGACAGAACCGGCTCTAGGTTTTTTGCCGCCCCAAGCGCAAAAAAACCCCAAACCTCCCAGAGTGGAATTGGAATTGTGCTGTTCAAGCACATGCTGGGTTTGCTGGTGCCTAGAGCCAGTTCTGGGGCTCGATCACCACTGACAGCTGAGTCCTAAGCGCACTCAGATCAGGTTATGCTATCGCAGGTTATGCTATCGTCCTGGCCCCCGGGAGAGCACCCACCGAAATGCAGCCGCATTTCAGCGGGGACGCCTCTCGATGACAACGCTTGTCGCCAACAAGTGACGTCATCGAGAGGCGTCGCCCCCAAATTTCGGCTGGGACGCCTCTCGATGATGCCGCTTTCCGTCGATAAGTGACGTCATCGAGAGACGTCACCGCTGAAATGCCGCCGAAATTCGGCAGCATTTTGGCAGGTGCTCCACCGCCGCAGTGGTCCTTTGTTTGGTGCCCGCTATCCAGTTCCTCTCCACACTTCCACCCCACCCACCCTCCCTGTCCATCTTCAGAGTCCTCCTCACAGGATAGTGCTCCTTGAGCAGGTCTGCTCTCTACTGGCTTTGGAAGTGGTGGAAGAGGTTCAGCCGGAACACCAGCGTCACGGCTTCTACTCCTGGTACTTTCTGGTACCCAAATTCAAGGGAGGGGTAAGACCCAACCTTGACCTTTATGGCCTCAACAAATATATCAGGTATACGAGGTTCTGAATGTCACTCTTATTGACTATTCTCCCTGTGTAGTCTCAGAATGACTGGTGTGCTGCTCTGGACCTTCAGGATGCCTACTTTCATGTGGCAGTTTTGCCAATCACAGAAAGTTCCTTCAATTTATCATGGTAAAAGGCCACTGTCACTACACAGTGCTTTCATCTGACCTCTCTTCTGTACACCAGGTTTTTACCTAGAGCATGGTCATTGTTACAGCATATCTCAGGAAGAAGGGAATTCACATCTTCCCATATGTGGACAACTGGTTACTGAGGTGCAGATCCAGAGAGGAAGTTCTTGCTCATATCAGCACCACACTATGCTTGCTCAACTGTCTGGGTTTCATACTAAACACCTGGAAGTCAACCTTTTGTTCTCACTCAGAAAACAAAGTTCATTGGGACCCTGCTAGATTCTGCGATGTTGAAAGCATTTCTACTGACCGGCCGTTTTCAGACAGTTTGCTATCTTTGCCTCAGTCTGCAGTCTCAGCCTTCCATGATAGTTCAGACGTGTCTGAGGCTTTTGGGCCATGTTTCCACTTGCACACAGGTGGTCCAGTTTGCAAGGCTGTGCCTTCACTCCCCTTCAAATGTGGCTAAGAGTGATTTACTGTCCTAGTTGTCGTCCTCTAGACAGACTGTTCAGTCTTCCTTTATGGTCCTAGACTCCTTGCAGTGGTGGATGTGTCCAGAGAATATTTGCCAAGGTGTTCCCTTTGTCCAGTCCTTGCCAACCAGATCGGTTGTTACTAACGCCTCCCTGATGAGTTGTGGGTGGTGCACCTGGGGGTCCCTGAAAGTTCAGGGACTATGGTCGGAGCGGGAGGCCTCACTTTGTATCAACTTGCTGGAGCTTCAGGCTATCTGCAATTTATGTCACGCTTTGTGAGACTATATTAGAGACTTAGTGTGCATATTTACATCGTGATGCTATTGTCTTTATTATGTGCTGCAAGCAAGGGGGAGCACGATGCAGGTTGCTCTGCCTAGAGGCAATCAAGCTATGACTGTTCTGCATCAAGAAGAACATTGCTTCTATAGCTGTTCACTCGCTTGGGGTTCAGAATTATCTTGCAGACCATCTCAGCAGGTATTTTTCGCTGAGTCACAACTGGTCCCTGAAGACACGCCCTGGGTCATCTTCACAGCTTGGGACATTCCAATAATTGACCTGTTCGCTACAAGGGACAATAGGAAACATTGTCTGTTCTGCTCTCTAGATGGCATCAGTCCAAGCTCCCTGCCAGTGCTTTCCATCTCATCTGTCAATTGGCTCTCCTGTAGGCTTTTCTCCTGGTCGGGTCTGCTCAAGATCAGGCCAGGCTCATTCTTAATGCCCCGGCATGCTGAGACCAGTGCTGGTTCTTCTTAGAGTGCCTACTCATGTCGATTCCAATTAGGTGTGTGCGTGCCACGTGCACAGAAGTGGAAGGGTTTTTCCCCTAGCAGTACCCGTTGGGTCAGTTCAGGCACTTCCTGGAGTCACACCTCCATGGCGCCACATATAGGGTCCTGTCGACTGGCCGCCACTTCGGTTCCTTCTTACCTCCTGTGAGGGTTATCCGGAACACTTGTTTTCTCTTGGTTTGGCAAGCCTTCTCCCTAGTGGTCCTCAATTGTTCTCTGTAAATAGTTAAATTAGTTAGTAGTTTTAGTTAGTTTAGTCATAGTATAACACTGGTTCTCCACTTGCGAGGTACTCCCTTTTCTTCATGTGTCATTATATAATGCCTGCATCTGTAACTTTCACTCCATGCATCTGAAGAAGTGAGGTTTTTTTACCCACAAAAGCTTATGCCCAAATAAATCTGTTAGTCTTTAAGGTGCCACCGGACTCCTTGTTGTTTTTGTGGATACAGACTAACACTGCTACCCCCTGATACTAGTCATAGTGTAGTTAGAATTCCAGTAAGGAATTGTTCTGGGGGTTAACAAGCCTATGCCCAGGAGTAACCCTCACACTTACTGCTTGAAGTGTCTGGGGGAATCGCATCAGAAGGACCATTTGCAAGATCTGTAGGGGATTCTGCCCCAGGACTCAAAGAAAAACACCAATGGTTATAAATCCTTCTGATGGAGGCCGCCCTCCATCCTCACTCAGAGCAGAGTTTGGCTGAACCTCAACATTGATGCGCAGTGCCCCGGCATCAACATGGGAGACTTCGGCACCAAGAAAGGACTCTGATAGAGACGCTCGGCCCCAACACCATGGCACTACTTCCTGTCCCCAGTGCTTCGCAAGAAGATGAAGGAGGACAGGGGGCATTCACCCACGCCGAGACCGGGACAAAGAGACTCAAGCGCAGTGAGACCTGCGTTGGGCTGCACAAGTGCAGCACCACCTAGCCCAGCATCATTGACTGCTGTCCCAATACGGGGTCAGTCGAATTCAGCTCCACAGGACTCCCCTCCTGGGAGAGTCGCAGAGAGGCTTTGGAGCTGCCCTCCATGCCGGAGACCTTCGAGGCAACGAGAGAGCTCGTTGCCTTCACGGCACCACCTTCCACACCCAGGTGAGACTGAGCTCAAAAGCAATGGCACCCTGAAACTCTCGGTGCCATCCCAAGGCAAACCATGTCGGTCACCATCACCTCAGCACTGATCCCCGGTACCTTCTGGCAGCAGACTGGCAGCGGAGCTGTACCAGTCCCCAATGTCCTGGCACTGCTCCCTGGTGGCACTGCTTCCCTGTGGTCCTCTCAGAGCGAGACCTCCTAATCGGAGGTGGAGTCCTTTGTGTCCAAGTGGAGCCAGCACAAATCAGAGCACAGATGCTCGAGGTCGGACAGGGAGAGACAGCAATTTCCCATGATGCCATGGCTCACTCAATGGCAGGCCCCAGCCCAATGGCCGTTTTGGACCTCCTGGCCATTCTATCAAAGCCAAGGGTCCTATTCCAGGAGTTTGGTGTCGGTGGCTTCGGAAACCCACACATCTTCTCCACCTCCCTCAGTGCAGGACTAGGCACTCCATGGCGCACTGGAAGACCTGGCACCGCACGATCCCCTCGGCGCTGTAGGCCAGGAGAAAGAGCTGGTCTCAGTTAGAGCCTCGTCATCGCTAGACAAAGCAGTGGCTGGAACCTCCATGGCTCCTGTACTCAAGGACGGTAGGGTCCATCAACAGCTCCTGAAGAGAGTGACCCAGAACCTGAGGCTCCAGGTGGAGGAGGGGCTCTGAGTCCTCGGACCACATGGTAGACATCCTGGCCCCCTGGGAACCCTCCCGAGTTGCCCTGCTGCTCATAAGACCATACAGGATACCACCAAATGTTGTGGCAGACCCCCACCTCCCTGCCCCCAACCGTGAAAAGGACAGAAAGTACTTTGTACCCTCTAAAGAGTTTGAACATTTTTATTCACACCCGCCACTGGACTCCTTAGTGGTGGCAGCAGCAGCGAACAAATGCTAATGTCATGGGCACCAAAGACCCTCACCTAAAGCCTGAGGGCTTGGCTACACTTGAAAGTTGCAGCGCTGGGAGTTACAGTGCTGGTCGTGCAGCTGTGTAGGGACAGCGCTGGTGTGTGGCCACACTTGCAGCATTTCCAGCGCTGTATTGAGAGGTGCATTGTGGGCAGCTATCCCACAGAGCACCTCGTCCCATTTTGGCGCTGTGGGTTGTGGGAAGGGGACGGAAGAGTGCGGGTCATTCCGCTTCCTGTCCCAACGCCCCGTGGTGCATCGCTTCACATCCCAGCAGTCACAATTTTTCCGGCCACATTTGGCGCCATTGTGAGTCTCTTGCTGTGTTTTACTCTCTGTCTGTGAATCGCGATTTCTGTGGGAAATGGAGCCCGAGCTGCTGAGGACTGTGCTGATGAGTGTCGCCAGCACAACACGTTTTGGCAGTTGAGCTCTTCCTTCAGCTCCAAAGTGACAGTGAGGAGTCCGACGATGATATCGAGTCGCCTGCCGCATGTGACACTACATTGCTTGTGGCATTCACGGATATGCTCAGCACCGTTGAACGCCGCTTTTGGGCTCGGGAAACCAGCACTGAGTGGTGGGATCACATCGTCATGGAAGTCTGGGATGACGAGCAGTGGCTGCAGAACTTTCGGATGAGAAAAGCCACTTTCATGGGACTGTGTGCTGAGCTCGCCCCCACCCTGCGGTGCAAGGACACAAGATTGAGAGCTGCCCTGACGGTGGAAAAGCAGGTGGCTATTGCAATCTGGAAGCTGGCAACTCCAGACAGCTACCGGTCGGTCGGTCACCAGTTTGGAGTGGGAAAGTCGACCGTTGGAATCGTGTTGATGCAAGTTTGCAGGGCCATTAATCGCATCCTGCTAAGAAGAACCGTGACTCTGGGGAACGTGCAGGACATTGTGGATGGCTTTGCACAAATGGGTTTCCCTAACTGTGGAGGGGCGATAGATGGGACGCATATTCCTATTCTGGCACCCCCCCACCTAGCATCTGAGTATGTTAATCGGAAGGGGTATTTCTCTATGGTTCTCCAGGCGCTTGTGGATCACCATGGGCGTTTCATTGACATTTACACAGGCTGGCCTGGAAAGGTGCATGATGCATGCATCTTTCGGAACTGCAAACAGTGGCCTGTTCAGGAAGATGCAGGCAGGGACTTATTTCCCAGACAGAAAGATCACAGTAGGGGACGTCGAAATGCCCATTGTGATCCTTGGAGACCCCGCTTACCCGTTACTGCCTTGGCTCATGAAACCCTATACAGGGAAGCTTGACAGGAGGAAGGACCGGTTCAACTACAGGCTGAGCTGGTGCCGAATGACTGTGAAGTGTGCTTTTGGCTGTTTAAAAGCTCGCTGGAGGTCTCTGTATGGGAAGCTAGACTTGGGGGAAAGCAGCATCCCCGCGGTTATATCCGCATGCTGTACCCTCCATAATATTTGTGAAGAGAAGGGTGAAACATTCAGTCAGGCATGGACCACCTAGGTTCAAGTCCTGGAGGCTGAATTTGCACAGCCAGAGAGCAGGGCTACTAGAGAGGCCCAGCACAGGACTACAAGGATTAGGGATGCCTTGAGGGAAGAATTTGAGGCTGAAAGCCAACAGTAATGTTTACTGCCTTGCATGGGAGTGAAGTGTAGTGGTTACACTGTTAAGATTCTATTATCCCTAAAATGATTTGCAGTGCATGTTTCTTTACTGGGCTAAGGTATCTTTCACTATCTGCAATAATAAAGACTGTTTTCAAAGCCAAGAATTATTTTATTGAAAAGAAAAAAACTTCCTTGACAGACACACAACATTTCAGGAACCTAAAAGGGCAGGGGGGTGGGTTGGTGAACTGTACAGTCACAAGTTTGCATATGTCCTGTCTGGAGTGCTGTTTAATGAATCCTGCACTTCAGGGTGCATATACTGCATGGTGATGGGGGTTGAGTGCAGAGGGTAAGGGTCGTAGTTCTCAGGGCTGGTTGGTGAACGTACAGGTGTTGGAGGCAGCTGGTGGTGGTAAGAACCTGGATGCTGGGGAAGGGGGTTTGGAGCTGACATTGGGGCAGAAGGGAAAAAGCTGGACGGGGGGCAGCACGGTAGTGCTCTGCCTGCATGGCTACGAGTGACTGGATAGAGTCCGCTTGGGGCGCCAGGATGCCTAGCAGCTGCTTTGTGCTTTTCCTCTTGGCCACTGCGTTTCTCCGCCAGTTTCTCTGGCGGATCCTGCTTTCCCTTTCTCTCCAGTCCTGCAGGTTTTTACTCTCTAGCAGAGTGATCAATAACTGTTTTCAGCATGTCTTCCTTGGTTTTTCGCGGCTTCTTCCTCAGATTTTGTAGTCTCTGTGCAGTGGTGGAGCCAGGCAGTCCAGCAGTCAAGGTCACTTTTTGAAAAGGCAAAAATGGCAACAGTTAACAGGGTAGCATTGTTCATTATCTCATCCAGACAGTAATTCCCACACACTGAAGGAGTTTACAATCTTCACTTTAGCATACTTTTCCCATACCAAAAAAGAGCACACTTAACACAACAGGAGCCACGAAATGGTGAGTAAGGGGTACTGGTTGCTTCAGGGCTGTGCAGGGGTTTCTGTGTGTTGGGGACAGCAAACAGCTGATCTGCACTGAACAGGGGGGATCTGCACTGAACAGGAGGGATCTGCACTGAACAGTCTCCCAACATTTTCCACAGGAGTTACTCCTGGAAGATCTCTCGCTGCTGCGGGTCACCAGGGAAGAGCGGGAAGGTCTTCTACAGCAATGCGGATTCCGCCCTGGCCCCTATGCAGCTTGCCTGTGTGCAGCAATGGTCCCCCCACCCCTCGCGGCACAGTGGTGCGGACATGTTAGCCTGACTGGGACAAGGACCACAGTGGCTCTCCCTATAAACCTGCGCAGGCACATTGCCCACGCTCTGGCTGAAACTTTTGAGGAGATTACTGTAGCCGATTACCGCGACGTGATAGACCACATCAGTGGGCTATTCCACATCTAGGCATGCATGCATGCAGCCCTAACCCCCCCTCCTCTCCCGAAACATTTCCACCCTGAAAATAAAAGCCGCTTACCGGTAACCCGCTCCTCTGCTTGTCCTTCAGCAAGTGCTGGCTGCTGCGATTGGCTACTTTCCTCCTGGCTTGAGAAGAGCTCCTGGCTGCATGCCTCCTGGGACTCTGGGGTGTCTTCCCCCATCCCAGTAGCTTCACTCGTGGTTTCCTCCCCCCGCCCCTCCTCCTCCTCCTGCTGCTCCTTTCCCCCATCCTGCTCAGAAGTGTCCATCGTGGTCGTCGGATTGGCAATGGGGTCACCCCCAAGTATCGCGTCCATCTCCCTGTAAAAACGGCAGGTCGTGGGGGCAGCGCCGGAGCGGCGGTTTCCCTTGCAGGCTTTGTAATAGGCACTTCACAGCTCCTTTACTTTAACCCTGCATTGCAGCACGTCCCACTCATGGCCCCTATCCAGCATGGACTTTGATACCTGCCCAAAGGTATCATAATTCCTATGGCTGGAGCGCAGCTGGGACTGCACAGCTTCCTTCCCCCAAACACTAATGAGGTCCAGCAACTCGCCATTGCTCCATGCTGGGGCTCGTTTGCTGCGTGGAGGTATGGTCACCTGGAAAGATTAACTGATTGCACTCCACACCTGGCTGAGCAAACAGGAAGGGGATTTTTAAAATTCCTGGGGCATTTAAAGGGCAGGTCACCTGAGGCCAGAGCAGTAGAGTGCAAACTGATGAGCAGAGTGACTGAACAGGAATTCTGGGATATCTCCTAATACCCTGGAGGCCAATTACAGCGCTGGTGTGTGTCCACACCTGATGAGCAGCGCTGGATCACCAGCGCTGCACTCGCTACACCCCAACCAGACCAGGTGTTCAGCCAGGGAGCTGCAGCGCTGGATGTGCCCTGCAGGTGTGGACGGTTACTAATTGCAGCGCTAGAAAGCCTCCACCAGCGCTGCAACTCTCAAGTGTAGCCAAGCCCTGAGACATGAGGAAACTGGATTTCTTTGGGCGGAAAGTCTATTCTACTGGGAGGCCTTAGCTTCAGATTTCAAACCACTAGGCGATCCTCAGCAGATATAGCTTCAATTCCTGCCGGCCTGTGTCAGAGTTCACAGAGCTTCTGGGCATTCCGTGCAAAGGAACTGAGGGAGGGTCAGGGCAGTGCTGCTTCATGTAGCCCGGGGAGGGGTTATGGCCATGAGGCATAAGTGCTTTATGGTTGCTGCTAGGCAAACTCCAGCTCCGGTGAGCTGGGTGTGCACACACTTAAGTGGAATACATGTCTGAATCACATCTCAAAGAACCACAGTTACAGTAAGTAACCATTTCCTGTGGCTATCAGTATCTTCCTTGTTTCTCGTGTCTTCTGGAAGTAGTTTGGGTTCTTTCTTAGCCCTTACCTGAAGGAACAGTGTTGAATCTTTAATGCAATCTTCTCTTCCCACTGTTTGTTAGGCATTCAAGTTAAATATATTTTAACAATAAAATATTGTTAAACAGTTTGATTAATATTACCCCACCCCACCCCCAGAACAGCATTTTTCTTTTAATAATAAGGATGTCATAAATGTACTAGTTCTCCAGTCACCGATATATTTTTTAGGAAAAGGGTAAACTAGAGTTGAATTTCTAAGATGAGTTGAAAAAACACTTTCAGGCATAAAGAAGCAAGTCACCTTTAACAGAATTTAAAGTATTTTTTCCATCACTTCAACATTAATAAGAGAATTTACAAGTTTTAAGTCATTTACAACCTCTGACATAGTTAATTACTGTGTTTCCACATTCCTGGTTTCAAATTACCTGATTATCTTAAGGTAACTTTCCTTTGCATCCAGCCTTCCTTATGTTTAATTTTCTGTTATATAAGTTACAGGGACCAGGCACAAATAAGCAAATTAAAACCATTGTTCCCATGATACTCTAGGTTGATCTGGTAGACTATATCAGCATTTCTTTGGTGGCTCTTGAATTTAAAGATTCATATGAAAAAAAATTAGTTGAGGAAAGAACTTTCCAAATAGTGAACCAATAGGATGCTATACTACTGAGTCTACAGACTAAAACAATATCTTTATTCCATTCATATCAATTCATTGTTGATTCTGAAGCCTAATTAAAAAAAATTAAATGTCAAATTTTAACCATTTCACTGCTGATCATGTTATAGAAAACTTCAACTAGTATCTTTTGGATAGTAGGTAATACCTTGTGATTGTGTCAGCCTGGGTCTATAGGCAAAGTCTTGTCTTTTTTTTCCACCAACTGACTCCTCATGTTAACGTCATAGTCTCACAAGAGATTTACTAACATTCTTTCAAAATACAGTATTGTTTCTAACGGAAATGAAAGCAAAGGTGTGCATGGAAGTAACATGCTGCTTAGCAAAGTAGTAGAATTGGTTCTTTTTGCTTTTGTACTCCACAGGATCATACAGAAATACAACTCAACTCAGAAGCTATACAGAAAAGATTTGCATCTTAGCTGGGCATTTTAATACTTACTGCACTTCATTTAGCTTGCCTTCTGCTTCAGCAAACAGTCCTACTTGCGGAACAACCACGTCTTTTATGGTCACTTCTGAATTGGATTCTCTAGCCAAGTCACTCATTATAAGTTTTGAACTTGAACAAGGACATAATTCATTGGCATCTCAGACCATTTGTATGCAAAAGACCAAGACTGAAGAAAAACAGCTTGAAACTGGTGAATCTACTTGGAAACAGAAAGGAGTTCCAAAACGCGAATATAAACTTCAGCCACCAGCTACAAGTTCAGGGAAACTTTCACCCAGTGGGATACAGTGGGTATAAAATTAAGGCATTAAATATAGTAGACTCCTGAATGTAGGAAAAAAACATTATGGGCTATCTTTTTTTAATGAAAGAGAGACAAGGAGGGCATCTGTCTCTCTTATTTTTAGAAGGAAAAATATATTGTAGAAGGTTGAAATGTGTTCGTAATTTTATCATGAGCATGGACAGTGTTGTGTGAAAGTAGAGGACTTGAGATACAAGAAGATATGTTGCACTGAATTGCACAGGAACAAATGTAAATCCAGAAGACTTTACATTAGACTTACACTTAAGAAAATTACAAACAAGTGTAAGTATTTTTATTCAAACCTATATCTAACTGTAGTAAATTATAGAGCAGCATACAAGAAGTAACAAGACAGTGGGTAAAAATCTAGTACAAGAATAATATGTAAATACAAAAAACTGAGAAAAGCGAGGAAATTGTGTTAAAAATGGGCACTTCAGCCTCACTTTAATGCATGATAATTTATTAAGGGTGCAGTGTCATCCTTACCACTATGTTTCCTGGCTTTTTTATTTTTGGTTTGTCAGCTTTAATATTTTTGAGAGAGGTTTTTGGTATCTGTTTTCTTAGGAAAGATTTGAAAGGCTACAAAAATTATTGGGTAAATACACATTTAAGGGGATAATTTGTATAGAGGTATGGGGGGGGTTTACAGAGCTAAGAACATTAATGCAGATTGACTATAACGATTCATGTTGCAAATTATATAGCAAAAACAATTTTCCTTGATTTTAAATAATTGTTAGTGCTATGCATAGAAGTTTAGAGGCATAACACTTTTAAAATATACAAATAAATCACCATGTGAGGCACTTGAGAATTATGTTGACATGCAGCCTACAATTAATATGTTCATACTGAAATTTTAAGGTCAGGTGGAGCTTAGCTCTTTGCAGGTGCACAAAGGAGAGGGAAGGATACAAGGCATCTTTCCCAGAACCTCATGCTCCTGCATAAGTACAGGGTAGAATCTGAGACCTCAGGGAAAGCAAGGACTCTGGGTGAAATCCTGGTTCCATTGACTTCAGTGGGGCCAGGGTCTTTCCCTCTCAGTCCAGTGCTGGCAATGGGCTTACCAAAGTGGGTGAGGATGTAGCCATCTTCTCCTCTACACCAGTCACTAGACTAGCCCACTTGCATCCCAAGTGATACTGGCTGCTTCTGGGAGCTTTGGCTAGCCACAGTCTGGGCCCCAGTTGTACTAATGTTGAAAGATTTATAAGAATATTTTGGTGACTGGTTTACAGAACACTTATTATAGTGTTTACTTCTGTGTTCCTTTGTGAAATACACTCAGATGTGATTCTCTTCAAGGATAAAAGCAGATACCTTTGAGACTTTCATTTTCTCTGTGTTCCTGTATAATAGCTAGAGTAATAGAAGCAAACATGTGAACCAAATCTAGGCTACAATGTGTCAAATTGGTAAGCAACTTTTCCCCTTTCCACATCCCTTTCTAGTTGGCTGTAGTTTAAAAAGGCTGCAGTACTTCTAGGTAGAGCTAATGATTGCTGTGAAAATCAAGTCTAATGGGGCATTTGAGAAGTTTGTTCTTGAACACTGAGAACTGAGAGATCATAACACACGTTCTGTTAAGAGCACCTGATTTGCTCAGTGATGTTGTCCATCCTAGTAATGAGTGACATTTAGTGCCCATTATCAAACCTTTCAACCAAGTATTCAGGGATAGCATGTTTCTTGATAGTCCCCCCCCCTTTGGAATGTAAAACTTCCTCTCAAAGATAAAGTTCCCTCTCTTGATTAAATTCAGTCACCAGATCAATGCCATTTTTTTGTTCCTTTTTCAGCATTTCACTTGGTCTTGTTAGTCAATGCTTTATTTTGTTATAGTGTGATGGAGCAGAAATGGTGTTATCCAACTTCAGATAGAGCAGGTGAAATCCTGGCCCCATTAAAGTCAGTGGCAAAATTCCAATTAACTTAAGTGAGGCTAGGATTTCACACAGCAAGTAGTAAAGTCTGAGTACACCAGAAATGATCCCCATTGAAGTGATAAGTGAACAAAAGGAGACAATAACTATAAAAATTTTCTCCTGTGACTTTAGTAATTGGATGTTGAGAATTATTATAGGATGAGGTTTTTGTATTTGGGAAGCTGTAGTTATCTAATAAGCAAGTAAATATACAATATGCCAAAGACTATTTATTCTAGTAAAAGGAAAAAATACACTCCTTTTGCAGTCATTTCTTTAAGTCCTCTTGAATGCAGTAAAAGATCTGCAAAATGTGATTTGTACTGTATACTACAGCAACTAGAACACTAAGTGACCTGAAAAATTGGCTGCAAGTAAAGTGAATAGAAAATAAATCACCTGCTTTGAAAACTATACATTTGTTTTCCACGTTAAATATTGTCCAAATATTTTGTGAACAGTAATTAAGTGATTTTGGCAAATACTGTATAAACTATATTTCTCTGATCTTTGCTATTGGGAAAATAAAAGCTTTGCTTCAGTTTGTAATGCACATCCAGTACTCTCCTTAAAATTTAATATAATTTAATATCTTTTCCAGGAATGTTTTGCAGTGCAGTTATGTTTTGTCAATGTGTTTTTCAGAAATGTTGACAGAATATTTTTATTGCTAGTAGCATTTGTCATTATATCACATAAAATGTGATATTGACTCAGTTAATCACTTTCCGTTTTCATTGAGAAGAAATGTAAAAGTTTATTCATAGCTTGACATCATAATCTACTGTTAGGAATCTTTGTGTGGCTTTTAAAAATAATTAACAAGTGGGATCCAACATATGTTTACACGTTCTGAAAAAGTGCTATTTTGTATTTGACTCAACTTTAAAAAATGTAATTTGCTGTTCAGAATCATGTACTGTGCATATAAATGTAAATTATTGTAAAGAGTAGAATCAGACTGTGTAACTGAGATAATTGCCATAATTTAAGACACTTGTAAACATTCTATTAGTTTCCATTTTTATGGTTGCTTTGAGACCTACCTATGGTACACCTGCTGAGAACACAATAGTGTGTTACAAAAATCTGATAAAATATTTCACAGAAAGCTAAACAAATCAAATGTGTGGGGTGGTTTTTTTTTGGCGGGGAGGGGGTCTGTCACACTGAAACAAGTTTCTTTAGTTTTGTCTCTTTTAACACACGCTATTGTTACACAGATGCAGGTTGGGGAGACAGAGTTCAAAGTAATACTGTAAGTTAGTGTATGATTTCAGATCTCAGTTCAATGTAACAATACACAAGCTTTTTGCTTCCTGAGCTGAGATTGGTGGCTTTACTGTAGTCTCAAGTTCACATGGCAAAACCTTCCTGGAAGATTACTATGGCACGTCTGGGAAGCTAATTAAATCCTTGTTTGTTTGACATCTCGATAATAGACTCCTTTCTCCAGGAAGTTTCTTATCTTGTAAGAAATTTTATAGCTAGGACATGGCATTATGAACACCCATAATTCCCACTAAAGTCAAGGGGAGCTACAAGTGGTTAGCATCTCTGAAAATCAGGCCCAGTATATCTGTACTGGAGTTATCCTTTTGCAAACCTAATATGCAGCATTACTAAAATGCAGCCACCAGTGGTATATGAGGGCAGCAGCTATGTAGACAACTGACACAGCAAACTTTGCTATGGAGGGGAAAGTGAAACTTTGGCCAATATGCTGATACCAGGCCAAAAAAAAGTACATTAGTGCTGTGTTCAGTTTTAGCCCATTATCTTAACTAAATCTCTTGTTACAGTTGTACATCACCAAAGTGCTTTAGAGTATTGTAGCACAGTGCAGACTCACCCAGCGACACCTCCTGCTGGTCGTCCTCGGGAATTAGCTCTTCGACCCAAGAGCGCCCTCTGCAGGCCAGTGATCCACTTGCCGTTGGCCCCCGTGTCCCTCCCAGGACCCCGGTGCCCTTATCCCAGGGTTCTGCCTCCTGCAGTACCCCACAGTCTTACTGGGTTTCCCCACCCCCAGTCCCCACATCGCCTCAGTCGTGGCTACTGCCAGTCTCTGCTTAGCCCCTGTGCCCTGGGACAGACTGCAGTGTATCAGCCGATCATCACAGGCAACAAGGGGTTTGGACTGGCTGCCTTTACCCACCCTCCGGCTGCCCCTCTGCAAGCCCAATACCTAGGAGGCCTAGAACTAGGCCCTGCAGCCTGGGGTGTTGCTGGCCTAGGGCTTCCCAGCTCCTAAGGCCTTTCCCCAGCCCTGCCTTCCTCTAGGTCCCCTGGGTGAGTTCCCCAGCAGCCAGGCCTGTCTCCCTCTCAAGTCAGCGAGAGACTGCTGCTTCTAGCTTCCCTGGCTGCCTTATAAGGCCCTTTTGCTCTGTTTGGGGCATGGTCCCAGCTGCAGCCACTTCTCCCCAATCAGCCAGGGTTTTACCTTGCCTAGCCCCAGCCCTCTGCAGGGCTTTTCCAACCCCTCCAGGGCCGGAGCAGGTGGTCACCCTGCTACAGGTATATACTGCAATTATACTGTACATCATCAGGGTGAATTAGTGTTCTCAGGACATATTACATTTATACATCAACAAGCTAGCTGTGACTAGTAATGTATTGGTGTAATATATCATCAGAGAGAGGGGTTTATGGTCAATCTATGGATGTTGAGGAGTTTGGATCCTGGCAGGCAGATTATGGGATGGACTGATGTACATATGAATGGTGTCTTATTAAACAGTGGTAAACCTGGGGGTGGGTAAGGCTCAGGTCAAGAGAGATGTCGACATGGTGGATATGGGTATAGCCTGCCTGATATATTGCAGGAATGAAGTAGAGACGGATATTTTCTCCTTGGTTTCTGTGATGCAGAAGGTAACGTAATGCACCAGGCCTTTGTAAGATCAGCTACATGTAAAGCAAAATAGGCATAGTTAGTCTGGCTTTTGTGATGTGCTGTCCTGAGAGATCCCTGGCTGGGTTGGGCCTTGAATCTACCTGGCTAATCTTCTGTTTTTCTCTCTCAGCTCTGGGGGAGGGGGCAGAGGGACAGGGTAGTATATGAGAGAGAGAGAGTAATGAACAGCTGTCTCAGCGGGGAATATTGTTTGCAGTCTAGTGATATGGCTGCTTACATCCACATCCTTATTGTCTTAACGTTCCCTGCTGGATGCATGTAGATCACAAAACCACCAAACAGTTTAATGGAGTTGCTTTTCTCTAGGTAGGCTCAATGCTATGGGTGATGCAGATGAAGACAAAGAGGCACTAGCAGAGCTGTGTGAGCAATTCTGCACCATGCTAACAGCCTGGTTCTAATGTGTACTGGTAGGTTCTCATTTGAAATATCACCAAATCCACATAGGCATGGGGTGAGGTTGACCGCTCTGCAGTAGGCCCCTACAAGGCCCTGTGCATCACTTTTAAGGGTGTGAGGCATAAGTGGTGTATAAGGCCTTGTGTAGGCTGTTTGTTCAAGGGTGAATTTCACCCTTAATTTTTTTTAAATTATGCATGTCTATAGTACCCAGCCTAGCTGCAGATTATAAGACAATTGTTAATCAAGACTCACTCCTCATCCTCCACCAAACACTATACGACTACCAGGGGCGGCTCCAGAGCCCAGCGGGGCAAGCACCTGCCTGGGGCGGCCCTTTCCCAGGGGGGCGGCAGGCTGGGCCGGTGGACCTGCCGCAGTCATGCCTGCGGGAGGTCCACCGGAGCCCCGGGACGACCGGACCTCCCGCAGGCATGACTGCGGACGGTTCGCTGGTCCCGCGGCTCGGCTGGACCTCCCGCAGCTATGACTGCGGCAGCTCAACCGGAGCCGCCGCACCAGCGAACCGTCCGCAGCTGCGGGAGGTCCAGCTGAGCCGCGCGACCAGCGGACCCTCCGCAGTCATGCCCGCGGCAGGTCCGCTGCTCCCGCGGCTCGGGGGCGCCTCCCGGGCATGATTGCTTGGGGTGGCCAAATTTGTAGAGCCGCCCCTGACGACTACAAAGGGCTTACTAGACTCACCCACGTGACACTGCACAGGGTATAATCGGGGAACTTAGTATCTCATATGTCCATGCATTAATAAAGGCATTAATAGTTTGAGTCCCTTGTGGCAGAAAAAGGACAGGATGTGGCTGTACTGAATACAAAGATTATTCATTCCTGGTCCTATAGTTCTCCTTTGCTTTTGTATTTCCAAACCTAAAGTCTGTGCTGCCACATATTGGTATATATAGTGCCTTCCTAAATCATGGCCCGCACTCCACAGTCAGGGAAGACACTGCTATGTTCCTTGGATGCTGGCTAAAGAACCACTAATATAAACAAAGGGGAGTTTTGTTTGTTTGTTGAATTTTTCACAGAAATGAGAAGTGGAATATTATTTTTGCAGGATTGTTTAGATTGCAATTTCTCTCAGCTTGAGACTGTAACTCTACTCTTTTTATAATTCCGCTAATGGTAGTACTAGTACTTTCCCTGTAACTACAAGAAAACCTTTATTAAAATTACAGACCCTGACATCTTAGCTGGCAATAACATAACATGACCTGAGCTGAGCTACAGCAAAAAGACATCAGGGGACAAGTTCATCTCTGGTGTAACTCCAAAGAAATCAGGGGAGTTAAACCAATCATGATTCTGGCCTACTGTGCCTGAAAGGCCACTTAAAATTTTTTGACATGTGGACTGTATTTCTGAAGTCGAGTGTTGTGATCTCTCAGATGAAGATTCAGTTTAGCTGGAAGAGAAATCAGAGCACGAACATCAGATTGGTTTCAAGTGCCTCAGTATCTTAAAATATTTTGCCTTTTCTCTGTAAAAGTACAACACACAAACACATTTATAAAAAGACAGGTTATAATCACATCTTTTATAGAACACTCAGTAAGGTTTTCAAATTAGGGCAAACCATTAATGCACTCAGAATATTGAAGATGAGGTGAACCAGCAAGCTGCAGCTTTGCCTTCCTTTGCTTCAGTAATGGCACCCACAGGTAACAGAGGAGATTACAGCTACTTCATCTCACCAAATACAACAGTAAGCTTTTGTGGACTGGGCTCTGCCTCTTTTTCACTTCATAATATACTGTAAATAGAAATGGTCTATTACTTTTTTAAAGGCTTTCTTGCTTGCTTTCTTTCTTTCATCTATCATGATGCTAGCAGTGGTTGTGTCTGGGTTTTTTTAAACAATAGATTGTTCCTGTCACAATGTGTTTGGCACAAAAGGTACATATTGTGTGTAGTCTCTCTTGTTTCTGTTATTTTTAGCCTTGTCCTCAGAATCAATTCAGTTTTGTTGTTACTGTCAGCCATTTTTAGAAAATGTTATTCTGCGCTGTTATACGTATTCTCATGAGAGTATTGGAAGCCAGAATGGGAAATGGCATAAAATCCAGTCCACGTTCACATCAATTTGACTGTTGCAATGAAAAGAGAGCCAAAAAGGTGTCCATTCTCCTGAGAGGCTGGCATTTAATGAGCAGAGAGCACCATAGAAAGTGAATCCATTCCTGTGACAAGATAAAGATTGAAATTTCTCAAATATCTTTGAATGTGATGCATTTATTCTGAATTACCTGTAATTATTAGATAAGCCCAGGTAAATCCCAATCAGACAGGTGTGCTGGTAGAGGGGAAGAGGTGAAATAGGGAACATCTGAAAAAAGAAATATTGCTTTTAGAGGGCATTATGAATTTTGTGGCATTTACCTGTAATAAGAAAAGTATTTTATATTGTATTGCAGTATAGTGTGTCCCTTCCAAATATCTCAAGCATGTCACAAATATTACCTATGAATCTTTATATGGCTTCTATGAGGTATGTATGGTAAATGGTAGGCAACTGCTGTGAGTAAATTGAGTTTAATTCTAATATATCGGGGTGGCCAAACTTACTGACCCGCTGAACCGCATACAACAATTTTCAGAAGTTTGAGAGCTGGGGCACACCTG
Organism: Mauremys reevesii; assembly: GCF_016161935.1. Taxonomy (NCBI): domain Eukaryota; kingdom Metazoa; phylum Chordata; order Testudines; family Geoemydidae; genus Mauremys; species Mauremys reevesii. The sequence continues at coordinate 66,840,393 of NC_052630.1, read as the reverse complement.
CCAGGGCTCGGGGCTTCAGCCCCACTCCTGCTGAAGCCCCAAGCCCCGGCAGGTGCACCCCGCAGAAGCCCCGGGACCCTCCTCCCCACTGGGCAGAAGCCCCTACCCCACCACCTTGCTGCAAGGCAGAGGTCCTGAGCTCCCCACCCCAGTCTGGTAGGTGGACAATGAGGGAGATTGTGGGGGGCTTCACAAGCTGTACTTTAATGGTAAAAGAGCCCCATGTGGCTCGGGAGTCAGTTTGGCCACCCCTGTAATGCATAATATATGGATACCATTTTAAGAAGAACCTAAGTGAATTGGATTTGTAAGACCCATTTTAAAAATGACATGGGTATTTAGGATCCTAAAGGCCTGTCTACACAAGAAAACTCTGCTTCTTCCAACTATACTGGTACTGTTAAAGTGGTACAACCCCTGCCCCCCCCGCCTCCCCGTGTTGACATTGTTATAGTAGTATAAATCTGCTTTATATTGATATGATTATCCCTGTACGAGAAGGGGAATAAGTTATATCAGTGTAAAGCACCCTTATACCATTATTATTGTATCCACAATAGGGGTTAGAGTGAAATAACTATATTGTTAAATAAATCACTCCTATCAGAACCAGTTATACCAGTACTGAATCTGTGTAGACCAGGCCTAAATTTGACAAACTAAATTAATTTAAGCCAGGTTTAAACTGAATTGGAGTGTTCACACACAAAGTTGCTGGAGTTTCATGAATTCAGTTTAACATCACACCTTTAGTTAAATTGGTGCAACTTTGTGTGTAGACCAGGCAATAGTTATAAAGTAGAATTTCTTTTGCTTCCTTAAAGCTCAAGAAATATTCTTCTGCCTTGTCCTTTGGACCTCCTAAAAAGAAATGCAGTAACAAATGTATCAAACATCTCTGACATTCATGTTCTCATACCTTCAAATCAGCTAGTCCATTGCTGTTACCATACCAGGCCTATGGGACAGATTTGGCTTGCTGCAAGGTATTTACCCACTATCTGAGATGGGTTCTACTGAATGAAGCGTCCATTAAAAAAATCCATTTTTCCCACTAAGCTCTGTTCAGTTTTTAGCCTCATCCCCCTCTTCTACCTTCTTGTCTACCTGTCATGTCCTAAGACCTAGGCTGTAAAACTCCCTGGGCAGGAACAGTTTCTTTTATTTGTCTGTATGCTGCTTAGCACAATGGGAGTTTGATCCTTGTTTAGGGTTCCTAACTGCTACTATAACAGCCCTGAAGACTGCAAAGAAGTGAGAGTAGCAATCCTGCAACCTCCCTACAACAGCTTTACAACACCCTTTTGGTTTGGGACCACCACAGTTACAACACTGTGAACTTTCAGATTTAAACATCTGAAAAGGTTAAATTGACCAATTTAAAAAACCCTGGCCGTGAAATTGATAAAAATGGACTGTGAATTATATATACAATACATGATGCGAAGATGAAATGTGAGGCTGTGAGACTACAACCACCTAGAGCTTTGTTCGTACCACCTGTGGTTGGAGTCAGGGGGGGTTGGGGTAGTGCTGCCTCATATAGCCAAGGAAGGGGCCATAGCCACAAGGCGCGAGCACCTCCCCTCTACAGATACTGCTAGACAAAAGTGTCTGGCTCCAGTGCTCTGGTGTGCACACAGCCAAGTGGAATACACCTCTACATCACTTCTCAAAGAACCACAGTTACAGTAAGTAACCTTTTCTTCATAGTGCTTAAGACCCTCTACTGTAATGAGATTGGCCAGAGTGAAATCCAGAATGGACTTTAGGGAGCCTCTGGCTCTTTTCCCATACAAACTTAAAGAAAGCTCTGCTGGGTAGGCTGGGTTTTTTTGGGAGGGCCGAGAAAGGGTGGCTGATGATGTGGCTATTCATGTTATGGTTATGGTGGTGGGAAAGCTTGATCAAATAGCAAACACTCTAGTAAGTCAATATGATTGACTGAAATCTTGGCCATCTGTACTCTCAATTTCAGTAGTGTGTAGTTCTCATATTAGCCACTAGATGGAAGTGTTTCACAATTCTATGCTAATTACAAGGCCTTTAAGAAGTGTCTGTATTAACCTCACTCATGGAAGGGAATCTAACCACAACTAAAAGTTAACATTTGTAACATACCTGAAAACAGCTTCTGTAAAAACCTGTATTTTTATATTTTATTAGGACGGTCCTTTTCTGTATATAGTTTTTCAAGTAATTACATGTAACTCATAATCGTAATTACATGGAATAGCAGGATATACATGGAACAGTCATAACTAGATAGCAAAGTATACTGTATAGAATTTACAAACTCTGACTGCAACAATATGAAAAAGAATCCTACTGCTCTTGTTTTCTATTTTGTTTGTAATCTAACATAATTGTTATATATGTTTATAATAATTATAAGAAAAGACTTCACCAATATCACATCTTTTATCAGATGATTTCAAAATATTAAGCCTCACTAAACATACAGCCTTAAGTAATGACTTTCCTTGTGATACTTACATAGCCAGAGTGGTAGGAAAATATTATTACTAATATTACAGTTTTACAGTTGGGGAACGTGAACCATGGAGAGATGAAGTACTCAGTTCAGTAAATTATGTAAGCACATGCTTAGCTTTAAGCTCTTGCTTAAGTCATCCTTATTCAATAAAGTGCTTAAATATGTCCTTCAATAGTTTGCTGTACTGCGGGTCTAGGTTTTACCCTCTCACACAGTAAATCAGTGACAGCTGGGAATAGAACCCATGAATTCTGGTGACAAATCCCTGTTCTAACCATTAGATAACATCCCCCCGTTAAGAAATAATGTAGAGGAGTTTGTGAGCACTTGAACACTATTGTAAACAAGAACTTGCTCTAAATGTGTTTTCCTGGTGAAATAAACGTTTATAAATGATTAACACAGGAATATTATGAGCAGAGACAACTGTGTATGTCACAAGGAAGATTATTACATAGATCTGTATCTTTAGTAACCTTTCCTTTATTCTCTACTTAAACATAAATTAAGACAGCCGTTAATTTAACTTTGCATCATAATTAAATAGTGTATCCTTTGGCTCTACAAAGGTTTGCAATAAGCTGTATGTATGGATGTTTTCCCAGCCTCAGCTAGTCTCCTCAGGAGATTGAGACTATAAACCAGAGGCAGTCTACGGAGTTGAAGAGAGCGTGATTCCTTGATTAGTGAGCAATCTGCATTTATCCACATCCTGCCCCTTGAATAAAAGTGGGCCAGAAGTAATCCAACCTGTCAATTACTAAAAAAATTACAATTGCAAAAATTTAGACCAGAGGTTCAGAACCTGATTTTTAATTGTATTGTGGTGGTATGGGATTGTTCAAATATTGTTTTGTCTGCATTTAACATCAGTCCTATGAGATGAAGAGGTTAACCAAAGACATAGAAATGAAATGAGATTAGCATTAGAAGGTGAATGGTGGTGTGGAATTTTTCTCCTTGAAGGGTCCATTTGCCACTTAATTTGCAGAGAATGTTTTGCAGACAGATCAGTAACAGTACACAAATAGATACATGTGTGCACGTCTGGCCCACAAGAACTTTGTCCTGTATTTGTCAGCAAATCAAGAGCAGGCACGCTTTTTGGTGCTGGTGGTGTAGGGAGAGAATTTCCCACAATTTTTACAGATTATCAATATACTCTGGTCATTCTTCTCAACAGACAAAATGATCTAACCATACATTAAGTGGTGAGGGCTGTTGTCTGGCTTGTAGGAAAAGAACCCCTCCTCCCCCCCCATTAAGAGCTAGATGGCCAGAGAGTGCCTTGCTGAAGTGACTTCAGACCAGGTGAGCATGGGGATGCTGACCAATCTTCCTCCTGGAAGAAAGTGGAGACTATTTTAGGTCCACACTGGCCCTGGAAAAGCCCTCTTTTTCCCTGGACCAGGCAGAGCTGCACCCACCTCCTGCTCATGGGTGTAGTTAAATACTATACCAGGTTTTGTCATGATCTGCTGGTTGTTACCCTAGTTGCTCCTTTCTCAGGGGGCTGGGAATGACTTTTCCCATCACTGACAGACCTGGCCAAGGTGAAGTTTTCTGCCTTCCCCACAAAGAGTTAGAGGCTTAGTTGTGGCAGACGTGAAACGGGGTTTAGGCTATGATTGTCACAACTCTATGTAAATGTGGGGCAGATGTCCAGTGCAGGTACACTGTAGGGAAGGAATATGTGATCAGATAAAATGGATTGGTAAAGGATTTAAAGAAATTCTTTAAAGTAGTGGAAATGGCGGGGGTGGGGGGTCTTGGAGCTACTATAACTGGTTTGGCAGTATAAAGCCCCCTTAACCTTCATTCAAGTGGGGGTGAGGTCCCAGCAGTTGGTTGGCTGGGGATGAGGATGGGTAAAGGGCAGCAGCCTCCCCATTCTTGCTATATGTAATGATTATGAAATTACCTGCGCTGTATGCTTTTTTTTCTGCTGGGTACTCCTAGACATTTAGGAATAAGGTTGCGGCCTAATTACACCACATCTAGTGCCTCCGGTCCTCCTTCCAGCATAGCCAGACAATGCTCCAACTGTGTGTCCCTGAGTCAGCATCAGACTGTCTCCCTTTCTCCACAACAGGGTGGGAATCAGACAAAAATAGCATTTTTCATCTGTAGATCTCAAAGTGCTATACAAAAGTGTGTAAATATCATTATCTCCATTTTATAGATGGAGACACTGAGACAGAGAAATTAACTGACGTGCACAGTTACACAGTGAATCCGTGGAAGAACTGGGAATAGGATCCAGGTCTAATGACATCTTTATGAACAGCCCCTGCTACAAGCATAGGTTCTTTAGTTCACTTTAACTCTACAACGTGTTCTGATCTTCACTAGGACAATTACCTTATGTTGTATTTACCCATAAGGCTGGTCTACATGTGGTTTTTGTACCAATTTAACAACATCCATTAAGAAACTGATATAAGTTCAACTATTGCAATCCCCCTTGTTTGTACACAATTATATTGGTACAAAGGTGCTTAAATCAGTATAGCTTATTTCCAGAAACTGCATATAGAACAGCCCTTAGATACTATGGTGATGAGTGAAGTAGAAATTATTATTCTACTGCCTATGAATCCTGCACATAGATTAGCCTGCAGTTTAGCTGGGGAGCAGTCTAGTAGCAAGAACAGCATTGTTCCTGGAATTCTGCTATTACAGTACCAGGAACCCCAGCAGACACTATTGTCAACTTTTTCTTTTTGATGGCCCTTTTTTCACTGTATCTGAGACTAGACTGTATTCCATACTATTAGCTTACGGCAATGGTCCAGGAAAGATGAGACTTCAGTGAGATATAGAATACATAAAACACATTTATGACACATTGCAGTGGCAATACTGTGTTGGTAGGTTATGATGTCCAGAGAATAAAGATAGTTCTGTGCTACGTGCTATATGCAACCAATGCTGTGTCCTCAACGAGCATCTATGTCCACAGGAGCCATCTACATCCGGAAATCTAGACATCAGTGAGCCACTTTTCTCAAATGTGCACAAACGTATGCAAAACAGAGCTCTTTAGAATGCCTTTTTTCTTCTTTCTGATTTCTTTGCAGTCAGATAACTGAGGCTTTCAGAGAGAAAAATCCTCTGGCCTTTTAATATTCATAAAGAAATCCTTAAACATTTTATATTGTTCTCATTAAAGTAAAATGTATTAGCAGACAATAATGAAAGTTCACAGCATTGGATAAGTATTAAATAATATTAAAATAGTTGCTTGGAGGACAGGATCTTGTAGATGCACTAAATAACAAAGGACATCAGGGAATAATGTGATTGATTTTTATTTTTATTTTTTCCCCCTGAAAGGCTTCTCTTGTGTCTAGGCTACTGGATATGAAACCTATGTAATACCAGTATGCAGGTAGTTGGTACTGTAACGCAATAATGACCCTAAATATGGATAACAGAAATTTCCCTGTCATGGAAGGTCTGCATTTTCTTATATCTGTTGTGGGAAGGACTCAGTTGCAAGGAATATTCAATGGGAACTTAACAATTCTGTTGATGATGCGTGAGTCAGATAAGAATCCATTGCTTTCCCATAGCTGCATTGGCGTTGCAGTCACAGCAGGAGTAAGAAGTAGTAAAACTTATTTTTGCCACTAAAAATGCAAGATAGACTGAATACGCACAGGGAGCTGACGTGTTGCATAAAAGTGCCATTTTTACAGTCACTTTTCTGTTCATAACAGCACTTGAACAGGTCTGCGTTTCTGTAAATCAAAATGTATCAATGTTTCCCTTGGGAGCATAGTGCTGTCCTTTTTATAGCCAAAAATGAGGTCAATAAAAGCCATATTCATACTGCATAGTAGTTTATGACTGAGTTATTAGACTCTTGTTAGATTCATCCAATCCTGGAATGCAATGGATCCCCAGTGGCATTATGTTTCTTTGTAAATAAAAAGTAAAAAGCATATATTATTTTGTGTGCGCACACATGTGCGCACATTTGTACATCTGATCTCCGTTATATAACTTCAATATTTCCAAATGTCACAATGTTCAGAGCATATTGTTGTACACTATATTCCCAAGAAGTAAATATGTAGGTTCACATTATCTCTTGTTTTTAGTCTGTGGTTCATCTGCTGGAAGCAATATTCTTTGAGGTTTTTCAATTTTTTTTAGATCATAAATGTATAACAATTCTTATTTTAGCCAAAAAGCAAGATTGGCTCTTATTTGGGTCGGGGGGGGGGGGGTCCTTTTAGTGTGCTAAGGAATATCACACGCCATTGTGACAGCTGTGTTATCCTTATACTGAAGGAATTGTTATTTTTATTTATTATTTAAATTGCATTAGTGCCCACCATATGCCATGTATTTTCCAAATACAGAGGAAGATATCATCTCTGCCTCAGAGTGCACAAATTTAAAAAAATGCAAAGGTGTCGCTAGAGCAGAGTTGAAACTCCTTGGCTTTTCTTCCTGATCTGCTTCTGATATTTCATTCCTAGAAATACCAGCCTCAGGAATGATGATAACCTGAATCACACCAGCTACCAGTTTGGAGGTGGGTCAAGGAGGCAAAACCTCCCAAATGGTTTGCTGTTTGCTTCTGTAATGTTACTTGCCTATCTGTTCACCATAGCTGTTCATTTCATTTTTAACTTCTTGTTCAGAATCTTCAGACACCATATTATCATCATTGGCTGTTTTTATTATGGTAGCACCTAGAGGCTTCAACTGATATCAGGGCCCTATTGTACTAGTTGACGTGTGCCCATAGTAAAAGACAGTCCCTGGTCCAAAGAATGTATAATCTAAGTAGACTAAGGAGGAGGAAATGGAAGTATTATCCTAATTTTACAGAGGAGGAACTGAGGCACAGATTAACTAAGAATTGATTCCAGGTTTCCGGATCCAAGTGCAGTGCCTTAATTTCAAGATCATCTTTCCTCTTCGTATTGCTAAGACAATGTTTCCTAGGTAGTCAGATGGAGATGCAGAAACTACTTCTCATTCAAACTTTATAGCTAAAGAGGTTGCCTAATTTATTGTACTCATGGTTAGCCCAACTCTTCACCTCCCCTCTGTAACACGTACTTTCTAGACCCTTGTCAGCAATTACTCTGAGATATTCACAAGCGTAAATCTCTTCAAAGATATTGGTTAAATGCCAAAATTGAGATCAGATACTTGAGTGCATCTTGAGAGCAATAATAATATTTAAAGAGTGCCAGAAGCATGCTGTACATGACATGGAAGAAGATGCAAAGGGATAAATGCATTAGACAGAACAATACTTAAAGTTGCACCTATGGCTTATTACAGCAGAGATCCAATTCTATTTTCAGTTTGAATATAGGGGTGCAGCTCCGATTCTGGGCTCAGTCGTAAGCAACTGGGTCTGAATAGATGGCTGCAGCTTTCACCTTGGCTAGGAGAGGAAACTAATGAGTCAGATGTGATCACTGGTTGTTCCTGGTCCCCCTTGCCATCATACATGCTCTCTCTAATGGTTCCTCTCTCCGTGCTTTAAGTGCTTCACAGCAGGGAGAGGAAGATGCGACCTCAGTTCCTGTCCCAAAAACTGGCCTGCTAACCAGAGCACAGAGGTAAAGCAAGTCACAACAGAGGTGGCTTTTAACAAGATAAACTTGAAACAGATGGTGATGGCCTGCAAAGATGCCAGATGGGAGGAGCAGAGCTCCCATCCATACCCCGGAGACAGACATTAAAGGGATGAAAAAAGTATATTGTCTAGCTCCCGGCCCACGTAGATGAGCAGAACAGGCCATAGAGCTGAGAGCATGACAAAAGGTAAGGCGATGCCAATGCTTTTTGTGGTGACGGTTGTGCTACCTGATGAGTCTTCAACAGGACCCATAGACGCGCCTGCAAATATTATACTATGTATTTGAGTAGATCCCAAACTCGTAATGTGCATCTTCACAATGCAGAAGCACAAACTGATATAGTTTTTTACCACTATTGTTGTTGTGATAAATCAACATTACATCTGAGATGACCTCACATATTGCATGTTGGATCTAGTGGAGTTTTGGCCTGGTCGGAGAGATGATTTAAGATTAGCCTGAAAACTGGATCAGTTCTGAGGTCCTGATAATTTCAGATATTTGTATTAATAAAAACAAAAACAAAAAACCACCTAAAATTCACCAGGATGCATACACAACTCTCCAGTGCCTAGCTCTTATATGGAGTATTGTTCCTGTGTAAATGGTACAAATGTTGCTGACCATGAACTGTGCTATTTTACAGTAATTATTTCACCATCTTCAATTTGCTGGTGTATCAGTACACGCTGTATACAGTGCTAGTCTTGATGCTATGTAAATAATAGGAATTATCAGCTAAAGCATGTGTTGAAGTCCTATAAATTGCTGGAATATTGGAAAGTACCCATGCAATTCTGTGGAAACCAGAGCTATCCTCCAAATACTGCCACAGGACTCTAGCACCATTACAACATAGGTACTCGTTTACTCAAATATGGAATGATACCATGTCCTCCTGTATTCAGGTAAGTTACAGACTTACTATAGATGGGGGAGATTTTAAAAAGTAGCAACGGTATTTAGGACCACAAGTCGCATCAAAAGTTAACGGGACTTGTGCTTCAAAATCTCTTTAGCGCTTTTGGAAAATCTCCCTCTGTTTTAAACATGACACTTCAGAGAGATTCATAAAGGGCATTTAATCCTTCCATGTGTGGTCTCAAGCATCTAGGCTTCTGCCTAAGTACTTTCCTTGAAACTCAGCATCAAGCTTGTCAACACAGGGCTGAATCTGCTCCATGTAGCACAGCAGCAGAGGGCACGGTGGCCCAGAGTTTATAACAGTCTCTATTCCTTACTCTGAGTTCTGAGCCCATTCTTACTCTTATTGTTCATGGAAGTCTTTACCTTATTGTCCTTGAACTACATGTAAAACTTATGTGCTCATTGCATCAGTGTATGGCCCAATGGTTGCAAGAGAGAACTACGTATACAATTATTTTCTTTTGGGTCTCTAATTTATAACATTAGAACCTCATTAAGGTCCTGATCCTGCAATTGGCCTGGTGTGGGCGGACCCAGGTTCAGCACAGGAAGAGCCTAAATCACATTAATGATGGGGAAATTAGGGAGCAAGCAAACAAAAGATGGGGCTGCCTGCATGAGTGGTACTTAAAGTGAACAAGTGTGATGTAATTGGGTACTGAGTGAACATCAAGTGGTCAGTTCAAAACCTGCTTACATATCAGTGTTGAGCCTAGTATGTGTGTAGTCACTGGGGACAGGTGTCCTTTTAAATCCTTGGTGCAGAATGTAATGCCCGTTCATATCAGCATTAACATTAATGGGATGTATACACACATGTTAAGGAGAAAACAGACCCACCATTATCTAACACATTCAGTTATGATTTGGTTGATATTGTTTGGTAGGTAATTCTGTGTATTTTGTGGCATAATTTTCATAGCATGATTCTAGTGTGTTTAATGTTTTACATAGTTCTAGAATGATGGGTTTTTTCAAAGACACTGTCAGACCTTAACCATCGCATTGGCTACACTAAAGGTTAGCTTGCATTTCAATAGCAATAAACAGATGGGAATTTTGGTTGTCTAAAATGAGTATCTGTAGCATGGCTTACAATAGGCAGAGGTAGAATGTGATCCTTTCATTTAGAATGATACAAAATATTTTGTAAGTGAAATGTTGATGGAAAATAAGATATCCAAGAAGAAAAGCCTGTGCCTGTTTTAACTGTTGCTTCTGTTATTTTTACATTCCCAAACTAATTTTAATTTTAATAAAGTAAACACCACACTGTCCCTCTGCCATTTTCCTCAGATGAACAATTTTTCAAGAGGATTACAAGGCTGAGTAGTCAGTTTTTGAGAGGTGGAGTGTGGTTTAGTTGGTGGGCCTGCTGTGATTGGAATTGATTAATGGGTGTTGTGATAAGCATGGAAACAGATCAGTGGCAGCTTATCCTGCTTTCAGCTGTCACAGCTGTGCCTCTTCACTCTTCTTCTAGCCCTATAACACTGCCTGGCAGCCTTTAAAGTACCTCCTTCCCTGTGGAATTTCTGCAAATCATTTACTCAGATGCCAAGATACCACAGAAGCAGCTGGTTCTGAGAAAAATGTGTTCAGGCTTACATATTTGTTGTGGATAAGAATATTACTTAGGAGAATCTCTTCCTATGGAAATAGAATACATGAAGTGTTATACCCTTCAGAGCAGGTCAAACTATATTTCTAGCAGGCTGATGCACTCCTAGTCCAAAAATTTTCAACCTTGCCACATTGAGTTTACAAGCAAGTTGACTAAATAATGTCACTGGTCCTGCTTGACAGGCACTGTAAAAAATCACTGAAAGTTAATTTTATTGCTAATGGCTTGATAGAAATAACATTACAACCTTATTAAATCCTTCTAGCTGCCATTTCTGAAGCAATGTTCAGTATGTTTTATAACTGATTCATAAATTCACATTTTGAATGTAGTGGGACAATATTTGCTTGATTTATTTGTTGTGAACTTTGGCTGGTAAAACCATCATATCAGCTCTGGTAGATGGCTACGTTTATTGCGGCTTAAGAAAAAGGCAGAATTAGGTGAGTGAGAGCTACAAATCAGGGTAAGAACCTGAGTCTGCCAATATGCAGATGCTTATCTTTACTCATGTGAGAAGTCCCAATGACTTCACTGGGACTACTTAGGTGACTAAAGCATGCATAAGTGTTTGTTTGCAGGAATGGGGCCTAGGAGTCTAAGTGAGCCTTTCTTATAGACCTTACAAATACCCCCCAAAATGATTGAGGAGCATGAATAAAATATGTAACTGAATAAGCATAAAATATGAGAGTAATTGTAGCATTGTTCTGTATTCCTTACACTTCAGCCTTGTTAATATTTACATACTAAATACTAAATAGTTTGCATTTGAAATACTTGGGAGTGATGCAATAACTTGATTTAATATTTTAAATTGCTTGAGCTCTTGTGATCCTTCCCTTATGGATTCAACGTTACCAAGAAACACACACTTTTTAAAAAGGAATGCTTTTGCATAATTCTGGGTAGGTTGAAATTTGATTTAAAAGCAAATGATGCAAAATAAAAAGGCCCTAATTTTTGAATGAATGGATTTTGATATCCAGTCTGTAACTAATTTATCTAGTAAGAGTTTGGGATAGTCATGTACATGAGTACATATAAGGAACTTCTTGCAAATCTATTTATTTCAGAGAGATTTAATTTTCCATTGCATGTGCATGTTCTGGTTGTACTTGGATTGGTTGTTTATAAATGACCAAGACACATTTAGTGGAAAACTATTTCTCCAACAAACAAATACATTTTGTTAACTTTTTCATTTAAAAAAATTACTGAGAGGAACATATTTAAGAATCTTTTATTTTAAAATCATACTATTTATTTATTCTGCAATTTTACTGTGTGTTAGCTATATCTTGTAATGCCTTGTGTCATATAAAAGCAAACAAAGTCATGTTACATTAATGACTTGTCTGAGATCATATGACTGACTGGCTATAATTCCATGCACCCTTGCTATAAAAAACATGACCCTGAATCTTAAACAGCTTTTGAATAAAAGCTCCTACAATTATGATATAACAAAGTTCACAGTATTTATAAATTTGCTGTTTCAGTTATTTTCATTTATTGGTTTGAACTTCAATTGTCATTTGAATTTTACCTGATTTTTTTTTTAATACATGGTTAAAGTCACACACATTTTTTGGGGGAGTTTACATATGATTAAAATAGCAGACAGAATTATTTTCCTAGCTTATATATAAACAACAGCAAAAAATTATTTTACCGTAAAAGGAATTCAGTATTTGTAAAGAATTGCTCAATTTGTTAGGTACTCAATTTCAGGTCCATTCAGGAACACCTTGTTTGCATGACAACCTAGTGTTGCTATAAGAATGTGTTAAATGAAGAATTTAGTCAAAATGTGACACTAGTGATAGAGTGAATTTGATCAAATATTATTCACATGAAATGTGGATGTGTGGTTTTCTACATTTTGATCCCTTGATGGGGGACAGGTTCTTCCTGGCTTCAGCATGCACTTTTGTCCTTCCTGCGATTTCTTATTTCAGGCTTGATAGAGAGAGCCTCCACTGTTGTATCATTTCCTTCAGTGCTAACAGCTTTTATTCTCTTCAACAAGTGTTTACAGAAAAGTGTTGATGCTTATTAATCTGTTTCTTGTCTTACAAATGTGCTTATGCATGATTTGTGGTAAAATTGGCATTTCTGACAGCTCTCAATGTAATCTGCATAGCACTACAAGATTGTTACATTGAACAGATGTGGCTTGGAGTTGTTATTCTTTGTAATTACCATCATTAAGTGAAAGCATGTGCCAATCAACTTTATACTTTAAACACACCAATCATTTGCAAGAGTCTTGCATCTGTATTTCAAATATAAATATAAATAATAAAATATTTGTTCTGAGGTATTTTATTTTCTGTTGGTTTTAATTTTAATGTGATATTGTATTAAACATACAAATACTCCAAAGAATGCTACAGAAAAAAAATCAACTGGTTCAATAAAAGGCCTCATTTTGGGGTCATTTGATTCTCATTAATATATAGGCATGTCCTCCCTTTGCTGCAGCAGAAGTGGGTATTTGCATCTAATTTTAACTGCTGCTGTTTACTCTCTGCTACATATCCTCAAATTTACTATGCTTTCCCAACTATAGAATTTGACTGCTTGTTTTTTTTCAGGGTCCTCTAAGTGAGTCTCTCACCCAGTATCTTCTAGAATTTTTTTTCAAAGTCTGATTGGAGGTGGGAGGAGAAGTAGTAGTATCAGTAGATTAAGATACTGTATTTGGGGCACTAATGCCTGATTCATTACTGTTGCTCAGTGCCCTCTCTCAGCTTTTTAGGTGCGATCTTTCTCCCACTGAACTCAATAGGAAAGCCTTGTTTGTAAGCTGGATCAAGGGATGAAACTACAATTTGAGTGGGCTGGAAGCAAACATATCTCTTATCATGATGACACAACAAATGACATTAAAGGTTTGACTTAAACTCACAAAAGCAAAGGAGTTTTAAGATTTTTCTCTTGTCCTTTGCCCTTACCACATTCTACCCACAAGACGTATAGCAAGGGCCTGAGGTCAGTACGTAATGGTATCCACCATGGCCTTATCCTGCGCAGAGCACCTTCAGCTCAGGACCAAACAGGATCAAGATCTAGCTTAACATGAAGTGGGATGGTGCTAAATTTGTAAGGGACACTTTAGACTGTAGGTTTCTAATAGAGTAGTTATTCTGCATTTGTATTTTAATGATATAACTCAAAATACTGATTTCATTAATGTGTGTCCCATATGTGTTATGTTATTTTATACCTTACAGTATTACATAGCATCTTACAGCAGAGTATGTAACTCGCTATAGAACCTTAATTTTATTTATTTGTTGAAAAGTTATCCTGTTGCAGAAAGAGAGAAGACCAATACTGTACTAAGGCAAACAGCTTTTCTTTCATCTCAGAGAGAGAGATCAATAACCTTTCAATAGAGACGAAAATATACTGTGGCTCTGCAAAGTAGGATATATCCACGGGATAAAAGGTATCTTACAGTGACTGGTCCATATTAGGCTGAAATTCAAGGTATATAAAAGCTAAGCCAAAGAAGTTTAGTCATTGGAGAATTGTGGACAAAATATTCTGTATGAATAGATTTTTAAGATCATAAGAGACCATTATGATCAGCCAGTCTGACTTTCTGCTTAACACAGACCATAACTTCTGCTTGAATTAGAACAGGGGTCGGCAACCTTTCAGCACTGGTGTGCCGAGTCTTCATGTGTGCACTCTAATTTAAGGCTTTGCGTGCCGGTAATACATTTTAACATTTTTTAGAAGGTCTCTCTCTAAGTCTATAATATATAACCAAACTACGGTTATACGTAAAGTAAACAAAGTTTTCAAAATGTTTCAGAAGCTTTATTTAAAATTAAATTAAAATGCAGGTCTCAGTTTAGTGTGATCCTTGCCCTTGTTTTTCCTTGCTGAGTTTTCCAATGTCTGGTGGAACCTATTTGGATACTTTAAGCTGCACACAGGCTTCTGAGTGATCAGTTGCTAACCAGCTGGAACCCCAGATTGGCAGCTGAGGTGAGTGGAGCTGGCGGCTGGTAGGGCTAAGCAGGACTGAAGGCCTGGACTCTGTCTGGCAGGGGGCCTGTGCTGGAACTCCAACTGGAAGCAAGGTGAGTGGGGCTGCGGTGGGTCAGCAACCGGAACCCCAGAGCAGCAGCGGGCTGGTGAGCTGAGCGTCTCCGCTTGTCCCCGCTCTGAGGTTTCGGCCGCTGGCTCCTGCCAGCCGGGGTCTCAGTTCCTTTACCCAGGCCAGCAGCGGGCGCTTAGTGGGACTGGCGGTGGGACCCTGGCTGGCAAGGGGCCAGCAGCGGGACCCCCAGAGCAGCGGCGGGCTGATCGGCTCAGCCCGCCCCGCGTGCCATCAAAAATCGGCTTGCATGCCATCTTTTGGCACATGTGCTGTAGGTTACCAACCCCCTGAATTAGAACATACCTTTGTATAAAGACATCTAATTTTGATTTAAAAACTTCAAGTGAGAGAGAATCTTACTAATGGATGTGGTGGTTGTTCTAGTGGTTAACTCCCCTTACAGTTAAAACTTTGAGTTTTATTTCCAGTTTGAATTTGTCTAGCTTCAACTTTTGCCCCTTAGATCTTGTTATGCCTTTATCTGCTAGGTTAAAGAGCCCTCTAGTATCAGCCCTTTGCTTTATCTGTATCTGTCTTACACAATGTTCAACAGTGGTAATAACTACTGTCTTGGGTCCTTCAGTGAATAATGTTACATATGTTTAGCCATTAGGAGTCTGGAGCTTCATCTGAACCAGGGCCGGCTCTAGACCCCAGTGCACCAAGCGCGCGCTTGGGGTGGCGTCAAAGCGGGGGGGCGGCAGGTGGCTCCGGCGGACCTCCCGCAGGCATGCCTGCGGAAGGTTCGCTGGGACCGCGGCTCTGGTGGAGCATCCGCAGGCGTGCCTGCGGGAAGTCCACTGGAGCCGCGGGGCCAGCGGACCCTCCACAGGCACGGCTGCAGGAGGTCCACCACAGCCGCGGGACCGGCAGAGCGCCCCCCGCGGCGCGCCGCCCTGCTTGGGGTGGCGGAAATCCTAGAGCCGCCCCTGATCTGAACATTGATTATTTATTGGATATTGATATTCTAAATCTTAGGGAGTGAAGAGCCAGGGCCATTGCAGCTGAAATCATTGACTAAGAAGTCCATTCAGAATATGAAAGCTAGAATGAGGCACATTGGAAAAACAAATGCTTAAGAGCTAGAAAATGACTATTTGGTTTCTCAAGGAAAATACTCAGAGACTGCCCTTCACCCAGTCTGCTGGCACAAACTCTCTAAGAAGCAAAGTCAGAAAACCCCAGAGCTGACCCATGGAGAAAGTACTAACCTACGTGAAAGTACTGATGTGTGTGGCTGCAGGCTTCCTGATTTGGTGAACATAGAAATGTATGTGCTAGCCACAGCTCTCCCTCCTTCTGATGGAGAAAACCTAAAATAAATTGAAGGATAGATTCTGAATTATTCCTACTGGGATGCATGAAAGCCATGTCCAAAGGTCACTTGATCTTCATTCCGGATCAGTTTGTGGCTGTGGGGGAGCAATGGTAGTACAGCTGTGGAGCACTTTCAGCCAGCTACTGACTGATGAACCAGGCCTTCTGCTTAGCAGACACTGTGATCTCTGATCCCTAGGATGGGCATCATAACAGAGGTGAGCATGGACTGAGTGGAGGGCTCCTGTGTCCTAATTCTGGCTCTGACCTCCTCAGTGACTTGAATCAATTTAACCTTGCTGCCTTAATTTCTCCATCTGTGAATGGGGATAATACTTATCTGCCTCACTTGGAGGTTATGACAATGTTTGAAAAGTGCCTTAGAAGTGCTGAAATTCACCAAAATGCACATTACAATTTTGGTGATGGGGGACCTAGCAGCCCTCATGTATCTGGTTTATTTGGATAACTGTCCCTCACACAAGCTATTTTTCAACTCTGTACAGACCCCAGCATGAACAGCTAGGCTCCCTTTCTTCTGCAGGAAAGGACAGTGAGGGGAGGTGGTAGTAGGGGTTAAGTTTGGCTGTACCCCAATGAATTATCTTCCTAAACCATCCCCAAATTCTATGGCCAGCCCATCACACAGTGGTGTGATCATGGTGCAGAATAAATGGTTATGTTGATAAGTGAATTTTTTTTTCCACAGACCCATCCAAAAGGCCTAACACGAACACCAAATACTGCCCTCGTGCCAAATGAATATCTGAAGAGTTTAACTCCTAGGTATTAAGTTATATCTAATGAGCCAATGGCACACCCCTAAGGCAATGGTGCACATTAGGGACGTGCACATTCACATTTTAAAACTGAAGCTGCTTTGGGTAATGAGAGCACAGAAGAGAGTTTCATACCTGCAACACTAGTACAGTTTGTAATCAAAAGGCCAAATCCTGCCTGGGTTCACTTTTAGAGCTATGCCAAGGCTGAATTTGGTCCTGTTTAAAGTTAATTTAAATCAGTTTTAGTGAAAATTCTCCACCATTTTTGAATTCAGACCATCTTCTGGCTTCATTTTAAGTCCTTGTAAACAAGCTTCTTTAATGGAAATGCTGGTGACTCTTTAACCATAGAGGAAACAGTACAGTAGCTGGTGTAAGTAGGGAAAAGATCTCCAACCTGTAGAATCAGTGTGTCACTTCATTTGATACTTTAAAAGTTTCCAACATCAGAATCTAATTTGAGTGAAGTAAAGCAAGGAAAAATGTCATTCCTAAATTGCTTTATATAGTGCCATAGAAATTGGAATCTGAAAACATTGAGCTAGATTTTCTAAGCAGGGTACACCTGTTGGGCCTACAAAACACTAAAAAACAAAAGTCGCTTAGATGTGTGGAAAGGTTCTTGCCCACGCAGCTCGGGTACTTGGGCTCATTGTTGTTTGTTTATTAGTACTGTAGTAGTGCTTAGGAAGCCCAGACAAGGGCCAGGGACTCCATTGTGTTAGGTGCACAGATCAAAAAAACGATCCCTGCTCCAAAGCGCTTATAAGCTAAGTACCAGTTTGGCAGGCAGAAATGCCCACTTGGACATTTGCATTTGTGTAGTGGCCTGCTTTGAGAAGGTAGCCCATTTATCTGTCTTATCCATTCCAAGGAGGCTAGTTTCAGATGTGTTTTTAACTAGTCCAGTTTTAAGTGACATAGATATGGGGTTTCCAGTCTGTAAGAGATTACATTGCCTCTGTGGTCAAAATAGGGAGCGGTATGATTGAATGGGTTGGGCACCAGTCCTGTAGTTGCAAGACCTGGATTCTGTTCCTGGCACTTGCATTGACTTGTTCTGTTCGATTAAGCAAATCATTTCAATTGTGCTGTGCCTCAGTTTCCTGATATGTAAGATGTGAGTAATGAGTTATCCAACTTTCTCTCAAATTCTTTGTGATTTACAGATGAAAAGTGCTACTTAAATTTCAAGTGCCTATTTATTGATTTATTTATTACTCTCCAGTAAGGAAATCTCATTTAACTTTCAAAAGTTTCTAAACATGTACTATTTCAGAGCAGTAACTTTTTTATTGATTTTAGCAGGAAGATATGTTCTTAAAAAAAATTTTGGGGTTTGAACATTTCATAAATGAATTTTTGTAAACTCTTTTGTTGGATTAGTTTGGTATTTTATTTATTTATTTTTTTAACTGCTACAATAAATACCCTATAAACAAAGCCCCGATCCTGCAATGAACAGCATGTGGGCAAGGAGCTGTGCCCACATGGAGCTACCCCTGATGCCAATATGGCTCCAGGCGGGCCCAGCTGTCCACCCACATGTAATCAATTTTAGTATTGGGGCCTTAAAACAATTCAACCTCTGGTCTCTTGTAAGGGAGATGGTAACTTCATGTTAGTCATTTCTAGTCAGTGCTTTCTAGCAAGAGACATTGAGTCCTCTGTCTGCATTATTTGAAAACTTTATAAAAGTTGCTGAATGTAAATGAAAATGATGCTTAGCTTTGAGCAGTGGTACCCATACAAGTAAATTGATTATTTTTTTGTTTTGATGGTGTAGGTGTTCTCAGAAGTTAGTTTACTTTGTTTTAGAGTCTGCTTTATATTTGGATGTCTTGCTTTTTAAAACTGTTGTTAAAACTGCAAAAAAAAAATTTACAGATTTTTTTCATCCTAAAGTAACCCTATTTTCAAACTGATGAATCTGAAGGATCGAAGAAGAAAAGAAATTGAGTTATATGCTAATACAGAAGATGATTTATTCACTGCAAGTTTTAAAATACAATATTAATTTTTTTAATGTTGGAGACTTTGACAACATTGAAGAACATGTTATTTCCTAAAATGACTGAAATAAAATACTAAATTTATTTTCATGTAGAAGAAGGCAGGTAACCATTTTGGTCACTGAGTCCCTTTTGAAGTAGAAGCAGCAGCATGGAAAAGCCTTTTATTTTTTACAAATGTTCCAAAAATTAAGACATACAAACCTATATTGTTTATGGTTGCTTAAATCAAGCAGAGGGCCATTTTAAAAGACACTGAAAACAAGGTTGGCTTTTAGTTCATAAGAAGTGATGTAACACAAAGCTTTATTTGACAATGATTTATATCTTGTTAAACTTTGTAAATTGCCTTGAGATATGGAAAGGACGTGTATCATTAACTTGGGCTTGACAAGTTAGAACTCATGGGAGTGAGTTTAGAAGGGGAAAAGAGACACATACTCCACCCTTGAGTTTGCCTAGACCAGAGGAATAATATGATCATTCCACACTGATTATTTGCAATTTTCCTAGGAAAGAGTCCTAATAGATTCCATAGTGAAGGTTTTGGTTTCATGTGCTTCTCCTCATTTTGCATTCATGGTATTACTTCCAGAAAGCAAGTGAAAATATTGTTTTCAAAGACCTCATACAGAAGCTTTTCTTAATATATATTAATACAATTAGGGTAATTTATTGAACTCCTCTACCTCTATTGGAAGTGATTTAAAAAAAAAAGTTGTGGACACTTGGGTTTTTGTTGTTTTTGCTTTTCAAAAATATTTGGGAGTCCCCGAGGTTAGCAACACTTAAGCTTTGCTGTATAAGAAAGTGGTGTCATTAACTTCTTTTCAATAAAACTCAAAGATTGTGTTGACAGATTGAAAGGAAATTATTTACTCTGCTCCCCTCCTCAAATATGTACATTTATTGGGTTCTACTCCAGTGTAAGAAAACACTGTTAGTAAAAGATGTTGCTGTTCTCTATTCTTTGTTGTATTCAAAGACAGGATGATGTGTGGCATCACTTTTTCTTGTACACATTTTATTTATTCTATTTTTAATGTAGAACCACAGACAAATTTAGCTACAACCATATAGGACTGTTGTATGGCCTAAAAAGGGGTGTGCTTGAAATGTGGACCAGAAGAGTGTTTATGTTGTAAAAATCAACACAGGAGGTATTTTCTCCTCCTGAGGTGCATATATAACTTCCATTAACATTAATGAGAATTATGGAAATAGCCCAATGTATATACTACATACAGGATATTAACATCCCTTAGGACCTTTGGACATTCCTCTACACATTAGAGTCCAGAGATGCACAAAAGACTATCCAGGACCATGACACTTCTTTTGTTAAATCTGACAGAACTCTCCTTCAACTGTAATTAGACCCTTTTGACAAGCCAGTCTGTGCCCTTGTTGCAGTGGGTTAGATGCGTGTTGATAGGAGTACATGTAATCAGCCATAGTTGCTAAACATGAATTGAAAGTTTAAAAAAAAATTTTTCCTGATGTAATGTTTTACCTTCTATGTTAAATTTAATATCAGAAAGTACTGTAACTTTGGGGTGGAATTTCCTTTTTCTATGTTTTTCCAGGATCTGAATTTTGGCCTCATTTTGCTCGTACGCTGAAATTATCTTCAGAAAATCAATTGAGTGCTCTGAATTCTTTATTCGGTAGCTATCCCTTAGACAGCTACTTGGTTTAAGATGTATTCCAAAACGTGAAGGAAGTATTTTAGCTGGAGATAATGATACTTGACAATATCTGTGCTGCAGGAGGAGATGAAATCACTATATTTAGAAAATAATATTTTTGCTACATATTCAGGTTAAATGTGTGCACATCCTGGTAGCTGGAACATCTGTTTCTATAGCTTGTTGTTCCTCTTGGCTGCTTTTCAATTGGATTTCCTCAAGCAGGTCCAAAGCTTGTCACCTTAGCCAGGGTCTGTTAACTATCACCACTGGCCCCACATTAAGTAGGAGGTTCAGGGCTAAGCTAATAACTCTCCTGCCTTTCTGACTGATCACAGTGATTCTCACTGTGGCTACTTATCATGCTGGGCTCCTTTGGGAGGGTTATCTTCTTTGTCTATACTTCTGGGTGGAATTGTTTTTGTTTTCCCTCATTGCTAGGGTTACATATGAAAATATTGAGAATATTGTTGCTTTTATGAAGCAGCTGTTTGATCGTTGTCAATTGTTTTCCCCATTATGAGGATCTAAAATAACACTATATTTTACATCTACATTGCTTATTTCTTTTTCTCCTGGGCACAGGTATAGCTGCTTATTCCCAGAGGAGAGACCGTAACCAGAAGCAGATTGCAAGGTAGCATCACGAGCAGTACTTTATAACTCTCATTTCATAGAAACCCTGACTCCAATTTCATGGTAAGTTTACAGGTGAACTGACTTTGATGGTCTTGGCTTAAGTAGACAGTGGCACAGATTATTTTAATAAGTCTTGCATACTTTGGCGGGCTTGACTTTGTCAACGCTCCCTGTTTAATTAGTTAACAGAGCTCAAAACTGAAGGCTGAGGAAGGAAAACTGATGCATGACGAAATCCAGACTTTTCACCAATGTATGAAGGAAGACTAACATTCAGGTGCCCTGATCCCTCCAAGCTATAGGCCTGATCCAAATCCCATTGAAGTCAATGGAACAACTCCATTGGAAAGGTCCAAAGTGAATAGGTTACTCTTGTCGTTCCCTAAGTGACTTTTCTGAAGCTGCTCTTGTCACTATTGCAGCGCTGCTCTGTGGAGCGACCGATCCTGGTGGTGCTAGTTAGTCCATGTGTCTTCTAGAGCAGATGTGCATCATCAGGAAAGAACAAAACACATGAGGAACAAATCTTATGTAGTTCCTCTCTCTGTCTTGTTTGTTTGTTTGTTTTTTGTTAAGACTTATCCATGTGTTTGAAAATACTGATCTTATAAGCTGGGATAGGGACTTATCTTTTTTTCTTTTTTAAATGTGTTTGCAAAGTGCTATGCACACCTATTGCACCAGCGAAATAATAAATCTGACATTCACCCAGACAAGAGTAGACTATGTCAATTAGCGAGTTTTCAAACAGAATAATCAGACTTTTTTTTTTAAATCCCAGATCCCACAAAACTTGTTTCTGCTTAAAGATTATAACCAGTTACAAACAAAAGAGCTAATTAGTGTTGTGGTCTGTCAAGCAATTTGTTGACTATATTACTCATTTTGGTAACACTTTGCCTTGTGTTAATTTACAATGTTAATTATATCCCTCCATTTTATGAGTTTGGTAGAGAAGTAGTTCTACCAGAGGGGTTGAAGGGTACTGTGCATCAGCCAGATTGTAACTTGTGCTTGAAGGTAGTGATAGACTGAGTGTGCCATTTCACTGTTACCAGCTTCAAGGGGAAGAGATTCTGTGTCTGAGCAGGGCAAATTAAACAGGCTTTCAAGTCAACGTTCAGAGTGAAGTGGAAAATATCCTAACGTGAAATTGCTCTGGAGAAGATTGGGTGTATGAGGGAAGAAATGTGGGAGACATTAATTTGATGCTACAGTTGCAGGTTTGAGGTCTGCAATAGAAGCATGCTGGGTTATGAATTGAGCTGTGCGGAGGACAGAAGTTCTGTTTTGCAAAAGATTTCAAAATGTGGCTTAGTTCTGAATTGCAATGAAAACTGAACATTTTTAAATTCTCCATTGTTTCAGGTTGGTTGAACATTTCGTTTTGATTTTGACCGTATCTTGTATTATAATACAAAATTCAAAATGGAAAGTCATTTCAAAACAAAAACTCAAAATGTTTTGTTCCAAAAATATTGAAATCTACATTTTGACATTTTCAGAACTTTTACCCAGTTTTCTTCAAAAATGAAATTCTGGAAAAATCTGCCCAATTTCACAATGTCTTTAGATTTCAATGGAACTGTACATTCCGATGGAATTTGTTCCGTTGAAGTTTCTCCAACCAGAACATTACAATTGCAATCAGTGTCTCTAAACATATTTGGGGTTTCATTGCGCTAAGGGCTGTAGGAAGATATGGTCCCTAGCCCCAGTCCTGCAACCACTTAAGCATATGTGCAACTTTCCCCATGGGAGTAGCCCCGTTTTACTTCAGTTAGAGCTGAGAGAGCATCTTCCACATCTTTGTACAGCCCTTGGCACAATGGAACTACTTCCTTAAGTAATGTTGCTCACAGGCTTAAGTATTTATAGGACTGGGGCCTAAGAAATGCCGTAGTGCCCATGAGAGTCTAGAGAAGCATTTTTCTCCCCCTCTTCTTTCAGTTTTACTCTCCTAACATGTTACTTTGGGATGAGGCCCTAAATGTAACCCAAAACTCAGTATAAATAATGACACTGAAATGTGGCAGCTAAGTGGATAGTGCTAGGGCTCAATCCTGCCTGCTGCTGAGTGCCTCCTATCTCTCTCTCTCTCTCTCTCTCTCTCCAATAGGTCTCAGCACTGAGGGATTTTGTGCACTGAGGGCTTCTGTAAGATTTAAAACTGGGAGCATTCCCATCTCCTAAGTGACAATCTCAACTTTGGACCAAGAAACCAACCCTGCTGACTTCCCTCAACTCCCATTGGCTTCAATAAGAGGCAAAGTTGCTTGGCACCTTGCAGGATTGTTTCCCTGGTGCACAACTATGGGGAGGATGGAAATTTTGGCCGAGGACTCTGGGGCAAACCCAGCTTCCATGGGATATTTAATGTATATGCAAAGGAGACAGGCCCACAATATTTTGAGGATTTCTCTGAGAGCCACCCATAGAAAACTCAGTTTGTCTTGGGGAAAACAAAGAGCTGAGGGGACCCTTCTGGGGTTTGACCTCTGGCTCTTGGGCAGGCACTCCCAACCTGTAGGGCACACCTGCTTCTCTGTGCCGTCCCAAGCCCTGTGTCCTCTGCCCTCCACTACATGGTGCTATGTGGAACAGCTCCCTGAACACTCTATGGCTATTGCCAGGAAGGAGAGGGACAAGAGGCTGTACGGCAGCTTGCCAGAAGCTGGGAATGAGCGACAGGGCATGGATCACTTGATGATTACCTGTTCTATTCATTCCCTCTGGTGCACCCGGCATTGGCCACTGTTGGAAGACAAGCTGCTGGGCTAGATGGACCTTTGGTCTGACCCAGTATGGCCATTCTTATGTAACAACTACGCCTCTAAAAGAGGAGCTGCAGGAGAGAAGAGCATCCCCATTGGAGTGGGCGGATGTTGATGGAGACAATAGCCAAATTCTGAGTGGGGGAGTGGCCCGACAAAGAAATATCTCTGAAGCCGGGAGTGATGTGTGGGTCGGTGGGTGGGTGGGAGAGATACAGCAGGGGCAATAGTAGATAGCTAGGAGAGCATGGGAAATTGAGTGAGAGAAGGGGCGGGAATAATGGAGAGAAGAGTGCTCAGGGGAAGGGACTATTGGAGAGAAAGCAAGAAAAGAATATGGAGAGCAACATTCGAGAAATGAGACAGGTAAAAAGAAAAATATTATGCAGAGTATAAAAACTTGCAACCCATATCGGAAAAGAAACCCAGTTCTATTTTAACTCCCTCTGAGCCTAATCTGAATCCTTTCGAATCAGGACAACAATCTATTTGGATCAGGCCCTGTAAGCACTGCACAGAAATTGAATTGTTTTGTTTTTTTCTTTTAGAAACTTGCTGGAGAGTTGGGGCCAAACTCAGACTCGTTGTAATGGGTGCATCTCCATTTAAATCACTGGGATTTCGCCCTCTAATACTGGGTTTGGATTTGGATGTTTGAGGCTGGGAAGCTTATATGTGTTTTGCGTTCTCTTAGGTGATCTATGGACTCAAAATAAATCTAGTTTAGTGGGCTGGATAGTACATTTAAAAACTAAAAATAATGAAAACTAAGTTAGGGTGACCAGATGTCCCGATTTTATAGGGACAGTCCCGATATTTGGGGCTTTTTCTTATGTAGGCTCCTATTACCCCCCAACCTTCTGTCCCAATTGTTCACACTTGCTTTCTGGTCATCCTAAACTAAGTGAATCTTACTGATGCTGTTTCCTCTGTGCAATTGTTTTTCTTTTAGTTTAAACATACAAAATGCTGAAAATATGTTCAGAATCAAATAGTAGGTTTATTTGTGCCTACTGTATAGATGTCTATGCATTTATGTGTCTCTGATCATGTAGAGGAAAGAAAGGAAGGGGAATAGGGATGAAAAGAAAAAAGAGAGAGTGAGAAAAGTTATTAATAGGTCTGTAATGGTATGAAGTTTATTCTAGGGGTGAGGTAAAACTTAATGGTTCATAAATAGCAAATTCATTATGTTTTTAATACTCAGGTTATATTAACACCATATAACATCTTTATGGTACCATTAGTACCATTTAATCCCAACCTCAATTTGGAAATAAACATTTCCAAATCTTTTTCATGGAACAATTGGCCAAATAAATTTTAAAAAAAATATTATTTGATTAGTGCATGGCTGGTTAGATCATAAACAGACTTATAAATGTTTTATGTCAGCTGTTACACAGAGTTCTTAAATGTTAACAAATTAATTTATTTTAAAGGCCATATCAAGGTGAAAACACCCAGGGCCCTAGGCAGCAGGACAATACATCATACAGCCATTTCTCATTCAGTCACAGTAATGGCAGAGGATATGTTAAGACATAAAACGTGATATGGTTTGTTAAATATTCATCTATAATTTGCATTCATTATTAAATCATGTGTTACAACTAATCTTTAATCTTAAATACATAATATGTCGTAAAGCTTATTTGAAAACATAACTATAAATATTTAATGTTGTTCGTGTTGCTTTTTAAAGGTTGACTAGAATACACCAAAATACTTGTTTGTTAATGCTATTTAATTATTCCAAAGAGATTTGATCTGCATTGATGTTGATTTCAATAATTCATTTCTGCCTTTAGGTCAATATAAAATAAATACCTGTTTGGGGAGACAGCCTATTCTATGATTAATGGTAATTTAGCTCCCCAAACACTCCATAGCAATACTGTCACTCACTGCAGTACGCTGAGAAGGCTTCAGATGATATCTCCAAGGCTCATTTCATACTGGCCTGTAATAGTTTGCATGATGACAACAAGCAAGTGTGCTTTTCTAAACATATTGTTGCATTACTTGTGGATGTTGGAGGTTTTTGGTTTAAATTGTTAGAATTGTGTAGTTGAAATGGGATGGATTACAAAGTCATTTTCCCTATTAGGAAGTACACCTCCTGTGTAACCTAATACTTGCTGAGGTCTCCTAGAACTGCTATTCAATTTGCATTTTGTAAACTAAAAAGTAAAGGCTGCATGGGAAAACTGACTGTGACGGAGGAGTGATTTGTATTATAGGAGATTGGGAGCTACCCAATGAACCATGTAAAAACAGTTCATTAAAATTTTTATGTGCTTGGCTGGTTAATGCAAAGAAAGCTTTATTGCAGTCTTATAAAACCTTGGTAACTTCAGATTGAAGTCAGATCAATGCATTTGTAATAATTCAGAGACATGCTCAATCCAGGGTAAGAATTTTTGAGAAAGGTACAAGAGACCATGCATCATCTTTGCTTTGTGTCATTTTTCTTTTACCAAATTAAAATGCACATGAGTATTTTGTTTCTCACAAATAGCTGTTTTCAGCTCTTCACCAGAGCTTCAAATTCTGATGAACAAGCTCACTGTTGTTTGTCCAACAGGTCGATCCCAAAGAGTGAGTTGAAAGTCACATCAATGAGCTATTCAACCAGCTGAAAGTATCATACCTGCTTCTGGCAAAGGAACTGCTAAAACCATAAAATAACCTCAGCCCTACCCTACAATTTATTTATTGTGACGACAGGTTCAAATCCAACAGGGAAAAGGCAACAACAGCACAGCATGGTTACATTCTGCCAAAATAAGATAAACAGATACTGCAGCAATCCATCCTGGATTACAAAGGCACCAGTCATGCAAAAATGTCAAATGCCCAGTTCCAGAATTGATCATATTAACTCTACTGCCCAAGTTACAGTACACAAACAAAAGTCAGGCCTGGGATTTCAAGTACAATAGTAAGAGAGGTTCCTAGCCTGCAATCAAAACAATTCTGGTGAAGGAAGGTGGGGGTCTGATTTCAGTGTTGGCACCCAAAATTTGACACTTGGGATGATTTCTACAATTTGCGATCATTTCCTATGTGGCATGAGCTGAAATTGAGGTTGCATGGAATAGAGGAAATAGGACATCCTCTCTGAAATAGCTCAGCAAAATAGTAGTGAAATTTAAATTTATCAGTAATCTCCAAGGAATTTGGCATAATAAGTGAGAAAAGAGACTTCTAAAAAGATCTTTGGTTAGCAAAAACATAGTTTCTAACTGGCCACAATCTCTCCTCATCATTCTGAAGAACATGGACTATCAATTTCCCTATAAGATGAAGGGGATGTAAAGAAGTGGTTTAGCATCCTATACATTATCTCATTTTTATGATTACAAATAGAGCACTTATGTGTATTGACCCGTATCTCATACCAGCCATCAGTAGCCAGATCCAGACTTAGCCCATTGTTCCAGCATTGGATTAGGTCCTAAAGTGAGATCAGGACCAAATTTATCTAACATGATCACTTGATTGTGACATTTTTGTTATTGGCACTTGTATGTATGCACGGGCAAGGCTTGAATATCTGAGAGAGTGGGAGACAACAGTGGAGTATCTTGGAGCCCCAATGCTTTTTCATAAGTGTCAGCTGAGGGAACTCTCTCTATTTAATTTAATTAAGTCTCCCCTTTGCTTGCAAGCTTAAAAAACCCCTAGTTTGCTCCCCATATGGGTTTCCCCAACTTTCAGCTATAATTGTTAAGTTTAAATGACCCTCAGTTCTGCAGCATATCAACTTGATGTGTATAATTGATAGCCAAACATTTTTTACAGCCTGTTAAATCGTGAGGCTAAAATATAATATATATAATGTTGATTAAAGTGCTTTTGTACAAAGGGGTCAGAGACATTAGGTAGTTAAAAGAAAGTGTGAGCTCTGTTGTTGTACTTTTAACCTGTATGCTTTTAGTTTCCATAATTGATACCACATGTCCACTCTAAGCACTTCTTGTCAAGTTTCAGGCTGCAAATGTTAAAAACATTTGGAATACAACACACTTATGGTGAGGACACTATGCAGAGTGCTCAGCAATGTAGATTGCTGGTATTATAATAGCAGTGACTATGAAAAAATAATTTAAATGACCACAGTAGTTTGTAATTGTATGGTAAAATATAAAAATGTTAGGTGTAAAACAGTGCAGAGTAACAGCAAATCTGAAATGGATTAAAACAGACATTCAAATGATAATTGCCATGTAATTTTGTTTTGGTTATAATTTGTGGTGTTATTTTTATAACTGACATGATACATAATATGTTTTTCAGGGTTCTGCGATAGCTAACCAACAAATGGAATCTGTCACAAAGTATTTGCAACTCCCCTTAGTGAAGAAAGTTGTAACATTGTTAAAGTACAAAAACAGATTGAAAATTTTTCAGCATATACATTGATGAAATATTTTCCTAACAATGTAATGACTACGGACATCTGCAGTATAACAACTTCTTTTGCCCTCTTCTTAAAAAAAAAAAATCCCTTTGTTCTCATAACTAGTGTATGCAGTGCTCAAGGATTTCTTCAGTAAATCTTTTTTTAATGTGCTGAAAAGTGTTTAAGGCTCTTTTTTTTTTAAATCTATAGAACTCATAGAACATGGGCTCTAACCAGTGCCAGCCTCCCCATGGTGCCCTGTCAATGTAACTCAGCCCTAAACTAGAGGGGCCAACTAAAATAATAGCTAAACCATTGGTCTTTCTGGGTCCAGTTAATGCCGGTTAAGGACGGTTACTGTGGTTGGTAAACATGTCTGTTGGGAACTGGACATAGACCAACAAATTATTTAATGTAGACTACTGAAGAGCCATCAGATTAGAAACAACTTTCAGTCACTGCCAGTCTGGACTGAATTTGAAATAGTGGTGTAAGGGTGAAAAGGTCCATATTTCATTTACCAATTCCCTGATGCATCCAGTTCCTCTGTGAGACTACTCAAGAGTAAGAATCCCAAACAGAAAAGCTTTAAGACCTTGAATGCAAGGATAAGAGTTTACTAGTTTATATAGCAGCATTATTGTGTTGGGTCGCTAAAAATACATTGTTTCATAAAGCCTATTTTTCCTTTCAAATTGCACATTTGCATAAGATTTTTTTAAAATTTTTAATTGGAGAAATACTGATTCAATTTATATTTCCATGTACCTATACAATTTTGAGTACAGATTTTTTATTTCCATATGTAAATTGTTGTAAACAGGATTAGAATATTTTTGGTGAGAGGAGTTTTGTGATTAGCATGACTGGTTGGCCATTTTTTAATTGATAAAGTCATCTAACAAAAATATATATCTTGGACCTAATATCACATATTTAGATAGTCAATACTATAGATTAGGACTATTGATTTAAAACTTTAACAGGAAAGATTTAAGTTCACTTTTGTAATGCTAGATAACTTATTTTTCATGTAGAGGAAATTAAAACTCTGATTACTTAATGTGGTTCTAGTGTTTTCTCCCCATATCTGCATCTTTAACACAGTATGGCAAACAATTTTTATAGATAAACTGATGTAATTCAAAATAAAACATTCACTGTTCACCTATTAATTACTATATAGAGAGTGCCATAGGTGTGCCTGGCACTTTACAGATGTATAAAAAGGAAAAATTAGAGAAATAACCCAGAAAATAATTTCCATTGTGATAAGAATATGGCAGGAAGTCTGACAACAGTAAATGATAGAGACTACTTCTCTTGAAGGGGTGTCTTTTTTATTAGTAGTATTTTTTTAATTGCACAGAAAACTGATCATATAGGTCCCTGATCACTTTTCTCCTTTGTTTATTCTGTGTTGTTTTGCCACTCTCACTCACTGGAAATTAGCTGTGATTCTGTCTGAATAATTTTCAACTCAGAAGCTTATTAACTCAGAAATGTTTCTGAGAGAAGTTTTATTTAAGAAGGCACAGCAATGCTGAAGTTAGAAATGGTTTGTGTCTTTTTTTCTCTTCATGACTAGCCCATGTCTATTCTCTATGAAATTGATGTCAAAAAAGTATTATATATTTTCAGTGGGAAATAGAAGGCTGCCCTCTACTATCCTTGTCAGAACGTCGTATCCCTTTAATCATACTTTTCATTTCAGTACATTGAAATTTCCGTTACCAAGGACAACATCATAAATAAAAGTGTTTGTGAAATTTTTACCTGCAGCTTCCTAACTTTGTGCATTAAGCATGAGACTAGCAGAGAGGTGGTCAAATGTGAAAATTTATAATCATTTATTACGTACGGCTGAAGCGAGAAGGGAATAAAAGCGTGAAGGCATACATCTATAAACTGGAGCAGAAAAGCTTAAATGAAAAGTAAAGTGAATTTCTGTGTCTTGTCATAAAGTAATGAGAAGCTAGAGCTTTTATTCATAGCAACCCAAGATGCATTTACTCTCAATCTAGCTTTAGCAGTAAATGCTTCCCTGATGTATTGCTTTGGATTTACAAAGAAATATTTGTGCTCTACATAATAGTATAGTTAGGAGAATTACTGCATGGTTGAGAAGATTCTATAAAGGTTTATAGCTGGTGGTGTTACTGTAATTTAATCACAATGTAGCTAATGTAGTACTTTAATATCACAGGTTACTTTTTTATTTACCATTTATTAGTTACTGACAGAGTCAATCATCACAACATCATAAACAAATCACAGAGAATTCCATAGGACCTCTAAAATTCCAGAACAGATGTATTGTAGCTTTTATACAACATGGCCCATAATGAGTTAGCCATCAAATTATTATTTAACTGGGTAATCATACAAGTCAGGGTTCTTGTTCTCAGTCCATCAGCCAAAGAAGATGCTGTGAACATTTCATGTTATGAATACAATTAGTATTGCATACTGTGTACACATACAAGAAATAAGTCATCAATCCATTACCAGTAATACTGGGAGATGAGTTCCCAAGAATATTCAGAGCACTCAGGTAAAGATTGCTATGTACACTACAGTCCCACTGTATCCTGTTTACCTATACAGGCAATAATTATGCTTCCTCACTCCCAGCCTACTTTCTTTCAACACTACGCTGGGTTTATAGCTCAAGGAGGGTAAATGTAGCTATAAGTACACAGCATCCATCTTTGATGTTTCAAAGGAAATATAATTTTGTGCCTGCAAATGCTAGAATTTGGATATCTAATAATAAAATGCTGCTTATACCCATAGATCAGGCAGTTAAATGTCTAAATTCAAATTTAGGCAGAAATGATGGGTCACATATTGTATCTACAGTTGATCAGGGATCCAAAACTAGAAGCTGGTTTCAAGACCCTTTGAAAATGTTGCCCTTTTTGTGTAAAAATTGCATGAGAAAGGAAGGATTGTGACTCTATCACAACCCCAAAAGGTTAAATTTTATTCCTCTCAGACAATCCGATTATTTACTTTTAATTCTTTTTCATTAGCTTTTCAAGACTTTCTAGCTGTAGCAGAATGACTAATCATCACCACAAGAATGCCTTATTGCTTAACATACGGTAGTAGTAAGCCACACAAAGACCCACAGGTTGTTGGCGTATATCCTGGCTTCATTGTCAAGAAAAAACCTGAAGACCAAGTGGCTTCAACTGCCTGAAAGGTTTACCAATATGTCTATTGGTACACATGCTGTTAGGGCTAATATAGCTAATAATTGCTATTAGAATATCTCTTCAAATTAAAATTTCATGGTGTACCCTTCAACTATGAAAAATAGTTCATAGAAGAAAGATTAGAGAAAATAGTAATGAAAGGATATGAACACTATTTCCCTACTGTTTTGAATATATATTTTTCTCTAACCACTCTTTCTATAGAGGTTCTCTGGCCTACTTGGACCCTTTTTTGATTAAATCAAATTTGACCTTAAAGGGATACTGTCAACTTTATTTTTTTAATTGACTAGTTTTAAAAAAAATCCAGTTTTAGATAGAGATAGATAGTACCTTTTAGATACTATTCCAGAAAACTATTTTTTTTAAAAAACCCTACTTTAAAAAAATGCATAAGGGTTTTTCAGCTTCCTTGATGTTTGTAGGGGCCTGTCAGCACACAAGAACTGGAATCACTAATATTTGGATCCTGTACCTACTCCACGCCGGTGTCTATGTGGAGCCCAATGGGAAAAGGGCAAGAGACTCTTTAAAATACAGTAACAAGTAATAACTTGAATTATGATAACTGAAAGAAGTCAGTGGGAAACAATGCTTGTCTTTTTTAGTTTTACTTTGTACATTTGACAGCGCTTTGTGTAGTCAGTTTCAGTGTTCCCCTCAATAGTCAGCTATGCCCCAGTCCTGCAAGTCATACCACATGGTTTGACTTCTATGCCTCTGAGGAGCTCCACTTACTTTTAAACAGAAGTGTGATTTCTTTTTTCAAGCTGTCATTGTCCTTTTTAAGTATATTTTTCTCTTTTAGTTAGGCTAACGATGGCAGAGCTGCAATCACAAACCACTACCTCAAGCTGAGGGTTTAATATTTACCACATGAAGTCAACTGATACCTTACTTGTTCAGATTTCCTATTGATAGCTAATACTTCCTCTTGGACAGTGTAGAGTTATTTTCTTTTCATGATCAGTCTTTTAACATTCATCTTGTTGTCTAGGTCTAATAAGACTGATAACATTTCTGACATCTGAACCCAGCTGTGATCTATCCCTTTTATACTGAGCCCATCTGAGCACCCTGATGTAGTCCCCTGCTTCACCACCATCACCTTTCTTCCCCTCTTGTTGTCTGACCATCTTCTTTCCCTTTGTCTCCTCCTTTCTCCTTCCATCTTCTGAGCTCTCCCTTGTACTCCTTAGTATGTGAGGTCTCTTGGGGTGGATGGGGTTGTCAGGGAGGGGTAGTACTCCTAGGAGTAGCTCATCCACTTTGGTCCCCACTTGACACCCAGCTCTCACCTGTGGCTCCAAGTAGCTGTCAGCATGGACAGCGGCCACACCCCGGAAACCGTCTCGACTGGCGGGCTAAACCAGGTGAGGGTAGCCGATGAGTCTGAGACCCTCGGTGAGTTAGGGCCTGTCTACCCATTGC
This sequence comes from Mauremys reevesii, assembly GCF_016161935.1. Taxonomy (NCBI): domain Eukaryota; kingdom Metazoa; phylum Chordata; order Testudines; family Geoemydidae; genus Mauremys; species Mauremys reevesii. The sequence continues at coordinate 66,807,341 of NC_052630.1, read as the reverse complement.
ATGTGAAGGCTGGATCCAGCTGACTGAGGAAACCTGGCTCAATGGTCAGGAAGGCGGTGACAGCAAGTGTTGTGGAACGCTCAAGAGCACGACAAGACACGTAGGCGTCCTGGTCATCCACTGCGCCCTGCCCTATCTCCAGCCGTCTCGACTCTTGTCCCGCCACTGGATACAGATAGGAACTGGGAAGAGAGAGTGAGGTTGACGTTGCGCAACTCTCCCTCACTTTAATCCAATTCACGCGCAAGTCTCAACATCATATATCACATCATATCAAGTCCTGTGGTGATGGGCGAGTGATGAAGCAGCAGGTGTGGATACACTGGGAGATGTAGCCGTGGACCTGCACACAGGTGGCTCAGGTATAATGGTCGATCCTCACTGACCGAAGCAGCAGTGGAGCTCGGCGTCTTCTTGAGCGACTGAGCAGCCCTATTCAGGATTGCACTGCTCACCTCTGTAGAATGAGTAGGGGGATAGAAAAGGTGCCCTAAACATTGCCTGCTTCACCTTACCCTGGCCAGCATACCGCGGCTGGCGGGGATCCCATAAAAGCAGTCGAACAAAAACAAAATGTAGGGTGACACCGATCACCATTGGCACATGGAATGTGCGCACGCTACTGGACAACATCATGGCAGACAGACCAGAGAGAAGAACAGCACTTGTCGCCAGAGAGCTCGCACGCTACAACATTGACATTGCAGCCCTTAGCGAAACTCGCCTTGCTAATGAAGGACAGCTGTCCGAGTCAGGCGGAGGCTATACATTCTTCTGGAGTGGCCGCAGCAGTAATGAGCGTCGCGAATCTGGAGTTGGCTTCACCATCAAGAATCACCTTGTTTGGAAACTTGCCAGTTCCCCCAAGGGTGTGAATGACCGACTCATAACAATGCAGCTTCCGCTTCAAAAAGGAAAACAAGCTACTTTGATCAGCGCATACGCTCCCACAATGACCAACCCAGAGGATGTGAAGGATAAATTCTATGAAGAACTAGATACTATGCTATCATCAGTGCACCGCACAGACAAGCTGATCCTGCTTGGCGATTTTAACGCAAGAGTCGGATGCGATGCCACAGCCTGGGAAAGAGTCATCGGGAAAAATGGAGTGGGAAAGTGTAACAGCAATGGCCTGTTACTGCTGAAAACTTGTGCAGCACATGACCTTCTGATCACCAATATGGTCTTCCGCCTCCCTACCCGTAACAGGACTTCGTGGATGCATCCCCGTTCCAAGCACTGGCATCTGATCGACTATGTCATCATCAGGAGAAGGGACAGACAAGATATCAGGGTTACAAAAGCTATGTGCAGCGCTGATTGTTGGACGGATCACAGGCTCATAGTATCCAAAATGAAGCTCCGTATCATGCCGAAGAGATGACCACAAGGCTGTAAGGCTCTCAAAAGGATCAACGTGTCGAAGCTGAAGAATAGCCGCATCGCTCAAAATCTAGCGGAAGACCTAGAGAATGAGCTTGCTGATCTTCGTATTGAGGATGACGCTGAGAGAGACTGGGAGCGATTCCACAACACTGTCCATACAGCTGCATCGAAGGTATTGGGGCCCTCCACATGCAGGCGGCAAGACTGGTTTGATGAAAATGATGCAGAAATCCAGGCCTTACTTGCTGAGAAGCACCGCCTGCATCGTGCATATCAGAACAACCCATCCTCAGTGGCAAAGACGACTGCCTTTATCAACGCTCGCAGAACAGTACAGAACTGACTGCGCAAAATGCGGGACTTGTGGCTGAGTGCCAAAGCAGATGAAATACAGGTGTATGCGGACAGGAACGACTATAAGCAGTTCTATGAAGCCCTCAACACACTCTATGGTCCACAGTCTTCTGGGAGCTTTCCCCTCCTGAACTCTGATGGCACTGTGCTCCTTACAGAGAAGACAGATTCCCCACAGATGGGCTGAACATTTTGAAGCAGTTCTCAACTGCCCCTCAGTCATCAATGATGAGGCCATTGACAAGATGCCCCAGGTTGCAGTCAATGACTCCATGGATGCTTCACCAGAAGTGGACGAAGTGAAGAAAGCCATCAACCAGCTGTCCCAGGGTCAGATGCCATACCAGCAGAGGTGTATAAAGTCGGTGGACCCGTGCTGCTATGGAAACTCACTGAGCTGTTTCAGTCCTTCTGGAAGCAGGGATCCATTCCACAGGAATTTAGAGATGCGTCCATCGTGCACCTCTATAAGAGGAAGGGCAATCGCCAGGTATGCGACAATCACTGTGGAATCTCGCTGCTCTCTACAGCGGGGAAAATTCTTGCATGGGTTCTGTTGAACCGATTGATCACTCAGCTGGAGCAGGGCTTACTGCCAGAATCACAGTGCGGCTTCCGCAAGGGACGTGGGACTATTGACATGATCTTCGCTGCGCGTCAGCTACAGGAGAAATGTCAAGAGCAGAATCGTGAACTCTACACAACTTTTGTGGACCTCACGAAAGCATTCTACTCTGTCAGTCGCCAGGGCCTGTGGAGGATCATGTCGAAATTTGGCTGTCCAGACAGATTCATATGAATGGTACATTAATTTCATCACGGTATGATGGCTCGTGTCCTGGATGACGGTGAAATATCTGAGGCCTTCCCAGTCGCCAACGGCATCAAGCAAGGGTGTGTTTTAGTACCCACTTTGTTCAGCATGATATTCTCTGCCACTCTGACTGGTGCCTTTCAACACTGCACTGAAGGAGTAGGTCTGAAGTACAGAACTGACGGGAAACTATTCAATCTGAGGCGACTGCATGCCATCACCAAGGTGAAGGAAACTGTACTTCGAGACTTTCTCTTTGCTGATGATTGTGCTCTGAATGCTAGTACAGAGCCAGAAATGCAAGCCAGTATGGACAAGTTTTCATCTGAATGCAACAATTTCGGTCTCACCATTAACATCAAGAAGACTGAGGTCATGCCCCAGCCAGCTCCCCACGCTCCGTACTCAGAACCGTCCATCACGGTAAATGGACAGAGACTTCAGGCAGTGGACCACTTCACGTACCTGGGCAGTACCCTTTCCCGAGCAGTGTCAGTCGATGATGAAGTAAACTGCAGAATTGCTAAAGCCAGCTCTGCATTTGGCCGATTGCGCTCCAACGTCTGGGAACGTCGAGGGATCAGCCTACCAATGAAGCTGAAGGTCTACCGAGCAGTGGTGCTTCCAACTCTGCTGTACACCTGCGAGATGTGGACTGTGTATCAGAGTCATGCACGAAGGCTCAATCACTTCCACATTTCCTGTCTGCGAAAGCTTCTAAAAATCAGATGGCAGGACAAAGTGCCCGATACTGAAGTCCTTATCAGAGCCAGTCTGCCGTCAGTTCACACACTGCTGATGAGAGCCCAGACCAGATGGGTTGGACATGTCGTGAGAATGTCAGTTGAGCGCATTCCTAAACAGCTCTTCTACGGAGAACTCACCCAGGGAAAGCGCTCCCATGGAGGACAAAAGAAGCGGTTCAAGGACATGCTGAAGACCTCTCTGAAGTCCCTCGAGATCAACACTGCCACATGGGAAACTCTCACACTGAACCGTCCAGCATGGCGCAGCCTCATTCACGCAGGCAGTAATACCTCTGAGGCGAGGCGTACTGCTGAGGCTGAAAGAAAGCGTGAGCTGCGCAAGTCCAGAGATGCCCGCACATCATTGACAGTGCCATCACATGTCTGTCCGACATGTGACAGGAAGTTCCACACCCGAATCAGACTGATCAGTCATCTTCGGACGCACCGAGTCAGTCATCGAACGAATGAGTTGTTGAGGTCTTCATCGACAACGATGGATGAACATCATGTGAGGTCTCTTAATGTTGTCCCCGCTATAAGGCACCCATGGAGTGACTATTTTTCCCTCTTGCTAACAGTGAGCAGACTGTTTTCGGTGGTGTCCTTGTACCAGGGGATGGGATAGACTTTTGGAAACAATGTTCCATGACAGTTGTCCAGGGATGGGGATATTCAGTTGTGGTGATAAGAGGCCAACAGGAAGAATTAAAATAGAGAGAGAGAAGATCCCAGCAGAGAAATAGGCAGAATGTGAAAACCACTGAACTCCAGCTTTCTCTCTCTCATTCTGCACTGAGCATGAAATGCTACCTGACTTCTCTTATTTAAATATAAAAAGAGTAATGAGGTCTCCAACTTGTACTTTTCTTAATCTCCAGATAATTTTGGTACCTTGCTGCATTTGGATGCTGGAGAAGATTCCTGTCCACTTTCACACATGGGACCAACATAAGGATTTTTAGGACAGTTAGTGAGATGATACTTTAGCATATGCCTGAAATTTAGCTGGTAGATTTTACATAAAAAACATGGTGGATCTGGGGAGTTTTAGGTCTCTTCCACCCCCCACCCCACAACTTTCTTCTGTGCTGGCACTTATAAGAACTTTATTTGTAAACTGAATACATTTGTATGGAAGAGACTTCAAGAACATAAACATGGAACCCCAGAAAAGCATTTTCAGATTAGAATCTCATTTTAAGACTAAAGTGAACACATCAAATATCTGTTTAAGAACATTGTAGTGTACATTTTACCCTTAGAGAAATCTTTGGGATCATCACAGTTCTTTCATGTGCTACTGGAATTATTGTCCTTTACAAAATATAAATGCCAAATCTCTACGGAAGTATAATATTGGGGATTGTAACTCTGACTTTACAGCAGTTATGAAAAATAGGGCCCAGCCTTGTAAGGAGAATTCTGTTCATGCTGCCACAAGTGGTGAGTGCAGCTTTTCAAAGCTTAGGCTCATTAAAACACACCTTCAGTCGATGATGGCCAATGAGAGACTGACATCATTTTGTTGTTTTATTGCTTGAAAATGCCATTGGCCAGTTTTTGGATCTCTCTTCAGTGAGATTGCTTATGTTAGTAAGTATTGGAGAACTGGCCCAATAATGTAATAGAAGAAAATTACTGAAAAGTTTTTAGGGATTTGATGAAAATAGTATACCAGTGTAGGCCTGCCAAACATTAGGAAAAGTGTCCTTCAGCTCTGCATCATGAATGAACTGGAGAACCTGGAGTGGAGACTCCTTCCCATGTTGCAAAATGTGATGGATGTTGTCCAATTCGATGCAGAGGTCTTTATCATTGATGTTAAACATTCCCCATGAGTCAGTGTCTGGTGAAGGTCCATACAATTATTCAAGAGTGTTTTCCACTGGCCATCACATACAGTCCCCAGCTAAAACCCCTCCAGCGCATCATCAGGGATCTACAACCCATCCTGGAGAATGATCCCACACTTTCACAGGCCTTGGGTGGCAGGCCAGTCCTCGCCCACAGACAACCTGCCACCCTGAAGCATATTCTCACCCACTAACTGCACCTACCCATAGTACCTCTAACAGCTCAGACAAACCCATGCACAAAACCTCTCAATGCATATCTGCCCACACCATCACCACACCAACCCCACCACAGGAGCTAACCACCATCACCACACACCGGTTCACCGTCACCAATGTCACACAATGCAAATATATATATATGCATGCCCCCCCTCTGCATCATCATGACTGGAAAGTCTCTAATCTAAGGAAAAAGGATAAATGACACACATCAGATATTAGGAATGGCAATATACAAAAAACTGTAGGAGAACACTTCAACCTCCCTGGCCACACAATAGCAGGTGGCCATCCTGCAGCAAAAAAAAAAAAAAAACTTCCACAAAAAGAAAATGCTGAGCTCTCATCATCAGCTCAGATCACAAACACTCAGCTCAGAACAAAACAAAAAACAAGAATGGCTTTCCAAATTACAGAACCATTTCCTCCTCCTTGGTTTCACACCTCACTCAGAACTGACTTGAACTCCTCTCATTATCTGAACTAACCTTCTTCATTATCTTATAACTTCTTGCCTGCTTATATAAACCTGCCCTGGAAATTTCCACCACACCACTTGCATCTGTATTCACCCACCCACACGCTCATGCTGCGTCTGGTGCTCTGTTCTGCTAGTGCCACACAACAGATTGCTTTGTTTTTTAGACATACAGATCCAGACTAACACCCCTCTGCACTGCATGCACCCATGCAGGGCACTGCATTTAGCCTCATGAAGGAAATCCATCAACTTGCACAAATACAGACAGACAATACAGACAGACATCATCTTCCTTCCAAATGGAAAAGAGCAAAAATCATAAAAAAAAAAACTATCTACAAAAATCTACATACACACACACCATGAGATTATGCCATACTCTATCAAAGAAACTCTGAGAAAGACCTATCAAAAACTGACTAGCCAACTCCAAAGCATCAAAAAAAGCAAAAAACCAAAAATCAAACTCAGACTCTCATCAATAACCAAACTTCCAACCAAACAAACTATCATACAATAAGACAGAACTAAAGACAAGACACTCACATAACTCACAGGAGCTAAAGGGGAAAAACACATGGTCCACTGCTACCTGCCACACCTGCCCACAACAATCACAACCGTGGTCACCCAATCACACCAGCCCATCAACTCCCACACATCACCACCATCCACCCCTGCCAGAAGTCTCTTTTGTCTACTCTGCTGCCACCCCACCAACATGACCCAGTTCTGCGACTTGAATCTGCTCTTTCTCTCTCTCCTACTGAAACAATATGACACACAACACACAGCTGACACTCAGGACAGAACAACCACTGATACAACAACACAGTGCCACATCAGAAGGACTCCTCAAGAGGTCCAAGAACAGTGAATCTGGACCTGAGGTTGACATGAGACAGCCTCCGCCGGTAGCAGAATTGTGAAAAAACACACACAAAAACATAATGAAAAAAGAAAATCGCACGCCACTAAACAAATATCGTGCAAGATCCTCCCCATCCATTATAATAAAAGGGCTAAAGAAAGGAGCTAGGAAGGGATGTGCTGATGGCATCTGAAACTGGTCTGGAAGCCGCCGGAGGCCCAAAAACTCCACTCAGACAACAACACTCCACCAACACAACACAACAACAGGACACTCTGAACCATCACCTCGAAGAGGAGGAACCTCACTAACTACACTAACACCACCGACAAACAAAACACCCCCCAGCCTCCTTCTATCTACTGCCCAAAATCCACCAAACCTGAAATCCTGGAAATCCAATCATCAAAGGCTCTGCTCAATGTCTGGACTGACTCCATGTCTCACTGAACTCTCTACTGACACCACCTGATGAGCCAGCCTCTCTACTCCCACCCCACTCCTGAGCCACCTGGATGCATGACACCTGACATCCCACCATTCTGACCTTCCATCAAACCACCATCCCATCCACAGAACCTCTACAGGCTCACTTACACAATGGAAGCTGGCACTCACCACACCAGACAGCCTGATGATATTTTTCATGCTGATGACACACAATCAGTCTGATGCTGCCTCACAACTGATCCTTGATCTCAAAATTGACAACAAGACCCATTATTTTATGAATTTGATGACAATATATATGAGGGCCCCACAATATGCCACCAATTTTATATCCGACCTGGAACAACGCTTCCTCAGCTCCTGGCCACTCACCTGCCTCCCCACTCGCTACGCTCTGACACATTCTCACACCACGATTTCACCAGCACACCACTCCATGGAAAACCCACACCCACGGAAACAGACACCCACCACACCAACAGCACCCACCCTATAACACCACCCCACCCCACCACCCTATACCTACATGGACCACCTGGAGATGGACACACAAACACCACCTATACACCAAATAATTACACACACATACCACACCATGCCAGCCACCCACACACACCTTCACCACCAGCCTACCACCCTACAGCCAAGCACACACACCACACACCACATTGTCAGGAGACTACAGCCCACAACAACACCACAAAATACCCACAGAATCTCCCCACAGACAAGAGAAAAAAACCAAACAATCTCACAAGACAAGAACAAACACGAAAAAAGCCAAAGACAGATCAATAGAGACAGAAGTACACCCAAGGACCAAGAGAGCCCCACATCATCAGCCAACAAAACCCCAAAAGCCAAGGTCCCCAGCATCAGCAGCATACCATCCCCAGCCAAATCCTCACACACCTGCAGCAGGTCATACAGGCAGGCCTCCACAGACATCAGGCACACCCACAGCCATTGCCACTCCTCAACCAGTAACCCCACACAACAACAACCCCTCTCCAGTACCACACCCCACCTAACACCACCTAGCACTGGTACCAACCACTGCCACACAACTCCCACCACATCACCACCACAACCACACCAGCCACCATATGCCACACATCACCAGTGCACACCACCAATCACCCACCATCACTCATCATCATATAGCAACTATCACCTGCATTATATGCCATATACAAAACCAAAAACCATCAGTGGAAGCATGAAAAGAAAAAGGATAATGTCCAGAAAAAAAGATAAAGGACAAAAGCAAAGAAAAAAGAAATACAAACAAAATAACCAACTGAGAACACAAAACTCCTGAAACCACAATAGATCAGCTTCAAAACACCATCCAGAGACAAAACTGGGACCAGAAAAAAGAAAACTGACAGGCTCAGTTCTCAAAACTGAACTCACTGGCTCAATCTGTGCATGAACAACTGCTCATTAATTTGATTTGCCAAAACAAACTGGTTTTCAACCTCTTTGGTTTTCACACCTCACTCCTCCCTGGAGGAAGCACCTCTCATTATCTCTAACTTGCCTCATCTGCTGCTGCATATACTTGCCCACTTGCATCTGAGCCTGCCTGTGTTGCTTTCCAAGGTGCCGCAGCACCTTTGTTGCTCACCAGCTGCAGACATGCCTGTCTACTCTGATTCCTGTCTGCTGGCAGCTTACTAAAGTCATACAAAAAAAAAACCCAGGTTTTTTCATGGTGCTTCATTTGTCCAAACCTTTCTTCCATGGACACTCGAGTGCAGTGTCAACGAGCAAGCAAAAAACTTCCCTCTTGAATTTTTCTTCTGAGCTTCCCATCACCTCATCTCTGCCCTTGAAACCAAACTCTCTCTTCTACTGATGCATATGAGTTTCCTTGAAGACAGGCTCAACTCCTAAGTTTTCCAGCATTTCTTTGACAGCAGTGATGGCATCATCAAATCCTTTGTCTCTGAAGGCCACAATGAAATCAAGGCAGCTTCTCATCAGATGGTAGTGGTTGCAATGTGTATCAACTGCGTGTGTAATGCCTTGATTACAATGTTTACTTGGAACAGGATATTGTGCCAAACCATAACTGAGACCAGACATTTGAAGTCAGTGATCTGGTTTGCCAGGCTTTGCGCCTTGTGTAGGATTCTGGCCTCAGCTTTACTTGATTGCTCCAGTTCCATCAGAGTGTCGTAAACCTCAGTCACTTGGTACCTCACTGTCCTTTTGCTGTCAATGCAGATCTCCTAGTGAGTGTCATTTAGCAGCTTCATGGTCAGATCTGTAACACTGTCCATGAGGATCTTCCATCTGATAGTTGATGCTAAAAACAGGACTTACATCCTTTCCCATGCTCCAAAGAGAGATACTGAATCTAAAGAAGATGATGCTGCATCTGACACAATGAGGTTGAGAGAATGGCTGCCAAAAGGCACCAAAAAAGCTCTTGGATTCAGTGCAAGGATCCTTGTCTGGATGCCACTGTTTCAATGTTTATGCCATTGTCATAGCCTTGGCAGTCATGAAGCTTTATTTTATTCTCATTCAAAACTTCATAAAGAGTTCTGTTAGGCCTTTTCCAGTAGTTATCCATAGACCGGAAACAGATAAAGTGTTACTTTACTTGGATACAGCCATCTTCGTTGTCAACAAATCTTACTGTAAATGACATCTTTTCACTGTGACTAATGTCGGGAGTGCAGTCCATTATTACGGTGTAGTAATTCACTTTGCCAAGCCGCATCAATATGTTTTCGAGTACCTTCCTTGCCATAAAGTCAATCAATTTGTTTTGAATTGTTTTGCTGCAGTAACGGTCCATAGCTTCTTCACGAACTACTCGATGTAGGTGCTCACACATGATATTGTCTGTTTCCCAAGGAGCTATACCAAACCAAGGAAAGTACCATTATGTTGAGTGAACGACTTATCTGACGAGCCCTGGGAAGCCAAATTGTTGTTTGCAAGGAAGAGGGTAATTGAGATCAGACGCTTGAGCACATTCTTCCAATGCTGGGTTTCTACATTAATAATGTGCTGGTTTTCTGCATCTATGCATTTATTCATCTTGAGCCTGGACTCAACCTCCATCCACTTGGAGTAGGTCATAAAATGGCTGGGTGACTTTTCATGTTGCTTCAGAGCATCAGCTAAGTTATGCCAGTAACTGTACCCAGAAAGCGCAAGCAATGATTTGGCATTCTTGTTAAATATTTTGCAACAAAAACAGAACACTTTGTCACTTAATTTCAAGGAAACTAGCCAACACCGAGTCAGTTTCTCACCATTCTTGAGCACTCTTTCGCAGCGTGACTTTGAAAAGTGTCATTTATGCTTATTTACTGGAAAGTCATATCCTTGATTTTCCCCAGACTGTTCAAAATTATACTATCAATATCAGTAGAGTTTAGGACTGCCCGCCATAAAGCAGGATTCGATGTATCGATTTGTGATGTGTAATTTTTTTCACTGCTGTTTCTGTCATCATGCAAGACTAATTCTTCATCATTTCTCTCCTTTTTCCTTTGTTGTTACTCTCCTTTTCATGTGAGCCACATTCTTCTTTCATCACTCTCCTTTACGCTGCCAGGAAAACTGGACAATTCTTCATCACTTTCCTCAAGTTTCCATTCCTTATGTTCAGGTAAATCTGCTAATTCCTCAGTAGGATGTCCATCATGTACACTTCATTTCTCAATTTCTTCTGTGCTGGGACAATTGCAACTGCCTAAAGCCCAGTCTCTTTTTCTGTTTCAGATATTTTCCCATCAAATTTGCCTTTTCCTGCAACCTAGATTGCAATTGAGCTTTTAACTTCCTATACTGAGGTCCTGAAGGATTCTGTGGGGGCATCTTTTGTTTTCTAAGGGGGAAAACAAACAGTAATAGGGAGAGCAAAAGTGTATGTTTTGAAGTCTTAGGAAGTCATCAAATATTACGTGTTAAGCCTGGGAAAAGAAGTAACAGTATCTCTTTTATATTGTTGCATAGATAGGCATTCGATAGATCTCTTTGGTGTCTCATTAAATATGTCCTTTATTAGTTTGCCACTTACACCCTTCAAGTCTTAAAACACAAGTACACTTTCACAATTACACAATAAAACAAAAGTTCACAGTATCCTATCTGGGCTTTCACTTCACTTCATTCTTGTATCTCACCGACTGGCGATGCCCTGCCCCTTATATACCTGCAAGGGCATGGCTGACAACATTCTAGGAAGTTCAAGGAAAATCTAATTCCCAGAAGGTCTGGAAGGTTCCATGAGATTCTATAAAGGTCCAGAACATTCTAGGAGGTTAGTGAAAAAAGCATCCACATATGGAATACCGGAAATATTTTACTGCACACATTCTATTTTCCCTTTTGTTGCTAACAACAAAAATAGCACCCTGACCCCAAGCCTGCTAGCCCAGACAGTCTTCTGGGTCGCCTGCCCCTAAATCCAGTGCTGACTGCTTCTAATCCAAAGAGAGTTGATCTGATTTGTTTAAAATGAGGAAAAGAATGTGGCAGAACTGTTGAATCACATGACATTAGCTCTAGAGGAAACAACATTTAGCATGAATTCAGCGACTGGGTAGAATTTAGATGGAAAGCTTTCATAAGTTATATCTATATCTCACTAATGAAACATAAGATGGATAACCCTGTCTGATTTGTTAGAAAGTAAATTCATATTTCTCGATCTTCAAGGGATGTTTTAAATGGTCTGAATTCTGACCAAAATCACTAAATTATATTTCAGACAGTGTAGCTATACAATTTGCACTAGATCCAATTTACTATCTCATCAGTACTCTAACCCTTTAATTAGTCTTTACAACATTTTTGTTCTAGTAGAATGAAAGTTATATTAAATTAGTTTAATCCAACCTCTAGGAGATTAAGGACCTAATCCAAAAAAAATTCAAATCAATGGAAAAACTCCCATTGACTTGACTTGGCCCTGGATCAAGCCCTGAATTATTAGGCACCAAAAGGAAGGGCGATATGATACATAAAACTACACTAAAGATCATGGTAAATATACACACAGACATTTTGAAATGGCTGCTGCACCCTGATATATTGTCAGAACCTTTTGCAGAAAATAAACTTATCTGTAGATCCAAGGTAAACGAATACCTGAAAATGTAGAATTGGACCTGACAGAAACACTTGGATCACATTTTGATTGCATCCCTGTTTATTTACAACGTTACATCTGTATCTCTAGAGGTAATAATTTTAAAGCTTCCATTTCCCATGAGCCAAAGTTTGTCTCCCTTACTCACATTAAGCAGTACCTTAATCCATGAATTGTCTCATTGAAATTAATGGTGTTAATTGTGCTGTAAGGTACTACTAAACATGAGCAAGGATAGCAGAATTTGGCTGTATTTATGTCAATAGCCTGGCAAAGGTGCTTACCCCTCATTTATAAATATCTCATTTATTTCTACGGGAATTTCCACGAGCCTCTTAGCAGCACTTGTTCCTGAGGAAGATGTTTGCTACAGCTGTCTAGATAATTGTTTTTGTTTAACTTTGAGAGGTATGGTGGTAGATCACTCCCTTGGTTATAACTCAGGTCTCTTCAACAGTTTCTACCTTTTTTCCTTTGGATGGGTTCAATCAATCTTTAGTGAATAGTTATGGACTGAATTTGTCCTCTGATGTAGGCAATGCTATTTAAAGTTATTTGTTCTGCTTTAGATCTTCTTCTCGAGTACCAGGTAGATTTGTCTCCACAGCAATATGCATAGGACAGAGTTTGGGGGGAGGGGGAAAGTGGCCTTGTTCTTGCAGTGGGAGAATGAGCCAGAATGCCATTTTACCTTGATATTAAATCTTTAATCATTTAAAAAGTTTCTAGTATTTATAGTTATGAAGAAAACCACCTGAATATGAACCAAAGCCATGCTATCTCCCTGCATTTTCACAGAGTGCAGATAGATTTGAACAATAGCTAAGAGATGTGAACTGTTCCGATGTATGTCTGAGGTGCTAATTTTGAAGCTTTTTAATGTAATTTTAAATGGCAACGTGGTTCTGTCAAAACAAATACTTTGGACAAGCTAATGGAAGTACTTCTTTAATTTAAGTGATAAAAACCTGCACTTTTGGAGTTGAGGGTACTTAGTTCTTTCCCTGATGATGCAAGGTCATGTATAAGTTGGTGACTATGAAGCCTGGCCCTGGAATGTAAAAAATTTCTATATCCTTGTCAAGGACAAGAGTTGATATAATTCATCTATGATTTTAGGGAGATTGCTCAGTCTCACCATGTAATTTTTGCAATCCATACATGCCTACTGCCACAAAACATGCATCCATTTCTTACACATGGAATAAATAAGCATAATTAATTCAGTGTGTCTACAGGTGAAGTGTTCTCTTTTCGTCACTGCATGTATATTAAAGAATGTATTTACAACACAGATTTATTTCTGTAAAGAAAGGTTTTAATAAGTTAAAATTAGATGCATGTGTTAAAATATTTGTGGTCATGTCAGGAATTTACATAGTAAAACTACAATTCAGGTATTTTAATTCCTTTACATTGCATCAAAGTGATGAACTTAGATTTACAATTTATCTTCTAATATATTTAATTGATTCACTGAAGTATCTCAGGCTGTGTTTTTAGTACTTGGGAATTTTTAGCTGTTCATTTTTATTTTTATGTTAAGCAAATGAAAGTGCAAGAGCCTCAAAAATGTGATTATTAAAGGTAAACAGGATTAAATAATGCCATACACTCTGAAGGATGATATGATCCAAAAAGAAAAGTCCTGATACAGGGAATATTTAAAACAATGTTGACATAAACATACTTTATATTCACTTTTTGATGTTATGCAATGTTTAACAGATGTTTACATTTTGCATATTTTATGTCTTTCAAATCTTACAAATATATTGTCAATAAAAAAAGATTCTAGCAAATTTCAAATAGCAGGAGATTGAAGGAACAAATGATAAATCATGGGGTGAATGTTCTGATAAAAGAACTGGACCTCAGGGCTTTCTTGCCCTAAATCCAAATGGACTTTTAATACGACAGTCAACTGTTACTAACCAAGGTAGAACAGATTTTGAGAAATAGTTAAAGGTTAAAACTGTCCATGGGCTATCTTATCAAAGGTAGGAAGGACAATTTTGATGAGAAAAGTTTAGGTTTAAAGATGAACTACTGATTTACACCCAAGAGAGAGACCCAGTTAAAGAGGTTTTCTGAGTAAATACTAGACAGAGCAAAACTGGTTGTTTTTTTGTTTTTTTCCCCAAAGTCAAAAAAGCAGAGCAGTAGACCCTAGCTGATCTGAAGGACTGGTGGGAACTTCTAGGTAAAACAACAGAGGAGAGGTGTGAAATGTTTCTGTTGAACTCTTGGAAAATGAGACTCAACTCTGCTTGTATGTTCTGTCCTTGCCCCTACCCTTTGTCTGTCTTGTCCATTTAGATTGTGAACTTTTCAAGGCAGGAACTCTTCTTCTGTATTTGTACCGTACTTAGCACAATGGGATCCCAACCTCACTTGGGGTCATTAGTTGCTATTGTAATACAAATAATAAAATGTCTTCATGCCTATTAGTGAAGGGATTTTTTTAGATCAGAGTAAGGTGATAGAGTGAGCAGAGTAAGTTAGGTGGCTTTGTGGTGCAATGGATAGCACATTGGACTTCTAGAGGATGAAGGGATTCAAAGGTTCCGGGTTTGAGTCCCGTTTTGTGGGGAGGGATAGCTCAGTGGTTTGAGCATTGGCCTGCTAGACCCAGAGTTGGAAATCAACCCTTGAGGGGGCCATTTAGGGATTTTGGGGCAAAAATCTGTCTGGGGATTGGTCCTGCTTTGAGCAGGGGGTTGGACTAGATGACCTCCTGGAGTCCCTTCCAATCGTGATATTCTATGATCTGTACTAAGAGAGGCACAATTCCTTCCCTGCTCCCAGAGAGTAGTAATCTATTTGTTCTTACCAATAACAGCTTACTGCTTCCTCTGTGTCAACTCCTCTTTCCTGCCCCTCCCCACTCACTCGCTGTCCACCTATGTAGAAAGAGAAGTACCAAGAGTTCAACTCCTGCTTTTACACCTGCAACAGAGATTTGAGGAGGCCATACAGATGTGTATCTTACTCCTCCTCTTAGTCCTGTGCAGCTGCATATGTTTGGTCCATATGTGGCCATTAAATAGTAATCAAATAATTTAAATGTATGACTGTCTTAATGTTAAGTGTCAATGACAGTCTTCAATACTAATTGGTATGAGCTTGATTGACCTTCAGGTCTGTATAAAGGATCCATGTTTATACAATAATTCTCTGTGCAGAATATTAGAAAAAAGTTAAATAGTATTTCAGCTTTGTAATAACCATTGTGATACTGCGTCAATTACTGTGTATCACATTAACTTCATTTGATTATTGCTTAGTCAAGTTTGAACATTCAATTTAAATTCCATACATTTTTATTTTTTGTTACGACCTATCATACAACCATAATTATTTAATTTCTGTAACTACATTTCATTCATCTTTGAATTTTATTTCAGTTAATGAAATATGTAAATTCAGGCTAATCTACTCCTTTAGTCTAAGCAACATGGATTTCAAATTCTTCTCTAAGAGAAGCCAGTGGTATACTAAAATTTATTAATCCTTGTGTTTTACACTATATGTTCCACATACGGAAGTTTATGCTCACCCTCATTTGAAAGCAAAATTAGGACCCAATTTTGCAAACACTTATGCACGTAAGTAACTTCACTTACATGAATTGCAGTGTTTGCAGAATCTGGCACTTATTTTGCAAACAAGAAGCACAATATAGAAGTGCAGAATGTTCAATACTGCGTGTACAGAACCAGGTGTCTATCCTTTGTATCAGTTTATATGTATCATTAAATAAACTGCTTTCATCATGATAAGAAACACCCCAAAAAGGTGTACTAGAATTTAATATTTATTTTATTATAAATTAATTAAGTAATCTTATTCTCCCCCTCAAGAGTTTAACTTCCATGCTGTGTAACCTGGGGAAATACTAAATGTGCATAATCTCCCTTATAGTTCAATATCTCTTGATACAGTAATTCTGATGATGTAACAACTGCAGAAATACCCTAGCTGTGTTTAAATAATTTTTATATAGAACTTAAAACCGGTAACTTCTTTTGTTACCTTATCTTCTATTCTGCTTCAGAAAACCTCATGTATCATAGTGTTACAGGCAGCTTGTATATGCCAATGGAAAAAACAAAACAAAGTTCTTATTATAACGTAGGGTAGGCCCACATATGAATTCAAAATTCTGTTGAGCAAATATGAGACTTTTTATTTCTTCAGGGTAATTATACCAGATGTGTTGAACTCAAGTTACTGAAGTTTCCCTAAGAAAGTACTTCTACAACTTTATAATGTTTTTCTGATTTGCTATGTTCCTAATTGATGTATTTTGCTCATATTTTGAAGGATTTTGCCTGTTGTTAGTCTTTGGAAGAATTAACAGTATATTAACTCAGCCCCTGATCTTGCAAATAAATTCCTGTGAAAAGATCACACAGAGCCCCACAGAAGTCCAGAATGTCTCTTTGCTTGTTTATTGTCTGATGCTAGTCAGATTTGAAGAAGCTCATAAAATATATTGGCTTTGATAAATTATGATTAGTATCTACTGTTCTGTAATATTTTGTAGTGTCTAAGTCTGCCTTGAGAGTTCACTACTCCCTACTGTCGAGACAGAGATCTCTGATTAATGAAATATTGAACAATTTAGCTATTTCATTTAATTTTTGTTACCTTTCTCTATACTTTTCTTTATAATGATACATCTCTTATTTTATTGCTATTTTAGTTTCATTTTAAAAGTTGAATATTTGTGTTTTTAGGTGTGTATGTATCTATATATCAAACACAAACGTGTATGCATGCATACATATAGTTTTATTATGGAACATGGTAATAAACTATAAAACTTTTTACTGATTGAATTTTAAAAGATGTTTAGAAAAATAAATATTTGCTCTTTTCTTAGTTTAATAGCATTTTTGATGTTTTTTTATTTCATGTTCAAGAGGCCATTCAGGTGTGACTTAAATTTTTCTAATTAACATTTTAGATTCTTTGGTCCTGAATATTTTATTGCCAAACAGTTGAATAGCACAAATATTGTAGGCAATGTACTCCTATATTATCAAATAAATGCTCAAGGTACAGCTTATAATGTTGAAAAATAGAAAAATAAATTGACCTTGATGAAGTGTGTCTTCTTTTGTCTGTTCCCAGGAAAGTTTATTTCAGGTATTTCTACTGCTGAAATGATTAGAGTTAACAGCTTTTTCCCTCCATTTTATTTTACAGGGTCTCTTCATCTTCCTGATATATGGGGTGTACAACACAGAGGTAAGTCTGCTTGGAGTATCTCAAGGCTGACAGAGTGAATGAGAGAAATGACAGGTTTCTTATCTTGATAACTGAGGGACAAAGTTGGCTTTCCATATGAGTGTCCTACTGCCCTTCATGCTTGGACTAGCTTATATGCATCCCATCTTACCATTAAACATAGACACCCTGAATAAAGGGACAGACTCATTTCTCATAGGCATTGACTAATATTTTACTGCTGCTTTAAGTTTTTGAATTCCTAGTCTTTCTTTTAACACTTAGCTACACTTGACAGTCTTAAACTTTCACAATTCAAGTTGGTTTTTATATATAACTAAGTTTTAGTTTGCACACAGTTTAAATGGAACTGCATTTATAGTTACATGAAATGTAGCAAGAACTAGTCTTACTTAATAACTGAATTTAGAATTCTGTAGGGTATAGAAACTTCTTATATCCTAGGTTTAATATTTACATCTTTTATATATTTTGGAAGACTTTTAAAATCTACAGCAAGGCTTTCTAATAACTGCAAACAGGCCTATGGAAATTACTTGATGATCTTTACAGGTGATAGATATAGCAAACGGAATGTAAACAAATCATAATTTTGTTATCATAGCTTGTGCCCTTATAGTTCCATTCATGATAAAAAAAAAGTTTTAATCAGTTCAGTAAGAAGTTACTAATACACCTGGGTGCATATTATATTTGGGATGCCATATTAAAAATCCATAGAAATAAATAAATAAAAAGCTTTGGGAATCAACTGTTGGAAATTAAACAGAATTTTATTCAAAAGTTATTAGTAGTCAAGGCTGCATATCTAGTTTAACACCACTAGTGAAAATGAAGAAAAATGTCAGCTGCAATCTTTCATGGAGAGGTTATTTTTTTAATTAAAGTGGTGTGATTGTGAATATGTCTCTGGAGTTGCATCAGTCCATTATAATTACATTTGGAAAGATGAGATTTTTACCAGTAAATGTCAGTCAACGTTGATTTCACCAAATACACACAAACTGACAAAAAAAAATTCCCCATCAATAATAGAAATTTACAGATAGGCAAAGAGAAATGCTGCTTGACAACTTATTAGAGTTTAGTTTATTGATAGTTATTTTGTAGATGCTGACATGATGTTGACAATTTTTGTTTTAATAGTTATAAGGCTTTAACGTTTTAGACTTGCCTACTGTCATTAAGTAATGGTTAAACTCCTCCAACCCCATAATTTTCTGCATCTATGAAAATTTAAATAAACAAAAATTAAAAAAATGCTTAAAATATACATTTTTAGCTGTCAAAATTATCAAAACATTCAAAATCAAATTCTGCTAAGCCTAATAATAGTGAAGGGATTTTCTTATATGCAACTAAAATGGCAAGCAGCACCATTAATCAGGCATATGTATATTTGTTACAACTGTGTGCCAAACTTTTTCAATTGGGCTGTACTGATATAAGAGTAATTATGTAGCAGTCTTCAGGTATAACAACTATCAAGTCTCTAAATGTACAATTAATTTGCTTGCACAGTTTTCTTTAACGGAGCTGTCTTTTACTTTATGCTATTTTTTTCGGAAGAAAGGATGAACTATCTAGATGTGCTTTCCAATTTGCACTTGTCACAGATTTCAGATGAAGTGCCCACAAGCAAATATGCATCTGTTATGAATGGATACATATATACAATCAATAGGCCAAATTTGGTTGTTACTCTTAAGTAATATTTCAGGAGTGGTTCCATTAATATCAATGGAGTCAGTGCAGTAAGATGCTAACTCAATAGGGGTATCAGAATCTGGCTCTAAATAAATACATAAAATATTAATTTCTGTGTGTGTAGAAGAGGTTGTCAAAGTAATTATTTTTGAGTCTGTCAACAAAAACAATACACATTTATTTATGTCTATATCTATATATCCCCTAATCCTGAAGATACTTTGCAGGAGTGAAGATGCACATGTGCTTTTACTTAGTGTTAGTTTAGGCCCAGTGTGTGTGCGGGGCGTGGTATGGGTTTTTTCCCCCTAATTATATTAGTTCCTTTAGCTTTTTATGCCTGAGAAGCCCTGTTATGATACAGGCTAAAGAGGGAGACCTGTATTAACCATCCACAAGTGCATTACACTAACAGGTCTGAAACACTGTTAGGTTGTGTTGTACCCTGGGCTAGTTAACAGGGCCCTTAGGCACCAAACCCACGGAGCTAACGTCACCCATTCTCGCCTGTGTCTCCACGGGGGTTTCTATCAGGCTCTGTTCCCTAAGCTGCGCTAAGAGGCTGCGCAAGGCAGCCTGCGCGCTGGCGCTAGGACTATGCCTGAGGCGGTGCCGAGGGGTCTGACACGGTGCTGCCGCCGGTGAGCGCGCAGCCCGTTACACAGCCCTGACGCAGAGCAGGGACGTGTCCAGGGCAATCCCTGCCCCTGTGTCACGCCGGGGGCACGGGGCCTCCCCCAGGAATAGGGTGCACCCCCCCCCCCCGGCCTCTGTCGCCGGGCGCAGCCAGGCGGCGTGACGGGCCGCAGGGCAGAGATGGCCGATGCGTGCGAAGGGGGGGGGGGGTCTGTTACGCCTGCGCGCTGCTCGCCGAGCGCTGCCCGCCCAGCGCGGCCCTCCTGGCTGGGTCCTTCCCAGCATGCCGCGCGCCGCGCATGTGCAGTGCCGCGTTCGGGGGCTGCTAATTCCATTGTGGAGCGGACGCGGCGTTATTTTTGACTGGAGGCGGCGGCGGGAGCCGTAAGTGCAGCCAGGGCCGGGTGCTGCCCGTCGGCGCGGGTGGGGCGGTGACGATGCGCCCGGGCGGGGCCGGCTCGGTGAACGGGCGCTGAGCGGCACCCTGAGCGAGCGGCGTCCGGCTGCGGGCGAGCGGCGGGTCCCGCAGCCCCTCTGGGCCGCGCCTCCTCCCCGGCCCGGCTTCCTGGGGGATGAAACTCGGCAGCGGCTTCCTCGGCGGCGGCAGCAAGAGGGCGGCGGCCATGGAGCCCACCTTCCCCCCCAGCATGGTCATGTTCAACCACCGCCTCCCGCCGGTCACCAGCTTCACTCGGGCGGCCGCGCCCCCGCCGGCGGCCCAGCACCCCTCGCAGTGCGTCTTGCCGCCGCCTCCCTCCGCCGCCGCCTCTTCCTCTGCGGCGGCCGAGACTCCCGCGCCGCCCCCCCCTCAGGACGTGACTTTCAAGAAGGAGCCGGCTGGGGCTTTCCCTTCCTCTTCCTCGCAGAGGAGCCCCTGGGGCTTCCTCCAGTCGCTGGTGAGCATCAAGCAGGAGAAACCCAGCGAGGAGGAACAGCAGCAGCACTATGGGGGGCTGTTCGGAGGGGCTGGGGAGGAGAGGCACCCAGCCCTGGGCAGTGGCAGCGGGGAAGGAGCCAGCCAGAGTGTGATTCAGGACCTCAGCCTCCTCCACCACCTGCACCACCATCCCCACCGGGACCTATTACTGAGCGGCAGGAGCGAGGGCACCCCTGGGGGCTCCGATGAGCCAAAGCACGATGGCCACGGCAAGAAGGTGAAGAGGCCAAAGCCAGAATCTCAGGGAATCAAAGCCAAGCGCAAGCAGAGCGCCTCATCCAAACCCCCACTGGTGGGAGACGCAGACGCTGCCATCTTGTCCTCAAGTCAGAAACCTCATGTTTGTGAACACTGCAGCGCTGCCTTCAGGAGCTCCTATCACTTGCGCAGACATGTGCTCATTCACACTGGGGAAAGGCCTTTCCAGTGCAGCCAGTGCAGCATGGGTTTCATCCAGAAGTACTTGCTCCAGAGACACGAGAAGATCCACAGTAGGGAGAAGCCATTTGGATGTGACCAGTGCAGCATGAAATTCATCCAGAAGTACCATATGGAGAGACACAAGAGAACACATAGTGGAGAAAAGCCATACAAATGTGACACTTGTCAGCAGTATTTTTCAAGGACTGATAGACTGTTGAAGCACAGACGAACATGTGGTGAAGCCATAGGTAAAGCAGGTGCGGGAATGGAACCTGGATCATCAAATCACAACATGGGGAGCCTGGCTGTGTTGTCTCAGGGAAATACAAGTTCTTCAAGGAGAAAAAGTAAAACAAAAAGTATATCCATTGATAACAAAGGACATAAGTCTAGTAATAAAGTAACTGAATCACAAGTTGCAAGTAATATGACCATGCAGAATTATGCAGTAGAAATTCCTGTTGTGTCTTCCAGTGGTGGCTTAGTTGGTGCTGGCATGGAAGAATTACAAAAAAAGGTGCCAAAGTTGGTCTTCAAAAAAGGAAACAGAAAAAATGCAGACAAGAGTTACCTTAATTTTGTGTCACCATTACCAGATATTATTGGGCAAAAACCATTGCCTGGGAAACAAAGCGGCTCTCTTGGTATAGTAACCAATACTGGTGTAGAAGCTATTGGCCTTCTTCAAAATGCAGGTGGAAAACCAGGTCAAATAAGTAGCAATTATGATGATGCCATGCAGTTTTCAAAGAAAAGAAGATATTTGCAAACCGCCAGCAGTAACAGTGCCTTTTCTATAAATGTTGGACATATGGCCTCCCAACAGTCTGTCATCCAGTCTGCAGGTGTAAGTGTTATGGATAATGAAGCCCCATTATCTCTTATTGATTCAACATCTCTAAATACTGAAATGAAGTCTTGCCATGACAAGTCTGGAATTCCTGATGAAGTCTTGCAGAGTCTTTTGGACCAGTACTCTCACAAGTCAGAAGGCCAGAAGGAAGATCCTTTCAGTATAACTGAACAGCGTGTAGACTTACACACCTCGGGAGAACATTCAGAGATGGTTCAAGAAGAAAATTTGAGCCCAAACTCTCAAACAGCTTCAAATGATAAGGCAAGCATGTTGCAAGAATACTCTAAATACCTCCAACAGGCTTTTGAAAGAACGACCAATAGCACTGGTTTTGCTTTTGGGCCCAGTTTCCAATTTGTTAGTTTGTCTTCAACTCTCCATAACCACAGTTTGTTTCAAGACAAACAGATATACACTACATCTCCTCTTGAGTGTGGCTTCAGCCAGTCTGTTACCTCAGTGTTGCCAACTGCATTGCCAAAGCCTCCTTTTGGGATGTTGCTTGGATCTCAACCAGGTTTTTATTTATCTGCTTTGGAGGCTACACATCAACAGTTGACTCCTTCTCAAGAGCTGGATGATCTGATAGATTCACAGAAAAATTTAGAGACTTCATCAAACTACCAGTCTACATCTCAGAAATTGAGTAGCCAGAAGGAACAGAAAAATTTAGAATCTTCAACAAGCTTTCAGATTCCACCTCAGGAGTTAGCTAGCCAGATAGATCCCCAGAAGGATGTAGAGCCTAGAGCAACATACCAGATTGAGAACTTTGCACAAGCGTTTGGTTCTCAATTTAAGTTGGGCAGCAGGGTGCCAATGACTTTTATCACTAACTCTAATGGAGAAGTGGACCATAGAATAAGGACTTCAGTGTCAGATTTCTCAGGGTATACAAATATGATGTCTGATGTAAATGAGCCATGTAGTACAAGAGTAAAGACCCCTACCAGCCAAAGTTACAGGTAAGGTCCCAAGTGTGACCAGGCTGTGGGGTCTTTTTAATGTAATTTTGTTCTATTTTCATAACACTGCCATTGGAATGTTTCTACATGGTCCTGTTAAGAATAATGTAACATGCCCTTTCAATGCAACTTTTCATATTTAGTTTATTTTGTTAGTGTAATTTTTTTTAGGTCTGTTTATTATGGGTTTTAATAAAAAAAAAATCAATAGATTAAAATAGTTTTTTTTTTCCAAATGTTTAGCAATCAAATTTACATACATAGAGTGTCAGGGAATAGCCCAAAAGTTTAAAATGCAAAAAATTAACTTTGTTCCTAGGATTAAGGTTTATTCTAATTGCTTTACTCTCAGGAAAGTGTAACGAAGCATGGAAATTCTATGCACCATTTGTGTACTGGAACTTCCAATTTACAGATAGTGGCAAATATATTTCAACATTTAAGGAAGGGATCTAAAACATTTTCAGACTGCTGTCTTTTATATCTAGGATGAATCAAAATTCTGAGAATTTCGCTACCTACATCTTGCTGTGGCTTTTAATGTACTCCTCTTCTTCCAGGTGACTCATTCCAGATTGGTGGGGCAAATATTCTTGGATCCATGGTAAATGCCTAGAATGATAGCTTTAATATAAACAATAATGTCCCCTGAACTCCTGTACAAGGCTGTAATTCCATAAAGAGATTCTAGTGACATAAGCCCTGAGAACAAAACTTAAGCGGCTCGTTCATGTCATTAGAACCCCAACTTGAAGCTACAGTCATAACTTATATACCCCTTTGGGATACATTATTTATTATACATGGTTTAAAACAAATCAGCATTTTTCCCTTCTCCTCCATCCCTTCCTGTTAGCATGCTAGGTCCCCATTCTGCATATTTTGTTGTCCTCCCTGGTTCAATCCTACATGGTTTGTGGTCCTTCCCTGGTTACTTCCCATCTTAACAGTTGGAATTTGAAAAGATTTACATTCCAGAAAGTGCATAATTTATTATGTACTTACTGGTGTCGTCTTATGACATCAAGTACAGAAAAATAAAAATGTAAACACCCATGTATTTTATAATTCTATTAAGGTTTCCATGTACAATAAGAAATAATATACTCCCAATTGTACAAAGTAAGGCCCTGATGCTGCCTGGGGATTTGCTAACATGGATGGCTGTGTCCAACAGATCCCAGTAACTTCAGTGGGTCTCCATATAGGTGCCCTGGTCTACAACATATCTCACTGCAGGCTTGGGGCTTAAGGCTGCAATGCCATCAAAGGTTTCTGGTGATGACATACATCACAAGGGTGGAGCTTGAGTGGTTTAATGTCACCATAACCCTTTAATGGAATTATTGCCATACTTTATGTATATTTTGTGGTACATTATTTATTATATGTGAATCCTGATTAATGCCTGTGGAGCCACGGAAACCCAGAATTGCTAGTGGCCATTTGAAGCTGCTGAAAGGCAGTGGCACTGCTCTAAACCACTTTTTTGAAAATGTTTTTTTCTGCTTAGTTTTTTTATGTAATTTTTGGTGATGTTTATGCTGATGGTTTTTTATGTACTCTTGGTGATGTTTCAGTCTTACGTACTTTTCTGGTGTCAGAAAAGTACCAGTGGTTGTTTGCAGTCTTCTAGTGTAATCAGCCTATTACAGGCTTCCATGTATAATAAAGTAATTAACATTGTGCAAGTGTAAAACACTTCTGATATGAAAGTGGTGTTTTGAAAACTATGGAATTATTAAACAAATTGTTACAAAAAATTGGGTAATTTGTCCCATTATCCTCCACCCTCCCAAAAAAACAAACCTAAACCCTGTTTCTCTAAGTGAACTATCACCTTTTTACTATTAGTAGGCCTGATTCCACAGAATTAATCTAATCTCATTAACTTTTTCTCTAAACTTGATTATGTGTTTCATCCTTATTTCGATTTAGTGAGGTAAGCTTCCTCTGATCGCCAGACACGGAGCCCAGTCCGTCATCAAGGGATGGAGTAGACCATAACTTTTGTAGGCCTCGTGCTTTTTATCATCTCTTGTTTTGCAGAGGTTATGATTTACTTTCTTTATATTGTGTGTACTGGATATTGAATATGTATTCTGATTGTTTGCTTTAGCTTAATAATAAAAACCTATTATTCACAAAATCATAAAGAATGAAGATATCACTTATATTATCCAGTCACACTTCTGAGACATTTTTATTAAGAAAATTCCATAAAATGTTTTTAATAGCATCGCAGAAGCAACATAGCTTGATGGCATGTTTTAAGGTATTTTTATTGTAAATTTTTGTTCTTTTAGATCAATAAAAATACTCTTGGTATTAAGCATGCAGACTTAAATACTTTAATGCTTTTAGATTCTTTTTTGGTTTGGAAATTCTTATTTGAATACGCTGTTAAAAAAAAATTGAGCCACATCATACCATTAATGTTTAACTTTCCATTGAGATTAGTTAGATGTTGCTTAAACTAGTTGACCAACATGATCCTCTTTGTTGTGTATGGCTCTGTACAGTGGTAGTGCACTTACTGTAATTTGAATGTTTTGTAATTTGTTGAAAGTTGAGAGCTAGAGTTTCTGTAGATATTATGCAGAGATAATTTTGTTCTAAGATTTTAAACAAAACATTTTCTGTTAACTGGTTTTTGCTTTGAACCCATTCCTTTTTATTTTTTTTTTTTTGCCTCTAAAGAAGAACCTACCAAAAGTAAGGTATCAAAACCATTATTCAAACAAGCAGTAGGTAGCATAAGGGTATGTCTACACTTAAACTCCCACAGTGGCCCAACTGCACTGCTGTAGCACCTCAGTGTAGACACTCCCAATGCTGATGGCAGGGGTTCTCCAGTCAGCGAGGGTAATCCGCCTCTCAGGGAGGTGGTAGCTTTTTTTTCCTTCGACCTAATGCTGTGTACACTTGGGGTTAGGTTGGCGTAGCTACCTCTCTCGGGGGTGTGGATTTTTCACACTCCGGAGAGACATAGCTATGCCGATGTAAGTTCCTAGTGTAGACCAGCCCTAAGTATATGTTCTGTGCTTCCTTAATAGGTTTATCGACTGTTTCGTAAACTCGCTTGTAGAAAATAAATGCAATAGTGCTAAAAGTCCCCAAAACAGTTTGAAAAGGGAAGTAGGGAAGTTGAGTAGATTTAAGCAGAGAATATAGTTCCATTTGCCATGAAGTTACTTGAAACTCAAGGTAGAAGATATCTGTATGCCAAAAAGAAACAGAATGGTAACTATGGGCAAAAACCAAACAATTACATTAACACAAAGTACTTAAGCAAGTAATATAGGTAGTATCCAGGGGATTGACAGGAACCCTCGTGGAAGATTGGGAGAGTTATACTTCACACTGGTAATTGTGCAATCAATTGAAAATGTGTTTCTAAGTAGAGCACAAACATATTTTTCCTAGCTAACCACTGAGTTCAAATCATTTGTATCCAGGACAGTACTCAGTGTGCCACATCTATTTGTTTTGGGTGCTTAATGTTGAGCACTTGGTAAATATAGGAAGCTGGTCTTTCTGCTAGGTGCTGGAAAGAACTACATACTGCCAATATAGATTTTCCTTAATGTGTGTGAAGCAGTAGTATAAATATAGCAAACTAACAATCCTCTGGGTGATTTGGGGATATAGGGAAGGAAAGGAATCTAGAGAGATAGCTCAGTGGTTTGAGCATTGGCCTGCTAAACCCAGGGTTGTGAATTCAATCCTTGAGGGGGCCATTTAGGGATCTGGGGCAAAAATCTGTCTGGGGATTGGTCCTGCTTTAAGCAGGGGGTTGGACTAGATGACCTCCTGAGGTCCCTTCCAACCTTGATATTCCATGATTTCTCAAGGTTAAAGTAACTTTCTTGTGTCATAACTTTTAGTGTCTGGAAGTATATTTTAAAAAGGGCTGGAAGGGAATTAAATCCTGTTTCCCAGCCCCAAATGTAGAGACTAAGTTGAAGGTACTGAAGGGTAATTATTTACAAGGAAGTGGCCATTAAGAAATAATATACATGATAAATAAGAAATTGTACATATGTAAATTGAAGCATTTATACTTACCGCTATATGTAGCTCACGTCTCAGAACTGATGCTGAGACAGACAAAGCAATGTGGTTCTCCGTCCTCCAGATTATGGGTGGGTGACTGTAAACCAGCAAAACTCAGTGTGTACTCCAGAGCTATTTGAAAACTGGAAATTAACACAGCTGAATATAGTAATATTTGAATGTAAATTAAAGCAGGAGGCACTTTCGGAGCAGCAAATTTAGGGGGGGAGGGGGCATGCTTAAGAAAATGAAAATATAAGCATTTCAGGCTTTTATAGAATCCTGAAGCAAGCTTGTACTTTCCAAAAGATTTCCCCCACTGTGCTAGAGCAAATTCATTGTATTAGCTGGCTGTAGTTCTCAGCCCCTTGTAAGTAAAATCATCATCTAATTCTAGGTGAAGTGATGAAGTGCTCGATGTTAAATATCCCATCACACACAATTTAAATCAAGAGCAGACAAGTTGGCACAAAAGGCACAATTTTGTGCTACCTTGAGGATTTTGTCTTTTCTGGCACTAAAACAGAGAACACCTGCTACAAACATAGTACCTCTTAATTAGGCTGGAGGGAGGGTTCCCTTATAATAATTCTAGGCTCAGGATATTTGATAATGTAAAATAGAAACTCAGTTACTGCTTGGATCAACTTAATACACGTTTACATGTTTACTGTTGTAATAATGCCTTGGTTTTTAAAAATCTGTCTGATAATGCTATAATGGGGCACTCTGGCATGTCAAAAAATCTTCTGATATTTTTGTTATAGACTATCCCTTGGTATTATAAAAGGGAAATATGGCAACTCACCAATTTGCTTTTGCTCCCATGAGATGATAAAAAGCTGCTGATGCCTTATGAAAACCTTGAAAAGATTTTGAAAGAATTCAGCTTGTCATATTTTCTCTAGTCTTATCTCTCTTTTTATTACTAACAACATTTGCATGAAAACAATCTTTGTTTGGTTGCACTTTGCTTCCCACTAGAAATGAGTCTTCTAATTGTAATGTTACAGTGGATGAGTGTGGAAATGTGTTTTGTGACTAGAAGGCATACTTTTAATAGTGTAAAAGGTATTGTAGCCTTTACTTCCTGCATTCTCTACTTTTTATTATAGGCATGCAGTTAGCCAGATGCTTTTCCTTATAAGACATTCTTTTTAATTGCTTATAAATTCACCAAGCTTTAACCATTCAGGCTGAAATTTTCCTGCTGGGTGTCTGACTCAGGCTGAATTTTTCTGGAAAATTTAAGCAAAAACAGTTCAACTATTTCTTAGAACAAAATATAGGAGGAAATGGTGTCTTTACCCACATTTAAAAAAAAAATCTTATAACCATTTCACTGAAAAACTGTAGTACCTCTATGTTTTATAGCTGGCATTTGTCAAGGGTATTGCTCTGATGTCAGGGATGTGCCTTTTGTCATCCTTGTGAGAATCTGCCTGAATTTGGCCTAGTTATGAGCCTCTGAAAAATCTGTTTGCACATGCTCAGTAGAGACTTGAGAATTTTGCAGCTAAATTCTCAAGATGATTCCATCTGTGCTGGATATGATCTAGCATGAGACTGCAGGGGCTGAAGAGGGACTGATTTCCCCCTGCAATTTGTTCTTTGGCAGCAAGGAGATGCTGTGACACATCACAAGAACTGTGAGAGCAGGGAGAGGTGTTCTTCTCTACTCTGTGTTCCTGCTGCTAACATGGGCAATGAGGAGGAGGAGGCAGCCTGACTTAAATGAAGAGGAATAGGGATCTGGGCCCCAAGGTCTGGGGAAGGGGTGATAGAGGAGGGGAGGCTGGGCTGAGGAGCCAATTGAGGGCAGTCTGGAACAAGGAGAGGCTGGAGGTCCAAGGGCAGAAGGAGCCACACTTTGGGGGTCAGGGAGACATTATAGAAGCAGAAGTCTGAATCCACTAGAATATGCTGTCCTCGTAACCTGGAATAGAACCCAGCATTCCTGAGTCTCAACATTCTTCAGCTGTCAGGAAATAAGCTGTGAAATCCTCTGGCAATGTGTATGTTTCATCTTCCTCTAATGGCTGGCCCACATACAGCATAGTAACCTACTACTGCTCTCAGTTCTTAGCTCAGGTGACAGAAGTCTGCTGTTGATCTAAAGCAATGGTCCCCAACGCGGTGCCCGTGGGCACCATGGTGCCCGCCGGGGCATTTGTGTGCCCGCCTGGTGCCCAGCAGGGAAGAGAAGCCGCGGCCCCACACCTGACGGGGACAGAGATCTCCGGGGCTGTGGGCGCCGGTGTTCTCAGTCCCAGGCAGGTGTGGGGCTGCGGCTTAAGCTGGAGAGAAGCTACAGCCCCGTGCCTGCCAGGGACAGAAAACTCTGGGGCTGCAGGTGCCGGTGCTCTCTGTCCCCGGCAGGTGCGGGGCCCCCCTAGTGCCCAGCAGGAGAGAGAAGCCGGGGCCCCGCACCTGTTGGAGACAGAGTACTCTGGAGCTGCGGTCACTGGTGTTCTGTCCTCACGGCTTCTCTCTGGATTCATATATTATGGAATATTAAATATGATGATTTTTGTATTATTTAATGTACAAATACAAAATAAGCCTTGAAAAATTGTTGGCGCCTACCACACTCTTCTGAAAACATGAATATGCTACTGGCCACAAAAAGGTTGGGGACCACTGATCTAAAGGTTCTAATCCTGCTGAAGAATCATGGGATAGTCAGCATGGTATGATGTGATGGAATTTGTGTTTCTCAGTTTGCTTTTATATAAACAAGAACATTGCACCTTTAACATTGCTAATATAGTTGGTTTTGTATGTAAAGTTGCACTTTAAAGTTAGGAAATGCCAGAATTAAGATTGCCTCTGCAACCTTAATTTGATCCACCTGTGCAGATGCATTATGATGTAGTATTTAATTACATAATCACATACAATTTTCTTTTTGTTCTTCCGGGGTCCCTGTCTTTCAGTGCACAGAATAGATGATGCTGAATGAGCAACTACTCAGTATTTTGTTTTATCATTGTTCAGTGTGTGGTCTTATGCCTTATTTATTACACACCATTCAAATCCTGCTTTGAATACAGAGTTCTTAATTTCATCGCGGGCTTTTCTGTGGTGTTCACCACTGTAGCATCTGTGTACTTCACCACCATAAGTGTATCTTTACAGCACCCTTGTGAGGTAGAGGAGTAGTATCCCTATTTTACAGGTGGGGAACTGAGGCACAGTGAGACTCAAAAGTGTAGACTAATTTTAAGATCCATTTTGATATACTTATGGCTTGATTTTTTTAGACAATATAGTATTATATAGTACTTCATATGTTCACAGCACAGCTCTTACTGAGTTGTAGGTCCAACTTCTCAACACTTTTCAGATCCCAGAAGTTGGGTACCCAGAAAATGAGGAAACATGAGGAATATGGCTACCTGTGAAAAGTTTAGTTCATGTGACTTCTCTCTCTAATATCCTGGGACCAACATGCCAACAACAACACTGCAAACAAAGTTCCTGGGTGATTATAGACAAGGTGGGTGAGGTAATATCTTTTATTGGACCAACTTCTGTTGGTGAAAGAGACAAGTTTTCGAGCTCCACAGAGGAGTTCTTCAAGGTGGCAAAGCCAGGGATAGAATCCAATCCCCCAATGTGACATTCAGCTGCCTAAACCGCAAAATCATCCTTTCTCTTCCTACACCCCTTACAACTTCTGCAACAAATGAGGTAGGGGTGCTACAGACAACCTGGATTAATTCCCTGAGCATTGGAAAAAATAGCATGTGATTGCATAACTAGAGACTGTCATAATGCATATGCACAAGGCAGCTGAATGAAGGTTCTACAGGCAATTTAATTCTGGCATTTTCTAACATCCAAGTACTTTGTAATATTATGTTCTTTCACTGCAACTCTCTCTATGTAATATAATGCTTAGATAGCTAATTTTTGGTTTCTGTATATTGAGAGTTTATTTTTTTATTACATTTACTACAAGTTTATTTAATTTACACAGTCCTTAGCCTGTCTTCCATATTAAGTGTTTTTCTAAGGGTACATTAGATGGCTGCCTACTTATATAGTAATTAGGTTTTAAATTTGATCAGCTATCAAGTATGTAATCAAATGGACAGGAATCAGGATAGAATTGGGGAAATATAACTTTGGAATATCTTTCTTTTTGTGATCCATAGAACTTTACAATTAAGTTTTTGTAGCCCCTCACTTAGTTCAAGCTATCTCAAAACACTTTGTGAACTTATGAGCTAAGTAAGGGTAGTATAGTTACTGTTAAGGCAATTTCAGCAGCTGTTAGGTTCACACACAGCCTTTGACATTAAAGCATGTTTTACAGAGAGCTGTATTAGCATTCTGGTGCTTTTGAAAAGTTCCCTGAGACCTTTAATTTCTGTGTAGACCATCATCAGCAATTGGCAAAAGGATCCTCATTTTGATGTCTCCTCTAAGGCCTGGTCGGGGCATCCCTCCACCAGCCCAAACCCAGCACCAACTCAGCCCCGACCTGGACCTGCGGTGGCTGGGGCTGCCCTCAGTGGTTTTAGTGTCAGAGAGGATGTTCCCAGATGTTGCTTCAAAATTTGCCATCGATGAGTTGATGCAGAGAAAAATACATAGGTGCTCTGAATTACATTAAAAAATTCAGCAGCCTCACTAGAAGCTTGATGCTGCATCACTGACCACGAAGTTCAATGAATGAGAACTGCATGGGACAAAAAAAGCTTGAGGGTTTAACTCTTGGATCTGTCTGCGCTCCTCTGTTCTTTCCTCTCCTGTTGGCACCATTATCGTAGCCCTGTCCTCTCATGTCAGCTATCGCAATTCCCGTATCTTCCAGCTTTTTAAGAAGCACATTTGTCATACAACTCCTGTAGTGTCATCAGTGTCAATACATTCTAGAAAATGCTCTGACAGTCACTATTGCAGGGACATTTTCACTAGGTTCTGTTGTTACAAAACGCACCATTAAAGTCATTTGTTCTGTATGGTTGATGTCAGGTGTGCAGTCCAGAATCAGATCTGCCACAATCTTCTGTTTGACTTTTGTTGCCAATAACTGTATGATCTCATTTTGAATTGTTTTTCCAAGGTAGTGGTGTGTTTACATTTCTTGCGTGGTGACTCTTAGATGCTTCTGGAGTACAGCATCAAACTCGGCCATCAGCTCCACAATTTTAAGGAAGTTTCCATTGTTTGGCACATACAGCTGATCTGAAGTGCCACACAGTGCTAGGTTTTGGGTAGCAAGCATTCTCACAATGTCAATGAGCCTTCAGAACATTTTGCCAATAAAAAGACTCTGATGCAATCTTCTCTTGATGCTGATCATCTATGGTGGCCTTTAACCTTAGTCTCATGTCAAGCTCTTTCCACTTATGGAATGCTCTCTGGTGATTTGCTTCCTTCTCATGGCATGCCAGATTTCTAGCGGAATTTTTCCAGTCCGTTGTTCCTGTAGAGCTCAATGTGGCTGGAACATTAGACTAAAAGAGTTTGCAACAAAAACAGTATGCAGCATTCTGGGTTTTTGAGTACATAAGCCATGGCCTCTCCACTTCGTCACCATTGGGGATTTCACGCCAGTAATGTGTTGGATGGAAACTTCTATTTTCATTGTCTTTGGGGAACATGAAGTTTTTCACTTGCTGTGGCCCATGCAGTACAAGGAAGTCCCTCAGGCTACTGCTCAGGCAGGTCCACAGTCCTGGATCATCTAGACTTAAGGAACTAAACTCAGCAGCAGCTGTTTCTTGCGCCTCCATCACACTCTTCTCTGATCTACACTTTTCTTCAGGAATGTGCATGGTTACATCCATCTGAAATGGATGTATGGATGCTGCAGTAGCTGCCAGGTCATCTGCACTCTGACTAACTGGAAGATCAGGCATCTCCTCACCACTCATCCTCACTGGGGCTGGAAGGCTCACTGTGAACATTTGTGTCTGTATCTCAGGAGAGCTCCTTCCTGCTTAGATAGAAAAGCTTCCTTTGCTTGCTTGCTTTTTCTGAATGCTGCCCCAGAGGGGTGTTTTCTTCTTTCACTCATGACTGCTGTTCTGTGCCAGCTCTAGTGGCTCTCAACACTCAGTTGAAGGGGACAAATAGGCAGGCTGGTAGCAGGGCCTGAGTGAGGGAAGATATCAGCGTCTTAAGGGCCTAACTGGCTCCTACTACTTCAGTTGAATGCCTGTTCTCAAGTGGGTTCAGGGAAGCAGCAGGAACCAGGAAGCTCTCAGAGAATCTGGTGTTAATCAATCCAGGCTCTTGGGGGGTGCTAGAGAGGTACATAAGAGGCTCCTCCTCTCTCTCCCTGAAGCAACTGCTGCTTTCTGTTGTTCCCTTTTCTCCTGCCTGCCTGTTATGTCTCTTGTGCCCTCCTTCCTCCTGCACAGCACTCCACTATCTCTGTGCATCTAGAGCAGAGAGAATACATATGCAGCAGCAGCAGACACAATTTTTTACACTCTGGGTCCTAGTGGTGCCCCGCCACAGTCTGGCACCTGAAGCAGCCGCCTCAGTTCGCCTCATGGTAAGGCCAGCCCTGGACCTCTATCATTACAGTAGGACTGGCAAAAACAAAGAGCAACTTCTTATTTCACAACCAAAAAAAGGGCACAAGCACAACTCAGAATGTTTTTTGAAACGCTAGATTAAAATGTTAAAAAGTGTATTGTAGTCATCTTACAAAGCTAGAAGTGATCTACTCGACTTGCGTCTGTAAATACAGATGTTTCTCAATTAACGGTAATACCCTGACCTTCCCAGTATGAAAGGAGACAAATGATTGCTAAACTTTCAAAAGTTTTTTTTTCTTTATATACAATACGTAAAACCCGTGGCCTTGGGATGAGCAAGTTTTTCCTCTGTCATTTCATTTAATGGGATTTCTTTCCCCTTTCTAACTTTTCTTTTATTATAATGGAAAGTAGCACATATCAATAAAGTAACTAGAAAGTATAAAATATGTACAGTCAAGGACAGACATAAGAACGGCCATGCTGAGTCAGACTACTGGTCGATCTAGACCAGGGGCGGGCAAACTTTTTGGCCTGAGGGCCACATTGGGTTTCCAAAATTGTATGGAGGGCCGCGTAGGGGAGGCTGTGCCTCCCCAAACAGCCAGGCATGGCCTGGCCCCCTATGTGACTCCCCCTGCTTCTTGCCCCCTGACAGCCCCCTCAGGGACTCCTGCCCCATCCAACACCCCCTGTTCACTGACGGCCCCCCTGGAACCCCTGTCCTCTGACTGCCTCCAGAACCCCTGCCCCTGACTGCCCTCCCACCGCCCCATCCAACCTCTCCTCTCATTCCTGACTCCCCCCCCGGGACACCTGCCCCATCCAACCACCCCTTCTCCCTGTCCTCTAACCACCCCTGGAACCCTTGCCCCTGACTGCCCCCTGCCACCCCATCCAACCCACCCCTCCTTCCTGACTGCCCCCCTCGGACCCCTACCCCCATTCTACCCCCCTCTTCCCTGCCCTCTGGCTGCCCTGCCTCCTAGCCACAACCCCCACCCCCCCAAACTCCCCTGCCCCCTTACCGCGCTGCCTGGAGCACTGGTGGCTGGCGGCGCTATAGCCGTCTGCTCGGAGCAGCAGGGTAGGCAGCTGTGCTGCCTGGCGGGAGCCAGCCACTCCATCGCGCAGCACAGAGCACCGGGTCAGGCCAGGCTCTGCAGCTGCACTGCCCCAGGATCTCGCAGCCCCGCCACCCAGAGCATTGCGCTGGTGGCGCAGTGAGCTGAGGCTGTGGGGGAGCGGCCGGGGGTTAGCCTCCCAGGCCAGGAGCTCAGGGGCCAGGCAGGAGGGTCCTGCGGGCTGGATGTGGCCCACGGGCCATAGTTTGCCCACCTCTGATGTAGCCCATTATCCTGTCTTCCAGCAGTGGCCAGTGCCCGATGCTTCAGAGAGAATGATCGGAACAAGGTAATTATCAAGTGATCTGACCCAGTTTCTAGCAATCAAAGACAGATGCGCACAATAAATCCAGATTTTTCAAAAGTGGCCAGTGATATTTTGGGTGCCCAACCTGAGATACGTTTTAAGGGTACTGATTTTTCAGGGGGGGCTGAGCAATGTTTTAAGTATCTCAAGTTGCATACCCAAAAAGTGAGACCCTTGGAATTACTAGTCATGTCTGAAAATCTGGGCTCCAGCAATTGATATCACAGATCTTAAAATTGAACGTTTCCCATTTACTGTTGTGTAGAACAATAGCTTGGTGGTATGCACTTCCTTGCAATGGAAAAGAGGCTTCTATCTTTAAAGTTAGTTTCATACTACCTGTTGCTGAGGGCAAAGATACAGTAAGGGGCAAAAATTTTAAGGTGAACAAAGA
This sequence comes from Mauremys reevesii, assembly GCF_016161935.1. Lineage (NCBI taxonomy): Eukaryota > Metazoa > Chordata > Testudines > Geoemydidae > Mauremys > Mauremys reevesii. The sequence continues at coordinate 66,771,878 of NC_052630.1, read as the reverse complement.
CGGTGACTTCATAAAACTCAGATCTCACAGGGCTTGGCTACACTTACAAATTTGCAGCGCTGCAGCAGGGTGTGAAAACGCACCCTCTCCAGCGTTATTCCCCACAGGGAGGTGGAGAGCTCTCTCCCAGCGCTGGCGCTTTGACTACACTTAGCACTTCAAAGCGCTGCCACGGCAGCGCTTTGAAGTGCTAAGTGTAGCCACAGCCACAGAGTCTCTGCCGGTCTAAACCAATAACCTGATGAAATGCCCTAGTGGCCCCCCTGCCAGGTAACACCTTGTTGCCTCATCCACTTTGTACTGTAGTTTTCAAACCACAGTCCTTTCACACTCTTTCATAATGGAGAAGAATCTGTCAGTCTTAAATAATGGCTCTTCCTGCCAGTTAAGACTTAGTTTGCTGCAGCTTTATTTATTTAGAACGTGTCTTTCTTGTGGAGAGGAAAAGCATAGAATTGCGAGATGAGTTGTGGAAATTAGTGCAGTGGGGATTGTTGACAATGAATAAAGATTTGGTCTACAGCTGCGGAGAGGAAATAAATAGCAAGTGGACCAAATAGAGGATGTAACCAACCAGCCGTATCTATCTTATTAAAGCACTTTATTTTGATCTTCTCTGCTTGATATTGTTGTAATATTCCTTATTTCATGTAACCAGTGTCTATAGTTGTTAAGAAGGATGGTGGTTCATGAAAGAACTGGCACAGAAGATGATCAGGCAGCATCAGTGGTTTAAAAAACAAACAAACCAACCAACAAAAAACTTCCTTCCAGCTGCAGTTGCCTCTTTCTCCTGGATGAAGATCTGACCACAGTGATCCACCTGGGTGTTGCCTCCAGAGCGGATTTATTGTAACTTTCTTTGTTGTAGCCTGAAGGTGAATGCCATGCAGAGGCAGCTGTTTGTGTGGAATTATAGTTCATTTGCCTTCTCAGTGGGATGAGTCATGGTGAGCACATCATTCCTGTGCTCTGATTCCTCCCCTGGCTCTCAGGCAGTTTGTATTTTCAGTTCAAGGGGTTCTTTGGTTGGTCCTGCCCCCAGTAATGGACCAGCCATGCCATCATCTTGCCCAGGCTTGTGCAAAACGATGTCCTCCTGCAAGTGATCCCACTCCTATCCATTTAGGAGAGCAGGGCATTACCTTGTTCATGGTGCATGCTATTCCCATAAGCCCTCAGGCTGTGGGTAGATGGATCACACACTTGAGCTGACTTTTTAAAAAAATTATGCCGCATCAGAAAAAAGGTACCTGCTACCAATAAAAGCCCCCCCCCCCAAAACAAACAAACAAACAAAAAATCCCAGCAGTAAGTGGAGGTTAAATTTAAATTCAGAACAAGCTCATGATGTTACAAAGCCATGAAACCAAGAAAGATGAACAGCAGCTAGTGTTAAATATTCCGAGTAACTAACATACATGCCAGGAAAACAATGCAGCAGTAACACATGGGCATATCTAATACACAGTGAGAAGTGACCTGGAAATAACTGGCACCAAACACTCTCCCTTCTGTAAAACATGGCAGGTCAGAAGTTATGTGGAATGGTAGCAATACACTAAATTATTAAGTTTTGGAAGAATTTGCAGCTAGGATCTGTAAATGAGAAAACTGTTGAGTTAGCCAGCCACCAAGATGTGGTCACCTGTTTGCACTTTATGTAAAATTTGATATCAGGGTCTTTTCTTTATTATGGCCTTGGCAACGGCAAACCAAATGCATTAGGGGATGGAGAGGGGAAAACAAATTTGTGAGGGCAAGATGCATTAAGGGAAAGAAGGATATTTTATAATGAACAAAGGCTTTCAAGTGTATTAATAGTGAAATCCCACACCAGGCAGACAGCCCTGGTGACAGAAGTGGGATGAAATCCAATAGTACAAAGTGCAAGATCATGCACTGAGAATCTAATAATAAGCTGGGGGCTCATCAGTTGGAAGTGACAGAGGTGAGACCTGGTTGGGTCAATTACAGGATGACTGTGATCCACCAGTGTGATTCAGCTGTGAAAAATGCAAGTGCGATCTTAGGATGTATCTGGTGAGGCATTTCCAGTATAGATGGAAAAGTATTAATGCAAATGTACAAGGCACTGGGAAGACCTCGTTTGGACTCCTGTGTACAATTCTGGTCACCTGTGTTCCAGACAGATGAATTGAAATTCAAACTAGAACAGGTGCAGAGAAGAGCTACTAGGATGATCAGAAGAACAGAGAGCTGTCTTCTGTGTGGAGACTGGAAGAGCTTGGCTTGTTTAGCCTAGCAAAAAGAAAGCTGAGAGGGGATATGATTGTTTTCTCTTAATACATTTGGGTGGGGGGGATGTCAATAAACACCAGGGAGGCTGAAGAGTTATTTAAGATACAGGACAATGCTGCCCCAAGAACAAATGGATATAAACTGACTATGACAAAATTTAGGAGATTCCACCACCTCCCTAGGTAACCCATTCCAGTGCTTCACCTCTCTCTGAGTGAAAAAGTTTTTCCTAATATCGAATCTAAACCACCCCCACTGCAACTTGAGACCATTACTCCTTGTTCTGTCATCAGGTACCACTGAGAACAGTCTAGATCCATCCTCTTTGGAAACCCCTTTCAGGTAGTTGAAAGCAGCTATCAAATCCCCGCTCATTCTTCTCTTCTGCAGACTAAACAATCCCAGTTCCCTCAGCCTCTCCTCATAAGTCGTGATATTTTTCAAGATATTTTTCTCTTGTCTTGTTCTCGTAAATAACAGAACAGTTTTGACTGAAATTTTCCAAAAACATTCAGCCTGAGGCAGCCATCTGACATGGAAAAAATTAACACAAATGTTAAAGTTTGGCACAGTGATAAGCAACTGAAAATAGGGTCTTATAATGGGGAAATGACAGGCAATCCTACAATAGGTGCGGCTGACAGCCTGGCCTACATACACAGTACATTACCTAATGTAGTACTAGATAGGTTTGTTGGGTTTTTTCAATTCTCTTTGAAGCATCTGGAATTCCACTGCCAGAGGCAAGTGATGTGCCTAAAAGGACCATTCATTTTATCTGGTGTGGCAAGTGCTATATTCCTTTAGATGAGCTATTACTACAAATTATCTATTTACGATATAATAATCCCTCAGACATCTGCTCTTAGTGAAGGTTGTTACTAAATAGAATGAGATTCAACATAAAATAATTGTATAGTTGCAATAATATATGTCATGAGTAGGACTAGCCTTGGAAATTTCTGGTGAGACTATATCTCAGTGCTATAGATCAGTTGCCATATATAAAGATGGGAGAGTTTTTAGCAGCAAGCTTCATTCTAGGAGCCATTTGACTCTTCTAGGTTCATTTAATTTCTATAAAATAAAGGGCTAAAATCTGTTTTTTGCCCACTTGTGATGGGTGGGAAAGGTCATCTTCCCCCTTAGCATTAAATGGACAAGGGGAGCCAGAATTTAGTGCTAACTGTAGTTTTACTCTCTCTTTTAAATCTGCATTGATGTCCTTATTCAACAGGGCTCAGATTGGGCTGGTACTAGAGAAAAAAATTTAGATTTCTTATTAGGAATCAGATCCTCTGTTGGTGTAAATTTGTGTAACTACATTGATTTAAATGGAATCACATCATGTCCAATATAAATGCTTACTTTGTACTCCAGCAGCTTAGTGAATTTCATAAAGAACAAAGGAAGTTCTAAATTTTCACATGCCTCGTAAATGGAGACCTCACCAGAGGTTTCTTATACATTTGTGGATCACATGGCACAGACTCTGTCTCTACAAAAGCCATCCATTTCTTTTCATGGGGAGACCTGTAGGGCCTTTTCCTGCAAATTCTACTTTGCACATGCATAAGTGTTTGCAGGAAAGTGTAGGAGCAGGATTTTATATAACACTATAAGAATTAATGTATGATTTGATTTCATCCTGCTAGCCACCCTTTTTGAATAGCAGAAAGAAATGACCCTCTGGGACTATGAGATTCTGTTTTCCCGTATGTATTACAAATTAGGCACTCTAGTTAAATATACATTTCTTTGTTTTAAGGTTTAGAAAGTAAAAAACAGGATCTTGTGTTGTATCTATGTTAAGGAGATTAGAGGAATGTTGAGGGCCGGAAGCCTCAGTGTGAATTGTTTTAGTTATAAGATTTAGCAAGGCTTGATTTATGATGTATTATGCTGAATATACAATACTGCTGTCTGTATACCATTGAAGGTTTCTGTAAGAGGTTGTTTGTGTGAATGAGGAATGCATGCATCAGGAAAAGATAAGGTGTGAAAGCCATCACAAATGTCCAGATGGACAAGAAGAAGTGAGAGACTTGGAAAGACCAGGAGACAATCAGAAAACATCCATTGTATCCCATGTTAAACATGTTAGCAGCATTGACGACCTCAGAGGTGAGGCAGGCACCACCGAAGGCGAGACAACAAAAAGGAGATAACGGTGGGAAGTCGGACAATAATCATCAAATGATAACACCACTTAAAGACTAATGATTACAGGATGACATTGCAAAATGCATGGACTCAAATGGGAATTTACAACTATAAAGCTGGGATGTTTTTGCCATGGAACTCTGGGTTCAGTCTTGCAAGGCCTTGGAGCATCGGATCGCGACCAACAGAACGCAGCTCAACACTCGTGGTCAATCTAACTGGCCATTAGATTGACTTGAGCTACAACCGACTGGTAACTATAAACATCACTGCAGGACTATATATATATATAATTGTGTGTGTGTGTGACAGAAAAGCATATGCTAACTGTTGTATTTTCAATAAATGCTGCATATTTACCTACCTCTATAAAGATCCCGTGTGCTTTGTATAAGCATAACAAAAGGGCCTTGTACTGAAAGGGTTTGTACTCCTAAAATTCTGAAATGTCTGTAGTTAATATAGTGATGGAAGAGTAGTGAATAAATAAATACTACTCTTTTCAAAATCAAACTATCCCTATTGTTTTCAGTGAATGTTTTGTTGTCTAAAAGTTTAATTGCCTTTATTAAACACAAAGGTTTTTAATTGTTTTAAGTATGATCAAATTTAAAATAATATATGTAAAATGGATATAAAAACCAAATATCCTTACCTGTCTTATAAATAACACCTTAAATTACTAAACTGAAAGATTTAATGTGCTTTGCACTCTTAATTCTATTAGCTAACTTTGCACAATACAGTGCACTTTGGCTTAATAAGTTTCACTTTCTTTTAATATTCAGTTTCACTTTCTGATTGTCATGCACCAGCACACTGCTAGGGTATTTGGAGTTGCAAATGTGAATATTTAAATTCAAACAAACTGTTTACACTGAAATTAAGAAAAGAAACATTTTTAATAATTTTGGGGCCTAAAGCATCTGAAAGAATCTCTTTAATCCTAAAATTATAAATGGTAGTAATGAATTGTTTTCCTATCTGTTTTTTGTAATTTGCAATATTTTTCACCAAAAGATTGTTTCTTGTTAGATACTGAACTCTCTTGGCCATTAGTATTCTTTTCTTTGTATGAAAGTATCACATCCTCTCTCTGACTGATTGTGCAGTCATAGCTGAGGTGAAGATCCAGCTTTAAACATTGCAAGATAAATCATTTCCACATTCTTGCTTAAGAGGCTATTTTAGTGTAGAGTAGTGTAGGAAAGCACATTTTCTGTTGAGAGCTAATGCCACTGTCTCCTTGACCCAAGGTCTTAACAATTTTTGAGCAAGGTAGGTATGGTGATTAGTCTAGGAAATTGTTTTGTAAACAAAACAAAATTGTTCTGTAGAAATTTCTCTACCTTGCAGGGTTGTTGAGTGACACAAGTTTTGACTAGGTGTAGTGTTTTATGCATGGTATTAACAAACTTGTGTTCTTGTCCTTTCTTATTTATAGAAATACTGGCTCAATATTCAGGCTTCACACAAAGGATCTGGCAAAAGGAAACCTGTTTCTCAACCCTGTATTGTGCACAACTGTTTTACTACCATTGTAGCCACTAGGGCCTTATTCACTAGGGAAAAAGGATATATTGTTAATCCTGTGTTGCAATCCTAGTGGAGACAAGGCCATTTTGGTTTTAAGATGTTATCTGGTTGAGGTAAGCCCTAGGGATTCACCTCTTATGACCACCAAAATATTTAGCTGAGCCAGTGAACATAGGTTAAAACGGTAACAGTGTCCTCTAGGATCATAAAATGGGATTAGCTAAAATGAGTTAGTTTAGCATGGGTTAAAGCTATGTGTTTTCCCAGTTGAAGACACAGCATCATGGGCCTCATATGCTAGACTTGAGCCCTTTGGATATGTGCAGTACATCCCTTGCCTCTCCCTCGCTTGCCCCATAATGCTCCCAGATACTTCTCCACATTGTCACTATTCTACTCCAGAGCATATGAGGTTTGCTGAATGCCCCTGAGAGGCCTCTCCTTGGTCTTCTCACTCATGCAGCAGGGCCATGACAGTTCCACGGTATTTAGAGTCTTCTAGTGGGTCCACAGAGAAGTGACAGCATTTCCCCTTATTACTGTTTTTTATTAAAAAAAAAAAAAAGCATAAGGAGGCCTTGAACACCTGAAAATCCCCTTAAAAACACAAGGAATTAATGTATATTTTAAAAGAGAAAAATTATACATACCGTATATACTCATTCGTAAGCCGAATATTTTTGGTAAAAAAGTGATGCATCAAAGAGCAGGGGTCGTCTTATAAACGGGTCTACACCAAAATTTGATGATTTTAAACTCTATGGCAGGGGTTGGCAATCTATGGCATGTGTGCCAAAGGTGGCACGTGAGCTGATTTACTGTGGCACACTGCTGCCCGCCTGGTGTCCCCATCGCTGTCCCTGCTCAGCCTGCTGCAGGCCTGGATGGACGGAACCCCGGGCCGGCAGCGGGCTGAGCGGCTCCCACCTCCTATCTGCCCCCCCCCGGACTCCTGCCCCATCCAACCCCCCCTGTTCCCTGACAGCCCTCCCCGGGACCCCTGCCCCATCCACACTCCCCTGCTCCCTGTCCCCTGACTGCCCCCAGACCTCCACCACCCCATCCAACCCCTCCTCTCATTACTGATGGCCCCCCTGGGACCCCTACCCCATCCAACCACCCCTTCTCCCTGTCCCCTGACTGCCCCCCGAACCCCTGCCCCTGACTGCCCCCTGCCGCCTCATCCAACCCCTGACCCTGACTGCTCCCCGGGATCAGGGGTGGCTCCAGGCCCCAGCACGCCAAGTGCGTCCTTGGGGCGGCATGCCGCGGGGGGCGCTCTGCCGGTCGCCGGGAGGGCGGCAGGCGGCTCCGGCGGAACCTCCCTCAGGCGTGCCTGCGGAGGGTCTGCTGCTCCTGCGGCTTCGGTGGACCATCCGCAGGCACGCCTGCGGGAGGTCCACCTGAGCAGCGGGACCGGCGACTGGCAGAGTGCCCCCCTCGGCGTGCCGCCGTGCTTGGGGCGGCGAAATGGCTAGAGCCGCCTCTGCCCGGGTCCTCTGCCCCTATTCAACCCCCTGTTTTCCCCCTGACCACCACCCACACCCCCGCTCCCTGACCACCAATCCGAACTCCCCTGCCCTCTATCCAACCCCCCTGCTCCCTGACCCCTTACCGCACTGCCTGGAGCCTGGGTGGCTGGCGGTGCTACAGCTGCGCCGCCCAGCCAGAGCCGAGCCATACCACTGCCGCCACTGTGCAGCACAGAGACCAGGTCAGGCTGGGCTCTGCAGCTGTGCTGCCCCAGGAGCTCACAACCCCGCGGCCCAGAGCATTGCGCCGGTGGCGGAGTGAGCAAGCTGAGGCTGCAGGGGAGGGCCTGGGCGTTAGCCTCCCGGGCCAGGAGCTCGGGGGCCGGGCAGGACGGTCCCATGGGCCGGATGTGGCCCACGGGCCGTAGTTTGCCCACCTCTGATCTATGATGAAAATTCCATTAGTAACAGTTCAGACAACATACTGATGGGTTTTGAAACTGTCTAGTTTAGCTGGTTGAAAAATGGGGAGAAAAATTCCACCAAAAATATTTATTTGTTTCTCTCTTTCTCATAGAAACTCGAAAATTTTCAGCCAACTTTATTTATAACCTAGTTTGAGTCAATTCCTGTATGTTTTATAATACAATTATATGTTACTCAGGAAAGATTAACCCAGTGAAGTCCTGCTGTTACTTGGCTCTACAGTTGGGATGACAACACAACAAGTTAAAGTATCAAGTTTTATTCATTCTATGTTGGATGTTAGCTTGTTAATGTTAACTTGCCTTTTGTTGTTCAGTGGTGTATGTTATCACTGCTTTTAGGGCTTATTGACATTTCCCCCCACCTCCCCCCCGAAGTAGCTATATTCCCAGTAACCTTATTGTAGATGTATTGCAGCATATGTTAGTTGAGTAAACTTTTCTGATGCAAGACAAATATCTCTGTGTAGCAAGAAGCGGGTTCTCTGGGATTCTGAACTCTTGGGAGAAGACTAAAAAGGATATTCAGGATAAAGAGATTCTTGTCTGATTATTGGCTTGCTTTTGGAATGTATGTATCACTCATTTTAATAACGGTAAGTTAATTCTAAAGATTAAGGTTGCCATTTAGGCACAATCCTGGGACGTGGGGAGTGTGGAGCTACACTACTGTAGGGGAAGAATCAGAGGCATCCTGCCTCAGTGAAGCAGAATGCCTCCCAGCATGCAGCCAGAGTGCGCACACTGCTGCATCCCTTTATGGTGTGCAGTAGCTTCTCTCTCTCCTCCCCCATGAGGCTGCCTGGCTCTGCTGACCAGAATGCAGGGAGGGTGAAAGGAGGTCTCTGCCTACTCTAATGACAGGTTTCAGAGTAGCAGCCATGTTAGTCTGTATCCGCAAAAAAAACAGGAGTACTTGTGGCACCTTAAAGACTAACAAATTTATTTTAGCATGAGCTTTCGTGAGCTGCAGCTCACTTCGTCGAAGCTTCATCCGAAGAAGTGAGCTGCAGCTCACGAAAGCTCATGCTAAAATATATTTGTTAGTCTTTAAGGTGCCACAAGTACTCCTGTTTTTTTTCTGCCTACTCTGTGCCCCATCTCACCTCTGGGAGAGTACTGGGGGAGCAGTCCCTTCAAATCCTGGAATGCAGGACCTGCAGTTCTGCTTAGCCCTTGGAGTTATGCAGGGAGTGTTGAGAAGCATCTTATTCCTTCCTGCTCCGTGTTGTGCACCCATTTTTAAGAGTTAGGAAGAATTCAGCCCTAAGTGAATTCCACCTTCTTACCTCAAGCATCAGCTTTAAGGAATGCTTGTTAGAAACACCATCTTGCTGCTGGCTCCTTAAGGGACTGTCAGAGTTTCGGACATAAAGACAATTAAAATGAGGCAATGAACAAACATAACGTACAAAGAGCACACCTACAGGAAAACCTGTTAATAAAGATAGGTAAGTAATAACATGGGGATGAGTGCGTATGCCACTTGGACTCAAGTATTCCTAAGTAAAAGAGTTACAATTGAACTGGAGGGCTGGAAAATTAGTTCCATATGTTGGAAGAAGCTGCTGTACCTCTAAGTATAATGGAGCCTAGTTACTGTTATAGTTATTTTAATACTGTTAATAGTAATAATATATGCAGCAATGACAATGATTAGCAAGCCCAGCAACATTTATCAGCTGTGGGAACTGAAGGACAAACAAACTGTGGAATAACCATAAAGTATTGTTCGTGAATCCTTATCTCTTACTTCCTTCAAGCTGTCTGTCAATCAGTTACCTGTACAACCTGATCTTTGATGCCTACAGTTATGAGATTTATTTTCAAAGCAACACCCTGGGCACACAGCCACATAAGATTCCACCAGTGTTAATAAAGATAAATACCCACGCACTGGTTTAAAAAATTTCCCCATTAACTTTCCAGAATCATCAAAGTGAACCAAATTCCTTATGTGGATGTTGGACTAGTATGCTGTACAGCAGCAGAAAACATGAGGGCATTGTGATACATTGCCCTAAAGTAAAAGCAGGTATTGCACATATCATATGCACAATATAATTGAGTATTACTTCGGGCGGAGGATCTGTAGCAAAATCACCCAAGGCTTTTTTTTCTTTTTGCATGAATTGCAGTTCAATGTTAGGTGAAGAAAAAATAATGAATTATTACTTGGAAATATGTTCAGTGACAACTGCATATTTAATTGTTTCATGTTTCTATTCCTCCTTTCTTTCCCTGAATGGCAATTCTTTACAAAACATCTATTCATACTAAATTAAACAAATTCAGAATATCAGATACTGGCCTTGATGAGCACAGAGCACTAAATGCAGTGACTGATATGTACATAACTGGAAAATGTTTTTCAATTTTGTATGACAATATAACAGTCTGATTGCATTTGACAAGAAATGAAGGTTTACAAATTCTACAAACTAATAAGTAAAGATCTGACATTACTTGTATTACCTATTTATTTCTAAATCAGAAAAGCTACTTTTTATAGTTGATAGACAAAGCAAGACTGTCTAATACTTAAAATATTTGTGTACTAAGGTACTTATTAATTAGATATTTTTGAAAAGCACGTGATCAAATACAATGCACTACAGTACTTTTCTAATGAATTATATTAGTGAAAACAAAATTTATGTGGTTGGCTCATGCCCTTAAAAGATTTAAGCTTTGATTTCTACAAGTGATTCATAGCAATTAAATATTTTTTCACACTGGACATACAGTACTATTGACTCACATCAGACAAATATAGCCAAATTCAGTGTTAGTGAAAATTAGGTTATTAAATTGAAAGTAAATGTGTAAGCCAAAGGTGTGTTTTATGTATGAAGAGATCATTGAGGATAGTATAGTGCAGTGGCTCCTAATCTGTGAGCTGTTTTTAGTGCCATGTAATATAATTCTGTAACCTTATTGTTTCTTTAGGTATCCGGATGCTTCTTTGCACAGGGGTCTGGTACTGTTTTTGCCAGTATTTCAGTTAAACATGCTGAAAGTAATTCTAAATGAAATGATGGTAAAAACAGGTCCAGTTGCAGGAGGAGTTTACATTAAGGCTTTCAACATTGCTGGACAGGGTCTCAAATGGACAGGAGTCAGTACCAGTGGGGATATTTTTGTAAACATTCTCAGTGTAGAGAAGACTTAATAGGGGAACAACAAAACTAACTATCCCAAAGTGCTGTTGAATGCACAAAGAAAAACTGAAAAAATAGAGAATTACTTTTTCCCAACACTTTATGCTAGAGTAATTTTAGGTGTTAACTTGCAACTCGAGTAGGTACCGAATTTTCAGATACAAGTGTGATATTTAAAAAAGTGGACGGTGGTGTTTACCCAGTGCTTAAAAAAAGGGTATTTCTTTGAACTAAACTGGAAACATTAAAATCTGACTTAGGATACGTCTACACTGCAGACAGACATCTGCGGCTGGACAAGCCAGCTAACTCGGGCTTGTGGGGCCTGGCCTGAGGGGCTGTTTAACTGTGATATAGATGTTTGGGCAAGCTCTGGGACCCTCCCACCTCATAGGGTCCTTTTAATTGCAGTGCAGACATAGAACTCAGCAATCTTTGGCAGCAGTGGTTACTTAGCCCTCAGGAGCACAGATGGTTCTAGTAATAATTAGTGGTAGCAAAATATAAAATGTTTTCTGTCAAACGTCTATCTTACTATGACACAAGGTTTTGGTCTATTTAAAGATTAAGTGTGGGATTTACAAAAGGCAAACCTCCTCCAAAATAGGAAGTAACCTTTTGTATTTATTTCAAAGAACAAAATATAGACACTTTGCTAATTGGAATATTATGATAGGTATTTTGCATCTTTAAGAACCCCTGAGACTGCTTGTCCACGTCCTTATTCAGTTTAAAAAAAATTCTGTGCAGTATTAGCTACAGTTTCCTGGCAGAATTTTATTACAGATTCAGGTGGCATGCAATGATTTTCATACAAATCTAGAAGTTGAGATTTTTCCCTCGGCCTTCTCCCTGTTTAACTTTTTGCCTCCTTACCATGCTTTGCTATCTGCTCCATCCCATCTGCCTCTTTCTTTCCCTGAAACCTTCCCTGTTAATAGCCTCAGCTCTGCTTAGATTCCTTTGCTGGTCCAACAGATCACTCGTATGATGACTTTTAGTGTGTGTACAGTGTAAGGGCCATCTTTTCTCCCTGTTTTTACCTGTAGGTCTAGGCATTTCATTCCATTTATTTTGGGAGAGGCACAGGCTTTTCTCTTTGCTGGCTTTAGTCATTAAGAGCTATGTATCATTTTTAAACATTGCCGATAAGCTCTGAGACTTTTGTAATTAGACATCTTAATAAATAAAATAATAAATAACCACTAGCATTGCTAAACCTTACTGCCAGCTGCTGACACAGCTGTCTCATTTTGCTGCACCATAGAAATCTTATATTCTGTAAAGCTTTCACTATTGGAGGTGACTTTGATTACATTGCATGCCAAAGGGGGAAACATTATGGAGCATAGCATCTCTTCACTGCTGGTAGGTTTTTAAAGCAAAATCAACTGTAGTGGACTACAGCAGCTAGCATTGGTGACTATTAATATTTTATTAGAGGTAAGAAACGTTAGAGGAGGATCTGGGGAGGAGATGGTAATTGGTGAGGGGAATATCTTCTCTGAAGTGATCTGGAGACATAGTTGAATGACTAAAGTAGATATTTGTTTAATAGGTCATGGAGCCAGTGTGACCCCCACCTTAATTAAGGGAAAAATGCAGATAGTTTACCAGAAATGAAATAAATGTGCTTGGATGGACTGAAGGTCAAGAGGGGCATTCAGCTTCTCCTATTTAAAAAAAGTATTTTTAAAAAATCAGAGTTATTTTGTCTGGCTCTTGATTGTTGGGCTGCCCCAGAACGTATCATTCAATGGGGGTAAGTGATATCAGAAACGGGACAAGTGGAGCTGGCTTCTTATTTCAGTAGGCAGATTTGAAACATTTATTATTTTACATAGACTAATACATCTCAGTACTGATGGACCAGCTCCATTGGAATTGTGAAAGCACAGAGTTCTGGTCTGTCAGCACATTTGGGAGCTGAATGGAATGATTGTTTAAAATAAAGGTTACAATGAAAGTAGTTGTGTGTTGAATGCTCCTATGCACCTTACTATTGGGGAAATCAACATGTAGTTTGAACCTCTAGCTGCAGTTCACCACTGAAGTCCAAATACTGTATAGAAATTAGTTTAGATTTTGATTTAGGTGTATTTAAGGACTGAGGGCTTGTGTACACACTGGGTTAACTTGGGTGTGATTTTAAACTGATTTAATTACACCAGTGAAAAAGGCTGTGTTGCTATTCGTATTTCAGCTTTAATGAGTTTGTCAGGTAGAAAGAGGTTTAAGCCAAACCAAAAAAAGCAATTCAAACAGAAATAAGGGTGCCCACACGGGGGTTTCCACTGGTTTAACTGACACAGTTTAATTAAATCAGTGCAGGTTTGTGTCTAGACAAGGCCTTAGGATAAGGTTACAAACAGGATGTTGGAAAATGGCTGCTGAGTATAAGAAAATTGGCCCCTTTTTAATTTCAGGATTTTTCTGAAGAACCTTTTTCTGAGAGCTTATTTGCTTTTCCCATTGTGACAACAGACTTTACAATGCAAACCTTGTTTAAGCTTCAGTGTTGCTTTTGTTTAACTAGCTCTGCTGAAAAGCCAAACAATAGTTACAGCAAAAGTGTAAACTATTCACTCAGGCTGGACCGATTCTGATCTAATTTACACCACTGTAAATCAGGAGTAATATTATGGGTTTCTGTGGAATTTCTCTTGATTTACACAGCAGTATGTAAGATCAGAATCTGGACTCTTCCATGCCTCTGGGAAGTGTTAAGTGAAGCGATTTAGTGAACAAGCACTCCTATTCGAATAAAAAAAAGAACCCCCCCCCCACACACTCTGAAGAGTTTAGTGAGAACACTCTCCTTGAAGTAACAGGGAGTTTTTCCTGATTGGGACATTCTCCCTCCACTTTTTTGCATGTATAGCCTCTATTTGTGTCAGGTGTGTTTCCAATCTCTTGTGTCAAGAGATTGGAAACAATTCAGTCACATTCTTTCTTTCGCAATTCTGTATGAATTGCAAGAGAGAACACAAACCCTTTTATCTCTACAAGCTTCTGCATCAACCACATAGGAGTTTGTGCATTAGAGATTACCTCTGAAAGTTACCTCTGGTGATTCAGCAGATAATTCTGCAATGACCAGTCTCATTAGCGATCAGCAACGTTGAAGAAAAAATAGGCTTGTGTCTTCCACTTTGCTGCCCGCTGTTGCATCATTTGAATTGCTTCAGGAATGATTAGGTGTACTTACTAATGAAGCAACATTGCTAGAGCCACCTTTGTGTCATTTTTCACTTATCTTCATTCAGAAGCATACCTGCAAGAGAGGTTAAAAATTGGTCCATTCTTTGAAGTTAATCATCTGCAGAATTTTGCAGATTTTGAATGAGAATCTCAAGGGAATTTCCCAAAGTGTTCAACAGATAACAGTTGTCCCTACAGTAAGACACAAATGTGTTTAATAATTTAATACAAAATCAAATATATATTAGGTGAAAGATGTCCCCAGAAATGTCTTGGGGAAAAGGGAGAAATTCCTTGAAGTCCCACCCCGCAAGAGGAATATAGGGGCTTGTCTACATTTAAAACTCTACAGAGCTGCAGCTACAGCATTTCAGTGAAGACGCTACCGATGCTGACAGGAGGGGTTCCCTTGTCAGCGTAGGTAATCCATCTCCCTGAGAGATGGTAGCTAGGTTAATGGGAAAGTTCTCTTGTCTATACTGGGGGTTAGTTCAGTTTAATGGTGTTGCTCAAGGGTGTGGATTTTTCACACTCCTGAGCGATGTCGTCATACCAACCTAATTTCCTAGTGTAGACCAGGCCTAAATAGTAATATATTGCTAACGTGAGTCTTATTAGCGCCAGTCATTTCTTCAAAGTGCTTTCCCCTGCCAGCCAGCTTGACTTCTGATTGAAACTTGTGCCAGCTACTTTTCACCCAGGTCCTCACTTTATTTGGACACACTGTCATCAGGGAGACTGCGCCAGCCCCATTTGTTAAAGAGCCATGTGGCTTGGTGATACAGTGTTACATATTGGTGATGCCGAATGCATTAGCATCACATAACCTCTCACTGTGCTATATAAACAAAAGGTGAAAAGATTGAGCCCCAAGGGACATAATAAGTGACAGTCTTCATGGAAGATCCAGGGAAATTCCTGCAATAGAGTTTGTTATTTAGTGGAATTGTAGTTCTTTGTTTCAGATTATCATCATCATCCCTATAGTCACACACATTACATCTGATGCAATTCTTACTATGTCAGACTAATTTAGATCATAGGGTCATCAGTTCAAGGATTTCTTGAGGTTTTTTGGGTCATCTGATTGCTCCAGTGATTTCCTCCGTATGAGCAATGACCTAATGGTATCTGTAGGACAAACGAATCATTAGATCCAAATAAGGTAAAAATGTAGTTTGTTTTTCTAATACAACTATCACAGTAATCATTACTCATTTTTACTATTAACATGTTACAACAGCAGAATAAAAAAACAAAACTTGCAACTTTTAGGGGGCGTGGTGATGGTTTGTGAGGATTCCAGGCTTTATAAGTAAACTGAAATAATTAATGAAATGTTACAAGTTTTATAAAAAAGAATAGATTGCTACAAATTCTGCCCCTTTTTACCAGTATTTATAATTATTTCTGGAAAACATGTAGGGAATTATATCCATAATTATTTGCTAAAATATATGGATGATAGGGTATTTTGTAGGAGGAATTGGGTGAACAGCTGAGTAAGTATCAGAGCCTTACACTTTCCTGCTCATTGGTAGGAGAGAGGAAACCAAGCCACAAGCCTTGGCTACACTTGTGAGTTGGAGTGCATTAAATCAGCCCTGGGCGCCCTAACTCTTGAGGTGTCCACACTGGAGTGCCCGGACTCTGTGGCTGGAGTGCTCCTGGTAATCCACCTTCACGAGAAGCATAAAGCTTGCTGCACCCCGACAAACAGCAAAAGGCATCCTCTTCCATCCTCTTTGGTCAAAAGGATGATGGATGCTATGCAAGGCCACAGCAAAGGGGGAGTACAAGGTGTGTAAATTTGGGGAGTCCTTTAGGTCTACCCTGAGGGCCAGGAGGGAAAAAAGAGGAGGTCTTAGGCATTTGTAGACTGAACCCAGAATGTGGTCTTAAAACTCAATTTGTGTTCTGTCTGTGCATGTTTGGATTTGATTGAATGTTAGAAAATGGTCTGCATTGCTTTCACCTTCAGAAAATGTTTGTAGATGCCAGTATTCAAGAATCTCCTCTAATAGTGTTTTTTTATCTTTGTCATGTTGCTATCAGTTATTACATATCTAAAATACCTGGAGAGACAAGGTGAGTGAGGTAATACCTTTTACTGGATCAACTTTTGTTGGTGAGAGAGACAGGAAGAAGAGGTGTGTGTGTGTGTGTGTGTGTAAGCTCAAAAACTTGTCTCTCTCAGCAACTGAAGTTAGTCCAATAAAAGATATTACCTCACTTACCTGGTCTCTCTAATAACCTGGGACTGACGTGGCTATGACAACACTGCATATAAATAATCTGGAATCATTTAACCATTTTAGCTGCTAAAACGTTAATGTAAACATCTGTGTTTCATATAATATGAATAATTTTGTCGGCCGTCTTTCTGCTTTCTCCATTGTTTACCTATAAGCAGCATGCTTAACTTTATAAGATATAGAAAATGCTTGCATTATACCATTATTTACTGAGTTGCACTGATTACCCTTTAGCTGTAGGTTTAAATGATTGTTTATTGATAGCAGTACCCACTATGTACTAGGTGATTTCCAAACACTAAAAAGATTGTATCAGCTCCAAGGAGCTTACAATCTACGGATGTTATAACTATAGCTCCATTATTATAGGAAGGGCTGGTAGTACCATCTACTATTAAGGTTGCCCAACACTTCCCATTATAAGATCCTGTTTTCAGTTAATTATAATTTGTCAAACTACAATCACTTAGGTTGAAATTCTCCATGCTAGGCGTTTACTTCAGGTTGACTATTTCTGGAAAAGCTCAGGCAAAATGGTTTAGCCATTTTCGAGACTAAATCTAGGGAAATATGTACTGTTTTGCCTACATTAAAAAATCCGGACCTTTTGTCTAAGAAGCTCTAGCACCTCCATGCTTTCGATAGAGACTTGACTTTTAGCAGGCCTTTTTTCTTTTACCATCCCTGTGAAAATCTGCCCAAATATGGCCAAGTTAGAAGCCTTTGAAAAAATCAGTTTGCATATGTTCAGAAGGGACTTATTAGATTCTAACAGCTGAATTCCCCGAAGATTCCATCTGCACTGACATGCTGCAGTCTAGGACTGAGCAGGACTTTCCCTACAGCTGAAGCACTGGGTTGCTGCAGGCCATGCCAGGTATAGGTTTGGGTAACCATCTGAGCTAAGAGCAGGGAGGCTGTCTCTCCTGTGCTCTCAGTGACCTCTTTGCTGGGCCCAGGCATCAGTGGAGGAAGCTACCTGATTTGAATGTGGAGGGAATAAGAATGAGAGCTGTGAGGAGAGTAGATTGGGACAGGAAGCTTTGGGGATGGTGGAAACTGAGACTGGAGGCTGGCGGAGAGGGAGAGCAGGATTGAGAGCTGGAGCGAGACAGTCTGGTTGGGCAAGAGGACTTGGACTTGGAAGTAGGGAGGGACTGGCCACGAGTATGATTATTTATTGATATTGGTAATGACTCTGGGAAATGTGCAGGTCATAGTGGATGGCTTTACTGCAATGGGTTTCCCTAACTGTGGTGGGGCAATAGATGGAACACATATCCCTATCTTGGCACTGGACCACCTTGCCAACCAGTACATAAACCACAAGGGGTACTTCCACCAGTGCTTGCAGCACCATTGAGATCACAAGGAACGTTTCACTGATATCATCATGGGATGGCCGGGAAAGGTGCATGATGCTCGCATCTTTAGGAACTCCAGGCTGTTTGAGCAGCTGCAAGAAGGGACTTACTTCCCAGACCAGATAATTACTGTTGGGGATGTTGAAATGCCAATAGTTATCCTTGGAGACCCAGCCTACCCCTTGATCCCATGGTTCATGAAGCCATACACACAGGCAGCCTAGACAGTAGTAAGGAGCAGTTCAACTATAGGCTGAGCAAGTGCAGAATGGCGGTAGAATGTGCCTTTGGATGTTTAAAAGCTCACTGGCACTATTTGCTGAATAGGTTAGACCTCAGCGCAACCAATATTCCCATTGTTATTACTGCTTGCTGTGTACTCCATAATCTCTGTGCGAGTAAGGGAGAGATGTTTATGGCAGGGTGGGAGGTTGAGGCAAATCGACTGGCTGCCAATTTTGAACAGCCAGACAGTAGGGCGATTAGAAGAGCACAACTAGGCGTGCTGTACATCAGAGAGGCTTTGAAAACCAGTTTCATGACTGCCCAGGCTACAGTGTGACAGTTGTGTGTGTTTCTCCTTGATGCAAACCTGCCCCCTTTGTTGATTTTAATTCCCTGTAAGCCAACCACCCTCCCCCCTTTGATCACAGCTGGTAAAGGAAATAAAGTCGCTATTGTTTTGAAACCATGCATTCTTTCTTTATTAATTAAAAAAAAAAAGAGGAGATAACTGATAAGGTAGCTCGGGTAGGGTAGGGTGGACTGAGGGAGGAGGGAAGGACAAGGCCACATTGCTTATTGTAGCCACACTACAAATAAAAACTGTTTGAATGACAGCCTTCTGTTGCTTGGGCCATCCTCTGGAGTGAAGCGGCTGGGTGCCCGGAGCCAACCCCACCTCCGGCATTCTTGGGCATCTGGGTGAGGAGGATATGGAACCTGGGGAGGAGGGCAGGCAGTAGTACAGTGGATGCAGCGGTGGTCTGTGCTCTTGTTGGCTTTCCTGGAGCTCCACCAGATGCCTTAGCATGTCCGTTTGCTCCCCCATTAACCTCAGCATTACATCCTGCTGCTTCTCATCGTGCTCACTTTATGCTTCCCTGGACTCTGCCACTGAATGCCTCCATGCATTCAGCTGTGCCCTATCAGTGGGGGAGGACTGCATGAGCTTCAAAAACATGTCATCGCAAGTGCGTTTTTTTCGCCTTCTAATCTGCGATAACCTCAGGGACGGAGATAAGGTGATCATAGAAAAATCTACACCTGCAGCGGGGAAAAAAGGGAGAGTAAAATTTAAGATGATACATTTCTGAAAACAAAAGGGAGACTCTTTCACAGTGAGTGAAGCAATTCACAGCAGACAGCACATGTGTTTTAGGTACAAGGTTGCACTTTGCCTTTTATATTGAATGCCTGCCGGTATGGTGACACATCACACACGGCTGGGCAACAGAATTCAGTTTCCAGGCAGCCATGGTAAGCCAAAGGGTACGCGGGTTTGGCTTCTAACGCCTTCATGACATGTGGGAATGTTTTCAAACTGCAGCACCCTCCTTTCCCATAGCAAGCAATGCCAATTGGGTTTTCCATTTAAAAGGAGGGGCTGTGGTTTCGGGTGGATGTGCAGCATACACCTTCTCCCACCCCTCCGCGTGGCTATTTGGGATGATCCCTTCACCCCTCCCTGTACAGTGTGGTTATTCTCTGGGATGTTCCCTTGTAGCCAAGCGCAAACAGCCCAGCATGAACGGGGTCCTTTTACTGTTCCCTTACAAAAATTCCCCTATTTCAACCAGGTGACCATGAATGATATCACTCTCCTGAGGCTCACACACAAAGATATAGACCGAATGTTGCTTGAATGCGACCAAAACCTAGGACCATTCACTGGCATGCTTTGTGCTGCAACGATTCAAGACTACTTGCTACTGGCTTGGCATGGTAAAGTGTCCTACCATGGAGGATGAAATAAGGCAGCCGCCCCCCGAAACCTTCTGCAAAGGCTTTCAGAGTACCTCCAGGAGAGCTTCATGGAGATGTCCCTGGAGGATTCCCACTCCATCCCCAGACACGTTAACAGACTTTTCCAGTAGTTGTTCTGGCCACGAATATATCCCAAGTCTTCGGGGCAAATCAAACATTAAACACTATTGCTTTTAAACCCTGTAGTGTAGTTACAAATGTGCACTCACCAGAGGTGCCTTCTCTGCCTTCAGGGTCGGGGATTCCGCCTTGGGAGGGCATTGGCTCCAGGGTGATGAAAAGGTCCTGGCCTCCAGGGAGAACGGATTCACCACTTGCCTGCTGCGCATTCTCCTCCTCCTCCTCTTCCTCATCCACAAAAATCTTCCTCTGTGTTGCGTGAGACTCCCTCCTTACAGGTGTCCATGGACAGTGGTGGGGTAGTGGTAGTGTCCCCCCCCTAGAATGCCATGCAGCTGATCACAGAAGCAGCATGTATGGGGCTCTGACCCAGAGCGACTGTTTGCTTCCTTTGTCTTTTGGTAGGCTTGCCTCAGCTCCTTGACTTTAATGCAGCACTGCTGTGTGTCCCTGTTGTAGCATCATGCCCTGTGCAATTTTGGCATATATATTAGTATTTCTTCTTTTTGATTGGCATTCTGCCTGCACAGATTCTTCTCCCCATACAGCAACCAGATCCAGTGTCTCCCTTTCACTCCATGCTGGAGCTCATTTGCGATTCTGGGGGCACTGCAAGGTCACCTGTGCTGCTGAGCTCACCACACTGACCAAACAGGAAATGAAATTCAAAAGTTCCTGGGGCTTTTCCTGTGTACCTGGCTAGTGCATCTAAGTTGAAAGTGCTGTCCAGAGCGGTCGCTTTGGAGCACTCTGAGATAGCTCCCAGAGGCCAATAACATCAATTTGCGTCTGCACTACCCCAAGTTTCACCCAGCAAGGTTGATTTTAGCGCTATTCCCCTCACTGAGGAGGAGTACAGCAGTCGATTTTAAGAGCCCTTTAGTTCGACGGAACGGGATTGCTTGTGTAGATGCATTCATTATAAAATCTACCTAATGCGGCTAAAATCGACCTAACCCTGTAGTGTAGACGAAGGCTATGATCTGCAGAATTTGGACCAAAGTTTTTTATGGTATGTCCAACAAATTTCTTCTTCTAATTTTGACACATGTGGTGTTCTGTCTTCCTGAACAGCAGCCTAACATCTGTGAAACTGGTGACATTTGGGATGTGAATTTAATATTCACAGAAGCATCTGCAGTCCTTAACTGATCAAAATCATAAATATCATTATTATTTTGGTGCAGTGATTTGCTTTCCTGCATGCTGCTTCAGTAAGTTTGTATGCAATGCTAGCTTTTTCCCCTCTGCATTTTAATTATGTTTGCTGTATTGGCATTGTCTTCAATTCACTATAACTATCTGCCTTTTGTGGGGAAAAGTCAGTCAGCCCTACTCATTATTTAAAACTGCTACTTTATGTCAGCTCCCTAAATTGTAATTCTTTCTCTGTAGGGTTTCAGGAATAGCATATATCCTAAGGTATTCCGTTAGTTTGCATGTTAGCTCATTGTATGACTAGATTAATGCAAAGAATACAGCTGCTGTGGAAAGCTCAACTTCTCTGAAGATCTCTGTGGATGTTACTGTGGGGCCACAGGTCTGATTGTTAGTACAGAATGAGACTCAAACTTTAGTTATTTCACTCAAGAATCCTTCACACATATGCTATTGCTGAAGTGTTCTTCCCAGAGACATCACCTCTCAGGCTTTATTTGAATGTAAAATAACTGTAAGTCTATTTGGAGCTAGAATGCTACTTGAAATGAAACATAAGGGGTTTTCTATGCTTCATTTTGAACTTCAGTTGTTGTCAAGAATACTTTTCAAGGTAGTGCACATAGCTGCAGGTTAGCATGATAACATCTAAAATTGACCAATTTATATTTTCCATATGAGATTGAATTGACTATATCAAACATCTCCCAGAAGTCCTTCATCCTTAATTAATTTCTCAATCATATGCCATTGGCATATTAAACTCATTTGAAAAATACTCTGTAAAGGTCCACACAGGTAAGAATTACTTTGATCCTTCTGACTATTGTAAGTTACTGATCATTCTGGTGCCACATTTGCAGCGCTTGCTTTGTTTTTAGGTCCCAAAGGTCCACAGAGTTCTTTGAGATTGATCTCAGTATCAGTATAGTTCTACTGAGTGCCAGGGACGCACCATAAAAGCATTTTAACATCGATACAAAAACAATCATATACATTTGTTTACCCTTTTCCAAATGCTGAGCGCCCATATTCAAATAGAGATATGGTTTGGAAATCAAATATGTTGTAGCTTTTATTTAAATAACCAATAGAACTGGATAAAACTTAAAGGCAGGCAGGCAGGCAATCCTTAATGAACTTGAATCTTATTCACTAGCATCCAGCACTGTGGGGGGAACCTACAAGTTATGTTAGGTTTGAAATGCGCGGATAGAAGCTGCTGCAAAAAGGGCAAAGTGGTAGTATTTCTATTCACCTTTTAATATCCCTTGATATTTTGTTTTGAATGACATTTGTCTTTACATCTTAGTTGCAGACAGGTCTAATGACTCTTCTTTAGATGAAGTGGCCAGAAGTGGCAGGGTCCAGTTTAAGGGACCATGTTCAGCTTTAGTCCTCTTCCTGGGATCTAGCTCAGGAAGGTTGACATGACCAAAGTTTCCCAAGGGCTGAATGGGTGTGTTTATGTGAGGGGTGTTTGGTCCTGGATGGCTGCTTCGATGGTCATGGGTGGTTGGGAGGGATTGCGTAGTATTCCATATGACCACTGATCATATAGCCCAGTGTACGATTAGTTGCTGCAACATACTTATGTGCTTAAACTAGCAGTATTCTCTCATGTGTTGGTCAGTTTCACAAGGACAGAAGGAGACCATCTGAGAATGCTTACTTAGAAGATCACAAGTATTTGAACACCAAGAGGCTGGAGTTATTTTAATATTTTCAGGGAGTCTGTTACAAAGCAATTTATACAGCTGTATTCTGGGTCTGAGATCTGAATAACATACAAAACACATGCAAAGTCATGACTCTAAGAAACAATCCCAAAGTACCTTAATCCTTATATCGACAACTGCACTATTGGGTTACACAGTTTTAATCCCAGAGGAGTTGTCTCTTGACATTAAACTGTCCAAATAGTATTTATATCTGCTGCTGCCCTGCAAGATCACTTAACCCTGCACAGCAGTTTAAAAGTAGTTAATGACAGACCCTGCATGACTTGCCCCTTATGAATGATCACATAAGTTCGACCTGTGCTGTCATGGTTTATGGAGGAAGGCAGTTTGTCCATAGCCTGCTTCAGCCACAGCAGGTAATTTGAAATGAAATGAGACAGTTTCTACAAGCAGATTGATTTGGGAATCTTGCCTGTTCTTCCCTTTGACCCTTGACAAGTTGACACTACAAAGATTGTGACTTTAAAAAATGATTGGGTGCAAATACATTTAGGTAGATGATTTACTGTGTGTTAAAGCAAGGACAGTGCATTTAGAGTGAAGCTGTGAGGGAAGGTAATTGTAAACTTTAACAACTCATGTTTTATGTTTCCATATCTTATTAATTATCTGACTAGGTGAACGTACTGATAACAGTGGATCAAGTACTTCATCTAACAGAGTCCATATAAGAGACCATGGTTACCAAAATTCAGGTACTGGTTTTTAAAAAGTCAATTAAAAATACTTAACCTTTGCATTCCAATCAAAGTAAGTCTAAAGATAACTAATATGAGTCTTTATTTGAATATATAACCTTTCCATCCTACAGATGTCCTATTTTTGTTCCTCTTTTGTAAATACAATTATGCAAACATAAATATTGAAAAAGTCAGGTCTAACATATGATAGGTTAAGTCACAGGGAAATACCACAACAATCAAATGATGCCAGAAAAACAGATAAAATCAGTTATGTATCAATAAATATTTTCTTCTGGCCCCAGAAAACACACACATCCTTTTCAGTTAAAACATTCATGTAATATCTTGTAAAGTCCACACATTTTCCTTATTTAGAGTTCATTCTTTTGACATACATTACTGAATTATTTCCAAAGCCAGGATGTGATCTCTTTAAGTGTCATTCTAAAACAAATAACTGCAAATAGGTTGTTTCCTAAAAATTATCCCATGATGTTTCAGTATAGTAGTTAGTAAGCTGACATGCAGATAGCTTTGAAGGAAATTATTACCCAAAATTTGATGATAATTTTAAATTTTTACATATAATTAAAACACAGTCCTAGATAGCATAAATATAGCTTGATTTAGTCACTTAGACATAATTGTAAATGTCAGTACCTTGAAAATCCTCATTCTAACTATTGTATTTGAAGCATAATTTTGAAGATGCTAGTAAAACACAACACTTCCTTATTGGTTTCAGTTTAAATTATTTACTATCCTTTTGACTCATATCTTCATTGAACTATGTTAAAAGTATTTTGCTGAAATGTTTCTTTATGTTGTCCATTGGGTTTAATAGACGTGCCATTTAATAAGCTCTACCTGTAAGGATAGACTGTTTGACCTTTGTGACCTGCCACTGGTAGACATAGTATAAGATTGCTTTGTGAAATAAAGCTGTCGGTAACATCAACAAAATAAAAAATGATCGTATTCCAATACTCTCTGCTGAGTACTATGACAGCACTGAAATATGGAATAAAATTGAAAGTAGATTAGTTTTGGGTCCTAAGTCATGTTTTGACAAGATATAAGAGAGGCGAACATATCTTTGAACTTTTAGTTTTAAAGTTTTTTAATGAAAATATTTATCATTTTGTAAGGTTCCTTCTTTTTTTTGTCACAACTGGGCTGTATAACCTTAAAACAATCCATTCTCTTATTGTGAGGGGTATAAATACTGTACTATCTTTTATATTAAACATCTTAAAGGATACATGCACAGTAAGGAGTTGCTTGACACTTGTAAGTAACGGACTGTCATGTTAATAAAATAGCTTATTGGGGAGGTTGAAAAATCAGTCATTAATAAGCCACATATTTTTAAAGTATGTAAAGCATGTAAATACTGTAGACAAGAAGGCTGCTTTTGCCATATTTTCTGTTCACTTTTTGAAGTGTTTTGGATCTGAAGCAATAGTGAAAATAGCTGCCTTCAGATTCAGTCTTTTCTGTGATTGTTTTCAACTTCAAATACATTGAAAAGTTATATTATTTTAATCATCTCTGATTAATGAATTCATCAGATCAAGAGCATATGAAGAGGTAACACTGATGTGATTGCGAATGAAAATTATGAAATTCATTGCCAATCTTTTCTTTGAACTTGGCACAACAGTTACTGCCCTTCCTTTTCTTTATTTTACTATGCAAGTTAAAATGATGTAGCTTTCTTGCCTGTATTAAAATGCATAATGAATAGAAAGTTATTGACATTAAATTAAGCAGACCTCTTTATCCAAGGCTAACTTCAATGGCATTTTTCTTTCCTCAGATTTTTTTTTTTAGTAACTAACCTTTTATTTTAAAGTTAAACTAATTATTGATAGAACAGTTTTCCCCCATAAGTGTTACAAAAGAAGGTGACAAATACCAAAGGTAAGAGAATACAGCAGAGCTGGGACGAGATAATGAGTTGCAGTAGATATACAAATTGTTTTCATAAAATTTATTTTTTAAAATCAGTTCATCCCATTGGGCTCATCATTCCTCTAACAGTTCAATTGTTAATCTAATACAGATGCATGAAAGTCACTCTTCCAGAAAACATTTAAGTACAAATTGAGCAGCAAATTTTATAAGATATCTGGGAATTCAAATCTCAAACAACCTAGAAGAACTCTATGATTTAAATGTCAAACCACTACTTCAGCAAGTGAACAAAGACCTGGAGTGCTCAGGGAAGTATGCAATTTCTTGGTTGGGAAGAATAGCCACAGAAGTTGATCCAATAAAAGATATTACCTCACCCACAATCAAAATGAAATATCCTGCCAAGGATATCTTTCTTGTTTCTAAATCTTTCTGGGATTATCCCAGATAAAACCCTAGCAGGCATACAGAGAATGGTCTTAGAATTTAGGTGGAATAAGAAAAGACCAAGACTGAGAGCAAATACTTTGTACAGACCCATTAAACAGGGTGGACTAGCTGTTCCAAATATTCTGTGGAACTACCAAACCCAGCCAGCTCAAAGCAGTAGTGGATTGGGGGCACTCTAACACAGCCAAACACTGGGTCTTTATTGAACAAGAACACTGTAAACATCACTGGGCTACCATAAATTAAAAAAAAAAAATCAGACCTAAAATTTACACACATCCTTTAGCAAAGGCTACTCTATAGGTTTGGAATAGAACTAGAAATAGAACTTTTTTCCCCTTGCCAATGACACCTATTGCAAATAAGCCAGACCTTAACCCAAATCGTGAACCAGAGAGCTTCAAATATTGTAAGAGCCATGCAATACACATGGTTGACCAGCTATTCAAGTAAAGATTTTTTTTTAACTTATTTAGAGATCAAAAATAACTTTAACTAGCCCACTCTCCACAGCTACCAGTACTTGCATTTTGGGCATTATATTGCTCAACTTTCTAGAAAACTTGTTTTATATAGAAAACTAATTTGAATAGAAGTGATGCCATCTGATCAATTGGGAAACAAAAAATTATGACTAATTGATATCAATCTTTGCAATTTTCCTGCTCACCCCCCCCCCCCCCAAAGTACATATGTGACATGCTGGGAAAAGGACCCAGACAGACAAATTAGCCTGGAGGAATGGAGTTTGATCTGGAAAAGAGGACCAGAAACATCAGTGTGTAGCAGTAAAATAAAATTTCTTAAAGATGCTGCTTCAATGGTACCTCATATCAGACAGGTTCAATATATATAATATACACACTGAATGGGGATAAATGTTAGATAAATTGTGGTAATGGGAGATTTTATGCATATATGGGGGACTTGTCCACTCATTAGAGATTATTGGGATATAATCCGTAACCAAATACCATATATTGTTGGATATTTTATTATGTCAAATGATCCTTTGGTAATCCTGCTGGGGCTTCTTAGAGGAAATGGTCATATAGGAGGAAATGAACAATTAATCTCTCATCTGCTAGGTCATTGGTAGGCTATAGATGGTAAAAGTAAAATAACCCCACCATAGAGGAATGGTTGAAAAAGATTGGAGGTTATGGAAAAATTAATACACCAGTTATGTACCCAGCAAAATAGACAGAGGGCAGATAGATGCTTAGATATTTGGTTACCTTTTATTCAACACTCACATAAAGTACATTCACCTGGAAAAAACAAACAAACAAAAAACCCGCCCCAGCACAGTTGTCCAATTTTCTTGAATATTGACATTTTGATAGAGTATCAGGTCTGTTCAACATGTGTATTTAGAGATTTCACTCAATTTAATAAAATCCCTAGACATGACATATTATAGGCATTGTAATGATGCTCACTCTGTAATATGGTAATACCCTGTTAAATAAAAGGTATGATTTATATTCCTGTATTATGTCTCTTTAAACAAAAGCTAACTGTTGTAATGATTCTTTTACAGGCAGTCCTCAGACTTACGACACAATTGGTTCCTGAAAATTGCATCGTAAGTCGAAACATCATAACTCGGAACTGCAATCCACTCCATTGTGGGACCAAGCATTGTAAAGACAAAACCAATTGTTGTAAGTCGAATCAGGGTGTCAGTCCAGAAATGTTGTAAGTGCCATTCGTCATAAGTCAAACATCATAAAGTCGAGGAGTGCCTGTATTTCAGATATGTACACGGCAAGGATTTGTTAGCTTGTTAAACTTAGTAAATAAATAAATAGTTTTAAAAAGTGGAAGCCTAATACAGATGCATGTGGCTCCATTTCTTTCAATACTTTTATTCTGGTCAACCACATTTCCAGAGTTCGTGTTTGTTTTTGCAACCGTAGTGCAGTCTGGTGACTGCAGTGATGAGAATTCTAAGCAGGTATTGGTCTTTGTTTAATTTTAGCAAATAAGGGACATATTCATAATGCTGTAGGAAATGGATGCATGTTCTGTGTTTATCTCATAAAGAAAATCATTAGTTTCATGTGAAAGTGGACTTCAGTTGTACCCATAATCATCAGCGACATTTACTTATGGGAATGGAGGGCACCTTTAGTCTTAAGTATAATTCTCTCCTGTGCTATCTGATACTGCAGGACCAAGACATAAGGTCTATGGATTTTCTTCTAGCCCTGCACACACTTTGAGATGTCAGGACACAAAGGGGAAGTTATAGTGTCTTACTCAACAGGCCAGATTTACTTCTATTTAACAATAGCTTCTGTGGCTGTAAACAAGCATGCCATAGCCCTGTCAGCAAAAAGTTTGTCCTAAGGGAGGTTTTGGTGGCTCAAGACATTGTGTTTTGCTGAAGGAGGAAAAATAGCTGAATTATTTTAAAGCTGGGGGCCAATGTGGCCCAGAAAGTGAGGCACTGGTGAAATAATATGTTGATTCAGCCAATCCACTTGGCAGACTCTTCCATGGCTCCTCTGGAGGCCCAAGAAATATCTATGGAATAGCCCACCCAAGAGAGGGCAATGATGAAAACTTCACCTGCCCTCTCACTATGAATGCCCTCTGAAACATGGCCCAGGTCTTTGGCACAAGCAGGTACAATTTACTTCCCTGTGCCATCTGGAGTGAATCTAGCCCAATGTGTCCACAGCAATACATGCCTATGCAAGCATATGGTTATTGAACAGAGTATCCCGCCTCAGAATTTACCTGATATTACAAAATCCTTTGCAAGAGAAATGTTTTATTTTCCAGGGCTAAGCCCAGACTCTTTATAGCAGGTGAGATTCAGTTCCTCCAAAAATGCCAGTCATTTACCCCATTGCTCAAAATAATGCAATCCCCCGACCCAATGTTTGTGCTGTTGATTGTAACACCATTACATAATTTAGTCTAATAGACAGTAGTAACCTTGGCCTTGTTAAATAATCTCCTCAAACATGACTATGAATAACTATGGTCATTACTTGCTGCTATTTGTCATTATTTGTGCTGTTCTGACACACAGATACGAGTGGTTGTTTAACTGCAGGCCAACTTGTTTCCTCCACAGCTGTGATGAGGGGTTGAAAACTTGATAGATCTAGGTGTGAGAGAGGGTTGTATTGTTTTTGTGTTATCTTCCTGTCCCCCTTCCCCTGACTCTACAGAAGCCCCTCCTACTGGAGCTGTGGAGGGAGAGGGGAGCTGGGGCAGCAGCATGAAGAGTCACTTTCTGTTGCTCATCTGGTGGTTCCCTTCCCAGGTACATCCCACCTGCATTACTGCAATGCAGATATGACACCCAGGAGAGCTAGGAAGAGCTGGATCTTTATTTGCTGGTCCTCATTCACCTAGCAAAACATTATGGCTAGTGTTCATTCTGCTAAGATATGCTTGTTTTACTGTGGCCTCCTCCCTGCTTGTTTGGTTTGTGCATCTGATGGGCTTTATTTTGTAACCTAAATAGCAATCTCTTTGGGGTAGGGACAGTCTTAAGAAGAGTTTGCCTAATGTTTAGTGAAAAGGGGTTGTCAAGGCTGATTCCCCACTCTAGCACTTTGAGTGCAGAAGGTGGGGCCCTGCAAGGATTCTAACAATTAATACTGGCCACTCCAGGCTTGTATTAAACTCCTAAGGTTTCAGCTTTTCTCTGACCTTGGATTGGTAGATGCTGCCACAACCCAAGTGCAAAAACCCCTTTGAGAACCCAGGAAGGCACACTTGGGAATTCCTTCCTGTGGGATACTCTCAAGCCCTTTCACCTCCCCTCTGGGGAAGACCCGAGAAAGAAAAACAAAGGAAATCAGCTGTTGCCACCAACTAATTAAACAACATGTGCACAAACCTCTTAGGACACAAAAATCCAATCCTGTTCTTAAAAAGGGTAAATTTTATTAAAACAACAACAACAAAAAAAAGAAAATACATCTGGAAACTCAGGCTATTGCTAGATTTAAAAAGAACAAATACAAGGATTAAACATCAAGAAGAGTTCTTGAGATCCAGCTTGAAGGTTACAAGCAAAACAAAAGCACTTGGAGTTAGCACAGAGGAGTCCACAAGCCATAAAGAAATAAAAAAGAGATAAACCTAATTGTGTCTTCCTAGACATTCCCTGATCTTCTTACATATCTGGGGTTTCAAATGAGTAGTTTCTAGGTATGATTCAGATGATTTTTCATACCTGGCCCCAAGCTTCTTACAGCATAGTTCCAGCCCTGTCTCTGCTTCTTCCCAAGAACAACAGATAGACAAACAAAGGGGAAGTTTTTTTCAAATTTTAAAAAGTTCTAGTCTTCCCATTGGCTCTTTTGGTCAGGTGCCCACTCCCTTCCTTTTACCTATGCATCGCAGGGAGACTTTTTAACCCTTTACAGGTAAAGCAAGTAGAGAACAGCTACTAAGAGGGATTTTATATCTAACTGGATGGGTCCATAAAAGGGAGCTACCCCCGACCCTTTCATTTATCACAGGAGCCATGATGCTTGACTGGGACCACTGGATATTGCCATATTACAAACAAATAATAATATCAGTAATATCAGATGACAGGGGTCAGCATCCATTGACTCCAGCAGCTACTGTTACAAGGCTAGTGACTGGAAATTCTGTGAGATGAAACTCATGGAGTTTTCAGAGCCTTGTGTCCCCCTCTCATTGGTTTTTCTGTCCCCCCCCCCCCTGATTTCTAACAAACAAGGGAGGTTTCACACACTATGGGAGAGATTTTCTAAAAGTGCTTAAGATATTTAGATGCACATACCCCATTGAGAGTTAATAGGACTTCTGTTCCTAAATCTTTTAGGTGCCTTTGAAAATCTCCTCCTTCTCCATCTACTTTAATTCAATGTTTTTTAACATCAAATTTCAGAATGCCAGGTGAGGGAGAGGGCCCCAGATTTTCCAGAAGAGATCAGAATAACTGTGACTCACAAGTGGAGAAGGGTTGGAAGAGTAAGCTGTGTGAAACCTGATCTTGAGCAAAGTTGTTAAGACAGAATGAAGAGAAGAGATGGGTGGGGTTAGGAACAAGAAAAGGAATGGACAACTGCATGGCTCAAGGGATTTTTGAATAGGCTATAAGCCTTTCACCTCTAGGTTGTTGGTAGTGATTGAAAGTTACCAGATGATGATTGTTTTGGAGGCATGTTTGAAATGAATGTTGGCGTCAATCCAGTTCTCGGTCAGTACAAATCCCAGAAACCAGGCCAGTTGTCCTAGACTTAGCAGAAAGGCTAGAGACTTAATAGATGTGGCAAATGGACCATTCATTCACATCTTGACACCGAGCTTCTAGTTCAGGGGATAGGTATGTTGGTAGGAAGGTATGGAGAAGCTTGAACTGTCGCTGCATGTACTTTATCTTTTCTAAGAATAAAATGAGCTCACTATCTTATCACCTTATATCAGCGCTAAAGTCATATGCATGCACAACATGGAACAGCCATGCAAAACAGATAGATGAACTCTGAACTATTCCATGGGCCATCCACTGCTTACAGGCAGTTAAATTATTTCTATAGGGTGGGAGTGAGTCCTAACGAGCAATGAGCAAACTCATCCTGCCTAATTTCAAACTTATGTGTATATTGTGAATTTGAAAGTTCAGCTCAGTCTTGAGTGTTTGGTTCATATTTCACTTAGGAGAGGATGATAAAAATAGCATAGATTAGGGTGAGGGGCTGGGAGAGGCAATATATGTCAGCCACTCAGTTGTGCTGGCTTAGCTTTTTGGATGTTCTTCCATCCTTAATATATAGTACAGACTTTCTGTTAGCTAGGAAGACATTATTTTTAAAAAGGGAACCTCCTCTGAAAAAAGCACTTGAAAAACAAACAAACCCTCTCCTCCTGAACTTAACATGGTTTTCTGAATGCAAAAATAGTTTGATGGGTTTCTGTGAAAGTGACTTCCCCAAAATATGCCAGCCCCTAGTCCCAACACATTTATATTGTTAGGAATAATTCTTTTTTCTTTTTTCTATTAAAAATCATTTCCCCAGGAAGGTCTGGTATATCTTCTTGTAAGAACTGAAACAAGGGAACGTATAGCCTTGTTCATGTCCATTTTGCCAGCAAGCCACTGATGTAAAACCCCCCCTGCCTTTCAGCCATAATTGCACTCATTATGTTCTGGCTTTCAGAAATGGTAGTGTAATGCTTTTGTTACTCTGGAGGTATTCTACCACTATCCCATGTCTAGGTCAGATATTGGTGAACTCTGATTTCTCAGCACTCAGAAGACTTTATAGCTCTATCTATTTACTTAATTCATAATCTTTCCTTTACATCATGTGAACTAAAATCATTGATATATAGTATAGACAAGTAACATAAAAGCATCATTGACTTATTGAAATGTTATTATTATTAATAATCATTTATCTTTGGTAGCATCCAGAGCCCACAGTCAGGAGTGGGACCCATCATCATGCTTACAAAATAAAACTAATTTCCAATACGGATTATTTTAATGGGGAAAAATATTGCTGCCTTTTCTGTGGCGCTGTTTATATAGAAGACCAAAAGGTGGCAGCACTCTCTCCATTGTCATTGTCCTAACTGTTTATATCCACTTTTGTACATGTACATTTTAAAAAAAAGAGAGATAAAATGAAGAACATATCATTAGTAACAATGATTTTTTTAAAGGAAATAGATAAAATGGAGAACATATTATTAGTCACACTGAATTTTATTCCGCTTAACATAACACAAGGACTATAGTGGTGTTTTTAATTAGCTATGCTGTGAATTGTGCAAATGAAAAGACAAGAATCGTTGCAGATTCTGTGTGTATTATGCACAGAATCTAGACACACAAATGTAATGATTAGCTGAATGAGTGAATGTCTGGCAGTATAAAATAAAATAGAATATTTTTTCCCTAGATGTAAGATGGGTTGCTTATTACAGAAGTTTAAATCGGCTACCTTAACCCAGAATTTTACTTTGGACAGATAAACACTGTAGCTTCTGTTAACCAGAGACAGAGATGAGTCTGTGGGATTTTTCATTGGCTGTCTGCCATTCTCTGGAGGCTGTTGATTAATAACTTGAAGGGAAAAAAGAAACTATTTTATAGTGATGGTTTGTCTTCGGTTATTTTGAAATGATTTTTGTGTGAGGATATGACACATTTGAGAAAATGTTCTATATTTTGAATGGTCCGGATCACTTTAGAGGATGGCCTTTTTAATAACTGTTATTGCTACATATCACTTTTATGATCACAGTAAAATCAACTGAAATACAACTTACTTATGTAGTATAGGGTTTATTTGATTCTATATCTTTATCTGTACATTTTTCCTTTCAGGGAAAATCTTTGTGTTTCTGTCTGAATGCTGAGGATCTGTTCCTTTTCCCTCCATATTAGCCCTCTTCTTCTCCTCTGTTCTTGAGGTTCTCTATATTATGAACACCATCTTTCTGGAGGAAGAAGCTTAGACATGATTCCATTCAAAGCCCTGCCCCTCCATCACCAGTTCTTAATTTTCCATTGGCAATGTATAATACAGCAAATGTACTGCAGAGTGTATGTAACTCCATCCTAGCTAACTCCACAGTTTGCTCCAGTGTTTAACTTGCAACTCAGATGGACTGTGCTAGTGTTAAGAGAAGTTTGTTAGGAAGTTGGAAAGTAACTGCTCTTGTGGGTTCCTAATAAAAAGTCTTCACAGCTCTCTTGTTTTCTAAGAGTTAGGAGAAAGGGATTATACTTGGCGATGAGAACCATAGGACATTCGTCAGCAGCGAGAAGCAAGCTGTCCCACCCGGACTGAATGACTGATTTTCCACTGTGGTTTGAGCCCCAATTGACTTGGAGAGGGAGACGATGATGAATGAACCTGGGTATCCTCAATGGCAGTGCAGAGCACCACTGCTGAGCTGCCAGGTTGCTCACTTATAAAGTACTATATATTATTTATTAATTTAGGTTACATCAATGTATGAGAAGTAGCTTATACTATAATACACCTGACCTACAGACACTGTAGTATAGGTCAGTGGTTCTCAAGCAGGGGTCTGGGGCCCACTGGGGGGCCCATGAGCAGGTTTCAGGGGGTCCGCCAGGCAGGGCCAGCATTAGACTCACTGGGGCCCATGGCAGAAAGCCGAAGCCCCTGAAGTCCAGGGCCGTGAGCCCTGCCACCCAGGGCTGAAGCCGAAGCCTGAGCAATGTAGCTTTGCAGGGGCCCCTGTAGCATGGGGCCCCAGGCAAATTACCCTGCTTGCTACCTGCTAATGCTGGCCCTGGTTTTTACATGCAAAAAACAGTGGAGTTTTTAAGCATGGTGAAGGGGGCTCAGACCGAAAAAGGTTGAGAACCCCTGGCATAGGTCACTTCTAGAAGTCACTCTCTTATGGCTTTTCTCCTCCCCCTGCCTTAATTGAAAGATAGTGTTTGGAGGTGATGACAAAAGGCATCTTTCTGGCCAGTACTAGATATGCTTGCACAGCTCTGTGTATGCTCCCATAATGTACAAAGCAGCAATTGTGTGTCAGCTCTAAAACAAAGTTTACGATGTTTTTGAAGACTCTGTTAGTGCCTGTCAATGTTAATCTAGAAATGGCAATTGCAGTACAGCATGTTGAGAAGTTAGTTTATAGATCTGGTGGAGCTTGCCAAGAGGACTGTATCCCAGAAGTGGTGATATCTTGGACGAGAGGAATCAAAAGCGAGGGAGGGTTTTTTGATTGATTAAAGAGCTGCAATATTGCACTGTGTCATCACTATGAAAGTGGCCATGGAACTGCTGCCTAATGTCACTATTAAGCCAACAGGGAAGTATATCTTTTTAAAATACAAATGCATATGGAATAGTTAATCTGGTGACACATGTCTCTATAGACTTGCTAAATCTCACTATTCTCAAAGCGAATTCTTCAGGATGAATTTTAAAAGGATTTTAAGTATCTCATTTAATGATGAAGAGTTTCCAATGTGTTTCAATGAAACACTTATTCCTAATTTATTTTTTTAACCTCATGCTTTTTTTCAAATTATTACAGTTCTGTTTGCCACTTTTGTATTATTTAGCAGTAAGTGAAAAACCAAGAAATGTGTTGGAATCCTCAATCTGAGCATGTACGGTATCTGTCTAGGCCAATATATGGCCTCCTCATCAGAGTATATGAACACCTGATGATAATGAATGGACCCTGTGAGGTTAGAGAAGTATTATCCTCATTTCACAGAAGAGAAACTGAGGTGCAGGGCAGATTGTCACATATGTAAGATCATACTGGGAGTCTGTGGCTGAGCCTGGAATTGTACGTAGGTGTCCTGAGTCTAAGTCCAGTGTCCAGTAGACCATCCTTACTCCCTGTACAGTGCAGGCATGAAGGATCCGTTTTTGAAAGGGACTCCAAATATGCATGTGCAAAATTTGCATGCAAGCCTTTGGATATTTCCACTTGCAAGTTATGCGAATAAGAAAAGATTTGTATGGAAACAGGTACTGGTATACAGACAGCCCAAGCTGTGCGAGCAGGTGAAGAACTATTGCATGCAAACAAGTGTATGCACAAAAATATATGTTGCATTTTTAAAGTATCTTTGGAATTTGTTTCCGAGAGTTTAATCTTTTGAAAGGAATGTGCCATGTGCATAGAACTGGTGTGGAGACTCAATAGGACCATGTTACCCTTTACTGACTCTCCAGAAACATCTGTAGTATCAGATGCCACTATTTCATGCTGAAATGCAACTAAGTGTTGCAAGAGCTGTTTGTTCCTGCAATTGTTCATCTTGTCCATACTTAACCCTGACTTTTATAGAATGGTGCAGTGTGGCCACACCTAATATTCCATTGTAACTCTTTCAAGTGTGATGAATGTTCTTCTGAAACGAGCAAGTTATTGCAGTATCTTACCAGGCTATTTGCAAATATTCTGCTATTCAGATCCTATTAAAACTCCTGATTTCTTGCAAGAATTGTTTCCATTGTTGGGCTGTCCTTTGTGTGATCCATGCATACCTAACTCCGCTGTCCACCATTGTTTGTGCAGAAATGAGAGAAGGAGAAACACTGGTGCTCCCCTGGACTACGTGTGGGCCTTTATTTTGATGAACACTCTCCCACTGGGTGCTGGGAGAGGCAAGTCACTTGCTTCTAATTGTTTTGGAATGTTTTAAACTTTCCCCCCCGTTTTGTAGTTGAACAGGTTCATTCTCTTTCTCATATTTTCCTCCCTAGGATCCAGTGACTGATGTTGGCAGGGTTGTTGTCTGGAAGGGACAGGTGTGTGAAGGAGAGGTGCTCTGGTTCAGCTAGATTCCCCACTACCTGTTGCCGCACAGCATTTAGTTGCCTGCCTGGGGAATGATCTGGGGGATGGCTGCTTGCGGGTGTATCCACTGCTGGTAGCAGTTCTATGCTAAGCTCTGTCTAACTGATCTATCTTGCGTTCATCATTATGGCATCTGGCTACATTTGCCATGGGTTATATTGGGAAGTGGATAGGCAAATGAGGCTGTTTGGAGAGTGCCAGGGAATAGTGAGTATATAAATGTGAGGAAGAGTGCATAGTGTCTGTGTTTGTAATTTGGATGTCATTGTGGGCCAAATTTTGCAGCCCCTAATCAGTAAAACTTCCTATTTACTTCAGTCGGAGCTTTGATTGATTAAAGGCTGCGGAATTTGGTGCAACATTCCTTTCTTGTTGTTTTCCTTGCAGATATCCACCATGTAGGAGCTGCTGCTAAAGAAGTTCCTTGAGGAATCTGTCAGCCCTAGCACCCACATAAATAAGTGGCTGTGGTACAGTATTTAGCCCCTTTTCTCCCTTCCCCATTGTTCCTTTGTGTGTGGCATCTAAATGGGATTTTGTTTTTCATTTCACAGGAGAAGATAAAGGAGAGGTTTCTACTGGGAGGAAGGGATGGTCTTATAATTTAGGTGCTGCTCTGGGACTCAGGAGCTCTGTGTTCAATATCTTGCTTTGCCACAGGCTTCCGAGTGACTGGCTAAGTCACTAAATCTCTTTGTGCCTCAGTTCCTCATTTGTAAAATGGCAATAATAATACTTCCCAACCTCCAAAGAGGTGTTATAAGGTTAAATCCATAAATACTTGGGAGGAGTTCATATACTACAGTGATGAGAACCATATAAATACCTAGGGAGATAAAATGTTGTTTCATTAGTTCTAACTCAGTTTGACTTTATTAAAATGTAGTTAAATAGTTTGTATTGCTTTCAGTAACTCCAATTTTTTATAAAAAAGCACTTCTCAAGTATAACCAAGACCTGCTGAGAGCGCTGGTTGTGGCAGGCCTGCTTAAATGAGGGCAGGGAACTCAGTTGCAGAGTGCACCAGGGAGATAAAATGGCCACAGTGTTCTGTGGGATGGAGCTAGAAGGACCACTTGCAATAGTGCAGCTGCAATGCTGCTTGTTACTGTGCACACATGGTGGTGTTGCACTATTGTGTGTTGAGTGAGGGCAAGTGGAGGCATTGTGAAGATTTGTAACAAGATGGCCTTACAGTGGTGCTGGTGATGTTTGTGCACTGTTGAGAGCTTTTTTGTGCATACGTGAAATATTCACAAGCTTTTAAGGTGCTGACAACAGCTTATATCTCTGGTGTAGATGGACCTCCGAAGAAATGGTTCTTTCACTTATGGGAATGAAAATGTTCATGTCATCCCTATTCTGTAAATTCTAATCCTGTGTCCCTAGACACTGAAGTGATTACCTGCTTTTACCTCAACCTATCCTTTCCCCAGGACTCCTTCCTATGATCTGCCCCTCCTGTGGGTATTCTGTGAAGCCATTGTAACCAACCTCCAACTTTGTTTGTGGCCTCTGTACTGCAATCACACAGATGTCCCCTGACCTGGGATTCCTTCCTCATATGCCTTTTCCCCAGAGTGTCCCAAGCTCCTCTCAGGAGGGAGACCCACCAGTTCTATTTGGGAGTTGGAGAGACCACAAGCTATTCCCTCCTAAACCTCTCTGTGTTTTGAGTAGGAGCATATATACAGCCAGTCCCTTTTCCGCTAGTGTCCATGGTTCTTCTGGCCCAGCACCCCTCTGTCCTGAATAGAACACAGTATTGTCACCCCCAAAATGTTCAAAACTCAGCCACCCCAAAAAATCATGATGTTGACTTAAAGATCATGAGATTTAAAAAAAACATTTTGGGTTCTTTTAATTTTCCCTCTGGTTTTTGAGTCTTCTGTGTACACTTGGGCCTTGTTTTCAAGATTTTCTCCACAATCATGACAGCTAGAAACTTACTTTAGTTTTAAAATAAAAACTGAGGGCTTGTCTACACATGGAATTATTCTGGAATCTTTGAAAATGGATTAAACTAAACAGGAACAAGTCCTTCTTATTTCAGAATAAGAGTATCTACACAAAATGGCAAATGAAATTTAATGTGGATAAATGTAAAGTAATGCACATTGGAAAAAATAACCCCAACTATACATACAACATGATGGGGGCTAATTTAGCTACAACGAGTCAGGAAAAAGATCTTGGCGTTATCGTGGATAGTTCTCTGAAGATGTCCACGCAGTGTGCAGAGGCGGTCAAAAAAGCAAACAGGATGTTAGGAATCATTTAAAAGGGGATAGCGAATAAGACTGAGAATATATTATTGCCCTTATATAAATCCATGGTACGCCCACATCTCGAATACTGTGTACAGATGTGGTCTCCTCACCTCAAAAAAGATATTCTAGCACTAGAAAAGGTTCAGAAAAGAGCAACTAAAATGATTAGGGGTTTAGAGAGGGTCCCATATGAGGAAAGATTAAAGAGGCTAGGACTCTTCAGTTTGGAAAAGAGAAGACTAAGGGGGGACATGATAGAGGTATATAAAATCATGAGTGATGTTGAGAAAGTGGATAAGGAAAAGTTATTTACTTATTCCCATAATACAAGAACTAGGGGTCACCAAATGAAATTAATAGGCAGCAGGTTTAAAACAAATAAAAGGAAGTTCTTCTTCACGCAGCGCACAGTCAACTTGTGGAACTCCTTACCTGAGGAGGTTGTGAAGGCTAGGACTATAACAATGTTTAAAAGGGGACTGGATAAATTCATGGTGGCTAAGTCCATAAATGACTATTAGCCAGGATGGGTAAGAATGGTGTCACTAGCCTCTGTTCGTCAGAGGATGGAGATGGATGGCAGGAGAGAGATCACTTGATCATTGCCTGTTAGGTTCACTCCCTCAGGGGCACCTGGCATTGGCCACTGTCGGTAGACAGATACTGGGCTAGATGGACCTTTGGTCTGACCCGGTACGGCCTTTCTTATGTTCTTATGTTCTTACATGGACTTACTCTGGAATAGTTCTTGTGATTTATATTCACACCCTGCCTTAATCAGAATTAATTTTCAGATGTAGACAAGCCCTGAGTTTCTCCTATAATTACGTGACTCCAAGAGTGGGGACTTTAAGTAAAACATCATAGATCACAAGATTCACAATAATATTGTGAGAACTGGCCAGAATGGAAGGGCACAGCTGGATTTGTAACCTGCCTTAAACGGCCATTACAGCCAGTGACAGTAAGCAGGAGTTTGAAAATATGAAAAATATCAACTAGTTGAATTGCTAAAGATTTTCTAAAGTCATACCCCCAACTCTGACACAGAAACAAAACATAATTCTTCTGTCTGCCCCTCGAGCCAGGTAGAGCTGAAATGCCACATTACAATTTTAACCCATTACCACTTTTTGCTTCAGCAGGCTTTGTCTGAGTCACTAATAGTCCCAAACTGCTTGCAAACACAGAGGCAATGGCCACCAGGTAACCTAGCAAATTATCTTTGCCCCCACAAAAGCACTAGTGGTTAGCAGAGGGAAATGATAAACACTTGACACAGGTTTGACATTCTATCCAGTAGAATAGACTAGGGCCACAGCAGATGGACAGGGGTACATGCACTCCATTACAAATATATTATCCCAAGAAAAGCAAGCAAGCTTGAACTGCCTAAAAGTATGTTTCATATCATTATATTTTTTAGCCTCTAGTGGTAGGATGTGGCATTGTAAGATGGGAGCAGATGCTTTGAATATATTGCCTGAAACAAGAAATGGGATGTTTGCTTCAAAGTAATATTTTATTAGAAAGTTCCTTCACCCATGTATGTATGTATCCTGTCTATAAAATATCTAAAGAAACCCATGGAAAGACACAGTTACATATTCAGTTCTGTAGGTTTACAAAAGCTACAGAAAGAGTAGAGTGTCTATACATTTTCACAGTATTTTCCAAAAGTGTGGGTGTTCTAATTTTTAAATAATATTTTTCTGATTCAGTATTTTGTACTGGAATTATTTTTCTGCCTTACTTATACAGAATTGTACATATATCTGAAAGTATTTTATTAAGCAAATTTACAGATAAAAATTTTTGCCTTTGGAAAGGCAAAAAAACCAACCGTTTGCTAGTATCTGAGAGATGGGAGTGGTAGATAATTGGGAAGAACAGGCTGCTCACTTCCTTCTTCCCTGTATCAGCAGGCTAAATTACAATTCACCTTCTGTGCTTGGGGCCCAATCCTGCTCTTATTGAAGTCAGTGGCAAAACTCCCAACAACTTCAACAGGAACAGGATTGGGTCCTAGGATGCATCAGGGCATTGTTATTCTCTTTGGCAGAATAAAATGAGATTGTGTGTCAGTTATACATTTTGTAAATGATGTGACTTCACTAGAGACAAGAGAAACCTGTAGGAATTTCCTTCCCAAATGTATGGAATTTTGTTCTCCTTGGATATAGAGAATTAGCCTTTCTATAGAATTTTTGCATTTGAACGTTCCTTTTCATGTCCAGTCTAGCCCTACTCTGATATTTTGACAGCACATATTCTAAGTCGCAAAGAGACCATTCAACAGTATCTATTGCCACTGGACCAAGTTGTGTAGAAAACCCACTGTACCGCACACTGCACTGTGGGAGTTACACTTCATAGCAGACTTAGTATATCCCACCTTTCTCCTAAACCATTGTTATGGGCTGTCCTTTCTAATCACTGGGCCATCAGGGTGTCACAGACATACTCAGTTGCTCTGAATACACAGTAGTGCGTTAGTTGGAACAAGGAGCTTTCTTCCTCAGTCCATCTCCCTTTTTTTTCCATTCTTTTGCTTTTGATTTTTGGGGGTTCCCTCCCCCCCTCACTGAATTATAAGATAGCTGCCCTCTGACACAGTTAATTCATAGTTATTCCTGGCAGCATAGACAGGACCTAACTAACTGTGTAGCCTATCCATGCTACAGCTTTGGTTATAAAAATCCTCTATTATGCTTTCATATCCATATGCAGTTGCAGGGTTTCTTGAGCTAGGGTGAGCAGCAATGTGGCTGGGCATTTGTGAATAGCCTCTGCTCAATCACGTGTGCTGATAGTGTCAAACAGGAAAGCCACTCCAGTTTTTTTCTGTGATGAGGATACAGCGTATTTGTCTCAAGAGACCTTTCTTTTGCTAGTTAGGGTCATGCTAATTTGACATCTTGCTCAGGTTAGCTTGCCTGCTGAAAATGGTTTTAAGAAGTGTTACTCAGCACACCAGACGCACAAAAGATGCAGAATGTTTAGGCTACATTCCAGTTCACCTGTACTGTGGGTGTGCAGTCTGGCAACAGCTCCATGCCCTAGTTAGGCTCCTAACTTGTAGAGCAATGCTGCACACTGAGGGGGAGGGGCTGCTCACTGGGGCCATGGAGCTGCTCTGTGGCCATCTAGCCCTGCCCCCTTTCCTCAGAGGCAAAGTCCCTCCCAGGCTCTATCTTCCTTGTGACATATGACAGCGGGGGGGGTGGGGGGGGGTGGTGCACTGGAGTGATGGTGAGGAGGTGGTGCCTCCTTTGATATCCTTGGCCTCCCTGGCTGACTGACAAGTTGGAAAATGGCGACAAAGGCCAGTGGTTTTCTCTCCCCGTTTCCACCCAGCAGCAGAGCTGGCTGAACGCAGTTGTCGACTAGGAGGGTGGCCTGTTAGCACCAAACATCCACCCTACCCTGGGAAAAGGAAAAGTGGGTTGCCAGCACAGGCTTCCATTGTTTACCAGCCTTTCAAGTGCTGTTCTTGGGAGACGCATACTGAGACCTGCCCCTGATGCCCTCTCCATCCTCTGGGCAAGGCATTCTGTGGGAGCTACTGCTGCCCCTAAAATAGCATTCTGGGCTACTGGGCGAGGTAGAAAGAGGTTGGGATTGCATGAGCACTCTGCCCTGTCCTGGTTATAGAACGACTGATCAGTCCCTCTTCCCTTCCTGCGCTCTCTGGCCATCCTTAAGATCAGTTAGGACAGCGCAGGCCTCCTCTGCTTCAAGTAGGGTACCGCATGCCCCTTATCCCCTGAAATGTAATTGGTGAATTCTCACTAAGTATAATAGCTTGAATAGCTTGGTGATACTGTGTGAGGGACAAACGAAGTGTCTGCTGCACTGAACAGAATCCCTGACAGTGCTACCCAAGCTGGGAATTGTAATTGAGGTCCTGTAGTAGCAAGTTTCTGGATCTTGTCATGCCAGGGAAATAGACTGATTCTATAGGCCCAAAGGGAGCAAAACCTGGAGGAAGATGTTCCAGATGGCTGAACATGGTTCATTTGGCTCACTTTGTTGGAATTACACTGAGCAAATGACTGAACTCTAATAATAGGCTTCAGTGGCAGCTTTGTGGCTGCTGGAACAAAGGAGCTGAAGAGAGTATAAGGTAGGATAAGACAATCGAAACCAGGACTACTTAATCACTTACAGCCTCCAGGAGTAATCATGCAGTTTGCTGCATCTGGGGTATATCGCTTCCACATTTGTCAAAGGCTTGTGATTTAAATAAGTAAATCATAGATTAGGTTACAAATAAATATAGTTTATTTGCTTGTGGGATGCTTTTTAAAGAATGAAATGGAGATGATGCATATGCAGAATTCAAGTAATCACTGGATCAGTAAGGTGCATTCTTTACCTGATGTCACTGGAATTAGAGATGGATCAGGAGTTTTAAAATGCACTGCAGCTCCTATAGGTCCCTATTCTACAACCCTTACTCACATGGAGCAGCATTTATCTGCATGAATAGCCTAATTGTACTTATTTGCAGGGGTAATTGCTACTCAGTTTATGTAAGGGTAGCAAAATTGATCCTTAATTTACACAGTTAGAACATACGTGAGAGATTTTCACTTTGCTGCATGTAAATAAAAATTCTTCAAAGAACTGGGTAGGCAAATTTGACTGTTCCTGTTTTTGGCATCTTCTGTTTGCTTCTACAGTACTAGAGTAAAGAGTTCCTAAGATAACATTTCTATTATATATATGTTTATTTGTGTAGCTTGTTTAATAAGAATATATGTATTTCTCCTTTGATAAGAAGCAAACTTTAGTCTCTGTTCTTTGCTGTGTTTTGAAACTACTTCAGGTCTTAGAGACTGTTTAAAAGGAGAAATGGAAGACTCAAGCACAGATTTATTTTATATTTTTTCAGTAATTAGGTTAGAGTTCCACTCAATAGTAAAGAAATGCCAAAGCTACAAGCACACACTGGGTCACATCAGTGGTCCAATTTGGCTTCCAACAGTGGCCAGGGCCAGATGCTTCAGAGGGAATAAACAGAACAGGGCAATTATGCATTGATCTATCCACTGTTGTCCAGTCCCAGCTTCTGGCAGTCAGAAATTTAGGGACACCCAAAGCATTGGGGTTTGTCCCTGACCATTTTGTCTAGTAGCCATTGATGGACCTATCCTCCATGAACTTATCTAATTCTTTTTTGAGCCCAGTTATATTTTTGGCCTTTGTCACATCCCCTGGCAATGAGTTCTACAGATTGACTGTGTGTTGTGTGAAGAAATACTTCCTTATGTTAGTTTTAAACCTTTGTCACATCCCCTGGCAATGAGTTCTACAGATTGACTGTGTGTTGTGTGAAGAAATACTTCCTTATGTTAGTTTTAAACCTGCTGCCTATTAATTTCATTGGGTGACCCCTGGTTCTTGTGTAGACCTCTATCATATCCCCCTCTAGTCGTCTCTTTTCTAAGATGAAAAGACACCTTTTTAATCTCTTTTCATATGGAAGCAGTACTATACCCCTAATCATTTTTGTTGCCCTTCTCTGTACCTTTTTCAATTATAATATATCATTTTTGAGATGGGGTGACCATAACTGCACACAGTATTTAAGGTGTGGGCGTACCATGGATTTATATAGTGACATTATGATTTTTTCTGTCTTCTTATCTATCCCTTTCCTAATGGTTTCTAACATTCTGTTAGCTTTTTTGATAGCTGCTGCAAATTGAGCAGATGTTTTCAGACATTTTTCATGACTACAAGATCTTTTTTCTTGAGTGATAACAGCTAATTTAGACCCCATCATTTTGTATGTATAGTTGGGATTATGTTTTCCAATGTGGATTACTTTGGATTTATCAAATTTCATCTGTCATTTTGTTGCCCAGTCACACAGGTTTGTGAGATCGCTTAGTAACTCTTTGCAGTGAGCTTTGGACTTAATTATTATGAGTAATTTTGTAACATCTGTAGATTTTGCCATCTCATTGTTCACCCCCTTTTCCAGATCATTTATACATATGTTGAACAGCACTGGTCCCAGTACAGATCATTGGGGGACCCTGCTATTTACCTCTCTCCCCTGTGAAAACTGACCATTTCTTTCTACCCTTTGCTCCTGGAACCTTAATGAAACCTCCATAAGCATTGTGATAGTCTTTATCACATACTTCTTCTCAAATAATAATGTAATTTCATACCATTTTTGTCTCTTTATCTTCC
Organism: Mauremys reevesii; assembly: GCF_016161935.1. NCBI lineage: Eukaryota > Metazoa > Chordata > Testudines > Geoemydidae > Mauremys > Mauremys reevesii. Next base: position 66,727,129 of record NC_052630.1, on the reverse strand, counting down.
ATAGTATGTGTAACATCTTCCAGCTATGTCTAATCAGTAGATCTGGTGAGCGTAATTTCCACTCCCTCTTTGCTCTGGATGTTTATGAATACACCAAATAGTGAAAGGCACATTTCTGTTTCTGGGATTAGTATAGATATATATATTTCTTTGTAATATTTTGCACATTTTTCCTGAAGGAGCCCTAAATACTTCAAAAACTTTCAGGACCACTGCAATGCGGTCACCTGCATGAGGGTGATGGCAGCCAGCTAGTACTCAGTTTATCTATCTTCCAAAGGATGGAATTGACCTTGCCAAAATTTGAACATTTGATGCCAGGGAGTCTGTGCATTTCAAACCTGATACTTATAGCTACTTCCCTTGTCTATAGAGCACATTTGAAAGAGGACAAACAGCTTTGAATTTTAAAGAGTTCTGTAGAGAGAGAATTTTTTAAAAAGCTCCCAGGAGGGAACAAAGACCTGCATTTGGTTTTGAACAACAATCCTTTCCAAAGCAGCCAAGTGTATGGGCAAACCACATGGCTGTCCTCGGAACAAGCAGCTGAGATGATAAATGATGAGGGGGTCCTGTGATGGGGTGAATCAGGCCCTTTGGGTTCCCCTGCTGGAGGCCCTGTGGTCCTACCACACCCTGCCTCAGGAAAAAAAGCAGTGAAGGTGGGTCCTCCAGGCCTACCTAGAAAAGATGCAGGGAAGCAGCCAATCAGAGCCCAGCAGACCTGGTCCAATTGGCTACAGCAGGGGTGGGCAACTTTTTGGCCAGAGGGCCACATCTGGGTGGGGAAATTGCATGCAGGGCCAGAGCAGGGGGTTGGGATGCGTGAGGGAGTGTGGGGTGTGGGAGCAGGTGTGGTGTGCAGGAAGGGACTCAGGACAAGGGGTTGGGGTGCAGGAGGGATCTGGGGTGCAGCAGGGGACTAAGGGCAGGGGGTTGGGTGCAGGAGGGGTGCAGGGTGTGGCAGGAGGGCTCAGAGCAGGGAGTTGGGGTGCAGGGTGCAGGATGGGTTTGGGCTCCGGCCTGGCGCTGCTTACGTGGAGTGGCTCTGGGGTGGCAACGGTGCACACCGGTTCCAGGGCAGGATCCCTGCCTTTCTTCCCTGGCACCATGCAGCACCGCCGCTCCCGGAAGCAGCTGGCGCCACATCTCTGAAGCCCCTGCGGGAGGGGGGGCAGAGGGCTCAGCACATTGCACTTGCCTGTGGGTAGTTCCCCCCGAAGCTCCCATTGGCAGCGGTTCCCCATTCCCGGCCAATGGAAGCTGTGGGGAGCGGTGCCTGGAGACAAGGGCAGCACGTTGAGCCCTCTGCCCCACAGGGGCTGCACGGACGTGGTGCTGGCTGCTTCTGGGGAGTGGTGCGGGGCTCGCAGCGCCGCAGGGATGGCAATCCGGCAGGCCGGATACAAAGCTCTGAGGGGCCAGATCCAGCCCACAGGCCATAGTTTGCCCTCCCCTGGGCTACAGGGTCTGATCAGGGCAGTTGCTGACTGGGACCAGAAGGATGAAGAAGAACTGAAAGGCTGAGAGTCTCCACAGGTAAAGAGACTGGGGAGAAACTAGGGTTACCAACTTTCTGTTTGCACAAAACCAAACACCCTTGCTCTGCCCGGCCCCCTCCCTTCGCTGTGGTGCCGCTCCTGCTCACTCCATCCCCACCCCCTCTGTTGCTCACTCTCCCCCACCCTTGCTCATTTTCACCAGACTGGCACAGGGTTTGGGGTGCAAGAGGGGGTGAGGGTACTGGAGGGAGGTGTGGGCTCTGGGGTGGGGCCACACATGAGGGGTTTGGGGTGCAGGAGGGGACTCCGGGTTGGGGGTTGGTGCCAAGGGGTTTGGAGTGTGGGAGGGGGCTCCAGGCCGGGGCAGGGAGTACAGGCTCTGGGCTGGGGGTGCGGGCTCCAGAGTGGGGCCAGAAACAAGGAGTTCAGGATGCAGGAGGGGGAACGGGGGCTGGAGAAGGGGTTGAGATGCAGGAGGGGGTGGGCCTTGGGATGAGGCCAGGGATGAGGGGTTTGGGGTCCAGGAGGGAGCTTCGGGCTGGGGCCAAAGCATTCAGAGTGCGGGAGGGGGCTCAGGGTTGGGGTAGGGGGTTGGGTGTGGGAAGGGGTGCAGGTGGGGGGTGTGGTCGTTGGGGTGGGGCCAGACATGAGGGGTTGGAGGCGTAGGACGGGGCTCTGGGCTGGGGGTTGGGGCCAAGGGGTTTGGAGTGTGGGAGGGAGCTTCAGACTGGGGCATGGGGTAGGGGTGCAGGAGGGGGTGCAGGCTCCAGCTGTGGGTGTGGGCTCTGGGATGGGGCTCAGGATGAGGAGTTTGGGGTGGGTCAGGGGTTTGGGGTGTGGGAGGGGGTGAGGGGTGCAGGCTCCAGGCGGGGCTTACCTCAGGTGGCTCCCAGAAAGCTGCCGGTATTTCCCGCCGTCTCCAGGTGGAGGCGTGGCCTGGTGGCTCCGTGCAGGCGTTGCCTCTGCAGCTACCGTTGGCTGCAGTTCCTGGCCAATGGGAGCTGAGGAGGCAGCACTGGGAGGGGGGAGCAGCATGCGGAGCCTCCCTGGGCACCCCTAAGCCTAAGAGCCAGAGGGAGATACCAGCAGCTTTCTGGGGGGCCAAGCGGAGCTGGGCAGGCACCCAGCCTGCCCCACTGCGGGCAGCCAGCTGGACTTTTAAAGGTCCGGTCAGCAGTTCTTACTGAAGCAGCCAGGGTCCCTTTTCAACCAGGCGTTCTGGTCGAAAACCGGACACCTGGCAACCCTAGGAGAAACACTGCTCAAGCAGAGATGGGACCGCGAAACTTTCCAGGTGCAGAGGCCTGGGAGAGAACCCTGACTAAAAAGGAGGCAGAGACAGTTTTAAGCTCTCCAGGCAAAGAGGCCTGAGAAAGAAAAGACCCTGCTCAGACAAGGAACAGAGACTCCAAGAGGGTGATGGGACAGAGTGGAAAACAGCCCAGGGAATGCAGCAGTAGCAACAAGCAAAGAAAGCAGCATGTGGCTGCTACTTGGAGGGTCCCTGGGTTGGGACTCGGAGTAGTGGGTGGGTCTGGTTCCCCCCATGGGCCACTGGTGAATTGGCCAAAGCCCTGAGAAGGGGACATGTTTTGTTTTGAAGCCTGAGAAAGGAGCTAGAGTTTAAACAGGCCCAGAGATTGCACTGAAGACCCTGGAGAAGGCCAACTGTTTGTTGGACTGCGTTATCCCAGAAGGGGTTTCTTCATACATTTAGTCTATATGTGGTTTAGCTGGAGGGCTGAGCCACTGAGCCACTGAAGATCCCGCCTGATGAGGGCAACAGCCGACAAAGGGCAGTGCAAGCAGGGAGCGTGCAGGTTCACACCCAGCTGACAGGAGGCACTCATGAGAGGTGAGGCATACCGTCACAGGTCCTCAGGAGAAATATGCAACTGTAATAGTGTCTCTAGCATATTTAATTAGGTGAAAGCTTTTCATGGCAGGGACTGTCTTTCACTCTGTGGAAATATCCATTGGCAGCTTACACCATCCCTATGTGTCACCTCTGAAAGGGGCCTCCTATGTTTACAGAGGTATGAGATGAAATGATATAGATGGCGAAGCATATTTTCCACAGATAAAACAGGCTTGTCATTGTCATCATTATGCTCAAGACTTACTGCTAAAGCAATAGGGCAGTTTGCACAAGGCCTGCATACATTCACATCAACTCTTAAAGATAAACTAGAAAGAAAAACAAGGTATTGTGCTTTTTATTCCTTCTTTATGACCAGTAGAGAGAACTTCAAAGGTTTCTAGTTTAAAATGTTTATAGATTAGAAATATCTTGGTCCTGAATTTTCTGTTTTTGTGGGAGAGCTGAGTGGAGGCTAGTGAAATAATGACATCACCTCAGCTGCAATTTTTGCATACCTAAACTGAGAGGGGAGGGATGCTTAGACTGTTATAATATGGATATATACCTATCTCATAGAGCTGGAAGGAACCTTGAAAGGTCATCGAGTCCAGTCCCCTTCCTTCACAGCAGGGCCCCGAGTCCTAAATGGCCCCCTCAAGGATTGAACTCACAACCCTGGGTTTAGTAGGCCAATGCTCAAACCACTGAGGTATCCCTCTTCCCTTAAGTTGTTTGGTTCTTTTTGCTAAGACCTGCTTAATGACAAACAGACTAAAATGCACTTTGTGAAAGTTTCACTGTCCCCTTCCCTTTAGCAATGTGCAAAGGAATGTTGTAGGTCACCTTTTAGTCTATTGTGAGATCACCATCCCATCTGAGCCTTCCAGCCCGCCAAATGCCATCCAGCAGAAAGAGAGGAGCCCAGGTTTGATAGTTCTGATTTTTCTAAGATAAAAAATAGAACCCACCCTCCTCTCCCAATTTTCTTGTATAAAGTTTGTTTCATCCCGATGGAGAAACAAATAAACAAACAAACAAACAAACAAACAAAAAACCCCACTTGGATCGCTAGTGTTGTAATTTCCCTGCAGCCAATGGAGTTACACCTGAGAATTTGGCCTATTTCTTTTCCTTTGCAGTTCACCTGTTAAGAAATAAACATTCACTTTTCATTTGAATGTGCTTAGTATTAAAGAATAAGGTACAAGAAATGCACAAAAATAGGGAAGTGTAGGCCTGTTTCTAAATAAAATATTTTCCAAAGTTTTCCTTGAGGCATCAGCAGCTCTTTGACATGGAGCCTGATAAAAATATGGAAAGTAACTGCAATGATACCAGCTCCCATTGCCCTCAACTTGAGGTGTTTATTCATTTAATAAAATATAGTGTATATATTGTATCCTAAGTTGGAATGAATTATTTTCATTGTAAATGTCTGAATATTTGAATATTCTCTCTGGGATACAGAGAGACAATGGTGTCCATGACAGAGGGTAACCAGTCAGTTTGAAAAAAGAAGTTGTGCTCTTGAAAGCTGTTAGATTTTCAATAGTTGAACTGCTTCATTCTCACAGCAGATACAGTGTAGTAACAGCAATGGTGGCTTCCCTATGGGCTTTATTGATATGTTTTTAAATACAGCTGTGCATAATGCCCACATAAAACCCAGAACCCAGCCTGAATCAGGATTGTTTCAGGTTCTGTTATGTTTGTTGCCTAATCTGGATTGATTCTACCCATTGCACAGAATCTCTTCTTCCACAGGCAGCTCCAAGGCTCCACTTTACCTGTTGATATGTTTGGAGGTGGACTGCTGACTTGGGTTGCCTCTCCTGAGGCTGGGTGACCTCTTTTGCTCTGTCTCAGACATGAAAATTCCAGTGACCCATGAAGAACGGTGTTCCTTCTCCTAAAACAGTGGTGTACCAGTTGTGATGTGAACGTTTGTTCAGTGGGAACTGGATTGAAACCACCAACTCATTTCCACAGAGGTCACCAAAAATCCATCAGATGGTAATGACTGTCAGTCACTACTGATGTGGGCTGGATATGAGCCAGTGATCTAGAAGTGAAAAGGCATTGTCACCCATTACCAATTCCCCTGAGCCATCGAGTCTCCTTGCTTTTCACTCATCTTTCTGCTCCTACAGCTCTCATAAATTAATCTTTCTTCTCTGTCTAATGTGATAATCTTTCTTCTCCTACCCATCTGCTTTTGACTTTCCTGACAATAGGGCTGACAGACACCTTTAGCATTTTTCCTTCTGTTGCCGTAAAGTATTAGTCAGTAGTGCAGTGTGCAGCAGAGGTTTAAATAAAAATGGGGGCAGGGAACTCCTTATATTAACCTTTCACACCTAATAGTCCAGTAATTGTTATGTTTTTAAAACTCTGAGATCTTCTGATAATGAGAGTGCTGCCTAGCAGGCTGCAGCCTATAAACTGTACAAGGACAAAAAAACAATTCATCTGATCCAGGTTCCCCAGAAGGGAACCTGAATCTGGTCAGTGGGACTACAGCTAATAGTATCCTGCTCTATTCTAACTACCCCAGTTTCATTTTAATGAAATAAAAACAGCCAAATATAGAGTCAAGTCCTTTGGGGAGTTGTTCTTTCTGGCCTCTAGTTCCCTGCCTTTTTATTTTTTGGGTAGATCTATGGATAAGATCAAGTTTTGGGCCAAACATGGGCCCAGTCTGCACAGTCAAATCTGCCATGTTGTGGGAGATCATAATGTTCCCCAAAGGTGTCATAACGTGGCTTGGTCTCGCCTGTGTAGATGGCACTAGTCTGGGGCTCTGTGTGTGCAGGTAGGTAGCATGTGAGTGAGCCATGTAATGAAAATTCAGACTAGCACCTAGGACTGGACCTGGGTGAATATCACAAACCCTATTAGAATTCATTCTTCTGACAAGGTACAGATCCCTTTTACTTGTGTTTTGTATACATTTGTTCAAGTGGATATTTGGAAATATGTATTCACATGAATATTTACCGTGGAAAGGAGTTTGGATGGCCATTTTGAAATTGCTTTGTAGCTGCAGAAGTTTTCCAGTTAGGGAAAAGAAGCAGAACCATGGGACCAAGTTAACTGGTTTATAGTAACAAATTATGAATAGCATCTATTCAAAGCAGTAGTTGCAGTAAATAGATTGAGAGTGATCTATCTGTCTGAAATACGTTCTCATAATTTATCTGTTGTATAAAAATTTTGCTAGAGTTTGGCTAGCTCAACATTGGTCAGTTTAATGTTGCCCTTTATTGTGTGGTGTTCCTATGAACTGATCCTATAGGGAAACCTCTTCTTCTACCCTATGCCGCTTCTCCAACTGCAAAATTAGAGAGACAAGGGCCTATTGTTTCTTTTTAACATTTTTTTTTAAGTTAGCCAGGAGGTGTGATTTCTTCTGTAATCCGGTGCTTGTAGGCGTATGATCCTGCCAATGGAACAATGCAAGAGATATGAAACAAAGACATGCCAGGAATCATTTTGTCTATAGCACAAAGTAAGAATAATTGGAAGGCCATATTTCAATGTCATAATTTGTTTTCTTCACCTCGCTTGTAAATTAATCTTGAAATAGATCACATGCTTTCTATTCTTCCAAAAGAAAACAGGAAATTTTAGGAATTGCAACTAGAGCAAATAGAACAAATCTTCTCTTACTGCATAAGTAGACTGTAGTTGGGAATCCCCTATAATTTATATATGAAGTCTTAATATTACTGTAAATTAGCTGGTGTAAAAATCTAGTATTGTTCTGCTGCTTCCTTCCATGTATTTTACTACATGCTGTATCTTTTCAGAAACAGTTTGCACTTATCTTAGAGCTTTAAATACTGCCCCGGAGAATAAACATTTCATTTCACTAAACAACCCCCAGCAGTAGATTTTTACCGCAAGTAGTTTGTTTTCAATAACACGTTCTGGTTCTTGGAGTCAGATTCCTAATGGAACCATAAAACCTATGTCTATCCCCACATCTGACTTCCCCTCTTTGTCAACTTTGTAACAGATGTGTCGTATTTTCTGTAGTTACAGGTCAGCTTCTGTAAATAAAATATGTTTAACTATCATTGGTTCTGGAACTGTAAACTGACATTTATAGTTCCAGGGCAATTTTTTTCTGGCACCAATGCATGCTCATTAACTTACATGCCACTACATTTAAGTTGTAGAAGTTCTGAGTAAAGATTGCTTTTAGTGTAGTCAGCATTGCAATAGTGTTTGGTATTGTTATAGTTAATCAACAGTTAGCATTTCCATTATGAGCTTTTTTATTTTTTTTCAGGAACCAACCCACATTTTTTGTAAAAGGCTGATTTAAAATATTTGCTTTTTCATCAAACATCTGACATGCCCTTACTATACAGGACTATTGACATGTACGGCAGATGCTAGTCATGTTTAATTCATATGTGCAAGGCATACAGATATGATGATGATGTGAACAGTATAAGAATCTGAATAGAATATGCTTTGTTATGTGCAGCACATCACCTATGATATAGACTGTACCCATGGCATATTAGAGGAAGGGGATGTAGGAGCATTAGGGGCCAGAATCAAAGTCCATTCAAGTCAATGGAAAGATTCAGTTCAAAGTACTTTGGATTTGGCTGTAGATGTGGGGTCATTAGAGTGCTGTGCAACACTTAGGGTCTTCAGAAAGAATTCTGGTTGACTGAGAAGTCACTTAAGATACTTGAGATTTGGGGATCAGATTTTTTTTAACAGTGCCTCTCTTACTGAAACTACATTATGAGTATGTCTACATAGCAAAGAAAAACCTGTGGCTGGCCTGTGGGGCTTGGTTTGCAGGGTGCTTTCATTGCTGTGTAGACTTCTAGATTTGAGCTGGAGCCTGGGCTCTGGGACCCATCCACCTCACAGGGTCCTACAGACCAGCCTTCAGCCTGAGCTCAGAAATCTACACAGCAATGAAACAGCCCCACAGCTTGAGCCCCGTGAAGCTGAGTCGACTGGCGTGGGCCAGCCACGGGTTTTTCTTTGCTATATACCCTTATAGGTTCTGGAACTAGAAGCGTGGGGGTGCTGCTCTACCCGTGGTTTGAAGTGGTTTCCATTATATACTTGGTTTACAGTTGGTTCAATGGCTCTCAGCACCCCCACTATAAAAATTGTTCCAGTGCCCCTGTATACCCTATGTGGGCCCAAGTAATTTCAGGTTTTGCACCCAAAATTAATTGTGGGTGTCATTTAAGCCATTTAGACGTTTAAGTACCTGACTCTGAGAGCTGGTTGAAAAATAGGAACTTTTATTTTTTTAAACAAAAATGTCCTCTTCTTTTGTCTAACTCTGCTAATTTTGCCTGCATAATAGAAATATATATAACTAAATGATCTAAACTGCACCCACAATTAGTTGTGAATGCAAAATTGTGCCTACTGTTGTTTATACCTGCAAAATTGAGGGTGCATAAAGGAATTCCTAGTTTAGGCTAAGCTGAAGATCAGGCATTTACACCAGTGTAACAGAGAACAGAATTTGGTCCCCAGTATTTTATATTTCAGTATTTAGTTTCTTTTTATATACTTTTATTGTTCTGCCACAACTTCTATTTCTGTTACTAAGTACTTGTTACTTGTTATTGTACATAGCTAGTAGGTTGTATTCTAATCTGTTAGAGTAGTGCAAATCACAGCAGAATGTAGCTGCATGTGCATTAATTGGTATATGAGCTAGGGCTGCCAGGTGTCTGGTTTTCTACCGGAACACCTGGTCGAAAAGGGACCCTGGTGGCTCTGGTCAGCAGTGCTGCTGTTAAAAGGCTGATTGGTGACACAAGCAGGCTCCCTACCTGGCTCCCTGCAGCTCCTGGGAGCAGCCGGCATGTCCCTCCAGCTCCTAGGTGTAAAACAAGGCAAACATGAGCAAGTGAGCGAGGATGGGGGAGAGCTAGCAAGGGGAGGGCAGAAGGAGTGAGTGGGGCGGGGACATCAGAGAAGGGGAGGAGCCTCAGGGCAGGGGGCGGGGCCAGGGTGTTCAGTTTTCTGCAGTTAGAAAGTTGGCAATCCTAATATGATGCTGAAAGGGCATATGGGAATTTTCAAATACCTGTTCAATGATAGGTTTCAGAGTAGTAGCCCTGTTAGTCTGTATCCGCAAAAAGAATAGTAGGAGTACTTGTGGCACCTCAGAGACTAACACATTTATTGTAGCATAAGCTTTCGTGGGCTATAGCTTGTCATGTGCTGGAAATGGGCCATTTTCATTACCACTACAAACAGTTATTTTTCTCTCCTGCTGACAACAGCTCACCTTAACTGATCACTCTCCTTATAATGTGTATGGTAACACCCATTGTTTCATGTTTCCCGTGTGTGTGTGTGTGTGTGTGTGTGTGTGTGTGTGTGTGTGTGTGTGTGTGTGTGTGTGTATATATACATATATATATATATATGTCTTCCTTCTGTATTTTCCACTACATGCATCTGATGAAGTGGGCTGTAGCCCACAAAACCTTATGCTACAATAACTTTGTTAGTCTCTAAGGTGCCACAAGTTCTCCTATTCTGTTCAGTGATGATTCCCACATTGTATTCCAATGCTTCTCCAGGCGGTGAAGTTACTCTTCTGTTGTGAGGGTCAATTCTATGACATGTGATTTGGGTGTCAAGCTAAGTAAAATATTTAGTGTTGCTGATATGCCTGCATCCTGACAGGTCTACCTGATCTGTGGGTGGAAAGATTAGGGGCAGTCTATGAACACTTTGGGCCTATAAAGATAGTTTCTTAAAGAGAGAGAGAATAGATACGGGCACAATAGGCCTGGTCCTGCAGTCCCTGTTCATGCCAAAATCCCATTGAATCAAATGGAGTTATATATAGGGACTGAGTATTAGGCCCTATGAAAGGGGAAAAAAAGCTATATATTCATATAACGGATTCTCAAAACAAATCAAACACCTCCAACCTGCAGTTGTGTTAAAGGACATGATTCTCACAAAACACGTTGGCTAGTCATTAATTTCTTCTCTCAAAAATTTTAGCAACAGTGTTTTTATGAAGGGGGAAAATCATTAATTTTACATGGGTGCCTACTGCTTGTAGATGAGGATTAGGTGAATATTGATTTATGCACATAAATCTGCATAGACTTCAGAAATCCTTTTTTGCTAATGATAAGGACTGATTATACAGTTCACAGACTCTGTTTTGTATCTCTTTATAAAAAAATACTGGTGTCTGCACCAACAACACAAAACAAATTAAAAACTCTCCAAACCAACCAACCAATCAAAAAACCCTCCATAAACAAACAAACAAGCAAGCAAGTTAAAGCAAGCAAACAAAGAAACACAAAATCTCAATGTAACTTTCACACTATACTACTTTTATCCTTAAGGGAAAAATATAGCAACAAAACAAGAAAAACTCTAAAAGTAATTTGCCTGGAAAAGAATTAATAACACTGTCAGTTCACTTGAACAGTTATTGCTCAAAATAATCCTAATGCATAGAATTTCCCAGTACATATCACTAAGCATTAATAGTTTATTTTAAATCTAAGAGTATTTCAAAGGCAGCACATTGTACAGATGTTACAATGGTAGGTAGTAGATGTTAACACTGATTAGTATAGTCAATAGTTATCTCCCTGATTTTATGTTTTTATGTTAATTAATATTGCAGAACCCTCCTAATCTAAGGTGTTAATGTTTCTCTAGAGGAACAAAGGGCCCATTTTTAAAAGATTGTAGATTATGTTTGAAATCCTCCACCTCTCTTCTATAGTTACAGAGGGGCCTAAATACAGAGGGACCTGCATGGTTAGACAATGCCAGGAAATGAAAAGACTGAGCTAGAGGGCTTCACGGTTCCCTATGTGCTTCAGAGCTCTTCAGCAGTGCTCTCGGTGAGAACATAGGGCTTGTGGTCAGGATAGGAGTGGCAGTGGTGTGACTAGTGCGTCCATGAACTGGACAGATCCTCTGGATGCGAATCTTGTGTGTGGGGAGTGGGGTATGCCAAGCCATAACAACCAATTCAGCTAGGGGGCTGGAGCAGTCACTGAGGCCTGTCTATGAAGGTACCCTGTGTTCTGTCTCCCAATTAAGAAGGAGGACTCTGTCCCCTCTCAACAGGTATCACTGACCCCCGTACCAAGTTAATTCGTGTGAGCATTGTACAGGGGATGCGTAGTTCACCTGATGTGTACCAGGTTTTTAGCAATATATGCTATGAGGAATCTCATACGTTTTATAGCCTTTTAAAATCCTGTGCTGCCTTGTGAAAACAGCTACTTCTGTAAAAATGGGAACAAACTACATTGTTAAAAGGATGCAGTTCCTTCCAATGAGCAGATCTCATTCCTCTCCCTGCCCCTCCCCTCCCCACACACAGAGGCAAAGCATATTGTCAGACTAGATTATTTTAATTACAGATTAAGGTAAACAAGAAACAAAGAACATGGAAAAGATAAGAACAGGCCTTTCCTTCAGTAAGAGCTTCCATCTCAAATTCCCTCACAGCCCTGCTACCTGGTTGACCAGCGGACAGACTTCTTATGTCTAATGTTGCACTTACACAGAAACAGAATCACCGCTGCATGCCCAGTACCAATTCATATACATGAGAGAAAATATTCATGAATGTGTTTGCTAACAATAGGAAACATAGGCTGACTTTGATCGGGACAAACCTAGTTTGTGCTTGTAGTCGTTACCACAGTTCATGCAGTGGTCCATAGCCCACTGCTTGTCTGAAGAGTCACTGTTGGTAGTGTGTGGATAGCTGGGTGTTTTCATGGTGTTGGTTTTCCTTTTGTTCTTGAATGGCAGTGGGGAATGTCCACAGACATGCTTACTATTAAGATGTGGTCCGGACCAGTGGCTCTCAACCTTTGCAGACTACTGTACCCCTTTCAAGAGTGATTTGTCTTGTGTATCCCCAAGTTTCACCTCACTAAGGGTATGTCTACACTACCCACCAGATCGGCGGGTAGTAATTGATCTATTGGGGATCGATTTATTGCGTCTAGTGTAGATGTGATAAAATCGATCACCAATCGCTCTGCCGTCAACTCCGGAACTCCACTGCGCGCGAGAGGTGGAAGCGGAGTTGACAGGGGAGCTGCAGCGGTCAACTCATCGCCATCCTCACGGCCAGGTAAATTGACCTAAGACACGCCGACTTCAGCTACGCTATCTGCGTAGCTGAAGTTGCGTATCTTAGGTCGACTCCCCGCCCAGTGTAGACCTAGCCTCAAAAACTACTTGCTTATAAACTCAGACATAAAAATACAAAAAAGTGTCCCAGCACACTATTACTGAAAAATTGCTTACTTTCTCATTTATACCATATAATTATAAAATAAATAAATTGGAACATAAATATTGTACTTATATTTCAGTGTATAGTAAATAGAGCAGTATAAACAAGTCATTGTATGTATGAAATTTTAGTTGATACTGATTTTGCTAGTGCTTTTTCTGAAGCCTGTTGTAAAACTAGGCAAATATCTAGATGAGTTGATGTACCCTCTGGAAGACCTCTATGTACCCCCGGTTGAGAACCACTGGCCCAGACTATGAAATAGTTTGTGAACCTCTGTGTTGCTAATCTCAGCAATTTTACCAAATCATCATCTGCTTTTGATATTATGGATCTTTTCCAGGTGCACATGAAGGAAAGCACCTGTAGGGGGAATGTCTTGTACTTTGTACTATCTTTAAGAGGAACAGTAAGTCTTATTAGTTTCACACAAATAATTCCTTTCTATCTTTTTCTAAATGAACACATTTTGTGAGAAGAAATGCTATTAGTTATATTTGACTAGTATTAGGACTCTTGAACTATTGATGCATTAATACTCTTCCTTTGCTGGATTAAGGAAAAAGACCCCCCTTTTAATTCCAGCTATGATCATATAATTTTCTGTGAGATACAAAGGCTGATGAGAAATGGATTTAGAATGTGGGATTTGATTTTATGACTTTGATATTCCCCTTAAAAGAAACTTCTTTTAAAAGAACTTTTAAATTGTGTTTTTTGTATAGGTTTTGACTGGACTAGTGTTGTAATGTTAAAGCAATTGGACACAGCTTTATTGGTTAGGATAATTGTCTTGAGGATGCTGTACCACATGATTGTGTGGGATAGAGAAAAATATAATTTATTAGCTGTTTGTAGTAATTGAAATTAACTAATTAGGGATGAAATTGTCACATGGAAAATGAGAGAGAAAATCTAGCTCCCAAACCAGACCTAGAGATAATAATAATGAAACTCATCTGGTGGAGCTTCATCCAGAGGGCAGAAAGTTGGTGTTGCCACAGACTGCTTTGAAACCAGAATTAATTTGCCTCTTGTACCCTGAGGTGGAGTGGCTGTAATATTGGTATTTTAGAAGTAAATTAATAAGTGATCTCTGGTTATTGTCAGTAGTTCTGTTCCTTTCAATTGTATTCAGTAGTTTATAGTGGAGGACAAAGGAGATTTTTGTGAAGAATAAAAATCTGCAAGATTAGGGTCTTCCTAACAGATATTGCGATAATCTCTAGAGTCTAAGGGCATGGCTATACTTGCAGATGTAGAGCGCTGTGAGTTAAACCTGCCTTCATAGAGCGCAGTAGGGAAAGTGCTGCAGTCTGTCCACACTGACAGCTTCAAGCGCACTGGTGTGGCCACATTTGCGGCACTTGCAGCGGCACTGGGAGTGGTGCATTGTGGGCAGCTATCCCAGCATGCAAGTGACTGCAACGTGCTTTTCAAATGGGGGTGGGGTGGAGTGTGACAGGGACTGTGGTGTGTGTATGTGGGGGAAGAGGGAGTGGATTTTTGGGGTGCTGAGAGTGTGTCAGCATGCTGTCTTGTAAGTTCAGGCCTCCCTCCCCCCAACCTCTCTCTCACTCACTCAAAGCACACAGTAAATGTTTGCTTTTTCTCAGAGCTGATAAGCAGCTGGCTTCCCCGAAACAGAGCTTTGAAAGGGCATTTCCGCATTCCTGCAGCCAATTTCACAACAATGACAAGAGTGGCCACTTGACTTAAGGGGATTATGGGACGTTTCCGGAGGCTGATCACAGCGCAATAACTCAACACCTTGTTCACACTGGCACTGCGGCGCTCCAGCTGGGGTGCAGCAAACCTTATTCCACTTGCCAAGGTGGAGTACCAGCAGCGCTATAGCTGCGGAGTCAGAGCTCCCTATGTGCCTTGCAAGTGTGGTTGGGGAGTGAGCTAGGGTGCCCGGAGCTGCTTTATTGCACTGTAACTTGCAAGTGTAGCCAAGGCCTAAATTTCCATGGGCCTTCGAACATGCTCTAGTATCTTCAGTATTAAAAATCCTGTCCCTTGACTTCAGCTGTCTCTTCAACTACTTCCCCATCTCCTCCTTTCCTGTTCAAACATTAGCCAGTCTTCCTGGCCAAATCTTCTCAAGCTGTGATGCCTTTGGCACAGCTGACATTCTTTCTTCTAGTCTTTCCTTTGTCCTTTGACTTCCAGGACTCTGTGCTCTCCTACTTTTCTTCTTACTTCTCCTACTGCTCCTCCATTTTTTTTTTCTTTGGTGGCTCCTCTTCTGCCCTATCTACCAGTATTCTTGAAGATAATTCTTACCATCGCCCCCCTTTCTATGCTACGTTCCCTTTGGGCAAAATTTCTGCATGTAAAGCTTCAAATGATACCTCTGTGCTGCTGACCTCCAAATCTCTGTGAACTATCCCTTCATCTTCAGCTGCCTTTCCAATGTCTCAGACTGGATATTCTGTCACTAACTCAAACCAAACACCATCACTGTTAACATCACTAGTCTCCCTATCATCTATTGGAACTTCAGTATTCATCTTGACTCCTCTCTCTGTTACCAAATCCTTTTGGTGGTTCTTCTGCATTTCAGAAACTCCTATTCCTTCCCATCCCCAATTATACAATGCTTGTCTTTGCCTTGGTAACATGCCATTGTGACTAATATAACCTCCTCTCCTCTCCAGCCTTCTTGCTTCTTCCTTTACTCCATTCAAATCCATACACAATGCTGCTCCTATAATGCTCTACCTATGCCTCTTCTCGTGCTTTGGATACACCAGGGCCGGCTCCAGACCCCAGCGCGCCAAGCGCACGTGTGGGGCGGCATTTTGCCGGGGGGGGGGGGCGGCAGGCGGGTCCGGCGGACCTTCCGCAGTCATGCCTGCAGGAGGTCCACCGGAGCCGCGGGACCAGCGGAGAGTGCGGAGAGTGCGCTGGTTCCGCAGCTCTAGCGGACCTCCCGCAGGCATGACTGCGGACGGTTCGCTGGTCCCGCGGCTCGGGTGGACCTCCGGTGGAGCATCCGCAGCATGCCTGCAGATGCTCCACCGGAGCCATGGGATCAGCGGACCCTCTGCAGCTGCGGGAGGTCCACTGGAGCCGCGGGACCAGCGGACCCTTTGCAGTCATGCCTGCGGGAGGTCCGCTGGTCCTGCGGCTCCGGTGCACCTCCCGCAGGCATGACTGCTTGGGGCGGCCAAATTCCTAGAGCCGCCCCTGGGATACACTATTTCCCACCTCTTGATTTCCCTGTACTGGCTTCCTTTACCGTCCTCATCAGTTACATGCTTATTGCGTTTACCTTCAGGCTATGAGCAAATCTACTCTTGCTTACATTTCTGCTCTCGTTTCTTCCTAACTCCCTTTTGTTTTCACCAATCATCTCATGTAATTATTCCATTGTTGTTTCCTTTCCTCCATTCTCAATTCTTGTTTTTGATTGCACCTTCTTCCATTCCGACCTTTATGCCTGCCTTGTGGGAGGTTGGACCAAAGGATCCATGCAGTAGTCTATGAAATAAATGTCTTATTACCAGCAAGGGATGTCTTCTATGTTGTTTTAAGTTATGGATGGGCTGTACATTTTGTAAACCAGATACGTTACATTTCAGATCTGAACCCAGATATTATAGTTGGGAAATGGAGGATAAACCTGGAGAATCTATGTGAATGATAATGTAAACTCCCAACTGTTTAAATATTATTCTGGTTATATAAAAGGACAGATGAATAGCACTGAGACTATTTTATCAGCTTGCTGGAAGTCATTAGTGCTGGGACCTGTTCTCCATTATTTAGAATGCATTTCATGTTGATTTCTCCAGGTTTACAGGGTTTTATACACTTTGTTTAGAACTAAGAGCCTTTTCAGTCATTCCTTTCCATCCTTGATAATGCCAGTTCTCTGGAATGCATGTTAAAAAAATTGAAACTACTTTGGATCTAAGTGCCTCTGTGGTATATTGACCATGTCTGGTTGCTGGTTAAAATTTAAAATAAGTTTATTTTGCGCTTTACTTCTATATTAGAACCTTCCTTGCTATTATTTGGTACCATTGTTTGCTGTTGCCTGGGCCCCCCTCTAGTATTTACATTGATCTGCTAACACTTGTGTGAACTGTAAACGCTTTGTCCACACTTGTTTGTGAGGAGTTGTAGCCATGTTTGTTCAGGATATTAGAGAGACAAAGAGGATGAGGTAATATTTTTACTGGACCAACTCCTGTTGGTGAAAGAGCTACACCAAGTTCTTCTTCAAGTCCACACTAGTATTTTGCTACATGTTCTACTACTACACTTTGGCACAGGAGAAAAGTGAGAAAGCGCATAACTATTTCTAGCTGATTCACTTACTGTCATTTATAAGGCTTTCCATCACTCTGGCAATGTAGGGGCCTTAAAACGTTTACAGGTTTTTATGTTCGTGGGGGAATTGACTGAGAATGGGAACAGTTAACTAACAATAGAATAATTAACAATGTTACTATGCAGACAGGTTGCTACATTTCTGCCTCCGAGAATAAGATCAATTAACTATGAATAGCAACATTAACAAAATGTGTTTTTAAACAAAAGCTATTTTCTTTAACTTAAAAACAAACAATTTTCAGTAACATGATACTAATATTTAATTAAGTGGTTTTTTCAGTTCTCAAGAAGTTACATTTTACTAGGCAAGCATGCTGCTACATTTCTGCCTTGAGGACAGAGCCTTCCTCCTGCATAACAAAAAGACCTACCCTCCTCTGTACCCCTCAAGTCACAGTATCAAGAGTTAGGTACAGAATCTCTCTGGCTTGTTATAATAATAGGAGATATACCAATCTCCTAGAACTGGAAGGGACCTTGAAAGGTCATCAAGTCCAGCCCCCTGCCTTCACTAGCAGGAACAATTTTTGCCCCAGATCCCTAAGTGGCCTCCTCAAGGATTGAACTCAGAACCCTGGGTTTAGCAGGCCAATGCTCAAACCACTGAGCTATCCCCATTGCCCCCTGACGGTGATTGTCTCCCCTGCAGGCATGCATGCATGTGGAACCCCCCTTTCTCCCTGCAGTGATTTGCATTTCTGAAGCTGCTCCAGGCACGCAGGAACAGATGTACTGCCTGGATTGCCAGGAAAGATGCATGTGTCTCTGCAGATTTCTTTTGCATTTTTCTGTGCGGGGGGTGGGCACAAAAATATGCGGGCCATATGAATTCTGCACCCCCGCATGGGTGCAGATTTGTCAGGAATAATGTTCTTTTACCATTTGTGTATTAGCTCATGGTTAAAAAACCCACCCTTTTCCTAGTGAGGGTTAGGAACTACTTTTTTTAAAATCTAAGATGGGATTCTTTCATAATTGCTTGATTCTCAGAGCTGGAGCTTTAAGAAAAGAGACAATATATCATGAGATTTGCCATGAACTTGTGCACATTGGCAACCCTGTTAAAGCTTCATGATTTTTCTCACCAATCATATTTCCTAATTAAACCCTGATTTTTGGGCTATGTTGATACCCCTCATTTCAGACCAGCTATTTTCATGTTAAGCAATATGAAGCAACAAGGGTGGCAGCTTGGATCAAGTGACAATTACTAGAAAGACGTGGGAGTGCATCCATTGAAAAAAAGATTTACTCCTGTGTGACCAATGCAGCAAACCACTCTTACCAAGCTGGCCAGCCACCACCAAGCTAGGAGATCCCCTAGTTCGCCCAGCTCTAGCTTAAACATCCATCCAACATATTTTGATCCAATGAGTCATATAAAGTGCAATTATCCACCTGGTATGTATCCATGATAATTGGGGAATAACTGACTCACTGATGAGTGTGCCAATGGCTAAGAGTCAACAGTTTTAGTGCAATATTTAGTACAATGTTCAGCAAATGAATTCAAAATATCCCAGCACATCATTTTAACAGATAATCAGGAAAACCCAATATTGTCTGTTCACTGTTGATGAAACATATGGCTAAAAGGTTGGATTTTTCTCACCTTCTCATTTCTGCAATGTTTAGTAGATAATGTTTTATTGACACTAACACTTATTCCATTTTTTCTGGCTTATGTTCACTTTTTATGTATTTGTACTGGAACTATCTGTGCAAATTGCACAGCTGCCAAATCCTATTCTTATCCATTTGCTTTTTTAAAAAACAATTTTTATCTTGCTTAAGAAATAAGACTGAAATATTCAGTTAAATAACATTATTCACATCAACACATTTTTTAAAGAGAAGTGTTAGATGCAAACAACCCATACATACTTCAGCTGCTATTGTGCGATTTTTCACAAAGATAGGAGGCTAGATTATTCTTGATCTCTATTTGGGTACATAGGAAGTTTCTCCACCTGTGAAACTCGACTCATAATACCTACCCCAATTGGAGTGAGGATTAATTCATTAACTTTTTTAAATGATTTGAGAAGTTGAGATGAAAGATGCTAAACAAGTGTAAAGTATTTATAAGTAGGGACTTATCAAATTCACTGTTTATTTTGGTCAATTTCACGGTCATAGGATTTTAAAAATCTGAAGTTTCATGATTTCAGCTATTTAAATCTCAGATTTCATGGCATTGTAATTGTAGGGGTCTTGACCCAAAAAGGAGTTGTGGAAGGGGTCACAATGTTATTGTAGGAGGGGTTGTGATACTGCTACCCTTACTTATGCACTGTTGCTGGTGGGGCGCTGTCTTCAGAGCTGGGCACTTGGGCAACAGCCGCCACTCTCCAGCCACCCAGCTCTGAAGGCAGAGCAGAAGTAAGGGTGGCAATACCGCAACACCATTAAAATAACCTTGTGACCCCCCTGCAACTCCCATTTGGCTCAGAACCCCCCAATTTAAAAAATGCTGGTCTTCCCCGTGAAATCTGTATAGTATAGGATAAAAGCACACAAGGCCAGGTTTCATGGGGGGAGACCAGATTTCACAATCCATGCCGCGTTTTTCATGGCCGTGAATTTGGTAATTATAAGCTCTATCCATGAATCCTAGTCTGATGATTAGCAATTGGCTCTTACTAAATATAAAAGTCAGCAAAAAATAGGAATTTATAGTCAATGTTCATTTTCATTCAGTTAGATCTGTTACACATGTGCTGCTTTTTCTGTATTTATAGTGGCTTTGAAAATGATGTGGCTAAGAAATGACACTGTAATAGTCCTAAACAGTACCCTGTGATTATGTCAGCCTAAAGATATCATGTGTGTACTTAAAGTCAGAGAATTTAAGAATTCTTCAGGGCATGGAAAAGACAGACAATCCACCAGCAGCATACCCATAAGAAACATTGGCATGACTTAATATGGGAGAGGAAAGGGAATTCTTGTGGATATTTAATCCCACATGCCAGTGATTTCTTAACTGCATTTAAAAACAAGAATGCCTGTAGGTTTCAAACTGTGGGGACAATCCTGCATTGGCTCAAACAAGGCAGAAATATGTGGATGCTGGAGAGGAAGATACACATCTGTGCACCTGGCACCACTGTTCTTCATCACTGTCATCTGGCTCAGGTGAGTGTTTTTGGTTACTCTTGTGGTGGAGAGGGAATAAACTAGATAAAACCACAAAATGGTCCCTGTGCACTCATGCTTGGGGACAAGATTTGTCATAAGGAGATCTGCCTATGGTAAAAAGATTCCTACAAGAAGTAGAAACATGGAAGAATTGCTTAGAAGGAGTATAGAAGTATAGCACAATCAAAAAGTTTAAGGCACTGAATAAGTTACACCTTGCAAAGAATATAAAAGACAATAGGAAGAGGTTCTTGAAATACATTAGGAGTAAGAGAAAGATGAAGGGAAATGTAGGTCCTTTTTATAGACTAGAGGTGCACAGGAGAAGTTCCAGAAGACTGGAAGAAAGCTATAGTGCCAATTTTTAAAAGGGAAAACTGGATAACCTGGATGATTATACGTCTTTTGGCCTGATGTCGAACCTGGGCAAGATAACGGAAAGGCTGATATGGAACTTGATTAATAAATAATTAAAGGATTAGAAAACCTGCCTTATAGTGATAGACTCAAGGACCTCAATCTATTTAGCTTGACAAAGAGAAGGTTAAGCAGTGACTTGATTATAGTCTATAAGTATCTTAAGGGGGAACAAATATTTAATAATGGGTTCTTCAGTCTTGTGGAGAAAGATATAACATGATCCAATGGCTGGAAATTGAAGCTAGACAAATTCAGAGTGAAAATAAGGTATACATTTTTAACGGTGTAATTAACCATTGGAACAATTTACCCAGGGTCGTGATGGATTCTTCATCACTGATAATTTTAAAATGAAGATTGGAGGTTTTTCTAAAAGCTATGTACTAGGAATTCTTTTGGGGAAGTTCTGTGGCCTGTGTTATACAGGAGGTCAGACTAAAGGATCACAATGGTCCCTTCTGGCTTTGGAAACTATTACTCTTTGTGCACCAACTCACCAACCTAGCGAGCAGGTCTTTAAACTAGATTCAAAGGGGGCAGGTGACAAAGCCCCACAGGTAAGCATAAAAATGGCAACTGTATTAGAGGTCTCGATGTTGGCAGGATATGGAAAAGTCCAGTAGGGTCATAGGAGCAACAAAAGGGAAACCAGTGGGGAATCTGCTCAATATTAGAGCAGGCTGTGGCAAAACTCCTTACTGGTCTGGGTTGTACCCCACAGCAGCACAGGGAGATTTAGGTTTAAGACTAGGAAAAACTTTCTAACTGTAAGGGTAATTAAGTTCTGGAATAAGCTTCCAAAGGAGACTGTGAAATCCCCATCATTGGAGGTTTCAAGAAGAGGTTGGACAAATGCTTGCTGGGGCTGGACTAGGTTTATTTGGTCCTGCCTCAGTGAAGGAGGCTGAACTTGATGACCTCTTGAGGTCCCTTCCAGTCATATATTTCTATGATTCTATCATACAAATAATACATAAGATGAAAGATTAGTTATTTAAAACAGCATTGAAAGGTGTATTAAATGTCTGAATCTTTTAAGTTAAAGATTTTGTTGCGCTCCTTTCCTTTAGATAAGCTTTGTCTTATTGAATAAATTATGTACAAGCTGTTTTTATCTTACAAACTACTGGATAATTTTCCAGTAATACTCTTCTAGTTACAGTTTGAACTGGAGTATAGAGGTACGCGTCTTGGTGTATCACACTTTGCAAAGGATATTTCACTCTGGTAGGTACTTGGTAAGAAATGCTGTGCAGTGTTTGTTTCTAGTATTTTTTGGTCTAACTCCTGACTGTAAGTGTCATTCTAGCTCCAGTAAGTAATGCCAGTAGCACAGGTAGATGGATCTGACAGGACTGAGAACTAACAGCATGTCAGACGCTTTTCTCCAATGAAGTCTATAGATCAGAGCTAGGAATCTGCTGGAGCCGAAGAGGGTGACAGGGGAATAACATCCCTTTCTCTTCCATCGACAGGAGTAATAACTCCTGGCTCTCTAGGGACAGATTGTAAAAGCCAATAGCCAGAAGCTGTGAAGCAGGGAGGGTAGAAGAATGGAAAATTAAAGAGGGAGTGAAAATTTTGTGTAAGGCTTTAGTGAAGTGTTGGAATAAACAATCAAATGTCATTCTTTTAATAGCCTTATTGTTGATATAAATGGCTCTTGAAATTTTAATTTTTATTACTTTAAGATGTTAAAATGTTAGTAAAATATTAGTTAAAATGGTCAAGTAACATATACTATGCATGTATTTCTGTGTGGGTATTTTCATATATTCTATAATAACTTGAAAAAAAATTTTAATGAGAAAATATTTTACTAATAGCTCTTTAAGATTAAAGATCTACTAAATAGTGGTAAGCTTGTTAGTTTAGTTACTGTACCCAGGCATATATGAGTTTATATATATGACACACTGTGTATATAAATCATGTCATATAGTCAAATGACTATGTATGAAATATGCATATATTAATCTACTTCCATATGCAGATGTTCACATTTTAAAATCTTTAAGACAACTTATTTTTAGAGAGTTTCATAGCTTCAGAAGCATTTAAAATTTACCTTTTTATGTATCTGATGGGGAGTTTTCACTAGTGTTAAATTCAGACATACACTAAGTTTTATGGTACAGTATCTGCATTTTACAATGAGTCTTACATTCACTTCTTCATAAAGTGCCT
The DNA here is from genome assembly GCF_016161935.1 of Mauremys reevesii. Taxonomy (NCBI): domain Eukaryota; kingdom Metazoa; phylum Chordata; order Testudines; family Geoemydidae; genus Mauremys; species Mauremys reevesii. The sequence goes on along the minus strand of NC_052630.1, from coordinate 66,704,370 downwards.
TTTAAAAGTTCAGTAATTTACCAACATTTAAACAAGCAAAGCATAATAAAAGTTATAACTTAAGGAGTTTAGATAGGCTTTTAAGAATGTGGTGTGTGCTATCTTCTTATGAGATGTACTTATTTAGTTTTTAAACTGTGACTGGTGTTTAGTTAAATCTTTTACAGACTCAGTTCACTGAAGGTGACAGAAGTACTCACTTGAGCTCAATGAAAAGTAGACATGACAGTAAATTTTTCAGTCAGAGACAGGAGATCTTGTTATAGGAGTCAGTATGAGGGTCAGGGCAGAGCCTGTTGATGATTGAGGAAAAGAGAAGTAAATTCATTCTGCTTCAGGCACTTTGTCAAGTGCCAGTAGCTTACCATTGAGAACTAGTCACCCGTTCTAGTCTTACGGCCCTAGAGGTCAGTCATTTGATATAAATCATAGCACTGCATAGGCTCAGCAACCTATTGCCATTCCAGATGAAATAAAAAAGAGGAATGCTTCATTCTGCATTGAAATGACTGTGAATACCCCACCACATGTTGCTGTTTAATGCAATATGTAGTTAGATATTGATCTCCAGAATCAAGTCATTAAAATGTGCAGTTTTTGTTTATTGGAATGAAGCAATTAAATGGTTCAGTTATGCCAGACCTTACCTTTTCTGATGAAAAGTATTGATTTCTTGCCACAGCTTTATAAGCGACAATGTTTTTGATTACTCTTGACAAACCTCCTTGGAGTGTTAATTAAAATTGTACCAGATGAGCAGGTGTGGGAGATCATTAGATCACCCGGATCACACACTACACTTCATATTCTGCAGCCTTGCATAATGAATAGGGCACAAGAGGGGAAAAACAATATCTTCATCAGCAGAATTAGCATCTTCACTTTTTTTAACTAGGTGACGTTAAATTGTACAGCACACATTTATCAGCTATTGAATAACTTCTGCATTTGATTGAGTTCACTTTCTTTGTTAACATTCTTTTTTAGTGAAAGACCAGCTGCTTTTATTTTTAAGGTTTAAAATGTTTTGAAATGTTATATTACAATATACATTTAAGAGATGAAGTATTACGCTGTTTATTTGCATTCTTGTGGAAACTCATGAATACCAACATTTAATCCCCCCAAAAACCTACGTGTGTTTCCCAAATAAGAAATGTATATAAATATTTTCCCCATATCTTTCTTTTGCTTAATGACCTAGAAATATAAATATAGTATGAGAGCTATTGATTTTGTTGGCTAAACTATTTAATGAGATATATTAATTTATAAAAAATATTTTATCTTGTAGAATATTAATCTGTTGATAATTTTTAAAAACCTCCACTGTCCTAAGACAATTATTCTGTATAGTGTTAGTCGCACTGGCATTATGTGTAGTAAAAATGTAAACTAGGGTGCTGCTGGTTGTGAAGTTTGTTGTGACAGGTATTTTTGTTAAATGTTAATTTGTTTTCTACATGTTCTTTAATTTTGGAAGGGAAAGAAATAAAATAAAGGTGTAATCAAAGTAAAGCTAGGATTTGTGTTTCGAGCAGTGTAGAGAAATGTGTAAAACATCTGCTCACAAAATACCTGGCTTGTAAGTAAATAGAAAGCTTCAGTTTCCATTAATGTGATTTGCGAGCAGTAGTCAACAGTAACTAAAAGCTTGAGTGCTTGCTGTTCAGCCCAAGTCACACTGGAACAGGCAGTTTGGGACCTGGCTGTTTAATTTTTATTAAATGCACCATTTTACAATGCAAATATCAACATAGGAAAAAGAAGGTGAATGAAGATTTGCAGTATTTGGAATGTGTTCTAGAGCCTAGAGCAAAGAACTAGTTTCAAGTTGCAGATGTGCCACTGAATTGCTGTGTGGTTTTGAGCAAGTTTCCCTTTACATATCTTAGTTTACCAATCTGTAAAGTGAGTATGATACTTACCTCCCTTTCAGGGATGTTGTGGGATTTAATTAATGTTTATAAAGCTCTTTGAACTACAATGAAAAGTGCTATAGAAATTCAAATTATTCTTATTTTATTATGTACACCCTTCCAGGCACCAAAGAAGAAATAATGGGTTGAAAAAGGGTGATCCTACATTAATTGCTTCAGCTACAGGTTTTAAAGAATTCGACTCTTTATTAGAAGTATTTTTAGGTACAGTGCTTAGATAGAAGAGAGCAATTAAAAGCTATCTACACAATGGAAATAGATATATTGCTGTTCTCCAGGGCCAAATCCTTGTGACCTATCTCATGTGAGGAATCCCATTGACTTCAACAGGACTACTCATGTGAGGCAGGATTTTACTTTTAATTTGGTTTCAAAGCACTAACTGAATACTGATTCCAGAGACTACAACCTAATGACTCCTATGCAGTCTTAACTTGTATTTCAATATGGTAATATTTAGCACTTTATATTATGCTTTATTGGCCTGATTGCACAATACACTGAGCACCCTTAAATTCAGTTGATTCCAAAGGGAATTGAAGGCACTCAGTGCAATTTAGGATCAGGTGCTATATCTTTTTTAAAGTGCTATACAAACATTCTCTAATTAACAAACTTACCTCCTGCTGACTTCAGTGAGAGCAGAAGCAGGTCCATAAAGGATCACCTTGTCCTAAGTGTACTTGAAAAGGACCATGTTGGTTCAAATTCTTACGTTTAATTTGAGGGAAGTCTTTCTAGGGCTCAAAGATAATTCACTGAGAGGCTTCTATCTCTAACCTTTGTTAAAGTGGAGATTCTCCTTTTTGGGTTGTCACTTTTTCCACTCTAGCTCTTTTTTAAAAGATTATTATCAATCAGGGGACTAGATAGCTCAGGGATTGGGATATAGAGGCTCTAGGTTTCCAGTTCAAATTCACATATCTGGTGAACCCAAAGATAACACCTCATGGTGGTTGTCTGGTAGCATGAAATATGTAAAATGAATTTGATGTTCTCTGGCCAGTTCCCTGCAGTTAAATGTCCATGTTATAGAATCTCCATCACACATCTACTGATTGGTACCCTTTTAGCTCTCTCAACAGAGAGGCCAAGGACTGAAATGTCATGGAAACTGACCTATCGTCTCACCTCTAAAGATGGTCTGACTACTTCAGGCCTGATACACCAGGTTTTGGAGGGCATGGATGGAAAGCTCCTGTTCTGTAGATAAAGACATTGCTAGAATAGTTTCTCAATAAGCCATTGTGAATATCTATGGCTGCTCAAACATCTAAATGATCTGTGAGAAGCATATTAAATGTTCTAATGACTATAATTAGAAGAGGAAAAAGGGGAAGGCATGTACTCTGTGGGTATGTCTACACAGCAAAAACAAAACAAACAAAAAACCACCCCTGTGGCTGTGCAGACACTTGCTTGTGGCGCTTCTGCTATGGTGCTAAAAATAGCCGTGTAGACATTCAAGCTTGTGCTGGATCCTGGACTCTGAATCTCGGGAAGGGGAGTGGTTTTCAGAGCCTGAGCACAAACATCTCCACAGCTATTTTTAGTGCCATAATCTGAGTCTGAGACTAAGTCTATAGACCTGGGCTCTGAGACTCGCTGCTGTTGGGGTTTTTTGCTGTTGGGTTTTTTTTGCAGTATACACGTACCCCTTCCTCCTCCCCTCCCCCCAATCTGTTTTCTTCCATGTCATGCAGTACCTTGTTACTGCTGATTTTAAAATACAGCAAAAGGTGGCTGGTGATACATGATTAAGACCCACCTAAATTCCTGCTGTGATATGAAATTTATTATATAATAATCTCCTATTTAAAATCTCATGTGTAGCAAAAGCCAGTGTGTCTCCATAAAGTTTTCCAGTTCTGCTTTAAAATGAAGCACTTAATGACCAAAAATCCCAAGATAGTGATGATCAAAATTATTTAAGTTGTGTACAATAAGTTTGACTGTTTTTTGTGTTTCTATATGTGAGCTTGGATTTCTATCTGTTCTGTTTTTGAAAAGATTTGAATGCATAAAACACTGCCCTTAACTGGTTATTTGAAGCTGTATATGATGATGATGTTTTGTGATTATGTAGTGCTTTCATTCAAGGATCTCAGAGCTTGACAAACATTAATTAAGCTTCAAGTGGCCAACACTTCTGAAAGGTAGGTCTGAGTTTCATGGTGGTGCATAGCTCACCACGTAAAATTTAATAAAGAAATAATATACCACATTGCTTTGTGCAACTGGAAAAATTGATGTGGCTTTAAATGTTCATTTCCTATCTTTTTTCAGAACAATAACATCATGTTTGCGGTAACTTTTTCTTTTGTTGCCTTCTAAAGGCTTGTTTGTTAGACACATTGCATGTTAAGTGAGTGAAACCTGGACTCTCTCAGGATTAGTGGTTCTCTTTATTCTTTGCTCCATATTGAAAATCATTCCTGTCAGCTGATGCTCTCCAAGCTGCCTGGAAGAACTTTGGCATAGTTTTCCTAACCTTTCAAACAGTAAAAGCAAAACTCTCCTTTGATAAAAAAGCCGGAGGACTTTGGCACAGAGCCATTAAGGATGTAGGTGACTCTGCTGTGATCTGACAGAATATTCCACAAAACACTGAAAAGCTCTCCTAAGAGTCCCTGGAGTGGGCCGCGGCACTTTGCTTGTACTTAACATATATCAACTGTCACCCGACGGCAGTCAGTGTTGAACTGAACACAATGGAACATCCAGATGGTCTAAACAAAGCGAACAAATGTTCACTGCTATTAAAAGCTGTTTACATCAACTTCCAGTATTTCATGTACTGAAGTTTATATTGTGTCACTACTGAGGTGCTTAGCTCCATCCTAAGCTCATACCAGGCTTTTATAAACTATTGTTGCTTATGTGTTAAAATAACTTTATTACATACCTTAAATATGTGCCACTGAGCATTAAAACAAAGTAGGAAATTGGTCATTATATGCTAATATATATATATATTATATGCTACACTTTCAAATATTTTAATTGATTGTCCATTCTAATTTCCCTTTGCTGTCCCCCCCACGTAGTCCTTCCTTCCAAAGCCTCCCCCCACCAAACACACATACAATGTGCACAACGCCATGCTGTCTTCTCCGATTGGGGTGCATAATGAATAGCTACTTAACTGCCTATCTGCCTTTGCAGACTGTGCCAAGAATTCTCATTGGCCATTTGATTGGGATGTTTGTGCAGCGAATAGTTTGTTTTCTTCTCCAGCAGACTCCGAGATATCTACTGCTGTCTTATTAGTGATTAAGATGCATGAGTGACAAATGGACATTTTATATCTCCTTCCTCTGACCCTTGTTCCTCGTATCCACTTTGCAAATTTCCAAGTCCCTGCCTTCTACTTGTTAAATAAATTCATTGATGGGAGAAATGCCCAACTCAGTGTATTGTTTCCAAGAAGCTACAATGAAATTCTTGGGAAGGGAGTGGGGGAGGAAGACTCTTTAAAAACTGTTCTATATTTTGCAAATATCTGATTTCTGGTTTATTGCATAATATGCCTGAAACAGTGGAAAAACGAAGCAGTAAAATCATTAACTGCACTCATTTTATTTTCATATTTAACTGAGAGAAGTAAAAATCCATAAGATATATGAGCACAAAGATGACATCAAATCAACATTTTATAAATGGGCAGAATGTTGCTGTTTGCTAAATATAGATCCGCTATTTTTTCCTCCACCTTGTTTTAAAGGTGAAGCAAAGTGATTTAAAAATAAATATATACAAGAGACTGCTTCAGGTCCTAAATCAGTAAGTCAACTGGATTGTCAATTCTCTGGGACAGGAACCCCATATTTGTGCAGTGCCTATAGCATGTGGCCCTGGTCCAGGGCTGGAACTCCTAGGCACTAGCATATTGTAAATAACAAAATGGGAAGAATGAAATGATACACAAATACATTTTAAAATAAAATATTTGAAAATAGTTTCTGCTCTATAAGGATCTATTTTTAGACTTCTTTTTCTCCTTGTGCTGTCACTAGCACCTAAACCAGCATGTGGCATGCAGCTTTATGCTATTGGTGGTAGTGATGTCATTTCACATTCAGGAAAAATAGAACCCTGAACTCACATTCCTCCTATGAAAAAAATTGTATAAAGTTTTATAGGGACTAAATCTATAGAGTTCTGCAGCATCTAAATAGAGGGTACTATGCAAATGCTCTAAAACCCTATATAGAATTTTATAGGAAGCAATAGTCTTTCTGAAGCGTTTTACTATGCAGAAGAATGCTATAGCGGGATTATAATTCTCTATTAAATTCTATTGCATGAATTGACAGGATTTTTTCAATACGGGTTTTTTGTTTGTTGGTTTGTTAACCTGCTAAGAACTCTGAGTCATGTTTAAAATGCCTTGGTCATTTTAAAAACTATTGTAGACATGTATTATGTTCCTTGTTTTGCAGTTTTGTGTGTGTTTTTTAAATAGTGCAGTTAATCTCTAAACCCTGTAACTGGAACTTTAAATGCAAAATCTAGATATACAGGTACTTTATTTATATTGGAGTTTCTTTGCAAGTGCAATTTAAGCTACCTCTTTTTAAACATAAGAATGAGTGGTCCAAGCTCCTCTGACTTACTTAATATAAGTTTAAAAAATACTACATTGGCAGCTTTATTTTATAATAAAATATCTTGTTTTTGGGGGCAGCTTTCTTCTTTGACAGCTAAATTTGACATTACATACTGTATAAAATTGACTTTTAAATTTTAAATATTTTATTAAGTATTACTATTTATTATTAGTAGTAATAATCATGATGATTCAATATCCCCTTTGTCCTCAGTAGATGTCTGACGGATAACTTTTTATGCTAAATCCAAGTCCAAGATTTTAAAAAACAGGCATCTAAAGCTAGTTTCCCAAATCCATATTTAGGCACCTAAATAAGTGATCTGATTTTCAAAAGTGCTGAGCTACCAACAGCCACTATTGAAGTCAGTTCCATTTGCCGGATGCTTGATACTTTTGAAATGGAGACCAGTTATATAGGTCCCTAATTATGGATTTAGGATACTGATGATGAAAATCTTGACCCCATTTTTTTTTTTCAGGAATATGTTGTGGAGAGTGGATGGTAATTGTCCTTGTGTTGTATGGAACTCTTTTTATAGCGTTCTATCTATTCTTTATATTATGTGGTAAGATCACCTGAGTGTGCTGTATAAGAGCCAAATCCTTAACTCGTCACACAACCCTAGTGATCTCCTTTGTGCTCTGCAGCCTGTACTGCAGCCTTAAGGTTGAAATTGCTCCTGGGCTCTTGCATGCCTCTTCCATGGGGTAGGAAGAGGGGTAATGCCCAGTGCATCTGAATAACGACAGACCTAAAGCCCACCTCCTGCTCTTGTGCTATCCTGCCACTTCCTTACCCCCAAATCTCCTGTCCCTTGATACAGAGCATTGTATTGCACTGTTCCCACTGAAATTGGTGGTGTAGGATTGGGTCCTGCAGGCTCTTTGTAGGAAGCCAAGCTATTCCCTACACTACAGTATGTTGGAGTATGGCAATAAGAGAATCAGATGTTATTTCTGTATGACAAAAAGATTAATTTCCAGTCTACTGCCCTTGTTGCCAAGAAGGGTAACGGCATTTCGGGCTGTATAAGTAGGGGCATTGCCAGCAGATTGGGGGACGTGATCATTCCTCTCTATTCGGCATTGGTGAGGCCTCATTTGGAGTACTGTGTCCAGTTTTGGGCCCCATACTACAAGAAGGATGTGGAAAAATTGGAAAGAGTCCAGCACAGGGCAACAAAAATGATTAGGGGGCTGGAGCACATGACTTATGAGGAGAGGCTGAGGGAACTGGGATTATTAAGTCTGCAGAAGAGAAGAGTGAGGGGGGATTAGATAGCTGCTTTCAACTACCTGAAGGGGGGTTCCAAAGAGGATGGATCTAGATCAGGGGTCGGCAACTTTTGAGAAGTGATGTGCCAAGTTTTCATTTATTTACTGTAATTTAAGGTTTCGCATGCCAATAATACATTTTATATTTACAGGGGCTGGATGGAACCCCAGACTGGCAGCAGGCTGAGTGGGGCTGGCAGCTGGGACCCTGGCTGGCAGGGGCCGGTGGATGGAACCCCAGACCGGCAGTGGGGGCAGCAGATGGAACCCGAGACTGGCAGCATGTTGAGCTGCTCAGCCCGCTGCTGATCTGGGGTCCCAGCCTCTGGCCCTGCTCAGCCCACTGCTGACCCAGGGTTCTGTCCATCCAGGCCGGCAGCAGGATGAGCGGGGCTGGTGGCCGGGACCTTGGCTGGCAGCAGAGTGCCACTAAAAATCAGCTTGCGTGCCGTCCGTGGCATGTGTGCCGCCCAAGGCTGCCCAGAGGATTCAGGGAGCCAGGCACAAAGCAAGTTTGGGGGCTCCTTCCATAAAAAAAGTTGCAATACTATAGAATACTGTATTCTCGTGGGGGCTCCTGTGGGGCCTGGGGCAAATTGCCCCACTTGCCCCCCCGCCCCCCGGGCAGCCCTGGTGCCGCCAGTTGCCAATCCCTGCTCTAGACTATTCTCAGTGGTAGCAGATGACAGAACAAGGAGTAATGGTCTCAAGTTGTAGTGCAGCAGGTTTAGGTTGGATATTAGGAAAATCTTTTTTCACTAGGAGGGTGATGAAGCACTGGAATGGGTTACCTAGGGAGGTGGTGAAATCTCCTTCCTTAGAGGTTTTTAAGGTTAGGCTTGACCAAGCCCTGGCTGGGATGGTTTAGTTGGGGTTTAGGTCCTGCTTTGAGCAGGGGGTAGGACTAGATGACCTCCTCAGGTCCCTTCCAACCCTGATATTCTATGATTCTATGATTCTACTGGTGTTACCACATGAGCTGTATGGAGAGTTGGGATGAGAAAATATTTAAAATAAAATGTGACTTTGTTACCGTAAACAATTCCCTGATTTAACAAGTCCCATTTTTCTTGGTCATTCAGGTGTCAGGACATAAAACTGTTACAAAACCTTAGTTTTCGTGTTTGACAGGGGTCAAGCATCGTGCCCGCTTTAGATGAGCCATTTGGAGCCAGGTTGTCAATCCAAATGCAAGCTGCTCCATTTCCTGTTTATGCCTGTGCAGAGTTACACATCCTGACTCGCTTGCCTTCAGCTGCAGGTTTTTCCGCACTCCCCGGGAGATTTCTTCCTTAAAATGGCTCATTATTTATCATTTAAGTAAGCCATTGGAATTTTGTTAATTCCTGTTTTACTTAACACATACAAAATGCTATCATTAGCTAAAGGAAGATAATGTTAAGGTAGTAACTGTTACTGATAGTACTAATTAAATGACCTTTGCAAAACAAAACCTGATCAGAGAGTGCATGAAATGAAGAGAATTGATGCCAAGTTTACTGCCTCACAGAGACCCTGCCTATTGTATATCTGACCTGAGGTTATCAGCAATTAAAACCTGGTCTACTAACTTAAAAATAAGCTTTAGGGAAATTCTTATTTTTTGTTAATTACAGTTTTAGACCTTTCTACATAATCTGTTGTATTTTGAATTAAATCTTTTCTATTTAGAGAAGAACATTAACAGTGAAAAGTTGTTTCGATGTATTCATTTAAATGCAGGGTGTACATATACTGTTGCTGAAATTGCGTGGGATTTTTCTGTTTTTCACTAATAACTGTTTCTGGGTCATCATCCTTTTTAGTGAGCTGAAAAATGAACAAACCTGGTAGTTAATTGTGATTTTCTCCCTTTTTTTTGCAAGCAACCATGTCACCATTGTAAGCTTTTCTTATTTGTATAAACTCCACAACACCAGGTACTTTCTGTCTTTCTTTAAAAGCCACCATTTTTCTAAATGTAGGGCTAACAGCTGGAAATTTGGCTTGAATGTTCTTCAAAACAGTCATTAAATGCAGTCAAGGTTATTGCCTAAGTACTGTCAAAGTCAAATGGGTAGTCATAGTCTGCATGTACAATTCCTTTCCATCCATTCTCTGTTTTCTTGAGAATTTTATTTGATAACAACTGGTACGATTATTTATATTTTGAGTACAGGAAAGTATTGTTTGACTATCATCTATTTTCATCTTCTTTATTGTTTGCTTCCTATTCTGTAGAAGTTCTTGATTTAAAATGCAGAAAATAGCAATTTAAGCCATTTTCTCTGTCAGCCCTTCAATAAGCATAACCTCATACAAATATTGTTCTGTACCCAAGTGTAGACTATGCAACTAATTCCCTTGACGATCATGTTCAGTGTAAGATGTATTAGCACACGTTTTGTTTATCAGACCAAAAGAACATCCCATTTAGGGGTTTTCCCCGTAGTAATCAAGGTTAAAGACAGAGCAAGACAGCATTCCCTTCAGAGGATACATGAACAAAATGAACTCAACAGATGCTTAAGACTAACCTGTAGTACCAATTCCTTTCTATGATACACTTCTAACATGATCTGACTTTATCAGTGTAGCTAGACAAAATGAATATTTGTTCAAAACCTGCAGTTTAATTTGCCACACGATCTTTCCTCCACATAATACTCTCAAGGGTCAGACCCTTGGCTGGGGTAAATTAGTGATACTCATTTACTCTATCTGAGGATCTGGCCTATGTTGTGTACCAATGTTGACATGCTTGGGAAGCATTTAACATCTCGTGTTCTACTATATAGAGTATGCTTTTTAATTACATGTGTGTAATTACTGTGTCAATAAGTGTAACATAAAAATGTGAATCTGATATTTTAATTACTTCTTGGATAAAAGGTTCCTCAAATCCAAATCCAGAAAGGACCACTGTAATCATCTAGTCTAATGTCCTCTATAACATGGGCCATAGAACTCCCCCAAAACAATTCCTAGATCATATCTTTTAGAAAAACATACAATCTTGATTTTTAAATTGTCAATTATGGAGAATGCACCACAACCTATGGTAAATTATTCCAATGGTTAATTATTCTCACTGTTAAAAATTCTTAATTTCCAGTCTGAATTCGTCTAGCTTCAACTTCCAGCCAATGGATCGTGTTACAACTTTCTATACTAGATTGAAGAACCCATTATTAAATATTTGTTCCCCATCTAGGAACTAATAGGCTGTAATCAAGGCTCCTCTTAATCTTCTCTTTGTTAAGCTAAATAGATAGAGCTCCTTGAGTCTATCACTATAAGGGAAGCTGTCTAATCCTTTAATCTTTCTTGTGGTTCTTCTCTGAACCCTCTCCAATTTGTCAACATCTTTCTTGAATTGTGGACACCAGGTTTGTGACCACAAAAATGTCTAACATTCCGGATATTTTTCTTTACAATTACAGTGAATGCTGCTTAATAGCATCCCTAATATTAACAAGTTCCACTTAACAGCAACACTTTGCTGGGACCCAATCCCACCCCATTGACTTTCACAGTAATGGGATTTGGATATTGGTAACAGCGTGCCACATACTGAGAACTCTTTTTGGGAAAAAGGCTCCTGCCTCATGCAAGTCTGTGGGGCTGCAGATGGGGAAGGAAGCACTGGGACATACCTTCCTTGGCTGCAGCCCTGCAAACCTGCCTGCACCTGGGGACTGCGCAAGAGTTAAGGGGTTAGGGCACCCGCATCCCCTCCTAATGGGGGAGCCCCTGTTGGGGAGGGGGCTGCAGCCTGGATGGCAGGCTTTCTGCAGGGAGCAGGGGTGCTGGGGTGGAGGGTGGTTTGCAGAGTTGCATAGTCCCTCTCCCTGCTGCTGCCCTGCCCACAGCCTCCCCTCCGCACACTAAGCCCCAATATCTAGGCTGCAGTCCCCAACCCCGCTTCTCTCTTGCCCACAGGCAGGTTTGTGGGGCTGAGGCCAGGGAAGGTAGGTCCCAGTGCTTCCTTCCCTGGCTGCAATGCCTCAAATCTGCCATCTGCTCATTGGTAACTACCAGATATTGGCAATTCTTTGCTGGTAACTGAGGGGTTGCTAATGAGCATTCCACCCAATTTGGCAAGCAAGTGAGCACAGAGAGATTAGTTGTTGTTAGTCTTAAGGGATTCCTGAGAAATGCTGTCACTGATGATGGCGCATCATACTGTGCCTATAGCTGTCGGTTATACTCTCACTGTGGGGCAGCATGTGGGGGATAGATGGAACCCACTAAGGATGTTTGTTGTGTGTGTGTGTGTGCGCGTGCATCTGCATGTATTTATAGTTCTGTTTAAAAAAAATCCCCTTACACGAGGTGGCAGGTATGGAGAGGAGGGATGGTCCAGTGATTAGGGCACTGGTCTAGGATGGGAACGACTCAGACTCAATTCTCTGCTTCAACCAGCTTGCACCATCCACCTTTCCATACTTTCTAATAGGATATTTTTAAATTATTGAAAAAATTGCCGTTCTTTTCCCTGCTGCTTTACTTCCTCTGGCTAACAGGAAGTCAAAAGGATAACAATACCACCTATCACTGGAGAGAAAAGACAACAAAAGGAAAATAAAGAAACGGAACAAACATGAGTCGATATCCTCCTATAAAGGACTGCAGTGTTGTGCAGTGATTGTTCAAAGTCCTACGGCTTACATGGTTTAAGGCAATTCCTACAGAAATGTCTGTGGAATACGTCATCTCACAGTCCACAATACCACTCTGAGGTGCTGTGGAAGGCTATAGGTCAGCAATACTTCTAGTTTTGCTCATATGATTCCAAAATGGCGTTCTGCTGTTGTGACCATGACCCAGGTGACTGTGTGTGCCTGAAAACTGTGACTGGATCCAAGTTCAAGGCTTGTCCTGGTGCCCCTGTGGTTTTACAAACATGGATATTTTGTCCCTGTTTTTGTAACCCCTGCAGACCCTGGTCACCTGTTGGGTGGCTGAGCACGTACATATGAGCATACCTATATATTGCTACTTGTCCTTTGCACAAACCCCAACCAGTGAGTTCCTTACTCCTCTCGTATCAAATCTCTTCCCCGAGTTGCCCAAACAACGCTATGCTCCTATCTCCAAACCTCTATCATAACTGTCCCCTGAACTGGAGAGGGGAAGAACATTTATAGAGTTCATGCATGGGTTGCATTTTCTCTACCGTCAGAAGCATGATAAATTTTTGGCTGGTTTTGATTGTTGTGAACAATTGCAGTGACTTTCTCATTATTCAGATGCAGCATGTATTGTTGTTTATGTTATTCAAAATGTGGCTTGTTAATTTTATTTTTAAAAAGTGAGTCCATCATCTTTGTCCTCTCTCCTGGTGGCATTAGTAATGTATTGCATAACAGCTATGCCTTTGTATTTATCCTTGAGTAAAAGTATGCTTTCTCTAGTGTATATCTGAAACATGTTTTTTTAGTAAAGTTTCTTAATTTATAAGGTGATGGTCCTCAAAAAGCCATTGATTCTAAGTTCTCTGTTTTGCTCTTTTTCTCAAAGTTGAATTTCTTTATTTCATTTCCTTACTCTCTATTTTAAGTTCACAGTCATGACAGACGTAGTTATAATCAGAGACTTCTATCAGTACTAACATCTTCACTCTAGACTTTGGGATAAATAGACTTCTCCATTTACCACTGAAGTGTGTGAAGAACAGCCTATAACATGATTGAACTCCATTGATTTTTCATAAAAGTTTAATAAGATGATACAGGTCAAAAGCTTTGCAAAATTTGCAATAAATTTCTGTGGTGATCTGTACAAGACTTCCTTGGGAAAGCTGGCATAAAAGGAGTGTAAATACAAGTTGAGTTATATTGAGGGTAATGAGGACTATGAAACTTTTTGGTTAATCATTTTGAGCCTTGCATATCAGATGCTGCCAAAATAACATTGGGTTGATTTTAGTATATTTTTAGGTGTCTAATTTTTATAGGGGATTTTTGTATTTTTTCAGTACGTTATTTATCCTAACTATCCATCCATCCAGGCTTTTATAATAGCACTCACTGCTATAGTATCTGGGCACCACTCAAATTAAAAATCAAATATACAAATTACTGGAGACCTTCTTTTCTTCCCTGTTTTCCCCTGAGGCAATTGTTCAAACCTGAACACTTCAGTTTACTTAAATCATGTTGGGTTCCATCCACAGTACAACTTTTAACCATGTTGCAACCCTGTCAGGATACAACAGTGTTGTATTGGGTTCCATGCGTCGGTTATAGTTATAGACCTAAAGGTTGTGAATTGGCTATGTGGGGTGCAGCATCAATGGTAACCTTTTGCGTGTGTCCTTCTGTATATACAGCAGAAAATCACTCTGTGAAGAATATCTGTAGCTCCCCCTCGCCTTCCCCCTGCATGACTCCACAAGCCACAACCGTCCATGGGGATAAACAATGGGCTTCTTCTGTTACTCGTCCTCCTTGCTTGTGTTTATTGCTGCAGCTCAGATTCACAGACTGAAGACTGGCCAGGTTGGTCTGAGGATTCTGTCCCTCAGCACCTGAGTTTGTTGTGTGTCACAAAGCCCTTTTATGGTTTTCTTTTGTTCCCTAAGCGTTCGCACTATACAGGAACAGGATGTTTACTAACCGCCCCAGTTAAGAGGGGCTGTCTTTATTTTTCTTTTTACTAATAGAATTAAAAGGTGTTTCCCTATTTTCTCCCTCAGTCTCAGTACTTACAGCTTTCCAGTGTTGGCAGATATGTTAATTACTAAACTCTCCTTGCTGAGCTCCATAAACATAGGGTCCTTGGTGTATAGGCCAGGAATTCAGGAAACCTGAGTTCAGTTCCTGACAGTGCCAGTGAAACACTGTGAAATCTTGGGCAAATCACTTACCCTCTCGATTAACTCCTTTGTAAAATGGGGATGATAAGGTTTACCCACTTTTGTAAATACTCCCGCTGATGTCAGAAATCTTTGCATTAGGCCCAGTGTGAGGTTTCACTGATTTCATTTAAGTTGCAGTTTGATAAATAACTGCACTGCGATCGTGGTTGCATAGAATTTTCCAGAAACTTTTACATTGTTTTATTTGTGAATGAAATAAAATGCTAGTTTTAGTGCTACTTTATGTAAGTGTCACTATTTTAAATCAAATCTGTAGCTCAGTGCCAGATGCCATTTCAGATGTCTGGTTTTGCAAAAAACTCTGCTCCTACTATTATCTTCATGTCATATGCACTATCTACATTAACTTCAGAATAAGATGCAGAATTTTTTTTAAGATCATATGAACAACATAGTTTACTAGAAATTGCAACCTACTCATATTAAAGATATTAAAGATAAATAGGCTTGGCGGAATTTTGAGTTTTATTATTTTATAATTTCAACAGATATCTGTTTTTTAAAGCATTTATTATTTTTAAATTTTCACAATAATGGGAAATTATGGAGGAACCAGACAATTATTTAATGATACTAGATGTTGAGATTAAAAAAGTTAAAGTTTTATAAATTGTTAAAACACAAATGTCAACATAATATGTCAAAATATACAAAATATCCTTAAATCAACAAATCATACCTGTTTTTACTATTCATTCACTTGTCCATTTGTAAAAAGACTAATTCACACTGGATTTTGACTCTAAGAAGTTCTCAAGCAGAACTTGATATACCTATCTGTAAATTTTGGTTATTTATCGATGAAAATATTTTTTCATTGGTGTGTGTGGTGAAAATGATATTTACTGACATTACTGATAAAAATCAAATCCTTCCAAGCCTAAAGATAACCTAGAAAGGAAACCTTCACATTGAGCCAAGCACAGAAAAATGAGCTCACTATCTCCTTACTACTGTGGGGAGAGGAGAATTCAGTACATAAAATAAGTCTAAAGAGTCCTCTTTAAAAATTCTTTATAGCGCCAGTAAAGTGAGTGTTTGTTATTGACATCACAGATACCAGAACACTCCTCAGAACACTGAGGTGGCCCATAAGGGCACCAGAAAGACTTGCATGTTTTCCTGCACAGGACAGAGTTTTCAAAGGTTCTTGTTTATTGTCATCTTCATGAATGCTTTATATATGAAACAATAAGCATTTTCCTCTGGGCTTTATGGGCTGACGCAGCTGAGCTGTGATGTTCTACAATGGTGCACTCTGGGGTGTCGACAGTGAATCCAGAAGTAGCAGGAGTAATAAATTGCCTCCTTCCGAAAGGTTATTTCTGGGTTGATTTTTTTCCATACGCACCCTGGGCACTCAGAACTTATTTCTGGGCTTGGCTCAGTGTTTAGGTTTTCTTTGCAGCTTGCTGTCTATTCTAAAAACTAAATTAAAATCCTTCTGGTCACCTATTAAATGTGATGGTCTTGTGGATTATACAATATTTGTTTTATTTGGAATTATATTTTGCTAGGAGAAACAGCGATTTCCATTCTAGCTTTCTGTTCCTTCCTATCATATGCACCTATCATATGCAGGTTGATGTGCTGATGCTTTGCAACAGATATGTTACTTGTGATTGGCTGTTGACCACACACCAGCCCTAAAGGAGTTAAGGTGGCTCAGAAGGGGCTAATTTAACCTTTTAGGATACACCTGAGGGAGATTTAGGCTTAATTTATAATCATTAATTGAAAATGGAGCCCATCTCAGCAGGAGAAGGTTGGGGCTTGTATAAAGCCAGGAAGTGAGAGCAGAAGGGGCTGCAGTGTAGAGGTCTGCAGTCATTCTCTGGGCCTACTGAGGAGAGGAGGAGGAAACCTGGGGGAAAGAGGGGACAGAAACCTGGGATCCTGACCTGGAGGGAAGGGCTGATCCACAGGGATGATGGAGAAGAAAGCCTCTGGAGGGTGGAGTAGGAAGAAGCCTAGGGAAACAGCTGCAAAGGCTGAGACTGTGCCAACCGAGGCTGCTGCTTGTAGGGTTCTTGGGCTGGAACCCAGAGTAGTGGGCAGGTCCGGGTTCCTGTCCTAGCCACTGGGAAAGTGGCACAGTCTTGAATGGGAAGACTGCCTAGAATGGCACCTGGACAGCTAGTCCAGTGAGACTTTGTTACCCTGGAAGGGGAAAACTGTATAGTGACCTGGCTGAAGGGCTGAGTCACAAAGGGGAAGCATTGTGACTCCTAGAGAACAAGAGGGGCCATAGCGCAAGAGAAGGATGGGGGCATCAGACCAGACAGAGCTAATCCCCAGGTGCAGCCACAAAGGGGTTCTCCACCGGTGAGTAAACCCTGGTACATTGCTATTAAGATCAGTTGCTGCTAGGGTGACCAGACAGCAAGTGTGAAAAATCAGGACGGGGGTGGGGGGTAATAGGAGCCTATATAAGAAAAAGACCCCAAAATTGGGACTGTCCCTATAAAATCGGGACATCTGGTCACCCTAGTTGCTGCTGACTTAGTTTTCATTTTACAAAAATGATGTGTTGGCCCCTTAAGGAGCTTTGAACAACACATGTTATTGCTTCAGGTTCCTTACTTGACAGTGCAGTCTGGAGGTAGAGTTTGTACACTTAGTAGTAGAAGTAGTTTATATCTTCTGTGTAGATATGCTGTTTGGAGATAATGTTTCCATTATCTCCGTTTATTCTGATAGAATGTACTTATTGTTGGACCAAGTCCTGACTGCTTATGCAGGGTGTCAAAGGGCCTAACACCTGAGAAACTATAAACTTCCATTTTGCAGGTGAGAAAAAGTATCTGCACAGGATGACTCAGAATCCTCTGTGGGCTCCAGATGGACACAGAGGAACATGAAATGGAGGAGGGTGTGTATTGCCTTCAAATGAGGGTGTAGCTGCTGGGTCTTCACATGATGTGGATCCAGATTCATGTGAAGTAGGTGGGAAGCAGCTTGCTGCCTTCATTGCTCCCTCCACCTCTGTTTCCAAGAGTAGCTGGAAATGGAATGGTTTGTGGGTGCCCTGCCACTACAACATGTGCCAAGGCTGTGATTTTGTTCCAGGGAGGTGGTGTGGTCCTATGTGCAGAATATGAAAGCAGGAGACCTTGGTACTGTTCCCTATTCTGCCATTGGCTGGGTCACTGTGTGACTTTAGCCAAGGCACTTAACTTTTATTTGCCTTAGGTGCTCCAGCTGTAAAATGGGAATAATGACATGTACCCAGCTTTGTATAGTTCTTGGAGATCTACAGGTAAAAGGTGCTACAGAAGAATTATTATTTCTTCATTCCCAGGGTGGAGCAGTTGATTTTCGTGTGAACAAAGTCCTTTTCATTAGGCCTTTTCTCACCTTTTCAAAATGGGGTTCATGATTCATTTGCCTCACATATTCAGATGAGGAGCTGAATCATTCTCTCTTCTGGTTACATTGAGAGATCTCTGTGCATGGTTTTTCTTACAAAAATTTGTGATTTTCAAATGGGCCTAATTCATCCCTTATGTGCAATAATGTTTTTACTTTGTTTGATTTATGCTTCTGAAGGAAGCAGCCCAACAGGAATATATGGAATGCTCTATGCCAAAAATAGAAAAATATTCATGTATTTAAAGGAAGAACCCCCACTCCCCAACAATAAACAAATTCAAATCCAGACCCACATTTGCCAGTAAATTATTAGGATGTTATGTAACAGCAGATTAATACAGAGTAACTTACTGTAGCTCAGTGGAGGTAAACTGCATCCTGTGGGCATAAAATAGATTGTTTCCTTGAGAAATATTGTTATTAATGTGTCATGCTAAAGGAAGTCCTCTTACAGGTTGTGCCAAACCCAGTTGGAGATGTCAATGTAGGGAATCTTACAATTAGCACACAGCAGTAACAGGTTGGTATGCACATTTCTCCCACTCTTTTTGTCTTACCTCATCACCTCAAGAGTCAGCGTTCATCCAGAAGTTCCCTATAAAAGTCCCCCTGCAAATTAGATGGCTACATTTAAAAAATGAAAAACAGGGACACTTCTATAGCAATAGACTCATGGATTTTATGGCCAGGGACCATCATGATTATCTAGTCTGACCTCCTGCACATTGCAGGCCACAGAACCTCACCCATCCACTCCTGTAATAGACCCCTAACCTCTGGCTGAGTTACTGAAGGACTCAAATCATGATTTAAAGACTTTAAATTACAGAGATTGAACCATTTACATTAGTTTAAACTTGCAAGTGACCCAGGCCCCATGCTGCAGAGGAAGGCCAAAATCTCCCAGGGTCTCTGCCAATCTGACTATGGGGACAATTCCTTCCTGATCCCAAATATGGTGATCAGTTGGACCCTGAGCATGTTGGCAAGACCCACCAGGCAGATACCTAGGAAAGAACTCACTGTAGTAACTCAGAGCCCTCCCCATCCAGTGTCCCATCTCCAGCTACTGGGGATATTTACTACTAGCAAGTTGCCAGTGGGCCACATGCCATTGTAACTATCTGACGGTTAGAAACCTCTGTCTAATTTCACGCCTAAACTTTATATTCATTTGCTCTTGTGTCAACATTGACACAATAACTCCTCCTCCTTCCTAGTATTTATCCCTCTGATGTATTCATAGAGAACAATCATATATATCTCTCTTCAGCCTTTGTTTGGTTAGGCTAAACAAGCCAAGCTTCTTGAGTCTCCTCTCATAAGTTAGGTTTTCCATTCCTCTGATTATCCTAGTAGCCTTTCTCTGTACTTGTTCCAGTTTGAATTAATCTTTCTTAAACATGGGAGACCAGAACTGCACACAGTATTCCAGATGAGGTCTCACCAGTGTCTTGCATAATGGTTATAACACTTCCTTATCTCTACTGGAAATATTTCACCTGATCCATCCTAGGATTGTGTTAGCCTTTTTCACAGCCACATCACATTTGCAGCTCATAGTCATCCTGTGATCAACCAATACACCCAGGTCTTTCTCCTCTGTTGCTTCCAACTGATACGTCCCTAGCCTATAGTAAAATATCTTGTTGTTAGTCCCTAAGTGCATGACATTGCACTTTGCATTATTAAATTACATCCTATTTCTATTACACCAATATTCAAGGTTATCCAGATCTTCTTGTATAATATTCTTAGCCTTCTCCTTATTGACAGTACCTCCAAACTTTGTCATCTGCAAATTTTATTAGCACACTTAAACTTTTTGTGTAAAGCTCATTAATGAAAATGTTTAATAAGATTGGTCCCAAGACCAGTCCCTGTGGAACTCCACTAGTAACCTTCCTCCAGCCTGATAGTTCACCTTTTAGTAGGACCCATTGTCATCTCCCCATTAACCAGTTCCTTATCCACCTTTCAATTCTCATATTAATCCCCATCTTCTCCAATTTAATTAATAATTTCCCATGTCGAAGTGTATCAAATGCCTTACTGAAATCCAGGTAGATTAGATCTACTGCATTTCCTTTGTTTAAAAAATCAGTTATCTTTGCAAAGAAAGAGGCCAGGTTGGTCTAGCATGATCTACCTTTTGTAATATTTATCCCAGTTACCATTTAGCTCTATGTCCTTAATTACTTTATCTTTCAAAAAATGTTCCAAGACTTTGCATACAATTGAGGTCAAACTAATGGGCCTTTAGTTTTTTGGATCATTTCTTTTCCCGTTCTTAAAAAATAGGTACTATGTTAGCAATTCTTTCTGGTATGTAGAATACAAAAGTGCTTTGCCTTCTGGCTGCTCTGCCTGGGTTGGAAAAGTTTTAGAACAGATCAAAGAGAGGGTGAGCCCGGCTTCTTCTCCCCACTCCCATGTATTCCTTATTCCCCTTTTTCTTATGGTTCTGGTGATCATAGAGAGGAGCCGAGTGAGGGACAGAGGGGATCATCGCCAGCTATCCACTCCCTCCTACGCCAACTCCTCCAAGTGGCCAGTGCAGAAGTGGTTGACACTGAACACTTACTTTCTGCATCATGAGTGAAACAGGGGTGAATACAACATGTTATGTTTCTGTAGTGATATGGCTTCAACAAACATGTGACTGTTGGGTTGCTGGACTTAAGACCCTGAGGGGAAAAGGACACTGCCAAACTTACTTGTGGGTGGGTCTTTTGCTCATGGTTTGTGTTATGAATCCTGTTTGTGGTGTTTCCCCAACATAATGCCGCATTGTTTCCCTCCTTTATTAAAAGACTTTTGCTACACTCAGACTCTGTGCTTGTGAGAGGGGAAGTATTGCCTTTTGGAGGTGGTATGTAATTGTCCCAGATCACTGGGTGGGGGCTTGAGCTGGTTTTGCATTGTGTTATTGAAACGGAACCCCTAGATACTGAACCCGGCCCTTGTTGCTGCCAACTCTGATGGGCAGAAGGGTTACAGATGCTTTTCTAACATGTACCAGAGAAAACGTGTGAGGTCTTTGCAGTAACCTGTGTGTTACATAAAGTGATCTGTAAACAAGCAAAGGATACAGGATCACCAGGAAGGAAGGCCAAGAAGAGGCTGGAGCTGTTGAGAAGCAGCTTTGCCAATAGTTGTAGAGACTGTTTTCTGGTTTCAGAGAAATGTTTGCATACAGTACAAAGATATGTGGCCTTAGAAACATCATGCTACTGCTCTTGTGTCTGTAACTTCACTCTTGAAAATAACAAAAGGTTCTGATGGAGTAAAATCACCTAGGAGAGACCTATGTAGTCCGCATGGGCAGTGGAATGCAGTTTATTTTACAAGAGGAACTTATTTAAGGTGACTTATTTATATAATTGTTAGCCATGTTACCAGATAGGCCCTGGCAATCTGTGTTACTGTCTGCATCCACTAAAGTGCTATAGCATTTGATTAGCCTAATCCAATATCTGAAAAGTTGCAACATAGGTGAAGCAAAAGAAAGCAGTTAACTGCAGAAGAAGGGAGGAGAGAATACCCCCCCCCAAATCTCTCAATACCCAAACAACACCCCTTTCCCCCCAACCAAACATAAAAATACAAAGTTTTCAGAGCTTTTGCTTGGGGCAGTTCTTTTTTTTTTAAACTGGCTCATACCTTTCTAACTAGCTCTGTGTAGATGAGCTCTGCAAATCTGTTACTGGCAATTTAACATGTAGTCCACTCCATGGACTTGTAGTGGGGCGGCTGCCTCACTCCTGCAGAACAGGGGTTGAAAGCAGCCCTGGAGAGGGCTGTGGCTGGAAAAAAGAGTTAAAAGCAGCCAAGCTAGGCTGAGAGGGATAGCAGCCACAGCTGTGGCCAGCTCAATCCGGGCGCAGATGGCCCTTATAAGCGGGCTGGGGGCCAGGAGCTGGAGGAGTTTCTCTCTAGCTGTGGAGAGAGAAGGACCTGGCTGCCTGGGAGCTCAGGGTACCAGGGGTAGAGCAGGGCTGGCGGAAGGCAAGTGGAGCTGGGGAGCTCCAGCCTGGCAACTCTCCAGGCTGCAGGCCAGGCCAAAGCAGGTACAGGGGGTTGCAGAGGGATGCAGCCCGGGGTTAGGCAGAGACAGCTGGTCTGATCCCCTTGCCAATGATGAGTGGCCTTTACAGACTGCAGTTTGCCCCAGTGAGTGGAGGCTAGATGACGATTGGTGGTAGCCATTGAGGCAAGGTGGGTTTAGAGGGTTGGGGATTCCCCTGGGAGGGGAGACCCAGAGTGTGGGGCAGAACCCCAAGGTAAAGGGCACTGGGGTCCAGGAGGGACATGGGGGCCTGAGGCAGGTGAGCTGAAGGCCAGCAGAGGGCACTCTGAGCTGGAAGAGAGCTAATTCCCAGGGCAACCAATAGGAGGTGCTGCACCGGCGAGTCGTTGCTTCGCTACAGAGCTATATTCTATTATATTGCCATGAAGATGAAAAGATAGCTAATTTTTATTTCATTAAGGTTATTCTTAAATTGCAAGCATAAAGGAGGGACTAGTGATTGTGTACTATATGGGTGTGAATTATATTTGGAGGGTTCCACACATCTTCACTAAATTTTGTACGTGTGCTGTAACCAGGGGTACAAACAAGGGTTTTAAATTGGGCATGATCTGAATCATATCCTTCCCCATTTTTTAGAAAAAAAAAAGTTAGAGGAGTGGATCTCTAGGCAGTCCTTCTTTTCCACTGGCATCTCTAATAAAAATGTATTTTAAATCTGGTATACATTTCCCATTTGTTTTAAGATACTTTAGATTAGGAGTTATTTATTGATCATAATGGCTTCATATTTCATTAGAAAAGACTATGATGAGTAGTAGAGTTAGATTCCTTCATGTTATATTCTAGTCTATATAGGTGCTCATCACCACAGTGTCTGAGCATCTTCCAGTAGTGTCTTAAGCAACATGACTAACATCTGCCATGCATTTGTTCTCTCATTGTCTCCCCAAGGAAGAGAAGTGGGTGCAATGGAATATTTTGTTTTGGAATATGTAATATATAGATACACACACAGAGAACCTATACGAATGTTAAGGGATACTGAGAGATTCCAGAGAGAATTTCTAGTTCCAGAGAATGGTGGGAAATTCTGGTCATCCTTATTCTGACTGGGATTTTCAAATAAGCTAAGGAATTTAGGTGCCCAACTCTCCCTGAATTATTGGAACAATTAGAACATAAAAATGGCCATACTGTGTCAGACCAAAGGTCCATCTAGCCCAGTATCCTGTCTTCTGACAGTGGCCAGTGCCAGGTGCCCCAGAGGAAATGACCAGAACAGGTCATCATCAAGTGATCCATCCCGTCGCCCATTCCCAGCTTCTGGCAAACAGAAGTGAGGGACACCATCCCTGCCCATCCTGGCTAATAGCTATTGATGGACCTGTCCTCCATGAATGTATCTAGTCCTTTTCTGAACCCTGTTATAATCTTGGCCTTCACAGCATCCTGGATAGGGCACTGGAATGGATGTCAGAACTGGATTCTGGTCCTGCTTCTGCCACTCATGTGCTGTATGATTTTGGGAAAATCAGTTTCCCATTTTGTAAAATGGGCATAATGATCGCCTACTTTTGTAAAGTGCGTTAAGCTTCTCAGATGAGAAAACACCATAGGCCAGTTTGTGGCTTATCCTCTGCTACAAAGAAGTAAGGCCACTAAGTGCCCTACCTCACACAAGTGGATGTGGGGTGTAGAAGGGATGGCTGTGCCAGTGCATTGGGGAGTGTATGCTGCAGTGGAGCTGGCACTGTTTACTCCCTCTTCCGAGCAGCCTGTTGTGAGAGGCAATGCACTGTTGGAGAAGGAGGGAAGACTGTGAGTTGAGGAGTCACAGAGCCCCTCCTGGGCTGTTTCTGCTCCAACAATGTGTTATCCCTCACAACAGTCTAGACTGCAGTCTGATAATCTCACCCTGAATTAGCACTAAGTATTAATAGTTATTTTTATAACAAAAGAATGAAAGGAAAAATAACCCAAACCCATATGCTATGAATGTGTGTCTGTAAAAGGAATAGAATATGACATCAAAGTGACGAGCTCTGGCAAACTGTCAGAACTGTTCCTTGAGCAGATGGAGGTGTCTTTGCTCATTTATGCTGTAAAGATTTTTTTGGGGGGAGGGGGTGAATTGGGTAGAGAAATGTGAAGGGGATTCTAGGGAACCTCCACATTTATCAGGTGGCACTAGCAATCTCCTGTCCACAGGGAACACTTATTTTATTTCTGAAACTTAAAAAAACCCTCATAGTGTAAATAAATTGAAAAAAATACAAAACTTATCTTGATCTTTCTAGTCGTTGCTATGTTTTTGAGTAATATATTGTCTAAGCTATGGCACTGCTGTGATGTATTAAACTAATATATCATAAGAATGCCATAGCTTTGATGATGTATTCATGTAATACATCATTAAGGCGCCATTGCTCTTGCAACGTAGTATTCCAGATATTACCAACTGCTTGGGTCAATGCACAGGGATCTCTGTATGTGGGACAGGAAGTCCAAGTCCTAAAATACAATAGAACTTAACGAAAATGCTTCACATTCAAAAACAATTTAACAGGATTTAGAACCACAGGGCTTGTGCAGGAATGGTTGAGTTGAATAGGAACTTAAGGACCAAAACTGAGGTTTGAGTGGCAAACTTTGTTTGAAACATACATATGACATTTAGGAAGACAGAGCCTGATCCTACTCCTATTAAAGTCAATAGCAAATTTCTCATTGACTTTAAAGGTGAAGGATCAAACCAGTAGTCTCTAGGAATGGGCAAATGGATTTGGAATATCTATGAACCTACCTGAACACTTCTTCAGAACTTGAATTAAACCTGCATAAGTGAAGTAATTTTTTGAAATTTTTGTATAGACTCTTTACAGGACACAGTTCTGCACTTCACTCTGTACACATAGGTCCCATTGACCTCAGTGGGAGTTTCATGGGTGTGTCTGAGAGCAGAATATTTCCCTTGCTTTTTACTTATTTTTTCCCTGCTTGTGCAGTTACTGGTTTCAGGTGGATGCAGAAGTGAAAGTACTACCATATGTGAGAGAGGTTCTGGCTGTCACAGTCTGACTGACATTGGTAAGTAGGGAGTGTCTTGCAAGACAGTATGATCTCACAAGATTTCCAGCTTTTGAATAAGTTTCTGAGAAGGGTTCAAGGTATCTGAACCAAACCATTAATATGCCTGAGGTCCAGCCCAATTTAATATTCTCCTCAGCAAGTCCTGGAAGTTAGGTGCACATGGAGATGAATGTACTCAACAGCATCTGAAATGCTTAAAAAACTTACCTAATTATGTGATAATGGCGAACTTGACAGTAGCACATCATAAAATGTATTAATATAGTGACGTAAAATCTTACTCTGGTTTAAAAAAAAACGTGGTTTTCCACCAACAAAATTATTTTTCTGTAAGTGTGAAATTTGAAGCCATCTTTGTTACTCTTCTATGAAAGAAATAAAATTTATTTCTGTGGTATTGTCATGGGCTGTACAGACTCCATCCTCTCCAAGCCTCTAAAAGATTTACAGGGGGCCTCCTCAGCAGGGGCTGACTGGTGACTCTGCAACACCTTGGGAGACCAAAAGGCTGCAGGTCAGAAAGGAGGGGTGGCTGCCAGGGTGGGTGAGGAACCACTGAGAGCAGGGGCCTTCAGCAGCAGACTGGTCGGAAGCCTCCCAGGTACTTTGACCTACAGAGGAAGAGGATCACAGTCTACAAGAGAGGCATAGTGGGAAACAATAAGAGATGAGGCGGGAGGGGAAACTGCTTTATACAGGATCTCTAGATTCAGGGGCTGCAGAGCACCATTTAAAGTGGAAGGGCCATAGATTTGCCTTTGATCCTTCTCTTCCCTTCTCAGATGCCCTCTCCCCCAGCAGCCTGACCCCCTGGTTCATGAGCCTTTACACCCAATGCCTCCAAATTCCATTCTTATATAGGTTTTTATATTACGCACATCACCATTGTATCCAGGTGCCTTCCAGTAGTACATTAAGCAACATGACTACACAACTGTCACATGTTTGTTCTCTCATCATCTCCCCAGAAGAAGCAGCATGTGCAGCGGAGTGTCCTGTTTTGCTATTTTTTTTTTAAATGTACCTGTTTGCCATGGATTTATATTAGACAAGGCAAAGTCAAAGGAATGCACCTTGAATTTGGAGAAAAAACAAGTAAGGTTTGTGACAGTCCTTAATTCCTGGGGGAGCTCATTGTACAGTCTTGAACCATCCCCCTGGAGAAGATTGTTTGTCCTGCACAGACCAGCTTTACTTTTATTGTTGAGATTTCCATTGTGCCAGAGGAGCAAAGTTGTTGAACACAGTCTTTGTTCCAGAGCATCAAATGGTCTTTAGGTATGCTGGGCCCAGGACATGGAGCACTTTAAAGATAAAGACTGAGATCCTAAATTGATTCCAAATTGTATGGGAAGCCAATGTAGAGAGCAGAGAACAAATGTGATGTGTTCATGATAGCCTGTGTTGCTGAGGAGCTGTGCTGCAGTGTTTTGTACTAGCTGGAGTTTCCCAAGTGCTGAAGGTTTCATGCTCAGGTATATTGCACTGCAGTTGTCCAGCTGAGGGGTGGCAAAGGCATGAATAAGTGAGGCCAAGTGTTCATCTGCTAGAATGAGACAGAGTCTCCCAGCCAACTGGGGATGGTAAAAAGTATTATTCGCGGCTATTGCTGTAGTGTCAGTGAGGAATCCAAGAATACTCCTGGACTACAGACTGCATTGACCAATTGGATGTGAACCTTCAACCAAAGGAGACTGCACTGTGGTTGCAAATT
The DNA here is from genome assembly GCF_016161935.1 of Mauremys reevesii. Lineage (NCBI taxonomy): Eukaryota > Metazoa > Chordata > Testudines > Geoemydidae > Mauremys > Mauremys reevesii. Next base: position 66,677,472 of record NC_052630.1, on the reverse strand, counting down.
CCTCTGCCCAATAGTGTCACCTCTGTTTTGCTTGGGTTCAGCTTCAGCCAGCTGTCCTAAACCCATGAGCTTATCTCATCCTAGCACTGGACCATCTTGATGGTGGTGATTGTATTGTCTGTGATGAAGGATAAGTAGAGCTGTGTGTCATTTGCATATTGCTGGCCCTTTAGTCTATATCATCTAACCACTTCACCTAGTGGTTGCATGTAGGTATTGAAAAGGACCAGAGAGCTAATTGATCCTTATGGAACCCTACAAGTGAGGGAGCTAGTGCAGATTCCCGTCACCTCTCCTTGTGTGCTTTGCTCTAGGAAGGACTCAAACCATGTTGGCACTTTACCTTGGGCTCCTTCCTCCACTCAGGCGATACAGCAGTATCTCCTGGTCAATGGTGTCCTCAGAGAGAATGGATATCTGCTCTCTGTCCACTGACAGGGGGAGGTCATCCATCAGTGTCACTAAAGGGGTTTCAGTTCTGTGCCTAATTGCAGATTGGGCCAGGTCTAGAATGTTGGCTTCAGTTAGGTGAGCTTGTTAATAGGCCTTTGGCTAGATCTGCTGTGAGCTTGCTCAGAAATGACAAGTTTGACACTGGCCAATAGTTGGCTTGGACTGTAGTATCCAGGGTGGGTTTCTTCTGTGTTGGCTGGATGATTTTGTATTTGAAGGAGAAATGGAATAGTTCTTCTCTAATGAAGCATTGGCTATTTTAGTGAGGAGTGAGTAAGTAGCATTACGACCTAGTATATGGGGTTGCAACACCACACAACTCTGGCCCAGACAAAAAGTGGTGTGGCTCTGTGGCCTATGGGATTGAAACCCAGAGGAGTGGGTGTGTCTGGGTTCCCCTACCAACTCCAGCAAAGGAGATATTAAAGCCTGCTGAGCAAAGAGGTCTGAACCCCAACATAGAGATACTAGGGTTACCGGCCTGTTGACTCACTAGACTCTTTACTGCCCTGAGAGGGGAGAAACTGTTAACAATCCTGGTGGAGGACTGGAGTTACTTTGAGGACCTACCAGACAAGTGGCTCAACTGTGATTGGTTGAACAAAAGGGAAACTGAGGCAGAATTAACATAACACCTGCTTGACTATAGAGGGTGCCACTGGCTGAAAGTAGCCCCAGCATATATCATAGAGACAAAAGCAAAGTACAATTCCTTGCAACGTCTGAGAGGGACTCACAAGAACATCTACAGGGAATAAGCAATAACATTTTCATTACAAATCACTATTTCCTGCATTGAAGGACTTATGAACCTACTAGGATCATTTCTCTTTTCAGTTGCTGCCACTGTAATATCTGCAAGAAGATCTCACACCTTTCAGTCAATTTCTCACATCATATTACCCTCTCCTCTAGGTGGTATTGGTAATGTACTTTGAGTACCCATTTTGCATATCATCTCCCCTCTTTAACCCCCAACCCACAATGTATGGAATTGAAGCTATTACAAATTCATAAGTACTAGGACTTCACAATGGTCTCTTTGCAGCATGGTCACTTAGCACTTAACAGCAGCTGCAGGGATAGAACTCAGACACTCCTATTCCTAGAGAGCAAACTCTGTTCCTTGAGCTAAAGACAAATCCTGTTGTCTGTGAGCAGTGAAAGGTCTATGATATACAGTTGAGCAGTCCTGCTTCTAACTAGTAGAAAACCTGTATGTGTACTAGCTGGTTTATTCATACCAATATACCCCATAGATTACCTTTTTACCAGATAGGTTGTATTCTGATACCACTCCATCTACAGTCTTTGCTTTTGTTTGTGAACTCTTTGTTTTGTATCATATGATGGCACTGGGTGGTGGTGGTGGAGGATATACTCAGAATTGTTGGATGAGGTAGTCACTTGAACAGTGTCATTTCCCTAGAAGTATCTTGCATGTTCCCTGGATTTTCATAAGAAGAGTGAAAAGAGAGCTTAGGTTTTGCAGCTAATAGCCTAGCATATGTTAATTTCATCCTGCAAACACAGAAATGATCACCATTCTATTAAAAGATTCTGCGTACCATAGTCAAAAGACATTTCCTGTACTAAGTGGAATTTAATTGGAATTACCATCAGAGGGCAATAAATCAAAATGCAGTGCTATGTGCATATATTATAACATTGTTTTCCCAACCCAATAGAACTGAGCAGTATTTTGCGCAGTCCTGTGTCCATGGGAGTAGGAGCTGTAAAAACTTGGCTGCCATCTATAACATTGCTGTTTCTAATCTTGGACACCTTTACGCTGTTTTCTTTTACAAAATTATGTTTGAACATAGCTTAGTGCTAGGTTGGTGGCTGGTTGGCTTCAACTCCAGGCGACTGTGTCCTAGCCAGCAGTGGGATCTTCATCCAGCCGGAGTGATGTCAGGCTGAGGGTAGAGAACAGAGATCTGAAAGGCTGAAAAGACAGACCTGTGGGGAGAAAAATGCCAATGGGGGATGAAGAACTAGAGGAGAATTCCAAGGGCAGTAAAGGACTTTTCATTATAAGTAACACCTGTGGTCATAGTCCTGTTCTGGATAACAGATAATTTCGTGTAGCTGAGGTTTGACTAGTTGAGGTATGACTACAGTAAAAATGAAATTTCTAAATTGTTTCCAGAAATACTTGCCACTGTTTCTCCAACTCTGTTGCTGTGGCTGCTACTGTTGTGCTATTTTACTGATATTTCCCAACAGCAGACCCAGTGTGGTGGAAGGAGCATTTAATAATTTTCTATTAAGCTGCACGTGACTAATAGCCCAGAGAGCACACTGCTAAAATGGTGCACTAATCGTTGCTGAGGGTCACAGGAAACAGTAAACATACAGAAATCATAACTGGGCATATAACCTTCAAACTCATTTTACAGTTTAACTAAATTTTTCTGAGCATAAGTGGATGCACATATGTTAACTGTGAGGCTAAATGATTTGCCTTGATTTTGTTAAAAATCTAGCTCACTATTGCCCATATCCTGCAAAAACTTATGTTTACTAACTTTAAATTCTAGGGTAGTCCCATTTAAGTCAGGATCCCATTGATCCCATTTGCAGGATCGGGACCTAAGTCTGTTACAGATTCATGAGGCTCATATTTTCTGACTAGCGCATCTAGAAATGGAAAACACAGCTAAGTTTCTTGGTAGCAGGAAAGATGGCAAAGCCTTATTTGTGCTTAGGTTGGAAGACAATAGTAAACCACTGCTGATTTTTGCAATACACAGGAAACTGTACTGAGGCAGAAAAACGTATAAGCTGTTTTTGCTGTTTGGGTTTCTAGGTCTTCTTTTCTAAGTGCTACACCTTTATTGATATAGATTTCTATTTTATTTTTTTTATAAATACACCTCTCTGCCAATAGTGTGTTCTTGTATGGTGGTTCTTGAGATACTTGTTTGTTTTGACAGCAGCTCAAGTTGGGTGACTATGTTACAAATGGTAGCTGTAATAGGTCACAGACAGCTTGACAGTTTGGCACATTTTGTGACAAGAAGCAGTTCTCCGACCTAACAGATGCTACTTCACTATTCTCTTTGATCACTACATGCCTGCTTAAGAGGTGCTGCTGCTGTAAGTATGTCATTTTCATTTCAGAGCTTGCCTACTGATATCAAGTGACTGCTGCTGGGACTGAGACTGTAGTCTGCATTACATGGGAACTTGGTGTCTCCTTGGGTATATGCTAGACATAATAAAAATTTCTTTCCATCAGCCGATACAATTTCTTCCAGGATGTTAGTGTTAAAAAGGGATTTAAAAGCTATCCAGATTTGGTGACTGGCTGGGACGAGATCACTAGTAAAAAAACATACTGCTTTAAATATACTAGGTGGCTTTTTTCCTCCTTAGATTATGTCGTAATTTGCATTATTGATGGAATTTACATATCATAAATAGCAAATGAATTGTTTATGAAACAATGGCTTGTACTTCCTTTATAATACAGCCCTATTTATTGCAGTAGTAAATGTGGAGTGGGAAACCATTCATAACCAGCCATTAATGGAAATTATTTTAATGGTAGTTTAGTAACATGACATCTTACTTAGTGCTACAGGGAAATGCATTTCAAGAAAAGTCCATCTTATCATTCTTAATTGTTATCCAACTTTTTAATAATTAAAAATTATGAAGAAAGAGCACACATAGAAATGAGAGCAACAAAAACTGAAAAATTGCAATGAGTCTAGGTAACTTTGCAATGCTGCTTGATACAAGTGGAAATGTGAGGATTTAATGCCACTGCCATCTCTTACACTCCATTCCTTTAATTAAACAGCCACATTATTTAACATTCTCACATTTATTACTCCTGGGGGAATTCTGTGCCAAAAATTAAAAATTCTGCACACAATATTTTAAAATTCTGCATATTTTATTTGTTAAAATAATGCAATATAATTATTTTGTTAATTTATTTAAACTACAATAGAATGGATGAAGAATGGGAGTGGGGAGCATTGGAGGAAATCCCCAACTCCCCTCTGTCTAATAGTAATATAGCTAGTATTGACCCTTCACTTCTGGTTATTAGTCAACAAATATATGCAGCCATATGCTCAGTGTTACATCATAGGCAACTGAAGAGCAAGCGAGGGCTGAGGACTCAAACTGTCAATTTATATTGGCTACTGACCATCTCCACTAAGCCTTGCCTTTCTGGCTTGGTCTCCTTACTATGAAAGTGAAGAAAAATTATACCAGTAAAATGACACATTTCATTCTTCTGTCTCTTCTCCCACAGTCAAGCTGGGTTTGGTTACAGTATTGTGAAACATGCCTGCTTTCATGTTGTAAAGCAACATACATTCCCCGTCTCCCCATGTTTTCAGAGTTCTTAATGTTTCTGAACAGCTACTGGTCATTCTTAAAAGCTGAGCATTGTGCGGTGACTCTTCTTCCAATACTCAGGCTTTAGATTACATTGTAGCCTAATTGTTACCTGTTAACTTTTCCAAATGTGCTTCAGAAGGGTGAAGAAAAAGTGGGGTGGTTTCTCAGATCCTCTTCATGTGCAAATCTCTGCTGGGTAGCTGAGGACAGTAGGGTATATAAATACAGGAGTGGGCTCCTCCAGGGCCAAAGCACAGCTGTTCTGTTTGTCTGCTTATTTTGAACAATGAGTAATTACAATAATACAGTACTTAACAAAGTTAGGTTGAAGCCTGATAAAAACAGAGTGATGAAACAGATTATTAGTTGGCTAATTTGTGCTAAGTCATCTGCTGTTGGCCATGTCCCTGGTTCTTATGTCAGAATTATGATCCACCAATCCAGGGACATTTATGCTCTACACATAAACATCAAACCGGAAATATACTACCTAGAACAGAGTTAGTCCTATTGGTTTTAAGATATGCGGTGCATGTGAGATCCTAAGAAGAAATGGATGGGGATTGGCTGGCTAGAAAGACAATAGGAAAACCAGGAAGTGTGGGTCTTTAGTAACTTGATATGGGGGCACAGAATCTCACTTTTGGGAAAATGTAATATGTGCCTAATAGTTTTGCCCAGACTTCCAGCAATCTCCAATCAAGTTTGGAGGGATGATTCTTGAAAATCAGCTAGAGCCTGAGAGCAGTTGCTGTAATCTCAGACTACCGGGAAAGGTGGGAGAGTGGTAGTAAAGTTTTATTTTAACGAATTCATTGATGGCAACAGTGGCTGTAAATGTTCTTTGTTACTGGCCTAAATATTACTGAATCTCTTGCAGTGGCAGTTTGTACTCTACTTAAGTGTCAGAACTACTTATATGCATTGCTATGAACTGCCAAGTACCCCACTCTAAAAAGAGAGGCTGGTCTTTGAAATCAAAATAGCTAATTTTTTTATCCATTAGCTTCACAAGGAGTTGCTTATGGCTATAACCACCGACCCAATGAGCCAAGCACCTCCATCAAATGCTTCACTTAATGGTGTCTTTTATTACAGTTCAGTGACCCAGTAGACTACATATTTGGTGTGCTAAGCACCTCTGAGAGCTCAGCATAAAACTTTCTGCACATCAACTGCTGCAAAATGTTCACTTGTGACTCTGAGCAGGCATTTCTTTCCTTTTGCTTAGAAATATCAGATAACAGCAAAATAAATCAGGAAAATCATTTATAGTCAGAAATCCCTGTTCTGATCAATAACTTGATAAGGTATAAAATGTATAGAACAAATGAAGAAAAAATGAAACTGTCTTTTTAGACTAAAGGTTAGGGTCTGATTCTCTTCTCGCTTACACTGGTGTAAATCAGGAGTAACTTCATTAAGTTATAGCCATGTAAAACTGGTGTAGGCAAGGGGCAAATCAGACTTAGTTTTCAGTGTAAATTGTCTTTAGGCTAAGTCCTTCATAGCAATACAACAGTGAAGATTTCTTTGTGTGTGGGAGGCACCTCTATTCTATTATGCTTTCTGTTATGTTTAAAAGCACAGTATCATCACTTTTTTATCACAAAGTTCTGCTGTTATTACAGGTTCATCCAAAATTAAATTTAAAAAATAATGAGTGAACTTCCTGTTAGAAGAAAGGAATAAGGACAAATCAAACAATTAGTCATTTAATATTCAACATACCCTTTCCTCATGCAGGATCAGACACCCCCCAAAGTCATAATCCAACAAATACATGATGAGATCAAATTTTTGAAGTAATGGGTGGAATTTTATTTCCAAAGAGGCTATCACTTTGAACTCTAAATTCTGGCTGGCTGGCTTTTTTATTTTTTATTTATTTATTTTTCAACGGCACCATAAAGTATATATCTGTACCTTTCAATGCAGTGCTGTCTTGGATTGATTTCCTTGGACCTAAGTTTTTGCAGCTGTGGGATTGACCAGCAAGCAAATAAGATATATTATGCATATTAATTCTGGCTTTGTAAGATAGTGAATTGCACAATACTCCCCCAGCAGAGTCTTCTTCAGATTGTCTTGCACAAAGTTGAATGAATTGCTTTGGTTGGACTTAGATCAGTAATGAAGCTATCATAGTGTTTGATAGGTTGGCGTGTAACAACTGCTCCATGTATTTCAGTTCATATTATCTCTGCAACATGTCTTGGTCTTTTAACAGTTCATTCAATAAAGGAGAGAAAGGATGTTAATCAACAGTATATCATTGGTATTCTTCGTGGAAGGGCTGCTTGTAAACAATGTCTGAAGGGGCACATACTGTAGTTTCCAAGGTGAAATAGTATTTACCATTAGAACATGTATTTACCATTGGAATTAGACATGGGTAGTATCCAAAACCCAAGATCCCCAAAAATCAGAGACATATGGAAGATCAGATCTGAATTTTGAAGCTTGAGATTAGTTGCTGGGAGATGACTCTGTCTAATTTCTAATACTGAAGACTACCCATTGAAGGAAAAAAACCCTAAAATGCTGGGTTGGCAAGAGTTCTGCAAGATAAGGAAAGAAAGAAGATAAAGATATTTTTTCATAATAGGTTATACTATTAAGGGCAAAAATGTCAAATTCTTTGTATTGTATCTGATTTAAATTTTGGTGTCATTACATTTTGTATGTGTATAACCAGGGGTGCTGAAACAACTTGTATAGTGAGGGTGCTGAGAGCTAACCAAATCCTATTTCCCGCACCTATGCATATTACCTTCCCGAAATAAAACAAAACAATCCACCTTTCAAACAAAATAAAGAGATGTTGTCATTATTTTGGTTGCCTGTTGGAAGATGTGCTTACTTCTTTGGTCCTTTTCAGAAAAGAAGGAGTGAATCAGAGGGTCACAAAGGAGTTGGTGACAGAGGGGGGAGTGGAATTTAAGACATCCTGGCTCCCAGTTCTGTGAGAAGGACCATTAGACCACATCTCTTTCTTGAAGAGTGTCCTAGATTTTGGCTTCTTGTGCCTGTTGACTAATAGAGCTGGTGGAAATGGTTCAAAATGTTAATACATTCTCCTCCACTCCCGAATTTCTGTTTTTTTATACAGCTTATGAAACTGGTCAAATTTAAATTGAAAAAAAATCTTCACTATATTTTGACTAGCTATATTGGTTAGGGTGACCCTTCTTATATCTTTGAAACTTGGAAAGATTTAAACTACAAAGCAACTATTGGGAAGATCAGCCTAGCTTTCACAGTATCCTTGGCCTTAATTCCATCACCCTTGTATATCTGACTTCATTTCCTCTTTGGAATTTTGTTCTTGTTTTGCATAATTACTTTTTATGTAGCCTTCAACCCCCTAAGTTCTCTTTATTGAACTTCATTTTGCATATGTAAATATACTATGAATTTATGTAAGAACAATGTGCTCCATCATACATTCTGTGTCTATTGAAGACGTAAGTAAAATGTGATGCAATTAAATGAATTCAGTAGTAGTTTTCAAAACTCTGCTTGATGGTAGGGTTTCATATATTCAACTTCCTCACTTGACCATAGTCTTGAAAACATTTGTGTAGATGGGTCTTTGAATGCTCCTAGGGTTAAATTCTGATTTGGGCTATTTGTGCATGTGTCCTGTTGCTTTCTTTTTAAGGTCTGATATACTTGTGTAGGAACCAGTCACGTGAGTATGATTTCAGGGTTGTTCCTAGCTATTTTGGTGCCCTACACAGCCCCCACGGCTTCCACGGGGGTACTGGCCCCTGGCCTCCATGGGGGGGGCTGTGTGGGGCCTTGCCCCAGGCCTCTGCGGGCAGGGGCGGCTCTAGAGCCCAGCGGGGCAAGCACCCGCCTGGGGCGGCCCTTTCCCAGGGGGGCGGCAGGCTGGGCCGGTGGACCTGCCGCAGTCATGCCTGCGGGAGGTCCACCGGAGCCCTGGGACGACCGGACCTGCCGCAGGCATGACTGCGGACGGTTCGCTGGTCCCGCGGCTCGGCTGGACCTCCCGCAGGCATGACTGCGGCAGCTCAACCGGAGCCGCCGGACCAGCGAACCGTCCGCAGCTGCGGGAGGTCCAGCTGAGCCGCGCAGTCATGCCAGCGGCAGGTCCGCTGCTCCCGCGGCTCGGGGGCGCCTCCCGGGCATGATTGCTTGGGGCGGCCAAATTTGTAGAGCCGCCCCTGTCTGCGGGGAGGAGTGGGGGGTGGGGAGGCTGGCCCAGGCCTCTGGCGGGGAGGAAGGCTGGCCACTTCCTGCGGGAAGTGGAGTGATCTGGCCCCAGCCTGCTCTGCTCCCCTGGCTCCCAGGCTTGGGGGTTGGGGGGAACCTGCCCCCCCCCCCCCAGCACTCGATGGTGGCATGGCTGGGAGCCAGGGGAGTGGAACAGGCTGGGGCCGGGTCACTCTATGTACCAGTGAGTGTGGGCCTGACTGCTTCTGGAGTCCTCACGGGAGTGGGGGTGGGGCTGGGGTGGGGAAAGGGTGAGGTGGAGCAGGGGTGGGAAAGGGTGGGGAAGAGCCAGAGTAGGGCCTGGAGCAGCATGCAGCTGCACAGGGCACCAGGAAATTTGGTGCCCCAAATTTCCTGGTGCCCTACACAGCTGTGTAATTTGTGTATGGGTATGCAACTTTTTTTTTTCTGCAAGACACACAGTAAGTGTTATAACAAAGTTTAGGAAAGCAAACAAAATCCACATTAATATTTCCTCACCTCTAGATGTCCCATCTATCCTGTATTGTAAAATCTTTGCGGCAAAGACTGTCCTTATTTGTGGGCACTGGAGAAAGCTAAGCACATTGTTGGTGCTAAATGAATTAATTATGATAGTGATAAAGTGGTCTCAGTGTTACTTCTGAGGACCAATAACAGTTAATTCTGAGATCCAGTTCATGAACTAAAATTCTCAGATGTCATTTTTTTCTGAAAACAAATTTACTAAATACAGATAAGTATTTGATTCTGTAAAGTAGTTTCACTTGAGCCAAGATGCAGCAGGCTGACCAATGACCTTGTCTTTGCTGTTGGCTGGATGATTCTTCAGACTGATCTGACCAGGGCCAGCTGTTGCTTTTCCTGTTTTGACATATTTTGGTCATTTTGCTGCTTTATAAACACAGCAGGCATGTTATTTTGAATCCTTGAAACTATTTTCAGGTCACATAGGTAATATTCATGATAACTTTCACACATTTTGTTCAGTTGATTTGTAAGCTTTCTTTGAGACAGAAAAAAGAGGCTACAAGGAGAGAAATTATGTAGAGATTAGATAGAGAACAGATTTAGGGGAGAGACTGAGGGGAGAGAGAAGGAGGTGAGAAGGCAGCAAACAGGAGACAGAAACAGAAGTGCGTTCAAGTTAAAAAGGACTTTGGTCAGAGTAGGAGAGCCTGAGTGAATTAATCATTGGAATTAGAGTGGAATAGATGGGTGGAGATGAATGATGAACCCAACTGGAAGTTAAAAACAAGCAAACAAATTTTCCAAAAGGAATAGAAACAAAATAAAACGATTGCATTGATGAGTGATGTGTCAGGAAAGTAAGTAATAAGAGAATTAAGAACTTGAGGTAGATGTCCCATCTAGTACACGTCTTAGTGGTAAGTCATGCAAGGGGGCCATGCATGGGGTCTCCACACCAGGTGAGTTTCTCCCTTAGGCCACAATCCAGCAAAGCTCTTAAACCCATGCTTAACTTTAAGAACACAAGTAGTCCCATTGACATGAACAGAACTATTCATGGACTCAAAGTTAAAGATATGCTTCAGTGTTTTGCTGGGTCAAGACCTTAATGAACTTGAATTTATGAAGTTCTGTTTACAAAGAAGTAGAACGAGAGTTCCATGCTTTGCAAAATGTGAACTGTGTATCCAGTTACAGTGAACTTTTATTCAGAGACGTTGTTCTGTAGAAAAAATGACTTCACTCTAAAGTCTTTTGATCATATTTTGGGGGCTTATATTCTAAATAGAAAACAATCTTTTTACAGTTTGCATTTTTTTACACTATGATTGTCTCACAGATGATTATGATTTTAAATAAAAAACGGTCTAATTTAATGAGGCTTCAGTTTTCACAGCATGATGTGAATGAATTGATTGAACATATTTAATCAATTATACAATGCTCTGGTTTTCTTAACCTTCAGTTTGTATAGATTGGGTAAAACAAAGCTTAGATGCAAATGAATAACAATGTCACTTTATGTATTTCGGGGAGCTGCTATATAAACAATAATTTATACAAGACTTAAAGCAATAGTAATAATCCAGCATTTTATTTAGTTTTATTTCTTCTAGAAAAGTGAATTAAGTTTAAATATTTATGAAACATAAATGTCATATTCTGCATCCGTGCTTCCTTCTAATTGTATTGCATTTTATTCCAAGTTCTTTCTCTGCTCTTCCCTTACCCCATCCCCTTCCTGTTACATTTTATGGGCTGTGCTCACACTAACATAGACATGGACACAACTGCGTATTTCTCATTATGGAACGCTAATGCAAATAGCCCTCCAGCTCATCTGTTAGCTCAAGTAATTCAAGAGTGCCCAACACCCCAACTGGAGTCGAGTTGATCAGTACCTCTGAAATTAGACTACGACAATAGTTATCTCAAGATAGGAACCCCTAAATTAGAAGACACTTGAAACGTTGTCCCTTTTATCTCTCTCTGTCTCAATTTACTTACCTACTTTAGTAAAAATGCTTTTGAGCCTTAGATAAAAGATGCTACAGAACTGCAGAGTATTAATTTCATCAGTCTGTAGTGTGCAGTGAAGAACTTCTTCCATCCTTTGCTGCACGTAGACCTAGACAGAATCATGAAGTTCCACAAGGTTGTGGTGTTCCGAAGGGACATAGCACCAGGTGCAGTTGGTTGTATATGTTATACATGTATGATAATAAAGGAATCAAGAACTGACAAATTACAAAGTCCTGAACTAGCTTGGGCCCATAACACACACTACAGTTTTTACCAGCAAGTCTGAGATCCTTTGCTCTTGAGGATCACAGTGTTATTTTTGCACTGTTTATCAGGCTATGTTGGACTGACTGACTTGTATTCTTATGCTCTGTTGAATTTTGTATCATATTTGGAAAACTTTTCCACAGTACTTGAAAAACAGGAAACTGGCATCATGAGGGAATGTAAATCACAGAGCAAGTGGAAATCTCCGGCTTCTCACTTTTGCAGTACTTCAGAAGCAAAGTCTAAAGGGTTGGTGGATCTGAGCTCAAAGAAAGAGAAGTCCCACTCTGAAAGCATGCTCACATTGGAAATTAACATCTGTCCTACCATGAACCACTGAAATAAAACAAACAAACCCAAATTTAAACCAAATTAAATATAACAACAAAGAGAAACTAATTTTCTTCAAATTCTGCATAAGAAATTTCTTCCAAGCTGAGATGCCATCATATCAAACTTTATCCCTGAAGGAATTTATTATAATTTTCTGAAAACAGGAGTTTAATAATGAAAATGCCATTTCAATTTTATCTGCAAGATACCTACCCACTTCACTCTTATATGGCTTCTGAGAATGATGAATGGTAAGAAAAACAGCTTGTCACTTGGAATTGCATTATGGGAGCCTCTCAACTTTATGGAATTGCGATATATTGTGCTAGGTACTGTAATATCTAAAATCTGCACTGGAAATCTCCAGATCTAGTTTTTAGGTCTATCTGTGATCCTTTACAAGTCAGAATATGAAGTGCTTGTATGGCGGTCAGTTTAAAGAAATATGCAATAGCCACCTATTTGTAGGTTAATTTAAAAAGATTCTGGGCCCTGCTGGACCCTTGGATGGAATGAAAACTCAAACTACTTTTATATTGGGGTGGATTACAGCTTACCTGACAGCTGGAGAAGGGAATCCCCCAAGACTGTATTTCTGGCAACTAAACATACATTTTATCAGAACAGCCAGTTCTTCCTTCTGTTGAATCTCTTTACTTCTCAGTTGATGCTGCATGACTTCCATCAATGTTGCTTATGTTTCTGAAGACTACACTGAAGGAAGATGGGAGAACACCAGTTAACTCTCCAGAGAACTGACCTCACTCCATTATATCCAGTGGTCGCAAAAACATTCTCCCCCACTCTAGTGATGCAGGGCTCTGGGAGTAGAAGAATGTATTGGTCAGTAACAGCACTGGTTAACAACACTCAGGGGGGGCTTTATCATGTTTTCATCTTTAAAATACTTATACCACTACTGTAAAGCACTGCTGAAATTCCCATTTTATTTCTTTTGAAAATATTAAAGGCAATATATACAACAAATAGTCAGTCTGGAAATGTCCTACAACTAATTAAAAGAAAGTGATGATGCATATTACAAATCCTGTGCATTATTGCTTATGTTCTCAAAACACTTTCCAAATGTTAAACAAGGGAGCGTATAGACCATGGGTAAAGCCAGAGGGTATTGCTAATATGCGGCTCTTCCATTCACTTCTCCCTCATAGAACCTCATCAGAGTCTGGCCTGCGTCTGAGGCTGCATGCTAGGGGTGGAGTATTCCCACAGGAAAGTATATTGACTGATATCACTAGGGAGATGTTGATGCATAATGTCTCAATGCTAGCAGCATGTTAAATATAATTATTGATAACTAACAGATTAGACCCGTTATCAAAGGAGAGGGCATCCATTTTGGAAAGAAGACAAAGTACTCCATCTTTAAAATAGCCGTTTCTAAACACATTGTGAAGCTGACAGTTTAGCACTCAGTTTATGAATATGCACTTGGGTGTCACATGGACAATGGCTGCTAACCAGAGGATAATGTGGTAAACCTTTTCTGCCACTGCAACTCTACTCTAAAAGAACCTGTAAAAAATTAATTTGATGCCAGTGGTTCCCTTTCAGTTTTATGTGGTGTTATGGAGACAAATCCTGCCGTCCCTTCGCTGTTCTGACTCGGGCAAAGTTCCCACTAATTTCAACGTGCCACTATGAAATGGGTGCTTTGGCCTGTGACAGCAAGATTGAGCCACAGGATTGATAAAGAGCTTGTATAATGCCGACAGACCCCAGTAGCCGGCAGGTGGGATCGAACTTGGCGCCTCTGGAACTTAGTGCATGAACTAAAAGCCAACTGCCTGTTAGCTAGGGCTGTAGAGCAGACTCATTTAACTCTCTCTCTTTAAGTGGTCTCAGTGCCACTAGATGGGACAGAACACCACACCCAGAAGGTGTGTGGGTTACACTTGCATCCTACCACTCTGTTGCTTTTGCTTTGTGACGTCTTCATTATACCCAGAGTGTAACAGCTGGAGGTCCCCTTGAAGCTGATGGTTACTCTGCAGCTGGCTCTGTTAGAAATCCTGGGACAGGTGCTCAGCTGGGGTAAACTGACATAGTTCCATTGACATTAATAGAGTTGCATCAGTTTACACCAGTGGATGAGGACCTGGTTGTCCCAAGCCTGTGTCAGTTAGCACATCTCTTTTATATTAATGGCAAATTGCTCTACTTAAACTAATATGTAAGCCAGGGTCTGAGTGAGCTCTCCCCTGCCATCTATTGATGAACTGGGGGAAAAGACCTACCCAGTGACATCACTAAGAGCGGAAACCACTAAGAACTGGGCTAAGTGGTGGAACCGCTGAATACAGCATGGCAGCTAGAAGCAGAGGTGGCACTGAGCAGCAGCAAAGATGGCAGTGACAAAGGCAAGCAGCGGCAGAGACCACAGTGACAAGCAGAGGCATTGCTCAAACCATCCTCCTCCTCCTCCCATTCAGGGGTGGGAGGTGAACCTACGTGCACATCCTTGAATTCTGGGACTTCACTGATCTCAGACAACCAATTGTGAGCAGGGTGTGGTGGAGGGAAAGACGCATGGCATGTTAAAGGGACATTTATCCATCAGACTTTGGCACCACAATGTGAGAAACAGAGGCAAAGATCTATTTTCCATGATACTGCAGGGTGAGTGTTTAATTATGGTTTGAATACTTTTGAATAAGTGGTGCAGTGGTTTCCCAAATTAATCCTGAGTTCCTCCTGCTCTTAATAAGTTTCCTTTTGTTATACACAGACTCAATGCTTGTGAGTGGGGAAGTATTGCCTCTTAGAGGCACCTGGGGTGGTGTTTAATTTTCCCAGCTTTCTGGGTGGAGGTTTAAGCTAGTTCTGTTTTGTAATGTTAAAAGTAACCCCTCAATTTTGGACCTGGCCCTTGGTATCTGCAGCAACACCTGGCAGAAGGGTTACAAATATTTTTTATTTAGCATATATACAAATAGCAGAGTGCTGCTTTGACACACAGGTGGCCTGAATCATTCCAACATCACTAAGGTACCTCTATAAGACTGTCTTAATACCATGTATATTCAATACTTAATAATGCTGCTGTAACTTGGCTGAACCACGCTATGATCATTGTTACTTTAACACGCTTGGACCTACAAATATTGCCAGCTTAGATATTAGCATATAGTTTCTACACAATAACTTTTCCTATGTAAGGTAGTAGCTCATTGTGTAATCTTGCACACAGCAAATGCTTTGGTGAGAGTGAAAATATTGTTATATTATTTATTTATATACATATATAAGCTTATGTTAGAGACTAAACTAGAGGCTTCCAGTGAAGGGTTAAAGAAAACTGTTATTTAGCATGCCAGGAAATTGTCAAGATCACTAACTGTTGAACTATGTTGACCTGAGTTACATTGAACTCTCTCTTTGCATGTTTGCAATAAAAACATACATCAGCTTGCTTCAGAACCAATGTCAAACTTAGTTAATGCTAAAATCCCCTCCTAGTTTGTGTGTACTGTGGATATGAAATACATCACTCTCTCTCTATATATTGCTATTAGGAAGTTTTTTTCTTTGGTGATGGTAAATTGCTAAATTTGACATCTTCTGTGTGGGCCGATCCAAAATTTTCATGTAATATATGCTCCTTCAAAATAAAAACATATTCCTCCAACCTCTAAGCTACACAACATTATCTTTAATTTTTGTATATCTTTAGTGAATTTAAAATTTGTGTTTCTTTTTAAGCAAAATATTTGTACACAACTAATTCTAGACCTAATTTTGCACTGCTAAAGTTTTAACATTGACTTCGGTGGAAGCCTGATCAGGGCCTAAGAGAACAAACACTTTAAGCTAGAAAAGGAATTGTGGCGAGGTGTGTTTGATCTCAGTAGTAGGATTCTATTGACACATCATAGTGTACCACTATTCCTCATCTTCTTGAAATGGCAGGCAAAATCATTTTTTTAGTAGCAGCAACATCTGTCTCTTTAGCAGAGTCTTGTGGCAGTTGTGTTGGAAGCTCTAGAGTTTCCCCTGGCCCTGTCATGTATTTACATTGCTGAGAGGTTAGTTTGAGCTCTGCTGTCCTCCTGAATGCTGTTAATTGATTCTCTTTTATCTTTTTTAGGTAACGTTGAATATCAAACTGCTATTAGAAAACTAAGAATGCTGTTTAAGAATACATATATAACCACTTATCTATAAATATGCTAGTTTGAAAGGAGATTTATCATATCCACTCTTTCAAGTCATGTGTATTGCATTCAGCATATGCATCTACACCATGTTCATCATGATATCTGAGGTTCTGAATGTAATGTTGCATACATGCAAATTTCTATTCCTTTCTGCGTCACATTTTTTTTGGCCTCATCTTCAGTATTTTTTAACTCCTGCTTGAGTAACTGACTTTTATTTGACTAGGAATTAGTTTCCAATGCAATGGGATTATCGTAAAACAATTTTAAAGTAATCAGGATGGGCATATCAATATTTATTGAAATACTGAAAAAAATCCATTAGTGATGCATAACTCCTGGCAAGAACTGACATGACAATAGGTATTTCACTGATACAGTAAGAGAACTTCAACTTCAACAAGTAACTAATTGCACATTCTAAAAGTTGCATGGATTCAAATCCAAGGCAACTGCAGAACATCTGTAATACAAATATTCAGACATTACAGATTGTCCACTTACAAATACAGAACTATAATAAACCAGGCAAAGCCAAAACCTTTGTATTTCAGTCTGCTTTTACTAATATGTCCTGCAATCAATAAGGCAGTCATAAGTAAATGTCTGGTTACAAAGTGGTTAACAATTAACTTAGGGAGATTTTTGTTTGAAAACTTTGGGCAATCTGGAGGGATTTTTGGAACTACAGGTACTGCTGATATATGTTATAGTTTATCTGAAACTGTTTCTATTAAATTGTATGCAACTTGTTGCTTGTCTTTTACATCCTTATATTAGTACTCTTGTCCTGTATATAGATAATGGTGCTGCGTATACAGTTAACAACACATTTTTGTGAATTTTTTAAGCTTTAATATTCAGTGAGGTTCACTGTAGTGTTTCCATAAAAACAAATCAAGAATTTACAGAATATGAACACTTGAAAAAGAAAAAAGAAATATTATACCCATGTTGTACATGTGACCACAGCAACTTCACTACCACCCCCAAATGCCATTCACATCTTACTTTCTATAAATTTAGTCCTTTTTTTTTTCAAGTGATGCTTCCATCCCTATTGATTATACATGATAATCAGGCGAAATGTTTTCATATTACATTTGATCTGTAAAAAAGCATGAGTGGTATTCTATGATGTGAGACCGACATCTAGGTGCTGCTGACGCTAGGTTTAGCTAGGTTTGTACCCTACACATGGACAGAGTATTGGAGATGACTAATACAGATGATTAAAATAATCTGTTTTATACTAATGCAGAAATAACTGATGTCTTTGGTATACAATGTACAATGTTTGGAAAAGAATTTAAGATGCACCTTGTTAAATTCACATAAACCAGAAGAAACTACAAGTCACATAATTTACAATAGATTTAAATAAACTACATTTAGGATTATGAAGATTTACAGACATTTAATCAAGTGAATGATTTTAATTTGTAAAGACCCTTGTATGTCCCTGAACTATGTTCCACTAACTTGAAGACATGCTACAGTAAACACATATATTTGGCTTCTTCATTCTGGCTATATCTTATATAAAGATGAAACCAAGGACCAATAAATTAGCATCATAATTGTCTACAGTGGAAACTATGATATACAATATAAATAAACTATTCAAAAGCCAGCAATCTTCATGGAAAAAAATTAAGGGATTAGGAGTTTATACAGTTTCTACAAGTGATTGTGCAGCCGATAATCTCAAAAAATTAAAGTTTAAACGAGATTCCCTTTTTGATTTTAGTGTCTCACGACATACAGTAATTCAGTACTGGTAAAATAATTACCAATCAGAAAGCAACACTAAGGGAATCACTTCTTTGCAATCTTATCACAGATTTTTTTTCCCACAGGACCTAAAGAATGTAAACACTAGGGTTCTTTTTAATGTAAAGTATTAATACTCTATTTTAAACATATGTTGATCCACATTTGCCCAGTTACCTTTCAGGATAATGAAATAAGGCAAGATTTTCATAACTGTGGCACTACATGTTATAATACTGATATCTTCATTTGGATAGAGATGTAATTATTTGTCCTTCTCCAATATTTGTTCTGCAGCAGACTTTGGTCTACATAGACATGGCAGTATCACTCTTCTTTACCCATGTAGAATATTTTAATTACCTAACTTTTTTTTTAATTTAAATTATGTGTTTAAAACTTACTTTCGTCTTTTCTTGATAATTTTAAAGATCACTTCTTAGCAAGCAGTTTGACTTGATCAGCTCATACATTTTGATTGTTGTGGTTTTTTTTGCATAGCTAAATGCACTTTAGATGTTGACTTGCATTATTTAGCAATGTTACCATTTGAAATCTGAGAAGATTTTATTTATTTTTAAAAGAAACTAACTTTAAACAGAAGGCTAACAGACTGAAAAACTTCAGCAAGCTTATTTGGCATGAAAATCTTAGACAATGCCAGAGCCACATTTTTTATACTGTAATTGAAACATGGTTGAATTAGCAAACTTGCCTTGGAGAAACGATTTGTGATGTTTTATAGCCATCCCATGGAATATTAGTAGAAGAGGGATACTGCCTGATTTAATTACATGAACACACAAAAAACAAACTTCAGAACATATTAAGAATGTCAAGCTAACTTAACAGACTCTTCATGTTATCTATTTGCAGGCCTGAGACACAGACATTCAAAGCCAGGCTTTTATGATTTGGTGGAGCTACTATATAGTACGTGGCTACTTTATTACAGATTGAATAGGTGCCACAACATTTATCACAGGCAAAGTAAGTGTTCGGTCCTTGGAAGGATGATAGAAGTTGTTGTTGGTGCAGTTTTGCATCCTTTAGAGTTGTTTTAGAAGTCCTGCTGTACAATGAAGGATTTTAGTGCACTCAATTTCTCCACTATATTAGCTTAATAACACAGATCAGTTTGTTCCTAAATTTCTTCATAGTGGCGATCAGAAAAGTTAAATATACAAGAACTGTTCCGTTTTTTTTCATGTTGACATTGGTGATAGATCCACTTATAAGCTTGTTTCATTCCAGTACAAAGTCCTATACAGATTCCTTTGGGGATGTGTAGCATTTGATTCACAGTTTGCAATACAAATACCCTGATACATCACTTATTTACTATTAAGTATTTGATTATTATACCATTTTGCAGTCTTAAAACCAAGTTTTTAATTAGCGTTGCTTGGAGCAGTTCAGAATTTTTTTTTTCTTGAAAGCAGAAGCTCTATAGGGCATAATTTATGCTCTCTTTGCATGCAGCATTTCAATGAGAAGGTTATTACATGGCACATCCCCATTCAGGTGTTTGTAGTAGAGGTATTCTTCGGCCTGCATACTGATGGCCCGGATTTCTGGTAGTCGCAGGAGAAGTTGCCCAAATTTGTCTGTCTGTTGTGGATAGTTGCACATTGTATAGTCCAGCAGAGCAGCATTAATTTGTTCCTGAACACCTTCCACAAGCTGGAAGTTCTCAAGGTTTTTGACATCTGATGGGGGGAAAAAGAAAGTAACATTTCAATTGCATTTGAATTCCTGTTTACTAAAGCAGTGTTTTACTTAAAGAGTGTTTTTTTTTCTCTTGACAAAAGCATATTTTACATGCTGCTCAATATTCAGTAAATCCATTCCCCAATTTTTCTGGGAAAATGATCACAAAAGAACTCTAGCAGACTGTCTTGTTGAAATTTTGCATATACCTCAAATCAATTAGACACCAATGGATTTTGAGCAAGGTCAACTCTTTTCATAGCTTACAAAAGGGAAGGCTGAAGATTTCTGAAGTAGATGACCATAATATATTGCCAGCAAATGAGTCCCCAGAGGAAGACCTATCTTTAACCCACTATATTAAACAATTCATATAATTCTGTATTAATTTTTCTGACCCAAGGTGAAATCTGTGTCCAGGGTATGATGTAGTTAATTCTAATAAAAAGTGACAAGGTTCTTGTTTCTGTTTGACATTTTCTAAATGATTCTGAAAGCCTTTGACTTGTCTTGCCTATGCTAATGAACCATCTGGTACACTCCAGTGACTGCCAAAATAATCTTACCTACTAGAAACTCTCTAAAATATATATTTCAATGACTAATGATCTTTATAAAATAAAACTCATGTCCTTTGGACAGAATAAAAGATAAGTGCCCTTTAACCTGAATATGGTTTATAAATTCAGATACATCGATCTCCTTTGCTATTGGACAACTGCCATTCACACTGGTGAGGTGGGCACTGGCAAATTGTTCATTCTAACGACATATTATCTACAGTTACTATACAGCACCTCTGAGCTCTCTAGGAATGTTGAAGTTGATGGTGTACTGAGCTTTTCATATCTGCTTTATTTCCATAAAAGGTAGTTTGGTGGCATACTTATTTTGATGTGTCTACATTGCAGTATTATAGTCCTTGAGATGCTGATCTTTTTTTGTATTCAAAAAAGTGTAAATTTAAAGTTCTGTTCAATGCAAAAGACAACACTAATGGAAAGCATAGTTAGAAACTAAAACAAAAAGATCTAGAAATTAAAAATTTCAGGATAACTAAAATCATCCTGCTTACATGTATGCACCGATGCTGTTAAATTAACAGCTTTATATATACATATGCAGTGGTCCAGGTGCAGTTACTCTGAGAACATGTCTTGGTTGTCAGCATAACATTATGACATAAATGAATGTTAACAAGAAACACAATAACAATGTAATTAACATGAACTTAGAGGCCAAATTTTCTCCTATGCAGGTTTTTCCAGGATAGTAGGCCGGGAACTTGCTGAATTCCCACCTGTGGAGTCTCCTTCAAATCTTATTGCTGAAGGGAGATGAATGGAGTTTTTCATTATGCAGAGCAAGAATGGGTTTTGGCCCCCCAAACCCACCAATGGCCTGGAATACATGTGGCACTCAAGCCCAAGCTTTGACCCAATTTATTTTAATGCTAGAATGTGTTTTAATGCTTTTAATAGGTAAGAGTAAGGATAAGAGTGCTTGAAATGCAAGTAGATGAACACACAGTATAAATTACAGGCTTTGTAAAAAGGTGAGACATAGCAAGGCCTATAAGAGAGTTGGCATTAAGAAGTCACCTAGGGTCACCAGTTTTGGGGACTTTTTGTGATTTGTATCTTGTGACAAGCAAGTTAGCCACACAGAAGTGAAAAACAAGTTATAGAGTAGCTTTTTTTGCAGGATTTTGGGGTACATGTATCCATGGAGCTGACTGCACTGATGTATCAAAAGTAGTGGGCAAGGGGTTGACCTAACAGTGAGGCCAACCACAGAACGTTAATTATGGGTAGCCCGCATTCCAAACAACATATGTTTTCAAGAACATAACAAAGGGCTAGGGGCTGAACCATTGTCGAATATGGTCCCAGTCATGTTTAGATGCAAGGAAAGAAAGAGGTATAAAGAAGGGGTGTATCTGATCTTTGATGAGCACCTGAGAAACTGATGTAAACTGGACCATCACTTCCAGATTATGGTGTACTCCACTGACTATGTCTATTTTTATCTGTTTCCTATGTTTTCAGAAGTTTGAGTATGACAACACTAGGGACTGGCTGTTTCTAGGCATCTGATTTTTTGTTTGGTTGCATGAATGATTTGGGTACTTTGGTTATTAAATAAAAACTCTATTCATGTGATTCACCAATTTCATTTATTAAATAATAATTTATGTAGCTACTAGAGAAAGAACCTGCTACCTGTGACTGCTATGCTTTGCAGCCCAAATCAATTTTTCAGGCTACATGCCAGAGATTGGGTCCATCGGCCCTATTCCTGAAAGTGCATCTGATGGAGCAAAGCCTGGTTCCTGGGCAGAACCCAAATAAATTCTGCTCGGTGCAGGAAGACTTTGGAGGTGATTGAAGGACAGAATTCCAACCAGGCAACAAGGTCTGAACCACCCTGAAGTTTCTGCATGGCCATTACAGCAGACTTGGTGCTACAGTAGCATACACAGCTCTCTAGGTGGTTTGTCCCATAGCCCCAAATCCCTACTATGTATGCCTGATGCTAGGGTGACCAGACAGCAAATGTGAAAAATTGGGATGGGGGTGAGGGGTAATAGGAGCCTATATAAGAAAAAGACCCAAAAATCGGGACTGTCCCTATAAAATCGGGACATCTGGTCACCCTACCTGCTGCAGAGACTTACATGCAGCAGCTGCACTCTTCAGCATGCTGAAAATATCAAGTTTCCCTCTGTGGTTACTCTGCATCTTGCTCCTTCAAAGTGCTAGTTTGACTGTGTGTATGAGGCCTCCTGTGACCAAGGTGTATTTGGCCCTTACACTCTCTGTCTGAAGAGAGGAACAGCCTATGCCTCTACATTGAACTGAGTTCACTAATCAACCCAATGGCGTGACTTGCCTCCCTTCTGTTTATTGTGCTGCAGGCCTGAGCAACTGGGAGCAGAACCTCCTCCTGAATTGCTGGCTGGCCTTAAGGAAGCCAGTGGGAAATCCCTAAAATTGGAGCAGGTTCTGTCCATGGCTGGGGGTTCTAGAAACCAGACTTCAAAGCCTGATCAGCCACCTCCCCTAGTTATCCAAACCCTCAGTTACCCAAAGTTTTCTGGTGTCCCCAGAGATCTTTGGATAATCAGGTTCGCATTATATTATAAAAATATACCATGCATTGTTTTTAAAGACATTGTTTCAATGCTCATAATTGCAAACTAGATGTCCTCCAGGTGGCTATAATTAATCACTTTTGCTCTTTGCAACATCTTGTGTGGGAAATGACATAATTTCATTTTCTCTAGTCTACAGAAAACAAAGTGCACAGAATTAAATGTGAAAAGTTGTACTGCTCTACATAAATTACCACTGCTATTTGCTTTTTAGAAGAGTAACGACATGCTCAAGGTATTTTGCAATTCTGCAATGGTTTAAAAATCTGTCTTAAATATGTTTCTGGGAGGTTGTTAAGAATACTAACATTACCAACTATCACAATTATTTAAAATGGTTTACTTTCAAAAGTGAAATACAATCACTAGTTTGCTGCTACCATGTAAGAAATTCCCACAGACACTGCAGGTGAAGTAAAAGACAAACAGATAAATAGGGAGTTTGCAGTTTAGACTATATTAAATGAACAATGATGTTACAGAATCAGTATGTCAAACATCATCTTATAAATGTAACTTTTGAGCTATGGCTGCTTTCAGATACTGTGGGCTTGATCCAAAGCCTATTAAAATTGATGGGCATCTTTTGCCTTCAATAGATTTTGGATTAGGTCCTATTTTAGGTTAAATTATTATAATATTTTTAAAGAACACAAGTTTAATCCTGACTTCTGCTCTATGTTCTTAAATATTACTTGTGTTTTCAATTGTAACTTCACAAAACCATTCAGTTCTTAGCAGAGATGAAGAACCACCAAAGTCTAAAAATACACATACTCCTTATAGATTCATAGATTGTAGGGCTGGAAGGGACCTCGAGAGGTCATCGAGTCCAGTCCCTTGCCCTCATGGCAGGACCAAATACTGTCTAGACCATCCCTGATAGACATTTATCTAACCTACTCTTAAATATCTCCAGAGATGGAGATTCTGCCACCTCCCTAGGGAGTTTATTCCAGTGTTTAACCACCCTGACAGTTAGGAACTTTTTCGTAATGTCCAACCTAAACTTTCCTTGCTGCAGTTTAAGCCCATTGCTTCTTGCTCTATCCTTAGAGGCTAAGATGAACAAGTTTTCTCCCCCCTCCTTATGACACCCTTTTAGATACCTGAAAACTGCTATCATGTCCCCTCTCTGGCTACGTCTTCACTACCGCCGTCGTATAGTAGAGCGATCGATTTTCAGGGATCGATCGATATATCATCATCTCGGATATATATCGATCCCAACCTCCTATCCTCTCGAAACTCCACACCACCCACCACGGCGGCAGTGGCGGGGGAGCAGAGAGACACGGATCGGCCCCCGCGGCGTCGCGTGAGGATATATATAATATGACTTCAGCTTTCAGCTTTCTTGTTCGTGGCTGCTGATTATATCTTATATCGATTTTCCCCCCTTAGTGTAGACCAGCCCTCAGTCTTCTCTTTTCCAAACTAAACAAACCCAATTCTTTCAGCCTTCCTTCACAGGTCATATTCTCTACACCTTTAATCATTCTTGTTGCTCTTCTCTGTACCCTCTCCAATTTCTCCACATCTTTCTTGAAATGCGGTGCCCAGAACTGGACACAATATTCCAATTGAGGCCTAACCAGTGCAGAGTAGAGCGGAAGAATGACTTCTCGTGTCTTGCTCACAACACAGCTGTTAATGCATCCCAGAATCATGTTTGCTTTTTTTGCAACAGCATCACATTGTTGACTCATATGTTGGTGTTTTTTTCTTCTTGTTTTTTGTTTAAGATATGGAGGCAAAGTGTGTGCTGTTGAGAGACATATTCTGCTGCCAGATGTGCCAGTATCATTTTGGAGTCAGTGGGGCTACATCCTGCCCTCAGTTACACTTGTGCTACCTGTGACCTATGACATTAGTTACGCCTATGCGACCCTTTGTGAGTTCAGTGGCTCAATTTGATTTAATGGAGGATGCATGGAATTTGTCTCTGTGATATTTTCTCACCTCAGTGCACAGGGCTTTAAGCATTCCTATAGAACAGTGATAACCATTCTAGGAATGCCATATAAATAACTTCAATTAACAATGACATTAAACACGAGTGATAGTATTGTGGCTAAAATGCCACATATTCAAGTTGAAAATACACTTCTTAATGAATTCGCTCTAGAGAGGTATTCTTAATAAAGTATTACCGTTGTCTGTGGTCTTGGAAAACCCCCTTGGTCTCAAAAATTATGCGCAAAACAAATGTAGAAAAACACAGGAGATAATTATGAGGCACTGATATCATGGGAACACATGATATAGGCTTCATTGTGATGCCCAGTACCCCTATATAATATAGCATTTACTTCATAATTTTTTTCATGGAACCCTTTACAGTAATAAATAATGTAAATACTTTTTAAAGAGATAGACAAGGTGGGGAGAGGTCCACCTCTGACGAGGATGAGTAACAATGAAGGGGAAATAACAAATGTAAGGTATTTCTGTTGTCTTCTTCAGCTTTGCAGGCTAGAGCAGGGGTCGGCAACCTTTCAGAAGTGGTGTGCCAAGTCTTCATTTATTCACCCTAATTTAAGGTTTCGCGTGCCAGTAATACATTTTAACGTTCTTAGAAGGTCTCTTTCTATAAGTCTATAATATATAACTAAACTATTGTTGTATGTAAAGTAAATAAGGTTTTAAAAATGTTTAAGAAGTTTCATTTAAAATTAAATAAAATGCAGAGCCCCCGGACAAGTGGCCAGGACCTGGGCAGTGTGAGTGCCACTGAAAGTCAGCTCGCGTGCCGCCTTCGGCATCCGTGCCATAGGTTGCCTACCCCTGGGCAAGAGCAAAGAAGATTATTATACTATTGGGCCCATTGCTGCTTCCTGATGCTTGTGTATTTAGCTGATTATTCATAATGTGTACTTAACTATAATTTTGATTTTCTTTTATTCTAGCTATTATGGTAGGATTTTTTTTTAACGTTTGTGGTCGTACCTATGGGTAAAGAGATTTGATTTCATTATAAAAAATATTTATCTTCTGACTAAAGATTCTATGACCACTAATGTTTTATGTGGATAAATCACCATCATCACATTGAAATCAGTTGGGATGAAATTCATCTGACATGTATAGTAAGAAAATCTGTAGTACTTTTTATAAAATTATTCAACCAATTCAGGTTTTTTTGCAGTCTATATGTCTCCTATCTATCTTTGTATCTCTTAGTTAGATTTTAAAGTACACATGTTTAAGCTTAATGTAATAAATTAGTTTCCAAGATTTAAAAACTTGTAAAATAAAATAAGCAGAAATAGACCCCTCGCCCACCCATACACCCTTTAAATTCTAGCAACTAGAAAACGCATGTTGTGCTGCTACAGTAAGTCCAATCTCTTATTTCATCTACTTTATTCACTCAGGGACTAATTACCAACTTTTTACATGAAACAGCCTTACTGTGAGCTCACAGTGGGGCGCACATCTTTTTCCATCCTTATTGGAGAGTACACCCTTAGGTCTTCTGGAATATATTACATATTTTACAAGAACTAGCAATAGCTATTCTGTCAAACATAGAATTTGTGTTCTCTATAGTTTACTTCTGAAGATGAAGACAAAAAAAATTATTATAGTGGTGCCAGTAGCAGCCCTATAGTCACAGTAAAAGTCTGTCAGTATTCCCACTAAATCTTCAATTTTCAGGGGTTCATACCTCTGTCATCAAATTGTGCTCTAAGCTGAAACTTTGCATACAAGATAAGCAAACTTGGGTTCTGAAGAAAACACTTTTGCATGTTTTCCAAAAAATGGGTCTGGCCTTTAGAGGGGGGGAAATATTTAGGTTTCAGAGAGATTCTCCCCCGCCATGTTCCAAACTTGAAACACTGAAATTTGGTGTGCTATTAATCTATAGAGAGCTCTCACTGGTTTGGGAATTTTGAAAAGAAAAATGAAAGGGAATGAGAGATTTAACTTTGAAAAATGGTTACTGTGCAGGAGCTGTGTAAGTACTTTTCAAAGAATGTTAATTAATTTTTATTACTTCATTTCACCAGCCACTCCTGTCTGCATCACATGAACCAACTGGCCATGCACATGCACAGAACCCATAATTCCACTCCTGCCTCTCTGGACTTTGGAGTTCTCGGCTCCTACTCTAGTTCCACAAATGAGAATGCTGATATTCTCAACATTTTAAGATATGAGAGGAGAATTTTTCAAAGTAGAAATTAATTTAAGTCCTCCTCCAATCCCTATTGACTTCAGTGGGCCATAGATAAAATTTGTAAATGTATTAAACCCTGTTTCTCAAAGGACTCAGCTGTAGGGAAAACGTATGGACAAATACAGTAGTATAGTTGATGTACACAAACTACTTGGGTGCTCTATTAAAGACTTTCATTCTCCTTCTGCCTCCTTACCACATACACAGCAGCTGAAGCACCCTTCAGCCTCAGCCTGCTGAGGTCACAACTGACATTTACACTTGGACTTTTTTTGGCCTATCAGCAGTCAGATGCCTGAACCTCCCACTCTCTCCTCTTTCTTTCCTCTTCTTTTTTCTCCTCATGCCTTCACCTCTTTCCTCCCTTCCTTCTGTCCAATTTATTTCTTCATTATTCTCCTACCTGCCCATCCAAAGAATGAAACAAGCAAACCTGGAACTAATAAACCATGTGTCATACATTCTGGTGACCACATGCTTGTAACTTGCATCCTTTCCCTACATTATTTATTTTTCTCTCTTTAAACTATATACCCTTGAAGACAGTGACTGTGTCTTTCCATATGCAAGGTTGAATAGTAACTATATTATTTTAGGGGCTATCAAAAATAAGACTCCCCATAGGTTTCTAAAGTTGAACATGCAAAATTATAGATATTTTGGAAAATTTGGGCAGAAGTGACTTGCTGAAGGTCATAGAGGGAATCTATGGCAGATAATAGACTTTATCTACACTTATGGTGGTGTATACACTACAGGCATTAAACGTGTCACTACCTGCCACAGGGAAAGAAGGCAGGTGGGATCCATACTTGTTATTCAGTGTGTAGCTATGTGCTACAGTGAAAGGCTGCGGGGGAAGTATCTGGCAGCAGGGAGGTGGTGGCAGCGGGGGAAGTATCTGGCAGCAGGGAGGTGGTGGGGAAACTGAGTGAACTGCTGCCAGAGCCATTTATTGTGGTGTGGAAAGGGTCTGGCAGCAAGACACTACACTGCTAAAAATAGACATGGGAGGCTCTACTTGGGCATGCAGAGAGCTGTGTGGACAGTGTCGGGTATGTATACTGGGGGTTCAGGCATGTGGGGCACACTACTCACGTAAGTTGTGTCTCACTGTCTCCACTGATATTTATAGTGCTACCTGGGTGTGCAGTGTCTGTACTCTACATGTTGCCGTTAAGTGTAGACATAAACATAGATTAGAACCCATATTACTTGACTCCTAGAAAAGTCCCCTGTTCACAGTATGATTATTGGCTAGAAATATTCAGCTCACCAAATATGGCAAATATTTGTACTTCTAAGCAAGCTAATGATTTCATTCGCCCAATAATTCACCTTAGCAGCAGGCTTCCAAACATTTCTGTAACCAAATGTGCCCTAATCTATTCAGTGTATAACTTCCTTTAAGTAAATCAGGAGTAAAGTACCACATTTGATAAAAGTAGGAAATAGGATCAGATTTTGAATGAAAGAGCTAAAAAAAAAAAAAAGAATAGGTGAGACCAAATTGTGTGTGCAATTCATTCTTGAAGAATAGTTTGTAAAACGTTCTTCTCAGGGCCTCTTTGTTTCAAGAGCTGTTGACTGTTGACTACTGTTCTTCTCAGGGCCTCTTTGTTTCAAGAGCTGTTGACTACTAACGGTAGTCATAGGGACCTGATTTGTCAAGATATAATGTTTACAATTTATAGGTTATGAATATTTAAAATAAGTGTAATTATTTATGAAATTCCTGGAAATGGTGGTTGGAGCAATCTTTCAAAAGTCTTGAAGCTGAGCACAAAGGTAAATAAGGTGTTATATTTAGTTAATGACAAACCACAATAAAACCTAGAGGAATGAGGAAATATACATTCCTTGGATGGGAAGGTATTGAATGTTTGGAATAAAGAAACACATTTTCTTTAGATAGGCATTTTAGGGGAGGAAGTTGGAATATTATGTTTCCCCTTTACTAATTAAACACTGTTTATTAGAGGAATAATGGGCAGATTAATTTCAGGTGTAGTTCCACTTTAGTCAGTGAAATTACACCAGGAATGAATATGACCAAAGAAGAAGTACAAATATTTTGTGAAAATATAGCCTATATAAATTTCTACTGTGGTTAGAACTCAGAAGTGCAGCTGTCACTGAAACCCTCTTGAGTAGCAGGCTGTATCCTTTTATAAAGCCCATCTGTCTCTATGAAAAATGCATGATCATAAAAAGCAGTGTTCCTTAGGGAAAAACCTCTCTGTGCTAATCTTGTAGACCTTTACAAAACATTTTTTTAAAACCTAAGTTTGCGTTTGATTTTCATTCCAGAACTTTTGTGTTTTTGCGAAGTTTTCTTATTCTATTAGAATAAGATATGAGGTTCAGTTTGTTCAGGTGGCAAGTCCAGACTATGAATAAGCCATGTTATCATATGAAAGAGAATTAAACAGGCAGATCCAAGTGGGGATATATTAAGCCAAATTTAAGCTCCAGTTGCTGAATTTAGCCTGTACTAGATGTCTGGTTTGCCTCGGGATAAATTCAGTTTTTCAGCTAATCGAATGAGGAAAACTGCCTCAGGTATGATAAAATTTACAAGAGAGCTCAGTCAAACAGTTCTTGTTATAAATATTAGCTTAAAGGCATTCTTCTGGTTTTTGGATCAGGACTGTATTTACATTTAATTATTACATTTAAAACTTTTATCAACTTGGCTAAAATGTTAGGCCAGCCAGTTATATTATGATGCTCTATAGGTAAGAGTAGAGCTCCATACTACTTTTACTTTTGTACTATTCTGTGAAACTTGTTTGGCTACACAATGCCATTAGGTGTAACCAAATCCCCACAAGAACAAGAATTGTAACGTCTTTTCTTTAAAATGAGAAAATATAGCTTATAGTAAAGATGTTTTAGTGATTTACTAATCTCAGAGATCCTGTATTGTGCCATGTTTTTCTGCCAACATAATAGATACCTAATTTAGTAATTAAAAGAAAACCAAACAACAACAACAAAAATACAGATGAAGAACATAAATATTTAGGTATACTGTGGAGTCTGGTTGATAGGTAGCTTTAAGTTTGTATAAGTTTTAAGTGCTAACCATAGCAACATATTCTGTATGGTATGGTAACACACAGCCCTCTCCTAATGGAACACAGTCATAGACCGTTTGTACTTTTTTGAAGTTTTGCACATTCTACAATGTGAGTGGAAATGTTTTTTCCATTAAGCAAATGACATTTCTTGTTTAGTCTTTTGTTTGTATTCACCTGAACATTTTAGCTCTTACCTTAAAGGGCTCAGTCCTGCAAGAGGCTGAGCACTCTGGTCCCAACCCAGCAAAGCAGGTAAGTGTGTGCTTAACTTAATGTGTGTGCTAAGCGCTTTGCTGAATCTGGACCAGAGTGCTCAGCAGGATGGAGCCCACCCGCAGCTTTGTTTGGGAGCATCACTGCAGCAACAAAACAGTGCAGACACACTCACTATGTTCACCGTTCATGGTCCCAATCCCACACCATGGAAATCAGTGGAACTTTTGTCATCCGTTTCAATGGGATGAGGATCAGGCCCTGACATTTCGACATGGCAAGATTACAAAGCCAGGGGCCAAAATGAAGGAAAATAATTCAGGGACCAACCAGCATCTTATTTCTGGGGGGGGGGGAAATATCCATTGTCAAAGTGATTTCCTAACAAGGTTATTAAAGCCATGTTCTTATCAATAATTTTTTGACATTGTTTAAATTATTAATTCATCCAAGTGCCTGGGGAAATGTAGTTTGTGTATGACGGACAGTAAATCCATAGTGTGATTTTTGTCTTCTGCACTCCAAAGCATGAGGCAGAGGGAGCAGCAGGGATACTGACCAAAAAAAATCTCAAAGTACATTAGCCATTGTAGCTCTTACTTTATATATATTATATAAGTACAATGAGGTGTGTTCAGAATGGAATGACAGCCTCACTCTTTTCCATGCATTCAGTGCTAACAGTAGGGGGGTTTGTTGTTCATAATATCTATTTTGCTATATCTGGCAAGTAGTTACCATAATGAGAATAAAGATTTGTCTAATTGTTATGGTTCAGTAATGTGCTATGCAGTATGGTGTAACAACAGTAGTGGTAATAAAGTGTGATTATTTTTACATAATATTATCAATGAAAAACTTGAGCTTTACTATTATTACATATGGGATAGTCTTTATTGGTAGCGTCTGTGTTTTTCACAGTGTAGACTTTACAACTATAAAGATGGCTCGAGATTGGTAATGAAATATGGGGCCTTCCCATCTAGGCCACTGGTTCAAATCCATCCAACATTAGTGATGATCAAAAGTCATCTGATGCCAGCTTGGTGGCCTATGTAAAATGAAGGGGTGGGAAGTCCCATTCCTCACTGGCAGATGTGGATGTCACAAAATCCACCACCAGAACTGAGTGTCAGAATCTGTATTTGTGCAGATAATAGGTACTGCTGTTGGCATTCTTGGCAGAGAGGCCAAGGAATGAATGGGCATGGAGATTTTCCACTTTTCCCCCCATAAAAGTGGTCCCTCTGGGTCAAAACTGGACACTGCTGCTTCTTGTTCCATAGATAAAAAGCAAGCTTCACTTTCAGAAACCTTGACCTTTCACTACCATTAAATGCAGTTAAACTGTGATTTACTACTAGAATATTTCAAACCATCTTTCTTTTTACATAGCATGGTTACTTGTCTGAGAAGTGGTAACATAATTTTTCTACCAAGACTTTTTGTTTATGCTTGGAAATAGAAGTGGTTTGGATACTTAAATTGCAGAGATAGATTTCATCCTGTGGCTTCCACATGTGCACAGGCACTTTGCAGGTACAAACGCTTGCATATGTACTTTAAAAAGTCTAACACCTGTACACATGCAAATGTTAAAATCTGTATTAATCATTTCCCCCATTTGGGTCTTCTGTATCAGTTGCTAACTTGCATATGCAGAAGTTTACAATTTTGTGCACACACATGTAGTGGCTGAGTAAAGATTCCACTGAAATTTTACCCCACAGTGTGATGCTTTCCATAGCACAACTTAACTGTAGATTCATGTCCGTAAATTGTATTATTTATTTGTATTCCGGTAGTGTCTGTGGCCCCAGTGGAGATCAAGCCCAACTGTTCTACATGCTGCGTAAATAAATAGCAAGAAGCAGTCCCTGCCCCTGAGCACTCACAGTTTAGACAAGACCGACAGAGATGAGGGGAAAAAGAAGTATTATTCTCCCTATTTTACCGATGGGGAACTGAGGCACAGAGAGAGAAATTGACCTGTCTAAGGTCACACAGGAAGTCAGTGGCAGAGCCAGGACTTGAACTCACATCTTTTGAGTCCCAGTTCAGTGTCTTAACCAAAATCCCATCCTTCCTTTCTAAATATTGTTTTATTTTATACTTAGTTGCCATTCTATTTTGAACACGACATTCTCATGAAGTGAGCTTTAATTCTCAGTCACCTCCTTCATTTTCCTAGTCACAAATCTATTCAGATAAGCTTCTACAGTGGAGTAGCAGAGCTCATTTAAAAAGTTTTCCCTGGTGTAAATATGAGGGCTAATTAGGGATGGGTGAGCAGGTTAAGTAAATCCCCGACCTCAAATCAAATTTGAACCATTGCTGTGGCTAAACAGCTTGATCCTGTGAGTTGCTGAGTGCCCTCAAGTAAGTCAATGTGAGTTCAGGGTGCTCAACCCCTCATAGGATCAGGCCCTTAATTCTGCCTCCACTATCAAATCTCTGTAAAGACTTCTAATCCTAGTCCATCTTCCACTGCTGTTTCCTCTTCCACAGGGTTCTGGTGGGCACTTGGCTGAGCTCAAGTGCACCGCTTACTAACTGTCACCTACTGCTTCCCCTTTAGGGGCCCAATCCAACTCCCACTGAAATCAATAGGAGTATTCCTACTGAACTGACTGGTAGTTGGGCTAGGTCCTACTTGAAAGTAAGTGTCCCACTGCACCTCAGAGCATGTGAATTTTTCCAGCTGTGAGTTTCAGCAGTGTTTACTTGTGGACAGGGTTACATTTCCCATTCCTATTTTATTTTAAAGAGTGGGATTTATATTTTCATTTTCTTTCTTTTTTTACAGATTTTCATTAATCTTTCTAAATTAACTGTAAAAGTTACACTGGCTGGAGCCACAGAAATCTTTAAAGAAGCTTGAGTTTCTTACTTTAAATGTGAGGTCATGACCGCGAAATATTGCTTTCCCATTAAATCGCAGTACTGAAACAAGGGGGATATATGTTTTGTGGGATATAATTTAAGTATACACCCGCACCCTTGTGTGTTATATTATATAAACATGCAGACTTTCAAGTTCAAAGGTATTCAGCAGCAAACAGTGGAATCTCTGGTTATACATGATCATATCCTAGAAATGCCAGAGGAACTGCTAAAATTTGCTGCAGCATTCTCCCACCCTTGTTGCAGAAAATGATACTTAACTGCTGGAGAAATCCAAGGGCCCTGATCATATCCCAGGCTATCAGCTCATAAATTTTCTTTTGTTTCTCTGCATTCTTGATTTACATTCACTAATTGGAAGTTAATGTGCTCCCAGAGGCATGTAAATCATATTTAATCTAAAAATCATACTACTTTCTTCCAAGGTGTGCTTCAGAAGGCCACTGAACATGTTAAATATTCCAAATGCCATCTCTGTATCTTCTATGTCTTTGGTAATATAGTGAAACTTTTTTAGTAGGTGGTGGTGACTGGGTATTTAACATAGAGGTTATTGTACCGTTCGCTTTAATCAGAGGAAGTTTTCTGAATGTGGACTAGTGAACATTAAAGCAACTGTCACTATATCTGTCCAGCTGAATTTAATTAAATTATTGCAAAACAAAGCAGTGAAATATTTCATCTTGATATTACTTTCCTAGTTCAGTTTTTGGGGTAAACGAACAAACAGTTCCCAGTGTAGAAAAGACAAATCAGCCTTGGCACCTACCCTGTAAAAGAATTACCAGCTAGAGTAACTTGACATAGGATCCAGTTGAGTCAAAAATCCCAGATATTTGATGATTCAAATTCAGACATCCTTCATTTAGACCGAAATAACAGACATTTATTGTGTACCTTGCAGCTGGTGACTATTTAACAGCAAGGTGCTCTCACAGCGTGGTACTCTTTACTTTATGTGCACAGTAATGAAAGTTCACTATTGATTTTTCTGTAGCTGCTTGTAACTATTATAGTTGATACATCAATAGAAAAGGAAAGCACAATGTTTCACAGGAGGCAGAAAATCAGAGAATACATGATGCTGTGATAGTAAATCATGGCATAATCTCAGGAATTGATAGATGGTTACTGCTAACTTGAAACCCATGGCTTTCTCTGAAAAGACTACCCTATAATCGCCCAATATGTTCTAACAGACTGACTGCCTGTAATAGTGCTAACGGACACAACACAATGTTTCATCTTCAAAGTAATAGTTTCCACAAGCTCAGTTAATTTGTTGTGGCAGAGTCCATTTTGCATCTTATTGCAAAGGGAGACAGAGAGAATATGGTTTGAATATGGGTAGGACTTGAACTTTGTAAGAGATTATTTCCAGAAAAGAGCACAGAGGGTTTAAGTAAGTTGTCATTAATTCTCAACTTGCAGAAGTCTGCAGCTTTCAGTAAAGGAAATGCCTAAGAATTGGTTATTGCTGGTGTCAAAATATTTGAGCTGTTTTGTCAGAAAAGACAACTGCACAGAAAATACGTTTACCACAACCACTTCCGGTTCCACAGTGTTCTGAAAGGGTGCCAGAAGTCATGTGAATAATTGGTGGTGCTCTTAAGTGTCTACTGCTGTGTCTGCAGAATGTTTCCAGGGCACAAATATGTCTGAATTGTACAGTATGCCTTGTGAGGTTTTTACCAGGAATGCTCTCAGCTGCTCCATTCCCTTTTCACCCCTGTCCCAGCTACGGTAGTTTTACTTGTGGTTTTATTAAGTGTATGGTCTCATTGCACTGCTAAACTTTTAAAATGTAAAGGTCCACGGTAAAGAAATGGGATATTACTGGGGGCAAAGCTCCAGATAACATAGCTGGCTGGATGAAGCATTATGTATTATTTAAACCTCTTCTATGGCTCTCACAGTAGCCATTTACCCATGTTCCTGCACTTGTAGCATTCCCTTCTAGCTCTTTTTTTTTTAAAGAGTTCAGGGTGTGATTTTTGGCCCTGTCAGCCCTCCAAAAAGCAGCAGGTGATTCCATCTCTGCGAGCCTGGACATCTGCCAGAAAAAATGGGTATCCACAAAGGGAACAGACATCCTCAGAAAATCACCTGCCTCCCTACTGAACTTGGACAGCAGTTGCCCTTTGAGGAAGAGTCTGTTTACGGTAATTTCTTCTGTTTTTTTTTTTGGAGAGGAATTATGAGGAGGAGGCCTAGAGTCCTTGCCTTCCCTGTCCCCAAGCAATCCACCCCCATGAAGGGTTTCCTGCAGTTGGGAGAATGGAGAGGGTGCTGTTGAGGTGCCACTCCCCATTTTGGCATTTTTCCCCTTGTGTAGCTCAACATCAGCAAGTGGAGGGGTACACTGGGACCCACATTTCCAAAGGGCACTGAAAGTCACTGTCTGGTGATGATGCTCAAAGTATATTTCTTGCATAAACTCTTGAGTTTAATTTCTAAAAGCAAGTTAAGAATATCCCCAGTAATTAAGGACAATGAGTGAATCTTGTGCAGGCTGAGGTTTTGGAAACTGCATTAAGTATTTTTGGGGCTTCTAAAGCTAGTTCACTCTGCTCACTCTCTGCTGCATGTTCCACCATTGTGGTAGGCACTGTACAAACAGATACAGACATAGGTCCTCTGCCCTGAAGAGCTCAAATACATAATTATCTATCTGTATTGTTGTAGTGCCTATGAGTCCCAGTCACGAACCAGGACCAACGGGGCTAGGTGCTGTAAACACAGTACAAAAAGACAGTCCCTGCACCAAAGAAATTGCATCTAACTACTAGTCTTGAAGTCTGTTTCTGCGCTTTCTTCCATTGCTCCTTTCCTGTTCATTTATTTATTTCATTCTCCCTCCATCTCTCACTGTTACTCTATTCCATTTTTCTCTTTCCTTTCTGCCAATTTTCTCCTCCCCGCCTTTTAATATTTTCAGACTTCTTTCCCATGACCACCCTCCATTCTCTCGCCATCTTTCCCTCTGACCCTCATTCCATACCGTTCTTACCCTTCATCTTTTACACTTTCAGCACTTCCTCTTTTGTCCTGACATGCTCTTTTTCCTCCCATCTGTTTTCCTCCCTGAACTTCCTTCTCTCTTGTTTGTCTGCGCTTGCCTCCATTTTCCTTTCCCTCCCTCAGATCCACCCATTACTTTTTCTTTCTCCTTTGCTAGGAAGCCACTCAAACTGCCACAGTTGTTCCTTCTACTCCACCCACGGTCCATATTTCTTTCTTTTCTCCTCTTTCAGGTCTCTCCCCCTTCTGTCTCTCTTTTCAGGTTGTCCCCCCTTCGCTCTCTCCCAGGTCCTCTATTACATGTCTCCTTTAACTACCTCAGTCCCCACTGTTACAAGTGTGCTCTCTAAATGAGATGTCTGTATATATGTAGTTAGTTAAATAATGTGCTAGAAGGTGGTGCTTAAGAATATGCAGCACTGTACACAGGTTTTCTAGGAGCAATAAAAGTTGTTGTGCACTGCAAATGGATTCCTTCGTGTAGCTCTTTACTTCAGTTCTTAACTGCTTTCCAGCTTGCATTCCTGTCTCCACCATGGCTAATTCCAGTTGCATGTTCTTGGCTGTAGGTAAGATAGGCCCAAGAATCTCTTCAGCCTGGCTGCAAAGAGTCTTTTGATGCAGAGCCAGGATGAAGCACAAGCTACTGCTGCTAAGCTCTTGCATGGCTCTCCACATCAGACCTCTCAGCAGTGGGAGGCAGAGGTCACGTCCACTCTTGCTGCACAGCGAAGAGGCAGGCAGTGTACATTTGGTTGGTCAGCAGGTGGCAGGAATAAAAGCTGCCGTTTGTGGCTGGAGAAGGCACTGCTCTGCTCACAGCCTGGCAGGGCTGCTACAGCCATAGTCAGGCATCAATGGGATGAGAGAAGTATAATGGGGATTTTTGGCACACTCTGCAGTGTCCCCCCCCTTAGAGGCTGACTGTCAAGTTTATGTTGGCTTTCAGGTGATCATCTATGTTCACACTGTGTTTAAACATGTTTGTAGCTAACAGCTCTGATCCCAGTGTGGAATGGGCCTTTGTTGGGCTAGATTGTTCCACATTTCAGACTTAGCTCATAGTTATTTACAGCACTTCATTGTTCCCTTCTACACCTCATCATAAATTCATGTTTGTAAACAAACTCTCGAGATGTTAGAAATTGGCTGGAAAAAATCACTGTTAGGATTTTAAAAGGTTTCATATATTTAGTACTGCAAACTCCTACAAGTTAGATATTATGGCCAGATCATGCCAATCCTTACTTATGTAACTAGACACAATGCTTACTTACAGCAGTAAGGATTTGCAAGAACCTCTTAATTTTACTCTGTGGGCAGGGGTGATGGGAGAATTATTACCAGTTCTAATGACCACTTCTACATAACAATATTTAATTCTCAGCCTGGCACAATTACTTTCAGAAGCTATCCATACTTTCAGAATATTACCTTATGTCTCAATTCAGCAAAGCACTTAAGATCATGCTTACCTTTCAAAATGTGGGGTGGGCCTATTACATTCAAAATTAATCAAATGGATACGTTTTGCTGGACTGGGGGTCTTGGACACCAAAACTGAGGAACTGGTCTAAGGAGTTTATTGCTTCTGCTTATAGTACTTGAAAATTATGTATGTATGCTCATTCCCCCCGCCGCCCAACATGCACTCCAGTACCATGCAAACATTGAACATATGTAATCTACATTAAAGCCATATTTGATGCACAAATTCCAAAGTGACCTATCAGACCCAAATGTGGACCTGTGCTGTTGATTTTTTCAGTATAGCTGTTAGCAGTGGGGGAAGCATCTAATACTACAGTGACTGACATTCTATAAATTCATTAGATAGATAAAGTCCCTTGGTATTGTGATTGCAGAAGATACTGGTAGGCTTATTCTGAAATCCCCACTGAATGCATATAAAGGCAGTATAGAATACAAACATCACTTGGATACCCATGTTTCTAATTACTGACAAAACTGCATCTAACAAATATGTGACCTAATTTTCTTTTCAGCATCTGATCCTTTTGTTTAAAAAATTGCATTTTTAAAAATGCAGTGAAAGAAACTGCAGGCTTTTTTTGTCTTTAACATCCCCCCTTCCCCAAAGGTATCGTGATCATATCGGGAGTAGTTCATGCCTGGTGTAACTCCATTGAACTCAGTGGAGTTACACCGAGGTGAATCTGCATCATTCATTGTGTTTTATCAAATATCATCATTCATTTGCATTGATTTTTATTTAATTTCTACATAATTTTGGCTTAGTGCACTTGTTAAAACACAATCAATGTAACCATAAAACAGAAGGGAACCTCTGCTTCCTTTTGAGGAGTTTATTAACCATGACTCTAACATCCAGAGCTGAGGTGAATTATAAAGGATTAAAAACCAAAACGGCTGGTTTAATTCCTCATCATAATTTATTAACCCCCCATGTTAGGAAGAAATCACTTGAGGCCAGAGAGCAGACAGCTAACCAAAACCTCCATTTTATTTACAGAGACAGAGAGCTCACTCAGCCGGTTGAAACCGGCTGAGCTATCCCTTAATAGTCTAACTCAGTTGCCATAGTAATAAAACCCATGACAACCAAATACACAACACCCCACCTCTGTTCATTTTACTCCTTTAAAATAATTTCCCTTTTTCATAGACACTAAACAGATATAGATTTAGAAACTCTTTGAAGAAAGGTAAGTAGAAAACGAATGTTAGCTGTCTATTTTTCTTCTAAGCTGATTGTACAGTATTTGGAAACCAGCATGGAAGCCTGGACTAAAAAATTGTCAGCTTGCCGAATACGTGTTGTCCAAGAAGCAGAGAGTAGTCTTGCATGGGCAACCCAGTTTATCAAAATCCTCACTCCACACATCATCATTTAGCATCTGTAACAACTTCAGGAATCAGGATTCATTTCCCATTATTTGGCTTTTTGTTGCTGGTTATGATGGATGAAGTAAAAGGAAGACACTTGATTTCTTTCCCTATACAGTAACTCCCCACTTAATGCCCTCTCGTTTAATGTTGTTTTGATCTTACGTCCCTGCTCAATTACAGAACATGCTCCATTTAAAGTTGTGCAATGCTTCGCTATAACATCATTTGGCTGCCTACTTTGTCCACAGCTGGCAGCCCCCCCCCCATTCAGCTCCCCTACGTCCTCCTGCCCGTGGCAATCAGCTGGCTTGTGGCATTCAGAAGGGAGGGGGGAGGAGTGAGGACTCAGTGCTTAGGCTCCCCCTCCCTCCCCTGCCTCCCGAAAGCTGCAAACCAGCTGATTGCCGTGGGAGGGAGGGGGGAGCCTGAGTGCCGAGTCCTCGCTCCTCCCTCCTTCCCCCTGAATGTTGCAAGCCAGCTGATTGCCGTTGGCAGGAGGGAGGGAGGAGACGTGAGGATGTGGTGCACCTCCCCCCTCCCTCCCCTGCCTCCTGCCCACAGCAATCAGCAGGCTTGCAGCGTTCAGGAGGCAGGGGAGGGAGGTGGAGCCTGCGCACCATGTCCTCGCTCCTCCCCGCTCCCTCCTGCCTCTTGAACGCTGCAAGCCAGCTGATTGCCGCGGGCAGGAGGCAGGGGAGAGAGGGGAGAGGACACGGCGTGGGAATAGAGGGGGAGGAGTAGGGGGAAGAAGAGGCGGGTTAAGGATGGGGACTTAGGAGAAGGGGTGGCATGGGCAGGCCGAGGGTTGAGCCCTCCGCTCCTGGTGCTTGCAGAGAAGGGGAAGCTGCCGCTGCTGCTGTGCAATGTGCTTCTCCTAGCCTACAGCACCTTCAGCCTGCTTTCCCCCCCTCATTGTCTCCACTGCCAGTGGGCTGTGCCTGTGTGGGGTAAGGCAGGGGCACCTCCCAACTATACTACTGTACTGTACTGTATGGCAAAAAAATTATCCCTGGAACCTAACCCCTTTTATGTTCATTCTTATGGGGAAATTGGATTCGCTTAACATCGTTTCACTTTAAGTCGCATTTTTCAGGAACATAACTACAACGTTAAGTGAGGAGTTACTGTATAGAATTTAGAAGGGCCAGAGTAGCAAAGGAATATGGTTTTGATATAAGGTTGCAAAGGAAAGTCAAGTACGTGTCATTTTATGCCATACGATATATGGAATGTAAGTGTTCGGGTGTGAAAAGTGAGCTTTGAAAGGATGAATTTCAAAGGGTTCCACACAGTGTTAGCCCCTTGATTCCCACTGACATAAAAATGTAGACAGTAACTCCTTCAGGACAATATGTTACACAATTTATAAAGAAAAAGACTTCCCCCAACATCCATAAAAGTTCTTTAATCAGGGGCTTTTAGCTGTGACTTTTATGGAGTCTGCCATAAGGCAGCCCTGCCTGGAGTGCCCTCCTGTGACAGGCTGAGGCATGACAGTCATGCTTGCCTCAGTTTCCCCTTTCAGAGTCCCCAATAACTCTACACAAGCTGTCTAGACTTCCTTCACTCACAGGGACCAGTCACCCTTTCTCAGGGCCAGATGATATGTTGGTTATGATACTTTCAATTATATAGCATTTTTCATCCAAGGATCTCATTATTACTTACAAAGGTGAGTAGATACTATTGCCATTTTACAGATAAGGAGACTGAAGCATCAGTTGAGTAATTGTCCAAAGCCACATTGTGAATTTGTGACAGTCAGTAATAGAAAACAATTCCCCTGACACCCATCCCCTTGGGAAAATCCCTCATAACATGAGTTAATCCGAAATGTGTTCAAATCTATAGCAATTAGGATCAAAGAAATAGAAAATAAACAAAAGTAATATGTGAAATATTTTTATTGGGCCAACTCAGTTCAAACAAACTTTACTTTAATAGACTTTAAGGCCAGAAAGGGCCATTATGATCATCTAGTCTGACTTTAATGTCAACACAGGTCAAAGAACCCCACCCCTCAGAAATTCTTCCATCAAGCCCATAACTTCTATGTAAGCTATAGCATATCTTTTAGAAACACATCCAGGCATGATTTAAAATCTTCAGGTGACAGAGAATCCACCATGTTCCTAGGTGATGGTTCAATAATTAAATATCCTCACTGTTAAAACTGCACCTACTTACTATGACCTGCCTAAAAAATATTTATTAGCTATCTCACCAGTTCCATTTAAGGCACATTTAGGGCTTGATCCCAGAAACGTGAATAATCCCATTGATTTCAGTGGGATTACTCACACTAGTAAATATTTGCAGGACTAAACCTTTATTTGATAACCAGGGCAACTCTACACTAATAAGCAACCAACTCAATGAATTTAAAGGTGTCTCCTTGCTTGTGCATGTCATTCTTAGGCTGGGAGTAAAGAACAGGGAATTAAACTATCTATGCTAAACACCATCAGTTGAGTAAACAACACTATTAATGTAACAAGCATCACACAGGATAAATATATTGTCAAACTATTGTTTGGAAAAATATACTTAAATACATGGTGTTTTTAGCTATTGCAGCCAGCTGCCATCTCATAATAAATGAAATTCACTCCTTCCCTTGATATAAATACATATTGATTAGGTTTAAACTCTGAACTTCAAAATGAGTTATATCTGCCCATGGCTCAACTGCTTTGTTCACTAGAAAGAAAAAAACAACCCAACAACCCCAACACCTATTATACTGCGTTTAATTAAGACAAGCATCAGCTTTATGTACAATTATTTGCTTCTGCCAAGTCTCTATGGTGTAAATATTGAATGGTCACATCTCCTGAATGCTAATCAATCCTTTCTGAATTCCAAATGATTACATAAATTTAAGGAAATGTTTATTTGCCAGTATTATCCTCAGATGCATACATTAGTTAGACATTAGGCTCAAGATATGTGCATCTATTTGACAAGTATACAGTAAGTATTTTTTTCTAAATTAGACTATCATATGGGGAAAGTTAAAAGCCATGTCTGCATGCTAATAATGCTGAGAACCCCAGGATATTCCTCTTGCTTATCTGAGTTCACTAGATACAATTTTTCTAATGCACTCGGGTAACAGTATGTGATGAATACATTACAAAGACCTCCAATGGTTATCACTAAAAACCATCGTAATATTAGACCAGTTCTAAAGAGGCATATTTTATAAGCTGTCAAAGGTAAAACAATAAATCTGGAGTGACCACAATGTGCATTCTGAATAAGATTAAATTAAACCATAAGTACTGTCTGTTACTTTCAATAAGAATCAAGCATATTTAAGGCAACAATTCTGTCTTTGCATGCATGTGTGCAGTCAGCTTTTACTGAACTCAATTAGAGATCTGCATTAGCTACTGGGGGCAGAATTTGTCCCACAGTATACTTCACTTCCACCTTGTAGCATCTGTTTTGAGCTCTTTGAATGAAACATGCTATATAAATACAAAGTATTAGGAGTATTATCTATGAGCCTCCCAACAGCCGTTAAGATTAAAGAACTATTTTTGTTCCAATTTTACAGAAGGTGAAATAGAGGCACAGAAAGCCTTAGGTAACTTGCACACTGGAAATAGAATTTCCGGAAATAACTTTGTCTGACCTAATCTTTCCTCCTATTATTTCATGTTCCCAAATTTATAGCACCTTTAGTGAACTGTGCCTTTAACAAACCCAAACCAGAAAATCCAAGTGGCTGGGACCAAGTGTGGTAGATGCAGGAAGCTGCAGTAAAGGTCTGTTTGTTGGGTTGTGTCTCTGTGTGTGATAACAAATTGAGGGTCATATACCCCTGCACTGATTAGTTTCTGTCTAGCTCTCTGATATTGTCCTCTGTTCCCTCCTCAGACCCCTTTGCCCTGCTCAAACCACATGACTCACTGACTACTTTGTTCCCATCTCACACTTCCCAGATCTGTGGACCCCTAAGCCTTGTAACTCCCACCACAAACCAGTCCACATGCCCCTTTCACATCCCTCTTTAAAACATACCACTTCCAAATGATATCCTAGTGTTCCTCACCCAAGATGGGCTAACTAATCTTGTGATAAAAAATAAACCCTCAGCAAAAACTGGAAGTGACAAGTTACATGTGAACCACAAAGCTTTAGCACTATTCATTACTGAATGCTTTCCCCTAGCTTTTGTCTGTTTAGATTGTAAGCTC
This sequence comes from Mauremys reevesii, assembly GCF_016161935.1. Taxonomy (NCBI): domain Eukaryota; kingdom Metazoa; phylum Chordata; order Testudines; family Geoemydidae; genus Mauremys; species Mauremys reevesii. The sequence continues at coordinate 66,634,048 of NC_052630.1, read as the reverse complement.
TTTGGAGAAAGGGACCATTCCTTGTCTGTAAATCACTCAGCACACTGTGGATGCTATATAAGTAAATAATAGTAATAATTAATCACAAAATGCTCTTCCAGCTTCAGGCTGCTGCTGAGCTCTTGGAACCAACTGAAAAGAGTTGCTGCACAGATTTCTCTGTGTGCTTTCCAAGAAGCAAATGATGGAGCACAATAACGAGAGCTGTCCTCTCCCATCTGTGCTGGACTACTACAGAGAATACACAGACATAAGTACAGGTTCCTTTGCTAATATTGCTCCTATCTGGCAAAAAAGGGGGACATCTCTAATGGACAACATAACATCCAGGGAGAGTGAATCACAATTGTCTCCCCATGTGACATGGTGGCCTGCTTGAAAACGAAGGCTTTCTTTGCTTTGTTTAATAGCCGATTGTTTGCCATACATAATGATTAAATGTTTACCGTTTGTACAAGTCCCTGTTGCCTCATGTTAAGTGAGATGCAAGATCAATAGTTGCTCTGCAATTATTTGCCCATTGATAAAGCCTTCATTTCTTAAATGAAGTACATTTATCTGTGTTCTGACAGTGATGAGAGAAGTACCAGTCAGTTGCTGCCTATTCTAGCATTAAGCTCCGCAGGCAAACAAGTGGCTGGACATGGGTCAAATGATGTCTAACTTTCTTCCTATTGGCATTTCACTTTACAAACTGTTCTGATGGAAGTGTTGACAAATCCTTGCTCAGTTCTAATGATGAAAGCTAGCACGACAAATAGGAAGTTTTGGTAAAAGGAAAACAATGGCTGGATTTCAGTTTAAATGACTTGACTGTAAAAATACTAGACAGCAATAAAGAAAAGATCTGTTGCACCTGAGAAGATGATAGAAAGTATCCCAATGAGAAACCTGCTTGCTTGTTAAAATGTCCATTTTAAATTAGTCATTTAGTTAATGGAAAATTAATCGGAACTCTTCTTTTGTAGAAAGGGGACCTAATTTAGAGCTAAAGTGTGAAATCCTGGCCTCATTGAAGTCACTGGCAAAATTCCTATTTGCTTCAAGGGAGTGAGGATTTCATCCAAGGTATGCTGTATTTATCTGTTTCTGCTTTAGGGTTGCAAAATGTTAGTGCTAGTCAGTGAAGCAGCAAGGTGACAATGCTGTTTTGCTGCTAAAATACATGCACTTTTCTGTTCATGTGTGTACGTGAAAAGGAATATTTTTGACATTGTTGGATTTGGAAATAATTCATATGTTTGTAGCTTTGTTTATATTAGCTGTTATTATTAAGCAGTCTGCAACTAGTATTTTAATTATGTTAGATGTTTAATTTTGTTGGAGGAATTGATAGCTGTTTCTGTGTGTGCTGATTACTTTACTTAGATATGAATTTTTAAGGGTTGGGTGGTAGTACAATAAGCAGTTAGTACCTGTGGCTACTTTGCTTTCTAGGTGCAGTGTTTGGAGATGGAAAATCTGTGCCTGGGATGTTAATTCATTAGGGACTTAATCCTGTGAGATGCTGAACTACATGTAAGACATGCTGAGCACTCTCCAGTTCCACTGATTCCAAGGGGAACTGAAAGCTCGGAACCCATTGATGAATCAGGATCTGTAGGTAGAAATATTCTGAGGAATTATGTATTAGGATATTTAAGTATCTATTTTCTACTATTTTGACCCATCTCGGTCTTCAGTTCCCTGTAAAATGAGATCAAGTGGTATCTGTTTATTTTTTTACCATAGTTTGCTGCCCTGTTTGGAAATGCCCTATAGAGTTTAATAGAAAATTTTTCTATAGGTTTTGGACCATTTTATAGAAAATTATACTCTTGCTGTAGAATTCTATTGGATGTTTCTAAAATCCCACAGGAAGGATCCCATTCCTTGTTAAATTCTATAAATGTTGAAGGTAATTTCAACAGAACTCGTTTAATGCCCATAAAATTCCATGGGATTTTTCCATAAAAGGCTCGCTGAGAGTGATCCTGCTCCCACTGAAGTCAAATACAAAACTCCCATTGACTTCAATGGGTGTAGGATCAGTCCCATGAAAAGCACAGGCTTAAGTGGGACTGTTACATTTTATCAAAGTCCGGAATAATTTCTCAGGGGGCGGGAGGGATTAAATTGGTAACAATTTAGTTATATTTTGGTGAGACTTGATCTAGTTGTGGCAGAGAAGGCGGGTTTATGGATTTCAGTCTAATTTATTTTGGTGGAAGTTAACGTCTTATGATCTCTGTGGGTCACATCCTGCTTCCTTAAAGGGGATGCTGTTTCCAGATATCTGGGCTTGCCCACTCTCTCCTGATTTGCTCTGCTTCAGCTCCTCTGCTCTCCATTCCTTGTGAGTTAGGCTATGGGCTTCGATCAAAGGTGTGATTTGTAACTGGCATAGGCATACTTGCGCTAGCTTTAATGTAATTAGCATAGTTAAAAATAGCAGTGAGACATGGTGGCATGGACCGCAGAGTGGGCTAGCAACATGAATACCTACCCATGGGGACTGGGCTTGGAGAGGGGTCTTAAGTGACAAGAGAAGAAACAACGTGATAGGGGTGGGAGGCACCAGAAAATAGATGCCAAAAGGGGCAAGGGAAAAAAAGGAACAAGTTAAATCTGTAAAACTCTCTGTTTTCTGGTTCCTAGCTAACTTTGGGATTGGCTGGACTTGGGGACTACAACGCGAATCCTCTCATTTAAGCTTCAACATCCTTTTATTATCTTGGGAATCAATCAAAAGCATTTTTCTGCACAAGCCCTTTGGACCGCTTTACTAGCAGATACTAACAGTCTACTTCTTTAATTTTATATCTAGACCAGCGGTTCTCAAACTATGGGGCGGGCCTCCCAAGGGAGGTGTGGGAATATGTCAAGGGAGGTGCTGTGTGCTTGTGCTTTTTGTGTGTGTGTGTGAAGAGCTCTGGCTGCCAGCCCTGGGTGGCTGGGCTGGGGCTTGTGCAGAAGGGACATGGACACCTGGGAGGTGGGGTTATGGGGACAATGGGAGCCCCACCACCCAGGATTGGGGTCTCTGTTCCTCTCCCCCATCACTCAATCCGTCATTGGGAGGCAGCCTGAGCTCAGACTCTCCTTCTTGACTCCCCAACCCCTCACCTGGAGGTGACAGGGCTCTGGCTGTCAGCCTCAGGGTGGCAGCGGTAGGGCAGAAGTAAGGGTGGCAATGGCGTGCTGTCTGTGGTGAAAAGTGATATCAACAATATCACTAGGCAACTATCTGCATCTTTAGGTGCCTAAATACCTTCAAAAATCTGGCCCTTAAACACATACTTGACTTTAAGCCTCTGAGCAACATCATTAACTTCAGGGGGATTATTCATCTGCTTAAAATATGTGCTTAAGTGCTTCGCTGGAAAGGACATCTGTATTTACTATATTAGTTGTCTCATAATTCTACTTAAAATTTCTGCCTTAGTTCAAGTGGAAACTTCCGATGATGATGTGGATCATGATTATTAATAAATTTACATTTTACTCTTAGTAGGATAACACCTAGCTTCAAATATTGGGCCAAATTCAAGCATGCAGTTAATAGGAGCCATTCTATTGAAGTCAATTATGTTGCACTTGTCTGTGCGAGGCCTGAATTTGGTCCTGTGAGTTAATCTGTTTTCAGATGCACTGGACCTCTCTCAGGTATATATAACTCCTTTGATTTCAGCAGAGGTGGCCCTAACTTACACTAGTATAAGTGAAAGAAGAATCAGACCGTCTGTCTCTGCAAAGGGCTGGGCACTGTTGCAAGATGCTGCGTACCCTCAACTGCTTTGAAGACAAGCTCATCACCTTGCAGAATCAGGCCAAGAGCCAAAAATATAAAGGCAGGGGGCAGAATACTTCCTAACTGAATGGCAAGTACTTGAAGAACAGATGATAATGATCAGATATAAAGACCGCTTAAAATAAACGTGTTTTCCAAATGTAATTAATTTATTCAGCTAATTTGAAATACCACTGAAGTGAGATGAATTTCTCTAGATATTTTATCAGGGAAAAGCTATAAGTCTCTTCAGACCTTTCTATAACATTGTCTAATGACTACAAAAATATACTGTACTAGAACTAAGGAAGCAGATGCCTTGCTTTACACCAGGTTAATTCATAAGACAATACCACTCCTGCCAAGAAAGCTCTGCTTTTCCTTCTCTGAACTTAACCTATGGGAAGAGACAGCTCACCAAATATAGAACGTTAGTGTGTTGCGGTCAGTAGATAAATTACACCTCCCTTTGTTTTTGGGATTGAGCATGTACAAGCCTTGCAATCACCCAATGTGCCTGCCAATGCTGACATCGTCGGGTTTTTTTCAATAACATTTCTGGTTATGTTATTTCACTACACGTTCTATGTCATAAATTATTTTTTCTTCTTTAAGATGCCTATATTTAAAATGAGTTTCCTTCACAAACACTCTAGTTTTCAACACATGCTGTGTGGGGAGTCCAAGAAGAGAGCAAGGCACCAGGAGACAACTTTGAACATTAGCTCTTGGATTTATGCTGCTGCCCAGTCATTTCACTCCTGCAGTTTATTTACAGATGTGCTGCAATAATTCTTTATTTTTAAAGTTTTATTCCTTCGCACAAGAGTTTGTAACTTGAAATTAAAGAAAAAAATATCAGTAGTGCTGAAATTTACAGGTATTTGTTTTTGTTACATTTGGCGCAGTCCCTGCACCTTCTATTTGGACAAAATGTCCTTTGATATAAATGGGATTTTTGTCTATGGAGGGATGGCTGGATCTGGCCCTATTTATATTTTTCAAGTCTCCTCCTTCAGCTGTCTGCCAGCATATAATAAATTCACCTGGCAAAACTGTATTTGCCGGCTTTATTAAGTCAACAAAATGAAAACCTAAAACAGAAGACAGGCAGAAAAATCTGGTCTCCTGAAATCAATAAGAATCCATCTCCCTAATCCTTTTTTTATTCCTGGCAAGAGTGATTTTTCTTGACTGATTCATTGGGAGCACTGATTTAACTAATTTGTCTCGCATAGGTATCTTTTCCATTCTAAGGCCTTTCCACTAGCACAAAATAATCTTATCTTTAAAGTCTATTTCCTGGATAGATCTTTCATAAAATGGCTACCATTTATTTGCACTTTAATAGTGCCTTTCATTGTGCTTTTAAAAACTATTAGTTACATTGTTAGTTTATGCGTTGCAATACTGACACCAAAACGCTAACAAGACTGTGTGTACTTACCATGCACGCTCTTCCAAAATACATGTATATTTCAACCAGCTCTTACAAAATGCTTTATAGAATTCAACACAAAATTATGCCTTTCTATAGTTTTTCTGAACCCTCCTTTAAAATTTAGTAAAATTTGGTTTAAAATTTTATAACATGTTAAAGTACACACTGAAAGCGTATCATACCCTTTTAAATCCCATAGAATCATTTTCACAGAACTCTATTTTGTAAATCCCTCCTACAGTCAATAGCATTTCCCCAAATGTGATAATTCAAAAATAATTTCCAGGTTACTGCGAACATCATAAAATATGTTTCAAAGACTTACTTCATTTTTCAGGAAAAAAATAAAAACCATTTTATGAAGCCAAAGATTTTCAATTAAAAGATATCAATATTAAATAATGCACAAATAACAGGATTTACCTACCTAAACTAAAGAGCACCAAGAATTTGAGACACACAAACTCTCGTAGATCAAACTGCAGGGAACGAAGCTTTGCTACTAGCTCCTGTGCGTGGCTCATAAGATTGTTGAGGGTGGCTCCTGCTTGAGATGCTATTACTGAATAATCCATCTGTAAAAGAAAGTCACATTTTTGTCTGATTATCATTGCCAGATATCGTGTTCAGTTGGAGAGTCTCAAGAAATCTTATGCAAGTGAGATACCCCAGGAAGTAAAACATTTTACTTTAATCTCAAAATAATTATGGAATCAAATCAAGAAGATTTTGTTTAGAAACCTATTCTTGCACGGCATTGTACTTTTCAAATGTTATTGGTGTAAAGCATGTGAGTTTATGGTATGTAACAACATTTTTGAGTACTGGTTTGTACTAAAGTAAAAGACAAAATATTTTTGATATGACACTGTGTGTTATTAAAACTGTCTCCTCCAGCTGTTCATTGTATACAACTGTTGTCTCTCATCCTATAATTGTAAGACCCTTCGGGCAGGGACCATCTTTTCATTGTGTGTGTATACAGTGCATATCTGATCCTTGATCGGGAACATTTGGTGCCATTACCAACTGGAGCATGAAAATAGTTTAATTGAAGGGGCTGAAATCCTGGCCCTATTAAAGTCAATGGGAATGTTGCCATTGACTTTAATGGGGGCCAGGCTTTCACCATAAGACTTTATTCTGAGGATCAAAAAGGTTGCTGTACTTAAAATATAAAGAGCCATATATGGCCCTCATTTACACACCCCTGATTTCAGTTGGGTTGCTCAGACGTAAATGAAGGCAGAGTCCGGCCCGACTTGTCTGCTCTGAAGTTGAAGCCTGTACTTTAAAAAAGGAATTTTCAATGGAAAGCACTTTTAAATTTATGTTTGAGAAGGGCTACATAGGAGCTAATTATTATTATTATTTATTATAAGATAAAATCCACCCTCAACTTCAGATAACATTTCATTGTAACCGAGTTGACTGAGTGAAATTTACCCATTGGCGGAGGTCTTGTACAATGCCCTCTGTACTAAGGAAATACTCTGGTACCCTTGCTTGGAGGGCACTGGTAGAGGAGCCTCAGAGGGTAGCCTTTGCTCCTGTTGTGTACAAAGGAAGTGGGCTCCATGCCTGCTCTGAGTACATTGATCCAGAGGAGACTGGTACCAGGTGTTTGAGAGGAGTGGTGCAGCTTCTGGCAACCTCCATAAATGGGACAGTTGGGGGCAGTGTCTTCTTTTCCAGCCCATAAACTGGAACTACAACTGTAGTCCCATAGAAATTCTCAGGGCTGTGGGAGTGATTTCTACCTCTCTCAGCCCCTGTCAACCCAATGAAGTCCCATTTGCTTTAGTGAATTCCAGTGGACATTAATTCCTCTCAGAGGAGTGAAGCAGGAGTGCTACAGACAGCAGCCTCATCCACAACACACCATTCAACTGCTGCAATCAATGTAGCAGATTTTTTTATATAGGGAGGAAAGCAGGACTGCTTTGGGGGCTTGCCTTCATTGGTATGTACCCCATTTACTCTGTAGAGGAACTAGGACTGCCTATGAACTTTCCTACACTATCCTCACATGTGCAGAAAGAATCGAATGTTGGAATTCATACCCTGAATTACAAAACTTGGTGTGCATGCACAAAGAACTTTTTTTTTAAAGTAGCTTTGATAAATAAAAGCCAATTTTTACCTGTCCACTTATCTGTAAGAGGGAGACATTCTCTCTGCTAAATTTCAAGTTTCAACATCACACACTAGAGCTGTTTAAAAAAAAGTCAGTGACAAAGGCCTGGTCTACACTAAAAAGGGGGTTCGAATTAGGGTACGCAAATTCAGCTACGGGAATAGCGTAGCTGAATTCGAAGTACCCTAATTTGAACTACTCACCCGTCCAGACGCGGCGGGGTCGAACTCCGCAGCTCCCCCGTCGACTCCACCACCGCCGTTTGCAGTGGTGGAGTACCGGAGTCGACCGTGGCGCTTCCGGAGTTCGAACTATCGCGTCTAGATCAGACGCGCTAGTTCGAACTCCGAGAAGTCGAACTCACCGCGTCGACCCGGACGGTAAGTGTGGACTAGCCCAAAGCCATGATTTAGAACCCAGGAGTCTGACTTGCAATCCTGTGTTCTTGCCTCTGGCCCAAGCTGCATCCCACAAACCACCTTAATCACCAAAATAAATTAATCGTTTCAGTAAATAAAAAATTTTAATGTTAACATATCCGTCAGAACAGCAATTTTCTAGTAGTGACATGATACTAACTGCTTACTGCTGTGAAATTATTCACAGCAAAATCATCTCATTCACAACTTAATTTCTCCTTTTGTAACTATGCTGCTTTGTTAGGGGAAAAAAATCTCTCAGTGCTGTACCAATTTCAGAATCTTCATGGGTGAAAATATGATCTTCACTTTCTAATAATAAGTTCAGATGTTTGGATGGATTTCAAGAATATTACTGGCCTTTCTGCTGTGATTATACTATAATGGAAAAACCCAATAGGTGTCTGAATGTCCCACCTTCCCTCTACTGGAGAGCTCTCAGGCAACCAGCTACTCTTTCAGGTGCATTTAATATTTGCAGCACCAGCAAATTTGTCTGGGAGGCAAGTCCTCATCTGCCACTCACCAAGAGCAGACTGTATTAAATTTTTATATTTATTGACATTTCATTACCATAATTGACTGCACTTGGTTCTCTAGTAGAAGGCACAGGGCTGCCTCCTAAGCAGGAGAATTGGTCCCTTGAGGAGGATTTGCAATTAAAAACAAGACAGAATGGATTTTTTTTATTGTGTAAATATGATGAGTTGAATTTTCAGCTTTAACTAGAGAATACTGGGTGTACAGAAGCCTTTTTCAGGAGTGAGAAAAATTATGAGTCAGTGGAAAGACGACCCCCAAAGGTGTCAATCAGTTTATATAAAGTCAACTGTGCATGAAAAAGCCTCAGTTAATGTCTATTCTGAAAAAAAGTGTTCACGTTAAACAGCATGCTATCCTATCTGCCTTGTCTGTGTGCAGTGTACACAACTAGGGGTGTATGGTCAGAGTGGATTTTATTTCTGTATCAAAGCAATTAAATACTAGAAACTCACAGATAACCACAACTACCTTCACACATCCAGTAACTATCCCAAACGCACCAAGCAATCTGTTATTTACAGCCAGGCACTGAGATACCACAGAATATGCTCTGAGGAGAAAGACCAGGACATACATCTTAACATACAACCACCTTCACTAAACAAGGACACTCCACCGAAAAAGTAGACTCCATCATGGAATGGGCTACACAAAGACCCAAGAGTACCTGCTTCAGTACAGAAATACACCCCCTCCAAATGTACACATCTAGTTGTCACCTACCACTGCACATTGGAGCCCATATTGGGTATCCTCAAACAATTACAACCCATACTTGATGGGGATCATCCTGAAAGAAATCTTTCCTGAAACCCCCTCTTCTGGTCTTCAAACAATCTTCCAACCTCTCCAAGCTCATCATCAGAAGCAAGCTCCCTCAGACCAGGACTCACCAACTCAAAGCACCAGATCCTGCCAGAACAACAGATGCAAAATCTGTGGGCTACAATGATTAACACATCTTTCAAGATTATCCCTGGGTCCTTCACATGCCTATCACAATATATGGTGTATCTCATCCAGTGAACTAAATGCCCCAATAACAACTATGTGGGTGAAATGAGGCAATCACTACACTTTCAAATGAACTCACACAGAAAAATGATATAAGACAAAAACACCATATCACCAATGGGTGAATACTTTTTACAAAGCACTCACTGTATATCTAACCTTTCAGTTCTCATCCTCAAAAGATGAGCCTGGGAGCTTAAATTCATAACTTTGCCTAGATATTAAAAATCGTGGACTGAATAGAGAGACTGGATTTATGACTTATTACAACAATCTATAATCCACTTAACTCCCCCAGTTTTTTTCCTTTCCCCTCTATGACTGGAGAGGTGTTAAAAGGGCCACTTCACCTTGAATGGTCCTTTGAAATGTGTAACCTACTTATGCTAAACAATCTGTTCAACCTCGTATTTAGCTGTGATGCTCTGAGTACATTCTGCAGACCTGAAGAAGAGCTCTGTGTAAACTCAAAAGCTTGCCTCTCTCACCAACAGAAGTTGGTCCAATAAAAGATATTACCTCATTCACCACGTCTCTCTAAAAACACCCAAATAAATTACTTGTAACTTGAGCTGGAAATTCACATCATATGCACTTGTATACTGAAGAGCATAACTTTTACCTAATAGTGAGTCATACTGTGCCATCAATGCTAGTTAATTAAACCAAAAATCCGATTGAAATTAAATGATGATTTCTGCCTTAAGATCGATGGTCTGATATTGTGCAACAGATTTTAATGCAGAAGATGGTTCAGCATGACGATTGACGCTTTAAAAAATAAGAGCTTAAAACTAAGCTCCTAAATCCATATTTAGGTGCCTGAGGGTGAGATTTTCACAAGTGCCTAAGTAACTTAGGAGCCCAAGTCCCATTGAATTCAATGGGAGCAATGTTAGGCCAATGCTGAGTACATTTGAAAATCCCACCTTAAAATTGTAAAAAGTGATGTTGTATTTGGGAAAACTTATATCAGAAACCAGATCAAGTAATCTCTAGTTGATCAATATAGTTGTAAGATATTTACTTAGATGGGGCCAAATTCTGAAGTCCTTACACACACAGATCTCTCTGAAGTCAATGAGAGGTTTTGCCTATGTAAGAATTAAAGGCAAATCTTGTTTGCAAAGGAAAACTATATTCTGGGCTAAATATGCTTTGAGCCTGAAGGCCAGGATATGAATGCTACTGACTTAACAGGGACCATCAAATTGATTGCTGCTGTTATGATTTATTATTATAATTGTGCTCTCCATCTCACATGTGCTCTGATCAGCTACTGCCCATGACTGCCTGAATTTCTCCCCAACCTGTCACTTGACTTGTGGCTGGCCTTGTCCACAAGCAAAAGGGGTTGTGGCAGTGGCACAATGAATCTTTTGTGCCCTGAACAGGTGCCAGCAAGTCTTTGGGAGCAGAGCTACTGCTCCTAGCTAGGACTACTTCTTCAAGGCATAGCCAAACAGTTGGCCATAGCAGTCGTTCACCATTTGGTCCGTTCCTGCGCGGCTGCAAGGGCTTGACGGCCCGAGAATCCAACATCGGAACAGATTTGATGAACACATGTAATAGGGGATCTGCCTCTTGGCTGCTTCCACCGCTTGGCTGGTGGAATTTTATCCGAGATGTTACAAACCACCTGGAGAACAGCGTTCGATGGAACATCTTGTAGCATTCTCGCTAGGACTAGTAGCCTCCTAAACATAGATTAGGAAAGATGAGGTCCTCATCCCTTTCACTGGACAGCAGAGCAGGACTGATTTGAAGGGGAGAGCATGCTGCATCCTCTTGAAGGACAACAGAGCTCCTGCTGTAATGGGCTCCTCAGGAGGAATTCTGGTTGAGCCAGCCAGAATTCCATAAGGGATTCCACTGCAATAGAACTCTTCCATACAGAGCCTAATACAAATCGTAAAACGTAAAAGCACAATCTGGCTCCTTCCCTGCACTAAAATTAATTCTTTTTTAAATTAAATTTTATTTAACATCTAGGATCAGGTGGAGGAAATAGAGGGTTGATGGGGGAAGCATGTGCGTGGGGAGACTGAAGCTGAAGTGGTCATATTTGCTAAATGCTTATGGATGGGGGGCAGTAGCAAGTCATAGTGTAGTGATTTGCATAATCACTGTACTGTCCTTTTTCAATAACTAATCCTCTAGTTGGGTAATAATTGTCCTCAGACTAGTAGATTACAGTGACTTTCACAGTGTATAATTATAAAATACCAACTGTACCTCTGAATTTTACATCCTCTTCAACCAGTGCTAGGAACTGCATAACTGAGGAATAAAGCTACAGTTACAGCTCAATAACTGGGCAGCAACTGGACATTCTGACTGGCTGAGGTAATTTAATTTCATTTTAGTGACATTTAGTTCATATCTAATTTAGTACATTAACTTACTGTTTGTGGATGAGTGGGTGTGTTTGGGGAAGGGGGTGTACAGGCAGGTGACTTAACATAAGTTAGCTTCATACCTAAAACTTTCTCATAAGGACTATAGTGACAAGCATGATTTGTAGAGAGAAGGATTATTTACTATCACAAGCATAATTATGCTTCTATTGTTTGCTGAAGCGTGAGACTGTATACCTTTCACTGGCATCTACATTTCACTTTTTTATGTAGCTATTAAAGTTCATTAGAACTTTTCATATATAACTTGCCTCAGTAACTTAATGTTTTTCCTAAATATTTGCTTCAGATTTCTAGAGATGGGCTCATCTTGGACAAAGATAGAAGGTATAGTTAAATCAGTTTTAGTTATATTAATTAAATTGTGATGACTTGTACAGTGTAAGATGCCTGTCATTTTAACATGGTACACAATAATAGAAGATAATGAATTAAGTTGCCAGTGGACCTTTCCCTTAGGATGATGTTATTGTGGTTGCTAATTAGCTATAATATGCAAATAGTAAAACTGATAACACTTCAAAGTACTGTATTTGTTTTGTCTAACTTACATTATAAAGACCACTAGTACATCAAGATAGGAATGGATTGCAATCTCCTGTATTGGGCCATATATATATTATCTACAGTGACTGATTTGACTTTGTTATAAAACCTATCATTGTAAAAGTATTCTCCAGGTGCTGTACAAAGAGCAGTTTTAATCAATTACTTATTTTTTTATAGAAGTAATGACCAAAATCAGGTTCTTCAAATTAACAACATTTATAAACATTATGTTAAAGTAACATGCAGGATCTGGCTAACTCTGTCACCACAATCCATTGTTAAAGTGCCCACTCCATCCTTTGCTCTCCTCATCTTGATTAATACCATCACACACTGTTCAGAGACCTCTACAAAATTACTGTAGGAATTACTATAATGAATGATCCTCCCCAGGGAGTACAATCTACATAGAAATGGCCTGGAACCAAATCCCTGAGTCTGAACATGCCAGAACTTCAGGGAAGTTTAGATCTGGGATCAGAACTTTCTGCTTTTGTGAATGATTACACAGATGCATTAGTGTCATACTAATTCAATATTTTCCCACTGATAGGGAGTGAGGAGGTGCTTTTAACTCCAATAATTTAACATTTCTCTATTTACTCCCCCCCACATTCTCAAAGATTTTCAAATCTCCCTCCACTGGAGGAGGACTGGCTATGCTCACTCTGGAGACCATCAGTGTCACTATTTCAATTGCCCACAGGGGTTGCTAGAAACGATATAGTGTCCTCTCCCTCCAGGGATACTGCTTCTGAATTGCTCCCATTGCTTGTTGGGTCTAGAGCTTGAAATTTGATAAGGGACCTATACTGGCACCATCCTTGTGATGCTGCTACCAGACTGCCAGTCCATTAGCTCATGGTTTGGCGATGTCCCTCTTTGTCTTTTGGGAAACACTATATTAAAGAACGAGAAAGGAAAACATTTCCCAAGGAAAAGTCTAGGTGTTAAAACGGTGTGAAACTCAGCAATTTTGGTTCACAGGGACTAATAGAAGGTGTTCTCCTTGCTGTAAGGATCCTCATCCCTATATATTTTTTTTGAGTTTTAGATTCAAACTCAAAATCTCAGTAGTAAACTGGTTTTGTATTGAATGCATAATATAGCAAAGCCTCCTAAGCAAACACTAATCGTGCCAAGATTGCTGAAAATCTTGGCCCCGGGTTACTTGAAAGGTTCAGGATCCTTAGCAAACCTTTAGATGAACCTGAATTTGGCATTTGTGATTAAGCCTGCAGTCTGGTGAGTTGAGTTTTGTGTAATTTGGGGTGTCACTGTAAACTTTTAGCACAGCTAGAATGAACATGCCATTTTATTATCAGAGATGAGAGACTGTTAAGGACAAACCTAACTGTTTTAAATATGTGGGTTATGGTTCTGTTTTTTCCTTCCCTTTTGGTCAGAGATAGTTAGATCAGATGAGACTTGGGCAAACCTGAACACAAGAGGACAATAAACTGAACAGCATAACAATTATTGCTATACACTGTTTCTATTCACCTTGTCCCAAATCCTGCACAAACCCAATTGGGGATAGACAATCATGTGACCTGTTTTAGTCAATTGGCCAACCAGTCAAAAATTTTAAAAAAATCTCAAAAAAGTCTGAGTTTTAGGCAAAGTTGTGACTCATTGCTTTTTATCTGAATTGATTTGACCAAATGTGGTGATCTGGGGTAACCTGTCTGTACAATTTTATGAATTAAGATTGGTGCCCTGGAGTTGTTCTTATGAAAGTACTGTAGTTTCGAATACCTCTATGTAAATGTGGAATTCACCAGGTGCTGACAGGGTCTGTAGCACATACAGACCAGACTTGGGATGATGGAGAGTAGTTAACCATAATGATTGTACTCTGCCCGCATAATAGGTATGCTAAGAAGGTTGGATGATGCAAGGAGAGCCAGTTTTTTCCAACTCCTCAGCTGGGGATTGGCATTTAGAGAAGTGGAAAATCCCCAAAAGCAGAACAAAGGACATGTTGTTGTTATATAAAGGACATATTGGAATATATAAACTAAAGGGACTCAGAGCGAGAGAGACAGGAAGGTTTAGGTAGAAAAAGATGAGTCGGGCATGCTTTCATAACTTGGGGAGGGGGAGGAAGCTCTCTGCTTAGCTGCTAGAACAACTAACGTCAGAGAAAGCAAGAGACTCCCTGGTTCAGAAGTCAAGCCATGAGCTGCAGCAGAAGTATCCTGGATATGCCCAGAGGACACCTCAGCCCAAAGAATGCCATAGAGTGGTGAAGGAATTGAGGCAGGGAAATGTGTGTAGAATTCATTATTTTTATATAGATCTGTGCATTTCTTGTGTTTTTAAAGGAAGAATGATAGTTTTAGAAATCTGTGCAAAATCTGTCTGTGCTGTGTTATGCCTCTCATGAGCCTTAGAAGAGTTAACCTGTGGACCCTGAACACCCACACAACTGGAGTTCTGGGAGACAGTGTGTTTAAGTTACAGGAGAATCTGGGGGAATGGTCAGTATTGGTCCTTGTCAGTTGGAACACAAAGTCTCAGCTCTCAGGATGAGGTGCTAGGCAGGAGAATCTGCATGCCAAGAGTGTGCCTGAAGACCCCAAGCTAATGGCAGCCTGTGGACTCTGTTAAGACTCCAGCAGCTTAAAGCACACAGGATACTGTAGTTCAATTCCCTCACAGCTGCCTGATGAATGTCCAGGAGGGGGAGCTCAGCTAGATTTGTAACACCATACTAAAAAAGCAGAGGATTTTACTCAGGGCCGGCCCACAGATTTTGGCACCTGAGGTGGGGAGTTCAAATGATGCCCCCATGTCCCCTTGCTTGGGCCAAAACTTTGAAAGGTCTCAATTCTGCCTTCTTCCTGTTCTACTCCTCTCATGGTACTGCTCTGCTACCTACCCCAATAAAGGAGAACTAATAACTTAAAATACCTGTTCAAAAATTTTAAGTAACACTTAACTTTCAAACGCCTGAACAGCAAATGTAACTTTTCTTGTCTGCATAATAAACGCTGGCATTTTTATGTTTGAATAATCAAAGTGGTGCTTTCCGTGCCTTCTTGGTTGCAAAGATTTGAACTGCTTCCTGAAGGTCCACAGTCTCGGCCAGCTCATTCTCTATTGAGATGGTTGCAAGGCCAACCAGCCTCTCCTGTGTCATTGTGGAGCATAGATGTGTTTTTATTAACTTCAGCTTGGAGAAGCTGCGTTCTCCACTGGCAACTGTTACAGGAAGTGTTAGAAGTATGCGCAGAGCAACAAAAGCATTTGGAAAGAGGGTGGTCATCTTATTTGTGCACATATATTCCAGAACAGCCTTTGCAGTTGATCCTGCTGAAATGTATCTTGAAAGGGCTTTCAGTTCATCACCTAAATCACTCACATTAATATCGCGCATGTCATCATGTGTCAACACTGTCTCTAGTGCCCTGCATTGCTGATTGTAGGTCTTCTTCAGGTATAGTGAAGAGTTTTGGAATATCATACAATATCCCAAATATACTGCTGTGTTCCTTGAGCTGCATGAAACGTCCTTCAACTGACTGTACTGCACAATCTAGCACCTGGTTAAAGAATTCAACTTCTAATTGTTGTTTGGAGTCTCTTATGGGATTATCCCATGCCTCGTAATCAAAATGTCATCTTCTTCAGTGACTCTTGTATTCTTGAATGGGTGGGAAAATAGCTTCAGTGTGAAGTTCCTCTGCCAACTTCTGTGCACTCTTCAGAATGTTTTGAAATCCCTCATCTGACCGGTAAGACTGTAGGTATGACTTTGCTTTGTCCAGTTGTTCCATTGCTCCAGATATATCAAGGTCAACACCTTGGAGTCTCTTGCTTACAACATTTATTTCAAACAGTATGTCATGCCACACAGAAATTTGAAGTTATATATGTTTCTGGTGATTCCATTTCCCTCTGCCACTCCTCTCATAGCATTATCCTCCAGAATGGCAACTATGGTATCATCTATCTTTCCAATTTGGTGTTTGATAGGCTTTATCGCCTGCACACGACTTTCCCATCATGTGGCACTCAGTGTCTTCAATGTCAGAGAGGATGTTCCCAGATGTTGCTTCAAAATTTGCCATTGATGAGTTCATGCAGAGAAAAATACATAGATGCTTTGAATTATATTAAAAAATTCAGCAGCCTCACTAGAAGCTGATGCTGCATCACTGACCACCAAGTTCAATGAATGAGAACTGCATGGGGCAAAAAAAGCTCAAGGGTTTAACTCTCTGATCCGTGTCTGCACTCCTCTGTTCTTTCATGTTGGCACCATTATCATAGCCCTGACCTCTTATGTTAGCTATCGCAATTCCTGTGTCTTCCAGCTTTTTAAGAAGCACATTTGTCATACCAGCACCTGTAGTGTCATCAATGTCAATAAATTCTAGAAAATGCTCTCTGACAGTCACCATTGCAGGGACATTTTCATTAGGTTCTGTTATCGTTACAAAACGCACCATTAAAGCACACTCTTCTCTGATCTACACTTTTCTTCAGGAATGTGCATGGTTACATCCATTTGAGATGGAGATATGGATGCTGCAGTAGCTGCCAGGTCACCTGCACTCTGACTAACTGGAAGATCGGGCATCTCCTCACCACTCTCATCCTCACTGGGGCTGGAAGGCTCACTGTGAACATTTGTGTCTATGTATCTCAGGAGAGCTCCTTCCTGCTTAGATAGAAAAGCTTCCTTTGCTTGCTTGCTTTTTCTGAATGCTGCCCCAGAGGGGCATTTTCTTCTTTCACTCATGACTGCTGTTCTGTGCCAGCTCTAGTGGCTCTCAACACTCAATTGAAGGGGACAAATAAGCAGGCTGGAGAAGGGCCTGAGTGAGGGAAGATATCAGTGTCTTAAGGGCCTAACTGGCTCCTACTACTTCAGTTGAATGTCTGTTCTCCTCAAGTGGGTTCAGGGAAGCAGCAGGAAACAGGAAGCTCCCTGAGAAGCTGGTGTTAATCAGTCCAGGCCCCTGGGGGTGCTAGAGATGTACATAAGAGGCTCCTCCTCTCTCTCCCTGCAGCTCCTGCTGCTTTCTGTTGTTCCCTCTCACCTTTTCTCCTGCCTGCCTGTTATGTCTCTTGTGCCCTCCTTCCACCAGCACAGCACTCCACCATCTCTGTGCATGTAGAGCAGAGATAATACATATGCACCAGCAGCAGACACAATTTTCTACGCTCTGGGTCCTAGTGGCACCCCTCCCCCCCAGTCTGGCACCTGAGGCGGCTGCCTCAGTTGGCCTCATGGTAAAGCCAGCCCCGATTTTACTGCAGCTATAACGGGAGCATGGGTAAGATCAAAATGAATAACTCATGTCCTGGCAGCCTGGGCAATAAATCAAATGTTGCACATTAACTCCTGCAGCAAAATGCATGAACAATGAATAGTATTCTGTAGTAATTTGTAATGTCTACTCCTTGAGTTCTGAGTACAAGAAAAATGGCAGCAGATTGTTATGCAGAGAATCCAGTAGGATAGCACATAACCCTGGAGAAATTAAAGTTTCTCTTTAATGGGAAATGGTTTGTTACCATCACATACCATGCGCTTAGCTTCTGAAACCTGGAACATGGAAAGCAACGTGGCAGTAATTTACAATTAACTAATACACTGCAAATCATTCTTTGGTTGTTTTGTGTTATGAAATTTGGAGAGATGTAAAATGCACTTGTGCTAGTTTATTTCCTTTTGAAATGGTAATTACTGTTGCTGAGGGGCAGCACTTAGTACAGAAAATGAAACATGCACAGAAAGGAACTCATCTGTGAGGAACTGCTGAGGGACCATAATGATTTGAAAAAGTGCTTTCTTGAAACACACACACACACACACACACACACACACACACACACACACACACACACACACACACACACACACACACACACACACTTTATGAAACTCCAGCCAGCTAAATAAATAAAACAAGGCCTTTCTGTGTAAGCCTCAGTGCTTGCTGCTTTGCCACTGACTGTGCTTTTTCCTATCAAGGGCCGGAATGTGGCTGAAAAGAAGGAAGGACAGCTGTGCAGCACTCCAGCTGGAGCCCCTGGCCATATACTGTACTTGATTCGATGCCTTTGAAAGGGTGCAGAGTGTGCTTCATGCAACTGGCCCAGTTCTGCTGGCTAGGGTGGAGTAGGTGAAGTTTATGACACTTGTTCATCCTGCTCTTCCCATGGCCTTTGGAGAAGGTTGGCATCACTAGCCAGGAGCGGTCCTTCCCCTTTGAGAGCATAATGGCCATGATTGTAACCAGCTCATGGGCAAAGGTGCAAGGTGCTTTCTGGACTCTCTTAACTTTATTACCTTGCAGGGCTAGTCACAGGCTAGCTCGTAATGTCTCCAAGTTAACAAAGCAGACTATATAGGACTCCATTTACCAAGAATGATGGGCTTGTATTTAAAGTTGATGACAGCCAGAAGCTCAAACATTTCTCTTGAAAGCTTGAATGTTGCCCTATAATCTTGCTTATAGTAAGGATGATAATGATAAATAATATCCATAGCGCTTCTCAGTCAAATGACTCAAAGTACTTTCCATACATTGAGCAATTTAATGTCATGACAATTACTTAATGTAAGTATTATTGGTGTGATGTAGGCATTATCTGCATTTTACTGTTGGGGAAACTGAGGCACAGCTTTACATCTTGGGAGCCGGGCAGCAATCAGCAAGCACACAGCATGCTGCACAGTAGCAGAGGTTGGAAGTATTTTGGTCTAAGACATTGGCACCCCAGAATTACTAAAAACATGGTGGGCTCTTTAGCATCAATGTAAAGCTGACAGACAGTTTCTAAGCTTTCCATAAAAAATTCTCTCTGCATAGTAAGCCCTACTTTCAGTTTATCTCTCTCAGATGTAAATGGGGTGAGTTTATCCTGCCAGGATTTGAACTTGTGGTTCTAGCAAGTCTGGATATTTTAAACCTGATGCTTAGAACACTCAGCTAGCCTCTCTGTAAAATAGTTTCTTTTACTCCTGAACTTTTAGGCCTGAATTTCATTTAAATAGATGGCCTTTTAAACAGAGTGCTTTAAAATTACAAGTGGCAAATTACTTATACTGGCATAGTTAGACCAGTTCCCTGCTAATGTTCCAGTGGATAGGCCACTAGCAGAAACAGGCACAGTCAATGGAGTAGTGCGCACTTCCACTAGCAATGAATTTGACTCAATATTGATGGTGATCAGAGTAGGATGAGACTGCATACCTAGAATCTACCAGCTGTGTGTTTGATTTCGGACTATTTACTGTCTTTTACCAGCTGTCTCAGACTGCTGTGATTTTTGGATAGCCTATTTGATCCAGCTGTTGTTCATCTCTACTTCTCAGTGAAAGTCTTTAGGAGATGAGGTGGAGACTAAGTTCTCAGCACAAGTGAAGTGAGCAGTAGCCCATACTTAAGGACAGGAACTGAAATTGGTGGTTTTTGTTCTTGCAAGGTCGGTCCCTCTATTCTCTGAACATTTCAAGTTGAAGGAAGAGTGTTCAATAGATGAGGGGAAACTCTTGAAGGGAATGCTGAGGGTGCCTGCACTAACTAATGCAGGACTAATGCTGGAAGAGATGTAGGTGAAATTGGGTCTGAAAAGAGGACATATTAGACCAGCTTGTCAGTGGTGGGGCAAAAATGGATGCAACCAGTCCAATTTAGTCATATTTTGATTTAGTTTGAAACTGTCGTTTTGCCTGGAAAAATAAAATTTCCAAGCAAATCTGATAATTTGTAAGCAATGCAATTATTATACTGCTTGCTGTGCATTATTGTCCAATAGTCATGAAATGTTCTGCTTTGTCTTTGTGTCACATGCACATCTTTTTTTTTTTAAATACAGGCTAAAAGTGGTCCAGGCAGTAAGAAATTACTATTGCACATAAATGGATGCAATGCAAGGGAATAAGTAAATCATAAAATAAATTAATTTACTACAACTGCCAATGTGCTCATAGTAACAGGTAGCATTTTCCATTTTGAAAGGAAATTATAAACATAAGAATCATAAGCATCCTTGTGTGGTAAGTAAGCCGCTACTATTATCTTCATTTTGCAGATGGGGAAACAGAGGATCAACTTTGCTTTCACTGACACCAATATAAACCCAGAGTAATTCCACTCATTTCAGCTGGTGTCAGTGTGGGGCAGAATCTTGGCCTAGGGACATTAAGTTATTTGCCAAATGCTGCAAAGGGCATCAGGATTAGCCAAGATTAGAATGTGGAAGCAGTGTGGCTGCCCAGTCCTATTCTAGCACCACTAGACCATGTGTGTGACAATAAACTTTCTAATGGTAAGTGGGAAGGGTCGCTTCTCCGACCTTTGGTAAGCTTAGAACACTTCTGCTGAGCATAGGGAAATGGCCTCCATTCATAAAATTATGACTAAGTCTCTAAGTGAATTTCTCACAGCATAGACACATGCACAATGTATTTCTGTAGTTAGAAAAAGGAGTTGTTTCCCATTGTGCATATCAATTTAGGCAGCTTAGTTTGACTTTTGAGGGCGGTCTGTGCCAACAATTAAAAATTCTGCACATAATATTTTAAAATTCTACAAAATTCTGTGAATTTTATTTGTCAAATAAACGTGGAGGCTCCACAATGGCTTTGGGGAGCACAGGCCACTGGCCACACAGAGGTGGGAGGTCACTGTGCAGCTCCCACCTGGGACACAGACTCAGTGGTGAGGCTGCACCCAACCCTGACACAGCGCAAGGATCAGGACTGCCCCAGAACACCCCAGGGCCTTGCCCTTCCATGCCAGGTGTGAGCAAGCAGGCTCAGCATGGCAGGATCCAAGTGTGGAGGGGATTGAGGTATGGGTTGAGAGGATTCTGTGTGGGGCAATCTGGGTGCGGGCAGCTCAGGGGGGGATCTGGGTGCAGGGGGTGATCTGGATGCACAGAGGCTTGTTGGGGGGTTCTGGGTGCAACAGTAATGGGACTCTGCAGAGGGGTTGAGGTGAAGGTGGTTGGGGCTCAGCGGATGGGGGTCTGGGTGTGGGGGGCTTAGTGGAGGGTCCTGATGCTGGGTAGTGGGGCTCAGTGGGGTGGGGATCCAGGTGCAGCTGGTTCGGGCTCAGTGGGGTGGGGATCTGGGTGCAGGTGACTTGTTGGGATGGTCCAGGTGCCAGGGGCATGGGCTCATTGTGGGGGGAGGGGGTTGAGTGTGTGTGTGGGGTAAGGCTCAGCGGAAGGGTCTGGGTATTATGGGGTCTGGATGCATGGGGGTTGGATGGATGGGGGAGCAGCTCCCTGTACAGGGATCCCTCCCACTGCAGCTGAGGAGTGATGGGTACAGGGAAGCAGGGGGTGGGGGGCAAAATTTGCAGAGCTTCCTGCTGCTGGGGAAGAAATCTGGGGGTGGGTCTGACCCAGCCCTGGATGCCGTGCAGGGGAACAGGAAGTCCCATCCTCCCCAGTGCAGCTGGGACTAGCAGCTGAGCCCAGCGCAAGGATAGGTGCTACCAGACAGGTCTTTCCCAGTCCTGCTCCTGCCCCACAATGATTTACCTCTTTGCCAGCTGCCTGGGCACTGGAAACATGACTGCTCTTATGTCTTTCCTTTGCTTCCCTGTCAGAAAGTCATTTTTCTGCGGGGAAGCAAAGAAATCTGTGGTGGACATAAATTCTGTGCATGCGGAGTAGAGCAGAATTCTCTCAGGAGTATAGTTTGCAGTTACTTAAATACCAGTGGACCATCATTTGTTTTCACTTTGAATCAGGAACCAAATGTACAGGCACACTCTGCCTCTCATTGATACTGTACATTTTGTTCCATTAAAGTCTGAATATGTATTCTATGATTAAGGTTCTCATTTTCATTGTCAAGCCCATTGTGTTTTGGAAATTATAAATGATTCAAAACTTTCTATATTATTTAGATTTTCCCACAATTTTCCTCATTTCATAATTTAGACTGTTTTTTTCTGTGTCAGACTATACCTCTGATGCCTGGAGACAATCAACTCTTTGGGTACATCTACACTACCTGCCAGATCGGTGGGTAGCAATCAATCTATCAGGGATTGATTTATCGCGTGTAGTGTAGATGCGACAAATTGATCCCTGATCGCTCTCCCGTCAACTGCTGAACTCCAGTTCAGCGAGAGGTGGAAGCAAAGTTGACGGGGGAGTGGCAGTCATTGATCCCGCGCTGTGAGGATGCAAAGTAAGTGATTCTAAGTCGATCTAAGATGTGTTGACTTCAGCTACGCTCTTCTCATAGCTGAAGTTGTGTATCTTAGATTGATCCCCCCCCAGTGTAGACCTGGCCTTTGAGAGGCTGTTTAGCAACACTGGGTAATAGCTGCAAGGAACTTCTGAACTGACCAGTGATTATTTTGAGTAAACCAGAATTCTCAAAGAAAAATAAACTTTTATTGCTCAGGTCTAAACCCTAGTTTTTATCAGAAACCATCTTAGCCCTAGGAAATAAAACTTCTTGAGAGACACTTCTGATCTACTCTCTTTCAATCATAGTGGTATACAAGTAGATTGGAAAAGCAAAGTGCTTATGAGTATATCTGCTTTTATAAGTTTAACAGTCGTCATTGGACTAGGAACAGAGTGCACAAGTCATTTTATCTACATTATTTGTAGCCAATCTCTCTATTTCAGAGCAAGAGTGCTTCTGACCTAGTTAAACTCCTGCTATTTTGAAGATGATTAATAAAAAAACAACACCTCTTGGAGTCTGCACACTCACTTGTTGCCCAGTAACCAGAAGGATAGAGCCTTCTTTCCCATGTACCACTTGCCGGTAAATGTGATCTAGAATTAAGAGTTCACTCCAGCAATTCTGAAGCAGCTTCATTTGGTCATCAACCTGGAAAACAAACAGAAAAATTGATAGTATTACTTTGGTAATAACTCTTACAAAACTCATATTGCACAGATTGCTGAAGGAGAACAGGGTAGCATACCACTCTTTTTAGTTGTCTGGTTAAGTTTCAGATATTCAGATTTAATGTTATGAGAACTGAAATGATGTCAATAATTATTGGTGTCAGAACATTGATATCACAGCTAATAGGCCTTTGTCAATAGATGTCACCATCTATGATTAAGTAGAACATTTATAACTGATTAACTGCTAGAATAAGGTGATCCATGAGTACTAATAACCAAATTATACCGGACACTGGGTGAAATGCCCACTGATCACTAGGAGCAATTAATTTTATTTTTCCATGTATTAGCTGCTTATCTCAGATCAGCATTCTTTTCCTTGCTCAACCACTAGCCTGCTGTGTGACCTCATGCCTCAGTTTCCCTATCTGCAAAATGTAAATGATACTCATTTTCCTTTAGACTGCTTTGAGATTTATGAGTGAAAAGCTCTGGAGAAGAGCTGAATATTATTATATGCCTATTATGTTATTAGGGTGATGTTCTTTTAAACTGAAGCTTTCACCATGGATTAATATAAATTGAATAACTGAGCTTGACACACACTTTAAAAGAAGTAATTAAAGAATTTTAGGGCTTCTGACAAAAGAAAATCAGCTTTGGGGAGTGGATCTTATTTGACCTACAGAACAGGCACAGAAAATACAGTGCTAATGCAAAGCTTCTCCGTGCTCCCTGCCACTGAGCCTCACTCTTTAGACATACTGGAGAATCAGCAGAGAAGTATCAAAATCCCAGATGCATTGACAAGCCCAAGTCCAGGATTAGTCCCGTGACAAAGAGCAGGCTGATGAAGAAGTAAATAGTGCCTCTATCAGTGGTGGTGTTACACTGAAAAAGGAAGGATGCTTCCTCTCCATAGTTTACTTCTAGAAACAAAATGGAGCAGGATGGTCTCAGGCAGGAGAATAAAATGTATGTACAAGCAGTAGTCAGAGTATTTGTACAGTAGTAAGAGCTGTATCACTGACTGCATCTGGTAATAGCAGACACATATCTGACACTAGTCCTGATTCTGACCTCCCAGAATATTGTCCAGGCATTGAAATGTAGCAATTGCAGCAACTATAATCTGAGTCAGAGAACAGACTGGAAGAGACTGAGATTAAAGGAGTCTGTCTTGTTCCAAAAGGGAGGAGAAGAAAAAACATGCAGAATAAAGGGTAAATTTCCTGTGAGTAGTACACCTTACTGAATACAGAGAGTAAACAGTGCCAGAATGAACCTAGAGGATTCATGGTACTACTGTATACTGAAACCAAGATTTTCAAAATGGATTCCTAAATTTAGGTTCCTAAATTGTTTAGGCAACTTAATCCAAACATGCTGAACATTTGAAATCGAGAGGTGTTGCTATGTGCTTAGCACTTTTGAAATTCAGGCTATGGATTTAGGAGCACTCATTTTTGAAAAACTTAGTCTGAATATACAGGCATGACACAAACTAAACCAATTCTATGGCATTAGGTAGTGGGACCAGTGAAAAATAATCCTTCTGAGAGAAAAATGCAGGTAAAGTGCACAATGTCAATGTTTTTCTTATAGAAATTGGTCCAGATGACATAGATTATACAACATAAACAGCCATAGACGTGCAATTGTAATAAGACTGTATAATAGTCATAGATGAAGCTTCAAAAAAATGAGTGCTCATACCTTATTGCCACATTGTTAATCTTATGTCTATACTTAGAACATATTGAGAAAAATATTGTAAAACATCTAGAGAATAATGGGACTATATTTAATATCTTTATTAATGCTCAAGAAGTGGGGGCATACTGCACAGAACTGAAATTTGAATAATACAAAAGGCTTGCTCCAACTACCATTAAAATTAAGGGAAAACAGCATTTGCTAAACGTGGTTTGCCAGAATGAGTAATAATAGCGAATAGCAAATTAGAGAGAATACTTTAAAATATGATACGGATGCAAAGAAGTGGTTTGCAGCATGAGGCTGCAAACAAGTGGCTTGCAGTATAATGTGTATATATACAATGCAGTTTGGGTTGCTTATGTAAAGAGGCACTGTCTTGTGGAACAGGATGGTCCCAGCAACTGTATCTCTCAGTGAAAATGGTGTGACTGCAACTGGAATATTGTGTTTAGTTTTGGACTTTTTTTTTTTTTGGCCAGGAAAAGAGTGAGAAATTGCAGGAGAATCATATAAAAGCAGCACAATTATCAAGGGGTGGAGAGTCACTGAGAGCAGGGAGGCCATCTATTCTGTGCTCTCAGTAACTCCTCTGCTGAGCACAGGCAATGTGGAGAAAGCTGCCTGATTCAAATGCAGAAGGACAACAGGTGGACCTACGTGGGGTGGAGGGAAGAGGTTGGGACAAGGAGCCAGGGGGTTGGCAGAAATAGGGACTGGAGCTTGGTGGCGGTGGGAGGGTAGAGGGAAATGTGGACTGGGAGTAGGGGTGACTTGAAGTAGACTGTGACTAGGAGCCGAGAATGGAGACTTGGACTGGCTGGGCAAGGAGACTGAGAACCGATGGAGGGAGGGAGGGGAGTCAGATCTGACAAGGAACTAGGGTGCAGGGGCAGAACAGGAAATGGATAGGCAAAGAGACTGCCACAAGAAGCTGGGAGACTGGACAAGGAGCTTGGTAAAGGAGATTTGGACAGGGAGCCGGGGGGATGAGGAACATGGGTGAGGCCAATGGAGGTGAGGGTGGTCAAGAAAAACAAATCAGATGAAGGGTGGGATGGGGGGAAATGGGACTGTCTTGGAAAAGAGACTGGGACTAGGGGATGAACTGGGAATGGCTGGACAAGGAGACTGGGATGAGAAGCTTGAGGAGTGAGAACTGGGACTGGCAACGTGAGGAGAATGGTATTGGTGTGGGGAGCCAGGGATGGGAAAGAGACAAGACTGGGACAGGTACAGGTTGAAGGGGATGGAGCAATGGGGTGTTGGTTGGCAGGGAATGGGTAGAAGAGCATGTGCTCACTAGGCCACATTCCTCTTCACAGTCAGTGGGACCCAGGATTCCTGAGTCTTGTCATTCCTCTGCTGTCAGCCAATACCTGTAAAACTCACTGCCATCTCCTGCTATCCTCCTCACAGAGGTTGACAGCCTACTACTGTTACCAGTTACTCTATTAATTTAAGTGGCAGAGATATGTGGTAGAGATTCCAGCCCTGCTGATGACCTATATAGGTGTCAATTTGATGCCACGTGATGGAATTTTGTGGTTTTTTTTTTAAAAACCTAAGAAATTACACAGAAAGTCTACATTAAAAGAATATTATTAAAATTGCAAAGTCAACCACTCGAAAGTTAGGAAACGCCAGAACTCAGGTTACCTGTGCAACCTTTGGCCCCATTGTGCTTATGCATTATGATAAGCCTTTAATTGCACAATCACATACTATTTTTTCCACAGAACCCTGCCTCATTCAGTGCACAAGATGGACCTGCTTTGGGAAAGAATGAGGGTTCTGTAGTGAAAAAATTGCTGACTGTAGGATAGCTGCTTCATTTGTTGCAGAATTTGGAAGGTACATGCTATTTGTAATACTGGGGCCAGCAGTTCTAAGCCTGCTCATAACTAAAGGCCAATCTCCTCAATTAAGGGGGGAAGCCACTAAGTCCAGGTTACAGCTGATTGTTGGGGACAACAAAGGAGAAAACAGGAATGGGAGTGAAGTTAGAGGCTGAAAATTAGGAACCAGAAGGGGAAACTGGGCTGAGAGCTCCACACAGTACCCACTGCTTCTCAAAGGAGCTCAGGAGTCAGTGGACACTGCCCAGAGGAACTCTGCCCGGAGATGTGAGCAGACAAGGGACTGGAAATAGGATCCACAGTTACAGAGCACCCCCACCCTATCCAGCTTTCTCCTCCTGGTATGATTGATGGCCATCTTGGCCATTGCCAGGAGGAGGTTGATGAGGAGGTCTCGTGATGCAGGGTGGTGGATGGGGTGTGCGAGGATCAGGAGATGTGGGGAGAAGTGCACAGAGAACCTCTGTAAGAGGTTCTGGAGGAGCTGGAAGAGGGGCTGCAACCTGACGCATTATGTAGATTTGTGCCAGGGTCTCCCTCTCACCACAAAGGGGTCAAATGTTGGAGGAGTTTGGGAACTGTGCCGTGTACATACTCATGCTCACAGGTCTATGGAGGAGCTGTCAACTAATATCCCTGGTGTGCGGTGGATTGGCAGGTATGTAGTGAATAAGGTGGGAGATTGTGGGAAGAGAAGAGATGGTCTCACGGTTAAGGCACGTGAATGCTGTCCTAGAAATTTGGATTCGATCTCTGCCTCTGCTACAGGGTTCTTATGTGATGCTAGCCAAGTCACTTGAACCAGACTTTTTACAGGTGTTTAATAGTGTATTCCTCATTATCTGTGTGTCTGAGTTGAGATTCTGGGGTCTGATTTGCAAAAGTGCTAAATATTCATAGCTGAAGTCAATGAGAGCTGTGCTTTGAACATATAAAGTGCTATATTATGGTAAGTACTCTGTGTACACATAGTATGTGATCGGGTAATTAAAGACTGTGTCATGATGCATACGCACAAGGGGGACAAACTAAGGTTGCACAGACCACCTTTATTCTGGCATTTCTTAACTTTTGAGTGCTTGATTTAGCAAAAAAAAATGTTCTTCTACGTGTTTTTATGTGAATAATTTAAAATGGGTTAAAAGACCCCTTGCTGTATTATTACAATCACAGTGTGCAAGCCAAGTTAATATATGTACGCTCAAATATCAGCTCCAATCCACATATCCATTGGCAATAGAGATGGAGGCGGGAAAGAGGAGTAGACTTAGTGGATGGATATATTACTAATCAAAGTGAAACTGGAGCTATCACAAACTCAGCCTTGCTCCCGATGTTGTGTGTGGCCATGATAATTCATTTCTGTTCAGATTGCAGAGCAAGGCTGAGTGTACATTAAAAATGTTTCTTTTTCTCTGCCCACAACATGTATTTGACACCCCTTGCCATTTCAACCAAGCAACATGTTAGCTGGAGAGAGGATTGTAAATTACCACATTCATATACTCCCCCAAAAGACTATGGGTATGTCTATACAGCAACCCACCCTCTGCCCCCGGCAGCAGTGAGTCTCAGAGCCTGAGACAATTGATTTGGGTTTATTGGACTCTTGCTATGGAACTAAAAGTAGAGCCCAGGATGCAGCCCAAGTCTGAATGTCTACGTGGCTATTTTTAGCCCCACAGCCCAGGACCCAGGAACCTGAGTCAATTGTCTTGGGCTCTGAGATGTAGATGTACCCTATGGGCCAGATTTTAAATGAATGGAATTACTTGGAATTTACACTAGCATAACTGTATTCAGAATCTGCCACTGTCATCTGAATACCTGAAACTCTGCTTTGTGGTCATTTTGCTGTAGTCTACTCTGCACAACAAGGATTATAAAACCATTTAAACCATGCTGTACATATACTAATCTCCAACATAAATTGCAAGTCACACATTACTGTGTCTCTAACTCTGTTTACCGCATAATAAAACAAGCTTTGGAACAAAGTTTAAACATGCAATCTTCATGAGTAACAACTCATAACTGGATAAGAGGCCGAAATACTTGACTCCAGTAATACAACTGCTCATAGAATATGTTTAAAAAAAATCTACCTCAGCTACAGGCAGCAACTTTTGTGAACAAACTACACTTTGCATTTCTGGTTTTAGAAGGATCCAACAGCAGCTAACATTATCAAAGCTTACCTCCCAAGTTTTTATCATCTCATTACAAAATCAGTGCTGGGAGAGTGCTGGGAGATGGCAAATTCACAAAAAAAACCCCATGTTTTCACATAATCTGCTCCTGCTGTTGTACAAGATTCATAAAACTAGCAACAGTGAACACCTGCCAGTGGCTCACAAACTCTGCACCTATTTTAATTTAATGAGCGAGGGCCATAAATCAGCAGAGAAAAAGCAAAATACACATTAGTTCATGCTTGAGAGAACCTAACTGATGCATCTCTTTTGACATCTATCAGAAAGGCTGGTAGAGCAGAAGATGCTATAGAGTTTGCATAAGAAGGACACAGAGATGAATTTCAAGGTGGTGGTGGTCTACTACATCTTACGGGACATGATCATTTATGGAATACTTCTGTAAGCTTTGGTAAACTGGGAAGAGCCACATAAGATATTGGTGTTAGTGAAGTATAAGTGAAATAAACTTAGCACCACAGTCCACCACTGGAAAAAAAACATGGTAAGACAAGATGATTGATTGATCAATGATGTGTATAAAGCCTATAAACAAATAAACTAGGTGCTGGTATACAAAGATTTTAAAAAATTGCACCGCTAAACCACAAGGACCTCACTACCTCCATGAGTATGTTAATAGCCAAGTTATTGTACATATAACGCACCAGAACCAAAATCAACCCAGGGCTAAACTAAGTAAGTGTCACTAGCATTGTTTCCTGATGGCTACCAGTTTCAAATTCTGGTGGCCCAATAAGTGGAATGGATTCTCAAGATGAGGGGGGCCTTCTGCTGCAAAAGCCATACTGCTCATCCTACCAACTTTAATCCTATGAACCAACTGTAAGATCATGCCAGCAAATTTTAACAGGATCAGTGTGTTAAAAGGTAAGAGGTTGTCTCTTGGTTAATTGGTCCCCAGACTGTTCAGGACTTTATATATCATCAACATCATCTTGAATCACACTAGGAAGTGAACTGGAAACCAGTGCATAGACTTGCACTATTAGATGAGAGGAGAGAAGACATACAGAAGAAGGTAGAAGTCAGGTAAAACCTTGAAGGCAAGGACGATAAACCTCGACTTGATGTAGACTTGAAGGATTCAAGTATAAGAGTGTGTATGTGTGAGAACGCATGTATGTGTGTGTGTGATGTGGTTGTACTGATGAGTGAGCAAGATGATTTGGCCATAGAGGAGGTTACACATAATTAGAGTGAGAGGTGGCCAAAGCATGGATCTGTGGAGTGTCTTTTCTCCTTGACATGGAAGTGGACACACACAGGTTGGGGAAGAGACTAGAATGGAGGCTAGCGCATCATCCTTCTAACAGTGCAAGTTTATGCATTGGTTTAGGTGGGGGAGGAAAAGAGAGACAGCTACCCTCTGACCCCAGGCTTAGAGTTAAGGTGGGGAGAGAATACCCTGGTGTAGTCCTTGGTATCTGCCTTCTGGTGAGTGGGTGCCTGGGAATGAAGCATGGCAACAGGAGTTAAAGGAAGTAAAGAGATCTAGGAATTAAAGCTCCAATAAATTTAGCTCAACCCCTGTCCATGTGATGTTCTTGGAAGCCCAGTTTAGAAGGGGAGACTTAGAATGAGAGAACTGGGAGCCAGATGTAACCTTGTGTCTCTTGCTGCTTGGACTATTTGTGTCATCTCCTTCTATAAGTATAGAGAAATACATAGTTGTCCTAAACACCCAGAAGAAAACATCCACTATGCTGCCTATCAGCTGCTTCTCCAACGGGAGTTTCTGCATTTAACAACCAAATATCAGCCTTATGAGGAAAGCGCCTGGCATGTAAAATACTGAATGAAAAGCATGGCCAGCTTAATGGTGGGCTACATCTGACTATTGATTTGCACATGGAGCTTCCACTGATGGGTGTTCTGCGTGCCGGCTGATGGCAGGATACAACCCTGTATTTGCTGATGAGGATTTAAGAGTTTTTCATTTCAGAACTGGCTCAGAATGTGTCCAGTAAACTTAAGATTGTTGTTAATTACCCAAGTGCAAGTATGAAGATAGGACTCTTTGGTTCTATGCCTGAGTTCCTCCACTGACTCACTGTGGAAGCTTGGGCAAATTACTTATGGCTCGAAGCTATTTTTAACTAAACGTTTGGAGCTCTTTATGAGATAACTATGATTAGAAAACAGCTATGTGTGAAAAATATATTTAATATATACTCATTTTGGTTTATTTCTCTTACACAGTATAAAGCATATAAAAGGATCCAGTGTAGGATATTTTTGTGTGTGAGGTAAACACATCTTCTGTCAAAAATGTAAGATCTGATTTTGAGCATTATGGCATCACAGTACTTCCAGGATCAGATCTGTCTCAGGATTCCTGCCTAATTCAGGCCCAATCCTTTCCCAAAGAAATCAATGGAAATTTGTTATTGACTTCAGTGGAACAGGAGCAGGTCCTTGTTGACACTGCAATACATAACACATGCTTATCAAATCCAGTTAAAGGAAGGACTTATCTAAAAAATTTTGGCTACTCATCGTAAAAACGAATTATGCTGGTGTTATAGATCAGGGAGGCTAGTGCAATACAACAGTAGTATTGTTGGACAGCGTATACTTCCCACAGCACAGAATGTTAATCATTAGAAACTTTTGTTTTCTCTGAAGAAGAATGCTGAAACTGGCAAACAGTAAAATGAAGAAAAATGTGTATGTTTTGCTGAAATGCACTATAACCTTATCAAAACCACACTGTATCCTTCTTTTTTAGAATAGCGCTTCACAATACTTATCATATTGTAATCAACAACTGCAGCTCTGTTTCAGTTTTCCTCTTGAAGAATTGTTTTTCAACTGGAGCTTGATGAATGACCATTATGAGTTTTCAGGGATTACACATTTTTGTGCACTGCGTAAAGGTATATATTTTACTTATAATTACTGTTGCAGTTTTTTCTAAAGAAAGCAACCTGTGTCCCAATTTTACAGGTTCTTTTTTGAGGATCCTATTTCATGCAAGCATAAGTTGCTTTTTAAGTTGCTTCAACTGCCAATATATTTTTGTGATCTATTTCTAGTAAAAATTCAAGAGAGTATCTAATGACTGAAATTAAAATCTAAAACTGACAAGATAAAAAAGTTATGTGTTGGCTTTGGTTGAATTGTTTTTACTTATGTTTCTAAAAGTCAAGAAATAACTTGAAGCATTCACATCAAAATGCTTCTTTTTATTTCCACGGCCATTGAATAGCCATTTCCCAGTGAATCTGAAGTGATTAAACATCTGTCTGAACTGTTCAGCCTGAAGCACAGAAATTCAAGGGATGCTGGAACTTTCTTTCAAGAGTGGTTTGGAGATCACTCAAAAGTCATTGTAGATCTATAGCTAAAGGAGTTATTACATTTTCTTATGCTATGGTGAAGCAAATCCCCCACATATTAAAGTTTTATAAGACAAATGCACTTGAAGGGCCAATTTCTGCCCTGGAATGCAAGTGTAGCTCACAAATGGGTTACATAGGTGGGGAGGGGTTTGGTAGATCCCAATGGGTCGCTGGTAACAATGAAAAACTCTTGCATACAGTGTTGTCTTCTGAATGCAGGGTATAGCCGTCTGTGTGGTTTTAAATGACAATGCATTTAACTTTCTGAATCAGTGAACACTATTATAAAGTTTGATATTATCTGTATGCTCAACAATAAAGTGCTACAAAGTCCAAGAAAAAATGATTTAATATTAACTCTGATTGTTCCAGCCATCTACTTGGAACTGTAGTAGAAACCTATCTGCCAATAAAAGTGCCCCTCCTAATTAAGGGAGAGGAAATATGTTTACAAACGAGGGTGCCAATTCACCATTGCCCTGCACCTGTTGTATTTATACCAGTGCAGTGTGGGTATCAGATCCATTCTGATTTGGTAGCACGTTATGTCCACTTGGTGCTTCTGTGCATGGCTCCAGCAGGTGCAGGCAATGGTGAATCTGGCCCAGGATAGCCTCAGGTGGGCAATGGCTATTCCAGTGTATTTCAGCACTAGTAGGTATACTAGTTAACTGTACATTTTATCATGATTTGTGTATGCCAGGTGCTGCTCATTTATGGTCTGTATAGGTGGCCTTACAAAAAGTTTTAAAGATATTTTTCTGTTTTTTTGGGGTTTTTTTTAAACATTTGGAATACCAAGCCCTGGCTTCCCCCTTTCAGTCTGTGGAGGACTTGGAGAGTGACACCTACATTATATCTTCCCCTCAGCTAACAGTAAGGGGAACATGAGGCTAACATCCCCTCCAAAGTCACCCTTGCTCCAGGGTGATGTATGATGCTTTTTGTTTAGTAAGGCATCAACACGTTGTTTCCACTGTGCTCCCAACCACTACTGACTTCCTGGAATGAAATGCAGGACTGAGGAATAGACCTTAGGACTAGAGCTGAGGGAAAAAAAATCATCTGAAACGTCTTTGGCAAAAAAGCCTGCAGATTCAGCAACAGTAAAAAGTTTTGCAAATTCATGTCAGTTTTGCCAGATTGTTCACATCAAAAAATTCTGAAGTCTAAATATTTCATTTCAACATTTAAAATGAAACATTTTGATTTAAAATGACTTTTTCTTTCAAAATTTCCTGCAGTTTTATTTAAAACAAACATTTTAAAATGCTCAAAATAAAAAAACCCACATGTTTTGTTTTGGGTCAAATCAGTTTTTTGATTTTTCAATATGCTGAGAATTTAAAAAAATTGGGGTTGATGTGAAATGAATTTTTTTTTCAGAATTCCCAGCAAACTAATTCACAGCTCTACCTAGGACTCTGACATGCAATGCAGAGCTCTTGCCACCGACTATTCTGCTAACCACTGTCTTTTGATAATTCAAACTCTTGCCACTGCTCTGAAAAAGTACAGAAAAATAATGTGTACAGTATAGTCAGCTGCAACATACTGAGCTCTTGTATGTAGCTGTGTTTTGACTTTGCATTTTATAAAGCTGCACTTGAGGATCAAATACTCACTTTAATAATCTAGGGTTGGTTTCCTCCACTGACACAGGCAGAAAGGAAGAAAGTGGGTGGAAAGAACTGTGCAAATGGAGAGCAATGGCTCTGTGGCATGCTCCCTTCTGATATGTCCATGAACACCTACACATAAGATTGCTGTGAATGGTCAGGCAGCAAGAGACTGCCAGGGTGTGGCAATTTCTAAACTGCTTACTTATCTCCCAAACTTGCAGAAATACCGGCATTAACAGCACCCCATTCATGTGGTTCCCTCGTCGTCCCGGAAGAGTACAACACAGGGATATATGTGTAAGGACAACATACTGCTAGAAGGGGCCCTGGAGAGCAGCAAATGGCAACCAGACTGCAGAGCTGGCACTTCTGTTCCTCATGGATGCATAGAATCTACATGATTTGGAGATGTACCCCCAGGAAAAAGGTAAACAAAAGCGCTCATCATGCAGAGGAAGCCAAAAATGATTTGAAAATTAAAATGAGGTCATATCTGTATATTTGTATTATATAATACATCAAATGCAACACTTAAAATACTAGCATGGGCTTTTCAGAAAAATAGATTTCTCTCTCTGTAATCAATGTTAGAGTATATGTAGATTATTCAGTATCTTGTAGCCAGCATTATTTTTGATGAATTATAAATGTGCGTTTCTAGGGTTCTTTTTTTTTTCTTTAAAAAAAGTTATTTTGAGTTTCAACTGAAAATTCTGCTTACACTGCAGGGACTTTTCTGTATCAAAGTGGATATAAAGACAGGTATAGAGAAACACTATACTTTCCAGCACATATTTTACTAGGAGGCAAGAAGATGCCTTCTACAGGATCTGGCCCATAGGACCTGCTCCTGCAAATTTACTTCTGAGAGTAATTCGTACTCCAATGAGTGGCTCCATTGAAGTCAGTAAGGCTATGCAGAGCTGGGCCCATAGTCAGTAAAATCTTGCTAAAGCTACATACTTTGCATATTAGTTTCTGGTAATTAAAGTATTATTTTCCCTCCAGTAGACCTACTTCTATTTCCAACATGCCAAATACAAAAACACGATGGGTCTGATTCTTATTGCACGTACACTAGTAGACTGGTGTAACTCCATTGACTTCAGTACAAATGAAATCAGAATTAGGCCCAGTGGGTTCTCTGTTGCCCTCTGGGGCTGCATTCATTTACACAATGCACAATGATGTACTCCTGGGAATCAGAAGACAGGACAAAGCCTGGTGAATTTTAAAACACTGATGGTGATTTAATTTAAGAACATAAGAATGGCCCTACTGGGTCAGACCAAAGGTCCATCTAGCCCAGTATCCTGTCTTCCGACAGTGGTCAGTGTCAGGTGCCCCAGAGGGGATGAACAGAACAGGTCATCATCAATGTTCCACATCCTTCTGGCAAACAGAGGCTAGGGACACCATTCCTGCCCATCCTGGCTAATAGCCATTGATGGACCTATCCTCCATGAATTTATCTAGTTCTTTTTTGAACCCTGTTATGGTCTTGGCCTTCACAAAATCCTCTGGCAAGGAGTTCCACGGATTGACTGTGCGTGTGTGAAGCAATACTGTGCATTGTGTGAAGGGGGGCTGGGATAACTCAGTGGTTTGAGCATTGGCCTGCTAAACCCAGGGTTGTGAGTTCAATCCTTGAGGGGGGCCACTTAGGGATCTGGGGCAAAATCAGTACTTGGTCCTGCTAGTGAAGGCAGTTTTATGAGATGGGTATATCTCCATGTATATATACACACTTCCTTTTATTTGTTTTAAACCTGCTGCCGATTAATTTCATTTGGTGACCCCTAGTTCTTGTGTTATAAGAAGTAGTAAACAACACTTCCTTATCTACTTTCTCTACACCAGTCATTTTACAGACCTCAATCATATCTCCCCTTAGCCATCTCTTTTCCAAGCTGAAAAGTCCCAGTCTTATTTTTTAATATATTGAATCAGCAATTATAAAATATATTTCAACAGTCTTTGATTAAGGTCCCTGTTGACATATTCGAATCACAAGTGTTTTAGTGGTATGCTAAATGATTTATAATATTTAAAGTTCATCTCCTGCTTGGTGATTTATTGGACAGTTATTGCATCACTTTTCTCACACCTACCCCATTTTTGCAGCTGACACTTATTTCAGTAGTCTGTATATAAAGTTTACCACTATATTAGTTCTCATTTGTGAAATTTATTAGAAAACAGCAGCATCAAAACCTGAGAGAAATCAATACAGCACATACAGATGAACTGCTAATAGTGTGAAAGATTATGGAGGACCTTCATCGTAGTACAAACAGAATTAATTTTTTGCAATAAGAAATAGTCTGTTAAAAATCAACTAAATATAAGATGGAGAACATATGTATCTCTTGTGCAACAGAGACCTGCTAATTTCAGAAAGAACCTCTGTCATGGTAATGGACAACTAGAATAACCTCTCTATGCACTTAGGGTTCTGTATTTTCAAGTGCTGCATGCTCCATAGTGCTGATTTTTGCATACATTAAAACACACGAAATGCCTAAATTGGCTCTAATTTAAATTTTGCTATGTGTATATTCTCCTGTCTATCAGGCTCTGCATCTCTTGATTTCCATTATTGCTACTCAAGGGAAGGGCCAGTTCCAAGTGGCAAAAAACAAACAAATAAACAAAAAAACAGGCGGAGCGGCGGCACTTTGGCGGCAGCTAAATCGCGCTGCTTCTTCGGCGGCACTTCAGCAGTGGGTCCTCCCTCTCTTCTTGGTGGCAATTCGGCGGCAGCTCAAAGAGGAAGAGAGGGAATGAGGGACCCGCTGCCGAAGACCCGGATGTGCCGCACCGATACCGGATGGAGTGTCGCCCCTTTGATTTGGCCGCCCCAAGCACCTACTTCCTACACTGGTGCCTGGAGCCAGCCCTGCTCAAGGGGGTGTGGATAATAGGAAAGAGCCAGGGAATAAGGGAAAGGAAGTGTAACCTTTCTCACTAAACAGGTAACACCTACAATATCTTCCAAGAACTGGTTTGTACACAAGATGCTAGATTCTGTTCTCAATTATACCAACACTATTCTACAATTATTCCACTAACTTCAACTGTAATCATAATTCCAATGGAGTTACTATGAAATCACATTAGTGTAAAAGAGAGCAGAATTTTGTCCTGGGTATATATCAGAGATGATTAGACCTTACACCTTAATAGAGCACACAAAAAACATACATATATTGGATGACATATGCCATTTATTCTGAATACCCAGACCTTCAGTTAGAATAGTCTTATCACATGTAATGGCGTAATTTTTTTTATAGTTGATCTACATATTGTACAGGCAATTATGTCTAACTTCTCAATGGTATGTTATAAAATATTTAAAACTTGGATTCCAATAAAGATTCATTAGTGTTGTAACAATACTGTTTATGTACTTAATTGTAATCAATATATTATATATGAAGCATTATGTCTGACATATGATGATCAAATTTATATTTTAAGAGTTGTTTAATCTTTGATTGCTCAGTTCACACAGTTTGCTGGGGACCTACTCTGTTTCAAGAATTAAAACACTTTTTTTTTCATAGCATCCCGGTCTACCAGCCTCCACACAACTCCTTTGATGCGCATCTGATCATGCAAGGGTAAGTATTTTCCTCTATGCCCATATTTGGATGTTTTTTAAGTACGTAGGCCTCAAAACTCTCTTCTGTTGGCCCACTGATGGCTACTTGATATAAAATAGGAAACAGAAAGAATAGCATTTGTATTATGGCTTTAGCAATCCAGGCAGATAGTACAATACTGCATTGCCTCCAATTCACTTTACAAAGTTAAATAATAAAATTACTGTAATAGATTATAGCAGAGGGGAAGGGAAGATATATTCTCAACTGAGATATGAAAGAAGATAGCACAAGGATGAAATAAAAAGATACAGGAAGGTTGTTTCAGAGGTTGACAGCTGCAGAAGAGAAGGGTCTCACAGTAACCAGATTGTGTGGGGGGATAGATCAGTGGAGAGAAAGCAGTAGAGAGAGAGATTGGGATGTGTGCTGAGTTGGAGAAGATAAAGCGAAGGAACCCGCAATAGCCCATGAAAGAGGAGATAATGGCACGGAGGATGTTCACAGAAGAACTGGAACTGAGGTAGTTTTATACAGGGGCAATGTTGTGGAGGTAGTGATAGAAGATGTGGGAGACAGTAACTTCAGGGTCAAGAATAGCACTAATGTTACAGTGGAGGCAAATACATGTTTGAGTTAATTAAAAAGAGGAGTTGTACTTAAGGATGCTCCTGTTGCCTAAGATGCAGGGGTGGTTCCAGGCATCAGCACAGCAAGTGCGTGCCTGGGGCGGCAAGCCGCAGGAGCCAGCCTGCTGGTCGCTGTGAGGGCGGCAGGCAGGCGGCTTTCGGCGGCATGCCTGCGGGAGGTCCGCTGGTCTTGCAGCTTCGGCGGCAATTCAGTGGCGGGTATGCCGATGGCATGGCACTGGCGGACCTCCCGCAGGCATGCTGCCAAATCTGAGTGACCAGCGGACCGCCCGCAGGCGCGCCACCGAAAGCCGCCTGCCTGCCATGCTTGGGGTGGCAAAAAACATAGAGCTGCCCCTGATAAGATGTCCCTAAGGCAACTGCCTTAAGGAAAATGAGGTCACAAGTTTGTGGGCAAAACAACAAGAGGAGCAGGAGGGCAAGGAGGAATCATTAAAGATGTCACCATATTGATATACTTGGGTATCATCAGTGTGAAAATGGAAGCCAAGGCTAGAAGAGAGAAAAGGTAAAGAAAAGCAGAGGACCCTGTGATACTGTAGAGAAGGATGTTGATGCAGAGAAAGAGGCACCATGAGAGACAGGGAATGCATGATAAGCTAGACAGAAGCAGAACCATGATAGGAAGGAGCTGGACGTGCCTGTGTAACTTTGGAGGCAGCTCTGGAAATCAAATGGCTTCATGGTATCAAAGGCTGCACTAAGTTCCAGGAGAATGACAAGTTAGAAGAAACCACCAGCAGACAAAATAAGAAGGTTGCTAACTATGCAGAAATGAATGGTTCCCATGCTATCGAAAACAAGGTGGGAATTTTATTAAGCTGAGGGAGAAATGAAGAGTGGATTTCATAAAAAACTAATGGTATGGAAGTGAGAATGAGGATTGTCTGCTACACTGGCCACAAGGGAAGAGTAAACATTAGAGTTAGCATTAGTAATAATAGCAATACATGCAATCATACAATACTTACTGTCCATCTTTGGTACTTGTCAGGCAGCTATCACCTTGCTATTGTTTAGCATCTCCAAAGAGTGGTATGACAATATTAATTAATAACTCTCACAACAACCTGTGAGGCAGAAAAGTATCATCATCTGCATTTTACAGATCAGGAAGCTGAGATGCTATGTAGATTCTGTTCCTGGTATAAGTGGAGCTACTCTGATTTTACACCAGTGTAAATTAAATCAGATTCTGGCCTCTGGATGTTAAATGACTTGCCCAAGGATTTAGCCATCTAGGAGTAAACTAGCCCTTTTCCTGAAAAATCCAAGTGTAAAAGTGCAAACAAATCTATGCTACTAAAAGGCATCTGAAATATTGATTGAATGAGAGAAGAAACAGGTTTAAGGAATAAACAATTATGCATTAATATCAGGGTTGTCGAGAGATTAAAAAAATTAATCGTGCTTTTAAACAATAGAATACCACTTATTTTAAATATTTTTGGATGTTTACTACCTTTTCAAATATATTAATTTCACTTACAACACAGAATACAAAGTGTAC
This sequence comes from Mauremys reevesii, assembly GCF_016161935.1. Classification (NCBI taxonomy): domain Eukaryota; kingdom Metazoa; phylum Chordata; order Testudines; family Geoemydidae; genus Mauremys; species Mauremys reevesii. The sequence goes on along the minus strand of NC_052630.1, from coordinate 66,594,386 downwards.
TGTGCTCACTTTAGATTTATTTTTTATTACAAATATTTGCACTGAAAAATAAATTTTTTTGTTTTTTTACAATTCACCTCATACAAGTACTGTCATGCAATCTCTTTATTGTGAAATTTGAACTTACAAATGTAGAATTATGTACAAAAAAACGGCATTCAAAAATAAAACAATGTAAAATTTTAGAACCTACAAGTCCACTCAGTCCTACTTCTTGGTCAGCCAATCACTCAGACAAACAAGGTTGGTTTCAATTTGCAGGAGATAATGTTGCCTGCTTCTTGTTTACAATGTCACCTGAAAGTGAGAACAGATGTTTACATGGCACTGTTGTATCTGGCATTGCAAGATATTTACATGCCAGATGCGCTAAAGTTTCATATGTCCCTTCATGCTTCAACCACCATTCCAGAGGACATGCTTCCATGCTGATGGTGGGTTCTGCTTGATAACGATCCAAAGCAGTGTGGACTGACACATGTTCATTTTCATCATCTGAGTCAGATGCCACCAGCAGAAGGTTGACTTTCTGTTTTGGTGGTTTGGGTTCTGTAGTTTCCGCATCAGAGTGTTGCTCTTTTAAGATTTCTAAAAGCATGTTCCACACCTTATCCCTCTCAGATTTTGAACAGCACTTCACATTCTTAAACCTTGGGTTGAGAGCTCACATTGGTACCTTCTTTGTGTTTTATCAAATCTGCTGTGAAAGTGTTCTTAAAATGAACATGTGCTTGGTCATCATCCGAGACTGCTATAACATGAAATATATGCAGAATGCAGGTAAAATAGAACAGGAGACATATAATTCTCCCCCCCCAGGAGTACATTCACAAATTTAATTGATGCATTATTTTTTTAATGAGCATCATCAGCATGGAAGCATGTCCTCTGGAATGGTGGCCAAAGCATGAAGAGGCATACGAATGTTTAGCATATCTGGCATGTAAATATATTGCAATGCCAGCTACAAAAGTGCCATGCAAATGCCTGTTCTCACTTTCTGGTGACATTGTTGTTAAGAAGTAGGCAGCAGTATCTCCCGTCAATGTAAACAAACTTGTTTGTCTTAGTGATTGGCAGAATAAGAAGTAGGACTGAGTGGACTTATAGGTTCTAAAGTTTTACACTGTTTCATTTTTGAGTGCAGTTATGTAACCAAAAAAAATCTGCATTTGTAAGTTACACTTTCACGATAAAGAGATTGCACTTCAGTACTTGTATGAGGTGAATTGAAAAATACTATTTATTTTATTTATCATTTTACAGTGCATATATTTGTAATAAAAATAATATAAAGTGAGCACTGTGCACTTTGTATTCTGTGTTGTAACTGAAATCAATATTGAAAATGTAGAAAAACATCCACAAATATTTAATAAATTTCAATTGGTATTCTATTGTTATAAGTGCGATTAATTTTTTTGAGTTAAGCTCATGAGTTAACTGTGATTAACTGACAGCCCTAATTAAAATGTTTTTCCGGTAAAGGACTTGGTGCTTGGACATGAACATGGACCTTACAACGAAGTGACCATGGAATGCTGAAGCAGTGGTCAACTCACTCAGTTGGACACAGCCTTGTGGGAATACCACTAAATGTTGCTCAAAAATGCCCATATGCAAGAGCAGGTTCTTCCTTTGTCTGGGAAGAAGTTTAAGAGGCTGTTCCATTTCAAGTTATTAGGTTTTCTCTGCTCAGTTCTGGGTGTTAGCCAGGGGATGAGGAAAAGAGCTATGTTGTTGCTGTGGATCACCTCCCCTTTATCCAGTGAGTGCCTTACATGCAGTAATTTGTCAATGAATTAGACCTAACTAGATGGTTCAAGAGCTCACCCAATATTTATTCTTTATTCACTGGGAAGTTATATGATCTTGTAATAAAGAATGCAAGGAATGCATAGAAAATTAAGTTTTCACTGTGTTGTAGGATCTGGCAAGCCACAGTTAATCTGAGAAATTTGTGTGCTAATTATTTTCTAACTATTTTATTATAAAATTACCTCTGATTGTCAAGGCTATCTGGACACTCAGTTGTAAGTAAAATTATAGTACATTTACTGTCAGCTTTATCAAGTGAAATTCCACTGTGACACCCCAATTTTAACAACTCTTTATGGGGTGCAATAGAACAGTACTTTAATGCAGGTGCATTGCTGTGAGAAAATTTAAAGGTTAAAAAAAGTAACTTCAACCTATCTAGAAACATATTCAGTGTGGTCTAATAGACATGGTATTGGACTGGGAGACAGGAAATTTTTGGGTCTGCTACTAACCTGCTGTATGACCTGGGCAAATTTTTGTGTCTTTGTTTTCTTTCCCATCCTTTGTCTGTCCCATCCATTTAGACGGTAAGCTCTCCAGGGCAAAACTGTCTCTCATTATGTGTTTATACAGTACCTAGCATAATGGATCCCTGTCTCAGCGGAGGTCTCTGTGCTATTATAAAAATAATAATAGTAAAGGGCTGCTTCACTGTGTGGAACATGCACAGGAACTTCTTTGTAAATAAATAAAAAAAATACCAATCCCCATAAATGAGCAGTCCCCAAAATAAAGCCAGAATGTCTAGGGAAATAATGCAGCAGGATATTATTAGCAATTTGCTGTCTTATTCCATGTGCATCATCTTAAGAATACAATGAGAATGCCTAACTCCATGACCTTTATAACATTGCATAGCTGTGTCCTGCAATCGAACATATCTGAAATTAGGCTATATTACTTTTTATTATAAATACTTTAGAGCCTGATCCAGTAGCCAATTTTCAGAGAAAACTTCTTGACCTAAACTATGATCAGGCCCTCAGTTTATATCACTTTATATTTGAAAAGGCTCTATGACCATGCACACATTTTTTAACACAATCCACCATTAGTCAATTTTAAATTTGTCTTCTGGCTGCAGTTTATTTCGTATCACAGATTTCCTGTCTCATATGTAGTGCCCTTTCCAAATTCACAGTCATGAAAAACACGTCACAGACTTACTTACTTCTGCACTGTTGCTGGCAGCAGCTCTGCCTTCAGAGCTGGGCTCCTGGACAGCAGCTGTTGCTCTTCAGTTGCCGAGCTCTGAAGGCAGCGCTGCTGCCACCAGCAGCAATGCAGAAGTAAGGGTAGCAATACCACAACTCCCCCTACAATAATCTTTGTGGTTGTTGAAGGTAGTCATGCTTAGCATTCAGGTTATTCATGCCTACTTTGTATGTCCTGGTTGGAAAAGATTCAGTATAGTAATAGTATAAATCAAAACTGAAAAAAACCCTGATGTCTTGTTCTGAATAATTGATAAAACAATTATATGACCCTTATTCCCTTATTATGTGAGTCATGCACATAATGAGCCACCCAAATGAAGTGGTGAAAACATCTAATTCTCCTGTCATGGGTGGTACCCTGATAGAATCCTCAGGGTCAGAAATGTATCAATCTCTTTTCACACATGAGCTAATCAATTCAAGGAGGGAAGTACCAATGAGCTATTAGGTCAATATGATGAAGTATGGAGATTGATCTTATCCCAGAGTGACTGCATTAACGGACTCATCAGTGTGACCTCTGCCCTATAGTGCAAATTATACTGTACCGCAAACCTCATATCTGAATGAAGACCTCAGGTCGTTGCTTTTAATAAATCTCCTTTGCTACAGAGAAAAGAACATAAAGCTGAAAAGGGATGACTAATGAAAATACAGTGTGCTTTTATTTTCCTCTTTCTTTATAGTTCTTATGGAAATTACACCAGCCTTGCACAATTGCCATGGAAATTTTCCAGCCCAGGTAAAATTCTACTTACCTACTTTTACTATAATCAATGAAGATAATGGATAAAGTACAACTAATGATACTTTACTGGCCTGTCAAAAAAAATTACTAGTCTTGGCAAAGTGAATGAATAGAATTCTTGAAAGGCTGAATTACTGTAACCAGTGGTTTTCAATCTCTGGTCTGCAGATCCCCGGGCAGTGGCATTGAAACAATTTGTATAATGGGGGTGCTGAAAGTAATTGAACAAAACTGTAAACTCTGTATATGATGCCACACCCTTAGTTCCAGCATCACTGCCCTATTGTCTGCAGACTATGTCTAAGGGGTCCATGAAAGGGGTTGTTGTTACCATAGAACAGTGGTTTTCAACTGTTTTTGACTGTCTAAGATTTCCAAAGGGGTCCGCATCTCTATTCAAAATTTGTAGGGGTCCACAAAAGAAAAAAGGTTGAAAACCACTGATAATCTATGCAACAAAACTAACAGCTACGCTTAAATTATGGAGGTCATGGCTAGTGTACTTTCTTTAACATAAAATTGTAACAGCTGCCATTGCTGCTAAATTTGCTAATAAAAATTGCCATGTTCTGCAATTACTGTGTAGCAAGCATAAAAGCCATATAATATTTCTTGTTAACTCTGAACAAATCCTGAGGTTCTCACTTGGCTATCATTAAAACCAAACCCTACTGACTTCAGTGGGAATTTGTCTGAGTCAAAAGTTGTGGGTAAGTTCCTCAGAATGTGGCCCTTACTATTTAGGCAGACTCAGGTCAATGCACTCCATAAAAGCATAAGTGTTCACCTGCTGCTCAGAACCTTTTGAATGCTTGGGGCTTTGTAGTATTTAGGACTACTACATGCATACTTCTTATAATAGTGCCTGGCTCTTTAACGAATTAGCTCTCATATTGGCATTGACTTTAGTGGGAGTTCTGCATGGGAAACGATTGCAGAACTGGGTGTAATCTATAAGTGCTGTCTCATGGAATCATTTCAGCCTTTCGTTTTTTAAACACCAAATTTCTGTCTAGTACCTGGTTTCAAAAATGTTCAACAAACCATACTTAGCCCAAAATCTTGACGTTCTTATGTTAATACATATATTTTTAAGACCCTGTATAATCTGACTGCAGTACACTATTTATATATAAAGCATATTTTAGTACTGTATTTTTATTATACTAAACATTTTATTGTTCGGTGTATAATTGAATCAATGAATTAGAAGAAGGTTACTAAAAAAGGATTAATGCATTTTTAATGAAACTGAATGATATAACTTCTGTTATTCACTAAGAATAATGGCAGATCTATCAGGCTTGTATAGATAAGAGCTTTGTGAGCTTATCTGAAAGCCTACATAATGACTCTCATTTAACTGTAACCTAGAAAAACAGACTGAGATCCTATTCAGCTTTAAAATTCATTGTTTATTTATATGATCTCTAGTCCTCTTTGTGATCAGTTCACCTGTATAAGCATGAAAATGTAAATCATTTTAACAAACATATTCATTTCCCCTAATAATACACTTTTTTGAATAATACTGTTTCAGAATCTAGATGGAAGAACGGAGATAACCATACAATACCACTGGGAAATATTTTGAAATCCTTAAGTTAATAGACAAGAGAACTGGTGAGAACTTTGTTTGGTAATAATGAGAACGTGGATATTTCAATGTTCGCACAGCTCTACTCTTTAATTATCCCAACAGACTAAATTATAAATGCTTTCCAGGTAATTACTGATGCTTTTAAACTTGTATGCCATTAAAAAAACCTACATTAATATAACATTGCATTTGAGAGTTTAACAATACACAAATCAGTAAATTTATAGTTAAGATTGCCACAGTAACCTTAGCTCTGACTCTTTGCAGACACAGCCTGTATTGCAATATGATCTTGCAATTACTATAACACTTGGGAATGAAAAATGCTATTAATCTAATAATACAAAATGATAATACAAGACAAGATTAACTTTTCCCTACAACTTTAGAAGTATATATGCCTTTTGCATTAGGAGGTGCATTATTAGGCTTCAGTTTGAGGAATATTACACATAGATGCAGCTCTCTCTCTCAATATAAATGTGTGTATATGCCTACAGAATATCTATCTTCTATATATTCAGATGTATTACATATATATGATGTATAGATATATACTATAATATATGTTTTATACGTGATGCTGTGGTATAGTATGAAAGTTTTGTGGCGTGAATTTGTGGGACCACGTAACCTAGAGTGGTGAAACCATGCTTCAAATCACTAAAAATGGGCAGCAAAAAAATCTCTAGCACTATGATATAGTTTTTACAGTACATATTTGCTGGAGAACTTTATTAAAAATGTTTTAGATTTGCATTTTGAAGAAGTTGTAGTGGTCCTGATGTTTGTATTCTTCTGCCCATAAATCTAGGAGCTTGAGTCCAAGCTCACAGGCTTTGGAGGGGCTCTGATACAGAAAAGCACTTATGCACTTGTTTAACTTTAAGCATGTGCTTCAGTCTCATTAAGTACCTGCTCAAGTACTTTTGTGAATAGGGATGCTTTCCTGAATTGGTGCCAGAGAGAAAAATGTATAACCAATAATTTTCAGGGACTCTTAATAACACTAAAATACCTTTTCTATAAATCATAATGGCCTTTGAAAATCCAGTATCTCACAATCTACCTGTGCTAGAAGCAAATGTTCTCTCCTAATGGAAAGGGGGGATTGCTAGCTCTCCAGTTGGATAAAGCACCCATTTCTAGCCCAGATAGTTTATCATACATTGAACCTTAAACTTATTGTGGGTTTATAACTGAATATTTTTTCTTGTAGACCTTGCACTGAAGTAGTTTTGTAGGGAAATTCCACACTGGCAGGTAAATAAGGAAACATTTTTGCGGCAAGTTGCTTTTTAAAAAATGGCAGCTGCTTGGAAGCTGCTGAAAGGTTTGGAATCTGAGGCAGCAGAAATGGAATAGTGGGCCAAGTTCAGGTGAGGCAATCAAAGTGCATGATAAATTATTTATCATATAAATCTGCAATTTATAATACAGTTCGGCAGTTTATAACTTGGATACCACTACTACATGTATTGTACCAACAGATCTGTTTATCTATTCATAGTATCTACTGATAGTGTTACTGCTGATAGATATTACTACCTATGCATCTAAATGACAGTTATTTATCCAACTACAAATACATTGTATGCACAGTTTCTTAACCAATTAAACATGCCACTTTTTCACCTTTGGATAACTCAGAAATGATTTAATACAATTTTATAAAACTTCCAAAAAGCAGTTGCTTATAGACAGAGAACCACCATGAAAACTTTCAGCAGAAAAAGATAATTTTCTGGGAAAGTTACAATAGATTGAAAATAGTATTTCTGTTCTATACACGTATCTCAGCCTCCAAAGAATAAATAATAAATGCTTTCCAGGTAACTACTGCTGCTCTTTTGATAACATATATATTAATAAATTAAAAATGTTTGCAGACTGACAGCAACTGTTTTGTGGGCTTATACTGGAAAGCCAACAACTAATTATGAAAGCCTGACTTGACTAATCAATTATTCAGATGAACATTAGGTGCCTATTATATACATAAACATGGGAATTGTATTTCCCTTAAGTAACTTACTAAAATAACAAACCCAAAACATGCAAATTTGAAGTGGAAAGAAATAGCAGATATAATCTGACACCGTTATGCACTCATTGCACGTACAAAACTTGAATTATTCAGGGAGTGCAGAATCAGGCCTGTTGGTATTTTGACTCTAAGCAACACAGCAATAGTTGCACATGCCAGTTGTATTTGTTATGTGTACAATATAGATTTAGCTTATCCTTGCTGGTAGTGTTTTAGATTCGTTCCATGCTGAAGGGATGGAGGAGAGAGGGAGGAAGTATCATTGGATTGATGTTTGCAACATATGTTTTACATCTATTGTATACACAGTTATCTTATAAATGAATAAGACTACAATTTCTATTGTGAAGAAAGGGATAAGCATTGTAAAGGAGAACATCTGAGGTACTGGACTGTGTTTTGACAAGGTTTACAAATTGCTTTTCCAATCCCTGAATTTAAAGATCCAGTTAGTGCTAATATATAAGAAAATTACTGAGTGGATTCATTGGCATTTCATTTAATTTGTCACAAAATAAACACAATAAGCTAACACAGAACTGTCCTTTGCATTTAGAAAAGACCAAACTCTTAAACAGATTGCAGCAGTAGGGAAACCAGAAATAGATGTGACCAGACACCTGCTGACAAACAGTGACAAATCCCATTGACACTGCAGTGACCCCCAGTTAGTCAAGATTTAATTAAGGAGTATAATTAAGTCAGTGGAACAGAACAGTAATGAGTGGTTTTTTTTAATACAGGTAATTACACATAAGAATACAAAGTAAGATGAGGCCCTAAATATATCATTAAACCGAACAGTATAGAATGACAAACAGGGCACTAAGTATGCCTTTTGCTTTGGCTGGAAGAATGCAAGTTGAAATAACTCAGCTCCACTAAAGCATTTACAGTCTGATGGGCCTGATCTTTTAAGTTCTTTCTTGGTCAAAACTCATTAACCTCAGTGGTGGTTTTGCCAGAGGAAGAACTGCAGTATCATGCCCTGCCAACATTTAGTACCAGCTATACTGCTTATTGGCATAAGTAAGCACTATACCTGCTCTTATTGACCACTCACCATAGCAAATGCTATGGGCCAAATCCTGCACATGTTTAAGCATGTCAGTAACTTGAAGACAAAGGGATTATGCACAAGTAAAGTGGATCGTGTTTGCAGGATTGGGCCCTATGCCTGTTGTCATGTTTGCACTTGTTTGTTTCATGCAGGGATCACTTGTTCTAACATATGATATTGCTACTGTAATTCCCATTCCAGGTATAGAATCCATTGATTTTATAGTGTCAAACATTTTGTCTACAAGAAAACAACTAAACAACTGATTACAAGCAAGTTATTCCTCCCAGGGCATGCGTATGATTATCTGGGGTCCTAGGTGCAATCCCTTCATGTTCAGAACAAATGAGAGATCCACAAAGACAACAGAATTTTATGTTTGATCTAGTTCTTTGGTATTCTGGGATTCCTTATTCAGTTACATGAAATATCTGAAGTATTTTTGTCTATTTAACGATAGGCAAATAACACAGAGAAGACAAATAACAATAAATTTTAAAATAAACTTAAATGACAAACATTTTAAACATGGACAGAAGATACCCACAGCAACACTGATGACGATGACAAAAACAACTTCTTTGTATTCTGTATAATTTAAAAGAATGCCTGTGTAGTCTGGGAGCAGCCCTCCACCAGGAATATTCTATTTGTTCCCAGCTGGTATCTTCTAGTTCATGACAGCCTTTTATCCATTATCAAAGCAACAAGTGGAAAAGCAGATCCTCCTGACTGCTAACACCCTCTGTTCAGTTCCCTCTGTAGAATTTCTGATTCTAAATCTTTCCTTTTAACAAGTTCTCAGATTTCCTTCCTACTGCTGCAGTAGGTACTAAATACGTCTCTCAAGTCTTTAGCTCACTTGTCTAACCTAAACTCTGCTGGATTCTAAAGGAATCCATAATTGCTTTACAGCAGTGCATTATCTACAGAGACTGACTGAAATACAAGATGATCTTAATCCTGTTCCCACTGAAGTCGATGGTGGTTTTGCCTTTAATTTTAGTGACAGCAGAATCAGGCCCTAATTCCATAGGCTACACAGCAATGTAGGAATACTTCTGTTCAATGTTAATTTCAGATTGAGCCTCCTGTGATTCTAGGTTCAGTTTTTCACCTAACAACCATTTTATAAAAATCAAACAATTATTTCTATAAACACAAACTCTTAAAGACAGCACAAACAAACAAACAAAAACTACACGGTAACTTCATACATAGATATAGATTGTGATTTTGTTTGCCTGTTTTATCCAATATATCTGTAGCAAAAATGTCAGGAATAAAAATGTGGCAGATTTGAAAATAATTTATATGAACTGTTTTAAATAAAATCTACTGACTAAGATGAAGTCTATTAAAATAATTTTAAAACTAATAATATTTTATGTAGCTAAATTATAGAGCCAACTTTTCCTTGATTCATGCTGTCAAAGTATAGGAATAAGTCATCTCAGAAATACAGTCTTATAATAGTTATCGGAAATAGAGACACAAACATTATATATGTATTTAAACATCCTAAAAATCAAAAGAAAAACTTGTTAACAATCTGTTAACTAGCCAGAGGCACTTTAAACAAAATGCTAGGTGATAATTTATCATGGCCATACACCCAAAGAAAAGCCAATGGGAATTCTGGGTGTGCAATGAATGCAGGATCAGGCTTTTTGCTGAATTGAAACCTTTATCGAAAGGTATTTGTGAGACTTAAGCATGTGTTTAAGTGTGTTGCTGAATCAGGGTCCAAATGAATGTATAAATTAACTTTCAGAGCAGGGGCCTGATCCTGCAAACACTTACTGTTGGTTGTGGTGCTTACCATTAAGCATAGTTCTATTTAATCAACAGGATTATGCTTAGTATTAAGCGCTAATCTAAGTAATACATTTTTGCAGGATCATGCCCTATTGGCCTAATCCTGACTGTTCAACTCAATCATATATTACTGATATTGATGAAAGCAGGATTGGGCCCTAACTGTACAATAACATAATTAAAATTTAATCAGTAAGGACCTGATATTACAAGGTGCCGAATTTAGGATTTTTACTTAACTGGTTAGAACACTCATCCAGGATGTGGGATACATCAAAGGGGAGACGTAGGTTCAATTCCACCTTACAAGGTGCTGAGCACCTCATGGTAAGTGCACAGCAATTCCCAGTACGCATTCAGCACTGGGCTGGATAAGCCCCCCTAGTAAAGTATCATTAGCTATGGATTGGGTAATTTATTCCATCTCCAAATACTCAAGCACATTTGAAAATAATTAGTAAAAACGAAATATTATAAATCAAAATGATAGGGGACTGTGAGAAGTTCTCTAAATTGTTATATTACTCAGTGTATCCTTATGTAGGTAAAATATCAATACACAAATATTGCATTAGAAGATTTAAGCTCATCTTAGGACCCTGACACACACATGCATAATTGATTCCTGACATCTATTTTTTTTTTTTTTGCAAGGCCACCCTTATCAAGTTATGTATGAATGAACAGAAGTGTCTTTCATCCCCCACTTGCCTCCTGGTTCAAAAGGAGCTACCAAAATAGCAGCCACAAAAATTCAACAGCCTGCCAAACGGCCTGCACACGTCCCATTCTTAAAGGCATGTGAAAGGTTGGAGAGCTCAGCAAAATTTTTATGTACGGGAGCAGGCCCAAGGAAAACTCACACGCCATAACCAATTGTGGACAGAGGATCATCTATCAGCAGACAAATGCAGGAACTCCAGAATGTCTCTCCTCAAATGAAATAATATATCTTTGAAAGCCAATGCCCGTTTTAGGCCTGAGGCCCATATATCAAGCCTGAGAGGCTTGTGGATACGCTCCACGGCCATTAACCTTCCACCTGTTTCCCCTTGTCCTTCAGGATGAGACCCTGCCCTTGATTTTACTCCCTTCCCCTGTTCATCTTCCGACAGAGTGTAAATGTAAAGCAGAGGGCCTGTGAAATAATTCAAAGGCAATGGACCAGGGACATGGTTACAAATCTCTGCCACTGGCACTGTGACTTATGCAGGCAGTTTGTCACACATGAGCCAGGTGACCTCTGTGACATAACAGAGAAAAATATTGCCTGAGATCAAAAGATGAGATTCAGAGCACTCTAACTAACTCTGGTCTATAAAGTGATATTATACAGTGTCCAAGGATTTCCTCTTTTCCAAACAATATTTGTTCTAGTTAATAAAAGGTAGGGCAGGTTCTTTCTAATTTAAGTTCTCTCTGATCCTCTTTGAAATCTTTCCTGTAACATAAAGATTGAAATTTGTTTCCAGTATAAGTTAATATACTTTTTTAACACCTAACTGTGGCCTGGCAGGAAGGGACAACCACAAATTATTCAGTGGACGTTTAACATATTAACATCAACAACATTTTCAAAATGGACTAGCTACTTTTACAAAAAAAAAAAAAAAAAAAAGACTTAACCCCCCCCATAATTATTGAAATGCTAAGTAATAGCAAAACTTTAAGATAACCACATTCTAGAGATAGTATTACAATTAAAGGTCTTAAAAGTCCCAAAGTGTTTATTAGAATTCAATCTGCATGATGGCTAAAACACGATTAATATTAATATTGAAAAAGACAATGTAACAAGACAACACAACAGCTATAAATCCTTACTTTACAAAGACAAGGACTACAGGGCCAGGAAATAGTCAAATGAAACAAACCCTAATTAGAATTAATTTCTAACTTGAATTCATTATTCAAGTTGCATACTACACATGAAGTTTCCCAGCTGTTTTGTGCATTCAGGGCTTCTTCTCTGTTGGGTGCAGACTAAAGGACAAGGCCTAATACAGTCTTTCTCCTCTACCCCCTTAACCTAATGGCATGTCTGGTATGAACATTTAATTTTGTCATTTTCATAAATTAAAGATCTGTCTGTACAATCCAAGGCATGATGATGAAGTGAGAAATGTAACTGCTGCTCGATTAGTCTAAACCCCTGGTCAAATGCAGATTCAACTAAGCCTAAATCACTTTTGGCACTTGCCAACTCCTATGTGATGAAAACCTTAATTTAATCCCTGCACAAATATACGCATGCACACACACTCAAAATATACATATAATTTATGGATGAGTTGTGCATTATCTGGTCAGCTAATTTGTTTCATTCGTATCACATGATGAATTTGGAAGTCAGGCATGGAATTTAAACTTTTAAAGGAAATCATTTGAAGAAATAGTGCTCCTCCATTACAGTCAGTCTAAAACCTTTAAAGTTGTGGGACCATAAGGGGATCTTAAAGTTCAGTGTTGTGATAGTTTAATCCCCCTCCATCCCTGCAAAGTTGAAGGTCAGCTCATGTTTTGTGCTGATAAAAGTATTTTATGCAAATAGTACTAAAGGAGTCTGTTGCAGGATACGTGAAGCAATAAGAGCAAAATTACTATTACAGTAATTCTGTCAAGTACTACCTCATGTCTTTGTAAAAATAAATCAACACTTTGGCTTTATAGGTTTAAAATAATTTCACTCCTGTTTGGACCCTAACATGAATATAGTCTTCTTTTTCTTTATTTTCCTATTGAAGCATGCTCACATAACTTTTTGTAGCTTCAACCTGTCACCAGATCGGAGGTTTGCCATTGCCTTCACTGGGCACAGAATCAGAGCTGAGATGTCTTAATTTTTAAACGTATCTTGAACATTATATCACAGATTTGCAGTGTAAGAATACAGTAGGGATGCCCCTGAGTTATGACAATCATGTATTTAACTTTCTTTATGGCTCATATTGAGAAGAAATTGTTTTAATAAATATAGTCACGTGGTAGGCTTGATTTCAAGTAGCTTTTCTGCATCCAGTATATTGTTAAATATGGTTGATGCAGCTCTGAAAAATTAATATTTAATTTAAAAAGCACCTAGGCTAATCCATTGTCTCTTACAGTAAGTATGATCTAGTGCTTTTGCTTTTGTAATATTCATGATATTTTCATATCAAGGCTAGGCATTCTATTCTATTCTCATGAGAAGATTTTACTATTTTGAGTTTTTGATAATTTTTGAATGATTCAAAAATCCTGAAAAAATTGCCATGAAACAGAGAAGCCATTAAAATAAATTAACTGTTTTATGTACGAGAATGCTAATTTGTAACTTTTACAGAAGAAAACTGTGTCCTGAGTCTCTAGGAAAATAGATAGATATTGTGGACCAGATTCTCTGCTAGCATAAATGGGTGCAGCACCATTGACTTAAGTAGAGTCTTATGCATTTTATAACTGTAGTGAATTTGACCCTGTGTGCTTAAAATTTTCATAATAATACTGAGACTAGTCTTGGCTCTGGGGAAAATGCTGTAAACATTGTTTGGTAGAGTATTACATAGATGCACCAGCATACTGTATTTTGATTGTTTAATTCTCTATTGTTCAGTCATTTAGATGTGTAGCACCTAGCAAATGAAAAATATAATCATTTTGGGCATGAATCACTCCTTACATTCTTTTCCATCCACAAACAATTTCAGTTGGGAAAAGTGCCACATAGTATCGACACTGACAACAAATTGTATTGTCCAGTGAACATCTGTTTCCGACTCCCACACTGATATTGCAGGTTGGGTACTTATGAGTGAGTTAGTCTTCACAAGCTGCCTGGCCACAAAGGAACTGGAAATTACTGGTACATTCAGCTTTTATTATTGGAACACAGGAAAACTTTATCATCATGCTGGGAAGTTCTGTATCTTTTGAAATATTGGAACTGGGGTTATGTGAGCACATAAAGCCACATGGAATACTACTTCTAAAGAGAGAGAAAAATGCCTCTTGTTCAATATGTCCTTGGGTACATGTGAGCATGCAAGCTTGAGATCAAAATCCCAAAGCAGAACAATTTTTTTGTTCTCAAGATGTTAAATACAGTTACAGAAACTTTTTTTTTTAACAACAAAGCAGGAAGCAGTGCAAACTAAAGGACACATTCTGCCAGTCTTACTCAAGTTGAGTAGTACATTGCTACAGAGAGTCCTACTGAAATCCATGGGATTGTTTGCACAGTATAGTACTATTCAAGGTGAGTAAGGGTGGCAGAATCTGGCCCTAAATATGGTAGAGAGAATTTTGGTCTCCTAAACAGAGAATGTAGCTTTTTCTAATTTATGTATGGAGTGCTAAGATTAGCATCAGGATAATTAAAAATATTTAGCTGGCTAGATACATATATTGCTGTTGTAAAACAAAACAATATAATTTGAATAATCTATATAATTAATATGGTTTTGCCAGGGTCCTGAGGTTTAATTTTTCTTCATTGCTAGATACAGTTTTTTGTGTGGTCTACGGAAAGGCAGGTCATGTTCCATAGTGACTGGGATAGTAAAAGAAAGAATAGAAAGGACAGTCCTGGTAGACAAGGAAATATGCTAGGCACTGTACAAACATATAACAAAAAGATGGTCTCTTTGATGTCATTTTCTGCAGCAATTTAGGTTTTCCAAAGAGTAACAAGTCTTGGTGGCGTGGGTCTAATTCATATTAAAAATTACTGCCTCAGTGTTTTGGGCATAAAATAGTCTGGTCATGCTTTTTATGAGGAGTTGTTCTACTGCTTAAGTTATAATTATTAAATAGCAGCAAAGAGTCCTGTGGCACCTTATAGACTAAAAGATGTTTTGGAGCATGAGCTTTCGTGTGTGAATACCCACTTCGTCGGATGCATGTTAAGTAGAGGCCCAGAGAATCCCTTCTGTGAGCAGATCTCTTCCAAGCTGCACAGAAGGGGGAGACAGGGAGTTCTACATCTGTGGCACTGTTTTCCCCTCTCTAGCACCCTATGAAGTCCCTCTGAATGGAAGGGACTCTACCAATGGTGGGAATGGATACCAAGTTAAGTGAGAATGGAGCACAAGACAGGCTACTCTGCACAGCATCATCATTTGCTAACCGCTGGATTTCTTTGTTGAAACATGGGGGAGAGCTAATAGAGTTTGGATTGGCTACCTCTGGGCCATCTTTGTGGCTGTTACTGAGCTCCAGAAAGGAGGCCATTTGAATATCACAGTGGCAGAGTTTGTCTATGCAGAAGATCCCCTTCCCACAGAGTTGCGGCTTTAAGAGGGATGGGAAGCCTTATCCACCTCCTCACCTCACAACCCCACAAATTCCTCTCTCTTGAGAGGATGATTCACAGAGACCTCTCAGGGGGACTCTCACAGAATTTATCTGGCCCCCTGCTGTGAGTTTTTCTGTGGAGGGATGCAAACTGGCTCATAGATATAAAGGGCTAAAATGCTTCTTCAGGTGGCAAAGCTGGTGCTAATACAGTTTTCAAGAGGCAGAGGAATGAAAGGGAAAAGGGGTGAATATTTGGGAAGTTGGAAACAGGTGAATAATGTCTTATAAAAATATAATAGTGAGAGATTTAACAAGGAAACTCCTATCAAAGAAACCAGGCAGACACTACACACTAAATTCTAAATATACATATGTAGGACCTAAGCCTGCACTCCTTATTCAGACACATGGAAGTTTTCTCCCAGTAAGATATGTTAGACTGAGTCCACACCTGCAACATTACTCACATTGATAATCACTAAGGGCAAAGTTGTTACTTTCTCAATCACCCGCCTAGGGAGCAAGGGGGTATAGATGCCTCTCAACGTCCTTGCACTGCATACCACAGGGGTGTGCTTCCCTCCTGAGGCCCCACCCTCATCTCCTCTGCAAGGGGGGAATCAGAGAATGAATGATGAGAAAAGGCTTGTCATCACTGCTAAAAAAAAAAAAAAAAAAGCTTTGTTTTTAATCTCAGGGTAACTAATGTACATGAGCTACTTTGAGGTAAAATCATAATGAAGACCCGGCACTTCAATTTACTGTGGGATTAACTTGCCATAGTCAGACTTACACTTCCACCTGTGGTTACCCTTGGTGAATTTACCTCCTGGTAAAACTAATGTGCCTGTGTTTTTACCTCAAACTAGCTCACATTCGTTAGTTATCCTGGGGTTAAAAAAAACCACAGCTTTTTAAGCCCTCAGAGCCACAATTCACAGCACTGTCCCTTACTTAGGGCAGATTGTGAAGTTACAATATGACCCTAAATATTCACCAATAAATACATAAAAGTAATCAGTTGAGACAAGTAGACCATGCTCATTGTAGCACTAGAATGAAGATATAATTTTTCGTCACATCCAGTGTCACTTAGGAAGGATGATATTTCCTGTATATGGGAAACATGCCAGTAAAAGAATTTTCTTGGCAAAGAGACAACATGGAAATGTCCTTTTAAAATCAGTTAATAGCCACAGAACTCTTGAGCTAGCTAGAACCATTTCCTATGCTATGGAAAGAACACTTGAATAAGGTTAGCCAAGACATTTCACCCTCCCCCCCATCTATTTCTGGATATCTTCTTTTGTTCACCCTTTGCTAATTATAGTGGCCTAGCCTAGGTGATATTTATAGTCTTAAAAGATTTGCCTGACTTTCTGAACACTTTATTCATGTATATTTCCTGTGTTTATTGTTGCTTTAGCACATTATTAATTAAATTTATTTGATCCAAGATTTTATTTAGCAACAAACTTTTCAAAGCTACTTTTCCTTCTACAAATGAAAGAGCTGTATTTAGATGTAAACAAAGCATTTTTCTATTTCTGTATTAATAGACAGATTTTTGTTTCTTTCCAAATACAAGAGTGATGATCACTATAGGAATCTCCAGAAACAGAGGAAACAAATATTCCTTTTTTCAGTAATGTGTTTATTCAATGTCTTACCAAACATTTACTTGAACTTTCTTGTACATTGCAATTGTTTTAATTATTGGTACTTTATCAGGTCACAAGTATTCATTATTTTTAAAATATCCATAAGACATACACCTTTCTTTCTTTCTTTCTTTCTTTCTTTCTTTCTTTCTTTCTTTTTCTTTTATGTGCCCTATACTTGTCCTGATAACCTAATAGTAGTGACTCCAGTTGCAACTGCTTACAACCAATATTTAAAATGTGTAAAAAGGGTACATTGGAGTTAAAACTTGTACCATGCCTTTTACCTCTATTGAAATCAATTGGGTTAAGAGAAGTTTTGGAGGAAAGCCTGAGAAAATGATCAATGATTTGCTATTCAATAGGGGCCGCTCCTTGATAGCTAGCATTAACTCAAATTTACCACTGGTCAGAAACAAGGGGAATTGCACTTGTGTGGAATACAAACCTGAACAAGTGGTAGCCTAACTCCTTATCCTACTTATCATATGTTCTCTTGAGTGTGTATCCCCGTTATCTTGCAACTGGGCAGACTTGTCCAAAATGGCTGCTGTGCACGGCAAGATCAGGAGCAGGAAATTCATCCCAAACCACTCCTCAATCTATTCTGAAGCCTTACATATGCCCTTCTCCTGCCTTTGTGCCAAGGTGGAAAATGGAGGGGAGATGGGGGCAAAGGGAATGGGTCACAGTGTGTGAGTGGGGTGAAATTCATCCCTCTGCAGGAGCCCAGCGCTAGGCTTATACACCACCTCAGGCCTACTTAAGTCTAGTTTGGAGGGTTTATGTAGTGCATAGGCCTTGGTTTGGCCTTCTGTACAAGGTTGAATATCATGCGGGGTGCAGAAGCTTGTGCAAGATACAGATTATCTGACAGGACTGCACTTGCCCCTGCCCCCTTTTGCATTGCATAAGATTGACCCTATGCTGTGACCATCAATGAAATGGAAATAGACTTGCTGTCAAACAGCTAGATTTGAGATTTTAATCTGTAAACTAGTTGCTGTTAGGGTAATGCTTCCCTGAAGTATATTGCTTTTGTTCAGCAAATAATTGACTTTTTTTTCCTCCTCATTTCAGGAAGAAGTCATTTCAACAACTAGGCCACAGTTCTATACTCCCTTACTTAGGCAAAATTCCTATTGATGTCAATGGGGGTTATGTCTGAGTGAGGCCTGCATGTCTATTTCTGTTCGACACACAAGGTATTGCAATCCTATATCCTGCTGCCAAGCTGAATTGATAGAGCAGTGCATCAAGAGACTATAAAGTACAAATTTAATGATAGTTTGAGTACTTTTAAAAAAAAATTAGTCATTTTCGCAGAAGTAGAAAATGAAAGAGCCATTTCAAATGAATGTTATGATATGGAAAGCCCACAAGTAAGCAAAATGTACTCGAATTTAGTATTAACTCCTCTTCATTCTCCGAATATAAACGGTGCTTTTTTATCAACAATACTTACTTATAAACCTTAAAACCACTAGAACAAGGTAATTAGACAGGTTTTTCATTAGAAAATCAATCAGAAAACAAACAGAAAGTTAGAACATTCAATTCCCAAGAGCTTTCTTTTAACAAAAATATTTTTTACTATTTGGCTTTTTAAAAACTGCTCATACTAGAAGGTTCAGGGGGAAAGGGAGTAATTAATAGAAGCGAGCAAATAATTGATTTTTCAGTTAAATGGCTGAACAGAAAAAAATCTGAAAAATAATTCAATTTGTTTTGAACTGAAACTAATTTTTTTAAAAGGTCTTTCTTGCCAAAACAAAAAATATTTTTTTTGTTTGGGTCAAATGAAACATTTCCAATGTCGATTTGAAACAACATTATGAAATTGAATGTTGATTCAAACCGATATATCATTTTGAAAATGTTATTTCAAAGCTAAATATCAAATGTCAATACAAAACATTTCAGTTTTTACAACTTTTTTTTTTCAGGTTTCTTTTCTGACTGAAACTAATTGTCAAATTGGACCCAAAGTCATGAATAGTTTTGGTGCCACAGTAAATTAAATATTCACCAGAAGGTTTGCCTGCTTTAGTAATTACATAGCCATGTTATTCATCATACCTCACTGCAGGATTTGTCTTACACCTATGTTAACAGAACAACAAATTTGGATATCGTCATTGTATTAAGTGCTACACTCAAGTTTGGCTGATTGTTTTGTGTTAATAGAGTTAACATTGGGAACAATTACATAGACACTGTAAAGTCCGCTCAGATATAAGTTAATTATCAAAATTATCACACCTCCACCTTGTGTAATGAAGCTATGATGGATTTCACATCAAAAGTGAAACTTGCTCTGTAGAGGTTGTTTTTGCTCCTGAGAAAATAGGTAGAGTAGTTAGCATGAAAAATAATTAAGCAACTGAATTCACTTTCCACTGCATGACTTTACCTCCTGCTTGAGTTTGCACGTAAAGCTGGCAATAATTTGAATGCTCAGAAATTGAGGCTGGGTAATGGAGCAAAGCTTGATGGATTCAATAAATGCCAAAAATAATTTTAAAAATCTAGGGGTCAGATCTTTGGCTAGTGTAAAATGGTACAGCTTCAGTGAAATAAATGGACACATGCCATTTATGGACCAGTAAATGGACCCCAATGAATGATCTGCCCCCTAATTTATATTGACTAAATCTAAGAAATTCAGTCTACATCTTTGTTCCTTCCTGCCTGTGGGGCTTAAACTGATTTTTATAGTGCAATCTTAAAATCAAAGATGGAAAAGACATAGTAAGTCATCTAGTTCACTCCTCTGCATATGTTGAACAGCTCTCTATAGTATACAGCTGTATATTTTGTGCAGACCAGTTTTAAATTACTCAAGCAATGGGACTTTCATCGCTTCCCCTGAGAGACTATTGCATAGTTTGATAGCTCTTGTCATTAGGGAACGTTTCTTGACAGTCAACCTAAATTTTCCATTTCTTAGAATCACTCTATTACTCCTACTGCAGTTAGAACACAGTTCTTCACTGTCCTTGGTGTTTGCTTCATTCAGATACAGCACTTCTATGTGCGTATGTGGTTCCCGAGGTGGTAGTTTGACCAAACTCTGCATATGCAGTTCTTTAAAGTCAGTTTCTCCAATCTCAATTACTACTGCCACTCTTCTCCTAGTTCCCTCCAGTTTGTCAATGTTTTTCTGCCCCATGAATTTAATGCATTATTCTAGGGGTTGCCTCCAAACTGTATGTTAATATACAGAAAGATAATCATCTCCCTACTTGGTAACAACATGTTACCTCTACATATGAAGCATAAAATCACATTGCCTAGTACCAAAGAGGCGAAATCCCCACTCCTTTGAACTTAGTAAGCGTTTTGCCATTGGCATCTATGAGGCCAGGATTTTACCTTAGGTGTAGCAGTTTCTAGGTGCAAATGGTTAAATTAAAGATGCCCTTAAATCTATATTTCCTTGATAGAACTGGATGAGAAAACTTTCAATGTAACTGAAAACAGCCCCCCCCCTAAAAAAATTATTTTCATTGTTTGCAAAAAGCAGGGCATTTTGTTCTCACATAGAACTCTGCAAAGATGAAAGGGATTTTTTACAAGGAGAAACCTCCCACCATGAAACTGTAACATTCCTCTGTGACTGGACAAATCTGTGATTTTTCTCTGGGACTGGAATTTCTTCCTTTTTTCATGGTTATAAAAGTTGTGTCATTTAACAGAGAATGAAATTGCACCCTACATCAGCACAGCAAATAATAGTCCAAATAATAGTCTGGAAGATTGTGGACCATAACATATCCTTCTCTAGCAGCACCCAGTACAAGGGCCATGGAGGTGGTGAGTGCTGCCTCAGTGGCACACCCCAACATCTGTGTGTGAAATGGGGAGGTGGTGGGTGCTGAAGTTATGTCTCCCTACCCGCCCTATGGTTCTTTAGTAGATAACTTGATGCTGACCTAGTCAGCATCAAACTTAATGCAGCTTTCCACCTCCATGAGGAGGAACATTCCCCAGCTGGGAAAATCTGGGTTGAGAAGCAGTAGAATGTACTCTTGAGGGGAGTACCATTCTCTCCTCAATTTTATTCAGTGGAGCAGATTTTCAAAGGTATTTGGGAGCCTAAAGATGAAGAGAGATGCTACTGGGATTTTTCAGAAGCACCTAAGCAGGCTCAATAAAAACAAAGGAAACTAGGCACCTAACCTGCCTACCTGTTATTGAAAACTGTACTAGGTGCCTATCTGCATCTTTAGGCACCTAAATACCTTTGAAAATCTGGCCCAATATTCATTGCAGCCCATTTTCTGATCAAGGGCCCAATCCTAGCTTGGATTGACTTTGATATTGTTTTTGGTTGACCAAAGCCTACAGAATGAGGTCCCTAAAGAGCAGCATCTTTTCATTCTAATCTGGATGGGTAAATGTCTCCCCTGTAACAGTTCAAAGTTCAGTGCAAATAGTTGCCTTGAGCTTCTGATTTTGCACCTCGGTTTTGAAAGGGAAAGTTAAACAAATAGAAATTCTGAAATTCCTTTACATGTCACGTTTCCAGCTAATTGCTGTACTGTGTGTCTTTGCTTATCACATCAGACTCCAGTTCTAGGGTGGACTGGATGCCTCATGGCATCATCAGTAGTTCAAGTCCTGCTCAGTTCATAAATGACTAAACATCATTATCACCTGTTGGCTAATCACTAAGGTGGGTTGGTGAGTCTGTCTACTCTAGTGGAAAGCGTCTACCTCAAACATACCCCCTTAAGTGGCATGTTTGTGGGCTGCCTCAGCACAAGCCCGGCAGTAATTGGGCATGGAAGATCTGCTTTCTTATCACCCCAAGAAGGCTTGGGATCAGGACTGAATATAGTGTTCAAGAAGGATGTCGGAATGATGGCCCTAGATACTGAAATCCTGTATTTACCCTTAGAACAGATACAGCAAAGACAGTGGCAAAGTAAACTTCCACACACACCTCTCTGACTGAGAAGGCTCACCTGTAGATGGTGTGTGTAGCTTAGTCTCTATGCTCCATCAATCCTTGTCCTCTCTCGAGGCTTTTCCTTTTGTAATATTGATTTTACCACTGCCTTCCAAGTCTTCTCAGATAAAAATGTCAGTATGAACAATTGTTTTTCATCAAAGTACACTCAGCATTTGTCAATTTAAAGTTTTTTTTAAATAAGTAATTCTTTTGGTTGTACAAGATTAATACTTTCACCCAATATTTCTTCCACACAGTTTGAGAAATAGACTAAGAATGACGGCAATTCCTATTTCCATATCATGGAATACATTTCCTAAGCTTGACCAGAAATCCACGACTATACATGACAGCACGTTAACTAGCTAATATAACCATTGATACTAAGGGAAATCCTAAACTTAAATGTTTTAAACAGCAGATCTGTTCTCTCCTTATTTGCTCTGGAAGATCCCTGATTGAAAGAACACTGCAAAAGATTCCTTTCATCAGCTCTGTTAGTTACATTTCCTGCTTTGATAAATGTAAGTACAAAAAAAATCTAAAGCACTTCAAGCTACCCAGTTGCATTTGATTAGTTAGGCTGAATAATGTAACAGTCTTCCAGCACCCAAAGGAAAACTTTTTGAGTTCCACTGCTAATATTTTTCTCCACAAACATAGCTTTCCTACTCTATAATTATCTCATAAGAGATGACTTAATATTTCCTGAACTTCTGTAATTCAATTCCCTCTTTTTTATGGGTTCTGTTTTGGGATGTTTGATTTATTTGTTTGGAATTAGAAATTTGGAATTAAAGGTGATGTATGAAGTATTGTCTGTAATGATTTTCGATGGAAGATGTAGCCCAGTAATTTTGTTGATTCTGTCCACACTATACTTTGTACCACACTTAGAACCCATTTTAGTTTCTGCTAATTGAAACTGATGGTGAGCATGGGATCTAAATTTATTTAAATGGCTTTTGCCCAATTGCCATCTGTCTCTGCTACCAGGGTAAACAAATTTCAAAGTGTTTATATAGCAGAAGTAGAAGAGTAGACTGGGTCCTATGGAACATAAATTGTCAAGCCATTGTTTCTTAGGGTATGTCTACACTGCGAGCCGGATCGGTGGGTAGTGATCGATCTATCGGGGATCGATGTATCACGTCTCATCTAGATGCGATACACTGATCCACGAACGCGCTCCCCATCGACTCCGGAACTCCACCAGGGCAAGAGACGGAAGCGGAGTCGACGGGGGAGCGGTGGCTGTCGATCCCATGCTGCAAGGATGCGAAGTAAGTCAGTCTAAGATACGTTGACTTCAGCTACGCTATTCTCGTAGCTGAAGTTGTGTATCTTAGATCGATTTCCCTCCCCGGCCCAGTGTAGACCAGGCCTTAGAGAATTTAAAACCTTGGAAGAAATATAATTTAAGGCAAAGGCCAAATGCAGTTGTGGTGCAAGTGTGGGCAACTTCACTGACTTAGATGAAATTAGACCCACTTACAGCAAGGAGGATTCTGGCTCTGAACTGATACGGTCAGAAATCACTGGATTGTCCAACTCAGTCTACAAACTCTGGATCCATGGTTGTACAGGAATAAAGGGCACAGTATCCTTAACCCAGCTCTGTGCTGCCCTGACCAAGCCTGAAGACAGTAATATATTAGAAAATGGACCGGCACCTTGTCCAACAGTACAAAGCCACTTACGGGAAGGCCCTCCATAAATCTGGTTTTCCCTTTTCCCCTGCACAGGAGAAACAAAGAATCCTATAGCCCCAAGTGAGCATTAACTCCAATGGAGTTGCCACACAAAAGTTGAAGAAGTCCAAAAACATTGCTAGAGGAATTAAATAAGAAAGCAGCTTCTGGACAGCCCTCTTGGGGGTCTCTCCTATACCAGCCAGGAAGGGAGAAAAGAACTTTGCCCTAATAAATGTGTCCTCTCAATGTTTTAAAACTGGGTATGTTCCAGTTTACCATTCCAACTTTAAATTGCATGCTCACCTTGTAAAGATCTTACTTCCGCACTATTATCCTGTCTTGACTACATTACCAAACTGTCATCAACATAATTAAAATGATCATCTTAATGACAAAGAGGTATGGGGGGGACGACTTACCCTGTTGTGACAACAATACATAGAATCATAGAATATCAGGGTTGGAAGGGACCTCAGGAGGTCATCTAGTACAACCCCCTGCTCAAAGCAGGACCAATCCCCAACTAAATCATCCCAGCCAGGACTTTGTCAAGCCTGACCTTAAAAACCTCTAAAGACAGAGATTCTACCACCTCCCTAGGTAACATATTCCAGTGCTTCAAATCCATTTTGTCCAATTTACCAGGAAGAACACAGCAATAGCAAAACAATAGCACTTGCAACCAGTTTCCTGAAACCTGTGGCTCCTAAGTCACAGAACACTACTTCTGCCCAGTTGCCTAAATGTTACAGTTTTAAGAAGATTAATTTGAGCTCCCTTGGTCCTACATTTTTTCTTGCACCCTAATGATAAAGGCATTTTACAATAGTAACAAACAAACATACATATGCTAATTAGGGTTACAGTCTCATTTTGCTGTGGAGGGAGTTATGCATCCCAAACTCTGACAACTAGAAGAGGCAAAGAGTGTAATGAGACAGTGGTTGAAGCTCTTCTCATATCAGCCCCTACTCCTCAAAGGTCAATTAAGTGACATATTAATATAATTTCTTTCCAGCAGTTTAATGAAGGAAAAGCAATGTAAAACAGGAGAAAATGGAGCACTACTTAAAGTCACAAAGAGAAGCATCCTGGACAAGGAGAGGGGATTTATGTAAATGTGGCGTTGTATACTTTGTGTAAGTGTGGTTTACATGCCAGAATCCTCCTTGCTGTAAGTTGGTGTAATTTCATCTAAGTCAGTGAAGCTGCCCACACTTGCAACCATTTGCTAAATGACCTCACCACACATTAAATGGTAGGAGCCGTTGTCTGGATTATAGGAAAAATGTGCAACTTGTGGAGCTGGGGGACTACTTAGATCCACCCTGGTGCAGGAAAAGTCCTGTCTAACCTGGACCAGGCAGAGATGCACCAACCCCACACATACCCCTCTCCTCCTGGAAGTAGTTAAATGCCAGGTTTTGTCATGATCTGCTGTGGTCATTATGCTAGTTACTCCTTTCTCAAAGGACTGGGAAGGACTTTTTCCCTCACTGCCAGATTGGCTTAGGCAAGGTGGGTTGTTTTCTTCTTCCTACAGGAGGATGGGGGCTTAGTTGGGGTGGACATGAAACAGAGGTTAGGCTATGATGTCACAACTTATTATGTAAACGTGAGGTGGATATCCGCTGCAGGTACTCCATAGGGAAGGGATACAGCGTTCAGATAACATGGATTGGTAAATAATTTAAAGGAGATATTCTTTAAAGGAGAGGAAACGGGTTTTGGGACTCCTATGACTGGTACAGCTGGCAGCCAACTTCTCCTCCTTAATAGCCTCCCCTTTAACTATTTTTGAGGTGGGTGGGGGGCCCAGCAGAAGTTGTCTGGGGACCAGAATGAGTAAAGGGGAGGACTGACATCACCCCCTAACCTTTAGTATATGTAAATGATTATGGGATTACCTGCGCTATATGCTTTTACGTGCTGTGTACTCCCTAACATTTAGGAATAAAGTTGCGGCCTTATTAAACCACATCCAGTGCCTCCTGTTCTTCTGGCATAGCTGGATAATGGGATTTTGTGTCCATATAGTATTTTGACCTATAATATCCACTCTCCAAATTATTGGAAAAAGTTGAGATAAACATTACATCCTTGCCTTTTAGGTACTACCAACCTCAGTTAATTTTCGGAGCCCAGGGCCCTTGCTACTTTCCTGGATATTATGCCGCAGCATAATCAGGACTGCATCAAGATGAAAGCAATTTGATGGCTACTGGCTCATGGAAGTGTTACTGTCTTCCTGAGTTATGCAGCAACAGAGGCTGTTCCCCATTATGGAGCAGAGAATACGTTAGCTTTGATAGCAGTTGGTGAATTCTTCTGTGGTTGACTAACATTTTGATCAGGGAAGATGGAGGCCACTGGAACTTGGGGCTATGCAGTCTTTTGACCGAAGAAACTCTTGCAATGTTTTCTTTTTAGCCTTGCAAAGACCTTTCTCTTGGATAGCACAGCCTGCTACACAGCCATCATCTAGGGCTACACAAAAGATATATTTATGTTTGAGATATTAGCAAGATGTTGAAATCAGTTTCCAGACTCCAGCTAGTCATCTGGAGCTAGATTTTGACATCCATATTCCCTGATGCATAGTACTTTACTTCACGAGTGGTTCCATTAATTTCAGATAGGGCAACTTTCAGAATAAGGTGCCACTCATTGTAAAACTGGCAGAATCTGGCCCTTAATAAGTAAGATTAACAGTCTTAAAATATTACATTTTCTTAATATCATTTCACTACCAAGCTTGAAAAGTATTTGTTATGCATACTTTATAGCTTATTGCTGCAAATGATAATGAACATCATTTGAAGACTCTAATTACTCCCTTCTCTCTTTCTCCAACATGAAAAGGATGATCCCCAGAATTTAACTCATACATGGATTGAAAAGATCTTTAACGTCATTCCAAAGATGTGAAGAGTCCAGTACAATGCAAAGAGGGTGCTACAATCAGAGGCGGCTCCAGGCACCAGCACGCCAAGCATGTGCCTGGGGCAGCAAGCCACGGGGGGTGCTCTGCCGGTTGCCGCGAGGGTGGCAGGCAGGTTGCCTTCGGCGGCATGCCTGTGGAGGGTCCGCTGGTCCCGTGGCTTTGGCAGACCTCCCACAGGTGTGCCTCCGAATCTGTGGGACCGGGAACCTCCCGCAGGCAAGCTGCCAAAGGCAGCCTGCCTGCCGTGCTTGGGGCAGCAAAATACCTAGAGCCGCCCCTGGCTACAATATATCATTTAACTGACCTTTGAGGAGCAGGGTCCAAAATGAGGAGTTTAATCTATGTATTGTCACAACAGGGTAAGTCTCTCTCACTCTTTTTTTTTTCCTGGTGTAAGTCTACTACTCTAGTGGTAGGTGTTTCCTGTTTTATGTATGAAATGGACCACAAAAGAGAAGTTTGCATTTTGATAGAACAGATATGCTCAGAGGAAGATGATCATGAATAAACTGAATGGAAATTTCAAGACATAACCATTTTAAAAGTAAATATGCATTTATTATCATGTGAGGTTATTTTAAACTAATAATCATAAAGGGAAAACTTAAAATAATGAACAAACTTCAGTGCCATTTCCCAAAGGATGAGCTAAGACAGCAATTTGTCATCATGTCTCCTTTTCAGTCCCCAGAGTTAAAGGATATTTAAGCTTTCTGGCTCCAAATCGGTAGGGTTGGGACAAAAGAAAAGGTTCCTTCTTTCTCGTGCATTGAAGAGATGAGCATGTAACAATGGGTTTGGAAGGAACTGAATGGCTTGCTAACAACCTGTTTAGTAATTTTCACCCATTTGTGTAAGATGTGATCTATATGCATCGGATCATTATGAATTTACTAGCCACTATTTATGCAGATTTTTTTGTTTCATCATTTGTGATTCACTCATCCAAGGGAAACTCTTATTCCCAGACCTCTTTTTATGCACCTGTCTAACCTGCAATGGATCTTCAAGATTCATACTTTAAACTTGGAGAAGTAGGAATAATAAGAGATACATTTTCTTATTCTTATACATCTCATGCTTCTCAGCTGTGAGTATTGGTCTGAATCAGTTGAGAATGGCAAGACTAGGGCTAGTTCATTTGGCGATTTAGTCCCTCTTTCCCCACAAGTGCCTCCCACTGCCATACTGCACTTGAGTTCTTCAAATCATATCCACAGGCCAAATATGCTTCCTTCTGTATTCATGCTCTGTGGAGCATTCTGAGATGTCTGCTCCTCTTGCACTGACCAGGAGTGGACACCTGAAACTGATGCAAGAGGTGATAGGGACAGGGGGCCTGGGAAGGAGCCACACTCAGATGGGGATATAAGTCCTACTTTAGTGTTGTTTCTCTCATCTTCTAGCAGCAAAGGGATATGCTGTTGTCTTTCACTCTAGGACCTGATCCAGTGAAGTGCTGAGCACCTACAACTCCCACTGAAGTCACTGGGAGTTGAACATGCTCAACATTTTGCGGGACTTGGGCCATAAAATCCATCAGGTGTGGAGTG
Organism: Mauremys reevesii; assembly: GCF_016161935.1. Classification (NCBI taxonomy): domain Eukaryota; kingdom Metazoa; phylum Chordata; order Testudines; family Geoemydidae; genus Mauremys; species Mauremys reevesii. The sequence goes on along the minus strand of NC_052630.1, from coordinate 66,565,992 downwards.
ATTTCCTATATGTGCTGGTGTGCTTCATTATCTTGTGATTTTTCCAGGGATGCTCTGTGGTTTAGTAGCTCATTGTCCAAGAGGAAGATCTCTGTCAGCAGATATTAAACTGTCTGAAGTATAAGGTCCTATGATGTAAAAGGTACAAATATTAAGATGAAAAAAGTGCCTTTAAAAAGCCTATTTTAAAAAATCTGCTTGCTGGATACAGAATGTACGTAGTCCCCATACTTCTATAGCCTGGAAAAGTTGGTTCTCTCTTGTATGGAACAAGTTTCTGCATCTTGTGTGGTTACTATAGTGGATGGAAGGGATAAAGAGACTCTACAAGGCTGATGCTGGAGGTAATGGCTGTCTCCTATAACTGTCCTCACTACAGCCATCTGAGTGGTTAGTCTTCATACACACTGGGTTTTGGGACAACAAAAGATGAATGTTTAAGGAACATCTGTTAAAGATGTTTTCAGATTATCATTTCATCACATAACTCCATAATAATTTTAGGCCAGGTCCTGCCATTTTTACTCACATTGAGTACTATCTTACTCTGTGAATAGTCTCAGTGATTTCATTGGGTATTCCTCAATGTAAGAGCAGCAGGGTCTGGTCCTTTATAAATAAACTTGACTTTTAGGAAATGGTTTGCTAAAAGTTTATTGTTTCTGCATTTTATAGAAACTTCAAAATATTTAAAACAGAGCATAAGGCTTATTATAAAATCTTAAATAATTTATATTTGCAAATAAATCAGATGAAATTAGACATTTATTTTCCCTTTTTAAATCACCTTCCCTCTAAATGATCTTCCTTATCATTCAGTCTGAGTATGCAAGACTCCTGGAGACAACCTCATGAATGGAGTGGGAACAGACGTCTGAGGTCAGAGCCACCCATACTCCAGTTGCCTGGGTAGTACAATGATGTTCCCTTAGCTTCCTTTGAACTGGCCTTCAGAAATCACTCCAAATGTGTCTTAGCATCATCATGCTTGTAACAGCCAACAACTCTGATGCAGCGAGCATCCTATTCTGTACCTGTGCCTTTTTTAACAGGGTCCCCTTTCAGTGCTCCTGATTCACAAGGGAGGTTTCAGTGCTCAGGGAAACTCTGCAGCAGCAGTTCTATTAGCATATTGGATTACCTTCCCTTGGCTACAGAGTAAGCCTGTGAGGAACCAATGACTGTCACAAGGCTGGACAACAAATGATGTTGAAGGAACAGCATCTCCCTGAGTAGCAGAAGGAAATGCAGAAACAGGCACTAGAGCAGGAAGTTTCAGAGGTGGATTTCAATGCGTCTTCTCATTTGGGGACAGAAAGAGACCATTTGTTCATTCCAAAATTATCCCCCTATTAAGCTAGTGGTTATAGAATGCTCTTGTTTACCCCCCTAACATTCTGGGCCTGATGTTCCCCCCCTCCCTCCCCAAATCCCCAGTCCTTCTATGCCAGACCAATTGCACAACAGGGCCATAAAGCTGCCCTAACAAATCAACTGGGGAATTCCTGGATGTGAGGGAATTCCTGGCTATCATAGAGCTGTCATTCATGTCTGAGGGTGTGTTAGGGGTTCCAGTTGTTTAGTGCTCCAGCAAACTTTGGCCTGAGGAACAGCTTCTCTAAGGGGCTGTTGCAGCCAGCATGGGTTAAAGCAGTCCATTGGTACCTCTAGGATCAGGGGCGTGCAAAGGAGAACTTAAGCCACCTTTGCTTGCTCTTCATCAGGTCCTATGATCCAGTAGTACACAGTAATTTTGGGGCTGTATATATATATATAAGTGTATAAAGTGTTTTTTTCCCCATATGTAACCACAGTAACAGGACCAATTAGGTAAATGCTACCTATAGTGGTGTAACTTGCATACAATATACTCAATGGATATATTCAGAAGAGTAAATGATTTGTGATCAGAGGGAGAGAGAGAGAGAGAGATGCATTAAATATCAAAAAGTCTGAATAGCGCCTAGTCTTTCTGATATCCCACATAACAGGCTAAAATAGCAAAATCAATTGAAAGTTTATTCTCATAATAGTAAACCTACATGAAGCTGAAATAAAGTAAGCAAGTGTGATGCATTTTAACAAAACAAATCATATTTTCTTGCTTAAGAACATGTATCTAAAATAATATGAGCTTTTTACTTACCTTAAGTTCTCTAAAAAAGATGCTACTCCTTGCCCACTCAACAATGGAGAAGAGGGTTTGGTCAGCCATTTTACACATAAGCCCAAATGTGTTGAGCTTTTCATGTTTGCTTCTGTTAGCTTGCTCCTGCTGCAAATATGCCATGATCTTAGCCTGGACTTGTGGCTCATCTGGCTCGCACTTCAAGAGTTCCAATATCAGATGTGGAATACTTGCTGGTGAGCTTGTCTGATAACTATCCATGTATGAGTAGCCCATTATTGACTCTGGAGAGCTAGTGTAAGGGTCAGGGTACTCAGACTTGATAGCGCGGCTTGGAAAGTGGCCATAGGTTTGGTAACCTTGTAGGCTGCCATGAGGCGGCATTGTCATGCTAATTGGAGATGTTACAAAGGGACTTCTGTCATAGTCTGTAGGAGGCAAGGCAGTGTGGTTCAGAGGTAGGCCTTTGGAAGCAGAGTGGATATTCTGGATTGCAGAGGATATTGTCAGGTCAGTGGGCATTGCTTGGATCACTTGAGTCATGGCTTCCAGTTTAAGTCCATTTGCTCGGATAAGAGCTTTCTTCTGCTGCTTCAGTGCCCTGTCTCTCTTGTACATTGGTCCAAATTTGTTTCGACCCCCACGCATTCGGTCAGCTCTCACAGCTGTTGGGGAAAAGAGAAGGAAGTAAGATAGTCATTAAAACTTAAGCAGATAATATTCTTGAGTTGAACACACGTTTAGGGAAGAGTGGCAAGACAGCAGCACTCCCTTACTTGACTTTGATCAAAACAGCACAATGATTCCAAAAGGAAAAAAAAATTGTTTGATGTAATGAATTTTAATTGTCTTAGTTACCTATTGGACAAATATTCTTAACATGTATGAACTCATTGTTTAGGTCATTTAAGATGTAATAATTAGGGACAAACAGTGGTTGGCTGCAGAAATTTCACAGCTCATGAGATAAAATGTGATTCCTGTTGAGATCTCATAATTTTTTTTAACTGCACCACGGTAGCATTAGGAAAAAATGGCTTCTCTCCAGAACTCATCTGAGAAGTATCCTGAGGGCCATGTAATCTCATGATAATCATTCCATTACTGCATACCACCACTATAAAAAATTGTCTGAAATGTAAGCTGTAAAATGCTCAATAGGCATAAAGATGAATCTGGTTTCTTTAGCAAAAATTAAAGATTATTTCCTTTATGGATATTGTTGCAAATGTTTAAGGAACATTCCTCATTTTCTAGAGATGTTTTCAAATGCAATTTGAATAGGCATAGAGAAAGCTGCCTATTTGCCATAGTCCACATAGAAGGCTGAACTGACTCAGAAACTATTGACAATGTTATAGCTTGTAATATCTCTGGAATTAGAAATAATTAAAACAACAGCTTCAACAGCTGCCTCGGGAATCATATTGGTGGTCTTTGTCACAGCAGTATGTGTCACTATGGCATATATCTAACGGACTAGTGAGTAGTTCTCGCCAAGCCCACCTTGCCCAATGGCAATTAGATAGAAACAGGAACCTTTGACAGCTTGGTGACATGTTGAGACTGCTGAGATTGCTGGAGGTTAAGTTCTTGAGCTTTTTATCTTAGGGATTAGTGTAACATTAAAAATTTATTATGAATCCTAGGTACACAATACTGTAAATTATCATGAAGACTTTAACAATTAATGATTTTTGGTATACACAGTAATTTATGAACTAGAATTCAAGTCCATATATCACTATCAGGGAAATACATACATAAATGTTACAGGCATTTACAATTATGAAAGCATGTGTTCTCCCAATTTTCCAGATAGAGAAAGAGAAGTTGTACAGATGTGACAGAAGGATATAAAGATAAATCTTTTACACTCTCTCTCTCTCTCTCTCTCGGTTTTAGTTAATGCTGTAATTCAAGCATTTTTTGCTGTTAACACTATCCCTTATGCAGAAAACTGAAAAGTCGTATACACTATTTTGCTGATAAATGTAACATATATATTAGCATCCTTCTCAAAACATGCTGCACATTATAGGTCAAATTCCACCCTGAGATACTTTGATTTCAGTAGGAGTTGCACAAAAGTGAGTTGTATGTAATCATATGAGAACAGAATATGGCCCTGTATGATTATCTGTAATTAAAAAGTTAGAAATAGCAGTTTAGCAATATATTTTCAACATGCTGATAAATGTCCATACTGACAAAAACATTCCAAATGACTTGTTATTTTACCACTAGTTTTCAAAGGGATATACTGCAACCCAAGATGTTCAGCTCAGTGTAATATACCAGTTTTATCTGTGCACTGTGGAGAAATGTAATGAGTGTTGTATTTACTAAATTGTGTGATGCTGTCTGTATATTTGAATGCATATTTGCATTTATATCTACATATTTCCATTGTAATACTGGCATGATCCTGCAATCTTAACTTAGGCAAAACTTATTCATTACAATGAGAGTTTTGCATGAGTACAGAATGTTCAATTCTGATCCCGCATTTTTTACTCAGGCAAAATTCCTATTGAATGTAGAATCTGGGCCTAAGTGTAAATGATATGTTAGAATGTGTTATGTTGAACTGTCAAGATTCTCTTACTAGCCTCTTAACAGTAATTTTGCATTCTGTTATTTCAATAGACTCTTGTAGCATTACCATTCTTCTCTGTATGTGAATGATCTTTCTGAACTCTGAAACCCCACTCTAATATCTCATATTTCCTTTAAATTTTTCAAGAAATCTCATTGTGAAAGTATACCTATTCATAATAGCTTTACGGCATATTTTGAGAGATTATTTTACCCATATTTTTCGCTCAATTCTTCAGTCACTCTGTGTACTGAACTCCCATTGATGTCAGTTGCAATTTTGCATGAGGAAAGACTCTTAATTTTTCTTTATTTCACATTTTCTTTAAGATTGATATTGCAAAGCAAAACCACATCAAAACCAAAATACTATATAAAATATATATAAAATAAAATCATGCCTGATACGAAAGACCAGAAATTAGTTGCAATTATTAATTCACCATTCTGAGAACTGATGATGTATTCTGTTTTTATTCTGAATTAATTCTGTTTGTTCTATAAAGTTTAAAAAGTAATTTCCATGCTATTCTTACTTTTTCATCCAGGTACCCTTAAACACATCAAACTATGTATAAATCAGAGGTTTTCAATTTTTTTCTTGTGGTAATAACTAGCTTTAACTTATAATTGACCTGCTATTACTTATGAATAGAGTAAAAATATCCCTTATTTAAAACATACAAATAGCAGCATATGAGAAGTTACCAGCAAGTATTTTTAAATGGATATGGTAAATGATGTGCAACATAATTTGTATAAAACTAAAATTTATGTAATATTTTCAATAGTTTGTATAGATTATAAATATACAATAACAGTAATAATTCTTACCTTCTAACTTCATTCCAACACTTAGACATTTTTGAAATCGACAGTAAGGGCAACGCTTTCTCTGTGTTTTGTCAATCTGACAGTTCTGATTTTCTATACACGTGTACCTTTTGTTATTCTGGACCGTTCGTTTAAAGAATCCCTGTATGATAGATAAAGAGTCAGCCCGTTTCACATTAACAGTAGGTTTCAGCATTTTATTTTATGGAAATCATTGTCAGATACTTGTCATATACCACTCAAGCACTTATGAGGTTACATGGCTTATTTTAGATTTCAGCAAGATATACCCTGGAGAAAACTGCTAGACTGTAGAGGAGTTTTTCTGGTATTAGTACGGCATTTTTTGTAGACTTACGTCAAAGATTGGTGAGATTTGCCTGTACACGACTGCATCCCTAACAATGGGACCATAAACACTGATGCTGACCAGTATCTCTTTTGTCTGCTCTTTAACATTTGTAAAATGACTGATGTCTGCCTTTTTAAAGTAATCTTATATGGAATAAATTAGAACACTTGCAAAATGTAATAGAAACATAAGATACATCTGCCCTTTGTATATTGTTATGGTGTATATCAGAGGCATAATAAATATTTGACATTCATTGTCTAGATACAAATTTTTAAAAACAAAAATGTGATTTTCTGGGTTTATTCTGCTTGCCATACAGTGAAATGTTTAAAATTGCATTGTTCTGGTGTAGAGGGTAAGAGATTCTGCTTTTAGAAAACTGATTTAAATGGTTGTCTATAACTTTAAAAGGTTTATTCATGACAAATTATTGAATTCACTTACATGGCTCAACTATATTTAATAGTTGGTTTAATTAGATATGGATTTAGTTTCCAAATATGTGCACAAGATAAATTACATGTGTGAATATTCTTTATTTAATATATCACAAGAAATTATTTGCTTGACTTTAATTGTGTACATGTTCAAGTAAATACTAAAATAAAATACTTTGTAGGAAAAATAAGCATGAAGTTGTGATGACAACAGAAATTTACATTTTTATATTGAAAGAGAAAAACTTTGAAACAGTGGCATTAGATTTTGTAAAGTTGAAATGTATTGAGGATACTAGCTTGTCACTTTATCCTACAGGAACAATAATACTCTAAATGTACATAAATCACCTAAAATCAATACTGGGTTCGCTTAGGACTGAAAGTCTTTCTACAACTCTATCACTTCACAACAACAAAATATTTAAAAGCAGTGGACACAGCCATACAACAAAACAATCTAACTTGTTTTTTTTTTCCATTTGGGCAAATGAGGTTTTTCAAAAATTTGGGTGTGAATCTAATAATAAATGGAATCAGAAAGAAGCCAAACTACACACCCCTGTTTATTTTTACCAGCATTTTCCTTTAACATTTTAAAATATTTTAAACTATTTTGATTTGTTTTCTATTAAGTAATTTGTACTAAACCTTGCAGCTTTCACAGGTGAGAAGTCCATAATGGTAACCAGACACTTTATCTCCACAAACTGGACACAGTTCTTCCAGGTCTTCATCGTAAGAGTAATTCACCATTTTAAACTGAGACACTGGAAAAAAACAGAAATAACACATTCAATGAGTATTTACATAAGTAGTTCAAAAATGTTTTCCTCAGCTCCAACTATTAGACATTAATTCTGACCTGAGGAAACAATCCATTAGAGAAACGTCTTCTGCAAATTAAATTTAAAAAAAAACTTGAAAAAAATCAAAACAAACTCACCACCACAACTCACACTGAAACATGGAATTTTTAATTCAACAGCAAAACAATATGAACTCTTCACAAGTAAAAAAAAGTATAAGCTTCAGAGTTTTGTGTTGTGAGAAAAAATTCTAGTTATTCAGAATTCCAGTGCTCTTCAACCATCTACAGTCCATTGAACCAGAAACTACATTAAATAATTTAATTTCACCACTTATCAGGAAAGTGATTAAAAAAGTCAGAACCAAAATTGACAAGGTTAAATCTCACTGATGTATGTAAAATACTAGGTTTGCTTCCTTTAAAGTTTAGTTAAAATAATACCAATTTGTAAATATTTACTTTAAACTTGAAACCCACATAACCAGCACTCTCCTAGTGTGTTGAATGTAAATTACTTACAGTACCAAGTTAAAATGCTGTCCTGACACTCAAAACCTTGATTCTGATCAGCAGCCCATCTTTAACAAAAACTTGCTTCCTGTAATACCTAAATCGATCAGTTTTAATATTAAAAGTTCAAATTGCTTATTTGTTCCCATTTTATTTACTTTTGCCTCCAAACATTTTTAAACCCCAGAAACTAGAGAACAGTAAAGAAGGAGACAAGCAGAAGGCACTGGGATTGTTTTTTGAAGAGATGGGGTGGTAAAGTACCTAAACCTAATTAATTTTATATAATCGCCATGCTAAATTAAGCCCAAATCAAACCACAACGATCCAGGATTAAGGTCCTAGGCGCAAGTAACCAACTTCCTCGGACAAAAGTAATCAGTGTTTGCGGGAGATCTAAAAGATGTACAGAATGTAAACAGGAAACGCTGCAGTTCTTATGTCCTGATTTTCCCAAATATCCCTGTGCAATTTAGACAAAACCTTGAAGGAAAAAACCTGTCTGCCATTCTGAGGAAAGGCAGAGGAGGAGCTGGGAGATGAGGGGGTGCAAAAGAACCTGAATGAAAGAGAGAGAGAATTGATCTAGATTCACCCCACAACCAGCTCAGTCAGCAGGTCTGATTATCCCCCCCCCCCAAATAACAACAACCCACCCTCACCGCAGAGCCAATTTCCTTCCCTTTTCCTGCTGCAAAATAGACCAGGCAGCTGACGGTTTGTAATGTAATCAGTTATCTCTGTAAGGGGGTGACGGACACAGCAGCGGCAGAAGTTATGATTTTCTTCCCCTAGAATCAAACAGCTGTCACGTTTTTGAGTCATCTAATCGAGTTACATCTAAGTAGTTGTATCACGGGAGAGAGCTCCCAGAAAGCGGCTAAGCATGCCTTGGAGTTAAGAGTCTCTGGGTTAAGAAAAAGATGTGCTAAGACTTGAGTAACTAACAGCAGCCGTGTCCCCTAAGGAAAGAACCCCGCAGGCTCTGTGGGAACTAGAGAGGGACCTGGAGTGAAATTAACACAGCGTGAAATAGCCGAGGGAAAATATTTTCAGAACGACTTCTTCACGGTTTATGAATCAGGGCCAATCTGATCAGAGAGCAGAATGTGTGTTACACACTATGGGCTCTCTCCAGCTACCATCTCCACGCTTGTTGATTTCTTTTATATACCTGACCTTAGGTGGACGATCCTTTAACTAAGATTAAAGAGCGGATGAATGGAGTTTCTCTGCTCACTGTATACACGCAAGAAATACACAAGGGGAGAGAGAGAACGACCAGTCCCTTCCTTCTCATCACGTTGCCTGTGCTGCAGGGGCCGAAGCAAGAACAAAGTTCCCGGTTGTCACAAGAAAAAATAAATGGACAAAGGGGTCAGTACGGAAAACAAGGATTTTCCCCAAGCACTGTCCGGGAGCGTTGCAGGATAACACAGTGTTGAGCGGGACACAGCCAAAGAAAAAGAAAGTCTGAATTACCCTGACACCCCCACTCCCCTTACAACTTCTGCGTCCCATTAGTCTCAAGATAGAAAAGGGGCCCCTGAAGACCAATTTAGGCTGAAACAAGCGACCGGTAGAGAAGTTTCTGCTAAAGGGTCGCCCCGAGCCCTCAACCTGGAGTTGAGCTTCTGGAGTTGAGCAGCACATTGTGCTAAAATGGGGCTTTTCTACAGTGACCCAGGTGTCTCCGGCCAGCTAGCCCCACCAGGCACCTGGGCCGAGAGGCTGTGGAGATGGGATACAGCCAATCCCCAGCACTTAGGGGATCCTCTCTGCTCCTCCATTTAGTGGAGTGAATGGGGTGCAACTCCAGCGCTGCTGCCGAATCTCTCTGACATAACGAAAGCCCCCTGCCTTTAGCATGGCAAGTAAGGATCACCTTTAGCTGAGCGCGGGAGCGAGCTGAGAAACACTGGTTCCCGTGCCGCTAACAGCCGCTTCCCTGAGACAGAGTTCAAATCTCCTGTCCCGAGCTCAAAATAAACGCAGGTTGAAGCGAAAGTCTCTGAGTTTCAGACAGAAAGTTTCCAGCTCCGCTCTGGACTTAGGACTTTAAAAGATCCCTCCTGCTAAGCTATGGTACCCCAGCGACTCAGCTCCAGCGCCTGCATTCTCTGGCCAGCAAGCAATGAAATTCAGAGGCATAAATACACGGTACCGTCAGTTTCAGGACTTGCTGAAGCAAAGTTTCTCATCGCATCTGGTTGATCACCTGTGTTATTTGCACTGAAAGACAAGCTGCGCTTATTACCACACTTACTCTCACACAAAGCCATAAATGCAATTAGCAAACCGACAGGAACAGCCCTGCAAACGACCGCTAATAAAGCAGCAGTATGGCTAAAACCCCCCTTGGAAATGGTCCGTCGAGTCTATGCCAGGTAAAGTTGTAAAGAGGTGGCGAGGGCTATTTCGAGAGCAGAGACAGAATCTGGGTCGTGCAAAGGGCGAGTATGGAATTGCTGCAGGGATTTTCCTGATGTCACCCCCTCGTTTGCTTGAGATAAACTTCGAAGCGAGCCAGAATCTGGAGCTGCCTTTCTTTTTTTTTTCTTTAAATAAAACGCGTTTAAAATAGAGCCAGTGGGATGGATATGTTTTCTTGCGAGCAATCAAGAGCTAGGAAAATAAAGGGGACCTGCCAGTTCCCGCTCCCATAGACCCCATTCCCCCCTTAAAATACTAGACAGCGGGCCCGAGTTTCCCTTAGCAGCTCACCCTGCGTCTGATGCTTTGCGGATACGACTGCTCAGTGTCACGTCTCCCATGCATTGGGGGCAGACGGTAGATTCGGATCGTTACACTTAGCCCTCCCTCTGCTTTCGTGCTGAATTTCCGAAGGCTTTATCGTACCCCCCCCCCCAGCTTTTAGTAACCCGGTTCTGGAAGTTCAGCAAAGTTCCCAATTGTCAGGCACAGCTGCCCGGGTCAGCCCAGAGCAGCCCGGCTCCAGCTGCCGGTGCCGCTAAGCCTGGCTGGCGAATTGGCAATCGCTTTAGAAACCTCCACAACCGATTGCTCAGGAGCCACCAACTTTGCATGGAGGTGCCGGGGAAGGGAGCCGCGGATCTCTCGGAGCCCTGCCCGGCAGGTACCGCAGGGGCGAGCGCGCACGTGCTTACCTTGCATGTTTTCCGGCATCTGCCCCTGCTCCCCATTCGCTCGGGCGAGTCCCAGGGCTTCCGTCTCCACTTTGGGCAGCATGACAAGGCGGCTGCGGGCCGGGATGGGGGCTCCGTGTCCGTCCGGGAGAGCGGCACCTGGGCACGGCAGCACAGATTTAGCTCGGAGAGGGGGCCAGCGGCGGCGGCGGCGTCCACCCCCCGCTCCGGCCCGTGCCCTGCGCGCCCCGCTGCTGCCCACACCTAGCGCAGCCGCCCGCTGGCGCCGCGCGCGCAGGCGCCGGGGCTCGGCGCGCGCCAGGGGCAGCCCGGGACGGGAGCCCGCGGCGCTGCTCGGGCGGAGAGCGGCAGCAGCCAGGCTGAGCGCCAGCCCCGGGAGCAGCGCTGCGGCGGGGTTGGTGCGCGGCTGGCCGGGTTCCCCGCCCCCCTTTCTCCTCCCCCCCGGCTCGGCAGGGGCTCCCTCCAGCCGCGGCTCTCGCCCTGTCACAAGTGTGGAGTTGCGAAGTTCAGACCTTGCGGTCCTGCCTTGTTTACTCCACATGCACCGAGAAGAGGCACTTCCCAGCCGGCTGGGGCTGGGGGAGGGGGGCTGGGGAGATAGCGAGTGTGAGGGCTCTGGGGGGGCTGACACAGCCGCTCCAGCCAATGAGGAAGAGGCGCAATCAGCAACCAACCCTTCCCCCTCCTCTAAAGCTCCCCCCAGTTACAGTTGTTAAATCTTCCTGATATTACAGTGCTAGTAAAACAGGCACGGGCCGCCTAAGGGAGCGAGGTGCACCGGCCAGCAGCTTGCAAACATCCCCAGCGAGCCAGGTGATCTCTGCATCCAGGGGAAATAAGACGTGAACGTGCAGTGCAAGAAGGAGACGGGCAATGCATTATTCCTGCTCAGTGGCAGGCAGGGCTAAGGGTTCTTCTTCAGTCACCGCAGGCTCTTGCCTTACACTCTCACACAGCCATTGTGCGTGCACAGGGGGTGATGAGGGACATTCTTGTCTATCCCATTTTCACCCATCTGGGCTATTCCCCGCCCCACAGCAGCGACAGCTGGAGTTGAACTCTCTCCAGTAGAGAGTACGTTGTCTCACATGGTCCTAGGCTCGCCGTCTGTACATGGTGGTCTCAGGTGGGAAGACACTCCCCCCCCGCACACTATTATAAAGGAATTGTAGATCTTTGCAAACACTACCTTGATTCCCCCTTGTTTACATTTCCTTTTTACAGTCCGATGGAGACCTAATGGAGCTACGGTTGGGTTTTCTGTATTAATTCTACGTTTTCTAGAGTCTTGTGAGATCTATCAAGACAAGCTACATAACTTAAATAAAGCAAATGCCCTAAAGAGCAATCTGTTAAACAACAGCCAACCTGCCGACTAAAAAGTGCAGTAAATGGCATCAACCTAAACGTTACCAGACAGAACTCGTTCAAATAGTATTTTCTAAATGCTACAATATTTAATTCTCGGTGCCAGCTTTTGCAATCCCACAGTTATTGCAGCCATTCTCAGTCCGTTCTAGTGAATGGGATTTCAAAGATTTTAATGTATTCCATTTGACTAGCACGAGGAGCAGAAATATTTCAATCAAAACTCACTGTCCACTAGTCAAGGTAACAATATTACTGTGATATTCCAATTAGTTGTATTAACATATATCTATTTTTGTTGACATTAGATGAGCAAGCATTATTTCCATCTTCAAAATAATCAAAACCTACTATATCTGACAGTTATGATTATTCTTCTATGGCTTGTTAATCATGTTCACATTTATGGAAAATTATAAATATTTGGAAAATAAAAATCCTTTTGAACTGTAAGTAATGCATGCTATTGACTATAATAGTGTAAGGAAAATAAAGGTTCATGACTGTTAATACAGATTCTATAAAATGTAATTATTGCTGTAAGTTTATTAAACACTTTTGATGACCAAGGTGCTGATAGAAAAGTGGCAAAAGGTCATTTAAGAGCGATAACTGACTCTGTTGTGCTCTGTGCTTAGTTTGTTTGAACTTTTCCCATCAAGCACTTAAAAGTAAAAATCTAATCTTAATTTACTGGAGATGTGGATGTCTCCAAACTTCAGTGTTACTGCAAAATAGGTTTCTCTCTTTCTTTCAGGACTTGCTATTCTTGGGATGGGTTAAATGTGGGGAGGGAATCAGACTTGAGAGTGTTGCAACTTAAAAATCTTGAAATAGCCAATTTGGGGAAAAAAATCTTGTTCAATATTAACATAATTTCCAAAACTGGAATTTTATCTCTCAAATTATCTTGTGAACAGGTTTTAAAAATAAATAGCGGCGCGGCTATCTTACTAGGGAGGGCTGTTTGAGTGTCCCCTGAAAGATGCCTTCCTCTCAGGGGAGCGGACGGGTATGAGATGAGACCATACAATCTTGGCGTTTGTAGATATATTATTTACTTATTTTTAAAAACCTATAGACTTTGCTTCTATAAAATTGTTGTGAGCTCAGGCTAAATGGGCTCAGCAGTTGTAATGCCATCAGAATAGAGGCAAAGGGTCACACAAGTGGATCTGATGTAAATTGCTTTTGGTTTGGCTATGGGTTAGAGGAGAACACTTTGGGCTTCCTGTCTACGCAGCAAAGAGGAGCAGATCGTAGCCCATGTAATAGATAAAAACACAGAGGTGCTTTGGAAGAGCAGGTCTTAGACTGAGAATTCTGATCTGGAGACATGTAACAGAATAGACTGTTCCATGACTCTCCCTACATGCCCACCGGTTCCAATGGGTACAAAGTTAGCGATGTGTGTCCTGTTTTAAAAGCACCTCGTTCTCTGTTAGAGAGAGAGATCTGTGCTCTGTCCCTCCCACCCCACCTTACCTCCCCGCAGGACATAAATTATGAAAGACACAGCCTATGACAGTATTTACAACAGACCTTGGAAAGTTAGATTAATACGTATCTACAAATCCTCAGTCCTACAGCTCTCTAAGGTTTCCTGGGCAAATAGGAAGGGTCGTTCTCTCTCTCTCTCGGCCGTGTATTGTTCGGGGGAAAGTGATTTCATGTTGTTGTCCGATAAACTCGCAGCGAGACAATCCTTTTAGTTTCTCTCGCTTTTTCTGGTGAGTAAAGAAGATCAACATTTTAGCCCACCAAGGCAAAAGCAGAAAAAGACCCTGCCAACCAGGAAAGTATAGCTCAGTCTTGTAGCTCATCTAGGACCAGATTATGCATTGAAGTCAATGGGAGTTTTGAGCGTTCAAATCTACTCGGGGTTAAAATCGAGCCCTTAATGTTCAGATTTTCCCCATTATTTATTTTCACACCAATATGAGCCAGGCTTCTTTCTGAAGAGCCTATCTATGGCTTAATCTATAGCTCTCTATCTCAACTCCCCACAACCCTATCACCCCTTATTTTGTTGAGAACAATTTCCCAGTGGTTTACTCCCACTCAGGTACATACAGAATTCACCCTCTAAATGACTCTTTAGTACTTAAATCTCTGTTTAACTAGTACTTGTGGAATTAATGTTACAGGCAGTATCACTCCACAGGGGCCTGACTTGGAAAGAGTTCAAATGGTACATTGCGAAGCTACTCCAGGAGTTATTAGTTCAGATGAAAATACTTTGGAGTGGTTATTACACATCTACATTTCTCCGAAGTAACACTTTAGGGCAGTAACCATTATAAATGATACCTGCTCCCTCGTGGCTACGTTTAATTTAACATGGAGCTTTAGCTCTCACAATTGCCTTGAGCAACCTTAATTACCCTCTCTTCTAATCCCTTCGCCATTCCTTACCAAGTTCTCCAAACTTTTTTATGTGACTTCTCTCCTGAGTTTGCCTGGCTTGTTCTGATGTAGCCTGAAGGTCTTGATTGACGCGTGTAATTATAATAATAAAAGATGATGGCTTGGGGAGCCTCTGGCAGCCTTGATTAGCGCAAGGAGCACAGCCCTGGAATATTTATGTTTTCCCTTTTAAATGTATGTACAATTCCATTAAAAACACGGGCTAATTATTATTACTATTTTTTTAATCGGGAACTTCCTCTGCTCCTTTTGTTTTCACACTGCAGGGGTCCATGTCGGGGTATTTCAAGGTGAGTTCCAATTCTTGGGAACTTGAAAGAGGCCCAAAGCTGGGCGCTCCTAAAGGCTTTCCAGCTAGGCTACCTTCTGCTTTGCGTAGGGCAAAGTGTCCTGCCGGGGAGAGGGTTTGCTTTATTTGACCACAAAGGCAGGCGGCTCTAGCAGAAGAAAACCCTTGAAAAGTGTGTGCAAAGGGAACTTTCCCCCTCCGATCCCATGGAGAAGTTAATGAGAGCAAGTTGTAACTTTGCTGTTGGGAAGTCTATATCCAAAGCCACGCCAAGAGTCCTCTTGCTTCTCTAGTAATGTTTAGGGCTAGCGCTCTCTTTTTTCTGCCTCTGCTAAAAGTTCACATTGCAAAGATCAGCAGTGACAAGCTGTGTCTGTAGATGGAAGGCAAAGGGCCGCTATCGCGCAGCCTGGCCATAGTCCACTCCCTGTTACGTTCCCCCATAAAATACAGCAGAGGAGCCAGTATTTAGCCAGAATACCGGAGAGCACGAAACGCAAGGGAGCTCTTTCCAATGGGAGCAATGCTCTTCCTGAACAATTCATGCGCTTTATACTTCATCTCCCCGACCACATGTGCGCACATTTCTTTTTCCTTCTTGCTTTCTGTCAATCAGAATGGGAAGCATACCCGGGTCTCTCAGACAGAGACAGGGAAGGGTGACAGGAAGTCACTGCAAGTCCCTTAAGGGAAAGGGCTGGTGGTTGTTGTCTCCCACATTCGACTGGAAGTGTTGTATTTAATACCCCGGGACTGACGAGCTAGAGATTGTTAGTGCTATAATCCAAAACTCGCAGAAGGAGACGTTAGAAAGTAAACAGCCCGGTCTGGAGAAGTGAAAACCAAACCCACACCTTTCTGATCCGATGCAACATTCAATGCACAGGAGTCAGGCTGTAAAATATACGTCGCAGGTGATCAACCTTTTCAAAAGTCTATTACATTTACGAGCTTCAGTGATTCACAGTTACCTCACTGGGGCTGTCGATCTCCCCTACTCCGAAATACACAACTATTTCGACACAATCAATTATTGACTGCAGTGCTATTTTTAAAGAGCACTAAAGCTCACTGTTGTACATTGGAACGCATCCATGCCTATAAACACCTTACAGCGTAGAGTGAAACATACAAGATATGGTATATGGCGACGAATAAACCTGGTCAGGTAAGTGGTAAAGTACCTCCGTGATTGTATTTTTTTTATTGCGAAATGAGTCATCACCAGTGAGAAGTTGTAATGACTTCACCTCGCACTAGTTGATACACCTTCCAGCCCATGCGGGTGGGGACACGACACAATGCCTAGCTGTTCCCTGCTTAATTCTCTTACAAATCTCAGTGCAAATGTTATGCAATAAGGTCACTTAAAATTATGTGGTTTAAAAGCAAATTTCACATTTGCAAGGTATCGTTTGGGAGTAAAATATTCCCACCTCCAACGGTCATACAAAGACTCGATTTTATAGTTTCCCACTAGCTTTAGGTTGCAATGTAACTTTCTTATAGCAAAAAAACTGGGACTATGGATACTGAGGTTTAAAAGAGATGAGGATGAGGTGTGTATATTGGGTGGACGTTTAGGGTGGGACAAAGTGGTTGTAACGCTGCAATCCAATCCGAAATTAACCAATGACAACCTTTGGCACATTTTATTATGTGAACAACACGTGCCCAAAGATTGCATGAGGAATTTACTGAACTAACAGCATCAGTAGCAAACTGCAATCTATTCCAGGCTGCAGTGTTCACCCAATCCCATTAGGCCACCTTGAGATCCAAACTTTCAGACAGAAATGGTGTTAGGATTTTTTTTCCCCTTGCGATTCACTGTTTGCCTTTCAGATGGAAAATCTGATCTAATGGAGAAGGATTAAATACAGCTCAGACCTGTCGCCATTAACAGTGGGGGAAGAAGGGAGGGGTAGGAATTGTTCAGTTTTGATCATTTTTTAAAGTTGAGAAAAATTTTAGTTTTTACCATATAGACAAAGAGGAGGTGACTCCAAATGAAGTCCCCCATCCTTAATCCCTTACACAAACAAATTTATGCCAACGGGGTTATCTAGGAGAGTAAATACTACTCATGTGAGTAAGGATTTGCAGGATCGGAGCTTTAGCTTTTACTACTTTATTTTATTAACGTTTGTCTAGTTACTATTTATTAATGATCACATTCACCTACTTTTAGTGTTGCAAATCTATAGCATGTTTACTGCAGTGTCATTTAAATCACTGTACTTTTCTAGTTAGGTGCCTTTGTCTATATTTCTGCTTCACTATTTGAAATTTGTTTAGATCACTCTGTAAAAGAAAAGCTATAGCTTGGAGGACACATACAGCTACTACATCTGTTTTTATTAAGAAAGTAAGAATTGTATCAGAACTAAACCCAAGTCTCTATATCATAAGAGATAACTGATTTATATACTGTACAGACAGATTTTAAATTTTTTTATTATTTCTGGAACAAGTAACCTTGATTTAATAGCAAAAAAGTTTTCTTGGGTCTCCTTTCCCCCCCACATATCAGTTATATGCTGAAGCTTGCAGAACTTAATTTAAATAACTCACATTTGTAATTAATATAGTTTATGCTTATACATATATATATATCAATATATACATATACTTCATATATAATTTCTCTCACACATATAGTCATAAAATAAACCTTTAAAATTTATACCTGAGATATATACACAATTCATATATTACCATAGGAAATTATAATTATTCCCCCATCCATCCATCCTCTAAAGGTCACCATTACAGCAGATTCTGCCCCTTCACTCTATCTAAGGAAAAGTTTAACAGCTGATTCCTAACCTACCCACATGGCCAGGTGCCTGGTAGAGATCTGTGAACACTGCAATCCTTTCCTCTGAGACAGTAAAGGCATCATCTCTGTTACTTTGTCTCAGCTATTCTGGAATCTAGAATCAGACTGAATGTATGTGTAATGTGTATTTAGGTCTAAATGTATTAATCTTTGTACCACTATAGTTGGAAAATTAAATATAATGTCTAATTACTCCATTACATCAAAATGAAAAAAAAAGTGTAGTATTTAGTCAATGAGGAGCCAAATTTCCAAAAGTATCTTGAGACAAGATTGACATAATAGATTTAAAAATGACAGACTCAAAACCTCACTATTGTAAACAAATACAGAATTTAACTTGTGTCCTGACAATATCGGGGCACGCCCTGGATCAGGCAAAACTACATTTGTAAGTGGAAACTTTGCCTGAGTATGAAATGAAAGAGGGGACTCTATTTTGAAAAAGTACTGTGAAACTTGAGTTTACAGCTATCTGCTAATGCTGAGATTTTCATCCAAATTTCTCAATAAGCCTAATTTCCAACTATATTTATCCACAGTACAAAGGACACACACATATCAATGTTCAACTTTTTAATATAATCTTGCTGCTTTGTTAGTCAATTAATATTGCACCATACACTGAAAACTGTATCTTATCAATTACCTCATTAAACCCTAAAAACACTTTAATAAATATAATATAATATAGTAGGAAATATGAATGTTGCCTCAGGGCATACAGAAAATTAGGATGACAGTAAATATTATGCAAATTGGAAAATTTCATAGGTAGAAGTTACAAGTAGATTATTTTTTCCTTCAGCTTAACCAGTTTTTCAAGTTAATGGAATGTTAAATAATCATAACTAAAGTGTCTACAAATTATATATTGGTTCTCTGAGGAACCCTGAGACAAAAGGCTGAGTAAAGAAAAGTAAAACCATTAAAAATTTGGAGCCCTGGATGAATATTTTCCAAAGTCCATTTAATGATGTGGTCTGATCCTGTGAATGCTGAGCACCATCAACTCTTACTGAATCCCAGTTGCCTACCATGACCTTTGTGGGGGTGAGAGGGAGGAAAAGATAAAAGGCAGGAAGTCAGGAAAAATGAGGGGCCTGCTTATGTTCCAGGGTCCATTCACCTTTTAAGGGCAAGATAGAACTTCTATAGAAATCAATGGAAAGACTCCCACTGGGAGTTGGATCAGGCCCTTAATGCTAAGTAAAAGCTAGGTTTTGATTTAATCACCCATATTCATTCCTGGTCCAATTCTATCAACTGATTTACAAAAAGTATAAATTTGACTAAATGGACAAACTGCATGGGTGCTATGAATGATGCTGTGAATTACATGTTGTTCATCAGTTGGCCAGAAACTGGATGTGAAAGGCAAAATATTGTGATTGTTATTGTTGAGTGAGTGTACAAAGTGAATGCGTTCTTTGAAGACCAAAATCAGCTGTGGTTTTAAGAAGGGGATATACCCACTGAAGTCAATTGCCCTTATTCTCCTCTCACACAAGTATAAACTAGAACTAATTCCACTGAAGTTAATGGAGAGACATTGCTGTAAAACTGGAATAACTGATATCAGAATCCAGCCCACTCGGTGTTGTGCCTATTATGCTGAGTGTGAATGAGGCCCTGGGAGTAAGTTAAAATAGACCAGAGTGATTTCTCTTTCAAAATTCTGGATCTGATTCTGTTCTTGCTTATACTGGTTTTACACCAATGTAATTAATTTAACTTCAGTGGAGTTATTCCTGGTTTACATTGGTGGAAGTGAGAGCAGAATCAATTTAATTTACTTCTATACCACTTCCAAACAATAGTGTGCAAGTTACACACAGATCTCTTGAGTGAATACCAAATTGGTGCAAGGTTACAGTGCTTTGCCACTTACATTAACTTACAACTCTTTTATGATGACTTGACATCCAGATTCTGTTATTATTTGTCCTGCCATGAACTGGAGTAACACCATTTACTTTAATTGCATTATTCCAGGTTTACACCAATGTAAGTGACAGCAAAATCTGGCCTAGTGCATTGATCACCACTGAATTTAGCCCATAGACTCTCCTGGGAGTTACACTGGCTTTTTCCAGGCTGCATTTGTCTGAATTTGACCCAGTGTCTCAGAGATACAATGCACATAATATAGTCACTTTGAAAGTCCATGCCATCAGTGGAGATATACTAATTTACACCAGCTGAGGATATGGCCCCTATATAAACAAAATATAAGAGAATAAGGTATTCTGCAGCATCATTATATTTCTGTAAGGGATGTACTTTTTGCAGCTGCCACTTGATGAACAGGAAGCTTAAACTGAGTTGTGGGTAAATGCGATACATGCTAATGTATTATTCATGATTATTGTTACTATTGTTGTAGTACCTAGGAGCCCTAGTGATAGATTAGGCCTCCACTGTGCTAGGTGCTGTACTTCTCTTTATGATATGGCCTTACCTTGGTTAGAACCTTCACCTGACTGACCTTTCTCTTTCATTTTCCTACTCCTGAGATGCACTCAGTGATTTATTATACTAAAGTTTTAAGAAAAGAAGACAGACATTCTATATCATACTCTGAGCCACATTGTACAGTTCTTACTCAGGCAAAAATCCCATTAATGTCCTGGGAGTTAGGCTAACTTGAGTAAGGGCTGCAGGATTTGGCCCTATTATAGTTATTTAAAATACATTTGATATTTAAATTGTTCAGCAACAGGGCCATATTTTATTCCCTCTCAAACTAGTATACATTTGGCCTGTAAACAGTAGAAGTACACACGGCACACACACATGCACCCGACCTGGTTCTGATCTCATGCTGGTTTTACATTGAAGTCATTAACCCAATTTAGGACAGAAGTTCTGGTTTACTTCTGTCTGAATGAGATCAGAATCAGACTATCTATCTCTTTTCATATTTTCCTCTACAAACTCTCTTATTTTTCTTAAGCTTGTAGAATTGTGGTTTAAAGGAGCACAGGTATACACAGACAGTAGTAATTTGGGTTGTTCCTTTCTCTGCTAAACATGTCCAGGAGCAGTAGTCTTTAGATGGACCCAAATTTGTCCAATTTACCTCCTGTGGTCTCTTTAGCCGCATTCCAACTGGTGACTGTTAAGGCAACCTGAGAACCTCTGCCTAAAAATCTCCCAAATGGTCCTGAGACAAGTGGGTCAGAAAGTGCAACATTTGGAACACATATGGAATCCTTGGGCCATAATCCACCCTCTATAAATCTGAAGTAACCCCTCTGAAGAAATGAGAGCAGCATGTGGCCCATCATCACAGTGGAACACCCAAGTTAGACAGAGTTGCTTTGACTCAAAATCTCCTGAAGCACAGAGGACCACAAGGTGCCTCTCACACCGCTGTAGCTGAGCAGTGAAAAGCAATGGATTTATACCCCAACTGGCATGAGAAGAGAATGAAACCCACTTTCTTGTGCTGAACAGCCTGTGATTTGGATGGAGAAAGAAAAGCGGTTGCTAGAGACTGGGAAGATGCACCCAGGAGACTGGTGGCGATCCTCCCGCTAGTCAAAGCGACCTCAGGGGAATAGCCCCCCGCACAGCCCATGGACCTATTCACCATGTCGCTGGGGCATTTTACGCAGGTCTGTACTCTTTGGCTAGTAGATAGAGACGTTGACCCACATAACCTGCCGCTTTGCAGTTGAAACGAGACACAGGCTCTCAGAAGTGACCTGTGCCAGGCCAAGTTTAAGCACCAACGCTTAGGCGCTGAACATTATTGTTTCAGAGGTTCATTTAGAGCAGAGCAAGCGGAGTAGCCACCATTCATTCGCGGAGAGATGCCCCCATGAGAATGTGAAATCGAAGCGAAAGGAAAAGCCGCCCCCCCCCCCGCAGAACTGGAGCCTGCTCTGGGGGCGATTCTGGAGTCACTGAGCGCCGGCTGCCTAACCTACCTTGGGAAGCTGAGCTAAGGAGTTCAGTGAAAGGAAAAGCAGCGGCCCCTCCCAAGAGATAAAGATCATGTTTCAATTGCATTTCCTCGTCTTTAGACTGCCTGCAAACTAAGGTCTCAAAGCCATTCCCCAGCCCCCTACCACCGCCCGCTAAAGAGTTTCCTCAGGTCCCTCTGTTCCCAGCGATCAACCCATGTACCGCGCACCCGGGAGCGCAAGGCACCGAGAGGGCAGAGGTCTCCATCCCGGAGGCTTTCCAGTTTCCACCCGGCGTAAACCGTCTTGCAAGGGCACGGGTTATAATCAGTCGTTGTAAAAGTCAAGCCTCAAATTCGCTTCTGCCACAGTTCTCACAAAGCCCAGCCCCAGAAGTGAAACACAATAGTCTATACATCGGTATATTTAAACATTGCCTGGGCTGAGAAACCTCCTGCCTGGTGCTGCGTTCAGCCAGGGTGTCGCAGTCACCCACTGTAACTTTTAAGCGAGCCCTGGTTTGAGCATCTATATACAACCCCGACGGCGTAACCGGAGACCGTTTGCAAGCAAATCCCGGACTGTCAGTTGAACAGCGATCAACACCTGGCTCTCTCAAGGCACAGAAAGGAGACGCTCAGGCCACGGGACACCAACGGGATTCGCAAGGGATTTGGAAAACCATTTAAAAGTAAAATTCCTCCACCTCCAAGCCTGCCACAAGCACATCCCGGTCTAACCCCAGAGCCTAGCATTAGAGTGATTCTCTGCTATTCTGTCTATGCACTTCATAGTTTTCCAAGAGTTCAGCAGGCATTTCATTCGTCCCTCAGATGATTTGCAGTAGGATGCTAGATTCTGTCTACGGAGAAAGAATCCCGACTCTAGATCTAATTTGTACGAACTCCGTGGAACGAATAAGCAGAACAATTCGAGATTTGGCATTTGTATAAAGGTCGAAGTGAAGTATAAATTAAAGGGAAAAAATACACAGAGAGAATTTCAGAGAGAATCTACAAGGCTTAAAACACAAAAGCATAACCCCCCTAAAACAGTCAAAAACACGCCATAGAAACAACATCAAGAACAAGACACCATGCAACATTTAGTAAGAGCTTGAATGCAGTAAAATAAATGCCTGCCAGTTTTTCAGTGTAGTGAAGTTGGTGATTCCAGAGGCTACCTGAATGCACTCGAGCTTTATAAAGATACTTTAAAATGTTAAATGCATTGTCTTATTTACAGCCCTGCTCACACTCAATGAATATTTAACTTCATTTGTACAGCATCTAAATAAATATGTATTAGAAGTCTGTATTATGTGTGATAAGACTAGAAAATGCTTCTGAGGTTTCATTGACTTCAAATCATGCAATAGGCGAAGGCCTGATTTTTATGCATTTATGCCTTTTATATATTTAATGACAATTGCGCAAGTATTAGTAATTGTAACAAATAATTACATTAAATATGTTATTCCATACAGCTTTTAGACTAGAGTGATGGCAGATTATGTATTTAGTGATTATACCTGGAGAAGAGAGAGCTATTCAATTAAATCATCAACTGTTTACTTAACATTTTAAACAGGGATTTTAATGCATTCATATTCTTGTTGATAAAATCAAAGTGTAAATTAAACAGTTGTTAAGTTATCCCATAATGATGATTTTCAATTTGGCATGGATGATAAGGCTCAAGGTTAACAGAGTTAAGCAGAGTTACCATAACAGTTAGAAAAGCTTTTACTTACCAACTGGTGTAAGTCCATGTTTTATAGATTCCTGTATGTTGCCAGTGTCAGAACTAGAAGACATTATTAGGTATAAATATACAATGTCCTTGAGTATAGGGTGTACAGCATTGAGTTTGGCAAAAGGTGTGGCTTGTAAACTTTTCTGGCCTTGAGACCCAGGCTACAATAACCTTCAGTGAAAGTCAGCAAGATGAACAACAACAACAAAAATCCAAGAATTCAGAAAGTAGCAGGTATGTCTTTCAATGGACTCTGTACTTTTTCCAACATTAGTGGCCTGCCCTAAACCATGTATCCCATTTCATGATATTCTCTAATCAGAAGAATTGAAACTTGTGATAGGTTCGGCACGGTCACATGACTCTGTACAGGTTGATAAGAGGACTCTGTTATAAAGTGACAGCAAAAGAGATAAGAACTCTTGGCAGATAATGGCAGAGAAATGATTAACTTAGAAGTGGAGAGGTGCTATGAAGCACAGAGAGTGGAAGGTTGTAAAATTGTGGGGTCAGAAGATCATACTGAGTGGATAAAACCCAGTACCAATGTAAGTGTAATGACAATAAACTCAGGCTTGTGACCTGTCCTCTCGATGTCATCACCTCTTTGCACAGCGGCCAACAAGTATGGCTGTTTTGTCTTCTGTAAATACTCTTTGGATGGCAAAACAAGCAAATGTTAATTTCTTAAACTAGGACTATGTATCTGCTTAGGACTCTATTCCCTGGGTAAGAGCATTAGCAAACCTATGGTGATTTTTTGTCAGACAAACCCATTTTATTGCACCTACTCATTAGACAAGAGACTAACTCCCAACTTGTTTGGATGACAGCCATTTAGTTAAAAGCGTACACTATATTTTCAATAAAGCAAGAGCTTTACAGCATAGTTAAACATTGTTATCCTAGGAAAATAATGTATAGGCAATATTGTATTCACAATTAAAGCTGCTTTAATGCAAAAACTTTTCTTAACATGCAGAATTGCTTTGAACAATGCTGAAAATCAATGTTATAAGGGCATGTAGTGCAAATGATCACTACATGTAATTTTGAGCACGTCTGTCAAGGAGCCAAGTTCTGTTCTCAGCTACACCGGGAGTAAATGCAGTGTAATGTAATGTACTTAAATAGAGTTAGGCTGCATGTACATCCATGTAACTGAGTACAGAATTTGGCTTATGGAGCTTGTTTCTCCTCTTATACCAGTGTAGGCCAGGAATAACTTCACTGAAGTCAATGGGATTCCATCAGTGTAAAACTTTTGCGAGATCAGAATCAGGCCTGTCATATCCAGTTTACATTCATTCGAATTTCCAGTCTATTCCAAAAGAGAGAAAATCGACTGTGCTGTGGGCCAGATCTAAAGCCCTCTGAAGTCTTTCTAAGGACTTCAGTGAAATTTGCAACAGGCCCTAAAGCAACACTCACATCTTTTTATGCATTTTGGCATGGTTGTTGGCTCAATTTAAACAGCGCACAGATTGAACTGCTTTTCACTCCTATCCTTCTGGTCAGGACTGAAGCTAGAGCAGGGCATTGGGTGGGGGAAGGTATCTGTAGTGATTTTCTAATGGTCTGGACTAGGAGTCTTGAATGCCTGAGTTATAATGTCTCCCTCTATGGCCTTTGCAAGTAAGACATGTAGGGCCTGATTTTCAAAACTGTTAGGTGCACAAACATAAATACAAAATGCATGACTTATTTGCCAGTGTAGGTACCTCAATGGGTGTGCAAATCAGATATCTGGTCACCCAAATAACTAGTTATTGTCATAAACATTAGTTTGTGCATTCTATCATGGGAACTATGCATGTGCCATGTAAATTCATGCAACATTTGAAAACTGGGCTCCTTAACATCTCATCTTCTGTTGGATAGTGGGATACTTATGTACCTCACAGGAGTGTTGTGAGTATTAATTTGTATGTTTGTAAAAGTGAAAGTGAAAAGTGTTGGGTAAATGCTTATTATTTTTTATTATTGACGAAGTTAAATTTACATGCCAGAGTAAATGGCTACATTTAATAATACTAGGCATGTCTCTACGGTCACTGAAATATGTTGAAGTGGGTTCATGTTTATCAAAAACTGGAGACAATTCTGACTGATTTTATAGGAAAATCTGATTTGATTCAAATTCTGTATCTGCTCTTGATTCATGTGATGATCAAATGAATTTGAACTTCAGGTTATAAAAAGGGAAAGCTTCCTCCGTCCCCCCCATCCAATCAGGGACTATGTATCTTCTATTTAGGTCTCGGGGGTGGGGGGGGTGAGGGTTAAAATAAAAGAAATGCTGCAAATGATATTGTGGTTAGATATGTTCCAGTCTGTGTCATTAGAGACAGTGTTTTAGCTCTGTTGGCCCATATACAAGAGTGGCTATAAAGAAATCTGCAGTACATGGGACAGATACACTAAATCATAGGAATTCTAAAGAAAGTCCATGGTTTTGGCTTCAACTTCTGTACTCTTTTCCTTTTTGCATCAGTATCAAATGTCAAGGTCATTTAAAAATGCACCTCCTTCCCTCGATGATACATTGTCTCCAGTGATAGAAGAATTTGTGCCAGGTGCAGAGACAAACAGACTTTTAACTTTCCTTAGTTGCTGGGCCAATGGGAAGGAGGAAAGTTATAGGAAAACTCAAGGACATCCTACATCAGCTTGTAAATCAGCCATTACTTAGCAAAAGGGACTCAGGCTCTGACTGAGTAAAGCACTTAGGGATGTGTATAACTTTAAGCATGTGAGTAGTCTCATTGAAATCACCTGCTTAAAGATAAGCATGTGCTTAAGTATTTGCTGGATCAGGAACTTACAGTTCTGTTCAGAGAAGTCAGTGGTAAAACTCCCATTTGACCTTAATGAGATCAGCTTTCCCTTGTTGTAGTTATGGCACCATGCAATAGTTTTCTACCTCTGTGTGCTCCGTACTTTGTTTCTTCTGATAAAACCAAGAGAAGGCTTTTGCAAGGTGATACTTTTACAATTTTATTTTTCCATTCATGGTCACATAGGTCATGAGGGGAGCTAGGAAAATGTTGAGTAGAAACATGCTTTACCAATGTTTTTTTCATTTATTGCCAGATGAAAAAGTTGGTGGTTTGAAAAAAGATTGGCAAGGATTCCTACACTGAATCTTGCTTATGCAATCCTTTGCAACTATTTGCCACAATATGGAGTTGGAAGGAATTTTTCATATACTGTGAATCACATCACATTATCACTGCATGCATTTTAATGGGGCCTGAGCTTGGCAGGAGAGTAGCCCTTTTTCTAAAGGATACCTTGCAACGTGGCTTGATGAATACACAGTGACCTTTTGAAATAGCTCTAAGACCCCAGTTTGAATCCCTGGTTGTAAATCTAGTGAGATCAGTTTGGAGTTTACCCTTCTCTTTCAGCTTTTAAAACATTGCTCTCTTGGTATCTGGTACATCCATCAATGTCTTTTTATGCCATCTCAGGGGACCTTTCACCTTTTATAGACACATAAGACAGTGAAGATTAAAAATTTTCTCATTCTATGTAAATAGAAGGGTGTGTCAATGTATGGGTGTGATTCTCCTGCCATTGAAGTCAATGGCAAAATTGCTATTGATTTCAGTGGTAGTCAGATCAGGTTCTTTGTAACACTCATGCTAATTGGCATAAATAGCGAGGATTACTCATGTGAATAAGGTTTACAGAATCTGACCCTGGGTTTGCAAATCTTGCTTTTACTTCATCCATTCAAATATGCATCCTGATGCTGCGATACACATTTAGGATTCATTTGCAATATCTTGTGCATTTTTTCTTTATTGATAGATTTTATATTATTGTTGATGTTCAAAATAGTTCATTACCAAAATAGCACAACTGTATTTTTTTTTCTTTCTTTTTTCTGTATTTCCATTAAAGGAGAATCTGATCGATCCACCGATCTTTAACTTTCTGTTGTGAGTGTTTCAGTAAGAAAAATAAAAAGTTATAATACTGAAAGTTCTGATTTAAGCAATGTGTTTCCTGCAGCTGATTCCAAATGACTATGATCATAGAATGTATTTGCATCATGAAATGATTGGTTCTTTTTATTTTCTCCCCCTCCCCCCGCCCCGTAAAATGAAGCATATATTAAAACTGGAAATACATTTCAGAATCTGCCACCTCCTAGTTCTGGGTTTGAATATATTCAAACTAGTTTCTAGAAGGAGAAAGTAGTAGACTAAAGAATGGTAATATTACTATAGTGAAAATAAATGCTCAAGCCTTCAAACTCTTACTCCTCCTATAAGGAGTCTCAACTCTTGTATTGCAGAGGATGAATAATTCATTAATAAATAATTTAGTTGAGGTCTGTCCCAATGGCTGACTTCAAAGGATCCTTTCAATCAGGGCCTTCATGAGTTTGGCTTCCTTTTTTGTTCAAACATTTGTCACGCTGTCTGGAGTGGCTCATGACTGTGAGTGGCAACCTCAGGACAAACTGTCAAGATGCAGGGCAGAGACCACAACTAGTAGTATGTTGTATAATTAGATTTCACCAACCCAGTCACAAGTGTGAATTCCTAAAGCACTGTAACAGTCTTACCAGTGAGTCACAGACAATCCCCTTGGGCACTTCAGTATATCTTGCCATCCAGGCCAGCTGGATTTAATGATAGATGGTTGCTATACACCAAAGATCATTAAATATTCAGGTTACTCCCAGTCCCAAAGGACCAGTCGCTTAACCCAGGTCAATTGATACCTTAGATCTCACGCCAGAGAATGCACATAGCCAATCCTATAGTAAACAGTCTAAGGCTTTATAAACTAAGAAAGATAATTAGAAAGTTATGACAAGGTTAAAGCAGGCAAGCATATAAAAAAGGTGATGGAGTTGTAGTGATCTCTTAGCTCTGAATGTCTTTTAGGGCTAACCCAGGATGATCCTGGGGATTTTTGCTTCTGTTTCATAGCTTTGGCTCAGTGAGAGTCCAAACAGCAAAAGAGAGATGAAAAATTTTCTTATCAGCTGTTTTTATTTCCTTTTTCCAGAATTCAAGCTGCTGGGGTGATCCCTTTTGCACCCAGCATCTTCATGAGTGTGAGAGGGCAATTAACAAAGCCTTTGTATTGTGATGTCCCACAGTGGCCCATCTAGTTTTGATTGGCCTTCTTGATGGGCAGGAGATGATCATTCCTGACTGGGTTCACAGTTTCAAGCAAACATATTCTACAGTTACAAAGCAAAAACTTAAATATGACCTTATAGCAGGTGATAAAGATATTATAAGTGAGATTAACGCATGAAGCAATTTACAAGCATTTCATAAAGTCTAAACATATAGTTATAATTCTAATACACAGTATAACCATACTAACACACAGGTGAAACAGACTGATTTCCAGCAATGAATTTGTCAGTGCTTGGTTGAGGCCTAAAGCCTTGGCATGAGCTGGCACCTGGTCTGCCAGCATCACAGAATTTTCACAATTAAATTGCAATTTTCTCAAGTTTGTTCAGTATTTGAAATTGTTCACTGAATAATTTCAGTGAATAATGTATTGGCCTTTATAATTTTTGTGAGCAGTTCACTGATGGTATTCAACATTCAAGATGTTTTGATTGGGCACATCAGTCACATGATCTATTTCAGTGGTGGGCAACCTGCGGCCCATCAAGGTAATCCACTGGTGGGCCATGAGACAGTTTGTTTACACTGACCATCCCAAAGGCATGGCCACCCTCAGCCCCCAGTGGTTGTGATTCACCGTTCCCGGCCAATGGGAGCTGTGGGAAGTGGCAGCCAGCATGTCCCTGCAGCCCACTCCGCTTCCCGCAGCTCCCATTGGCTGGGAACGGCGAACTGCAGCCACTGGGAGCTGCAGGTAGCCATGTCTGCGGACAGTCAATGTAAACAAACTGTCTCACAGCCCTCCAGCAGATTACCCTGATGGGCTGCGTGTGGCCTGCGGGACGCAGGTTGCTCACCACTGATCTATTTCTATTCTCTGACTGGATGAGCCTAATGATAAAATGCACTGGCTGGAGCAAATATGTAGGATTACAAATTCTAAAATAGCTTTCCATGACTTTTGTGCAAGAGTTGCTTACAGTAAATTATTTCAGTGAATATTTCTACTAATAAATTAATTTCTAGATGGCAAATGCAAAAGGAACGTCAACAGAGCTGAAAGAAAATCACCTACAAATTAAAACAAATATTCGAGAACACTTTTTTACAGAACTTGTCCAGATCTGCTCAAGTGAGTGACATATTGAAGCCAACAGGACTGCTTATGGTGAAATTCGCCTCTGTGCAGAGGGCCAGAATAAGGTTTATGAGCAACATATGTCTCATTTAGGCACTGTTTTAAGGGCTTACGTAAGACTTGGAACATAGCTCCAGCACACGTCGATACTGGAGTGAATTTCACCCCATATAAGCCTGAACTACTCGTGCAAGTGTTAGCAGTTTGTGCCCTATGTATTGAAGGCTTTTTTTTTTTAATTTACTGCCCTCCTTCTTGCTATTCACCAGTCTAACTTATTGACATACTAAGAAAAATGATATTAATGAGTTACTTAGCTGTTTTGAAGCTTATCTGAGAGACTCATTTACTAGAAATAAGAGCTTAGTATTTGACTTTGTGAGAAAACAGCAGATTTTTGTGAAACAGGCAGGAAGGAATAGCTTCCATATATGGCACAAGTAACAGGTGCTCTGAACTCACCCATCATTGTACATAGAGCTAGAGAGATGTAAACAATTCACTTTTATATTGCTATTATTATTAATAAAAAACCCCACAGGTATCTACAACTCCAGAGGGTGTACAGGAGAAAAGGACTTAAATGGACTCATTCTGATGTTTAAAAATTCCTGTATTTGGCACCTACACACCATGGCTATTGGTGTCATACATAGGTTTTTTTCTGTGCATATGTGTCTGTCTTGATAAGAGT
Source organism: Mauremys reevesii (assembly GCF_016161935.1). Taxonomy (NCBI): domain Eukaryota; kingdom Metazoa; phylum Chordata; order Testudines; family Geoemydidae; genus Mauremys; species Mauremys reevesii. The sequence continues at coordinate 66,535,659 of NC_052630.1, read as the reverse complement.
GAATTAAAATATCAAATCTTACACAGTAAGACTTCATCCTGCAATGTGCTAAGCATTCTGGTGAGGCACTGACTACCTTTCACCCTCACTGACTGCACTGGATGCTGAAAGCACTCAGTAATTCACAGGATCAGGCCTTCCCTGAGCACTGTGAAGTCAATGGGAGTTTGTGGTACACATGAATGCAGGACTGGGCTAAGAGAGCAGTTCAGAGCCCGTACTTCATGTCTAGAGCTAGGAATGTCATCTTCTTGAACCTTGTTTGCTGTATTAGGGTTCCTGGAGGCTTTTGAAGAACTGAACTGTCCATTGTATTCATCATTGGCCAAATTCCAACCTGGTGTAAGCAGGTGCAATTCCATGCTTAAACCTGATCAGTGGTGGGGACTTGAAGTAGGGGAGGGCTTGCAGTTGAATTGACTACATTTTCTTAGTTGCAAGCACAGGATTAAGTTCTCATTTTAAAACAGACTTTCATTGGAGCGGATAATATAAAGGAGAGGAAGATGCAATAAAAACTATTGTGAAACAAAATAAAGATTTCTGATCATTTTCTTAATAATTGTGAGAAATATAACACCTGGCAGGAGAGATAAGTAGATTTTACAAAGCACTGTTATTGCCAGGTAAATACTGCTCAGGTTTATGGCACTAATAATTAAACAGTACACTCGTCTATCTCTTTGCAATTGAAATTTTAAGGTGGCTGTTTTCTGTAGGACTTATGCTGAATTCTGAACATCATTCATAGTATATAACTACCGCATATCTAGATTTTAGCTTTGTGATAAAATAGCATAAGGTATATATTTAATTGTTGTAAGTGGCATTGAATATGCACAACTTTTTCAGTGTTTTTCCAAGTTATCAAGGCACTATCTCCTTGAAAATATTACATACTATTGAAGTTCTTTAAAATCAGCACAAATAGCTTCATTGGAGAAATATTTAATTACATCAAGAGCATAATCTCCCTAGCAATTTCACATGAATAATAGATTGCTTATAACCTATTAATTAATAATATCATTTTTAATTTTTATTTTGTCTTTTTTGGACAAGTTGTGTAAAAATGTTTCACAATCTATCACAAGATATTGGATTTTTATTTTATACTTTGGCCAAATTTTTCAAAAGTGACTAGTGAGTTTGGGTGCCTAAATTTTGGGGGGGCTCAACTTGAGATGCCTGAAAATGGGTGCTCAGCACTTTCTGGAAATCAGACCTCTTGAAGGCATCTCAAGTTGGGCATGCAAAATCCAGGGTCACAATGGAGTCAATGTGGTTGTACAACACTCAGTGCAATGGTGCCCTGATCCATGACTGGAGAGTCTACAAAGAAATTATAACTACAATATTAACTATTATTAGTATTGATAATGTATTTCTATACCTAATGTTTCCCCTTCTCTCCACTGCATTCTTATATCTCTGTCTTGGAACCCTATTTACACCAGGGGCACCAATCCAGATTTTGGTGAGAGGGGGCAACTTTAACCATGATTCCAGGGGCTGCTTAGGCACCTGAATACTCTATTTTTTGTTATTGCAGATAATGGGGTAAAGGGTGCAACTAAAAATTATAACTCAAAGTGTGTGTGTGTGTGGCTCAGCTCAAAACATTTGAAAATCACTCAGGGTGCAGGCGGGGGGTAGTTAGGGATCGTGTGTGTTGGCAGGGGTGTACCTCAGGATGTAAGGAATGGGGTACCTAGGGGCCGTGTATTGGCAGAGGTGTATCTCAGGATGCAAGGAATGGGGTAGCTAGGGGCTGTGTTTGGGGAGGGATGCAGCTCAGGATGCAGGGTTGAGGGTAGCTAGGGGCTGTGTGTTGGCAGGGGTGTACCTCAGGATACAAGGAATGGGATAGCTAGGGGCTGTGTGTTGGCAGGGGTGCAGCTCAGGGTGTAGGGAAGGGCTGTGTCTGAGGTGGTGCTGCTGTTGTGGGGCCAGCCATGCGTTTGGTCCCGAGTTGGCACAATGGGGGCAGCTCCCCAGGGCAGGGGCTGGGGTGAGGGACATGCTCTGCCTGCCCAGGTACACAATGGCTTGGGGGAAGGGCACACCCTGACATCAGTCCCCGCCTGGTTCGGCGCAGCAGATCAGGAGACAGCAGCAAAATGGCTGGGGATGGGTGGTGTTGGAGCAGCATGGTGGCTGCAAATGGCAATGGAGCAGGGCAGCAGGAGGAAGAGGGGCAGCATCTTTCCTCCTACAGCAAACTTCACCTAAATGTGGTATGAAACTTGGGGGGTGGGGAGCAGGTGCCCCCCAAATTGTGCCCCTGATTTACACTGTAAGGTTTCTGGGGCAATGTGATGGGGTATCCACCCCACACAGGAATGGAAGGAGTTAAGGGGGCCCAGTAGGCCTATTAACTCCACAGGTTGCACCTGGAGGAAGAGCCAGGGAGCAGGGAATTGATGGCAAGCAGACACAGCTGGGCAGGAACAGATGAGGCCTATAAAGCCAGGAAGCTGACAACAGACAGGGGCTGCTGGGAAAGATTGCTGGTTCGCTGGTCCCGCAGCTCGGGTGGACCTCCCGCAGGCATGCCTGCGGATGCTCCACCGGAGCCGCAGGACCAGCGCGCCCTCCGCAGGCACGTCTGCAAGAGGTCCCCCGGAGCCGCGGGACCGGCAACCAGCAGCGCGCCCCCTGAGGCATGCCGCCCTGCGTGGGGCGGCCAAATTCCTAGAGCCACCCCTGCCACTGAGTGCACCCCATGATAGGCGGGAACTAGCTTTTATTTTATGTTTGTACAGTACCCAGGACAGTGAGGCTCCATTCCTGACTGTGACCTTTCAGGACTATTGTAATACAAATATATAATAATAGTGATTTAATAATATTACTAGTATAAGAATGATAAATGGGAAGCTTGTTATAGGAAAAGAGTTTGATGCTGTCAGCCCATTTCCTCAGGGGTGTGTCCACATTACAAAACCATTACTACAGCTAGCAAGTTGGTTTTCACTCTCAGCAGGGAGGCAAAGGAACATAGAAATGGTCATTAACCCTAGAAATGGTCATTCCAGGTCAGGGTGAAGGCACATAGGCAGGATGGTGTGGGCAATGTTGCCCTGCTTTACTTGTTTTGTTGATAAACAGGATGTATTTGTTCACTGACATCTGGCAGCTTTTCATGAACACTATATTCACTTAAAAACCAACCCATCAACATCACTTCTCCTTTACTCCCTCTTTTTGTAATGTCCAGCAGACGTTCTAGATCAGAAAGTAAAATATTTAGGGTCGGATCCTTCAGCTGGTGTAAATCTGGCTCAGTGGAGCAATGTTGATATACACCAGATGTTCCCTCATCACTCTTTCTCTTTCATATCATCAAGGGCACTCCATTTCCCAAGGAATGGGCTTACTTTCACACAAGCAACTCCGTTCTTTCACTTACATAGTGGACCTCTTTCTGCTCTTCAGTGAGACTGTTCATGTGAATAAGGTGAGCAGGATTTCATCATTCCACCCTGTTTGCCTTGTATTTAATGCAAATATGCCTCATCTCTTCCCAGGGTAATAAACAGCTATTTGTATAATGAAGCCCATGTACTTGCCTGGACTTGTACATGCTTTTAAGTTAGAAGGCAAAGACCTTTCAAATGGGATTCTCATTATTCCCCCTTGAGGCTCTCCCCATCCACTTATATTTTCTGCTTTTCCAGTGTATGCAGTGAGTGAGAAGCACTTTGCTTCTATGGCTCAAGCTGAAGGGAAACTAAGGGGACTGTGATTCCTTTTGTTATAATAAATCAAAGTTTTATTAATATGTACATGAGGAGAGTGAAGAGAAGGAGAGCCCACTTTGGTAAGGGCCCAGTACTACCCTTGGGTGCACAGTGTAATAATACCACATGCATCTGGAAAGACTCCTGTTGACTTCAGCGGCCTTTAGATCAGGCTTGTGAGGAGCTAGCAGCACCCACTGCACCAAACTGTTGTTTTGCAGGGATACAGCCCTTCTCAGCTTTTTACAAACGCCATGTGTGGGAAGATACAATTAAAGTTGCTCATACAAAACACAAGAGGGGATTGCAACATTTGGTGTGATGTGCAGCTCAGTGACCTTTAAGGTATAGCATACTTGGGCTTTTCAGAGGCATGGGAATGTCTCCCTGTGCCAGATGGAAAGAGGGAGAAAGACAAGGAGCTTCTGGAAGGAAACCCTAGAAACAGCAAAATTTAGGAAGGGGGTCTTAGGCTAGAGTTTTTTAGAACATTGTTTTAACAAACTATAGAGTCACTAAATAAAGCCAAACCCTAGGAACGTGGTTTGTCATTGTCTCAGAGCCAGTGTGTTAATTGAGGGTGATGGAGGGGCTCAGTTCATTCACAGTATGTAATTAAAAGTTTTATATTTTTCCAAAATTATTTTAAATTCTGTGCCTCTCAAATTTAATCCCAACAGCAAAATGAAAATAACTGCTAGTGAGTGACATTGTCCCTAACTCCTTGTTGTGTCCAAGATTTCCCACATCAATTGATTAAATGTAATGACTGAACAATGAATATTGATCTTCATTTCACATTAACAGGCATGACAAATTCTGGACTCAGTAATGAGGGAAGGAGGCCAAATTGGGCAGATGACTTCCCATTCAGTTGTTTTGTGAATTTGTGAGATCTCCGAAAAGAAAACAAGTGATTTTTATGCCCGAGGACAAATACCACATGAGAAGCTATGTGGGAATTTCTCTTACTAGGGCATAGAGGGAACCAACACAGTTTCAGGATTTAAAAAAGTTTAGAATTTTACACCAAATGTCATGATGGTTTACAAATTATTTGGGAACTTAAAAAACAAATAGATTGGACCAAATTTTTGAGTCCTTACTCTGGCAAAAGGCTGATTGACAGATCAGGGGAGACAAGTTAAGGGAAAAATACCAGCAGTCGTGGAGTCAGCTGTGCAGGTTGGAATGGAAATGGTGTCAGCTGTCATCGGAACTTTAAGTGTACAAAGGTGAGAGTCAGTAGAAGAGAGGGCAGAGAAGTGGTATGGAACAGAGGAAGAGGAGGAGACTAGGGACCTGATCTAAAGCCTATTGAAGTAAATGGAAAGACTCCCATTGACTTCAACATACATTGGATTAGCTTCCTGATGGAGATGAAGAGAAGCAAGATCTGTGGAGCTGGTCAAATTTTTTTTGCTGGAACAGTTTTCCATTTGAAAATGCTGTTTTAATAAATCTTTCATGGGAACAAATTTCACAATTTTCAATGGAAAATATTTAGAATAATTCAAATAAAAATGGACTATTTCATTTTGATTTTCTTGCTTTGTTTAGGCCTTCTTGTTTGTTTTGTTCAAATTTTCTTATTTCATTTCAACATTTAATATATTAAAACTTTTTGTAATGTTTAATTTTAATACTATGTTTTTATAGATTACCATATATAATATTTTGTATTTTATATGGTTCTGATGTTGAAATTAAATGTTTCAATAAGGTAATTTTGATGTTTCTGAAATGAAATATTTTGGAATTTGTGTTCCACAATAAATTAAAATTTTTTGATATTTTGCCTCAATTTGGGACAAAGGAGAATTTCAAAATGTTAGAATTTCCTGCAGGATGGAAATTCAGTTTTTTGACTAGCTCTAAAGATCAATATTTTATTGACTGAAGGAGAGATGGGAGAGGCAAAGGTTTGATTTTGATATAAAAATGTACTTTGGTCTATTTACTTAATTTTTTTTAATCATCACTGCTTCTAATGAAGACTTGTTTGGGAGCAGGCTCAAGCCTACTCTATAATTTCTTTTTACAAAACCAATACTGCTCCAGAATCTTCCTTTCATTAGACTGGTGTGAATCAAGAGTTATTACATTGGTGTTAGTGGTTTAAAATGCTGGGAGTGAAAGGAAAATCACTCCTCCCCCTTTTTTTAAATTCCCAGAAGCTTGCAAAACATCATGAAATTTTGCAACAAACCCTAATGCTTTGGCAGAAACTAAAACTTTGCTGGGTGCTCTCTCTTATATCAGTGGGATTTAGTGACTAATGGATTCCAGGATATTAAAGGGAAATAGGGTGGATCACAATGTTTTTAACTAAGTAGGTTAAAGTACATTTTGTTACTTCAAATACAAACATTTATCCATCCTGCCTCTTCCTCACTCTTTTGGTCCTGCTTTTTTCTCCTCTCGGCTCCAGATCCTTCTTCTCTTCTCCAGCCCCTCCTCTTTGCCCTCTTTTCCACTGTCTTCACCTTTGCTCATTTGGGACTCTTCCCACTGATGTTAGAGGGCTTTGGATCTGGCCTGGGAGGCTGATCCTGCTCACTGTTGAGCACATCCGGGAAGATTAAGCCTTTGAATGGCTTGTAGTAACCACCCCTGCCACTGCTGCTAAAAACATTTCCTTTAGTTAAAAAAAAAATCTATAGTATTCTATGGTAACAGATCCAAGCACTGTAATGTAACACTTGTGAATTGCAGTGTTTTGATTCATCACTGTATTACCTTTTTACGTGGGCTGCCTCCAACCTTGGTGACTTATGCCACTGCTGCTGCTTGTTCATTTCCTTACCTCTTCTAACACAGCTTCAAGGTTTTGTTGTTGCAAGAAACTGGCAACCCACAATGTTGCTATGATCCTCTGACTATACTAGATTTTCACGAGCAACGGTACATTGCTGATGCTCACCTATGCACGTTCCACAATGGAAACAATTACATTAAGAAAAAGTTTCTTTCAATGAGCCATATGCTGTTCAAAACAACCCTTTCAGCCTAAACTCCAGTGGTTCAACTGCTGCACATGAAGATTCTGTCCTGCTCAAATGATTTTCCATGGCTTTAGCTGTGGGGCTTTATAATAAATTCTTATGGGATTTGAGGCTAATCCTGATCCTATTGCTAAAGGTTGTCTGAGTGAAGCTTCAGCCTTGTCAATGTCTCTAACTACCACATCATATAAGAGAGGTAAGCACATTGATAATGTCTACTGTGAATACACGTTTAACTCTTCTGGATGGGTCTCTCGGGTGGGGCCATAATATATTGGGGAAGGCATCTTAGATATTTGTAAAGCACCTTATACATTTTGAGTGCTATGCAAACAATTATTGTAATTCAACATGCCTTGCCTTGATCAAGCCACCCAACCTAGCTACAGGCATCCGGATAGTACTCACAGCTCTGTTTTCTAATCAGTCAGACTCCATTGGACAGACTAAGTTAAACAGTCTTCATTGATTTTGAGCCTTCTGTGAAAGACCTCCTAAGCCAAAGGGAACTCTGAGGCCTGTTTGAGATTTTTTTTTTTTAAAAAGAGAGAGAGAGATAAAAAGGCAGGCCAAACATGTAAACCTGCAGCTTTCTGCATGTGAAAAGCGATGGAAGATTTAAAGAATCTTCCTTAAAGAAAAGAGGCCTAACTGGTTTGAGAATGAATTAGGTGTTCCTTGTTTTATCTTATTTGATTTGATTACCAACAATGTTGAAAGCTGGCTGCTATGTGGTGGTACTTTGTACTGCGCTTTAAGCCCCAATTGCTTTTACACCATTGTTCTGATAAGCTACTTGGAGAATTTGGAATGATATGATTCAGCCCTAGAGTCACTAAAATATACAAAAGCCCTATTGTCTAGCAGGTTGTTGAAGTGTTGTAATGGTGACTTTCCTATTTGCAGCTTTCTAAATGTTTTATCAGACAGTTTCAAAATGGCATCTTCAAACTGGACAAGCCCTTAATACAGTACAGAAATGGATTATTTTCTGCATTACAGCAGAGTGACTCTGGGTCCAATCCTGCACAGTATGAACACACCACTAAAATTAGTCTATATTTCTCCATTTATTGCTTCTTTTTTCCAGGAGAGGATGACCAGGAATGGGATGCAGCGCTCTCCTATGGGCTGCTACCTCCGCTGCTTCATGGATTCACTGTCAGGCATTCACAAAGACATGTTTGCTTGCACTCATCTTCTCATCATGACGCATCAGTCTACACATAAAGCTGCACACATTTTACAAGAGGTGTGATGTTAAACTGATTTAGTTAAACTTGGTCAACTTTGTGTGTGGATATTTCCATTGGTAATTTAAGAGGCACGCTAAATCCATGTAAGCCATGTTAATTGATGTATCCACACACACAATTGTACAGGTTTCACTACATCAACGACATCACATCTTTAGTTGAACTGGTACAACTTCTGTGGGTAGATGAGCCCCTCTTGTTCACTGAGCTGGGGTGGGAGAATGCACTGAAACATTCTAATGGCTTAAATCCTTGCCATTAGAACAAGTGATTTTTTTTTAAGGTGCTAATGAAATTGGTTTGGATAGTTTAGTTAGGATGGGTTTTGAAATATTTTTTCCCCATTGCAAATATGAGTGTCACAAACTGAAATTCAGCAGTTATCCAATCAGGGTGAAATCTTGTTTTGTTGGGGGGCAAGAAGACAAAGTCTTTTCCCTGTGCCCCAGCAACCCAGGATTCCAGCACAGTGCTTCCCTGAGCATAGGACAAATATTTCATTTCACTGTCTCAGGGCACAACCCTGCCCAGTCATGTGTATGCTGCCAGCAGCAACAGGTCTTGGGAGGGAGTGGGGAGAGTTCCCTTCTCTTTTGGAGCTGCAGGAACATGTGATGTGGAAAATAGTGCCCCCTAGTCTTCCTTCAGCCATCCTCCTTTGTGCTATCAGGATGGTTCCTGGACACTTCCGTCTCCCACTGCTACTCCAGTTCTCCCCTTTGAATTAAGGCAGGCTTTCACCCTTATATCTGTAGTTTCGACTGGTGCGTTCTGATGCTGGGAAAAATATTATGCTATGCCTGTTGTTAGCAATAATGAGCGGTCACTGCACATAAAGAATTCAGCTCCGTTTAATCTCAATGGGGAGGAACCATCTTGTAGTATGGTTTCCTGTACATCTGTTCTAAAGTAGAGCTCATCTCATCTCAGTGAAGGAAACTGCAACATGTAAAGCTTTCAGTGAAGACCTGTAATTTAGAATAGCAAAGATTTCATCATGAATGCCTAAAATTCCATTTCTATTGCAACCATTTTTGTTGACGCATTGCAGGCAAACTATAGTCACCACTGTGTGTTATCTAAAATACCTTATGTGCTGCATTAGCAGTCTAGTCGTAATACCTCCTTAAGGGGAAGGCTTTCAACTTCCTTTTGGAGTGCTTTCATTTTGTGATGTCAGTTACAATTGTAGTAGTTGATTTGCAGAGTTGTGTGTGCAACTGAATTGTATGCTCCCACTCTTTTTTTTTAAGATGAGAAAACACATCCCATCTAAAACAATACACAACAACTTGAAGATGCAGCGTTGCTGTTATCTTAAAGTGTTTCTTTTAAAAAAAGTTTTAGTAAGTTTTAGCTAGTGATTTGTCCATTTGCTCTTTCTTAGTAAGGCACACAAGAGGGGACTAGCCCAAGTTCTAGCTACACAAGAGGGGACTAGCCCAACAGAAGTTCTATCTCCCTAAGTTCACCAAAATCTTAAAGTGTCTTAAAGTGTCCTAAAGTCAGGGCCGGCTCTACTGTTTTTGCCGCCCCAAGCAGCGTGCCGAATTGCCTACGCTGACGGCGGGGGCAGTCCGTGCGCCGTTAGGGCGGCATGCGTGTTTCTGCATAGGCGGCAATTTGGTGGCAGCGTCTGTCTTCAGCTGGAAGACAGAAGCTGCGCCACCGCGCACAGCTGAACATAGAAGCTGCCGCCGAATTGCCGCCGCCACGGAAACACGCGTGCCGCCCTAACGGCACACGGACTGCCCCCGCTGACCGCGGTGGCAATTTGGCATGCTGCTTGGGGGCAAAAACACACGGACTGCCGCCCCTTGCAGATTGCTGCCCCAAGCACCTGCTTGGAATGCTGGTGCCGGCCCTGCTTAAAGTGTTTCTTTTAAAAAAAAGTTTTAGTAAGCTTTATCTAGTGATTTGTCCATTTGCTCTTTCTTAGTAAGGCACACAAGAGGGGACTAGCCCAACAGAAGTTCTATCTCCCTAAGTTCACCAAAATCACACTGACCTTGAAATTCCACTTGTTAGTTCTTAGTCATGAGTAAAATTTTTCTGCAAACTTGGAGTGAGATTTTGGGGATGTTCGGGTTCAAAGAATGGTGAAAATGTTAAAAATGTAACAAATACTTTTTTGGCTCATCACATCTTCAAAATGGCTTGGTCAGGAAACTCCAACTTTATTTTATTCTGATGGTCTTGCCAAAACTGATGTCTTTTGCTAATATTTTTCTTTTTTGGGAAGGGAGTGGTGATTGGTTATGGGATTATTTTGATATTAACCGAGCCTTCCATGTATAGCATGTATAATGGATGGCTTTAATGCACACTATGAATTTTTTATGGACCATATACACATGCCAATGAGGAGAGGAAGTCACCCAAATAACTGTAATTCTGCTCCTGTTGGTACAATGTTGTATTATTTTTTTGAGAAATATGGTTTCTTAGAAAGAAAAAGATGGCCCTGCAGTTAAGGTACTGACCAGAGACTCAGCAGGTCAGTGTTCATTCCTGAGTCTGCCACAGATTTCTTCTGAGACCTGGGGATGTCATTTAAACACTCAGTGCCTCAGTTTCCCTTTTGACAATGGGGACAATAATATTTCCTTTTTTTGCCTTGTTCAATTAGATTGTAAGCTCGCTGAGGCAAAGACTGCTCCTTACTATGTGTTTGTATGTTTTCTACCCAGAGGGGTCCTAATCTTGACCGAGACCTCTATGTGCTATTGTAATACGAAGAATAAATATCAGTACGTTTTTATTCAGCTGAAGTACACAATAGATTCTTTCAGCTTTAACTCCAGGTTAACTAAGTGTTTTGCCTGGGAATTCATTTTAGTTTGGGAACCTCAGCCAGGGTGCTTGGGAACCTGCTCAGGAATGATGTGAATTTGAACAGGCACACAGTGAGTGACTGGCACTGAGCATAAGCAACGTGTTTTGCAAGGTTTTAAGATGCCATTAGTTGTGAAAAGGGACTTACTGCTGGTATTTCTGAAATACTAGCTTTTGTGTGACAGAGGTCTGTCTTTTTGAATATTCTTGAATAAAGCATAAGGTGATCTCTCTTTTAGGCATTATGCATGTGCATCCCACAGTGAAAAATGTGGGTCCTTAGGCACTGTGGAAAAAATTCTTCCCTCTCTTACACTAGAGAAACTCCATTAAAGTTGATGGAGTTACATGGAGGCTCACCAGTGCAAATGAGAGCAGAATTCATCCCAGGGCATACATTTGTCATTTTGCATAGAAATGCTCACTGTGCTGAAACATATCCCCATTTGCAAGTATGTGTCTGTGTAGTGTACATTTCCAGTTTTAATTTTTGAGCCATATGTAAGAGACTCCAGGGAACAGTGTGTATTGTCAGCAGGAGTTATCTTTTTGATGAATCAGACACATTGTTTGTACCTCTGCATTTGATAGACATGTTGTAATAAGGTCTTGAACTGCTTACTGTGTCTTTATGTACCTTCCCTCTCAGCAGTTGTAACTATTGTGCTGCTTGACCTATATTAATGGTATTACAAACAACAAGTTTAACCATTAACTTGTGAGCCATGTTTAAACAGATTCTGCCAAGAGATGAGAATTATAAATGTAAGATGGTAAAAATTAGGGGGCAAACCAGTCTGAAGAATTTCTGTGATTAGTAAACTGAGAGGAAGGCAGGGTAAGGGTCTTTGAAGACCCAAGAATAAAACTGGATATTATATCACAGCATCAGGTATTACAGCTTGGGTAACACTCTAATGCTATTCCAAGAAACACTGAATATGGTACATATGTACTTCAATGATGTAAAAATATGAGAGCCCCATGTAGAGTGGTTAACAAGACAGGATTGTATTTCTATGCCCATTTATTTAAAATGGGTGTAGTTGTATTTTACAAGTTTGGGTCCAAGCTTGCTCCTGTTGAAGCCAATGGCAAACCCAAAGAGGGGCGGATTGGACCCATAAATTCTAAATACTTGTCTTATATGTTGCATATCCCCTGGATGGATGTGAAAAGTAGTAGTCATGCACTCCACATCATTCTAAACATGGGAAGTATTTATTATTTTATTGTGTGCAAATAAAAGGATATGTGAATTACTACTAGTGAGAAGGCCCATCATCCTGCAAATGTGCTTAACTTTATGACCATGAGCAGTTCAACTGAGGCAAAGCAAATTCCATTTTTTATTTGAATTTTTGCGGAAAATGTTCTGAGGTATTTTGCCAACTCTAACTTTTAATTTCTCTTGGAACAGGACATTTTTTCATACTGGCCCCTGCAATCAGCCTTCAGTTTCTCTAGTTCATTGTTCCTTTAGTCAGATTTGTTTTGTTAACAGTTTGGATGTTTTCCGGTTTGTATGTAATGATTTATGAATTTAAACGGTTCCATTTTGTTTTGTTGTTCCAGTTATGCATGATATTCTCTCTCTCTCTCCATACATTTTATTTAATCTGTGAACTAAAGTATATGTGTTTCTTCTAAAATCTTAATTCAGATTGCAGATGGATTCTCTGAATTAAGTTTTGCTCATAGTTGAGTGAATTATGGGCCCAATCTAAAGCCCACTGAAGTCAATGGAATGACTCATTGAGCTTTAAATCAGGCCCTATTGGAGTATTCAAGCATGAGGGAAAGACTCCAGTGCCAAGAATGATCTCCTGCCAAATTCGCCCTTCAGTTTTCAAAGCAGCTACTGTGTCCCTCAAACTATTACCTCTCTTTTTTCCTTTGGTATGTCACCACTTTAGTTAAATAAAACCTATATAATCAAGCAGAGTGGTGTTGCAAGGTGCTGAGCGCTCACGTGAGGTACTGAATGCCTATAGCTCTAATTGGAGTCAATGGCAGTGGAGGATGATGCGTGTCAAGAATTGGTGTTCACAGTTGTGGATCAAGGGCCTGGGTTCAGTCCCTGTGGATGACCTAGCCAGAGGTATCATTTCAGTCGCTAAACCACATTATTTTAGTATGTGTACATCAGCACTTTACACACATAATCTAGTCCTTTAAGAACATGAGCCAAAGCTCATCAAAGTCAGTGGAAAGACTGCCATTAATGGCAGTTGGCTTCAGCTCAGGCATTAAATGGAAAGCAAATTCACCACCTCTCTTTAAAAAACAGCAAAAACGTATAGTTAGATAGGTTTTCTCCCACTCTTCTAAAGATGAATGATGTGTGTTAGTTTGCTGATTATATTATTTTCCCCTAGACTAGTAAAAGTGGAAATGTATCTTTTTCACTCTATAGTGGATTTCTGTTAAAGACAAGTGAGTTTAAGCACACACATGATCTTAAAAGTAATTATAGTAATAAAATAATTATACTTTGCACTTTGAGCGGAGAAATTCAAGAAGCTCTGGCAATATTAATTAAACCTCACAGAAGCCCTATCATAGGAATTGTAGGGTGGGTGTTTGGCTTTCAATATTTTACACATATGTAAACTGAGTTAGTGACAGAATAAGGAACAGAATCTAGGATTCCTGACTCTTAGGCTTCTGCACCCACTAGGCAACATTGGCTCTTTCTTTTGTAAGGAGAAAAAACATGCCTAAATTCATGCTGAATATGATGTCACCTTAATTGGAGTCAGACAATAAGGAAAAATATAGGTACTTGAAAATGGTTATTGGGAGCAAACATCATGTCAGCTTAACTGTTCCTGCCAGCAGGTTTTGTTGTTCTTTATACCCTGTTGCACCTTTCTTTCCTGATTCTCTTTTGAAGCAAACCATTCTCAAGACTTGTCTACACACAAACTTAACTGGTTTAGTTAAACTAGTGGAAGCCTGTGTGTGTGTGCGCATGCATGTGTGCACGCACATCAGTTTAAAATCTGGTTAAATTAGTTTAACTTAGTCCTGTAAATGTGGAGGACAAGCTAAACTGACATAAACCAGGTTTAAATCAATCTAAGATTGCCTATACACAAAGCTGCACCTATTTCACTAAAGCAAATCTCATCTTTAGTTAAACCTATACAATTTGGTATGGAGGCCAGACCTGAGTGCTGCTGCCTCCTCCACTCCTCACTTTTTTTGCTTCAGCCTAGTCTTTCAACTCACTGAACAAGTATGTTCAGGGTGAGATCATGACACAAAGATTTCACCCTGAACATGACATCTGTTCTAGCAGCTATGTTGGCATTCATGCATAAGGAAATTTAGCACTTTCCCCTTTATTGATATGATTTTTATTTTGCTGTGAGTCTAGTGGGAACATTCTGGTCCCTAATGATGAGGCCTAATAGATGAGTTTTTCAGATGCTTGCTTGTTTACAACTCTGGTGAACAGTGACCTAGAGTTTTGCTTTCTGTGTTTTGCTTACTCAGGTACCATCTGACTCTAATAGTTCTCATGCCATTAGATTTGCTCTCGTTGATGCAAAGGGTTCTAATGTGGGAGATGTGTGGTGCTTATTGGTCCAGATGCCCACTTTCAGCCTTTGTCCGGAGAATATTTGGCATCAGCCTAGCAGGAAGGAGGGGAAAGATTTACAGCTTAATATTTTTGCCACTGTTTTCTACCTTGTTGCACTGACAGCTGAACGTGCACTAGGTACTTGTTATAAAGGGCAGTCAGTCTGCAACAGCTTAAAACGAAGGAAACCTAGACACAAGATGGGATTTGTGTATGTTTTTATTTTTGTGTTTAAAAAGGTTACACAGCCCAAATCCAGTCACAGTAGCTAGTTATGACTTGCAGAATGCTTGTCTGCCATGTAAAGCATTCTGTAATGAGTTGATAGTGACCTAACGCAATGAACCACAGTTCATTTGTTGTGGTTTGCTGTTTAAATAATGCATTCTATTGCATATCATAACTTGGCAGAATCATCCCTTATGGTGCATCATATTTTAGCATCCCAATTTTCCTTTTCTATGTTAAAAGGTTACTATAGGTGGGCTTGAGACATTTTTGTCTCATATCATAGCTGTAAACCTTATCTCGGTAAATAAAATAAAACTGGCTAATGATCACCAACCTTATTTTCTTTTCTTGCTGGGGATGGGCTTGAAAAAAAAGAAGTAATTTCTTTCAACAGTACTAAAAGCTTCTGAGAGAAAACAGTCTTCATTACAATCAATAAAGATAAGTACCCCTTCTTAGAAAAGCTAACCACTCCTATGTCAGTAATTCATTACAAAATGTGTAAAGAGTATACATATGTTTAGAAACTACATTCCTCCCATGGAAGTCAGTGGGAGCTATGCCTGAGTTTGGACTTCAGCTTTTTTTTTTTTTTTTTTTTAACCAAGCAATCTCAGAAGAGAATCTCAACATGCTAACTCATTGGTAGGGCCATCAGAGATGAATGGAAACAAGTTGCTGTTGGTATGTGGCTTTCCTGAAATGGAAGGTTGTCAACTGGAGGCAGCCCTATGCATGTGTGTGTACACAAGATTGCAGCTTGGAGAGCTATTCAAATTCCTTAAAAGCACCTTGATGTCACTTTTATTTATTGCAGACTACAAGCAACACGGAGCTTAGGAGTGAGAAAATCTGTCGTGTTGTGGTACAGGCTGGAGCAGGGAGCATAGAGAGGCACATATCATTACAAAAGAGGTAGGTGACTCAGCACTACTTCTTGATACGGTGAGATAGACAGTAGCGAGTCTAAGTATCTACTCCCCTATGGCCCCCGCATTCTGATTCCAAGTTAATTTGTGTCTGCATACATTTCAGTAGACTTTGACTCAGGACATATATGTATGTGGGCTACCAACAGAATAAGAGTGTTAATGAGTGTCCTGAGAACCCTCTTAGATACTCAGCATCTAGAGACCGCTGCTGTTCTTCAAACAGATTTCACTGAGGATGCCTGAAACCCCCCAACACACTCACAGTCATTGTCTCTGCTTACTGTGGCACTACAGTCCTTGAAGTGAATCTGCAATTAGTGCTAAATCAGTGGAAACAGGCTGTCTGTTAAAGATAGCTGGAAAAAATGCATTGGAAGCAGGGATTCTCTATTTGTAGCAGAAAAAGTGAAGCATATTGTCCTGTCGTCCATGCTCCACTTTAAGGCAAGGTGATATAACTTTCTTAAGCTCTGTATCTTGGGACTTAATGGCATATAGAATCACTACACAGGAACAGGCCATACCCCAACAAGCTTATTCTCAGTCTTACTTAACTGCTTTCGATTGAATCTCTCAGTGCCTCCTCTCTTCTCTCAAAATGTCTTGTTTTCTCTTAAATTCAGCTCTGCTATTCATTCCAATGAACTTACTTGGCAGCTTATTCCAAAGGTTGCAGTAGTCTTTTAATGAAATAATTCAGCTTCATTTCTGTCTTGGTGTTTATATTATATCCTCTGCTTTATGAAGCCTACAATAAAACACACAGTTTAATGGAACAGGCTTTGATAAACTATCAGAAGTATACATTTAAAATATATTTGTTTAATTGTATAGAGATACAAACGTTACACATTTGTAAGAAGACAATAGCTTGGCAATAAATGTATTTTTATGAGAGCATTTGAAAATCTAGTTTAATGCTTAACTTGTCAACATTTGGCGCTATGCATTAACTACTAGAAGTTCAAATGGATTTTTTGTTTTCAAGTGGAGTGCAGATAATAAAGTGTCACACACTTGTAGAGCCCAATCCTGCAATCTTCATTTAGGCAAAACCTCCACTGAATTCAATAGGCTTTTTGAAAGAGTAAAGACTATAGGAATGGAGCCTCGCTGACGTAGTGCTGTGTTTCTGTAGATAAATTAACAATGGCAAGATAATTAAAAAAAAAAACTATTTGAATCTACATTTTCATTTACTTTTATATTTTTTGATATTTGAAGTCTTTTAATGAGTTCTTTTTTGCAAAGGGGTCAGCATATCAACCTAATATCAGATAGGCATTGATACAGACAATGTAGTAAGACTACAGTGTCAAAGGATTGAATCTTGCAAAGATAGAAGGACAAGAAGATTAAAACTGCTCTTGCTTCATTTGTGGTGGTAGATTCATGAGGAGCTTTGTCAGAGTAGAATAATTCTCACTTTGCAACCCTGCGGAGGCACTAGAGTTGTGACTAAATTCATAATGTCTGCTGTCACTGTGCTATTCATTATTGTTTATTTGTATTAATGTAGCACCCAGAGGCCCCAAGGAAATTTAGTTTCCCTTTATGCTAGGCATTAGACACAATAAGTGACAGTCCCTACCCTGAAAAGCTAACAATTGAAACAGATAACATAGATGGAGTGTGGGAGAAAGGGAGTATCATATGTCCATATTTTTCAGATGCAGAATAGAGGTACATAGAAATTAAGTGTCTTACCCAAGGTCCAACACCAAAGTTGTGACAGAGCTGGGAATAGAACTCAGGTCTCCTGAGTCCCTGACCATTGTCTTACTCACAAGAGCATAAAAGAGACCAGTAGAGCTTTGTTTCATAAAAGAAAATCTCCTTTAAGACACGTCTCTTTCTTTGACAGCTAAGTACTCTGCCTTTTAAACAATAATATTAAGTAACTCTTCACAAACTGTGTAGCTTCTAAGTAATGTTTTTATTCCATAATTACCTAATTCAGGGTTTTTGCACCTTTCTCTGAAACATCTGGTGGTGGCCATTATCAGAGTCAGGATACTAGTCCACTGGTTGAATTCCTTTGTCATATACAAAAACCAGCCAACCAAATATTTAGCTAGCATAGCATGTCTTTTTTTTTTTTAAGTGTGAAACAGGAAAATAAAGCCCATCAGTAAGTCTCATGTTGACTATGCTGTAAACCTAGATATTACACGACAGATATGAAACACTAAGTTGGCCACTACCAACATTATGGTTCTAAATCTGAATACACAAAAACCTGATTTTGATTATCAGCATTTCAGGTGTAGTAAAAAAAATTGTAAGATACTTTGGGATTTTAATAGAGATGATTGTCTTCCTCAGCTTCAGTGAGCAAAGAGTGCCTGATACTGTGGTAACCAGGGAAGTATTCAGCTATTCTTAGAACAGTAAAATAGTTTTTCCAGCACCATCACATCCTGTAGTCTTTGGACGTAATTGGAGAAAGTTTAGGAATGAGTGAATTTTCACACTTGTGGGTGACAATGCATTTGGCCCCCATCAGAGTATGCTAGTATAATTCCCTGTGTAATGTAATCTCTTGTAAATTTGGGAATTTATCCAGTAAGCCACCAGCAGAGTCTAAAGGCAGGCCTTATTTTAAACACAGTTTTATAATTTTTTCCCAAAAGGGGATGGTTCTCGGGCACATCTACCACTGATGACCATAGTGTCCCTATGACTGTGCCCCTCCAGGACTTGGAAGAATATCTGTTGTCTATTGTATTTCACATGGAACGAGTGAAATAAATTGCACCTGTAGTTCTCCAAACTACTGGGATATAGTCACCTTGTGCCAAAAGCGCCATGTGATTTGTCATCTAAGGGCTAGTCTACACTGGCAATGCTAAAGCGCTGCTAAAGCCCAGCACTCTAAAACTCCCCCCACTTTCATGAGAGGCATAGCTACCAGCACTGAGAGTGGCACTCCCAGCACTGGTGCCCTGTTTACACTGGTGTTTTACAGCATTGAAACTTGCTGCACTCGGGGGTGTTTTTTCACACCCCTGAGCAAGAAAGTTGCAGTGCTGTAAATTGCCAGTGTAGACAAGCCCTGAGTAAACTGCCACCTAGTTTTCAATATAGCTTAAAGGCATTCTGTAGTTGCACAATTTCCCACAACATTGCATATATGGGTACGTCTACACTACGGGATTATTCCGAATTTACATAAACCGGTTTAACAAAACAGATTGTATAAAATCGAGTGTGCGCGGCCACACTAAACACATTAAATCGGTGGTGTGCGTCCACGGTCCGAGGTAGCGTCGATTTCTGGAGCATTGCACTGTGGGTAGCTATTCCGTAGCTATCCCATAGTTCCCGCAGCCTCCCCCCCCCTTTGAATTTCTGGGTTGAGATCCCAGTGCCTGATGCGGCAAAAATCATTGTCGCGGGTGGTTCTGGGTAAATGTCGTCAGTCACTCCTTCCGCTGGGAAAGCAACGGCAGACAAGCATTTCATGCCTTTTTTTCCCTGGATTGCCCTGGAAGATGCCATAGCATGGCAATCATGGAGCCTGTTTCGCCTTTTGTGACTGTCACCGTATGTGTACTAGATGCCGCTCACAGAGGCGATTCAGCAGTGGCACACAGCTGCATGCTTTTGCTTTTGCATGATAGCAGAGATGGTTATCAGCCATATTGTACCATCTACCATACCATAAATTGGTAATAAGATGGGCATGGCTACCAGTCCTTTTGCACTGTTCCATTTGCTGCTGTCATAAGTGCCCCTGGCTGCTCTTAGCCAGGGGCGCAAAAACAAAATTGGGAATGACTCCCTGAGTCAATCCCTCCTTTTTGGTATCTAAAAATAGAATCAGTCCTGCCTAGAATATGGGCAAGTGTACTAGAGAACCACTGTATCAGAGAACCAGAGAGCACAGCTGCTCTGTGTCAGATCCTGCATAGATTATGAGCTGTATGCTATTCACAGGGGGTGCTCCTGCAACAACCCCACCTGTTCATTCCATTCTTCCCCAGCCTTCCTGGGCTACCATAGCATTGTCCCCCCACTTGTGTGATGAAGTAATAAAGAATGCAGGAATACTTGTTAGTGAGAAATGAGTGGAAGGCAGCCTCCAGTTGCTATGATAGTCCACATAGGACATTAAGGAGTGTGGAGGAGAGGAGCCCAGCATCCTGCTGCTAGTCCAGGGGCAATTGCATCTTTTCTTTACACATGAAGGGTGGGGGCTGATGAAGCTCAGCCCCCTGTTGCTATGATGATGATGGTTATCAGCCATATTGTACCATCTACCAGGAAAAATTAGGGCCAGGCGCCCTTGATCGACCTGACCGATGCTAGTACGCATGGTTACCAGGCCTTTTGCACTGCCCCATGTGCCAATAGGCTGATGATGACAATGGGTATCAGTCTTATTGTACCATCAGCCACCCATGGCGGGGGGGGAGCAAGGATGTTGGTGTTGAGTGCTGCACCATCGCATCTATCTGCAGCATTCAGTAAAGATAGGGTGACATGTAAAAGAGTCAAGACAGGATTGTTTTCCCTTTCACTTCTGGGGGTGGGTGGGGGGGTGCGTAAATTGCCTAGCTATGCCCTGACCCACCGCGGACACTGTTTTTGACCCTAGAAGCATTTGGAGCTCAGCCAAGAATGCAAATGATTTTCAGAGACTGCAGGAACTGTGGGATAGCTTGAGTCCTCCAGTCCATGAGCGTCCATTTGATTCTTTGGCTTTCCGTTACGCTTGCCACGCAGCAGTGCGCTGAGTCCCTGCTATGGCGTCTGTCTGGAGATATTTAGAAAATGATTTTGAATTTCGTCTTCTGTAACGGAGCGCTGATAGAACAGATTTGCCTGCCCTTACAGCGATCATGTCCGCATCGTCCATGCTGGAGCTCTTTTTTTATTTTGATTTCGGACTGCATCGCCACCCGTGCTGATCGGAGCTCCACGCTGGGCAAACAGGAAATATTCAAAAGTTCGCGGGGCTTTTCCTGTCTACCTGACCACTGCATCCGAGTTCAGATTGCGGTCCAGAGCGGTCACTGGTGCACTGTGGGATAGCTCCCGGAGGCCAATGCCGTCGATCAGCGTCCACACTAACCCTAATCCGATATGTTAATACCGATACTAGCGTTACTCCTCTCGTTAGGGAGGAGTACAGAAACCGGTTTAAAGAGCCATTAAAATCGATATAAGGTGCCTCCTAGTGTGGACGGTTGTGGCGTTAAATTGGTTTTACGCTCCTAAAACCGGTTTAAACGCCTAGTGTAGACCAGGCTTATCATAGCTCGGGACAAGATTGCTCACCAGTCCAAATAGTTTCCACTGTGCTGTCTATTTATAACTTTGGTGTTCAGTCACTAAATGTCTGTGTCATTAAATGTTCAGTCACTAAATAGTTTACTTTCAACTTTGGTCTATTTTTTCTTCAGCCATGGAGCCATGATTACTATATGCCTTTACCTATGTTTGTGAGAGTATATTTAAAGAATAAGACTACAAATGGAGCTTGTAAGTTCTCTGATCTGAAGCTATCTGGCCTGATGCCTCCTGCATATTACTATCCCAAAGCAAAGCCTTCTAAACCCACCTATCCTTGACCAAAGCCTTTAGAATCTAACCATTCCTGAGCAAGACTTGACCTAGTAATTCAAAACCCATACTTTTCAAATCCTGGAACATCTCAAATTTTAGACCACCTCATAGTTTGTCTCAAAGCTTATTTGTAACAGAGTTAAGAATGAGGTCTGAAGAATCTAAAAAGCTTACAAATTGTTACTTTGGGCCCAATCCAATGCCCATTGGAGTCGATGAAAAAACTCCACTGACTTCTATGTGCAATAGGCTGGGCCTTTAAGTCCGGGGTGGGGGAGGAATTTTATAGTCTTTTCTGACACTTATTAAAAATGGACACCTCTTTTTTTAAAAGGAGATCCTTGAGCCTTGATTTTGTTTTTTGAGTAGCATGTTAATATTTTATCCTTCAACGAGTTGTTTAAATATATTGTTGAATATTCAAGTCAACTGCATTCTTCTTCAGAGAAGATGTGATTCTGCTGTTCCACATTAAAACAGGAAAACTAATGTGGTGCATCATTCTGGCTGGGAAGTGACCAAAGTTATTGTGACAGGATTGTATTTTGAGCAATTGTTGGTGATTTGTTTTTTAGCACGCAAAGAAAGTAATAAATCTGTCATCCTGAGAAATCAGGTTGTGACCTAAAGGAAGGAGCAAATTGTGGCTTTAAGTAAAAAAGAGTGACCTGTCTATGAGGGTCATTTATCATTATAACAAAATTGCTGGTGCTTTTCCAGCTGACCAGGAAGAAAGGCTGCAGTAAGCAAAGACAAGAGATGCAAGCATCCAAATATTTTTAACTTATCGATATTTTCAGGAATTGCAAGTAGCCAAAAATCTGACAGCACTCAAAAGACACTGTCCATCTGATCTGTAAGGGAAAACAAGATTTAATTATACAATTTACACAATACAATTTGTTTTGTGTTTACAATAAATAAGAATTGAAGGCATGCACCATTGCATTATGTTCAAAATGCCCACCATGTACTATATATATTGTATGATGTTATCAGGGATGGGAGGGACCAAATCAAAGTCTCAGCTTTGAACAACCCCAGTTTTAGATCTGAATCTGGAGTCAACATTTGCAGCTCAAGGCTCTCTAAATACTCTGAATGCTGGGTGTCTCCCTGCTTCCCTACATCATACTTTTTTTTTGTACTTTTCTGATGTCAGAAAAGTACATTCTCAGATTCTATTCTGTTCTATGTAGGTTCTTACACAGCACTCATCGAACATAATATCTAATGCACTACTATAAGGTGCTCAAACAACTTAACTGTCATGTGGTGTTTGTCCTCTCAACCTCTCCCCAGTGGCAGAAGCATGTGCAGTAGAGTTTCTTGTTCTGATAGGCTTTTAGGGCTTCTTTAAAATTAAATATACATATTGCTATGTATTTATGTTAGAGAAGTCAAGGGCAAAGAAATGTGCCTTGTACTTGGAGCGGAAAGTGGTGAAGTTTATAATGGGCCTTAGTTCTTAGGGGAGTTCACTCTGTAGTCTTGGACCAGCCTTCAAGAAGATTCTGTTTTCCACACAGACAAGTTTTACCTTTGTAGCAGGGAGTTCCATTGTGCCAGAGGAGTGAGGCTCTCAAGCACGGTCTGCATCTCGAATCTCTACATGGTCTTTTAGATGCCTTGGAGAACCCTGAAGATAAGGACCAAAACCTCTAACTTGATTCCAGATTCTATGGGGAGCCAGTGTAGTGAGTGGAGGACAGATCGGATGCAATTGCGGTAGCTGGTTTTGCTGAGCATGTGCTACAGTGTTCTGTATTAGATTGAAACATAATTAACGTGAAGAATTGATCAGCTTTAATGTTTCCATCAGCTCCACAGTCTTTCAGCACCTTTGCAATCTTGGTCTGGTGTCTCCATGACCTTTCAATGCCTCAATCAACAACTGATGGCTTTACAGCATTTTAGCACTTCCAGCAGATTTCAGGAGCTCCAAGAGACTGGTTTATGGAACTGGGGAAATGGACAAGTGAATGGTGGTATAGGATGATATACTGGAGGTCTTAGACTGGTAAGGAAGTTCAGGTGCCAGATCTCGTGCACCCTCCACAACTTTATATATCAGTGGCTCCACAATATATCATAAAGGTATACCACATATGTGTGGTTATAAGAAGAGGGTTATTAACAGAAATCCCAGTAAACATTTAAAATATCTCTTCAGTACTCTTACAATTACTTTCCTGTAACACATGTTGCCTGTCTACAGAATGCCTCATCCTATGGTACATCGGCACTCATTTTGGATGTCCTACACCACTTACAGCTTCACCACTTGTGAATAATGCAACCATACTAAACTCATGGTGATAAAAGCTTTATGGCACACCATTTTATATTCTCTATAGATTACACATGCACAAACATTTATACAGTTCTCACATAACCTAAAGGAATAATGGAATCAGATGTACGTATTTTTAAATGTCCTTGACTGAGGTGAGAGGTGGAGTGAGATTGCATTAGTTATTTAAAAAAAAATTGTACTAATCAGAGAAGGTCTAGTTTATATCAAATAAGGAATCCATACATTTTAAAATAAGAGATCTAAAAATGAGTTCCTCTTTTGTCCCTAGCTACAAAATCCCACTCTAATTAACATTTCAATCCTGATCCAAACAGCTTTGCTTAATTTACCCAGGGGCGGCTCTACCTTTTTGGCCGCCCCAAGCAGTCATGCGCGGCAGGCGCCCCGGAGCCGCGGGAGCAGCGGACCTCCCGCGGGCATGACAGCGGAGGGTCCGCTGGTCGCGCGTCTCGGCTGGACCTCCCGCAGCTGCGGACGGTTCGCAGGTCCGGCGGCTGCGGTTGAGCTGCCGCAGGCATGCCTGCAGGAGGTCCAGCCGAGCCGCGGGACGAGCGCCCCCTCCGCAGTCATGCCTGCCGGTCGTCCCGGGGCTGCCTGCCGCCCCACCGGGAAAGGGCCGCCCCACGCACGTGCTTGCCGCGCTGGGGTCTGGAGCTGGCCCTGAATTTACCCCCACTCCCACTCTTTTCCGACTTCTTCCAGTTGCATAATCTCATCTTTATGCTCATTTCTGATGCAGTTTACAAAAACATTATATAAGAAAAGTGAAAGGTGCAATTTGCATCCTGACCGCTACTCTCAGCTGATTGCTTTAGAGCAGGTATGTCTTTATTAGACTGTGACATTCAATGTCAGAAGCAGTAGTCTTTATTCCAACATGTGAGTTTAGACCACTGTTTACAATTCTGATTAGCAGTTAACATCAGCTGTAATTATTATAATGCTATATGCAGGAATTTTAGATGTTTAATTTAAATTTTAAAAGTTTAAATGAAGGTATTTATAATGGGATTTAATATACAGAAGCTGATAGCTAAAGTACCATGCATTTGCCTTAAATCAGAGAACTTTATGATAAACCATACAGATGTTGAGGAAGTAATAGCTTATAATAGAAGCAGTTTGTAAATGAGAAGAATCTAATGATGTATTCAGTATGGCCCCAATTCAGCAAAAGCAATTCAGCATGTACTAAAAGTTAAACAATTGCTTAAATCCCATTGATATAATGGGACTTGACTATGCTTAAAGGATTACATGCTTAAGTATTTTGCTGAATAAGGGCCTAAGAGCTGAAGCTTCTGATTCAGATTTGCTCCACAGGACCATGGGCTTCAGCTAATGTGCCCTGGCTGATTTGTGTCAATCCGGCATAGCAGGAAACACCATCAGTCCTGCATAGGAGGTGGAGTAGCACCCTTCAGAGGGCACCAGTGCAAGGATGACCCTTGCCCTGATTGTTTAGCTATAATGGCAGAGTGAAGAATGGAATTTAGGTTTCATGACTCCCACTTCCTTGCTCTAACCAATAGACTCTGCAGCCTCTTCCACCACTTCCCCCCAACCTTTTGATTCAGCAAAACTGGGCTTGAAAATCTCATAGGAAAAGACTTTTTTGTGAGATTTTTTTTCAGCCCTTTGATTCAGTTCTAGCTGGGAATATCATGAAAGCAGCCTTGTTAATAATATTTTGATTTTTTTCCCTCTTTTAATCAAACTTGAAATGAAATCTCCTATCAGTGTATTATAGAGCCTCATAAAGATATTCTAAAATTTTAGGTGTATGTGTATTTTTTTAACCCGTTTGCCCCAAATTGTTACATCTATATAAAACAACCCCTAAATGGACTTAATATATATGGCTCAATTTCAGATTTGCGTTGAGTGAAAAACTGATTAAATATGTTTTCCACCTGAGACTCGGGACTGGCAGAGATGAGCAGGATTCAGTGACATCAGGTTATTAACCGTGATCAGATTTATGATAGTAAATAACAGGAAGGGACTTTTTTTTTCTAATCAGGATCAGTTAATAAAATTCTTGAAAATAGCATACCCAGGAAAGGTTATTAGTCAGGAGCTGAACAGCTTGAACAGCTCTGGAAATGTCCATGAAAAAGGTGGTCAAATCATTTCTTTAGAGTTTTGTAGTAATGCACTTATGCTGGATAAACAGACAAGATAATTTTAAATGCAAAGTGGTGAGGGTTCATAGCAATTTGAGAAAACAGTGAAGAAATTTGCCAAAGGTCAAATATTGATGAATACAGTATTTTGATCACCCCAATCTAACACCTAACTCTTCACTGACAATCTGAAAATACAGGGTAAAATTCAAAGCCCCTCAAAAAATGATCCAAGTTAGCTGAGGAAGCCTGTTTGTGTCACCTGTACTTTGATCATGATGTCTCATGACAGTGGCATTCCCCTGGAACACTGGAACTGTCAAATTCAAGAATGAAACTCGTGAGTCCAAGAGACAGAGCATTCTCAGTAACTAGCCCTCAAAACTGGAACACAGTCCTGGTTGAGATGATGATGAACATCAGCACTATAAGTGAAAAGGTCCACTGCTTATTCCCACCGTACCTTTTTAAATAAAAGAAAGAAAATACTGAAAAAACAAAACACTCCATAACATAGTCCAGTCTCTCCTGATAGGAGTGAAGTGAATGAGAAGAAGAAATATCTCTGTGTGTGCAGGTCCGCTCACTGTCTGTGTTCAAAGATATGTAGACTCCAAATCTCTGAAAAATACTTTCATCTACTCTGGTTTTGGGTTCATCATAGATGTAGCCCCAGTTTTGGCTCTGAGATTTAATTCAGCCTACTCTCAGGGAAAAAATTTCAAAGGCATCTTCTAACATTTAATCCATAAATTTTAGCTTTTGCACTTGGACGAACAACTGGATTAAACTTCTAGTCCAACATAGTGATGGTACTAGTGAGCTAGACTCTTTTTCAGTGTGTTCTGTTTTCTGACTGTTTCTTTATTTCATTTAACAAGTTTGATTTATCTCGCTAGTATTTTAACACTTGAATGTGCAACCACATGATAAGTGTTGGTGTTCGTGAGAAGAATTAGGCATGAATCCCTACAGCATGTAGAGGGCGGGCGTTAACATGATAGTACCACATTGGGGAAGGGACCTCAATCCTTATAAACCCTTAGTGCGTGCACTTATGCTTGCAGTATTCTGTCAGTTGATATGGGTAGGGCTCATCAGCAAACATCCCATGAGGTCTCTAAGCAAGGTAGTAATGTTGTTGTTCCAGATATGAGATGTTGCCTATCTTCATTTTACAACAGTTCTACTGTACTGAGTTCTGATTTAAGTATTTCCATGAGGGTGAGGTTCATATTTTGGGAAGTGAGCAGATAGTGGATTTGCAATGGCAATATAGCAGACAATAGACAGCAATTGGAGGAGACAGATTTTTGCACACTTGAATTTAGGACAATTTTATACCAGTATAAAACTTGAAGCAAAAAGCCCCTTTTCAATTAACACAGATGCACTTTTTGGGTTGTGCATCCCTAAGGATTATAGCTGAGACTGAAGAGTAATAAAGCATAGGATTTATGAAAGGAGAGAGCATATGCAACTTTGTATAATTCAGTGTCAGAACTATTTTGACCTTGAATTATTATCAAATATGTGGATAATCCTCCTTTTCCAATATAAATAAATTATAAGAACTCTGTTAAACCTCAATTAAAATGCAATAGCTTTTAAGCCATCTAGATAAAATGTCAAGAGCTAGAATTTCTCAATGCTTTGTTAGTACAAACACCACACAGTGATGTCTATAATAATGCTAATATTGCTTTGTTTATATATATCAACCAAGTCTGAAGAGCATCTGTGATGATTTTCTGTAATTCATAGATTCTAGGACTGGAAGGGACCTCAAGAGGTCATCGAGTCCAGACCCCTGCCCTCATGGCAGGACCAAATACTGCCTAGACCTCCCGGATAGACATTTATCTAACCTACTCGTAAATATCTGCAGAGATGGAGATTCCACAACCTCCCTAGGCAATTTATTCCAGTGTTTAACCACCTTGACAGTTAGGAACTTTTTCCTAATGTCCAACCTAAAACTTCCTTGCTGCAGTTTAAGCCCATTGCTTCTTGTTCAATCCTTAGAGGCTAAGATGAACAAGTTTTCTCCCTCCTCCTTATGACACCCTTTTAGATACCTGAAAACTGCTATCATGTCCCCTTTCAGTCTTCTCTTTTCCAAACTAAACAAATCCAATTCTTTCAGCCTTCCTTCATAGACCATGTTCTCAAGACCTTTAATCATTCTTGTTTTTATTAATGATATACATGGCAGTGGCTTATTTGACTAGGGGGTGCAAAAGGCTTAAAATAAGCCTGTGGCAAAGCAGGAGACATGAGGTGCTTATGTCACATAACTGTGTACTGTCTAGGGTGTATGAATGGGTCTTTATGGTTTGGTTTCAGCTAGTTCTTATCAGACATAGGAAACTTCACCAGGTGGAACACATGAGTTCTTCAGGGGTCCTGCAGGAGGAGGACAATGAATTGAAAAGTGGCTGTGTTAAGAGATGGCCTTTGGAGAATTGCAGGACCTCTTACCTGGGGCTGACAGATGAAGAGACAGAGAGAAGGAGAACCGAACTGGATGCTACACCAGCATGGCTAGGTAGAATCCTCATGCTGCCCAATCTGAACTCTGCTTTCATCGTTGCTTCTCCGTGCTAACCTAAGGACTTCCCCATACTGTGTTCCAGTTGACTAATAAACCTAACACTGTTTTGAGAAAGCTGCCTGGTGCTACTGCAAATACTTGATGAGGTACATCAATCCCAGGAGAGGGCAAAAAGTCTCTTACCAGGAGTCTCAGTTGGACTTGCTGGGCAGAGCTCGCAGTGTGAAAAAAAGAGTGCTGGAGTCTGGAGGCTCAGTGGAGGTGCCAAGGCCATCTGGTCTACCCTTGCAGAAGAGTGGGACTCCTTGAGGTTTAAAAGCTGGGGCATAACACAGATCCCATGTGAATCCATGACAGCATCCATATATCTTGCATCGCTTCTTACGGGTACCATATATGCTACCAACAAATCTTTTACTGTATTTTTTTTAAAACATCCTGATTCAGATGTTTGGTGAAGTGTTATTAGCACTGTGGTACTAGGTTTTGCTTGGTCAAGTTATTGTCTTGCTATTTTTAGAAACAAATCTGCACTGTGCACCATAGTTTGGCACTTAGATGAGTTTGGGGTAAGCAGATAATCAATCATATCTAGATAATAGACATCAGTGATATTGCTTTGCAAGGTTTACACTCTTTGATTTATGCTAGTGGATTGTTTTTTTATGGGACCTTTAGAATATTTGTGACTGAATAATGCTTTTATGACCAAGCCACAAAGACAAAGTCATTATTTCTTTTAAAATTGTCAATCAACAGTTTGATTAAATTGGTGCTTATTTTGAGAGCAATTGGGCTGCATGCCATCAGGCTTAGTAAGGGCAATGCACAAAGATATTTCAAAAGGAATAAGAATACTGGACCTCATTCTCCATTACTCTGCACCAGGTGCACCATTTGCATCAGATGCAGAGGGGATGTAAAATCCTACCAAATCATAACAGTAGCATTTTACATCCACTCTGCACTCACTTTGCTCTGGTGTAAATGACTACATAAAGCACAGGCAATGGAGTTTCAGGCCCCTTGTCTACAAAGTATCAAGAAATATTCAGCTAAGTCATTTAAATTAGTCTGCTTTATTAATCTTCAAGTGTGCAGTTTTGTTTAAAAACCTTTAATTTGCAAAACCAGAATAGTATCTTGGCTTTGATAAAAGGTCCAATTTTAACC
Source organism: Mauremys reevesii (assembly GCF_016161935.1). Lineage (NCBI taxonomy): Eukaryota > Metazoa > Chordata > Testudines > Geoemydidae > Mauremys > Mauremys reevesii. The sequence goes on along the minus strand of NC_052630.1, from coordinate 66,506,327 downwards.
TCACGGCAGTGCAAATCAGGAGTAACTCAGCTTGTGTCAATGGACTTACTTAGATGAAAAAATGATGTATAATGAGGTGGTAAAAAACCACCCACCCACAGTCTTTATATAGCTGCACAAATACGCATCGGATGCTTCATCCTGAAATAATTACTACTGGGTGGAAGTAAGCACTGTAGAATAATAGAAATGTAGGGAGGACCTCTTTCGAGGTCACTTCCAGAAAGTCCAGCCCCCTGTGCGAAGGCAGGACCAAGTAAACCTAGACTATCTCTGACAGGTGTTTGTCTAACATGTTCTTAAAAACCTCCAATGGTGGTGTGATAGAGTTTACAGACCCCACACGGAACCAGAGCATGGCATGGAGAAGTACTACTACTTTAGTACCTGCAGGACATGCTGCAGGTGGAGGAACAATTTAAAAAGGGCACTGGTAGCCCAGTCATAGAGGTACAGGGCTGGCTCAAGGTTTTTTGCCACCCCAAGCAAAAAATTTGCCGCCCCAAGCTCCGAAAGTTCAACTGCCCAAGCAAAAAAAAAAGAATGGCCAGACTGCTGCCACTAGAATTGTGCTGCCCCAAGCATGTGTTTGCTTTCCTGGTGCCTAGAGCCGGTCCTGGAGAGGAAAAGGAGTTACAGGCTGTACTTGGAAGTGATGCTGCTGCCTGGACCTGCAGCTTTGGTAAGGCCACTCTGGGAGGAGTATATCCATATTCCTCCCCATCCTCTGGAGTCTAGAACCCACAAAAGGCCCTGAAGAATGAGACATTGATGAAGCAGGTACTACTAGGACTGTGCCCATGCCCCAGATGGAGAAGCCGCACCTGGTAGGAAGTGGCCTCAGGGGGAGTGGACCTTTGAGTGGGCCAGTGAGTGGTCTGAACACTGCAATACCCCTTTAGGGCCCTGGGTTGGGAACCTGGTGGAGTGGGAAGGCCTGGGTCCCCCACCACTCTGTCAGAAGAAAGAACCCAAGTGGGGAAGAGAGGATACAAAGTAGAGACTGAGGCCATCGTATGTGACCTGTGAAGCCACTATCTGACCACTAGGCCAGCTGGCTATCTGACTTGCTACTGGCTCCACAGCGTGTTTTGGAAGCCTGTTCCAGTACTTAACTATCTTTATAGTTGGAAAGTTTTTCCTAATATCTAAACTAAATTTCCCTTGCTGCAGAGTGAGCAGATTACTTTTGTCCTACTTTCATTGTTCATGGAGAACAATTCATCAGCATCCTCTTTATAACAGCCCTTAGCATATTTGAAGCCTTTTATTAGGTCCTCTCACAGTTTTTTTGTCTCAAGACTAAATATATTGCCAGTTTTTTAATCCTTTCCTCATAGGTCAGGTTTTCTAAAACTTTTATTATTTTTGTGGGTCTCCTCTGGATTCTCTCCACATCTTTCCTAAAATGTGGAGCTAGAACTGAACACGGTGCTCCAGCTGAGACCTCAACAGTGCTGATTAGACAGGAACAATTACATCGTATGTCTTACCTAAAATACTCCTGTTAATACACTTGCCATAGGATGACCCCATCTGGAACACCCTCTTGCTGTAGGCCATGACATGACAGGCATGCATGCCTCAGTTTCCCTCCTTCAAACTCCCCATACATAGTCCAAAGCATCTTCCCAAGTATAAATATTCTTGTGGGGTTCATTTATTACCTATCCCTCATGCACATAAATCATAGTCCAGAATCTCCCCAGTATAGTTCAAACAGTTCATATAGCCCCGGTGTCCCTTACCATGCCCTGGCTCAGTCCTCTCCTGTCCTTGTACCAGGACAGCCATTCCAGCCTTTACAATTGGTTCCCGGCCAATGGGAGCTGCGGGGATGTGCTAGGGGTGGGAGCAGTGTGTGGAACCGCCTCCCCCCCTTCTCCTGGGGCCGCAGAGATGTGCCAGCAGCCAGCTGCTTCCAGAAGTGGCATGGGGCCACAGCAGGCAGCCAGCCTGTCTGAGCCCTGATATCCTGCTGGACTTTTAGTGACCTGGAGATAGTGATCAACTGGCCAAGGCTCCAGGATCGACCAGTCAATCGCGATTGATGGGTTGGTGACCACTGCTTTAACCTATTCTTTCCCTGTTTTGGCTTGTGTTCCTTTCCCCTTGTTGTTAATATTAATTGTGTTTAAATAATTAGCCACAATTTACGTTTTAAGTGAACACTGAAGCAAAATAGACATTAAACACCTCAGCTTTCTTGATGTCCTCTGTTATTAACTCTCCTTCCCTGCAATTCCATGTATTTAAAGAACCTCTTCTTAGTGCCTTTTGTGTCCCTTGCTAGGTGTAACTCATCTTCTGCCTTAGTCTTTTTGATTTTGTCCCTGCGTGTTTGTGCTATTCTTTTGTACTCCTCCTTAACAATGTGACCAAGTTTCCATTGTTTTTGTAGGATTCCTTTTTGATTTTCACGGCATTAAAGTGCTCCTGATGGAGTCATATTGGCTTCTTATTCTACTTCCTAGCTATCCTTGGCACTAAACTTTGTAGCAAGTGTTGGCATGATCATGCATTAAATATGTCCAAATAACTATGAAGTTTGAGACTTTCAAATCTGTCTAGTAGACTTGGATGCCCAGAGAGAGTTTTCAAAGGTACAAATGGGAGTTAGATGCCTAGCTGCCATTTGTGCCTTTGAAAATCTCCCCCATCCCCAATTCTCATTAATTTTCAAGTTTTTTTTGTATGAAACTTCTTAGAACAAACACTCAGTCATTTTTAGATAGCATATAATTTTCTAGAACACATGCTTTGTGAGGAAAATGGATAAAACCTATAGAAAATGGAGGTTTGGATAAGTAAGGGATCTGTGTAAGGTGCATGTGGCTATAAGGAAGAAATGACCTAGTTTCTGATAATTGAATTTTGGACTGATGGGGTTGGCCTGTACTGATAAGATAAAAAAGATATTCATTACAAATGAAACAGTGAAGGTTCTTCAGTCTATTGTTTATAATCAAAATGAGCAAATTTTGACTATATCTTTGAGGAAGACTGCAGTGAAGTATGAAGAGGACAACATGTTCCTTGATGCTATGCAGAGAAGGCATCATAATGGAAATTATCTAACTGCTATATAAACTAGTGTTTCTTCTTTAATCTAACAGTGGACATGCTATTCTGATGCCCTTCTATTGTTTAGATTGATGATTCTGGTCCTCACAAACTGTACATTGCTTCTTTCAGTTGAGGAGCATCCTTCCTAAACAAGAAAATTCTAGGAAAAAACAACATAATTCTAACATTTTGCTAAGAATTACTGATAACCTTCAGTTGAAAGAAAATAGGATTGCAGAATTATGGCATTTAGCTTTGCATGGCTCTGATTCCAAAACATTTACAGCAGAGCTTGGCGACTCTGCATATTTTGTTCCTTCCCAGTTACTGAAGAACAGTCTACCAGTAATTCCATGTGCTTCTTTTCAAAATCTTGGTAATTTAACCCTGGATTAGAATTTCCTCTGTCCTTCCCTACTGTCTTAAACTATGTCCCTGTATTTAGGATTCTATGATCAAAGAGTCTATATAGGAAGAATATGCTTTTTTTAAAAAAAAAAACATACTGTTATGCTGTGAAAAATGTTGGTTTTTCTTCTGATTTCCGATATCGCCTCTCTTACTGTGTTATGTGGAAAGGAGGTAAAGGATTAAGTAATGGGAAGAATATTTTGGGATAATGAAGAGAAGTACAATAATTTAAAATTTGTGACAGCAAAGGAACAATGTATCAAAGTACAATGTAATTACTGCTTGCATTCTTGAGGTGCAGCTCCACCCTCAGGTATGTTACATGTGTCATGGTAACCAAACAGGTGGTGAGAACAACACATTCTCACATGGTGCCCCAGACTGATGGGAGGCATGCATTTGCAAGAGTACAGCAAAACTGCAACTGGAAAAGCAAGGTAAGGATATGCAGTGCACTAGAAATCTAATATACAACAGCTACTACTTAGCTAATAGTCAGACACGGAGCCCCAAAACAAAAATCTTATTAGGAATAACTAAGAATATAATACATACAAAGGACGTAAAAATAAATAAAAGTCCAAGGAATGGGATACTACCCAGTATCAATGCAATCTCTACCAAGAAGAATCCTAGTCACTGCGTACTGTAATCAACAACACATGATATGAAAACAGTATACTAGAAAGACTCTCAAAGGTACTAGAAGTTGCCATATGCACACACCTTTGATCCATGTAGTGTTTGACCTTTCTTGTTGCAAAGATGAACCTGGGACCCAGTTTGAAATGATAGATGCCTAAAGTTAGCCACCTAAATAAAAGGCCCATTTTTCAGAAGTGCTGAGCATCTGCAACTCTCCAGTGAAATCAATGAGAACTATGGGTGCTCTGTACTTCTAAAAACCAGGGAAGTTTTTATGTAGGAGCCTAAACATGGATTGAGGGCTTGTCTGTACTTGGAAATTTACTGCACTAGCTATTCCAGAATAGTTTATTTCGGTGTATGCTCCTGTGTGGACACTCTTATTTCAGAATAACATGGGGAGTGATTTTGGAATAGCTATTTCAATTAATTTCAAGTGTAGACAAGCCCTTAGGTGCCTAGGTTTAGGTATCAAGGTCAGAAAACTGTGGCTAAGCACATGGGTGCTTCCTAACCCACTCAGGCAATTAGCATAGTGCCTCAGGCATGGATTTCATTATTACCCATAACACCATCGCAGCTTGCACAGCTACAACTGTGAATGCTGATATTTAATTCATTCAGTTTTTCAGCGAGAGAGAGAAATTTCTGAATCAGGCTGATCCCCTCCCTTATGTTGTTTCAGTTTTGAAAGAACAGAGAGTGAAAAAGCTTGGGGGACCAACTATTGATTATGAACTTTGACAGATTTATTGCCAGCACTATCACAGAACATTCCCAATTGAACAGGAGGGGCTGAGATAGATCAAATGTGCAGCCTATGTACATAACAGCTATATTAGATAGCCCTGACTATCCTTAATGGTTCACAGGAATTCATTTTAAAAATAGTAATGGTAGGAACTGCTTGGGATCCCTAACTATTTCCTTGCAATCTGCCCATTCCCAAATTTATGACTGTGAACCATTTAACTATAGTTTGAATACAATACCTCCTTGCCAAACCACATCTGTATGCTGGATATTATAAGGATGAGTAATATGTCACTGCAGGACATTGCATCAGCTTAAGGAGCTCCATTCCAAACCAATTCTTCATGATCACACAGGCACATTTTTATATTTGAATCTAGCCTCCCCGAACTCCTTAATTACCTCATTAGCACATTGTTACAATAAAAACAAAAAATCACCCGGGAACTTTGTGCTTGTGAAAAGTGCTAGATTGGCAGCCCTGCTTCTGAATTTCTCCATTTATTGACAGGATGGGTACAATACAGCCAATGGTTGTGCAAGCTTCCCCACGTGTGTTCTTCAACTCTGACCTGGAAGGAACCACCTCTAGGCACATCAGTGCTGAATCTTCTCATGATCATTCAGTTCTTGGCCTTACTGCTGAAACTTAACACTGTTACCACCTAGTGCCAACTGCAGTGCTGGCTTTTCTGTTATGGAGACCAGTTCATCGGGAACTGGACAAACACCATATTTATTTTCCATAGCTACTGAACAGCCATTAGAAGGTAACATCTTTAGGTAATTACTGACCTGGGCTGGAGCTGAATTGGTGATCTAGTGGCAGGCTGTATACTCTATTACCAACATCCTGAGTGAGTGAATCTGCTCCATTTCTAAAAATGCTATAGGATCACACTGTAAATATTTAACTTCATATTCCAATATAGCCTGAGTCTTAAAATTCCACTTGTCCCGTAAGAAAGATGTGTATTATTAAAGGCACTCAGGTCAATTTCTTTTTGAATGTCCATTAATTCTTGATGCTTCAGTTCCTAGATTCTTAACTTGATTTTCAAAGGTACCAAGCCCCATATCTTTCCATTGAAGTTAAAATGGAATTGTGGAAGCTCAACACCTTTGAACATTGCTCTGTGTCTCTAGTTGGCATCCAGAATTAGTGGACACTTGAAAATTTAGGCTTGATCAGTATTATCCCAATGAAATTCACTTTGAATGGCAAGAAATGCCATCCAGCACAGAGAGAACTTAAATGCTCCACCATGATACCATTGGGTCTGTCATTGATAAATTAAAAAAGAAAATAAAAACTGTCCAATTTACAAACAGAAATTGGATATCTTCATCCTATACACACTTAAATATCAGCATAGTATTTGAGAAAGAATCAAAGGCCTCATATAAGCTGACCTCCCCCTCAGAATGCATCATTCTCTGATATCATGGGCTGCTGAAAAACTCTACTGCAGCAGTGAGATGACTCATGGATGCTTGGAGGTCACTTTAATATATATATATATATATATATATATATATATATATATATATATATATATATATATATATATATATATATATATATATATATAGTGCACCCAGAGTCATTTATCACAGGGAAGGAGGACGAGATCCTTAGAGTCACTCTGTGACTTAGGCCGACATAACAAGAAAACAATAGTAATGACTTGGCTAACCATGGGGAGGGGATCTATGACCTTTCATAGTTTCTCGAGCCTTGTGCAGATTTTAAGACAAATCAGGTCCTATAATGTTGATTTAATCAGGTATCAAGAGGGATTCTCTGGTTTATGATGTCAACAGGGGAAATAAAGGTAAAATGTTTGTCTGTATGGAATTTAACCACATTTTATATCACTATTGAGATTGTGTAAAATGGCAGAAAATGCTTTCTTTTGGCACTATAAAAAGTCCCATCAGTCAGAACTGTTTGAGAAGGAAGAAGAGTTCAATGAATACTGTACAATGCTACCGCCATACTAAGAAATCAGAAATTTTAAACTGAAATACATATTTTGAAGGGAAGCATTTTATTGCTGTGGAGTGTCCTATACACTATATTTGTCATATAGAGAGCTCTGCTCCATTCAGACTCTTCACCATAGTTTGTCCATGTGAAATGTCAGCTTGAGAAAGAAAAATGTGACATTACACACACATGGACGAGGATAGATGCCAGCTGCTTACCAAGCTGACACTGGCCAGCTAAGGACAAAAGGAAAACTCATGACTCAGACAATGCTTTTAAAACTACTGAGATAACAAACTGGAATTCCTAAAATGCAGGATGTCCTGCTGTAAGCAGCAATGTTAAGAAAAAGGTGGAAGGAAGCAGAATAATCCCAAAGAGAACCATTCACAAAAAACTTGTCTTCAAGTCCAAATCCTATAGCCAAACATCCAAGTAAATACATGGACGAGAAACTAGCTTCACAATCAAATCGATTCCACCTCTTGTTTTAAAAGGGACAATGCCAAGCCTGGCAGTCTCAAAATATGACTTGAATTTGCTCTTTGAATGTCTGATAAATCTTCAGATAATTCAGTGTGTGTGTTTTAAATGCTTCAGTAACACTCCCCCCTCCTCCCCTAAAATAATTATTAAAACAAAATTAAACAGCAGCAGCCAAGTGCTTGTGACTAGACCAGCCATTACACCGGATTAACACTCATTTCAAGTTTCTAAACAAACTGTAAACATACATACAAAAACTGTCTCTAAAGATGAATGAAAAATAGCTGGGATCTGTTCCTACCCTTTGAAGTCAATGGGAATGTTGTCCTTGACATTGGTGGCAGCACAATCAGGCCTGTGGACTGATTTTTAAAATAATTATTTTAACTGAGACTTCTGCTTATTTTTGCTAAAAATCTGTTCATTTTATTTTCTTCTTGTTCTCCAAACCAGCCTCCTGCCTCTGTTTATTTGTCTGGTTGCAAGGTCTCTGAGTCAGATACTGTCTTTTTTGTTGTTTGCATGTACAGCACCTAGTGTAGTGGGTTCCCGATCCTTCACTCGGGTCCCCAGATGCTATCATAATAGAAATAATAAATAACACCTGATTTTAGAGCATGTGAATATGCTGGGTTGATGCTATTGGAGAAATAACTACTTAGTTTTCCAGCAAAATTTCTCTTCATTATTCCATCAAGCTGTTTCATACCTCATCTCTTGATCTAGAAAGATCACTTTTCTGAGTAAATGAGGCTGATTTGATTGCCAGGCCATTGGTCTCTTCTGCCATTTGTGGTGCCAATGCTTGCAATGTTTTTTGTGATGCAGAATGTGATGTGAATAGAAACTCAACACAGGCTACCACTTCATGGTGCATGGGTGGGTCACCAAACAGCCAACAGATCATAGCTTTCAGCTAATATCAACGTGGGCTGCATTCAAACTAGCGATCTAGAGAAGAAAGGCTCCATATTCCATTATCATTGATCAGTCATTCAATTCTTCCAGTAATGTTCCCTCAAAATGTTCACTTTTGATTAGTGATTACAAATTTGTTAAAGGACCATACAAGGGCTCTTGTGCCGCCTTCATTGTTAGCCTTTGTTTGTTGTCTTGATACCCCATTAGTGATGGAGAAAAGTGTGGATAATATGGAAGCTGGCGAAGATGTTATTTTAAAAACATAGATTTTGTGCTATTAAATCAATAGGCATGCTAAATAATGTATCCATATAGAATTTAAACACTAAAGCAAAGAACTTAACAGCAGGCAGTTTAAACACTGCAATCAGGTATGCCTGCAGTGTTCTCACTAGCAATTTCCTGAAAAATGCTTAGGGCGAATGTAGAATGGGATGTTTAAAGAATCAGCTAAAGTTCAGAAATTTGGGGATTTTGGTTAGCCCATTGCTTTTAGAAAGCAATTCTTCATTAAGTTATGAATTAAGCTCGTTTAGGTGGAGATGCAACTTCCTGGTTTGGGAAATACTTAAAGGATTCCCTCTAACACAAGTAGATTGCATATTTGAACAAACATGAGATTTTTTGGGAGAAAAGCATAGGATGGCATGAATGCTTCTTTAAATATACATATGAAAGACAACACAGAATCGATATGTAGCTCAGAACAGAATACAGAACAACAATTTGTTTGTAGCCTCAATGGACTAAAATACCATCAAAATGTGGCAGAATATTAATTATGTTTTGTGAGTTCAGTAATTATCTTCATTCATATTAATCTATTGGAAGCAGGTTTCCTCCAGCAGGCTTACTGATGTTCCCTTTATTTTGTGTGTGTGTGTGTGTGTGTGTGTGTGTAATAGATATGGTAGACTTTTTTTGTTGGTTGAAGAGATTAGAATACTTTGGAAAAATATCTGTCTAAAGAAAAAATCCTGGAGTATTTTTAAGAGTCCTTTCAGTGTTCTTCTCAAATACCAAATAGATGTGTATGACAATTAGAAGGGCCTAATCCTTAGGATCTGCCTTAGAGAAGGGCAGTGTGGAATGCCAAAGTTCCTACCTTGTGATCAAATAAGCACTGCTAATAAATTGCATTTAAGTTTCCATATGTAGAAACTATTGAAACCTTCTCTGCCCTGTTATTTATGTGACTGCACGATTACTGATGGAGCTGTTAATGTAACTCTTTACATACACCTAATAGAAAAGTGTGCAAAAAGCAGCTAGCAAGTAAAATACTTTTCTATTTATAGTTAAGGAAATTGAGTTATATTAGAATTTTTTTTAAAACGATCCTATTTCTGGTTTCTTATTTATTCTACACATGCAGAAAAGTAAAAGAATCCATAGAGCATCAGTCATCCTACAGGCCTCATTTCCTCTGCAAGTGCTACCATTTTTTAGATTTTTCCCTACAACTGCACTTTGGTAAGTAGATAATAATGTTTAATGCATTTTCCAATTAAGCCAGATGCAGGAATGACTTTGCAATTGTATTCTCTCAACATATTAAACATATTAATATGTTTTGCAAGATATAATAGGCACCTTCAGCGTACAGAAAATGTATTTTAGCATCAAATAGCAATAAAATTATTTCAGTTGATTACTAGACCTGTACTGTTCATGTCATACCCAGGTTGCAGCCACATATTTATTATATGCTGTGGGCCAGATCCTCAACTGGTGTAATTTACATCGCTCCATTGACTTCAGCTGAGCTAAGCCTATTTACACCTGGCTTGCCCATATTTAAGGGGTTTATAACTAGAGTGGATGAGTGATGTGTTCTCAACAAAACCTGATGCCATGTGAAACTTGCCATGATTTAGGTTCTGCTAAGCACTCAGCCATCAGAGCAGGTCTGTCAAAAGGTGTGGAAAGACTCACGATCTTTTCAAGTGAATCTGGGCTGATTTAATGTATGATGGTGCTCTAAAATCATGCATAATTTGCATAGTTTCAATGCAAAAACAGATTAAATGTGCTGGTTTCAGATGAGATTTGCTTTTAGGTTTTTGGTCCATTTGAACATGAAAACAATGCAAAATCATATAATCTTATCTAAATTCATGCAGAATTTACTTGAAAAAATGTTCACTGTTGTGTATTTGGTTGTCATGGTTTTTGTTCCTATGGCAACTGAGTTAGATTATTAGGGGATAGCCCAGCTGGTTTCGGCCGGTTGGGTGAGCTCTGTGTCTGTAAATAAAATGGTAGTTTTGTTAGCTATCTGCTGTCTGGCCTCAAGTGATTTCTTCCTAAACCGGCTGCCCCCAAGGATATAACATTCACATACTCATACAAAATCAAATCTTTGATACTTTTACACAACTCTTATCATTATAATTCATCAAAAACATTATTCTAGTCAGAATTCTGGTCTATTAAACCTCTTCCTAAAGGCATAGCTTTTTATCTAATAATGATAATTAATCAATAATAATAAATCTCTCCAGCCTTTTAAAAGGTATTCTGGTTGCACTGTGCTAATATAAGTTTGACATAATATCAAATAAGCAGGGCTGACTCTTCATCCTTAATTCGTCCTTTTGTGCATGACTATTGTAGGGACTCTTGGAATATAGTCACTAAAAGCACAGTGGGATGGGTTCAGGGAGGACTGTAAACTTTAACTGTGGACGTCTTCACTTTTAGTCCCTGCTCCAACAAAGTACTTAAGGCTAGGCTTAACTTAAATGAATAAGTAGTCCTCCTAACTTGAATGGGCCTATTTATATGCTTAAAATTAAGCACATTTAAGCACATTGCTGGATTGAGGCCTTGCCTGGCATGTGATATTACATTACATGTAGTTTTCCTGTATCTACATACTTTTTTATTTCATACAGAGAATTTTTTTTACAATCTTATTTCTTTAACAGATGTTCATTTCAATTGCTTCCATTACAACTATATTTTCATTAATGACCAATGGCTTCACCTCTGAGGGTTCTATTGAAATGTCATAAAAGCTTCTGGGACCAATTCTGCACTTCCTTAGTTAGTCATGCAGTGACTTCAGTGGGAGTTTTGCTTGTGTATGGAAATGCCATATGATGTCCCATGTAACCTATTTATTGTACTTCTGAAAAGGTTTCATACTTTTAGTTATGTAAAAATCGTATTACTCCTGTCATGACAGCTCCTAGACTATTTACTTATTCACTATATGGTCTTTAAAGGGGAAAATATTCTCCTTACATGCTTTTAAATGTCTAAGGAGAAAACATTGTGACATATATGAGATGTGCTTATGTATGATGATATGGTACACTGTAGGAGGACTCTGTCAAACATTACTCTGCTTCTCAGAAAGGCATGGAAGTAGAAGCTCAGGCAATGTAAGGCAAATATTAGTATTGAATTGACTCAGTGAGTTGTATATTTTTCATACATTGCCTGGGCGTCAGGGTAAAAGTATGGAACACTTTCAAAGTATTTTAAATGGCTCATGAGCTTTTATGAAGACTAGGTGATCTCTGTTCCAGATAATCTTTCCTTATCCAGTAATCATTTCATTTTGTGTATGAGAGGGATGAATTAGGTACTTTTAGGGTCACGTAGTCTACATTTTTCAGGTGCAAGGCAGGACAGGATACTGCTCCTCACCTCTATTGACATTGTGGAAATGTGGGGAACTAGTCTAAGAAAATAGGGATTACTATTCTGTATCAGACCAGTGGTCCATCTGGTCCAGTACCCTGTCTCAGAAAGTGACTAATGTTTGCTGCTTCAGAAGAAGGTGCAAGCAACTCTTTGCAGTGTGCAGTCATGGGATAACTTTCTCCCAGGGAAAGCTTTATCCTATCCTCAATTAGTTAGGCTTGGTCTACACATAAAAGTTATGTCAGCATACTTTTGTTAGTTAGGGGTGTGAAGAAAACACACCCCTGACTGACAGCTATGTGGACAAAACCCTCAGTGCAGACACAGCTCTGTCGATGGAAGAGGACTTCTGTCAATGTAGGTAATTGTGTCTGTGGAGGTGAAGTTCTTACACGGACAGAAAAACTCCTTCTAACAGTGCAGGCTGCATCTACACTAAGAGGCTATGCCAGCATATGATCTGTGGTATAGACATAGCCTTAGAGAGTGGCTTATGCCACTGGTATTATGATGGCTTAGGAAACAGGTATTTCAACTAGCTGTTCTCTGTCATTTTAAAATGAGCTGCTGGTATGGAGATGCACTCAAAAAATGATCACAGATGGATAATTAGACTATGGCAGTTGAAGTATTTAATGTACTTAAAACCAAAGTGTAATTGAACTTTAAAGAATTTACACTACTGTTCTTATTAATGTTAATTAATTTTTTTTAAATACAATGATTTTTAAATAACTTCTCATTAGCTAGGTTTCATTTATGAAGGGGCTTTGTTGATTGTTTGATAGTGAAGCTGTATAGCATTCAGTATGTGTGAAGTGGATTTTATAAATCATTCAGCCACCAACCGTAATAATAATGGGTAAAAGCCTGAGGTCCAGTTAGTGATCTTTTGTGAAAATATCTGCATAGGGCCAGGAAATATGATAAGGTTCCCCAATCACTATTTCCTCTGTATTTTTATCAGAAACCTTGGATCTGGCTCAAAAGCTCAGCAGCTTTGGTAATCTGCATGGGGCAAGGGGCATGCACAGAGAAGCTCTGTGATGCTGCATAGTTTCTGAGCCCTCTCTAGCTCTGGCCCTGCTCCATGGAAGGCATCTGGTGCTACCAATGAGGGCTGGACACATTTTTTCCTCCTTCCCAAACACCAGAGAAAAAGGTGGAAGAAAGCTGGTGGAGCCTGAGGCTGCACATTGGAGAAACCCTTTTGGGAGGTGGAGCAACAGAAGCAATTGAAGGTACATCTAGCTCCAATGGTTGCTGGTAAATTCCTTAAGCCTAACAGCTCTGGACACTTTCATTGCCTTTTTTGAAAAATTGTGAAATGAAAAACCCAAATAATATGTCACTGAACTGTTCAGCATTCAAATATGAACACTCAAAAAGGCAGGACATTTTAAAATTAAGGGATGAAATACTAGCCCTACTGAAGTCAAAGGTAGTTTTGTCATTGATTTCAATGGAGTCAGGATTTCATCCCAAATCCTATAGTAACCTCCACATGTTCATCTTATATGTACTTTAGATTGCTAGGTAGCTCTTCAAATATGTATGTTAATGTTTATGCTGGTAAAATATGCAGGCTGGCAACATGGCTGAGTTAACTTTGCTGTTAGTTCAAATCATAACATTTTAGTAATGTTATATGTTTGTAGCATAAGGTTAAGATTTATCTCATATGCCTAATTTAAACAGATTGTTTTACTACTGTATTTGTATTATAACAGTGCCTGGAGTGCTAGGTGCTATACAAATGCATTGTGAGAGGCTGGCTCTGGCTTAAAGAGCTTACAGGCTAAAGAGTGGGAAGAGAGAAACAGCAGTGAAATAACTTGCTCAAGGTCACACAGTAGGTTAGTTAGTTACAGAGCCGGGAATAGAATGCAGGTCTTCTGGCTTCTATGCTAGTGTCCTAGCCACTCGATCACACCATCACCTACCTGTTGCTGGTGTTAGCCCAATGGCCTCACGTCCTTGATCCTTAAAAATCTCACCTGTTCTGTATACAGAAACTCAACCTTCTTCTTCTTTCCTGTCACTTCCCTATTTGGGATTGGTGACTTGTACAGCCTTCTTCCAAAACTCATGATCATACGCCAGGCTGTTGTACAGATTGGTCTCTCTGAGGTCCACTGATAACTGCACCGTTTACCGAGACTTTGGTCTCTGTCCGATCATCTTGCATCCGTGATTGTTGCAAGAGCATCCTACCAATATAGCTCTCAGGTCTCTGCTGGATAGGCCCATACCAACATAGCTTAACCTCCCTCAACTTGTCCTCAATTGGAGCAACCCACATTAGGCCTCTTACAACTTCATTTTGTTTCCTAACATGGAGTGTCCTACCATCTGACCACCTGAACATCTTCATTTCCAAGGTGGAGAACAAATTGATTTTTTTTTCTAGTGGCTGATCAAGACTCTGTTCTGTACATTAGGAGGGGTTAAATTACAGTTTTATATACTCCCTGCCTTTTAACTTTATTGATATGTTCTTGTCACAAAGAACTGAAATCAGCTGCCACCATTTGTACCAAGCAGCATTAGTATGATGCTGGACATCACTCAAAAGGGCACCATTGTCAACAAGTACTAATCCTAGGTATTTAAATTATTTCACTTGTCTAAGCTCTCTGCCTGTGATATCGTTTATAGCAGGGGTCGGCAACCTTTCAGAAGTGGTGTGCCGAGTCTTCATGTATACACTCTAAGTTAAGGCTCTGTGTGCCAGTAAAACATTTTAATGTTTTTACAAGGTCTCTTTCTATAAGTCTATAATATATAACTAAACTATTGTTGTATGTAAAGTAAATAAAGTTTTTAAAATGTTTAAGAAGCTTAATTTAAAATTAAATTAAAATGTAGAGCTCCCCCCCCAGACTGGTGGCCAGGACCCGGGCAGTGTGAGTGTCACTGACATTCAGCTTGCGTGCTTCCTTTGGCGTGCGTGCCTTAGGTTGCCTACCCCTGCTTTATAGTGAGGCCTTCTCCATCAATTATCATAGCCTTTATCTCCCCATCGTTCATTCTAAGTCCAGCCTGCTCAAAACTATGTTGACACTGTTTAAAGTTGGCTTGCGGGGTGTACTAGCAAACAGCATGTTCCAAGCTGGCTCCCTTTGTATATTCTCACTTATCACCTCCATGACAATTGCAAATAAAAAAGGGCTCAATAAAGACTCCTAATGCACGCCAACATTTACTGGAAATTCTCTATTAGTTTTGACTATGGTAGTCACTCCATCATGCATATTCTGGATAAGATGGACATACCTTTCTGTCATACCTCTCCATCGCAAACTCCACCAAACTAATTCTCTTGGCACATAAGCCTTATGCCTACTCCAGTCCACAAAGAGCATGCCTTGCTGCTGTCTCTTTTTCTCTGAAATTCTACATGAGGATTCATAACTAAAGAGGAGGCATTAGTTATGCTCCTTCCTAGAATGAATCCATACTGACCATTCCAAATTTCAAATACTTCATGCAGACACCTTTCAATAATTTTCTCCCATACTCTTATAGCATGTGATGTTGGCTACATTAGATTATACTTAGGACACAGTGTAATATCTCCTTTATGTGTGAAAATAGGCACCATAAAGTTTTTTACGTCATTCATCCGGCATTTTCTCTTTCTTAAGCATATGATTGAATGGACTTGTAGATACTTGATGCCTTCCCTTCCCAGTGACTTCAGCTCATCCAAATTATCTGGCCCAGATGCTTTCTCCTTTTTCATTGTCCTAAGTGCCTCTGCAATCTCTTCCTCCTATATATAGTCTATATGTAGTCATATATAGGACTAAGTATTATCTAGACCATCCCTGACAGGTGTTTGTCCAACCTGCTCTTAAAAATCCCCAATGATGGAGATTCTACCACCTCCCTAGGCAATTTATTTCAGTGCTTAATCACTCTGACATTTGGGAGGTTTTTCCTAATGTCCAACCTAAACTGCCCTTGCTGCAATTTAAGCTCATTACTTTTTGTCCTATCCTCAGAGTTCAAGAAGAACAATTTTTCTCCCTCCTCCTTGTAACAACCTTTTATGTACTTGAAAACTGTTATCATGTTCCCTGTCAGTCTTCTCTTCTCCAGCCTAAACAAACACAATTTTTTCAATCTTCCCTCATAGGTCATTTTTCTAGACCTTTAATCATTTTTGTTGCTCTTCTCTGGACTTTCTCCAATTTCTCCACATCTTTCCTGAAATGTGGTGCCCAGAACTGGACACAGTACTCCAGTTGAGGCCTAATCAGTGCAGAGCAGAGCATAACAATTACTTCTTGTGTCTTGCTTACAACACTCCTTCTAATACATTCCAGAATGATGTTTGCTTTTTTTGCAACAGCGTTACACTGTTGACTCATATTTAACTTGTGATCCACTATGACCCCCAGATCCCTTTCCGCAGTACTCCTTCCTAGGCAGTCATTTCCCATTTGTATGTGTGCAACTGATTTGTTCCTTCCTAAGTGGAGTACTTTGCATTTGTCCATACTGAATTTCATCCTATTTACTTCAGACCATTTCTCCAGTTTGTCCAGATCATTTTGAATTTTAATACTATCTTCCAAAGCACGTGCAACCCCTCCCAGCTTGGTGTCATCTGCAAACTTTATAAGTGTACTCTCTATACCATTATCTAAATCATTGATGAAGATATTGAACAGAACTGGACCCAAAACTGATTCCTGCGGGACCCCACTTGTTATGCCCTTCCAGCATGACTGTGAACCACTGATAACTACTCGCTAGGAACAATTTTCCAACCAGCTATGCAGCCACCTTATAATAGCCCCATCTAGGTTGTATTTCCCTAGTTTGTTTATGAGAAGGTCATGCGAGACAGTATCAAAAGCCTTACAAAAGTCAAAAATCATCACACAAACTTTGTTCATTGATTCATTATTTGTTTGCAAAATACTATACTCATTTTCTAATGTAAGCAAACTCATTCACATGCCTTGTCATTTTTTTCTTTTGTCTTGGTGAGTCTTTAGATCAGAGGTGGGCAAACTATGGCCTGCAGGCCACATCCGGCCCACAGGACCGTCCTGCCTGGCCCCCGAGCTCCTGGCCCGGTAGGCTAACCCCCGGCCCCTCCCCTGTAGCCTCAGCTCGCTCGCTCCACCACCGGAGCAATGTTCTGGGCTATGGGGCTGTGAGCTCCTAGGGCAGCACAGCTGCAGAGCCCGGCCTGACCTGGTCTCTGTGCTGTGTGGTGGTGATGGCAGCGTGGCCTGGCTCCAGCTGGGTGGCATGGCTGTAGCGCCGCCAGACAGGCAGCACGGTAAGGGGGCACGGAGCGGGGTGGGGGGTTGGATAGAGGGCAGGGGAGTTCGGGGTGGTGGTCAGGGGGTGGGGGTGTGTATGGTGGTCAGGGGGGAAACAGGGGGTTGAATGGGGGCAGGAGTCCTGGGGGGCAGTCAGGAAGGAGGAGGGATTGGATGGGGCAGCAGGGGACAGTCAGGGGCAAGGGTTCCAAGGGTAGTCAGGGGACAGGGAGAAGGGGTGGTTGGATGGGGCAGGGGTTCAGGGGGGCTGAGAGGAGGGGTTGGATGGGGCGATGGGGATCCGGGGGCAGTCAGGGGACAGGGAGTGGGGTGTGTGGATGGGGCAGGGATCCTGGCCTGGGGGGGGCATCAGGGAACAGGGGGGTTGGATCGGGCAGGAGTCCTGGGGGGGAGCAGATAGGAGGTGGGGGCCGGGCCATGACCCCCTCCCCTAACCGGCCCTCCATACAATTTATGAAACCTGATGCGGCCCTCAGGCCAAAAAGTTTGCTCGCCCCTGCTTTAGATGATAATTTCTCACTCATAACCTCCTCAGTTATATAGCTCATCACAGGCCATACTTTTAGCTGTCACAATACTTCTTTTGGCCTCTTGTTTTCAGTCATATCACTGCTCAAGCCACTGGCCTGCCATTTTTCTGAAAGTTACCTTTTATTCCACCAGCTGCAGTGCATTCCCATTTACTGTATGGATACTACTCTCCTGCTGAGAGATTTCATCAACTTGTCCACAACTGTACTCTTCCCAGCACAGCTTAATGTTTATCAGCTGATCTGACATTCTTGTAACCTCTATCACATGCCTCTGGATAATTCCAACACTATTTCAGGAGGTCGATCTCCCCAGGTAGTAGATTTTTTTTATCCTTCCACCAGCATCTTGGCTTTTTCCGTTTGGTCTCCTGTACACAAATCACATTTACTCTTCTCCTTAAGACCTCACTTAGTTCTAAACTTCTTCCAGTCAACATCCCTGTGTTTCAACTTGCATATCTGTTTACTCACTCACTTCTTTAACTTTAGCAGTCCTTGCCCAGTAGGAACAGTCAGGCAAGGCTGTTGTACATTGTTTGTGGGGTGTGCCTTAGCCCTTGGTGTCCTCTTGACATGGACATCAGTTCACAGGAGCATATCTATTGGATGAACTTTACAGGTTGGTTGTCCAAGCCTGACACCTCTGGTTTGAAATCAGAGTTTTCCTTCTCTTAGATGAACTGCCTGCTGAGGCTGATGAACCTCACCTGCCCCAGCAAGACTTATTTCAAGGTTATCTTTATTTTCCTTGACAGCTTTTTCATAGGGTCTATGTGGCATTTTACATAGAGGTGGCCACATACCAGCTACTCCACCACTCTCCTGCTGGGCGATTTAATTAACTTGTCCACAATTGCTTATTGAATATTCACAGTTGTCCTAAATATCCATAAGACACTTCCCTGTTTTCCACCTGGGAATGCACCTGATGGGAGTTGGTTGTTCCTTCACAGGACAGAAACTCAGCTTTATTCAGTGGAATTCACTCTGAAGGAGAGGAGCTTGCCAGCAGGACAGGTGGCATATTAAAGCTCCAGGATTGGCTATGAAAGAAGCAGAACAGAACACATCAGGCCACAGCTAGTCCCATGTGCACACATTACCAGATAATGACGAATACAATCAAAGTGAACATTGTAACATTACTGGGAGCCAGTCAGAGTAGCACTGTACATGGCCATAAATTTGAAATGACAGTTATAACAGTTATCTCCTCAACAATTACACACTGGATGACTCTGAAAATGACTGTAAGCTCATTTGAAATGGCCTTATCACACAGTATTAGAGAAAGAAGGGAAAAATGGAATGCTGGAAACAAGGACAGCTGTTCTGCTTCACCTTCTCCCATGCTGTGATCAAGTGTGCCTGAAGCTTGCATGGCTGTGCAGAGTGGAAGGTGTGTGCAAAGAGCATTTTGTGCACCCATAGTTCTTGTACAATGGCTTAGCACAATCATCATCCCTGCATTCAGGGAAATGCAAGGGCTGTTCCTTCTTATTGGCCAAAAGGAGGCAACCTACTCCAATTGGGACAGAAGGTGACTGGGTGGAGGCAAGGCCATGGCCACACTGGCCAAGGCACACAGAGGGGTGAACACTACACCAGCATAAGGGATTCTGTGGCATATGTGCTCCTTTTATATGCCACATGAGTTACACTCCCTCCTAGAGCTCCTGCTGGGGCAGTGCAGCTCCATTCACCCCCAGCTTGGACCAGTGCCTATCAGGCACAATTTGGTTCAGTATTTCCAAAACTGAAGGGACTTGCACCCCTGGCATGAACTTGATTCTAGTTAGCTGTGTGCATTCTTTTAAACATCTCTTTATTAATGGTCAAAACATCACCAGCACAAATTAATTTGGCATAGTGCACAGCCTTTGGCAGAAAGGCCAGGCAATAAATAAATGGCAATTCTGGCAGGTCCAGGAAAAAAGGTCCATCCAGATCAGAGTTGGGGAACGTTGGTGGGGCTGATTATGGAAGCTTATAGTGGTCAATGGGCTGCTGGGCTGTCAACCTGAAAACTTTAATGATGCCTAGTGTAACAGGGTCACCTTCCTGGTCTGCTGTATTGGGTCAGCTGCTGTCTTGGTTTCTTCCTCTTGACTCCTCAGTAACTTCACATAGGCTTTCATGTGTCAAATAACACACCTTATTTGGGTCTGGTTTATTACACAACAGAGTTAATAGGGAAACAGAACTCCCTGCTGAGGCTTTCCTTCACCCTACGCTCCAGCTTCTCTAGCTGGTACTGTGCCTGAGAGCTAAGCAGAGTCTGTGTGTAGACCTGCTCACATAGCCCTTCTGCTCCCTGTCAAGCAGCTCTCAAGACTTTCTACCTGAGGAATCTTTCCGGCTCTCCTCTTCTGCGCTCCACAGGCTTCTGCTTTATCTCCCCTTCTCCCCTGGAAGGCCTGATTTAGCCACATGACATGCCTGGTATGTGACATTGCATCATTCTTGCTGCCTGGGGAGGAGTGTGACAGTTGGGACCCAACTCCCCTGAAAGGGCCAGCTACTATGTGACAACTAGTCACTAACATATTCATATAGGATGAAATCTTGGCCAAACTAAAATCAGTGGCAAAATTCCCATTGACCGCAATGGGGCCAGGAGTTCACCATTGTATCAGAACCCTGACCCAGAGGCTTCATCATCTGGCAGCAAGAGAGGTGTTCAGTCTCCATGCTCAGCCTATCAATGGCCTCTGATAAGAGTGCCAATAAGGGGGCTAATCAGTGTAGGATTAATCCTCCTCATTCTCCTCTGGCCTATTCTAGTCAAAGCATGAGGAAATAAACTTGTTCCCACCCTTGTAGACTTCCTACCATGTTGGTGCTGTTATCTGACAGACAAAATTTCAAGTATACACCAAATGCACTGGATACAATGTTCACGTGTTTGGAGAGCTGCTTTGATGATATTCTCAGTGACGTTTCTGGGGTCGGTATTTCCTAGAATGATTTGATTTAGGCTGTTCGTCATGCTACAGATCCGGCTCTTTATAGAGCTGTTCACTCTGTTGCCATGTGCAAGGTTATGCAAAAATCACAAGTTTTGTTTCATGAAAGCTTGCATGAAAATTGTCACCATTTAATTTTACAGAATTTTATATCACCCAAATTTTGCTTTATTCCAATTTTCAACAAAATGGTGTTGTCCACTTTGAAAATGCACACTGCTGCCATGATTTTAATGCAAATGTCATATTTGTTAGAAACAGACATTTTTGCTTGAAAACTGATCTATTTTCTCTTCTGAATAGCACGTTACAGCTTTACAATGCATATAACTTAGCAATATCTTTTCAAAATATGGAGCCAGTTCTGCTACATGGTGTAGCAAATTTTTACTAAATATAGGCCCATTAAATTCATATTTTTTTTTTAATTGTGTCATTTTCAACTTTGTATTAGAAATTTTGCACACTTTTAGTTGGGAGGTTGTGGGCTTATGGCTGATAAATATACTGTTCTTTTCTTAGAAATGTAAAGAACGGTGGTCATTTTTTTCATACTTGTATGCCTAAAGCTAAACATCTAAATCAATGTATAGACATTTGGCAGGCTGCGCTGTGCATTTTGAAAATCAGGCCAGTTATTCATGAGCTTAAATATGGATTTATTTGTCTAAGATTAGGACTCCAACTTTGCAAATTTTGACCTCGGTGTTTGGTATTTTTTTCTTGAAGTGGAACAAGAGTATCAAATGTTTACCAGACTAAGTGCCACATATGACTCATTTAAAATATCTATATCTAGTTTGGTTTTAAACTGCTTTTTTTTCTGCATCAAATGTTGGCTCATTGGTGAACTATCTAAGTGATGTTATTTTGATTAGTAGGATTTTTATGTCAACTATGGGCAAAATGTTTGTAGGTGGATACATAATTTTTGACACACCTCAGGAGAAACATTTCTTTAGACATAGTACCAACAGCAGCAAGTTCCAGTATTCCATGGCATTTTTGCTTGAGGTTGCCTCTGTATCTGAAAACTCACTGGACCATTGATCACTGGACCACTGGACCTCTAATCTTCCTGCCTGTTTTAATGTTTTGTTTCCTTTTCACTGCACTTGCATGGACACACCAACCCACTTACTACTTTTTTCCAGAATGTTTCTTTTTTTTTTTCTCCTTTTTTTTTAATGTCAGTCTGTCACTATGAATTGATTAGCAGCATGGTGCATTGGGAAGCATTCTCCATTTATTTCAGGAAGCATGGGTTCAAGTTTGACTTGGGACACAAGTGAAATGAGTCTGGTGTTGTCTCAGTCTAATGCCACAAACCATATTTGCTGATGTCAGAAAATCACTGCTACATGGTTTTGGAAGACTAGCAGTCACAAAATTCACATGCAACTACTATTCCAGGGTGATGTATTCAGGGTCTGAACGGAGGTAAATGGAATGGCGGAGTGGGAAGCTAGCACTTGCTCACACTAACAATTCATCCAGTTCAACATCAAATATTGTTGAAAAGAAAAGAGGACCAAATCTAACTGTGGTGTAAAGGGCTGCATTTCACTGATCCCATTGGCATTGTGCTCTTATAGAACCAAATTCAGCCTGGATGTGAAGTGGATTCGTATAAAACAAATAACGATATTGAAGAAGGCAATTTGTATACTCTTATACTGCTATTAAAAGGCCTTTTATGATGCCAATTAAGCCCTGGTGTAAGTAGGTGCAATGAGGTTAATAGCATTCAGCTTACTTATACCAGGGGAGAATTTAGCTCTGTAAAAGAACCTTTAGGAAATGTATATTGTATACAAACTTCCTTCTTCAACATTACACATGTTTTTTTCTTTTCCCCTTTAAACATGTCTCTCTCTCTCTCTCTCTCTCTCATACCAGCAGATGATCTTCAGTTATATACAGGAGCTCCTATCCCCTGGGTTGCTATGCAACAAAATGCATTCTATCTGCATCCTTTCTGTGCTGTATCCCGTTTCCGTTCAACAACTCAAAATAACAAGCATAGTGCTTTAAACATGTTACTTCCTTTTTTTTACAGAGTTGAATATCTATCAAGTATCTTCCTGGGCTTCCTATCTCTTCCTGTTACAGCCTTGAAAAAAATGTGTTTGCCCTACATTGATTTTCCTCATCACTTCCTATTTACACCGTCCTGTTAGTGCTAAGGCAGGCAAAACATACATAAATGAGTCACGCAGCTGCTGGCCCATTAAAAAAAAATGGTGTCAGCCAATTGTGTGATGTTTGAAACTAAGATTCTTCATTGTTGTCAGGTGTGGAGTTCCTGTTTGTCCCTTTTATCAAGGATTTGTTTCCCTACTGATACCAGAATGTTGAAAACAATCTTTTTCCTTGTTTTAATGTGCTGGACTTATGAAAGAGAAAAATATTAATCTCTAACATCGCACTAAGGGACAGGAGGATGAGATGGAAACAGCATGACTTGCTTTGGTGTAGGATGAGGACAAAATTCTGTTTTTTTGTTTCATTGTAAATCTTGCAAAAAAATTTGTTTCCTCATGAGTGCCTCTCATTTAGTGCTTGCTACACCACTGTTTGCGATCATATTTTATCATGTGTTAGTGTTCTAAAATGCTTGTTCCTAGTCTGCATTTAGAATCATGTTAGTTAATACATGTGTGACAATTCTCAGGGCACCCAGCTCTGAGAGTCATCTTGTTATTCCTTCTTCCAGCAAGAGGAAATCTTTCTTGAGGTACCTGGGTGTCAGCTCCATAGCACCACCAGTCCTTCAGGCCACTCAAGCACTTCCTTCTGGGTTATAACAGCCATAACTTTGACTTGCAGGTTAACATAAGTGCACCCCAGTTCCTGAGTCCATCTGAAGCGTTCCCCTGTGAAAGCCAGCCCCTGACACTGGCAACTCACAGAAATTCCAGATCCTCTGCACATAAAGGTGCAGTGTACCCAGTTTACTAATTTCACCTTAAGGCACTGCTCCTGTAAACCACACAGCACTTGTGAGCAGTTATAATAAGACAGAAGTAGGTTTATTTAAGAAAGAATAAAGATTTAATAAGAAGCGATGGGAAACAACTGTTTACAACACAAAACAAAATTGTAAACATGGGTCTACACTTATTATGTAATAGTTCCCCACCCCAATTTTAATCTGTTGCTGAGCCAGCTGTTTTCACAAGAACCAGGATCCATACATTGATGAAAGCCCCTTGCTCCTGAAGGGGTTTAAATCAGTGACTGGGTACAGAATGCTTCTCTGGCCTCTGTGTTATATTGACCACCACCTTTCCTAGTCACAGATAGGGCGAGCCCCTACCTTGTTGTAACGTTCCTTTTTCATCTCCACTGTGGTTTTGATTGTTTGTAGTTGTCTCTGCGTGTTTTCCATTGATTGTCTTGGGAGGGAGCAAGGCTAGATAATTGAGCTTGCATTACCTCAGTGGTTAAACAAGGTGGGGTGACAGCTCACCCTTGTCCAAATGTGTTATTACCAGAACACACAACTCCTGGTGTCTAATTTTTACTCTAAGCCCATAGACCATACTTTCAATATAAATACATTATTCCTTCAATATTATCCATACCTACCTCTCACAGTGATTATGAATCTGGACATGTTATGAGCTTTCTGTATACACCTTCCATGTTACTCTTTATGGATAAATATTTTGTAAGATGTGTTTGCTGTAGTGTTTGTCAGTCTGAGTAGCGAGTTGTTTGCAAAGAACAAGAGAAACTGTGCCATGGGGTCTGTGTGTCACAACATGTTTAAACACAATTGCATTATAGTGTGCTCTTCAGATGAATTTAAGTCCCACAATGGCTTTGTGTTGGCCCTCTGTATAGGAGTGAATTTCACTATTAGAGAACCTCCATTTAGCACAGATCATCCAGCTGGTGTAGTAGGTTTAGAACACTTACTTTTTGCAAAAGAGAGAGAGAGTTCCCATTTATTGACACCATTTGTCAGCATTGCCAGTTACAGACAATTCAGGCAATATTTTTGTTACATTGGAAACTATTCCAATTCTTCTGGATTTTTCACGATTACTGTTCAGAGGACTTTTATATACCCAAATATGCCAATTTCTTTAGCAGCCTGTTTTTAACATGCTAAAAGTTTATACTTATGGAGCAGCAATGTATACAATGGAATATTTTTCAAATGGTAAGTTTAAAACATCATAATGTCATTTAAAAGAGGGTTTAAAGATTACATGTCTCTAGAGCACTTGATTACCATGTGCAGAATGATTTTGCTGATTCTAAAAACAATGTGCTATCACCAACAAGTTTCTACACAAATATGAAAAAATCTTTCATTATACCCAGTTGTTTTTCAATAGACCAAGAGGAGATTCAGGGTGCTGATTCTGCCCTTTCCAGTATTCCAGCTTTGGTTCTTTGCATGCATTTGAGTATGATTTGCTTCCACCTTGTTTGTGTGTGGGGGTTTATACCATCCTGATTAGTAAATTCATACAAAGTCAGTACACCAGCAAAGGCAAATACAGTACAGTGGTTCTTCTATATCTATGTGGATCTCCAGCTAAGGAAAATTCTGACCACACACATTTAAGTTTACCATAAAAGTGTCAGGTTTCAGAGTAGCAGCCGTGTTAGTCTGTATCCGCAAAAAAAAAAAAAAAAGAACAGGAGTACTTGTGGCACCTTAAAGACTAACAAATTTATTTTAGCATGAGCTTTCGTGAGCTAAAGCTCACTTCTTCGGATGCATAGAATGGAACACACAGACAGGAGATATTTATACATACAGAGAACATGAAAAGGTGGAAGTATGCATACCAACAGGCAGAGTCTAATCAATTGAGATGAGCTATCGTTAGCAGGAGGAAAAAAAAACTTTTTGAAGTGATTATTAAGATGGCCCATAGAAGGTGTGAGGAGAACTTAACATAGGGAAATAGATTCAATTGGTGTAATGACCCAACCATTCCCAGTCTTTGTTTAGACCACAGTTAATAGTATCTAGTTTGCATATTAATTCAAGTTCAGCAGTCTCTCTTTGGAGTCTGTTTTTGAAGTTTTTTTGTTGTAAAATTGCCACCTTCAAGTCTGTCACTGAGTGGTTAGAAAGGTTGAAGTGTTCTCCCACTGGTTTTTGAATGTTATGATTCCTGATGTCAGATTTGTGTCCATTTATTCTTTTGCGTAGAGACTGTCCGGTTTGGCCAATGTACATGGCAGAGGGGCATTGCTGGCACATGATGGCATATATCACGTTGGTAGATGTGCAGGTGTACGAGCCCCTGATGGTGTGTCTGATGTGATTAGGTCCTGTGATGGTGTCACTTGAATGGATATGTGGACAGAGCTGGCATCGGGCTTTATTGCAAGGATAGGTTCCTGGGTTAGTGTTTATGTTGTATGGTGTGCGGTTGCTGGTGAGTATTTGCTTCAGGTTGGGAGGCTGTCTATAAGCGAGGAGTTTTTTTTCCTCCTGCTAACGATAGCTCATCTCAATTGATTAGACTCTTCCTGTTGGTATGCATACTTCCACCTTTTCATGTTCTCTGTATGTATAAATATCTCCTGTCTGTGTGTTCCATTCTATGCATCCGAAGAAGTGAGCTGTAGCTCACGAAAGCTCATGCTAAAATAAATTTGTTAGTCTTTAAGGTGCCACAAGTACTCCCATAAAAGTGTGTTACTGTTGTACCCTTCTCATCTTTCTTATCACAATTCTTTACTGTGACAATTGTACATTTTTTTCAGATTGTGTTCTCATCCGAGCCCAACAAGCAAAGAAAAAGGCAAGAGGAAAAAAAATACTATTTTCACACAATTCTAACAGAAGCAGAGACCAGAACAATACTGAAGACTGTCTCTTCTAGTGTTGTGCTATGTCATTCTCGGCAAGATTAACAGGGATGTTAAAACATGGCAAATGACAATAATTAAGGGACCTTGAAAACACATTGTGTAGTTAGGATCATCATTTTACATGTTTTCTTTAAAATGGCAAATTGGTAATTGCAAATCCGCTTGTCAACATTTAAAAGATAGGTTAGATTTACAACAGGCATTAACGTTTAGTCTGAGTTACAGCTGGAGGATCAGGCTCTAAGTGAAATGATGGAATTAGATATGTTTGCCTGTTGAAAGATAACTTTTTGCTATAGCTTTTGCAGTATTTGGATTTTTGGACTCCGTCGCGCTCTCTCTTCCAACTTAGGTTGTTCCAGAAGGACACAGCCCATAGTCAAGCTTGGAGCATCACTGCAGTGCTATTGGAGCATCTCAGGTAGCCACAATTGTTCCTGCTACCCCTTCGCCCCGGGGGCTAGTAATTTGGTACTGTTTATGCCAGCACCAAATTACTACCCCCTTCACACAGGCTCAGCTGTACCCATGCCTTGCTCTTCCCATCCCACTCTCTATCCACCTGCTCTGGAGGAAAGGAAGTAGCAGGTGTGCAGTGCCCATTTATCCTGCACACATGCACCCAAGGTTTAAATAGCCTGCACATACACTTATTGCCCCTTACATCTCTGCTTTGACTCACAGTCCAACCCAAAATCTAGTCCTTAGTAAAAACACCATTGAAGCATATCAACGCCTATAGGCCATAATGAAAATCAATGGAGAAATCTGACAGAATAAAGGGAGCATGTACATATGGTGTGTGTGTTTAAATTCTGGGGTCAAAGGTTCTCTTTCCCCCTTATTTTCACTGTTACCCAAATCCCCAAAAGTGAATGAAATAGAATGTATTGCAACTTGCCATAGAAATAAAATAATAAATGATGATGACTTTATATTGTGCATTTTTCAGAAATATTTTGGGCCATCAATGACACACATTAAAAATCATTCTAAAATGAAGACATGCAATTATTGTTTTTTTTAAAATGCATCCTCATAAAAACCTTAAATAAAGTTAATAAACACAGCGTGAGTCTTTTTATTCACAAGCTGTAGGAAATATTGGGTGATATTCTATGGCCTGTAATATGCAGGAAATCAGACGAGATGATCATAATGGTTCTTTCTAGCTGTAATGAACCTGTTCATTAAAAACACAGGTGAGGAAGAGATGGATGGTTATAAAGAACCCGGTAAATGATATTTAAAGTAATTTTCTAATGTGACAAAGAAGGGGATGAATGGATGTTGTGGGAGCAAATTCTACCCATGAGGAGTCATCACAGCAAAGGTAATATCTCTAGTTGATCTCAGATGTGCTGGCAGATCCCTACAGTCAGGGTGGTGTCCTACTCCCTCTACAGGACAAGATGCAAAATGGAGGTCTAGCTTGGGGCTATACCATTTAACAAACCACAGTGCCTACTGAGGCCTTAGTCCTACAAGCTGCTTCATTCAGAAAGATGACCCATGTGCCCAGATGGGGTCCACACACGGGGCAGCTTGAAGAATTAGGGCTTTAAAGGCAATAAGCCAGGTCATGGGCAACCAGAGCAAAGAGTGCCTGCAGGCGTAATGTAATCATGGTGGCTTAAAGCAGTGAGCGAGTGTGCTGCTGCATTCTGAACAGGCTGCAAGCACTGAAGATGCACTAGGAAAAGTCCTACGATGAACCATTGTGTCAATTGTATCAAAAGCCATGGACAGGACTGTCATGAAAAAAAAGGAGAACCAAGCCCCGCAGGAGATCTTTCATGCCCCTGACCGGCACCGTCTCAGCTCCAAAGGGACCTACTGGAACTGAAGCAGGATGTTACTGATGTCTATGTGCAGCAGGAATTCGACACCAGACAATTTATAAGGAATGAGGCCTTGTCTACATTTGCAGTGGTGCAGTATGCATAGCTACACGCCACACTGAACAGCAGGCTGCATCCACACTGTGCAGCGTAGCTCCAAGTGTCAGAGGAAGGCAATGGAAAAAGTACTGGCAATGTATCATCATTACTACAGAATAATAGAAGTCCTGCTTATGGGCATATTCAAGCTTTTATTACTAAGATACTTCCTCTTAAACATATTCAATCTATTAATTTTCTGTTTAGAATAACTCATTTTCAAAAAAGAGTTGTCAAGTCTTTATTAATAATGAGTAAAGCAGTACAGTGAACATATATTAGGGACTCTGCAACTAATTAATTTTTGGAAAAGAAATGGGAGTGCTGTGTTCTGTTGATGATGACCCTGCAGCCAGTGAATGCAGAAATAGGGGGAAACAACATAGATTAGCACCTCATCAGTTCCCTTGTGGCAATGAAAGTCCATGTTTCCTGGTCTGGAAAAAGGGTTTGCTTTAATGCTTTCTCTAGAAATTTCCTGATGTAATTGTTTTGCATCTGATCCTTTTTTGGTTGTACAGATCCTTTTTCCTGAAGAAGAATATTATTTTTTTATAGAAAGCTTCACACTGCTGTTGAAAATGGAGTCTGGCAAGTGAGATCTGTTGTAGCGCTTACTAATGGCAATAAGCAATTTGGAATTTTGGAATTCTTACAATCTATTTTTGCAGTTAGGTTATTTTGGAAAGGTCAGTTTGCTGAGCTGAATGGAGGTCAAGTGAGCTTCTGCAAGGAAAAGGAGTGTTTTCTCTAGCTCTAGCCCTAGCTATGTAGATAAATGAATTAAAATCTTAACCAGCAAGAAATCCATTAGAGAAAAAAAAAATCTGGGCTGAGACTCTGTTGTCAGAGAAGAGCTCTTTCTGAAAGGTAACATTAGACATTTGCTGATATGCCCAGTGATATTTTATGTAGCAGTGAAAGGTTTACCAGCCCATAATTTATGGGCTTACTTTGTTTCCGGTGCTGATAATCCATTACTAATTAGAAATGTGATTGGACGATAGGCAGGAACCACAGATGCTTGTACCTGGAAAAGGCAACTATACATAGTTAATAGAAAGTCATCTACAAAGTAAAATTGTCTTAGGTGACACTCAGGAAAATTAATCCAAGTTGTAACAAAAAGGTAGGAATTAAACATGTATTAGTTAAACTGCATTGAACCCTTCTGTGGACATTCTCATTCAGAACTAAAGTGGCCTTAATTGGGTTTAGCTTATTCATAGGCTTTTGGATCACCAGTGAACACAAATCTGAGAAAACTAGACTGTAGCCAAGTACAGGCCTTTCATACTGTATGTCGTGCCCTCATTACTGTGCGTCTGGGTGTGCTACAGATAGCAGCTGGTGAAATGTCTGTCACTCTTAGGTCTGGTCTACACTACGCGTTTATACCAAATTTAGCAGCGTTAAACCGATTTAACCCTGCACCCGTCCACACAACGAAGCCCTTTATATCAATATAAAGGGCTCTTAAAACCGATTTCTGTACTCCTCCCCGATGAGGGGAGTAGTGCTGAAATCGGTATTGCCATGTCAGATTAGGGTTAGTGTGGTTGCCATTCGACGGTATTGGCCTCCGGGCAGTATCCCACAGTGCACCATTGTGACCACTCTGGAAAGCCATCTGAACTCGGATGCACTGGCCAGGTAGACAGGAAAAGCCCCGCAAAATTTGAATTTCATTTCCTGTTTGCCTAGCGTGGAGCACTGATCAGCACGGACTGTACGGGAGATACTGGATCTGATCGCTTTATGGGGAGACAAATCTGTTCTATCAGAGCTCCGTTCCAGAAGACGAAATGTCAAAGCATTTGAAAAAAATCTTCAGACAGAGGCCACAGCAGGGACTCAACACAGTGCTGCGTGACAAGCGTAACAGAAAGCCAAAGAATCAAATGGATGTTCATGGAGGGAGGGAGGGGGGACTGAGGACTCCAGCTATCCCACAGTACCCGCAGTCTCCGAAAGCATTTGCATTCTTGGCTGAGCTCCCAGTGCCTGAAGGGTCAAAAACATTGTCCCGGGTGGTTCAGGGTATAGCTCGTCACTTTACCCCCCTCCTCCCCCCGTGAAAGAAAAGGGAAAAAAATAGTTTATCGCTTTTTTTCAATGTCACCATATGTCTACTGCATGCTGCTGGTAGACACGGTGCTGTGGCACTGAACAGCAGCATCCCCTCCCCTTCCTTTCCTGATGGCAGATGGTACAAAATGGTGGAAAACCTTCCTCATCATCCCATGAGTGCTCCTAGGTGGCCTTGGTGAGGTCGGCCGGGGGCGCCTGGGCAACAATGGGAATGATTCCTGGTCATTCCCAGCAGACGGTGCAAAAGGATTGAAAACCGTCCTCATCATAGCAACTGGGGACTGAACTCCATCAGCCCCCCCCTTTCATGTCTAATGAAGAATCTGTACTGCCTGGACTATCATAGCAGCGGGAGGCTGCCTCCCCCTCATTTTATCTCACTAAAAAGTCAGTGTTTCTTATTCCTGCATTCTTTATTACTTCATCACACAAATGGGGGGGACACTGCCATGGTAGCACAGGAGGGTTGGGGAAGAAGGGAAGCAATGGGTGGGGTTGTTGCAGGGGCACCCCTAGAATGGCATCATCATTTCTGCGGGATCTCTGGGGCTCTGACACGGAGCGGCTGTGCTCTCTGGTTCTCTAGTACACTTGCCCCATATTCTAGGCAGGACTGACTCTATTTTTAGACAAAACATAAAGAAGGGAATGACCTGGGGAGTCATTCCCATTTTTGTCCATGCGCCCCCAGCCGACCTCAGTGAGGCCAGCCAGGAGCACCCATGACAGCAGCAGACGGTACAAATGGACTGATAACCATCATCGCCATTTTCCAATTGCAAATGGTGCAAAATGACTGATAAACATCATCGCCAATTTCCAATTGCAGACGGTGCTATAGCTGGTAACTGTCTCTGCTACCTTGCAAAGGCAAATTAATGCTGCTCTGTAGCACTGCAGTACCGCGTCTGTCAGCAGCATCCAGTACACATACGGTGACAGTGACAAAAGGCTAAACGGGCTGCATGGTTGCCATGTTATGGCGTCTGCCAGGGCAATCCAGGGCAAAAGGGCGCGAAATGATTGTCTGCCGTTGCTGTCACGGAGGAAGGATTGAGTGACGACATTTACCCAGAATCACCCGCGACACTGTTTTTGCATTGCGATCTCAACCCAGAATTTCAATGGGCAGGGGAGACTGCGGGAACTATGGGATAGCTACGGGATAGCTACCCACAGTGCAACACTCCGGAAATCGACGCTAGCCTCGCTACATGGACGCACACCGCCGAAATAATGTGCTTAGTGTGGCCATGTGCACTCGACTTTATACAATCTGTTTTAAAAAACCAGTTTATGTAAAATCGGAATAATCCTGTAGTGTAGACATACCCTTAGAATGAGCTCCTAGACTTAATCTCTTGGGCCAAAATACTTGGTAATAGTGAATATGGCAGCATGAAGCACATAATGATTGTTGAGTATTAAGTGGAGGCTGAATAGGACCAAAAAAAAATCAAAATTCCCCAGGCAAATAGGGTGCAGAAATAGATAAAGATCTTAATGAAAAGAAAGGATTGAAAGAGACCAAAATCTATAACCGTGGGAAAATCCTGTATTACAGGAAACCATCCCCAACCCTCTTCAAGGTAGACATGGAATTATATAATGAAATAAATAAAAGGAGAAGACTGATAAATAGACAAGATATAGCAAATCAATATATTTGTGATAAGTGGGGACACTATTGCCAAACATGTACAGATGGCTCCACAGAGGAAGGTACAGGGAACAACTTTCTGCATGTCTTCAATGGGACTCAAGAAAGCCATAAGTGTAACTCTGTAGCTCTCTTTATGGCTGAGCTAACTGGGTTTTAGATGTGTGGCCAGGTGCCGTGGCCTTTCTATCTGAATCCTTATGAGGGCTGCAGGCAATTTACAGTGGTAAGTCTGACAGCAAAAATGATATTCTTAATTAAATATTACTGCTAACAACTGAGCTGGCGCAATTGGATATAACTATAGTAATACCATGGATCCCAGAGCATGTAGGAATAGCAAGCAATGAATTGGTGGCCAAACATGCAAAAAGTGCTATTAAACTTGAACAAGTTGACCTAGGAATTCCCTTAAGCAAACTGGAATTTAAACACCTAATCAAAAATGAGCTAAGGAAGGAATGGCAAGAACTGTGAGCAAACGAAGCAAAGGAGAAAAAATTCCGAGAAGTATGTCCAACAGTTGACAATGTGGCTATGATCCAATGCCCAGAGAAGAAGAGTGCAGTGACTCTATTTAGAATTCTAACAGGGCATTGTGAATTAAATAGTATTTATTTCTAACTAACATGAACACAGATGGATTATGGGTACCATGTGAGGTCCAGGAAATGATACTGTCTTTGGGGGATTGTAAAGGCTGTACCAGTGAAAGGAGGAGTTTAGATAGCAAATTCAGAGGCTGTACAGTAACAAAATTGTCCTTGCAACGTCTATCAAGAATACAAGGAAAAGGGGTCCAATAAAAAAATCTCTTCTGCAATTCTTTAAGAATACCAGGAAAGGAATGAAACTTTAAGTCATGAACTAGGTACAGAGTTCAGTGCCTGGTGGTCATAGACTCAGGAAGCGAGTCAGCTTATGCCACAAAAGTGAAGAATAAGTTGAAGGAAGAAGATCTAGGAGAGAGGAGATAGGGAGCGCACTGTCATGCTCGCTTGCCACAGGAACGGAACTGATCCCTTTGGTGGGCTTGGAAAGGGGGCAAGATTCAGTGAGAGACACAGCAGAGGCTTATCTCCTTTGGAAATAAACCAATAGGAAGCAGCGTAGTCTCTGGTGGGAGGAGGCCCTGAGTTAGGGCCTACAATAGGTGGAAGAGCTGCACAGGAAGCAGAGCAGGCTCCAGTGGGAGGGAGCCCTGAGGTAGGGTTTGTAAATGACAGCTGAAGATTTTCCTAGCCCACCGGGGCAGAAGAATCATTCGGATTTGCTTTGATTTACCAGGAAGGGGTTTGTACTTTGGGCTTGGCCAGAAAGCTGAGCTACAGAAAACCTGGGGAGAGGCAGGAAGACAGAGGAGGTGCTGGAGCTGAGGATACCGGCAACATTACACACGGTTGCAAGGTGGCGGAGCTCCAAGGGTGAGTACACCATCTCACAGTCCCATCTCACCTAAGAGGTGGTAAAATGCTGTCCTGTCATTTATTTAATATATGATTTGCAGTAATCGTTTTCTGGTAGACTTGGTAATGTGTGTGTATGTGTGTCCATTGGGTTTTTTTTTTATTTTTTTGGAACATCGATTGCCATTGAACATATCCCTGACTTCTAATATATTTCTGATCATTTTCAGTGAAAACATAGGTTTGCAGGGGGAAGATTGTACAACCAGACCTTAATACAGATGTCAATTACATCAAAAGCAGCAAAGAGTCCTGTGGCACCTTATAGACTAACAGACATTTTGGAGCATGAGCTTTCGTGGGTGAATACCCACTTCATCGGATGCATGTCATCAAAGAGTTCCAACAGAACTACTGTACTAGCTTTATTACTGATGTTGTAATAGAAGACAGCTAACCACAGTAATTAGCAAAGTAATCAATTTCAGCACCATGTAGATTTTTAGCAAGTCCAAAGAAGCTGTGCTCGATTCACATCACACTGATCCTTTGCTTGAGAAATGAAGCTACGTTAGGTCTTCTTGCCTGCCTGTGTGTCACTTGGGTTGATCATTTACATAAGTTAAAAAAAATCATTGTAGGATTTTCTACTAACTCTTATAGTGCAGCTAGAATGATGCTCAGATCTGTGTCAACGCACTGCACTTTTTAAGAAGCCTAAACAAAACTGATAAAGTCAGGACAAATTCTAGCTTGTTCTGTAGGGATATGCACACCAGAAATATCCTGGCTAGGAAGGCAACCACAGAGCAAAAACTGTATTTTGGCTCCCATCCAAAACCATGGAAATGTGACTCTGCAGGTCCTCAGTGTATGTGCCCCTGATCATTTTATCATGAGTTGATTGTTAAAGGCACATTCGTTTTTTGGTGTGTGGAACACATCCCTAACTCTGACTTGACTGTGATGGACCTAGCAGGTCCCAGGCAGCAACAAGCCATGCAGATTACTCCTGCTCCATTTCACCAGCATGATTAATTTAAAGGGGGGGGGGAAGGTAGCATGGGGTTACAGGCAGCTTGAACAGCACTAATTTGAGTAGTGCAGCAAGAAATGGGGTAAAAGCCTGCCCCAGGTTGTTGGCTCCTCTGAGGGGCAGAGCATCCTCAAGACCTGTGAAATCAGTGGGCTTTCAAAGTGCTCAGCACCTCCCAGGAGTGCTCAGCATGTTAAAGTAAGGAGTCCTTAAGAGCAGTGCTGCATACACTGTTACCACAGTGCCTTGGCCCATTGCTGTAGAATATTGTAATATTTTTATATGAAGAAGACTTACTAATTATTAGTGTTAAATTATACTATTGTAAAAGCAATATAGCTGTATAAGTGTCTTGTATTGCAGCCCAGGGTGGAATGAAAGACTCCTTGCTTGCGAGGATATATTTTAAAATATTTCTAATCTAAGCTCTATTCAAGGCCCTCACAAGGGACAGATAACTTAATATTGACATAGCCTTAAATATATTGAAAAGATATAAATCAGAGTAATGAGATTCACAAACCCTTTAATATTAATGGGGAAACCTTTTGGGAAGCACAGTGTAAAATCAAAGAAAAAAATGAGTCTAAGATGTAAGTGATGATGTTAGTTAAATGAATAAATGTTTTTGGATATTTTGTTTCAATGCTTTCCCAGGTCTGAGTGAACCATTACATTCCTTTTGATAAAGTGCTTAAGTCTTTAAAGCCATCACAAGCAAGCAGATGACAAATTTTAGGAGAAACTAGTCATATTCATTTCTGAAACCCTCCAAGTAAACTTAATTGGAATTATTTCTTTTGTGCATCAGGGAACCAGGAAAGCACCATGAAGCCTTTCTTTCAAAAATTCTCTTTAAAATCAATAAACTAATTCTACGCTGAATTTCAAGACAATAAAACTTTATTAGCAAGAAGAATATGCATATTCTTGTTCATTTGTCACACTACTATAGTTAAGGGTCAGTCAGCATTTCCTTTATAAACACCAATAATTTTACAGGGGATTCAGATACACACATAAAATTGCACTCCAGGCTGAAATTTAACAAAAGGGGCTCTTGGATTATTCTTTCTCTCCTCTTTCCAGGTCTCAACATTAAATCTGTTTGGACATTTCACAACTTTAAGAGAAAATAGCCATTGAAGGTGCTGTTTTGCATTCTTGGAACCATGTACCACCCAAGATCCACTGGCACAATTCCCAATGAAGACACTGATGACAACAACAGAACGCTTTTTCTCCCCCATACTCATGTTTCTCCCTCTTGTCCCTTCTCCATCACAGTAGAGAATTCCATAATTATTTCCTTC
Source organism: Mauremys reevesii (assembly GCF_016161935.1). NCBI lineage: Eukaryota > Metazoa > Chordata > Testudines > Geoemydidae > Mauremys > Mauremys reevesii. The sequence continues at coordinate 66,470,306 of NC_052630.1, read as the reverse complement.
CCTCAGTGCTGTCTTTGACGTCTCACTCACTTAGCTGCCACATTCAAGCAGCTGCTAAATCTTGCATCTTACTCCTTTGCAACATATCCCAAACCCATTCCTATTGGCAAATACTTGGTCATGTCTTGATAATCTCCCTCCTGGAGGACTGTAAACTCCATTGGAGCAGAAGGAGGAAGTGAAGTGAACTTCACTGGTCCATACCTAGTTTATATGGATCCTGGCATGGTGGCACATCTGTGCTGTTTGGCATGTTCAGGGGCAGAACCAAGGTTCTACCCATTCCCTTCCCCATTTCATCCCCTTCTGCCCATCTGTGCAAGACTACATTGCATCTCTGCAGACCCTGCTTCTCCGCATGTGCTGTGGCACCTTATGCCCCTGGCACAATAGCTGGGCCACTGTTTAGTCTGGGCTAAATCATAGCCCTGGTCTACACTACGAGTTTAAATTGAATTTAGCAGCATTAGGTCGATTTACCCCTGCACCCATCCACATGACCATGCCTGCTTTGTTGACTTAAAGGGCTCTTAAAATCGATTTTGGCGAGGGGTTTAGTGCTAAAATCTACCTTGCTGTGTCGAATTTGGGATAGTGTGGACGCAATTCAACAGTATTGGCCTCCAGGAGCTATCCCAGAGTGCTTCATTGTGTCCGCTCTGGACAGCACTCTCAACTCAGATGCACTGGCCAGGTAGACAAGAAACTTTTGAATTTCATTTCCTGTTTGGCCAGCGTGGCAAGCTGATCAGCACAGGTGACCATGCAGCCCTCATCAACACAGGTGACCATGGAGACCCAGAATCACAAAAGAACTCCAGCATGGACCAAATGGGAGGTACTGGATCTGATCGCTGTATGGGGAGAAGAATCCATGCAGGCAGAACTCTGTTCCAAAAGATGAAATGCCAGTATATTTGCCAAAATCTCCAACAGCATGATGGACAGAGGCTACAACAGGGACACCCAGCAGTGCCAGATGAAAGTTAAGCCTACCAAAAAACAAAGGATGCAAACGGTTGCTCCAGGTCAGAGCCCCATACATGCCAGTTTTATGATGAGCTGCATGCAATTCTGTGGGTGGCCCCTACCACTACCCTGCCACTGTCCGCGGACACCTGCAAGGAGGGAGTCTCACGCAACAAGGATGAGGCATTTGAAGATGATGATGAGGAGATTGAGGATAGTGCACAGCAGGCAAGCAGAGAATCCTTTCTCCCCGGCAGCCAGGAACTGTTCATCACCCTGGAGCCAATACCCTCCAAGGCGGGTTCCTGGACAATGAAGCTGGAGAGGGAACCTCTGGTGAGTGTACCTTTGTAAATATAATACAGTGTTTAAAAGCAAGCTTGTTTAATGATTAATTTACCACGCCAAGCCATTAGCAAGTAGTCTGGAATCATTGCAGAACAAAACCTTGCAGCGAATGGGCCCAGGCTTTGGCTGTTTGCCTTTGGCTGACAATAAATCATCCCCGTTGTTAGCCATGCGGTGTGGGGAGGCCCGTTCATGGCTGACGGGGATCTTCCCTGATACTAGCCACGGAATGGTGGTGGTGGGGGTGAAGCGATCATCCCAGAGAATTGGGTGGGGTGGGGTGGGGTTGGATTGTGCTGCACGTTCATCCTAAAACTACAGCCCCTCCTTTTAAATAGCCAACACAACAGGCTTTGCTTGGAATGGGAAAGGAGGGCGCTGCTGTTTGAAACTGTTCCCACATGTTATGAAGGTTGAAGAAGACGAAACCCTTTGCCTTACCATGGCTGCCTGCAAGCTGAATTCTGTTGCCCAGCCAAGCATGTGTGATGTCTCACACCAAACTGGCAGGCACTCAATATAAGAGGCAAAATGCGACCTTGCAGCAAAAACACATGCGCTATGTAATGTGAATCACTTGATTCAGTGTGAAATAGTCTTTCCTTTGTCCTCTAAAATGTATATTTTTAAATACTACTCTCCCTTTTTTTCCTCCTGCAGCTGCAAATGTTTCTACACTCCCCCTATCATCACTGTCCCAGAGGCTAGCGCAGATTAGAAGGTGAAAAAAAACCACACTTGCGACGAGATGTTCTCAGAGCTCGTGCAGTCCTCCCGCATTGAAACAGCTCAGCAAAATGTGTGGAGGCAAACAATGGCAGAGTCCAGGAAAGCATTAAATGAACAGGATGAGAGGAGGGAGGAGCATGCTGAGAGGAGGCAGGATGCAATACTGAGGCTAATAGGGGAGCAAACTGACATGCTCAGGCATCTGGTGGAGCTGCAGGAAAGGCAGCAAGAGCACAGCCCGCCGCTGCAGCCCCTGTATAACTGCCTGCCCTCATCCCCAAGTTCCATACCTCCTCACTCAGATGCCCAAGAACGCGGGGGGCAAGAATGTGCGCCAGCCACTCCACCTCAGAAGATTGCCCAAGGAACAGAAGGGAGCCCAAGACAGACAACATGGAGAAATTCGCTATTGAGGCAATAGCAGCAGAGCAGAGTTGCAGCGGAAGCAGTATATGATGATGGTTTGCAGACCTACTGCACTGTCTGCTGCCAGCAGCACCCAGGACACAACAGCGGCAGTGGCAGTGAGCTGAGATGAGTGGGCTGCATGCTTGCAGTGGTATGGCGTCTGTGCGGAAAAAAAGCATGAAACGATTGTCTGCCGTTGCTTTCACGGAGTGAGGGGACACTGACGATATGTACCCAAAACCACCCGCGACAATGTTTTTGCCCCATCAGGCATTGGGAGCTTAACCCAGAATTCCAATGGGTGGTGGAGACTGTGGGAACTGTGGGAAAACTACCCACAGTGCACTGCTCCGTAAGTTGATGCTAGCCACGGTAGTGAGGATGCAATCCGCCGACTTAATGCGCTTAGTGTGGACATATGCAATCGACTATATTAAATTGATTTCTAAAAATCTACTTCTATAACATTGACCTAATTTCACAGTGTAGACATACCCATAGTCTGCATCCCTAGCTGCTCCAAGGGCAGCACAAACAAGCACTGACTCTTGCTAGGGTGCTCACGGCAATGCCACAATTCAGCCTTCTGTAAAGTGCCAGGAAGCTCTATGGTGCTTTTTAAAGAAGGAGCACAGGGTTGGGAATCGGGAGATCCTGAATTCTAATGTGGACTCTGCCATTGACTTGTTTTTATGTCCTTGGACAAATCACTTCACCTCTCTGCTACAATTTCTCCATCTGTAAAGCAAGAATCTTGTCCATCTACTTCAGGGGTAGTTGTAAGCAGGGCCGGCTCCAGGCACCAGCCCAGCAAGCAGCTGCTTGGGGCGGCCAAGGGGAAGAGGTGGCACATCCGGGTCTTCGGCGGCAATTCGGTGGCGGGTCCCTCACTCCCTCTCGGAGTGAAGGCCCAGCTGCTGAATTGCCGCCGAAGACTGAAGCGGTGGCAGTAGAGCTGCTTTTTTTTTTTTTTTTATTTTTTCTTGTTGCTGCTTGGGGCGGCAAAAACCCTGGAGCCAGCCCTGGTTGTAAGGATTAGTTAATGTCTGTACAGTGGTTAGAACATATAAACTCTTATGTAAATGCTAAGTATTATTTATCATTAAATGAATAACATAATAATAATAGGAAATATAGTGTCCTTGTGCCAAGAGTGATGTATATGACCCTAAGACCTACCTAGATCAATAATAATAATCAACCTGCAACTTTAAAACCACACTTAGATCTGTGGAAGAACACACTCAACTGTCATAGGGTCCAGATTTCAGCTAGGAATCTGGTCTGAAACAGAATGAGCAGATGATTTTGACTGATTGCATTGCTTAAATTACATTAGGTAGCAACAAGCAAAAGGTCCAGGACCTTGCAGGATCTCTTCAATCAGCCAGTACAGTGAGGAGAAACACCCCATGTTCCCTTCCTGTCACTGTTGAGCACAAGTCTGCAAGCCAGCTCACCCCCACACAGGGAAGGAGAGGGGCGGTTTGCTTGGCTAAGAAAGGAGGACCATTTGATTGTTTCTCTAAACTGTTGCACATCTCCCTGTCAGAACCAGTACCCTGCATGCTTCCCCTCCCTCCACAACCAGGTACCCTTGGCTCATCACTTTGAAAATCTCATCACCCTACAGCTGAAGGTCCTCAGCCACATGGGCATAATGTGGACTATGGATGCTCAAACTAGTGGACTAGATGCCCAACATCTCACAGGCCCAGAACCAGTGTTGTTGGCCTTTGGCTGAGCAGTCTAAACTGCAATCAGGTAGCGAAGCTATGGCTCAAAATGCCAAACCATCTATGATGGATGTGATGCTGAAGAATTACTTTACAGCAGATGTAGCAAAAGGACTGAACTCTGTATCTTTAAAATAAAAATGGAGGCGCACCTTCTCAAGCTCACTGTTAAACAAGTGCAATACACAGCCAAGCCCAGCAAATAATGATTTGCTGAAATGGAAGCTGTGGTGTAGTTAGCTACATAACTGCTATACCTGCTGTTTGTGTGCTATCCTGTTAATTCTGTAAGGCCATGTCTACATGGGAAAGTTATACTGGCGAATTTAAACCAGTACGATTATACTGGTATAACCCCGTGTTGACCCTCTTATTCCAGCACAAGCGTGCTTTGTCACTTGGGATGCGATTTTAAGCTAAACTGAAAGAAGCCACTCTTCTGCTGGAATACATGTATCTACACAGGGGGTTATACAGGCATAATTGTACCACTATAACTATGTTGGAATAACTGGTAAAACTCTCTCATATAAACAAGGGCTATGTAGTCTGTACAGCTGCAGCCATTTTCAGACTAGAGAGAGACCCATGCAGTGAATGCTTTATCATGGAGACCTTACTCTGGCTCTTGCTTGGTTTTTTTTGTTTTGTTTTGTTCTCTTAATCTAAAATAAGTTATTCACACTGAAAATATCTCTTTACTCTAAGGATAGAACAGAAACTACAATTTAAAAAATAAGTAAGCAGGAAATGAGTTCTTAACTTACTCAAGGATTTGTATTTTTAGGTCCCTTCTGATCTACGCACCAGAGTTAACTGTTTCTAGTAGCGCCCAGTAGAAGTAGGCTGTGGATTATGTGCTCTCTCACTGTTTACACACAGTGCATTAATTTTAATAAAGTGCATCAAAATCTTTGTAAAGAGAGTGTGACAGACCAATGCCTATAATGTCTCTCCTCTTCCTTTTGCCCATCCCCTATAAGCTAGCCACGCTTTAAGTGGGCCCTTCAAATGAGATCTCGCCAGAAGTCTATGTAGTAATGTTCTGCAGAAACACCATGAAATGGGGGCAGAGCTCTTTGATAAATTGGCCTGTGCCAGGCAAAAGATCATGTCTGAAGGGTCTCACTGTGGTGGGGAGACAGGGATGTGTGAGCTATATTATGATGTTGCCTTTTAGCACATCTATGTGAAATACGATGCCAGAGTTAAATGGAAAAAACTTTTTTTTTTAAATATGAGCCTCATGTTAGCAGGGCCAATGGAACAGAGGCAACATGGGTTACTTTGTTTGTATGTGTTTAGAAGAAGCCTCTGACTTATTGTCCAGAAAACTGTTTTTTCTTTTGATGAACTTATCTCAGTTTTGCTAACATTACATATTAGCCATTACAACTAATACCAGGAGTAAAAGGAATCAGCACATCAAAACACACCGCAAACTGGTTTTCATTTTGTGCTTAAAAACCCAAGTTCTGCTTTGGCTTAGTGCTGTTTCTGACAACTAGTAGCCATATTCCAGGAAATACTTAGGGCCTGATCCAGCTTTCATTGAAGTCAATGGACAGACTTCCATTGATTTTCAGGGGGTGTTGGATAGACCTTTAGTACAGTTCACCTTCTGGTGGCTGGTTGTGGCTTCTGTGTTCCCTATACTTTATCACAGCTGAGCCTCAACCAGGATTCTGATCGTCCATAAGCAGCAACTGTAGCAGGGGAATTCAAGGACTCTTCTGTTGCCTGAGCTAATGGGAGCTGTGCTAAGTGTGACAGGTTCAGTCACAGAGACCCGCTTGGGACTATCACCTGGCATGCTGAAACTACCTCTGAGCCCATCTTCCCTGCCAGCTTGGGACTTCAGAACCCTGTTTTGTTGAGCCAGACACACAAGCCTGCTGCAACACAGACCCAGGGTCTGAACCACGCCCCCAAAGCTGCAGACTTAACTGAAAACAGCTTAGCAGGTCACCTCTCTCCAGCACCCAGACACCCAGCTGCCAATGGGATCCAAACCCCAGATAGATTCGTTTTACTCTGTATAAAGCGTATGCAGGGTAAACTCATGAATTGTCCGCCCTCTATAACACTGATAGAGAGAGATGCACAGCTGTTTGCTCTCCCAGGTATTAATCAATTACTCTGGATTCAATAATAAACAAAAGTGATTTTATTAAGTATAAAAAGTAGGATTTAAGTGGTTTCAAGTAATAATAGACAGAACAAAGTAAGTTACCAAGCAAAATAAAACAAAACACACAAGTCTAAGCCTAATACATTAAGAAACTGAATACAGGTAAATCTCACTCTCAAAGATGTTCCAATAAGCTTCTTTCACAGACTAGACTCCTTCTTAGTCTGGGCCCAATCCTTTCCCCTGGTACAGTCCTTGTTCCAGCTCAGGTGGTAACTAGGGGATTTCTCATGCCTGGCTGCCCCCTTTGTTCTGTTCCACCCCCTTTTATGGCTTTGTCAGAAGCTGGGAATCTTTTGTCTCTCTGGGTCCCCACCCCTCCTTCTAAATGGAAAAGTTCCAGGTTTAAGATGGATTCCAGTACCAGGTGACATAGTCACATGTCCTGTGAGACCCCAAGCCTCCATTCTTTCTGGCCTGGCCTGACTCACAGGAACACAGAAAGACTTACAAGTAAACAGAACCATTTACAACCAATTGTCCTGGTTAATGGGAGCCATCAAGATTCCAAACCACCATTAATGGTCCACACTTTGCATCGTTACAGTAGGACTTCTGAGTAACGCTTCATATTTCTAGCTTCAGATACAAGAATGATACATTTATACAAATAGGATGAACACATGCAGCAGATTATAAGCTTTGTGATACCTTACAAGAGACCTTTTGCATAAAGCATAGTCCCGTTACATTATATTTATACTCTTTAGCATATGTCCATAAAACATGGAGTGCAACATCACACTAAGAATCGGTCTTGATTCAGCAAAGCACTTTAGCATGTGTTTAACTTTAAGCACATGGGAAGTCCCACGTAAAATGAATGAAAACATAAAATAGACAATATAGAAAGCAAGCCAAGCCCAGAAGTGCCATTAACAAAGTCAGTTTTCTAGATATTGGGTGACAGGGATAAGGTGCCAATCCAAATCCCACTAAATCAATGGAGAGATGCCATCAGGGCTGGAAAAACCAAGGCTGCTGATCACCTCACAAGGATCAGACCATTATATAACAATTGAAAAATGTAGGGCCAAATCCTGCCCTTGGATAAACACAGATGACTACTAGAGTGAAATTTACCATAGCTAACTGGAGTTTTTAAGGCCAGAAGGGACCATTAGATCATCGTCACAACACATACATGCTCAAGAGTAGGATATGGCCCAGAATGCTTGAGCTTTTATAACGAAAGAGGAGCTTGGCTGTTGGTACTGATATATAAACATGCTTTTAGCACAGTCGTTCAGTGTAAAACTGTCAGCTCTCTCTAGTATATCAGATAAAACAAATGTCTATTCTGACAAGTCCTAAAATAGATACTCTAATGTGAGAAATCACAGTCCAGAAGCTTGTTAGGTTATAGAATCTGACCAGTAAATGCAAAGATTAGTTTCCAGTAAAAGGCCCAATACTGTTTCCATGACTTACGTCGTATATGTAGAAGCTACTGTTAATATCATGACAATCATAAAGTTCAAAGTGTTTGCATGTATTTGCACTGAGAACCTTCGCATTTCTTAGTGGAACTGTCTAGTTACATAACAATACAAGTCAGAAAAATGTAAATTTCCCCCTATTTCTTATTTAAAATTCCCATAAAGATAATTCTCATTCATGTGGAACTGACTACTGTACATCAATGTTTTCAAATCTCAGATCAATAGTCTAGCTGTTGTCAGAGAAAACTAATTAGTCTCACTGAGGGGTTACCTTGCTAGATTGAAAAAAAAAATCCCCTGCTATAGTTGATCTGGACTGTAGAGTCACTAGATAGAAGCAATTTTTTACCCTCCTAGGAGGTCAGTTTGAGTGCTCTGGGCAACATATTAGCAATGGAAAAATACCCTCTTCTGCTGTTTCATTTGCAGCACTTGTTATCACACACTCTGGTTAAATTGAGGGAAATGCATATTTCACTTAGAATGCTGATCCTGTATCCTTAATGAGAATGCATATACAGGACTTTTGTTTTTATTAAGATGGAATGAAAAAGTCTCCATATTGCAGGAGGTCTCTATTTTTTAACAGCCATTACTGGTTTGGCCAATGTTACAAGTCACAACTTTCATCTCAGAGAAAGGTTTTTAGCTTTTCTAGCTGCAAAGATTGCTTTAAAGTGTGAATCAGTCAGAAGGCTTATAAGTTTGCCATGTTGTTTTTTCTTAACTATCTCACAGTGATTCACAGTGTGTGCTGGTGGGGAAGAGATGGTGATGGACTTGTCAATCCCATGAACTCCTCTCAGATGCCAGCTCTTGGGTTCAGAAGACCCTACAGTAGCACGCTGGGAAGCCATTAACAGTGCCCTTCAGTCCCTCTGCCAGCACCATCACTTCCCAAGTGGTACCCATGGTGATGGAGTAAATGACTATGAGGATCAGGTGGGAGTAGGAGAGGAAAATCTCTTTGGAGCTACTCCTTGGCCGTGAGTCGAATGTTGCTCCTGGAAGATATCTAATATTCTCGCTATATTTGGAGTGGTGAAACCAGTTTTAGCCACCCCATCCTATGTGTGAGACATCAAGCCTCTGACCTCCCTTCTCTGTTCAGCAACAGGGACCCTTCAAAGTTAGGGAGCCGATGATTCTGCACTTGAATCCCGGTAAGGGAATTTTAAATGAGTGCTGTGTGACAATATACAGCCTCTTATATTAGGAGCAGATAGTGATTGCCCCACATACCCCATGCTGGACAGTCAGATGGCAAAGTTTCCCTGACAAAAAATGGGGCTTCATTGTATCCAGCATAAAATCAAACCAAAACAAAAGGGAGTTGTAGGCTCAAGGAAAAGGATAGACAATTGCAGAGGCTGTTCTTTCCACAAGAAATGTATTTACCAATGGGCTATCTAAGGCTATGATTTTAAGGAATTCAGACTTTTCTACCATAGGGAGAACTGGAAATGGGTGGTCACGGGATCCACTGGCCTCTGGTACATCACCAGAATCCAGCCCAGACAGCTGGGCCTTGATCTCCCTTCAAGGAAGAGAGCAAGGAGGAGCTGGGGAGGGCTGCCTGCAGCAAGTATGGGAGGGGAGCGGCACGCAGGGAACTCCCCGCCCCAGCTCACCCCTGCCCCGCCTCCTCCCCGAGCATGCCATCGCCGCTTCACTTCTCCCGCTTCCCAGGCTTGTGGTGCCTAAGCTGATTGGCGCCGCAAGCCTCGGAGGTGGGAGAAGTGAAGCAGCAATGGTGTGCTCAGGGTGGAGGCAGAGCAGGGGTGAGTTGGGGTGGGCGGGGGTGCCTCTGGGCGGAGGGGGGGAGTTGCCGTGGGGGTGTGTGTGCCTCAGGGTGGGGGCTCGGGGACAGGGGAAGGCGCAAGGTGGAAGTTTCGCCTAGGTTGCGAAACATCCTTGCACTGGCCCTGACTAAGGTGCAAAAGTGAGATGGGATCTATAATGACCACAAAAGCTCGGGACATTAGTTTTATGTCTCAAAACAACAGTGGCACATCCAGCAGTACAGAGCCCATAGCATTGTGCTGAGATATTTCATCAGTATTAAAAGGAAGAATGCCACTGATCAAATCAATTCTTGCAACACCCATGTTTTACTTGGAGATTTCCCATTACATAACTTATGAGATACAATAGCATCAAAGTAGTATGATAGTATGAATGCCTTTACAAGGTAAAATACATTTCTTTAGAGTATCTGAGTACATCATCTTGTGAAGGGGAACATTTGAAAAACAAGGGCCAAGAAATCTTTCAGTCATCAGCCTTCTATCTGCCAATTAAAAATGTGAAGTCCCAATGGGGTTTTCTTCCTGTGAGTTTGCCCTTAATTCGTCAGTCAGTGTTCTGTAGCTGAAAAATCTTGTTAGTTTTGTCTATCTTCATGAGCTATAGGTCTGAATTCTACTCTGGTGTCCCCACAGAGAAACATAGCTTACAAACATTGCCTTGATATTGATGGAATAACTGGTACTTAATAAGACTTTGATCTTTTTCAGCAACTCACATGTATTTAAATGCTATGTTAGGCGACTCTAGACATTTGTAAACAGAAAGCATTTTTCAGAAAAAGATTTCAACTTCTCTTCTTCTTGGGATGTACATTAAAATGTTATCTCATGTGCAGTATAGATCAAACATACTTTTATTATTGTGTGATGACAGCTAATAAAAACAAACAATAAGGATATTTTCATGATGAAAAATTCTAAAAAAATTAGACAAAAGTGGCCTGACATTTCCCACCAAGGGAACAGCATAGATGATTTCAAGCATTATTCTTATTTTACATTATACAATATTTCTTTTTAGTGACGTGAAGGAAGACTCTGAATTCTGAAGTGGGATTTCTTTATCTTTTTCTTTCCTAACCATAGTTTATTTATAGACCTACACTAACTTCAGTTATAGACAGAATTATACAGAGAGTTATCAAACTCCATTTGTTTTTTGCGCTTGAGGACAAGCAGATATCGCTTCATAGAAAAATACACTTTTCAACTGCCATATTGTTCCATACAAATACTTTGAAAATAAGAAGTTAATAAAACACTATCAAACAATTTTTTTAACGTCAGCTTATTTACACAATCCAATCACTGTAAACCAATGTGCTTTAAATGTGACTCTTTGGAGTACAATCGATGGTGGCAAACATTGATAGACAAGTTTCAGATCACTTCTGAATCACATCTAAAACTTCATGGTGGCCTCTTTGATGTGACCCCAAGAGGACTGACCACCTGTGTAGCTCTTACATGACCTAAGCAGTGATGATTTGTTAATCAGGAAAACAAGTAATTCTATATGGCCTCAAGTAAACCTTTGAGTAATCTTAGATGTCACAGAGTTTTTTCAGATCTTCATATTATTGTCAACTTGATAAGGAAGTTATTTCATTAACATTATTAACTGCATGCCTTTATTTTTTACACCCGCTGTTCCATAAAGAACATGTGAATATATATTTTACTGCTGCCTAGAATGAACTGCTGTTGAGACTGGCAATTTTTTTTAGAAGGGCCAGACAACTTCTGTTAGCAAATTCTTGCATACTGGTTTACAAATGTTGACTTTACTGGAGTTTTCTTCACCTCACAGTTCATTATTTATTATTACCCATATTGCTAAAGTGCCTATTATTATAGCATCTGGAGCACTGTTGATCCTACAACCAGCCTCTGTTCTGATTTTTTTTCTAGGATAAATGAATAGATCATTTGTGATGGAGAAAGTAAAGTCAACTTTGTTTGCTAGGGATTACAAAAGAGTTGATCTTCAGGCTCTTTCTGAGCTTTATCTTGACAAAGCTTCACCAACTGTGTCTACACTGGAGACCTTACAGCAGCATGGCTGTACTGATGCAGCTGCGCTGCTGTAAGATCTCTCGTGTAGCAGCTCTATGCTGAGGGGCAAGAGCTCTCCCATCGACATAATTCAACCACCTTCAATGAGTGGCGGTAGTTATGTCGGCAGGAGAAGCTCTCCCGCCAACATAGCGTCATGTGTACTGCCACTTATGCTGGCAAAACTTATGTCGTCCAGGTGTTTGTTTTTTTCACATGCCGGAGTGACATAAGCTTTGCTGACATACGTGGTAGTGTAAACATGGCCATCTCTCTGAACCTGATACTGATCAACAGCATAATGATAGATATTTTCCCCCTGTTATAAGGTCTATAAATCAAATGCTTAAACTGTAGCAAATAAAACTGTATGGCAGCATCATCCTTTACAATTCCTCTAACATTAATGAGTAATAACCATATCCTTAATTGAGAAAACATATGAAGTTAGTATCTTTAGAGACTGAATTTCAGTAATTTAAATATGCATTTGTAAGTATCACGTTGTTATATTAGATAATAAATTTGTCCACTTTTCTTTGTGACTGCAGAAGAAATAAAGAAAGAGCATTCAAGGTGAGCCTGCAAGACTGTGCTAACAATAATATGTGCCGGAGTTTGTCAAGGTCCTCCTAAATGGGAAGCTACAGATTTGTCATTAGCATCAGCTATTTTCTACAATGAAATCCTAGCTAAATTCTTATGTTTTTCCCCAGCAAAAACTCTGAGGAAAAATATAAGAATTTAGATAAAATTTCACTGGAGAAAAATCCTGTGACGGGAATCTTAGAACAATGGCATTTTTAGAGGGTGAGCTGAGATCATTGGGAGTTAGGGGTAATGGTACACAGGGTCTTACACACTTGTGCTTTTACATACTCATTCATTCACCCAGAAAACAAGGAACACCCATTTAGAGCCCACCTGGGAAATGTCTGGTTTAAGAGACTTCCCAGAATTATATAGAAACCCTATGGTAGAGGTGAAGAAAGAATCCAGTTCTCCAGGACACAGTCAATTGTTACAAACATGAGACTATCTTTTCACTTCCTGCTGCTTCCTGCTGCATTCACTACACACCTTCCAGCTTCTGCAACAAACAAAACAGGTATCTCCAGGTCCTTTACACAACCCTGATTCCTCCCCAGAGCACTGCCCATCCTGTGCACTGAATGAGGCAGGGATCCTATGGGAAATTGAATATAATTAGAGACTGTCTCCCAATGCAGACAAACAAGGGAGCTGAATTATCATTGCACTGGCAACCTTAATTCTGTCATTTCTGAGTGCTTGACTTTGAAACCTTTATGTTCTTTTAACATCGTTTTTTGTTTGTGTAACTATATTAAAGGGCACCGTGACTGAGGGCTGCCTCCCACTCCTGGAGATACAGTTCAGTGCTTAAGGATCTTCCTATTTCTTGCCAGGTAAATGTGTTTGTACATAAATATTAGAGCAAACTCATTGAAGCCTGTGATCAGTTAGGTTAATATCTATTGAGCATTTCCGATGTCCTACTGCTTCCCAGTGAAATGTTGCCTTTCTGTCTTGCTTACTTTAAATCTACCACTGGGATTAATTTGGGTATTAAGTCTTAATGTAAATGTGTCAAAAGGGGAAGTGTTTTTCACACTGAACTGGCACCATGTTCTTCTAGCATGACCATTCTTTTCCTTTGTTAAAAAAAATCTTTTGATTTCTTATTCTTTCCTTTCATGTCTTTTAGGAGAAAAGGAAACTGCTGTTGAATAGTAAGATGCATGGAACCTCTGCTTTTCTTTATACTCATATATTTGCACTTTACTTCAGGAAAGAAAAACAGCTTGTAACAGAGACTGCAAGGTAGATAAGTAGCTTCATGGTATTTAATTTTCAGAGGTCTATATACATTCTGCTCCATGTCACATTGGGCTCCCTTTCCACACACTCGGAGCTCTCTGTTTATGTGCCACTGCTACCTGATTAATCCATTCCTCTGCACCTCAGCCAGTAACCTTCTCCATTACATGCCGACTCCATCTTTCAGAAAACAGGGTCCATTTAATGTGTAGTTTTGACCAAGATGTCATCAGTCTCTACACAGATTTAAAAAAGCAGTTTCCTCTTGCACCAATTCACTCTTGTGCACTGATACTGTACATCTGCGACTATAATTATTCTACCATAACTCCAGCTTAAAACACCATTTAAACACTTTTAATAAGTAAGCCGTGCTGTGAATGATGGCTAATTCTACACGTTGCCGCTCCACTATTACCGCTAACAAACATGCTGTTATTTTGGTAGCTTCTGAGGTGTGTTCACCTGTCCAATAGGAATTGGACTGTGAACATCAAACTCACTTCACAATACATTTTATCCATCATGTCAGTTTGGAGCCATTGCATAAATTCAGCAATTAAAAGATAACTAAACAACACCCCCGAAGTTATCCCAATAAAATACAGAGCACCAAGCAATTATCAGATGGCAGTGATTTTTTATCACTACTTTCCTGAGCACATTCAGACCAGTGACCAAGAGGTCAAAGACAGAGCCTATCACACATCCTAGAAGCCATCCAATCTCCTACCCCATGTTTCTTATGTTGCTTTGAACAGTTGTCTGGCTGCCATGGGGAGCATGCTGAAGTCTTGCAGTGCTCACCGTGGTGGGCCAAGCAACTGTTCAAAGCTACGAAAATAGCTTTGAGAGCCATGGAAAGAAGTTCTGACTCTTAACTTCCACATTAAAGTGGTAATGAACTGCACTTTTGTACATAGCTTTGAAAATCCCCACTGTGGAATCATGAAGTATCAAGGGTCATTTTAATAACATCGATTGTTTAAAGGCACAGCTCCCGATGTAAAAACAGAACTCATTAGCATTCAAGACAAAGATAATTACAGATGAATGCATGAAACTGAATATTAAGAAGAACTGAATACCAGCGCTATATTCCAATGGGAAATCCCCAGTGTGCTCACCGCCCCAATCAGTTGTACCCAAAGGCAATCTGTACCTCTGTGTGCCTACCCTACTGGAGAGGGAACTCCGAGAGTTTGGCCAAGGGTAACAATAAATATTAAAACCTTTATTATCAATGTTTGATAGAAACATGAAATATTTATAGTTATGTACACATTATTTTACGGTGAAGACACATATGATTTTATGATGTTAATATTAAGTCACTTTATGTATTTTTTTCTCCCATTTTCAGAAAAAGATCTTATTATTTTCCCCCCAGATTTCTTCTGCTGTTGCTACCAATACTAAATAAAGAGAGAACCAGAATGGAATGAATAGTTGAAACCCAGCTTAAAGCTAAATAGTAGATTCTTTATCAAGGTCACTAGAACAGTCTGTTATGTTTTTTGTTTCATTTTTAATTTCCAGTCCCCCTAACCACTCTCCCTTCTTTTACTATTCACATGTGTATTTGTCACAGTCTCTCTCTTGTTTAGAAACAAATGTGTTCAGACATCTTTGACACTTATAAAAACCCAGTCTCAAATTACACTGATCATTAACATAACAGTTATATATGAGTTACTCTAGCATGAATAAAAAATGCTGTGAAGCTTTCTAATTAGTATGTAATCTTTGACACAAAAATGTAAGGGGACCATCTATGTAAATGGGAATTTCCACCTTCCAAATGGAATTACTTTATACACTGTTAAGAGTCATTATATGTACATGGAAACATATTTATAAGATAGAAAACCTGCCCGTTTTTGTGATATGTAGCTGTATGTGAAGTGGCGTAGTTTCTAAATTTAAAATGTGGGTGTCATGACTGGTTTGAAAAAAAAAATAACCAGTCCTGCAGTATTTATGATAATGTAGCAATAAATAAAAGCATCACGTAAAATGTATTGTTTCAAGAGTCCAACACATATGGGATTACAGTAAATCAATATGAATTTCCTTTAGTTGTACCTGTAGGATTAGAGAGATTCATGCTGCAAACTTTGCATACTTTATTTTAAATCAAATTGGAAATAGTAACAAGTGAAGTTATCTGACAGAGACCTCATCCCTTCAGCATCTGACATGACAGGGCCCCAGTCTTGGTTGAAGTCTCGGTGATACTGTAATACAAATAATTAATAATAATCCCATCTTTCTTTGTCCCTGTACAACTCTATTAACTTTATTATTGCAGTACTGCTAAAGAACCTGAGACTGGGGCTTCACTGTGCTACACATCATATGCACACATAGGTCCCAACTGTCCCACTCTGCCTTGAAGAGCTTATAGTCTAAGGAGTCAAGACAGATGGGAAACTGAGGTGCTGAGACTGTGTGTGAGCTGCCCAAGGTCACACAGCAAATATTTGGCAGAGCCAAAAACAATTCCCAGATCTCTGGAGTCCTAGACCAGAATTTTAACCGGAAGATCATCCTTCCTCGAATTATTCCCTTCTGTACCTCCTTCACACTAATTTCCTCAAGTCAGTTTCTTCTCATTCCTTACTTTGTCAGACAGAAACCACCTCTCATGGCTCCAGGCTGAATTTGGGGCTACAATGCAAATGAGTTATGACTTCCCTAAACTGGCTCTGTCTTCTACTGATACATTAATAACAAGTAGGAAGCAATTTCCCTAGAACATACACAACGATCAAGGCAGAAGATTCTTATGTGTTTATGGGGCTCTAGATGCCTGTATCTGGAGACATGCAGGACCTGATATAGGGGTACAGATTCCACTTGGCGAGTAGGTATGTATGTTATGCAGCATTGTTTCCATCTTCAGTGGTTACCATCAGAAATTCAACATTTGCTAACAAGTATCATTTGGTTGCCACAGTGATTTCTTATTCTAAATACAGTGAAGCACTACAATTAAGGTGACATTATAATGCAGGACTGCTGTGAATCTGGGTCACAGTTTCCCTACTAGCTCTTATCCGTATCCAGCAGTGAAAGGCCACTAAAAGAAAGGCTCCAACATGACCAGCAAGGAATTAGCCTTGGACACCTTCATTTTCTGTATGTTTTGTCTCCATCACAGCTGTCTCCCACCATCTCTGTCAGCCAGCTTGATGACTTAGTCCAGCTTTGCTGAAACCAGGTCTAGATGAAACAGTGGTCAGCATTCTGATGATGACCAAGATCACGTTTGCAAGTGTATTACCAGCTTTGGCACTGGTACCACAGAGATGGTGGGGAATTTTGTAAAATAGTCTGGTCTTTCTGGGTAGAGAGTCAAGTCTTCAGATACTGACTAATCTTTCCTGTGGTTCTTTGGGTGGAACAAGCCTACTATCTTCCTGCTATGCTCCCTTACTTCCTGTGCATCCAAACCTATGGAAGCCACAATGAGCTGGTGTCCCAGGACTCTTCCTATTTCCATATTTCAGCTGATAGTCCATGTGGGGGCAGTACCTAACACCTGTTATAGTTTAAGGTAAGCCTATGCTATTTGATACTTTGCAGAATGGTCTAAGCCATTTTAGTCAGAACTATTAAGAGAAGAGGCAAAGTATCATCTGTTTATAATAATTAATAATATGTAGAACTCTTTATTTACAGCCCTCAAAGCAATTTACAAACTTCCAAAATCATCATCTCCATTTTGCAGATGGGAGTAAAATGATGCACAGAGATTTAAGTGACTTAGCCAGCATAACACCGCAAGTCCACAGCACTCAGTGAAATCACTGGTGTGAATTTTTAAAATCATTCAAGCGACTTCGGGTCACTAGTTCCATTGACTTTCTCAAATCAGTGAGGTACTGTTGAAAATCACACCCTAGGTCTTTGACTCCTACTCCAATACCCACTACCATGCTACCTTCCTTGTAACCATTACAACCATATGCAAAGACTAGTGCGAGAGAGCGAGGGAGTTAGAGTTATCTTTTGGCTATCAAAGTGTAACCAAAATGTACTGTACAGCTGCTATATTATGTAAAAACCTGTGGATTTATATATAATTTTGATCAAACTATACTTTGCTAAAAACACACTAGTCTTTCAATAGAGTAACACATAGCAATGCATTTATGATGACATTACTGCTGCTTTACTAAGGCATTCAGTTACAGTGTTTTCAGTTTTTCATTTAAAATAATAGAAGCCATAAAGATATTAAAATAGGAACTATATTAATATCTGAAAAGCCATTTATATAAATCTCTCCTGTTTTGAATTCCATAAACAGTAGAATACATTGTAGTGTAGCCCAGTACAAAGTACAATGTACTGTAAAGAGTTTCTGTAAATGTCCACAGTCCCTTTTAGCTATAAATGAATGATTTGAATAACAACAGTAATCTGACGGTAATTAAAGTAGTTTATGCAAGGTGCAATAAACAGCCATTGTTGTGTCTACAGAACATTTGTTTATGTGATTGGGCAAATGATGTCTTTTTAACCTCCTAGCTGTTTTGAAGAAAATTCAGAGGCTGCTAATCTGAATGAAACAAGGACAAGATAAAAACTGGAGACACAATTAATCCCTGTGCTACTGAATAGTACAAACTGTTACAACAATCACAGAAAAAGCTGCACAGAGGTTATAGAAAGATGTGTTAATGCATAACTTTAAAAAAGAGAGACTTAAACCAGGACTGTCAGATCGAAATTATAAAAGCAAAGAAATGAAAAATATGACTTAATAAGAAAAAAATGCAGTACATTGTATACGAAATGTGGAGTGTTTGCACAAAATGTGAATTAAATCTCTGTTGTCTTGACTCTGACTCATGGATGAAGGTTTTTATAAACTGTGCTTCTTTAATGATCATGAGCAAGTGAGGAGGCCCATCAGGATTTGAAGTCAATGTGACTACTCGTGCTGAATGTCAGGCATATACTTAAGTACTTAACTGAATCGGGGCCATAGACATGTGACTTGACTTCACTGCGGCCAGGATTTCACCCACAGAACGAAGTGAAATATTTGAGGCTGCATTCTGTCCTCTCACAAGCACAAGCAACTTCAGTGGGAATTACACAGGTGTATCTCAAGTCAGGATCGAATCTTTGGTGCTAGCTCCTGTCCTTGAATATGCAGGCACACATCATTATGTATCTTACAAACCATCTTTTGTGCTTGTTTCCATTGACTGGTAGGACTGAGCTTTTGTTCTGTGTCTGAAAGAGGAAACTAAGAACGAATACAAATTCCTGTTTGTGAATGCATGGGGCCAGATCCTGCTTTCAGGTATGCTTTTTTCAACCCCACTAAAAGTCAATGCCATCTCTGCCAGAAGAGATGGCACTTACTCCACTGCCTATCACTTCTAGGAATGCATAGCACGTCTTCTGTGTAGTGTCCTGAGAAGAGTAACTGTATGTATGACCAAGTGGGAATCTGTGATCCTTTTATGAGTAATATGCAGGGCAGTGACTTACTTGATGAGGGATTGCTACCAAGTGGGTGCAAAAGGGTTAAAAAGCTGCTCTGAGGGCAGAGCAGGAGACATGACCTGGGGTGTGTGCATGTCACATAACTGTACTGCTAGGTGCTATGACTGGGTCGCTAAAAGAATGGCTGAAACTGACCATGAATGAAGGATCTGGAAAGATAGTGGGAACCCCAGTGGTCTGGACATTTACACCTAGCAACCAGCAGCCAAGAGGAATGGTCCATCCCCCCACTTCCGTACAGGGAAGCAGAGCAAAGGGCCTGAGTTGGAGAACAAAGGGAAAAGGCATCATGTGGTTGTGTTAAACACAGGGGGAGACACAACAGCTCTCACCTTGGACTGGCAGGCAAAGGTACACAGAGAGAGAGAGAGAGAGAGAGAGAGAGAGAGAGGAAATGAAAATGGATTGTATAGCAGCTTGGCTGGGTAGAGACCTGATATTGGCTAGTCTGAACTCTACTGTAACCTTTGCTTCTCTGCGCTAACCTAAGGACTTCCTGATGCTGAATTCCAGTTGACTAATAAACCCTACTCCATTTTGAAAAGGCTGCTCGTGTCCCTGAAAATACCTGCTGAGATGCATTGACCCCTGAGGAGGGCAAAATGTCTTTGAACAGTAGTCTATCTCTGTTGGCCTCTCTGGGCAGAGCTGATAGTGTGAAACAGGAATGTTGGAGCCCAGGGGTTCAGTCTCAGAGACATTAAATCCTCGTGACCTATCATGAAGAAGAGTGGGACTCTGTGGGGGTATGGCAGACTGAAGGGACTGTTTAAAAGCTGTGGTGTAGCACAGAGCCTGTGGATCCATGACAACATGGGAAGTGGGAAGTCCAGGTGAAGAGCCATCAGAATGGGAAGGGAAAGGTACCTGGGAAGGGCCACTTCCAGACTTCGATCTTCAGGAGATGATCCAAGCCCTAGCTCCAATTTCTCTACTATCACTAGGCTAAAAGGGATAATTAATGAGGGTAAATCAAAAACCTGGGCATAAATAAAAAAGTTCAGCCTCTGAATCAGAACCAAATTGCAGCTGACCAGGTAAGCCAGGATCTGAACTGGAATTAGATTGTTGCTGACCCAGCCACTTTAGAAAGTTAACCTGTGAGCAAAGGCAAGATTTATACCAGGGTTTTCTTGTTTTTATTTTTTAATTGATTCTTAATCATTCAAAGAAATGTCTACTGATAAATGTGCATGGTAGGGGCTTGCTGGATTGGATACATGTCTCTCTTTATGTGCTGACATCCTGCTTCCTACATATGGAGATTCTACAGATGTACAGAACTGCTGCACAGGATGGGCTGTTTCTTTATGGCATTTCCTTGTGCTTTAAATCTCAGACCAGTTTTCTGTGTGTGTTTTTATAGTGAGGCATTAAGTATAAAAACAAACTTATTCACTAACCAGCTTTGATCTAGGTTTCCTGTGATTTATCTTTGGTGTCTATAGCATGAACTGAATTCCTACCTGATTGTTATTAGCTCCCCAAATATTTATATCACTCCAGATAATCAATGCTTATCACAGTCAATACAGATGTTACAAGTTCCTCAAAGAAAGACACTGTCAGCATAATAACATTTTAATTATTGCAGCATGTGTTTTCGAATGGATCTTTTGTTTACAGTATCAATTAAACAGAACTGCTGTTCATGTCTAATTAATAGAGGGTGTTAAAAATATTGTACATGTAAATTATAGCTTTTCCCACCAAAGAGTTGAAGCAATAATGCAATGTCTTGGAGGTATTAATGTTCACTTAATTAATTTAAATCATGTTGCTAGTGCTGTGTTTTCTCTTTTCATTCCCTTGCGTTTGCACTCTCTGCAGGATGTTTTTCATTCAACTGCTATGTAAAACAAATTTGCTTGTGGGGGTTAGTGATATAAAATATCTGACTGGCACCAGTATGTTAGTTATTCCACATGTAACCAAAAACATAAAAAGCATGTGTGTGGAAGAAGTAAAGATATCACCATCTACTGGTTTGTGGGCTTCAGAAGACATGGGCACTGTTCTCAAACATGCTGTTAACTCACTGTGTGACTTAATTCCTCTGTGCCTCAATTACCCATCCACAAAGTGGGAATAATCCTACCTGCACCACTTTCAGATCCTTGGATGAGAAAAGCAAAGCACATGTTTAAAAAGAAATTTTAAAGTGAACTGCTGCCTTACAGGAGTTAGTCTAGGAACTCGTCAGGATTATTTCTGTTTTCAGGTTTTAAATTAAAAACAAAAAGGCTCTGCCCAGAAATGGAAATAATTTTTCTTAGACTTAGTATTTTTGAAATTGATTTACAGATCATGAAAGATGCCATAGTGACAACCCTGCAGCCTGAAATCCTGCATCTATCCACTGAATTCATGCTGCAGTAGCAGAGCAAGCATTCCTGCACCAACCTGCTAATTCCAATTCACCACCACTCTGACCAAAAATGAACATTTCTAATCTGGAGAAGATAAATCCATCTCCATGGACCATTCAGTCCTTAGCCTCTCTAAACCTCCAGTCAGTGCTCATGCAAATATAATTCTTACATGCAAAAGATATCTTTTGTTCTAGAAAAGTGTTTAGTGCTTAAAAATATAAAAATCTTTTTCTCCATTTGTACATATGATCTAGAAACTATCTCTAAATATAAAATATTTTGGGGAATTTTTTAAAAAAATACATTTTTTAAAGAAAAAACTTACCAATCACATCTTGCTTATCCATTCATAATAGATTGTCTACACTGGAGCAGGGGGTATAATTCCAAGATTGGGGAGACATCTGGACTAGCTCTGATCAAGCTAGTGTGCTAAAAAATAGAGTGTAGATGCAGCAGCGCAAGTGGAGGGCAGGACTAGCTGCCCCGAGTAAGTGCCTAGTGTCTCAGATGGGTATGTACTTGAGAAGGCAGGACCCGCTCACACTGTTGCTCACACTTTATTTTTAGTGTGCTGCCTTGATTAGAGCTAGTGCAGGTATGTCTCCTCAAGCTGGGACTTACACCCCTACTTCAGAGGGTAGACATCATCATAACCTCTCTGTCTGGAGTAGCAAGATCCTAAAAGTCTGAAAATGCACAAGTGTAGTCAAATCAACCACTACCAGTAAATTGTTGCTCATGCAACTACAAAGAGTAGTGACTATAAATATGCCATAAAGCAGTTACAGTGCATTTGAGCCAAAGCCCACTGAAGTTAGTGCAAATACGCCTATTGACTTCAGTGGGCTTTGGATCAGGCCCCTCATGAAATTTCATCTGTATATAGGAATAGAAGAATTACATATTTGACCAATCCAATGGGCCATCTAGGCCTATCTTCAGCAGTGGCCAGTACCACATGCTTCTGAGGAAGACAGCGAAGTTCCACCATGGACAACTATGCAAAAACATGCTACTGGGGAAAATTTCTTCCTTACTCCAGATAGTTAGCATTTGGCTTATGTGCTGAGGCATGAGGTTGTTATCCCGTAGGTTTCTAATTTCAAATAATATACTACTTATTTTTAAAGACTATTAACATTTACATTTTATTTTAAACAAATGTATTTTTTTTCTGGAGTCACTGCTGCAGTTTCACCTGTCCTGCGGCTAAACCCAGGATGCGTGCAAGGCTGGAAGACTCAGCCTTTATAAATTGTAATCTAGTTAATGATGTGCTCCACTGATACTTTTTAGCAACTGATTGTTTCTACCAGGAGTAATTCAGCTTGGCCATTTTACAAGTGAACCTATACAAATGCTGAATGATTTCAAACACCCCCATGTTTGAAGCTACGATCCCTTACATTTGTCAAAGACAAGTATCTCATCTTCTAGATCTAAGGTACCCTGAGTGTCATTCCTCACATCTTTATTGATGGTTACTAGAGCGAAATGATTTGAACTCACTCTACACATTTTTTTTCCACCAGGTTTTGTTTACTCTATGAATTTATCATGAACAGTTCTCTTTTTGTAGTTGATATTTTGACATGCCAAATGCAAACTGGCCTGGTAATTTGAGATCAGTCATGTGACATCATTTGTTGTTTGTTCGATCAGAATAACTCTTAATCAGGCGGCTTGTCTGAAGTCGTCACTGGGTTTTGATTCTCACAAGGAGAGGGAGCAGTTTTGGGAATGATCACAGCTAAAAGGGCTTAGGGAATAGCATCACATTCTAAACATTTCCCTTTCTGAGACATATGGTCTTTGCTGGAGGCTTCACGTCTAGAAAACTGGGGCTAACAAAGATTTTTTTGGCTTGGTTCAGAGTTTAACTTTATTCTCCCATGATATGCACACAGAATAATTGCACAGGTGTGAGGACAGTCCTTGCTGTGATAGGTGTAGTTGCATCCCGTGTCTGATTTATTTAATTATGTCTGCACAAGGGGCTCTTCTAACCTTGTCCCCTGCTGTGTCCACGGTGGATGCATAACTGGTTAAATGCATCTGACGAAGTGGGTATTCACCCACGAACGCTCATGCTCCAATACGTCTGTTAGTCTATAAGGTGCCACAGGACTCTTTGCTGATTTTACAGATCCAGACTAACATGGCTACCCCTCCGATACTTAACTGGTTAAAGACCCTACTCAAAGAATAGTTATCAATGCTTTGCTGTCAAACTTGGAGGGCACCTCTAGTGTGGTCCCATAGGACTCAGTCCTGTGTCTGGTATTATTCAATATTTACATTAATGACTTGGATAATGGAGTGGAGTGAATGCTTATAAACTGTGTTGATGACACAAAGCTGGGAGGCTTGCAAGCACTTTGAAGGACAAGATTAGAATTCAAAATTCAGCCCCTGACAAAACGGTGCGAAAGCAACAAAGTGAAATTTCAATAAAGACAAGTGCAAGCTGGCTAGGTGGCAGTACTGCTGAAAACGATGTATGGGCTAGTGGATCAGAAATTGAACATGAGTCAACAATATGATGCAGTGCAAAAAAGGTTAAGATAATTCTGAAATGTATTAACAAGAGTGTCATAAAACACGGGAGATAATTGTTGCATACTACTTGGCCTCAACTGGAGTACTGTGTCCAATTCTGGACACTACACTTTAGAAAACGTGTGGACAAATTGGGGAAAGTCCACACGAGAGCAACAACAGCAAAAAAAAGATAAAATATTTAGCAAGCCTGATCTCTGAGGAAAGATTAAAACATGTGGGTATGTTTAGTCTTGAGAAATGAAGACGGGAGGGAGGGCGGGGGGAGCTGATACTCCTCAAATAGGTTAAAGGCAGTTATAAAGAGGACAGTGATCAATTGTTCTGCATGTCCACTGAAAGGTGGATAAGTAGTTAATCTACAACAATGGAGATTTAGCTTAGATATTAGAAACACGTTCTAACTGTAAGGGTAGTTAAATGCTGGAATAGGCTTCAAAAGGATGTTGTGTAATCCCACCCATGGGAGGTTTCTGAGAACAGGTTGGAGAAATAGCCGTCAGGGATGGTCTAGGTTTACCAGGTCCTGCTGCAGCACAGGGGACTGGATTTGACCTCTCAAGAGCCCATCCAGCCCTACATTTCTATGATTTGATACCACCTTTGGTTGAAGCAAATTAAATTTAAATATAAGCATTACTTTCAGGAAATATTTTTGGTAGAATTTACCCTATTCTGCTGGGTACCAACTGAAAGGTATCGTCCACTACTTCAGCTGAGATGTAAGAATACTCCTTTGTATTATTAAAAACATAAAATGAAGGGGTCAGCTTTGGTGCATTAATCTTACATAAAGGCCCTGAACCTGCAAAGACTTAGTCCTATGCTTAAATTCATGTGTGCCAGTCCACTGACACTGATCTCAGTGAAAGCTTCACCAGAACGTGTGTGGTTCAATCATTTTTTGTTGAAAAATTATTGGTGGAGAATAACATAAGCACTACTAAGCACTACTCAGCAGGAAAGCATTAGAATGGCATGAGATTCAATACTGAACCACTGGCTTCTTCCATCTGCAACATGGTTGCCTTTAAGCTAGGATTCAGGTCACTTGTGGGGCATCATGGAGGGTCAATGAGCACCTGATTTTATTAGCCCTTGTGGTAGATAAGGAAGTTTCAGTTTTAATGGCTGCAAAATCAAATATTTGATAAAAAGTGAAAAGTAAAGAGAACAGAGCTAAAGTGCGGGGGTGGGGGGGTGGGGGGTAGAGAAGAAAGAGTTTGGAAAGAATAAAAAACAGGTTGCTTAGTGGAAAAGAATGCTGCAAAGGTCTCTATGTGACTTTTCAGTTCCAGGCGATTCTGCCCAGTCCTTTTATTACTATTTCAAGTAACTAAGTACATATGGTATGTTTGCAAGTAAAGCAGTCAATGAAGTTAGTTACACCTCTGCATTTATTACCTTACCCCTGCATATTATTAACTTTTACATTCCCCATAAAATATAATTTATCGCTTAAATAATTTGCTTTGTGTCTGGGTTCAGTGTGCTCCAGTGCTTTCCTGCTCATTAAATGAGATATTTTTACTTAATGAGCCAAGAAAGTCTTTTGCATTTAACATTAGAATTGATTTCAAACACTTCATTTTTCTAACATTTTTGTGCGTAATTTCAGAATGTGGGCTTCATTCCACAATCTTATACTGAAGAAAAACTATGCTATAACGAATAATGATCTGTGAATTCTACAGCCTACAGCCTGTCTAAGGGAGAGAGTAAGGAGGGGGTGAAAAGTTTTAAAAACTATCTACCTGAACATGGAGTTCTCTGATCTAATTTGAAAATTTTCTTTGGCCCGATCCTGTAGTCATTATATAAATAGGACTGACTGAAATTTTTCCTTTGACAGGACATCAGGAATTGATTGGAAACTATGAAATTAAGGCCTGGTCTACACTAGAAAATGAAGTCAGCTTAACTACATCGCTAAGACGTGTGAAACATCCACACTGCTGAGGGGTGTAGTTAAGTTGACCTAACCCCTGGTGTAGACCTGGTAGGTCGATGGAAGCATTCTTCTGTTGACCTAACTACTGTCTCTCAGGCAGGTGGATTACCTATGCCGATGGAAGAACCTCCCCCCCGCTGTTGGTGTAGGTAGTGTCTATACTGAAGCACGACAGCGACAACTTTAATAATATTCTTCTGATGCTGTGCTTTTGTGTAATATGAAATATACATACATATATATGCCTTGTGTGTGCAGTCCCGGCCTCTCCTCCCTACCTGATTTTCACTTGCAGTGTCCTTGCCTAGCCCAGTTTCTTAATGTTTTTAATGCAGTTTTTGTGTATAATATGAAATATATATACACGTATATACACCTTTAGTTAATAATATGCATTAGATGCTATGAAGAGATCTTGCACAGGGGCCACATGCTTTACAGTAGCACCCATATTGGGCATCTCCAGTGGGCTTTGGATCAGGCCCATTGTAAAGTAAAAGTGACCCAGGATTGACTTTTTTTGAGGATGTATATTAAGTTCCAGGGAAATTCAGTGAATCTGTTTCATTTCTTGCATCTGAAGAAGTGGGTATTCACCCACGAAAGCTCATGCTGCAGAACGTCTGTTAGTCTATAAGGTGCCACAGGATTCTTTGTTGCTGTTTCATTTCTATAAGCTGGACACGATGAACTACAGTGTCTATAGCTTGTATGTTAGGTGTTCCAACTCTGCTAGTGCATCAGTATAAAACAAAGGCAGATTTACAACTACAATGTACATTTTTTTAAGTAGGTAATGCTTAGCAACATTTGCCAGCCTTAATTTGGATATTTGCTATGAGCTTTGTAAAAAAAAAAAAAACTCATAATGTAAACTGTCAATAAACTTCAGCCAAGACAACTTAGCTTTGTGCTATCCAGTTCATGTCTCTTCAAACTTTGCCTTCTTTAAGCTATTCTGTTATCTTACATAATGGTCAAACATCAACAATGCCTACGCAGAGAGAATGATCTTGACTGACATCAGACTTTGCACTGTGTGAATGGTACAGGTTCACTCATATTTTATTCATTAAATAATATTTGTCAATGTGTTTTGCTATTTTAAACCTTTACTGTAAGAAAGAGCATTATCACCTCCAAAAATCTGATTGCCAGACTGATTGTCAATATTAGTGAGTCACTCTGTGTTCTTCTAATTATGCTCAATTTTTTCCACAAGAATATCTCTTAGGGTGTCAACACTACTTCAATTAGTGTGGTATAAAGTGCACTTATTAGCAAATTTGTCCTTCAGAAAAGGTTTTTTTGTCTATAAGAAACAGCTAGATTGTGTCTTTCTGTCAGCGCGTGATACAGTAGAAATCTTAAATCAATAACACTTTTTATTCCTACACAATTGATGCATAACATCCTCCTTCACATAGAGATTTAATGTGTTGTAAATTAATTATCTGGAATGAATATAGGGTCAATGGACCTTGGTATGACCAGGATGTAATGTTAAAATGTTCCATTTCCTCCCAACACTCCACATATCTTTTACTGAATCATTTGTGTGTGTCAGTTATGCCATCTTCTGCAGTATGTTCCCTTAAGATTGTTAATGCCCCTCTCGGGATTGATCGAGAAGAAAAGCTTGCTTTGTCATAAAGTTGCCCAACAATCTTCTTCCTTTCAGCCCAAAGCGAGCATATTTATTATGAATACTTATGTAATGTGCTCTATTAAACTATTTTAAAAATATGTAAATTAAATACATTTGCTTTTACTTTAATTCAGCGCTGAATCTTAAAGAGTTTTAATGGACAGAAGTAGATTTTATTTTCTGCTATGTGAAAACAAATTAGTCATTGGTTGTTCAAGTTTACAGAGAAAGGAATTTTGCTTTACTGCTTCGATGCAGCTAAATAAATAGATGAGTTGAATTGTACTATTATGTATGGGAAATTATAGTGAGAGAGAAGGAGAGAAGTGGATTCTCAGCCATAAGCACTGTGATTAGAAAGCAGGAGTTAGCTAAGTTTTAAAGTAGTCGATTTCATTAAAAAAAAAAACTGCAGAGGCAACTTCTATTTTTTTTCTAGGCTAGCTTGGCTATTAGTTGCTATAGTAACAAGGTAACCAGGTAGTGAACACAAGCCAGCCACACAGCCCAGTGTTACTTGTATCTAAGATGAGAAAGAAAAAACTAGCAACAATATTTAAATATAGATTTTTTTTTTACTATAGGATGAGTGGATGGGAGATAAAATATCTGGTGTACACATTCATTATTTTAAAAATTACTGCTACAATGGCTTTTCAATTCCCAGTTACTTTGGCAAAACAGCAAAGAGTCTCGTGGCACCTTATAGACTAACAGATGTTTCGGAGCATGAGCTTTCGTGGGTGAATACCCACTTCGTCGGATGCATGTAGTGGAAATTTCCAGGGGCAGGTATATATAAGCAAGCAAGAAGCAGGCTAGAGATAACGAGGTTAGTTCAATCAGGGAGGATGAGGCCCTCTTCTAGCAGCTGAGGTGTGAAAACCAAGAGAGGAGAAACTGGTTTTGTAGTTTGCAAGCCATTCACAGTCTTTGTTTAATCCTGAGCTGATGGTGTCAAATTTGCAGATGAACTGAAGCTCAGCAGTTTCTCTTTGAAGTCTGGGCCTGAAGTTTTTTTGCTGCAGGATGGCCACCTTAAGATCTGCTATTGTGTGGCCAGGGAGGTTGAAGTGTTCTCCTACAGGTTTTTGTATGTTGCCAATTCCTAATATCTGATTTGTGTCCATTTATCCTTTTCCGTAGAGACTGTCCAGTTTGGCTGATGTATATAGCAGAGGGGCATTGCTGGGATATGATGGCGTATATTACATTGGTGGCGTGCAGGTGAATGAACCAGTGATGGTGTGGCTGATCTGGTTAGGTCCTGTGATGGTGTCGCTGGTGTAGATATGTGGGCAGAGTTGGCATCGAGGTTTGTTGCATGGATTGGTTCCTGAGTTAGAGTTACTATGGTGCAGTGTGCAGTTACTGGTGTGAATATGCTTCAGGTTGGCAGGTTGTCTGTGGGCGAGGACTGGCCTGCCACCCAAGGCCTGTGAAAGTGTGGGATCATTGTCCAGGATGGGTTGTAGATCCCTGATGATGCGTTGGAGGAGTTTTAGCTGGGGACTGTATGTGATGGCCAGTGGAGTCCTGTTGGTTTCTTTCTTGGGTTTGCCTTGCAGTAGGAGGCTTCTGGGTACGTGTCTGGCTCTGTTGATCTCTTTCCTTATTTGAGAATGCTTGATGGAGATTTTGTAGGTGTTGGTCTCTGTCTGAGAGGTTAGAGCAGATACGGTTGTACCTCAGTGCTTGGCTGTAGACAATGGATCGTGTGGTGTGCCCGGGATGGAAGCTGGAGGCATGAAGGTAGGCATAGCAGTCGGTAGGTTTTTGGTATAGGGTAGTATTAATGTGACCATCACTTATTTGCACCGTGGTGTCTAGGAAGTGGACCTCCCCTGTAGATTGGTCCAGGCTGAGGTTGATGGTGGGGTGGAAGCTGTTGAAATCGTGGTGGAATTTTTCCAGAGTCTCCTTCCCATGGGTCCAGATGATGAAGATGTCATCAATGTAGCGTAGGTAGAGAAGGGGCGTGAGTGGACGGGAGCTGAGGAAGCGTTGTTCCAGGTCAGCCATAAAAATGTTGGCATATTGTGGGGCCATGCGGGTGCCCATAGCAGTGCCACTGATCTGGAGATATATATTGTCATCAAAATTGAAATAGTTGTGTGTGAGGATAAAGGCACAGAGCTCAGCAACCAGTTGTGCTGTGGCATCATCAGGGATACTGTTCCTGACAGCTTGTATTCCACCAGTGTGTGGGATGTTTGTGAAGAGAGCCTCCATATCCATGGTGGCTAGAATGGTGTTTTCTGGAAGGTCACCAATGCATTGTAGTTTCCTTAGGAAATCAGTGGTGTCACAGAGATAACTGGGAGTGCTGGTGGCATAGGGTCTGAGTAGAGAGTCCACATATCCAGACAGTCCTTCAGTGAGAGTGCCAATGCCCGAGATAATGGGGCGTTCACGATTTCCGGGTTTGTGGATCTTGGGTATTAGATAGAATAACCCGGGTCGGGGCTCTAAGGGTATGTTGATTTGTTCCGGTGTTAGTGTAGGGAGTGTCCTGAGTAGATGTGCAGTTTCTTGGTGTATTCCTCAGTGGGATCTGAGGGAAGTGGCCTGTAGAATTTGGTATTGGAGAGTTGTCTGGCAGCCTCCTTTTGGTAGTCAGACCTGTGCATGATGACAACAGCACCTCCTTTATCAGCCTCTTTGATTATAATGTCAGGGTGGTTTCTGAGGCTGTGGATGGCATTGCGTTCTGCACAACTTAGGTTATGAGGCAAGTGATGTTGTTTTTCCACAATTTCTCCCTGTGCACGTCGGCGGAAGCATTCTATGTATAGGTCCAGACAGTCATTTCGGCCCTCAGGAGGAGTCCATGTGGAGTTTTTCTTCTTGTGCTGTTGGTGGGAGGGAAACTGTGTATCAGTGGGCTGTTCAGTGTTATCCTGAAAGTATTCTTTGAGTCGGAGATGGTGAAAGCAGGCTTCCAGATCACCGCAGAACTGCATCATGTTAGTGGGGGTGGCAGGGCAGAAAGAGAGTCCCAGAGAAAGGACAGACTTTTCTTCTGGGCTGAGTGTGTGGTTGGATAGATTGACGATATTGCTGGGTGGGTTGGGGGTACCACGGTTGTGGCCCCATGTGGCAGGTAGGATTTTAGACAGCTTACAGTCCTTTTTCCTTTGTAGAGAGGTGAAGTGAATAATGTAGATCTCCTGTCTTATAAGGTGCCACAAGACTCTTTGCTGCTTTTACAGATCCAGACTAACACGGCTACCCCTCTGATATTTGGCAAAACAGATGACACTAAAATATTTAGGTAACAAACATTTATAGTCTCACTGTCAGACAAAAATGCTACTGCAAGGATTTAAAATGTGGTATACTGGTGGGATTCTATCTAATGTACAGTGATATGTCAATGTCTGTCACTTTCATAAACTTTTTGCTGAAGCGCTTTTCCTACTGTATGTTGAATGATGTTGTCATGTTAAGGGGCAAGGGGAATTAACTACTTTACTTACCTTTTGACAAACAGTTCACTGCCATTTGTAAATCTGCTTTACTCCCTGAGCAGTAGTAAGTGTCAAAGTCTGTCAACTCTGTGGGACATTAGAACTGTGGTAGGAACAAGTTTCCCTAATTCCCAGTTGGTAGATCCCAGGAAAATGTCTTTGATCTCCATGTAAAATTCCTGTACAAAGTTTTTCATGAAGGTTTCCTTCCGATAGAGTCTTTTGGATTTTCAGCTTACTTTGCCTTGATTGCAGAAATAAACAACATTTAAGTTTAACTGGATCCCATATGGCAGCTTGTCACAGCATTGTTTATGCTGTCTAAGTATAATAGCTGTACATGAAGTGGCTCTCTCTGCTTTATTTTATTATGGTGAAACATACCCAGTTTTGGCAATAATTAAGGGTCTGCCTGCATTTCTATTATAAACCACTGTCTGGAGTAATCAATCATTCTGAGAAAATTATTTTTCCAAACCATCTGAAAAATGTTTGACTTACATGAATTCAACCCTTTCCCTCCAGCTAAACAGACAAATCCCCTCAAATCAAAAGTTATGTCTCAGAACACCTTATTTATACTTGTGTGCATATGTAAAGGCACTATCTTATTCACTGGTTTCCTTCTCTTGGGGGTCAGCATGGTTTATGTGTGACCTACAACAGATGAAATGAGAGGGGAGACAGCTGGATTGCTGTTGGGGGAAGTCCCATGCTGAGTCTGATCAATTACAACATAAAGAGGTTTTGAAGTCTTATGCTGTGGCTGCACAGAAGATGGAGATCAGGTTCTTTGCATCCACAGTTTTGCATAGTTGACTTGATCCAGGTGGTCAATTACCTGGTT
This sequence comes from Mauremys reevesii, assembly GCF_016161935.1. Classification (NCBI taxonomy): domain Eukaryota; kingdom Metazoa; phylum Chordata; order Testudines; family Geoemydidae; genus Mauremys; species Mauremys reevesii. The sequence goes on along the minus strand of NC_052630.1, from coordinate 66,438,405 downwards.
ATTCCAGGCTTCATCTACTAAGATACAAAGTCCAGTTTTTCTCACACTGAAGTATTTTCATGTCAGTTTGTAAATACATTCCTCTTGATCTGAACTGACTGGTCTGCTGTTGTGGAGACAGAGCAGGATCGAGAGGCCAAACGCTAAGGCCAAAATCCTTAGTTCTTTTTCTGCCTCTGTTTCAGCCAGTATGGCTCCCTGAGATCTGGAAGGTGCTCCAAGTAAAAACCTGTGAGTTGAGTCCTTGTCTCACAATAGCCATTTTCAGGTACTGGGCCCATTGTTGGGTGAGGTGGTATAGTTTCATTACCTAGTGTGGGGGGATGCCAGTGATTCTTAAAGGTGACTTGAAGAGTGGAAAAGGAAAAGTTTAAAGAAAATCTGTAATTTTTTTTCTCCTTCTTAAAAAAACCCAAAACATAAAAATATCAAGCATGCCAAGTCTTATCTTTGTTTTGCTGGATGTTGACCTTGCAGGTCCCATAGATGTGGATTGGAAGCTCTCTTTGACTTTAGCTGGAAGGATGATCATGTGGAATCTTTGGTTTCTCTTGTTTTTGACACACTAGAGTTGAATAGGTATTAAAAACAAACAAACAAACAAAAATTAAAGAGTTTTAATCACCCTGAAAAAAATTATTTCCTGCTAGTCAGGTTTCACTTAATTGGAAGCATAGGTATCTTTTAAAATGACATAAAATATGTCTTGATGATTAGATGTACTTTTGCTTAATAACGCCCCATAGAATTTTCATAGCAAAATTTACCTTTTCCTTTCTTATCATATGCATTTCTATTGTTTGTTATTAATAAAAAGCTAGCCACAGGTATTTGTACTTACACAATTAGAAAGCCGAATAGTTACATGTCATATCAGTACTAGTGTTTACTGAAGACTCACAATGTTGGACAGAGGGCATGTCTGAGAAATGTAAACAAACATCTTCCTTATCAGGCCATTTGCCATTGAAAAATAGAAAATAACATATTTCCATTCCCTCTGCTCCCCCACCCCAGCTATAACTCCAACTCTGTATGACTTTTATCAAGCATTTCTATATTTTCTAATTTAGAGTTCTGCTGGACACAAAGAGTTTGAATAGGTTCAAATATTATTAAAGGATGACTTGCCTCTTGCAAACCTAAATTTGGAAGAGAAGGATTGTTCCCCCATATTCACTTGTGATGGATACTTGTTCTCTCATGTCTGATTGAGCTATCACTCTCCTAAAGTTCTCTTGCCTGAGTAAGGACTAAGCAAAGGTTTAAGGCCAGATGGCTCCATTGAAATCAATGGACCTAAGCCAATTTATATCAGCTGGAGATATGGTCCTTAAGGTGTGGGTCTAAACCACACACATTTATTAAGGGGGAGGTGAGGTTGAGAAGGAAGATCGAAATTGATTAAACTACACAAAAACAGAATGATCTAAATGTGTGACAAACTTCTCCACCAGGAAGTAATTCTATACTGATATTTTAATTCACAAAAACTAAATGTATAACAAACTTTAAAACCAAAATTAACAGGCACTTTGAGTCACTTTACTTCAACCTTTTTAATGGATAAACAGTTAAGATCAGCTAATGTATCAGTAAGCACTAAATGTTTGAAGCATTCACAGCCACCACTAAAATGACATTGATCCTGCTCCTAAAGTGCTAATGCTAAATGGAAATTTCAGTGGATGGAATCTCCATGGTGGTTAACCTCCTGAGAAATGCAAGGGTTCCTCATTCCCGAAATTGGATGTAAAGTGACATGCTCATTCATAAAAGCCAGGCACCAAAAATTACTGTAAAGATTTCTTTATTACCAAGATGTAGATTGGAATATCGCTCTTATCTACTTCTTTTGGAATCTTTCTTCTTACCACTTCAAGTGATCTTTTATTCCCCGCTCTCCTCCACCACACCCACAATTAAGCCCTGTATGCAGCACCACATATACAGCATCTTGCATTATGGATAGTCATTATTTTGATGGATGATTTTTAATGGAAAAATTCAGTGATACAGGTGAATTCCTTTATACAATATGGACCAAAAAACCCACCCCACATCAACATTACCATACGCTAACCCTCCTCCTGCAATTATGGGTTATAGTGCCACTGCTGTCAAGTAATATGTGAATAAGAACAACATTCCATGTGCTTGCAAACTGCAATCAGATTATAGTGCAGGAGTAAGCCAAGATCAAAATAATGGCTAACATGCGGCAGCATTCTGGTACTTTCCCCATTGGCAGACTATGCTTAAATAATGGTAACGAATTAGCATTAAGAGCACTTCACAATGAGATGTGCTAAGAATGAGATTGCATGCTTGGTGACCCACAAATTACTGTGCAGAGAAAAGAGAATGTAATACATTGCCCACCAGTGCTTTCAGCTGCAAGGAATGTCAATTATGTCACCACAGTTTGCAAAGGTGGAACCTGCACAACTAAAATAAATAAATAAATAAATAAATAAATAAACCAAGCAAAGAATAAATTCAGGGTGAGGAAAGAGCTGATGCTACAACAAGAGGTTGTTTTGCTCCAGCACAAGGTTTTCTTCAGCACAACAGGAGCCAAGTTTCCCACTGTATTCTCTGAAGTGCCTCATTGCAGAGCAGTAATATTATATCTTAACAAGCATAACACTGTGAACTGATGCACATTTTTAAGCCAGACACATGGGAGGGAAACATATCAGAGCAGAGCAGTGTTATTTTTAAAGGCACATGTGTTTGTCTTGTAAGTGTGTCAGAAGAAAAGGAGCAGGTCTCAGGTTTCCTCTCACCATGCCTAATGTAGGATATGAGCTCCAACTGCCTCTCCCATTGACATCAGTGAGCTTTGATATTACAGATGACATGAGGACTGTCCAGATTACACTTACAACACATTCCTGCCCTGATATTTGTGTACAGTTGTGTCCATAGGAAGCTATCCTTAGGGTCAAAATTAAAAAAAAACAAACTCAAGAACTGAGTCAGTCCTTGTTAGACAAAGGTTAACAAGCCCATAAACGGAACCTGTGTGCTCTTGCAGGATTGACGTAAAGAAATGGTACTGCTGATATGAGGTTCACTCTGAAGGAAAACATATTTCATTTCACTGTAAATTAGAAAATGCAGTTTCCAATACTGAATTAATAGCTGCCATGTAAACCATATGGCAACTCAAGCTATTTCTCATTCACAGCACTGAAACTAATATTTTAGTAAAAAAATGCCTAAAATGAAACTCCAAAGGGCATTTTAAACTTCAATTAAAATAAGTAATAGATTTTTAATAGGTCCTGGGTCAAGATGTATCATAAAACTATTTTCCACAGTGCACAGAACATATATCCTCTCCTGTAATATTACCAGATCTAGTCTTACGTCCAGCAGCCAGCTGAGACTGCTTGTCTATTATAGTCTGTCCCACCATTCCTAACAAATGAACAAATAACTAGATAGCCTATGAAACATTTTAAATAGAATGGTCTCCTGGAAAAACAGTACTGACAGAGGCAGGTTTGATCCAGACCAAGAGAACCTGCTTTGGGAAAAAGGAGATCAATACAGGGTTGTTGGGGGTTTTGTTGAGTAAGAGAAAGGTAAGTATTATGACAAATAAAGTAAAACAGAAAACAAGTGATCTATGAACTGAAGTGCATCCTTCTTATTAAACATTATTGCACTTTTAAAGCAGTAGCAGGAGCTGTTGCTATGAGCTCTGTGAGCTAAGGGGCTTTCAGGAAAGCATTTAAAACTATATCTTAGCTGGAAAAGCACTTTGTCTGCAAATTCTGAAAGAAGCTTGTATGTATTTGAAAAGGAACCAATATATTCCATGTCACAGTAAATTAGTCCCTCTCTTTTTACTTGTGAAGCTTCAGATCAAAATCCAGCACTGAGCACAAATTTCTTTAAATGGAATTAATTTGAGTGCTTCTCTGTTGCTTACAACCATTCTATGAACTGTATTCTATAATATTCACTGCCCCATTTCTACTTTCCTCAAATTCGCTCCTGCAGCGCTCCCTAGAATATACATGTGAATTGCATTCTTTCCAATACCAGCTGGAGGCCTTTGGGTTTCAATCTCACTCATCGAGGAAAGCAACCCAGAGATTAGTGCACTCTAGACAGATCAAAATGATCATTGCTTTCATTTAATCTATTTAAATAGCTTTATTTAATCTATCTTTGCTCACCAATAAAAATGCCAATTGCAAGGAAAGAATAGTCACTGAGAGTAAATTATCCTTGTAATGGAGAATTATAAAACAGAATTCTATAGGAATGTGGAAGTAATGTTGGCTGTAATTGTTAGCATTACAGCTACAATGTTCTACATAGCCTTTGGCTAAGTCCAGGAATTCAGTCCGCAATAGAATCACAAGCATTAAATTCATCATTAAAATGTTGTTCTCCCCTGCCCACACCTTCAGTATAACAAGCACCTCAATAAGATGAGAGGCATTTGCTACTGAGGACAGCCTTAAGGAAGGCAGAAAGAGCAAATCTGGAAAACATATTCATATTTTTCTGGAACTGAGTAGTATTCACAAAACATTTAGTGAGTTCAAGGTCAACTTGTTCTCCTTCTGTATACTATTCATAACAGACAGTTGACAACTCAGTGACAGTTGATCTAGGAGTTGAACTGAATATATTGGGTCATACAGTTTAAATAAAAATCAAATCTCCATCATGGAACTAGCACAGCAACAGTGAAAGACTTTCCTGCTTCTGAAATTTCAATTAAAATCCAGTAAATATGTCTATATGAAATATGAGATAAGATAAATAGTAACATAAAGAGGACAGCATATTTCCTTGAGTGGGGGTGTGTACAAATGGTATGCGTAAGTGGTAGTAGATTATACTCCTCATTAAAGCTGGATATCTAAAGCTAGAGACCCAAATGTTTTCTTCCTTTTCAATAGAAACATTATAATCTCTAGGCCACTGCAGATAGCTCTAATGAAACCTCTACAAATTTGCATGACATGTTTTTACTCATCTTTAAGGGCCAGATCTGTGAGGGGCTGAACACTCTTAACTTCCACTGGAGACATTCAAGGTTCTAAACCTGTAAGAAATAAGAATCAAGATTCTGTCGATAAAAATGTAAGAAAACATGGAGACATACCAATAGCAACAACATAACTATTTGGTATTGGAAAAAAGAGTCTAAACAAATGCAGTTCACTGGTTACATTTGACTTCCCACTAATCAGGGGCGGCTCTAGACACCAGCGCGCCAAGCAGGCGCTTGGGGCGGCCGTTTCCTGGGGGGGCGGCATTTGGCTCCGGTGGAGCTCCCGCAGGCATGCCCGCGGCAGGTCCACCGGAGCCCGGGACAAGCGGACCTGCCGCAGGCATGACTGTGGCGGGTCCCGTCTTCCCGCGGCTCCGGTTGAGCTCCCGCAGGCATGACTGCGGCAGGTCTGCTCGTCCCGGGCTCCGGTGGACCCGCCGCAGGCATGCCGGCAGGAGCTCAACCGGAGCCGCGGGAAGAGGGGACCCGCCGCGGGACCGGGGAAGGGCGGCGCAGCGCTCCGCGCTGCTTGGGGCAGCCTGATTTGTAGAGCCGCCCCTGCCACTAATACAGATTTGATAAAGTTTATGTAATCAAGTAGAACAGATAGGATTAATTTATGGCCTTTAAAGCACGGTGGTCTTTTCTTAATTGAGCATAAACAGGTGGAATCTATTAATCTTGTTATTAGTAATTAATATTAGCTATTGCTACACAAGCGACATATTTTCTTAGGTACAGAATTTGAGAGTGCATGTGTATCATTCAGGAAATCCCTTGTTTTGTTTTTTCAATATGTACCAAATAAGGAAATGCTAAATGCCAATAAACTATCAATAAGTAGTTTAAATTTAAAACTAGAAATGCTTACTTTGCATGAGCTTGACATCATGTGTGGCAGCATTCCATCCCCAATGCAATGTATCACTGGATCTGATTTCTGTAATCATCAGCGGTTTGGGAGTGCATGTGTTCTGCTTCTCACCTCTGGTCGTGTGCCTTCTCTTTTAACCATGAAGGCTTTTAGCCCAAAGTAGCAGGATGACATTCAGGCCAGTTATAGTTAAGGTGGAATCACAGAATTTTTATCAAATTTAATAACTAGCACATTTTAATGTAACAGCATGTACCAAAATGTAACAGCAGATCCAAACACCTCTTAGCTTTCAGAAAGTTTGAAACCTGGGTGCAAATGCAAATTCTGAGATTGGGCTCATCTCTACTTTCAATTCCAGTTCTCACTGCAATTGCTGTTATGGTGAATCTCAGTTTTTAGGGAAGTCGTTCAGCCTAGTTTACTGTACAATGTGTAGAGTATGCATATACTCCAACCACAGCCATCTGTTATTAAAAGAATCTCTTAACTAAATAACAGCACAAGCTGACATGACATAACTAGAATATATCATTAATTTTATTTGCCTTCAGTACAGACAATCATGCACAATCAGATTGTGCCATCACTCCACTGCTTGTAGGTTACACAGCTATTTCTGATGTATGAAAATAAAAGTGCATCATATTTCACACTGATGTCTTCCCCTTCTCACTGTTTCACCAAGATATAAAATGAAAAACAAGCCAGCAATTATTTTGTGAGAGATTATGTGTATTAAAGATCAACTCTAAAATGAGAGAGTATCAGATTCACAATATGCTTTGTTCCTTTTTAGAAAGCTCTACTCAGTTTTGTTATTAAAGCTGCCACAAGTTTACAACATGGTTCTTACACAAAGAGCTTCATCGCTTTCATCACGTAGTATCCATTGAATGACCATTGTAGATTTTTCTATAGACATTCTGCCTGACTTTTGGTCAGGGATTAAGCTACAAGAACTTGCTAGAGGTCTAGGCATGATCCTATTAACTTTTATTGTTTTTGTTATCTTTCGTCAGTTAAAATATTAAAGATTTATAGTATTCCAATCCTCTTTAAAAAAACTTTAAAATCTGTTCTTTAGAAATGGCGTTCTGCAAACAAAAATAAGATAGTTATAATGTATGTTGGTAGCCCAGAAAGATAGCTGAGACGCATGGCGTGCATTGCTGCATATTTGGAAACATCTGCTATTTCATTTTCATGATACACGATTCACACTTCCAGCAGGAGGAACAGTTCTGATACAGACTGAAATAATTTCTTGTTAGAAATTATGACACCTAGTGACTGCTGCCTTTTCAGTTCTTCGCAGTTGTTCTCTTTCTCGCAAATTAGGACAGTACGAAAGTAAAAACACCAGCAACATAGTCTGACTAAGGATGTCACAGAAGTTGCAAAATTTAGGCCAAGAGTCTTAGGGTTGGGAAGCTTACACAGTTTTATTAAATGCTCTCACAAAGGAGGCACACCAAAGATAGAAATGTCAGCAAATAAATAAGGTCCAGATTGTTTCTTAGGGAGAAATATCCAAGAAAGGGACTGAAAACTCAGTAAGGTTCTCCCTATTAAACAATTAATGTCAATGATGGATAAAATAATCCTTTTGTAGTTTGTAAAATGCTTTGAGCTGAAAGGTGCTACATAATCTGTATTTTTGATATTATTTTGCGTATTGGGTGAGCTGAATGATTCTCTCATAGCATTGGTGTTATGCAAGTAAAGTTTTCAGCCAGGTTCTGATCTTAAATAGATGTTCCACTGAAGTGAATAGAATTAAACTCATGGAAGTGATTCCAGAATCAGACCCATGGATTTTTCTCCATTCACTATTGAATTTTACTGCTTAATTTAAATCGGAATTAGAGGATGTGGGAGCATGGCAGAGCTAAGTAAACATATACATGGAGAGCTGTTAAGTTGCTAATGTGTTTGATTGTTTGGTTTTTCCTAACTACCATCTTTATGAGAGTATTGCTTGAAATTGTGGAAGTTTTTGATAAATAGGTATTCTGAGGGATTTCTTTGCCCTAAATTTTATGCAACATTTTCAAATATACAACCTTGATGAAGGCCACGGGGGCAAGTTCCATTCATCTGTTAACTATGGACCTGATCCAAAGCCCTTTTCCATGGACTTCCCTGGGCTTTGGATCAGGCCCCGTATATGCATAGAAGCTCTCTGGAGTACATTGTGGAAACTTGGTTTGGTCTAGTTTTCCTTATGTACCTGTTAGAAAAGTGTAGGTAGGTAGGCAGGTAATCAGAGGAAACAATTGTTTTCCTTTAAAGGAGACGGATTGCAAAGGTGCCTGTCTGCTTGTTTCTCCTTCCTTATTTATCCTCTCTGAGCATTTTGACAAATTGACATGAATCGGTTTGATATTATCGGTGGGGGGTAACGGGACGCGAGGGAATGTTGTTATGTTATGATTCTGTACATGAAGACCAAACAGTATTTCCAATGTAGAACATTTTTATTTTAGATAAAGAAGACAACAAAGAAAGAAAGAATATAAATTCCCCATGACAGAGAAAGCAGTGTGTATCTTTCTTTTGAAATACTCTTCAACTGAGTCTATCTAGATATTTGGATGACCCTGCTCAGCACGTCATGCATCCGATAAAGTGGGTATTCACCCACGAAAGCTCATGCTCCAATACGTTTGTTAGTCTGTAAGGTGCCACAGAACTCTTTGCGGCTTTTACAGATCCAGACTAACATGGCTACCCCTCTGATATTCTGCCCAACGCAGTATCTAAGCATATTGCAGTCCTGCCACTTAACATATACAAGAGCAAAATTCTTAAATTTAAAGGTCCAGTACACAAAGAAAAAAATCATAGCTAAACACACCACAGAGAAGGCATAACTTCTTTTTTTACTGTAATTTGATACTACTGGAGTCCACAGTCTTTGTTCAGAAAGATTAATACAGAGGACTTTTTGACTCTGAAGCTGCACTGGAGAAGCCAATCAATGTAGCATTTCTGAGCCTCTGTGATTAAAAGTGCAGAAATTAAACTGTGCCATGAACAGAGTTGAAAATTATCACATATATTAAAATATAACAACAAAATCTGGCCTTACATTTTATGCCGATATTGTTGATTGATAACAATCCTTTCAAATATGAAATATTTCACAAATGAAACAATTTTTCAAAGGACAAATCATATGCACAGATATATTTTAAAGGAAAGATCAATCTTGCTGGTTAGTCCAGTTGAAAGAATAATCAAGGAAACCCAAAGGGGAGAAAAAAACCAATAAAAGATTTCATAAAGTATAAAGACATGGAAAGAAGCTAATTAGTGTTCTTGAGTAGTTGTGACTCCTGGCTTGTAATGCACATCATTTGTCCTTGAGGAGTATCTCTCAGATTCTTAATAATTCTGTTGCTTTTTGCTAACCTTTTAACCAACTTTCAAAAAGATAAAATGTGTCTCAAAAGAAATCAAATATCTTTAACTGCAAAACATCCTGAAGTATACAAGGAACAAGAAACAAGTTCAGTGTGTGATAAAGGCGTAAACAACACCAAGGCAGTATATTCCAAAACAGAGCTAGCGATGAAAAAAAAAGAATTATTCCCTAAATCTCATTTAGGATATAAAAAAAGAATCAATACCTAGAAAAAATCTATGATTTTACCCTGCGGTGAAATGCTAAGGTGATGGGAAAAGCTTTATTGTGAGCTAAGCTATGCAAAATCCTCCCATTTCATAAAAGAATATTTAATGATCCTTTTTCTTTACATTCTGTTTCGTGCTTACTTACATTATTCAGAAACAGCTTATGGCTTCACCTCCTAAACAAGTTGATGTCATATTCTTCAGATACCCATAAAGATAGAGATTACTGTTTATATTAGTGTTTTTTAGTGGGTTGTAACAGGGTTCACGACTCGCCCCTCTTCCTGGGGCCCTCTTGCTCTCCCCAATAATGCTCAGAGAGGCATCAGGGTTGTGCAATGCCCATCTCTTTATTTACTTAAGGTAGTCCCATCATTAGGGCCGGCTCCAGGGTTTTTGCCACTCAAAGCAGCAGAAAAAAAAAAAAAAAGCCGCCACCGTCATCGGTGGCAGCTCCACCGTACCGGTTTCTTCTTCGGTGGCAATTTGGCGGCAGGCCCTTCCCTCCGAGAGGGACCGAGGGACCCGCCGCCGAATTGCCACCAAAGAGTTGGATGTGCCACCCCTTCCCCTTGGCCGCCCCAAGCACCTGCTTGCTGAACTGGTGCCTGGAGCCGGCACTGCCCATCACCAGTGCCCATCTATATACAAACTTTACAGGCAGAGTCAGCCTTCAGCTAGGAGGCCTCCTGCTCCCTCCCTGACTGATTTCTCCCTTCCTGCCTTCTGCCTCCCTCCCAGCCTTTATAGCCCATGGCTTGTCAGGCCAGCAGGTGTTGCCAGTCCTCAGGCCAGTACCAGGCCTTTTCCATCAGCCCCAATCTCCTTCCTTTGATTAGAGCTGACCAGGCAGGGGCTAATTAGGTGCTTTTGCACCAGCACTCTGCTAAATGCGTATTTTAGGTATTGGATTGCCAAAATGCATCTGGCTACACGTGCAATTTGCCAGCCCCTAAACTTTCAGAGATCATGAGTCAGGCTCCCCACAAAATGCTGAGATTGGCTTAAAAAATCACACGATTTTAAAAATATCTAAATCTGGGGTTCTTTTTGCCTTCTGGTTCTTGAGCCTTTAGAGTTCACGCTTTTCTTCTCAACCAAGAGAGCTAGAAATAATGGTGCCCATAGCTATACACACATTATGCATGGAGTACACCACTGGCAGGGCCAGATTAAAGCATAGCCAACCTTAGCACATGCCTAGGGCCCAATTCAAGGTGGTGTGGTGCAACCTGAGCTCTGGCTGGTCTGTTTGGGGTACTGGTGCAGGAGCTGCTGGGGACCACCCAGAGCCAGATTATGACATTCTGAGGCCCAAGCTACATCAAGTGTAAGAGGCTCCATACCATAAAAAAAAATTATTTTCACAGAAAGGACACTGGATATATAAACACCAAAGCTTTATATTTCCATATATACAAAAGCGAAGTTGTAAAAATAGAATAATCATCTAACTAAAACACGTCTTGCAATATGCCTGTTTGCAGTATAAAATAGTTTCAAACTAACATATTTTCATCTATGATTTCTTAATGAGTAGATATGAAAACTTTATATCTACAGCAACACAAAAGCAGTTACAGTTACACAGACCATCTTAATGGAAGTGGTACAACGTGCAGAATATCTGTTTGCACATCACATTAATTTTAACACTGAAATTTAAAACATTTTCTGCTGTGATTTTTTGGAGAGCAAAGTCATTGATGATGTCCTCAAATGATAAGCTATGGAATTTGTCACTTTTGATGCACAGAAAGGGCAGATAGCTTTTCTTGCAGTATTTTCTAGGCAGACATCTCTCTTCGCATTCACTTCTCTATCCTCTGTCTCCCCCAGGACCACTAATTAATCTTGAGTAAACACCTCGGACACACAGAGAGTCAACAAGCTATATGCGCGAAAGAAAAAGAAAGAATTTACCAGAAAAAAGACTGGTAATCTCTAGATAGGCATTGAGAAAGTGAGAAAAACTAGCTTATATTCAAGCAAATAATATGAATATGATAGTCTTTAATAGCCTATAAATCCTTTATGCACCTAGTTTGAAATAACTTGCTGACCAAGTACTCAGAATATTTTGCTATATATGTATATCTTCCTTCATTTCTCTCCAAACCCTCTATTTATCCCTTCATCAACACACTCTGATATTTACTGTGAAGTTCCTGAACTGATGGAGGGAAGCCAACACAAATTTACCCTCCTCAAGATCCACTCGACCCAAGTCCAAAAGATGATCACCTGCAAACTCAATCATGTGAAGCATGGATAGTGCATGAAGTAGAAAGCAGCGTGCACACTAAAATACACAGTTGTACATATGTACAGATCAAGAGAAGAAAGAACACAATAACACTTAAGAAAACAAAGAAAAACAGGAGCGAAGGCACTATAAGACTGAGCATGCTGGACTGTAAACAAAAGATGGTGGCCTTCCGGCTATTACCAGACAAGGGGGACACTACACATGACATCACTCCTAGGATGACTCCTATACGAGTATGAGTTTGGCAGCATTGCTTCATGACACTGCCATCTCCAACCTCACATTTTTCCCAATTTTATTGGCAGTGAGATTATTTATTTATTTAAATAAGTTATGAAGGCACAGTTAGAATTTTACCAGTGGCAGCTGGCCAACAAAATGCTGCCTTAGGAGACTGATAGCAGACTTACTCATAGAAATACTAATTTTATAAGTGCAATTATCGTTTTTTTCTCAGCCCTGGCCTCCCGCCTGTCAATAATGAACAAGTAATGAAAGGTAAGGGCAAGGTAAGGATATTTGTGTAGCCAAATGTGTATATTTTTGTCATATTTGAATGAAAATGTCTATATTTAGAGAGAATCTTCTTTTTCCCATATCTCCTTTCAGGGCCAGCTCAAGGGTTTTTGCTGCCCCAAGTGGAGGGGAAAAAAATAAAAGCCGCAATCGGCAGCAGCTCCACCGTGCCGCTTTCTTCTTCGGTGGCAGATCCGAGAGGGACCGAGGGACCTGCCGCTGAATTGCTGCCGAAGACCCGGACATGCTGCCCCTTCCTCTTGGCCGCCCCATGCACCTGCTTGCTGCGCTGGTGCCTGGAGCCAGCCCTGTCTCCTTTATTTATCAACTGATTTTGATAAAATTTGCAATGGAGTCAGTTTTTTCTTCGTTAGAGGTCCCTCATATTGTGCGGCCCTAAGCTGCCGTTTAGTTAGCTTATGCCTTAATCTGGCCCTGGGACTTGCAGGGGTCTGCCTGACCTTGCCCTGCTTTCAACAGCCTGTGTCCTCTCTACTTTACCCACAGGACTTGCTCAGTGACAGCCTCAAGTATGGGAGCTGAAGTGAATGCCTGCATGGAGAAGCCAGCTGGGAAAGGAGCGATGGGGACCCCTGCGGGGAGGGGCGGACATAAGGGGGCTTTGACTATGCAAAATAAAAAAGTGTATATGTGGGTGCCATGCAAGGTTAAAGAGAGAATGGTTCAGTTGTGCGTACCATGTGAAAACTTTCTGGGGGAGCCCCTGGCTAAAAACTTACTTTTTTTTAAATGGAAGCTGATACTGTCATGTAATTACATGTCTCCAGGAGCTGGCGGGTTAAAAAATAAAAGCAAATATTATGATTCCTGAGAGGACTGGGAGAGCTGGCAATGCTGTATTGTGACCTTAACCAGACGTTAACCACCACTTCTGAAGGAGAATAGAAATTAAAAAAAAATACTCTTGCCTCTGCCAAGCCTGAATACATGGACTTTGAGAAGGGAACTCCCTAACATTTCTTGTGGGAGGGAAACTCTTCACCCCAAATCATGTTTCACAGCCAAACACATATGTCTATACCCCTATGCCAATACTGTGTGGGGTAGGCTTTCAGAAAAAGAATTCATATCTATGGACTCTTGGTATGTCTAAGATTTCCTCAAAGAGCCATGTATTGTTATACTGCGTTGGAAAACAAACAAACAAACAAAAAAAATACAGACACTCGAGTGTATTCTCACACTGTGTGTAAGGCAGGCAGAGAGGTCTTGTGGTTAGACCAAGGCTACTAGGTTACACAATTGGCTCTGGATCATGCACTGATTGCTGTGTGATCATACCCAAGTCATCTAAAGGGCCTAATTCTGACCTGACACTGGTGTAAATCAGGAGTAATGCCATTGAAATTGCAGAAATAACTATGGAGAATTCACCCCTGTGCTGTGACCACCTTGCACCAACATAACTGGGGCAAAATAACAACAAATCAGCATTAAGACTCTCCCCTTCCTCCCAGGGAATAGTCCCCAGCAAATTAGTCTCCCCCAACAAGATCAAAACCAGCATAGGCAGCTTTATGCCTACCACCGCCACACCAGCACAACTCAGGTACAAGTGGTGTCTCAGCTTCAGCTTTCTCCAGCAGTTTGAATAGCTCATATGGGGTTTTGCAGCTAGAGTGCAAATTAGGACAGATCCCTAGGCTGATCTCACCTGCATTAAGGACCAAACTTGCCCCCAGAAGCCTGAGATGGGAGTGGCACAGTGCATCTCCCAACTGTCTAAGCACGCGAACAGGGATGAGTCAGGCCTTTTGTATCGCAGTTTACTCATCTGTAAAATGAGCAGAATGCCTTCCTCACAGAGGGCTTGTGAGGCTTCATTAACTTAGGTCATATTTTTAAAGCTGGGCAAGCAGACGTGAATAAGGACTGCATGATTGGGTTCACTATTAATAACTGAACTTCTAGAGCTCAGCTTTCTCTTGCCACTTCTCTGCTACGTAAAAAAGGAGGGTAGGATAGAAGGAACTGATTTACATTTTCATGCAAACACTTAGAATGCCTCTTGCCAACTTAAATATTCAGCTTGCAAGTAAAAATTTAGCAATTGTGAAATCCATCCACCATTCCAACCAAGACTCAGGCGTTAATGTAGGAAGCAAGGCTGTATCACTTGTGCTACATATAATCATTTTGCTTTCAAATGGTCACTCTGAAGTGTTCTCTATTCAAAAGAGAATGTGTAATCCATGAGAAACATGTCCTGCTATGTACCTGGCTAGGTATAAGACTCATATACGTAATCTCCCACTTCCTGTCTCCAATAGAATCAGCAAGGGCTAAACACTTGTTGTGGAAAACTATCAAAAACTCATTAGGTTAAAAGTCTGAACAAGTTTGTATCTCAACTCACCAAAGGACAGAGCATCTCTCTCCACCCACAGATATGCAGGGGAGGAAAAGATCCATGATAATCTCCTTGCAGACTTTTCCCTAGATTATTCTTTTTTTGGGGAGAGGGGAGGAAGGGGCAAAGAAGAGGGCAGGGTTTGATCCTATGAAATAAACAGGGGGTTCTCTGCCAAGAACCTGCAGATCCCCCTGGTGCAGGTAGATATCAGGAATCTTCCTCAGTTACAGGACCATGTGTGCAGAATCCCTGTGGTCTACACTAAGTCTGGGGCCACATCCCGTCTCCCTCTCCTCAGCTCTTTGGCAGTATGATTCCTTTGGAGAAATACTATCAGGGCTTTTCCTGTTAGTATTTACCCCTAGGAACATTTAATATGGGAGTTTCTCCAGCGTGGACAGGAAGCTGAACAGAGCTGAGGAGCAATAGAATAACATAGCACTATTCTATTGCTAGGGTAAAAAGATAATCACTGATAAAAAACAAGTTTTTGTTGTTTTTTTTAAATATAAAGGCCAAGTTCCCCTGAAACACTATCATATTCACCACACAAAATATTTTGCTTATAAATGAATTTTCAAAAACCCTAATAAAAGAACTACCATTTTATTAGAGATGGGCAATTCCTAGCTGCACAATTTACACCAGGGATTTTGGTTCAGCCCTTTGTAAAGGGCTCACTTGGGCATTGGGAGAGGTCCAGCATCTCACTGCCTCATGAGCAGAATGTTCCTGGACATCCAGAGGCATCATGTTTGCTGCTACATCCTTTTATAGGGTGCACATATAAATAGCTGGTTTCTTGGTCATCATTGATGATTGAACTTGAGGCCTCCAGTACTAAGAACATGGGCATGAGCTAGAAGGATTAAGTCCCTACTTGGGAGCTATAGCAGAGTCCCATCCTCTTGTGGCTTGGCATAGAACATGCAAATGTTTTACACTTGCAACTTACTCACCTCCCTATGGGTGTACAGCATCCCAAAAAGGGTGGGGAGGAGGTGGGACCATCGTGATGTTTTGCCCACTTGGCAATATTGACTTATTTTGGACACATTTCTTCCCCATTCTCAATTTCTCATGCTTTTGCTATATCCCATCACCACAAGATGACATATGTCACGTATACCAGTGCTGGTTGCCACCAGTTCTGATGAGCTCCCACTCCTTTTTTCATGTACTTTAACCATTGGTTACTATGCATTAATTTGTAAAGTCTGGAAACAGAGGTGGAATTGCCATAGAACTGACTGGAAGCTAGTTTGGGAAGTAAATGTGAGCAGGGCCGCCCAGAGGATTCCGGGGGCCCGGGGTCTTCGGCGGCGGGGGGCCCTTCCGTTCCGGGACCCGCCGCCGAAGTGGCCCGAAGACCCGCGGCAGGAGCCCCCCACCGCCGAATTACCGCCGAAGCGGGACCCACCGCCGAAGCGCAGCCCGGCCTTCGGCGGTAATTCGGTGGCGGGGGGGGGGGTCCCCGCCGTGGGCCTTCGGGGCACTTCGGCGGCGGGTCCCGGACCAGAAGGGGCCCGCCGCCAAGACCGGGCTGCGCGGCGCGGGGTCCCCGCCCCGCCCGCCCCTTCTTCCGACGTCTCGGCGGGGCCTGAGCTCCGTCCGCTCAGAGCTGCGTGGTGAGGGGGCGGGGCTGGGCACGCAGCCCGGAGCTCGCAGCCCCGCCCCCTCCCTACGCCGCTCTGAGCGGGGCGGGGCTCAGGCCCCGGCCCCGTTGGAGCTCCCAGCCCCGCCCCCTCACCACGCGGCTCTGAGCGGGGCGGGGCTCAGGGGCTCGGCCGGAGACTCGGCGCTTGATGCGCTGAGGCTCCAGGAGAGGGGCGGAGGCGGGAGCTTCCGCTCTTCTCTTGGGGGCCCCTGCGGAGCCCGGGGCAAATTGCCCCCTTTGCCCCCCCCCTCTGGGCGGCCCTGAATGTGAGACCCGAGCACACTGGATATGCTAGTATAACAAGTCTCACCACCAAGTCTCATTCTGACCAAGGATGGTGCGTCTTTGGCTGCATCCTCCTGTCTTTTTCTTCCTACATCTCTACAATTATGATCCCACATCCTCCATGTTTCCTCCCCCATCCTCTCAGTGTGACAGGCAGCACAAAGTGTCGTGGTATGGATGAGATGCTGAGATGGTGTCCCTATCTTTATGAGCTTCACCTGCCCCCATTGGTAAGACAAATGGAAAGGAGATGCAGGAAGGGTGGTGGAGCAGAAAGCCAGTGAATAAACTTCCAGCTCCAGTGAGATAAATAGTAATGGGAGTGAGTGCAGGTTGTTGACCCACTCAGTCACCACCTAGATGAACAGAGAGCCAATCAACAACCCCTAACAGTTGGTAAGAGAAGTGGCTGAGGGGAGGGGAAGGGATACCTACTCAATGACCCCTCTGTTCTCCAGCCCCAGTGAGAGAAGTGGCGATGTGTATGGGTAAGAGAATGGTAATGTCCTTCACAATTCCTTGTCTGGCCTCAGTGGGAGACAGGCCATGGGTAGAATGGTGAGAGAAGCCCAACCCCAGATGGGGGGGTCAGTTCTCGTAGCAATTTTTTTCTCCCTTTCCATTACTGGGTGGAAGAGAAAATTTCAATGAAATAAAATAGAAGTCTTCATGTAAAATGGGGATAATATAACTCCGTGTTTCCTAATTTCTATAGCAATTTCATGTTTATGTCTCCAGAAGAAAGGATGCATTTTTATTTTCCTAATTAACAGGAAATACATGTTATACATTAAATGCAACACAAGAGATATGAATTATGCAGTAAACTTGGTATGTGCTGATCAGCACAATGCCCAAGGCGCATTCAGCAGAGTTTTTACAAAGATCTGTAATGAGTTTCAAGTACATCGTTTCCTGATGGAGGGTAAGAAAACATCCATCAATGCTAATTTTCCTACAGTTTTTAGCTTTTATGAATACTTTACAGCTCACAGAAAAGATGACTTTCCAAATGCAATTTGAGTAAATTGTATCAGTAATCAGAGATGGGCCTAAGCCAAAACAGAGGTCCGAACTTGAGACATGGGACTGGTTTGGGATCTATAGCTCCAACCTCTCTCTCTCTCTGTCTCATGGGATTAATCTATTCTGCAAATCAGAACACCCCAAACTGGGAAAATTTGCCCTCTGACCAAGGGTTTTGATTCTACCTATGGGAGAGGTAGGAAATTTGGATTGGGCTCCAGACTTTTGGATCCATGAGTAAAGAACTGCAGGACCAGGCCCTATAGCTGTTTTACAAGTAAAGAGAAGGACATTCAGTCTTACACCTTTCACAAGTCACCTATCTGTATCACTCACTATTTGAGAGTTTAAAATATTCCTTATAAATGCTACATCTGCCAGAGAAGTAGTCTTCCTTTGGACTGTGGCTAGAGCAGTCAGGTAAATCACTGTATGATTTGTTTTTAAGTCTGTTTTCATTCTGGATCAGTGAAGATTTGTAGTGGGAAGGGGATCATGTCATTGTGTTACTAATTGGGATACAGGTACAATTTACAGTCATATATTTATAAGAAATATTTTATTTTAAATTGAATGTTGGATGCATGTCCACTCAATCCAGCACCTTTCACTTGAAATGGAAGTCTTCTATATCCACAGAATATAAGCAACAGATATATTTTGTAAATCTCAGATGACAGCATCAAAAGACATGATCTAACATGTAATCTAGTGTTTGACGAGAATATATTCAGGAAATCACTTCAGATGGAATATGCGGAAAAAAAATTCAAAATATGACAGTATTAACTAGAGCTGCTTGTATTCTGCAAGCCAGCATTTACTGACATTTGTTCAAATTCCAAACCAAGGTTTGTTTCAAGCATATTTGTGCCCGCTATTAGTTAATACGTGTGAACATTCATGAGAACAAGCTTTTGTTTGGGAATGGCTATTCCTTATACCACTCACCATATCTATATGCAAAAAAGTAACCAGTCGTGAGCAAAAGTGTTTGGTATTCACTGTACATTATTCTCCTGTACAAAAAAATTCAGCCATTCAACCAGAAATCAGAAACAAGTATATGTGATTTAGATGACCAGTAACACTACAAGTAATGAATAGGAAACACTCAAACTGAGCAGTTCACAAGAAAACCATATACTGAAATCTATTCATCCAAACAATCTGGCAAGTAGATATATCTAATATACACACACAAATCAAGCCTGATTCATAAATGTTTTGCCAACAGAAAAAAAGGGTTAAATTCATACTAAATAATATAGGCAAAATGTAATTTGGCCAGCACTAATCTAATATACAAGTTAATATAAAACTATTTACAGAACATAAAATAAATACTCATCCTTGAAATAGGATGAGCTCCACAAGAAAGTAGCACTGAATAACAGTCATTTACTGTTCAAGCAAATGAAACTCTTGTAACCTCATAAACAGTGTTACACACTGTTAAATAGCTACTGTGTAAAGCATTCATTTTTGATCTTGTATTATGCTAAAAAGCTGAAGAGCATGTCAACATTTTCAGCACAAGTATGTCTACTCTTTGATCATCCAAGGTTTCTAGCACTATGGGTGGTCTTAACTAATAAGGAACTGTGATCTTCTTTTATGACTTGATTTCAAAAGTTAAGCAGCAGACCACATACAATTAAAGCTTATGAATATCATCCTATTAAAACCAAGTATCTCCTGGATACACAAATAATTACAGATTTGTGGTATACTTTAAAAGTCAGCATCTTTTAACAATCATTTTGGTGTACCTTGTCAAAATTCTTATGAGCTTTATGTGAACCAAAAATACTTTGTTTCTCTGTTCAGAGTTTAAGACTTCTGTAGATCCCTCATGATACTTATTTTTGAATGCAAAAGGTGTACAGGTGCTTGCTGTCTGGGGCACATATCAACAAGTGAAGGGCTCAGTTTGGCCCTTTTGAATTCACACATGAGTCATCAGATCTCAGAATAGCAGAAAGTACATCACATGCTGATCTTTGATTTTCTGCAGATCTCTGTGTACAATTCTGGGTGAAGGAGGGTTCAGATCTACACTTCTGCCACCTGTGGTCAGGTCGTAATCGGGTAATCCATATTTAAATCCATACACATATCTATACTTAAGCATCTTTATCCCTTTGGTGTGCCTTGTTTTGGCTTCTGGGCAGTACATTATAACCCACCTAGTCACGTCTTCACTGTAGAACACCACATTACAAAACGGGAATCCCGTTATCTGAAGTTTATGCATATTTGTTCTGATACACTTTACTAAGGTGGCTAATCTGTGCGATGGCTTGATTAAGGTATAGGATATGGCCTCTTAGTCTTAAAACATAAATGAGTGTGTATGAGAGATTGAAGGGTAAAGGATAGTTGTACACTTGGGATCATGGTCAGGATTTAACACAACTGTTTGGTGATAAGCAGAGAACTGAGTAGTAACCGGGATCATGCCAACACATGTATATTGTTCCTGTGCTGATTGATACAATATGAATAGCTATCTGTCTAGCGTTCTCATTTAATGTGCATTCATTTAAAAGGGAGAAGAGAGCGGCTGATGGTAAATTACAGTCGTTATACCTGTGTTCACCAACTTTTCAAAGCAAAGCTCACCTTCAGGAAACTGAAACCAGCCCTTCCACATGTAGTTAACTTAATGGGAGGGTATCTTTTATCTATCTTCCATAGTTTTCGTGACCCACACTCTGGGTAATCTATGAGCATTAAACCTCCATTACAAAATGATTCTGAGACAGTAAAGGATGAAAGAGATGCTAAACATTTTCATCCAGATAACTCCCTCTGGGCTACACATACAAACTCACATGCATACACTATTCTGAATGAATTTATTATCATTTCACTGCTTACAGAAGCAACTATTATTGAGAGCTGAGGGGGAAAATCATGTAACATCCATGGGTCAAGCACACCACTTTTCAGAGATTTGTCCTCATAAACATGGAGGACAGATGGATGTGAGGATACCTATCAGATGATGATAAACATCTGCGGGTTTGTATTTCAACAACATACGTTGCTAGAAGCCCTTTTGATGCACAAATTATTCCAATTTTGGGGCTGAACTGTATTATACAACCTGCCCTGAGTAAGTGCCAATATGTAGCATGTTGCTCCAGAAGCAGATCAGGGAATGAATTGTGACTCAGTCACAATTCAGTCCCTGGTTCACCCTTTGCTATAGCAGGTACCAGTCCTTTAATGGGCATGGATTATTTCCCTATTTGGACTATTTTAGGTACCCAATTTAGGAAACTTTACAAGGGCCTGATTATCTGAGAGTGGTGCTTATCATGTTCTGAAAAGTAGGTCTCTTCAAGATACCTTAAGTTGGGTACCAAAAAAATGGAGGTACATAAAAGCACTAGTAACTTTTTAAAAAGTTCATTCAACCCGCTCCTTAGAAATTTGGCCAATAATCCCTTGAGTCTGTGTGGTAAATGTTATTTCAGTTGTCAGTTTTGGGCTTTGATTTCCTTCTATTTTAATATATATGCATTTTTAATAAAGGGAAAAGAAACAGGTTCAAAAGAGGGAAAGTATCTGCCAAAGAGAGTCTCAGGAGATGACATAATGGATTGGTCTGTATTGTCAGGGATCATTTAAAACCAATGAATTTAAGATCAGATAGTCAGTGAGGGCTATAATTTATGGTACTAGAAGTGATAAGGCCTTTATGTTTGTATTAACAAAGAAAGCATTAACGACAGTGATTTTTGATTTTTTTCTCCTACCAGGGAGAAATGTGAAACTCAATTTTACCCCTGGTTGAGAAGGTGCTAATTTGTCTGACAAGTTGTTGGAATCCCAGCATGTATGAGATATCCTTGATGTATCAACACCTTCATGTTGAATGAAGGATGCTTTTAATGTAAAATGTTTAGTACATATCCTATATCTCATTAGGCAGAATAATATAAACCACACACAGGCAAGAGGGGTCAGAAGCAAGGTCCATTCAAACGAAAATATCTTTTAACTTCTAATTAAACAAGCAAACATTTGGCATACATTACAGTTGCGAAATACTTAAATAAAAATGCACTTGATCCACAGACTGATTCATGTTCTAAAGGTCTGATGAGTCTAATGCCAAATGGTGTTTTCTGGGTTACAGAACTGCATTTTGATGTTGATGTCCAGTCTTAACGTTTTGTTATTGGACGCAACGTCAGGAAATATTTATTAAGAAGGATCATAAAAGGAGTTGTTGATTGTAAAAACTCAACAGCCTTTTTTCAAATGGTTTCTACTGCTAGATTTAGAGTTTAAAAAAAGAGAATTATAGAACTTAATATGAAATGGCTCTGTTGTGGTAAACCTGGACAATTTTCTAACTGGAGTCTTATATCAGTTAGGCATGAAAAAGTAAGCTGAAGTCTCCATTTGTATTTTCTATTTTTGAATGTAAACACAAAGTCAGGCCGGTGAAAAACAGCAACACGTTTTTTAAAACTGGCAGAAAAGTAGATGTAATTGTCATGAATTCTGGCTCATGAGCACATGGAAAGCATGGAAGTCAGTGAGGATAGACCCCAGGTCCTAAACCACCAACACTCAAAGTACCCTACCACTTGAGTTAAAGGAGTAATTTTGATAGCTGTAAGCAAGCAGCAGGCTTTTATACTTAAGAGGCCAGCCAACAGCGGGAGACATGGTCTTGGTCACACATACACACAGCTGCATTATAGGATTTCTCCACTTTATACAGAGAGATTTTCTTCTTTGCCCTTTACAAGGCAACTAAAACTCTGGGCAAAGGGCCAGGCCCAACTACAATTGGCTTCAAACTAGTTTCTAGCTCATCAAATTCCTGTACTGCTGCTTTTACTTTCCTATAGGCCCCCTGCACTGTAGATATTTGCAGGAGCGGCGCCAGGGTTTTTGGCACCCTAGGTGGGGGTCCTTCCGCGCTCCCGGTCATTGACAGCAATTCTGCGGTTGGGGAGGAGGGTGTCCTTCCGCGCTCCCGGTCATTGGCGGCAATTCTGCGGTTGGGGGGGTGTCCTTCCGCGCTCCCGGTCATTGGCAGCAATTCTGCGGTTGGGGGGGGGGGTGTCCTTCCGCGCTCCCGGTCATTGGCGGCAATTCTGCGGCGGGGGGGTCCTTCCGCGCTCCCGGTCTTTGGGGCACTTTGGTGGCGGGTCCCGGAGCGAGTGAAGGACCCGCCGCAGAATTGCTGCCGAAGACCCGAAGCGCGGAAGGACCCCCCGCTGCCGAATTGCTGCCGACGTGGCAAAATGCCGCCCCCCCAAATCCTGGTGCCCTAGGCGACCGCCTAGGTCGCCTAAATGGAAGCACTGGCCCTGGATATTTGATCATATATTTCTGAAATGTACAATAGCTAAATACCCACTGGGAACTTAAATAAGTCACAAATAAATCTGTAACTGAACAGGGGATAAAGGACTGGATTTTGCTGAAGACATAGACCAGTCTCAGTGCTGCATAAAACCCCCTCTACAACCAGCCAGCTCCACTGCCTACTGCAGGCTGTGGCGTGAGGCCATACCTCCAATTCCAACACACACCTCCCTGCCACTGCTGGAGCTAGGCTCTCTCAGTCCTTGGTCTTAGGGGAGCACGAAGAATGCCATTGTACTGGGCCACTCACTGGAACACCAGAGGCTGATCTGTGCTCCCAACACCCCTTGCACACTGGGTATGGGAAAACTACAAACTAGCCTTTGACATTTTTTGCCTAGGTGAAAGTACTAATAACTTCCCCCTCTTCCTCCAATGCTCACTGCAACTTAAGGTGTAATATCCTGAAAAGAGGAGGGAAGAGCAGTTCTAGACAGGGATGCTGGAATAATTTGCATAGTAGGGTGTCCTGAGAGCCACTGAGCCAAACCGTAAATCCTGTATATAATGGAAACCACTTCAAGCCAGGGGGTGCAGTAGCACCCCCAGCATCCCTAGTTCCAGCACCCATGGTTCTAGATCCCAACCCAGGAATGCTGTGTGACTTACTTGCTGTGTTTATGTTCCCAGTGTAAAATCCTGGCCCCACTGAAGTCAGTGGCAAAACGCCCATTGACTTCAGTTGGGCTAGGATCTCACATCCCATCAGGGAAGTTAGGATAACAATACTTTCCTGCCCCCCAGGACAACTGTGATGATAAATTCATTAATGTTTGCAAGGAGTGTGTGTGACTATATTATAGTAAGGGCCATATACATCCCTTTAGAGATTGAGTGCCATTTATCTTGCATTGGCGACATAAAATATATTTATTAAGGGGGGTAAAAAGACTTAGAACTATAAAACATGGGCAAGGATTTTCAAAATGGACTAGTTGTTTTGGATGCCCAAGTAGAGACACCCTAAAGAGGCCTGATTTTCAAGGGTGGGTGCCCTTCACTTTTTGAAAATCAAGTCTCTTTAAGGCATCTCAACTTGAACACCCAAATATTGAAGCATCTAAAACCCACTACAGAAAATCTTGTCTCTGGCTTGCTGATATTAAAGGGAAGTACATTTTTATCTCATATAATTGAAAACATTGGTTAAGAAGAGGGCCTCCATATGCAAAGATCACCTTGTAACGTTGACAAGATGCATAAAGATTATCTGCACCTAGATGCCAGTTATGCAATTTGCAAAACCAAGTATTTAAAGAGTTATCTAAGTTCTGAGTTTAAGAATTTATGCAAACTGGTTGTTTGGGCTAGACACATTATTTCCCCTTCCCTACCCCCATTCTCTTTTTGAACAGATACCTGTAAAGCATGCATGCCAGGTGTGTGTTCTAATGTGCCGCCAAAATTCTATGTGGCTGAATTCAGTCTGTGCATAAAATAGATGAGGGAGCCACTTTTCATTACTATTCATCCAAATTACACAAAAACCCAACTAATGTGGCATGTCAGTCCAGTTGGACTACAGCCCCATACTGGTGTGTGAATTCACTCATTCTTATTGTTTCTTTTTCCAAACACTGACCTCTTTGCACTGTTGAAACTTGATGACTTGTAATCAATAGCCTGTAAAACAATAAGGTCAGCAATGCGAAGATTCAGATTTTCTGCCTCTAAATGTAATAGGATCAAGATGAGTAGGCTGAGCCACTGAGGTGAATCTGATCTTACCTGACTGCTTGATAAAAGAGCAAGACAGAAAGGAAAGATAGAAGAATAACTTGGAACATGTAGAGATGTGAATACAGCATCAGTCCACTGTATTTAGCTATGGGAATATTGCTGAATTGGATGAAATTGGTAAGTCCCTCATTTTGTCAAATATTACATCACTAGCTACTGGAAATCAGCATTCTTAACCACATATTGCATAAGCCTTGCAAAATGGTCATGAGTATTTACTTGGCCACTCATAAAATCTGTTTGCCAAACCTTTACAACAACAGTGAAAAAATAATCAATAGAGATTTTGCTTACCAGTAAAATGATATTTATTTGTTCTGGGCAAGTAGAATTTTACCAGGCTTGTATTAATGGTAGAGATAATACAGCTTTCATTTGGAATGGACGTTTGGATTAAATTTACAAGAGGTGCTAAATCCAGAGATTTCTGAACTGAATTTCATAATAAAGCAGACAGCAGCAGCTTTCCCAGATTTGACTGACTTCAGTGCCAGGCAAGCATGTTACATAATTACATATGGTACAGAAACTGAAATCATACTCACCCCATAATCTAACCTTGTCATCTCTGAACAGAACAAGTTTTGCTAATACCCAGCTTTCATTGTGGCTTTTCTGAACCCCAGAAGACTACACACTGGCTTAATTACGTTTGTGGTCTCATTTCTTTGGCAAAAGAAAACAAGCTTAAGGATCAGGCAGTCAATGAAATGAGGCAAAGGGACAGATTTCCCCCAAATTCTGACAAACTGTTTGGCATATGTCTGACCTAGAGGTGTGCTGAGGTATTCACAAATGATTCATACAGTTGGCAAGCTATTCTGTCTTGTGCTATATAAATGGTACAGAATGCATATATATGTGTTTAATCTGCGTATCAGGACTGGGACAGGACTGGTGTGGGAGGCCTGGACTGGAGTAGCTGGGGATGCCTAAATTCAGAATTGGACTGGCAGAACTGTGTGGGAATGTTGCACATTGCCTGCTCCCAGCCTGATTCTAGCTAGTGATATTAGCAGAGCAGGGTGAGCTATTCACAGACAACAATTTATATAGTGAATTTAGCCCCTTTTTTAAAAAAAAAACCCTGTCCACTGACAGGTCATGATTTCTGAACATTTAGTGTTTGGTCAAAGTTATTTGATTCGTGTTTTATGAAAACATCTCTTATCTAACAGATTGCTGGCAAACTGCTCATTGATGTGACTCTTCCAAGTTCACAAGCAAAATTTTCAATCTGATTAGACACACAGGCCATGTGCTATATTTCTGTTCCCTGTGTGGATGCGTTAACCATGTGAATATTCATGATCATAACATTTGATATTTGCTTTCCATGGTCATTATGTGATATTCATTCACTGTTTCAGTAAATGGTCCTATCAGTGAACTTCCTTATTATGAAGTATTTGTGTTACAATAGTGTCTAGAGGTCCCAGCTGCATAGTGTTAGTCACTATACAAACATATAATAAGATATGGCCCCAAAGTGAATTCAAGGGACCTGATTCTCCTTTCCGTTATGGTACATGAATACACCAAGAGTAACTCCAGTGAAGTTAAACTGTTGAAAGTGAGAGGAAAATCAGACCTATATAAAGTAAACAAAAGAGTGAGGCAGGGAAACAATCAAAGGAAAACTCTGAGCGTGAACAAGTTTTTGCAGCATTCATCCGGTGGCAACCTCTACTTTATGCTGCTCTGACCCATCTTTACCTAAAAACTACAACAATCATAAGAATATTACTGCCAGCAAAATGTTTGACTTTCAGCTAACAACTTAGGGACTGATTGTTCTCTTTAAGTACAGCATCCACAGACAAATTCCTGTTTTGTTTGGGTGTAGGTAGCATACTATTGGGTGTAGATAGCCAAATATCCACTTGGGGTCTGAACCTGATCTCAAATGTGTGGGTATTTATTGCCACAGATTTTGGAAGATTTTCAATGGTGCTTGTGTATGAATTGCGAAATTGGAATTGATTCCTTGGAATTGCTAACTTGCTGTTCATGATACATTAAGTGGAACACTGGTGTTTTCCTTTGGCTCATTTTTAGTCTTGGCTTTCTAGTATGCAATGCTAAATATTAACCTGCTCACCACGAACCCCTCCTACATTCCCATATACAGCTCCATGTTCTAAACGCTATGAAAACAGAATACTAGGCAGACAAAAAGTGGAGCTAGAAGGTCCATGCTAAATTTGAGGATGTGCATTTATAAAGGGCAAAATATAAAGTTCATGTAAGTTCACATTACACTAAATCTTGTTCTGCAATAGAAGTAAAAATACAAGTACATGACAAACAGAAGATCAGCATCTTTGCTTCTGCTAAGCTTTTTGGCCAAAATATCCTAATGTAGATGCCTAAAATAAGCTCAAGAACTCACCATCTCTGTAGCACAACCTTTCACGGAGGGCATCTGCCCTTCCATCACTAGGACAGTCTGTAGCTTATGGGCACGCTCTCCATCTGTGCCAAGCTCAAATTCAATGCAGCTGAGATGGGGTAACAAAGGTAGCTCTAAGCCACCTTTATGCCTCTCCTGATTGTCGGCATGTGGACCACCTCTGAGTGCAAGTTAGTGTAGCCACAGGGCTGATCTAGCTGGGTGGAATGATCATCTAGGAACTGTTCTGTTGGTGGAGGATTGATGGAGTACATCATGCTCCAGCTTTGCCTTCTCCCATACCCAACTAGACCTGACATGCTTCCTGCCCAGGAGGAGTTGGTGTAAAGCTATGCCAGTTCCATGCCAGTCCAGAATTTCCTGCACTGGGACAATACTCATTTTCCCTTTAGGGCAGCATTAAGGTTATTTTGTGCTGCCACAGTGATTCAAAGTGAAGTTAGTGGGGGTGGAGGAGCTGAACCTAAGTTTTCACCCAGACTCCTAATTGTTTTGGGATATCTAACTAGACATTGTTATGAAAAATACCTTTCCCATCGCTAGACAATAAGACAAGTGTGTACCCTCCTATCAGATCTCGAGTTGTGTATCCAGACAGTCATGACCTCTTGGCTTTTCTATTGTAGTTCACTGTTTCTAAATAAGAACCCACTAACCTTTCAGAAAAGCTTTAGCTGATTGAGAATATGGCTGCAACAAAGACGGCCAGTGAGTGCTCAACTCTCCTAGCTGACTCCGCTTTCAATACTAAGTAAAAAATCAAGGTTTGCATCAAAGTCCTCTACGGGATTGTCCCAAGTTAGCATAGAAACCACCTCACCCTGTGTGATCATGACCTCCCAAAACACCTATGTTCTGTTAGAGCAATTAAACAACCTAAGAAGCAAAACTTAACTGTTCAGGAAACAGATTTCTGCCACTAATCTTGGGCTTGCCCTGGGAGAAAATTAGAGTGACCATGACCCTCAGTACCTTCAGAGCAAAATTTAAATCACACTTCTTTGATCTATCCTTCCCGTTAAAACACTATACCAATATCCAGTCCCTGTTCCCTGGGGGGAAGGGGAGGGGGAGCGAGTGAGAAAGAGTGTGAAAGAGAAATCTCTGTCTCTGTGTACACGTCATTAATTTGAGATACTGTGGTGATGGGGGCCATATTTGAGAAAAAGAGAGGAAGTGCTTTTCACCTGTTCTGTTTCTCCTGCAACAATTGATGACTTAACACCTGAAAGAGCGCAACTAATTACAACCTTGATTCTGCTTTGGGTGTTTGTGATGTTGTTTTATGGAAAGCACAAAACACTGAACTCCGGTTTAGCCAGAATTTCAAAAATAAAGAATGATTTTCAACTATTTTGATTTAAACATATTTTTATGATTGAAGCCGTGATCTTTCAATGAGTTCTGTGCA
This sequence comes from Mauremys reevesii, assembly GCF_016161935.1. Lineage (NCBI taxonomy): Eukaryota > Metazoa > Chordata > Testudines > Geoemydidae > Mauremys > Mauremys reevesii. The sequence continues at coordinate 66,409,781 of NC_052630.1, read as the reverse complement.
GTTTCAGGGATCATTCATCCTCCTGGAGCTCTTTGCAAGATTACTGTCTAAGTTTTGCACAGGTACTTGATTAGAGGCTTAGGGTTTAGTTTCATTTTGTAAAGCATTTCATTTAATCTTTAAATTCAGAGGGATGTAGATCTCTTACTGAGTTGCTTTGATTACATTTTTAAAGTTGCTGAATTTAAAAAAATAAAATCATGCAGAGACTAATTACTTAACATGGATGGGAACTTCCTATGTTAGTGCCCAATTCAGAAAAGGGTGTGTAACTCTGTTACTAATCCGCAGAGCTGATCAAAAAATCAGAATTCCTGTCTTGTGGGAAATTCCAATATTTTGACATTTGTTTTCATCCTGAATCAGGATTAAAAGCTGAAATATTTTACAGAATGAACAGTTCCAAAATATTTCCCTTTGAAAATATCAAAACATTTTCTTTTGATTATCAAAATGACTGGTGGGTCTTGTTGACCTGCTCAAGGTTCAACTGATCATCGTATTTGATGTCGGGGAGGAATTTCCCCCCACAGCAGACTGGCAGAGACCCTCGGTTTTTGTTGCCTTCCTCTGCAGCGTGGGGCACGGGTCACTTACAGGTTTAAACTAGAGTAAATGGTGGATTCTCTGTAACTTGAAGTCTTGAAATCATGATTTGAAGAGTTCAGTAACTCAGCCAGTGGTTATGTGTCTGTAGGAGGGGATGGGTAATATTCTGTGGTCTGTGGTATGCAGGAGGTCAGACTAGATGATCACGATGGTCTCTTCCAGCCTTAGATGAGTCTATTTCAGAAAATGTTCTTTTGGTTTGTCAAACTGAATCAAAACATTTCATTTTGGCTCAGTCTGATGTTGATCAGAGTCTGCCCGAGCTGCCACAATGCCTCATGGGAACTGTAGTTCAGGTAACTCATGTACTCTTAGGCACTTTCAAAACCCCCACACTATTAATTTCCTGATTGCTTGGGAGCTTATCAAAATATTTTTTCAACTGAAAATGTGACTTCCACAAAGCTAAGTTTTCCATAGGAAAATATTAAATTTCTATTTTGCTGAAACTTTTAGACTTTCCATCAGAGAGATGGAGTCTAGCCAAGGAACTCAGCCTATAGAGGAGAATCGGAGGCGTAAGGCCCCATGAAAGCTCAGGCAGACATAGATTAATGACAAACTGACTCAAAATGAAACATTTCAATTCAGTTCAACCAAGCCAACTGTTGCGATGTGCATTGCCTCTACTCAAACTGGAATATTTTGCTTTTATTTTCCTGATAAAAAAATGCTGGACACTGGCACAATTGAAATCAAGCATTTTCCAATGGAAAAATGTGATGTGGTGGAAGCCACATTTTTCACTGAAAAAACCTCTTCAGTGGAAAATTGCCAAGAAGTTCAACTGGTCAGGAGAGTGATTTGGGTAGCATTTTTGAAAATGAGGCCTAGATTTTCAAAGGTATTTAGGCTCTTAACTTCCACTGATTTCAATGGGATCTAAATACTTAAATACAGTTGAGGATCTGAGCGTAAGTGACTTTAAAGATAATGCCACAACCACCACTGGGGCCAGATTGTCAAAAGACGTTAGCTTCTATTTAGGCAGCCAAATAAGGGCCAGATTTCCCAGAAGAGTTCAGCACCCTGCAGCTCCTATGGACAGATTTTTTAAAATGAGCACAGCACTACACTTGCTGAGCACTTTTGAAAGTCTGGCTACTTATTTTAGTGCCTAAATGGGAGCTAGCCTGCATTGATTATTTGCAATGGGGGGTGGGGTGGGGAATCAAGAAGCATCTAAAAGCCATCTAAAGCATTCTGTTCTAATGTTTCACCCTGTACAGAACATCTAATGCTTTTTCAATACACACCACTTCTTTCCGCACCACACAGGGGCTTTCCCCTCCTCTTCTCTGTTAGTCTATTTGCTAACTCAAAATGATAGAAAAAAACCCCAACCCCAACACAACCCCCCATTCAATTTAAAAAAACCCCAAAGCTTGAAATTTTTATTTCAAAAGCACAACAGTAGTTTACTGTCAAGATTTAAGTTTATTAATATTGTTCCAGTCAAGGCGTTATAGTTAAGAGTGTTTTTGTGTTACAAGCATTGTATGGAGCCAATTGTTTTATTGCTTTGAAAGCTCTCTGCCCAGGAGTGAATCCTTTTATATATATATGTGTATATATTTAAAAAAAAACAATTGGTTCAGCCATTTTGAAGTTCGCTGTTTAGAGCAAAAGAGGAGTTCTAGTACATCAGTCTTAATTTTTTTTTAAAAAAGAGCATTCTTACTCCTTAATCACTTTCTTTTTCACTTCATTTCCCTCTGCTATGCTCTCTTCTTCTCTTCTCTATTCTGTAACCAGGGGCGGCTCTACAAATCACGCTGCCCCAAGCAGCGCGGAGCGCTGCGCCGCCCTTCCCCAGTCCGGGGCGGTCCCCTCTTCCCTTCCCGGCTGGGGGGGGAGGAGGGACGATGACCCGCGCAGCCATGCCCTGAGCTCAACACTCAGCGGGAGCGAAAGACGCCGCAGCAGGCATGACGGCGGCAGGCACGCCGTCCCCGTCCGGCGTGGACCTGCCGCAGGCATGCCGGCGGGAGCTCCACCGGAGCCAAATGCCGCCCTTCCCAGGACGCCGCCCCAAGCGGGCGCTTGGCCCGCTGGTGCCTAGAGCCGCCCCTGTCTGTAACAGTACCCAGTAGTCAGATGACAGGCGTACTATCCGCTTCTAACACACACATCAGGTGATTAGTGCCAGAAAACAAAGACCAGTCTCTTACAACCTTGCTGTGGGTCTTACTTATTTCACCTTCCTTTTATCTCTTCAACACCCTTTCTGCTCCCCTCTTCTAGATTTGTATTCTCTGTTTCTTCTTTAACATTTTGCAGTGATGTTATTTGCTATTAGGGCTGCTAATCCTGTGATTAATTACATTCCCAAATTGCTGCAACTGCCAGTATCTGGCATTGATGACAAACACTGACTCTTGTGGTGCCAGTTGTAAGGGTGGATAGCCTGGGATCTGAACTGTGTCAGGACTCCAGTGTCACGAATATGTGCATCATTTCTTCACTTGCACCAACTGGCTTAGGTTGCATGCAGGTTCTGATATTCATATCAGGGGGTTTAATACCTGGATTCATACTAGAGGTTGGCCCAAGCTGTCCAGCTTGGATTTAGATCAAAGCTTCCCCAGAGTTCAGGAGTTAAGATGAAAGGGGGGTTTGGTTTGGCTAGTTACAGAGCTAGTGGACAAGCCCCAGTGTCTGACTCTAAATCTGGATGTGAAGTTAAAAGTTTGAGTTCGTGTGGCTCTAGGGTTGGTTCCAGCTCATCTCTAGGTCACGTGTGCCTAGTTTTTATGAACTGCAGAGAGAGAAAGAGAAAGGGAGACTGTTTTACAATGATGTAACTCAGCTGAGTTACACCAGCATAACTATGTCCAGACCTAGGCCCAGAGACTTTTAGTTCACTCTTTATCTAACCACTAAGAATCAATTCAGGAAAACGTTAAGTGAAGAACCTATAGCAGATGCAGTATCTGCAGTCAAAGAATTCTTCAGAATGGATGAGTGCTTCTGAAGTGTGGAAATGCCACCAGGGCATAAAGCAACATAAGCAAAAATTCAGATATTTGTTAGCTAGCTCAGCACCTTTGACATGCATTTCTTAGTATGAAGGATTTCACTACATTACAATACATTCCCCTGCTATTTAGTTTAGTAATGTGGATGGACAGAAAACAAGTAATGATAGATAACGTAGTGTTGTCACTGTAGTTACCATCACTTCCTTAATTAAATATTTGATGTAGGAAGAAATAAACAAAGAAATCTATTTGATAGGTGTTTACATTCCAGACAAGTTTTTTTCCCCCCTAATTGTACGATTTTACCAACACTCTTTACAATGAAAGAAAATGTGCAGACATTAGAGAAAGTGTTATTTTATATACAGCATTCAAAGTTAGTATAGGTAGAAAGTGTATTCAGAAACTAAATGTAGATGCTGTATTCTCCATACACAATACTGTCTGTGCTGTACAGAACCAATTAACCTGTATTTTGTGTATCTAGGAATGCGGGTGTATATTTAGGGATGAGATGTGGAAGACTTACCTGTAACTGGTCACACAGCAAACATTTAATCCAAATAAAGTCTGAGACTTTATTGTGGATAAAAAGGAATGTACTTAATGGGCTCATAAGTAATTAAAGTATCACACAGCAGATGATAAATGCCTTGCAAACACTGAAAATGGATAACAGTTTTTCTTTATTAAACTGAAAGATCTGATGAGGTACATTAACATGTACCTCACAAAATATGTTGTGAGTATTTCATTAGGAGTGGGTAAGAATTGAAATAAATCATGATTTGCTTTTGGTGAAACCAGATAAAGCACTTAAAATGGACTTTTTCCCTGATCAGTGAAATAGAATCAATATCCATTTCTAGGCCCAGAATTAGAGAAATCTGTGCCAACTCCAAGATAACAGTAACACACACGCTTATATGACAGAAATGTGCAGCTCAGTTAACTTTGTTTAGGTATTGAATCAGACTCCTGGATTTGTCAGAAAAACTAAAGCATATTTATTTGACTTGCGAATTGCTGTTTTCACATAAGTATAAAGGAGAAAAATTGTGGGTACAAATAATTGTGGATGAAAAATTGCCACAATTTTTCATATGTACAAAAACCAAAGGCCACAGAATTACTGGTATGAACCCAAGGGCTGAACTGATTGTAAGGGCACAAAACAACCTGCAGTATTTACAGTACTTATCTCACTTTTTAGTAGGGGAGTAAGTTAGAGGTAAATGAGCACCCAAACAATGAATAGGAGAGACACCAGAATACATACCTTTGGGTATGTGTGTGCACGCATGCCTATAGGTACTCCCCAAAATACCTAGCAGCCCAGGGATGAATTGATCCTACAGAGACTGGTGCATTTTAAACCTTTCCCAGAAATACTGTCTCTGAAATACAATGTTTTATGGGCTAAAAATACAGCTTCAGCTACTCAGTTTTAGATGTACTTATGTCATCCTCAAGTAGTATTTTCTTCAGGCCAGTATTTAATGATGGGACAACACTGTTGTCCTGACACTTCCTTAGAGTATCAAGTACATGATTTTCTACATCTGGCACCTGTGCATTCACTGGGAGATACAGATATCTCTAAAGGCAGTAACCTGCCTCCCTAAAAAACACCACACTACACCCCTATCATCATGGGGGGAAAAAAAACCCAAATTCCTTTGGCAGGGGAAAGAGTTTAGTGTGATAGAAATATCTAATGCTATATGCCTCTGGCATGTGCATGTTGAATTAGGATGCATCACAGGGAATTTTTGTTTACTTTTTCAAATAAAAACTGCTACCCACCCATTTGTATTCGGAATGTAAATTGATGCTAACTGCATGACTGACATCTAGTGGATGTTTGCCAGTGTTGCTGTTTACAATTATAGGCCCTCTTTTCCCCCCTGGCCTGTAGTACACACACAATGATACTAAAGTTATGAGCTAGATAGTCAAATCAGATTGGAAAGATTGTTTCTTTAATACAAATAATAAAAGACATAAAGGAGCAGATGTGCCTGGCTTGGGTGTGGCGCTCCATCCCTTTGCATATTGATTTGATAGATCTTGTTTCTTCAATCAAGTCATTGAATCTTTTCAAAGGCAGAGCTGATACTACACATGAAGAATACAGACAAACAAGAAGTATGAAAAACTGCCCTATCTTAGTTGCTGGAGTGCTACTGTAGGTGATTACCTAGCTGTAGGCAATTCTCAACTGCTAACAATAAAAATGTTATGGCCTGCAATCTTGTCAGGAACTAGGCCTAATGGGACTCCTTGCACTAGGATGATGCAGGGCTAGTGCCTCCACTGTGCACATGCCGTAATGGGAAATGAAAACATGGTTGTTCCCCACTCTGCAATGGCCAACAGAGCAGGTACTGTGTGGGGGCTTCAGAAAGCATTGTACCTACTTGAGGCAGAAAGTTATGAGGAGTCCTGCTAGGGTGATACAGCTCTGCATGGCCCCAATGCAGGGCTGTGGCTTTAATGCCATACATTAGCCCCCAACCTGACATCTGCAGTACTTCAGTTCCAGGAATGGAAAAGTACATTGTGCAAAGTGATTGTATTCTGATCATTTACCATCAAGCAATTTAGAATGGGAACATAATACTTACATTTAATAGCAGAGGATAATTCAGCTGACAACATTTTTACTTTGTTTATGCAGTGCTCAGAAAGAACCACTTTAGAACAAGTCACACATAAAACAGCACACTTTTTTAAGATTAATTTTCTATTGAAAAATTTATTATACTACTACTTTACTGGCCTTTTTTTCCATTATGCCAGTGAAGTTCCTTGTACTCCCTAAGGGCCTGAGGTAAAGCTCCCATTGACTTCCATTGGCTCACTCTGCCAAACACGTATGCTTATGACTAACTTATTCCCATACATAAGTATACACAGGATCTTCAGGCCCTAGCTTTAATAAGACATGTGTAAGAGTACTTTCACCTGCCTTTTAATTTCAATAAAATATCTCTATTCTTACTTATTATAACATTTAAAGGTCATGATATTTACAAACATGAGACGAGATCATTAAAATGTTAAGTACTCTATTTTAATTTAGCATGTCCTTTTTGTATCTATTTGATAAATATTTTGAAGTCTTGAAAGGGTGAGGATGAAAACATGCATTTATGAAGATGGGATCTGGTAACTTCACAAAAGTTAGTCTTTTCAAATGAAGAACTGATATTAAGTATGGAGAATACAGACAAACTCAAATGATCACAAATGGCGGCGCTGCTGTAGGTCATTGTACTTCTCAACAACTAGCAATAAAAAGTGTTTTGACATGCAGTCTTGTAGACACTTCACTAAGTTTCCTAATAGAAGTTTTCAGCTAACGCCATTACATTTATTCCCCCTGTCCTCCCATGAACATGAAAATTTCAAGAAGAGACAGAAGTCTGTGTTTTAAAGGGGACCCTGTCAGGGACAGCAATCTGCAGACTCTCTCTGTAAATTGCATGTACAGAACAGTCATGTACAGTATAACTGTTTTATTTCATAATAAAAACCCTTATCACTGGGGATAGATGGTTTTAGCTTCTATTCACAAGTCTGATCAGATGAGACAGTACTTACAATGGAATATTTAGGTTCTAACATTCTTGTTTGGCTAGTTAGAGTGGAGGGAACCATGGAATAGTCCTTTCTCCAGCCTTGGCTGTAAGAGGGTTGATCTGGGGATTTGGCCAGTTTCAGAGTTAGCGGGATCAGCAGTATCTGGAATCTGTGTGAGTGAACCCTTACACTTGCACGGAGTCCCACTGAAATGAACAGGGTTCTGCACAGGCAAAAAGATCTGCCTTGCATAGATTCAGCTACAGGATCAGTCCCTAAGATCCCAGCTCAGCAAAGCACCTAAGCACTTGCTTAACTTTAAGGAAGTGTTGAAGTCCATCCATATTCAGCAAGGCAGCTTAAGTCTAAGCGCACATTTAAGTTCCATTGATCTCAGCCCCTTTGCTGGACTGGGGGTGCTATCATTCCGTGCTACTCTTGCCAATGGTTTTAACAGTCATTCCATTTCTGAATGGAATAAATCTGTAAGTGGTTTAAAGGTTCAGAGTTTGGTTTTGGAAAACATCCCGAAGTTTGGGATACTTAAGGGATGGAAATGATTGGTGGACTAGACTCTCTGGGTATTTCTGACATTTCACCTCTTGGCTGGAATCAGGGAAACTTACAATAATGAAAAATGCTGAAAAATAAATCCAAACACTTTTATACCTGAAGGGCAGCAGTTTTCTTCAGGTTCTTTTCAAGTTTTAGGCAGATGCTCAGGTCAATTCTTATTTTAGCCAAACCAGTTCACCCATCCCTATGTAGATTTGAAAATGTTCACTGCACTTTCCTTTAAAATACCACATAAGTGGCATTAATAGCAGCCTCTGGACTCAGATAACTGCCTTATTCCAATTTATTTGGAGTGTGCAGATGTCTTGATTTTATAGGGACAGTCCCGATATTTTGGACTTTGTCTTATATAGGCGCCTATTACCCTCTACCCCGTCCCAATTTTCCACACTTGCTGTCTGGTCACCCTAGTGCAGCAATATAACTAACTTCTTGGATCACTGTTCTCCCTCAGCCCCACTCATGCCCCACCCTCTGGCCAGATCCTAGGCGGGAAGCTGGAGCCAGGCAGCGAGGGGCAGCTGCTCTTCTAGCTGCTGGTGCCATGGAGTGGGCAGCCGTGGCATTCCCCCATCTGCTGCTGCTGGTGCCCGGGGTTGTGGCTGCTTCTCAGCTCCCAGCCCCCTTTGACTGATCAAGCAGCTAGTCAGAGCTGCCTGGGTGGTGGGACCTGGATCTGGGGCCTGGATGAGCCCTCATGGAGCAGCCACCGGCACACAGCATCTGACGGGTGGGTGGCCTGCTGAGGTGAGACAGGGGGTGGAGGTGGCACTCCCTCCCTGGAGCCTGCTGTGTGGAGCTATCCTGAGCCCTGCTGGCCCTTGTCCCCCCCCCAAAATAGAAGTCAAACTACACCTATGCCCAAGGGTCCATTCCTGGCCCTGAGTCCCCCACCTCCCCGACTCCCGCTGGGCCCTGGAGTTTTTATAGCATGTTGAAGGGGGCCTCAGAAAGAAAAAGGCTGAGAACCCCTGCTATAGAGGGTGATAATCAGCCATCAGTTTTTGATCAGCACCAAATTCTGTAGCTGAGGTAAAATTCCATGATGGTTTCCACAGTCAAACTGCAACTGCTATAGGCTGTGATTTCAGTGGCTTCTTTACATGAGGTACTGTAATTCACCTTAGCGATACATGCAATCACTACTTTGGGATGTATTTAAAGTGACTTCAGTGCTGTGTTGTGGCCTACAGGCTTTTCAGTGAAGCTCTGCTGCTGCCTTGGAGCCCCCTGCTGGAATGTGGACTGGTCCTTCCTCTTCTCTGTCTGTGAATCACAAGAGTTTACTCTCCCCAGGTCTGGTTGTTGGGTTTGGTGTGGAGGGGGCTAGGTGCTGTTTAATGGCTTGTGATATTCAGGAGGTCAGACTAGATGATATGGTGGTCCCTTCTACCCTTCCACTCTATGACTCTATATGACCTATGCAGTCTAGGACACTGGAGAAATTGTGTCACATTTAAGAGCCATTTCATTACATTAACAGCAGTAAATGGAGCATAGCAAGGAAGAAGATCCATTTATTTTATACTGATTTTATCATTTTTTCACACCTTGAGTGGAGCAGTACAGTATTGCCCTCTGTCCTGTATTTTCAGGATTGCCCAAGAAAATCAGAATAATGTCACATCTCAGAAGTCAGGATTCTGGGACATTCAAGGGTCCTGAAATCAGTTTTGGGCTCTCATATTTCATTACATTATGACTTGATGATGTTTTGACACAGTCTGATGGTGTCAGCTCAAAAGGCTGTTGCATAACCATGTGTTATCATGAGGTCATGACAGATAGACACTTAGAAGTATTATGAATATCTAGTTCATGAACATTTTGCATTCAGTCCAATGGCATTCTCTCACACACCCTGCATTGATATGTAGAGTATTTTTAAAATATCAAAACTGCCAAGTTTAATCCCTCAGCAAAGGTCCTTTGTCTCATTTCTGTATTTTTCCATTCTCCACAAAAGAACCTTGCTTTTCTGCTGTCTTTGAGGTCAGAAGAGTTGCAGACCATCTGGTAGCTTACAGAAGAGTTCCTTGGTAAAGAGATGGGACATACTGGGGCTTCTGAGTTGATTAAGACTTATTCTAGTCCAACTGGAGATGGTTGGGTCCAATTCAGGAATTACTGTGTGAAATTATATGGCCTGAATTATGCAGGAGATCACACTTGATGATTGTGATGGTCTCTTCTGGTCTTAGACTCTGAGAGGCAGGAGACTGGGTGGGTTTTGAAGTTGTCCAAGACAGCTGAGACTCATGAATATTTCCAGGATGTGGAATGAGTTTAGGGTTGGTAATCGAACCTGAATGCCAGAGGAGTTTGGTTAGTTTCAGATGGTTATGAAATATTTTCCAGCTTTACTGGAGAAACTTGGAGCCAAATTCTGCTTTCAGTTATACTGTAGTAAACCCAGAGTATCTCTATGGATATCAGTGAATCGGGATCTTCAACCTGAGGATGTTCCCTCACAGAGCATGAAAGGCTGAATTCTGCTGTAAATCACCAACAGTTTTCTGGGAAAGGAAGAGGGGGAGCAGAGATATGAGGACCAAGTGAAGAATCCAGGAGCCATTGTGCCTGCATTGGACCTGATGGTTTAGGAAAATGTGGGTGTGGCAGTCAATGTGTTTCAGCTCTATTTTGTGCTCTTCAAAAAAAAAAAAAAAAAAAAAAGAGAAGTATGTGCTCGTTCCCTCACCCATTTCTTGCAGCAGATTGAAGCTGGTATGCAGGGCACCTGAGAACCTGCTTACACCTCATCTCAACTGACCACACTCCCTTAGGGCTGTAGACCAACACCAGATACATCTGTGACATCAGATACTTTGCTAGGTGCCTACCTCTAGCACCCAAGAGGTAACAAGCAGCGTATCCTGGTCTGCTCCCATGCTGGTGCACTGGGGGTCAGAGGGTAAGGGGAAAAGGCAAATGCTCCTTGTATCCTCTTCCTCATCTCTCCCTCCTTATAACACTATTAAAACTACAGTTAAACCATCTTTAAACAGAATGGAAACAAGTCACAGCCTTGTCCATTGGGTTCTTGTGGCACCAATGTAATAAGTGAAGATAGATTCCTGCAATAGGGTTAACAATGCCAACTGCAATCAAAAGCTTTTAAAAAACACCTTTCACAGCCTATTCAACTGCTTTTTAGCATTTCAACTGATGAACTGCAGTTTAACTTCTGTCCTGGTGTTGGAGCACATGTGGTAGTGAGATCACCCAGCATTCCACATGGGGGACTGTCATCTATCATAATCACTGACACACAAATCCAGGAGTTTTCCAGTAAATACAACTGGAATAGTCATAATTCTGAGCTGTGTTTTTCTGTGTTTAAATCATGTCTTAAAGTTACTTTAATGAAGGTTTTTGAGGCTGAATACACACACCTACTTCACTAAGGAATTAAAAAAATATACATTTACATGTTGTAATTAAAGTGGGACTAAATTTATCTCTGGCAGATTATAGCTATATAAAAGTAGAGATTCAGAACACACCTTCCTTCCTACAACAAAAAAACCCACCAACATCCTATCACCAAAAAATGCAAAAACGGGCATTCTTTTTCTCTCAAAATATTGTGCTCTTTAGTCCAGCATCACGTTATTTAAAAGGCCCATATTGCTCAAGAGGATCTATTCTGTAATGCTTTGAACCAAAAGGAACACATGCTGTTGTATCGCACTGTGTTCCACAGAAGTAGGCACTCTATTTAAAACATATATTGTATTGTATATGTTTGTACTGGGTATATTGTACTGTTCTGTACAGTATAAGCAGGAGCATAATATTTTATTGGTTATTGGAAAAGACCTCAATGGGCTTGATTTTTATCAAGTTTTATACATGGCTAATCACACTTTACTCTGCACCAAATACTTATGCTTTATGATCAGATAAAGTTTTCAACTCATTCTCTGCTATAGTGATCACATCTGTGGATGATTAAATCTATATTATTCACTACCAAGTTTTGGAGCCACTGAATCAGAAACTGAATCCCAGCCCTGATTTAGACTTAAACCTGAATTGAACCAAAACTAGATCCAAACGCTACATTTTTAGCTTTCTCTAATAAAAATACTGGTTGAAAGGAATATACAAAAGAGGGGGAATAGGGAGGGTTTGCAAAACTATCCAAAAATCAAGTGCAAGCTAAAGCAGTTTGAAGTCATGCTGTCCATTCTTGCTCAACTGCAGTGAGGGTAGATTAGGGATAAATTATGTGGTGGATAAATGTCTTATTTTCTACAACTCCACCCCTTTTTGGCACTCTGCCCTACCTTCACCCTATGGACTTGGCTCAAGTCTTAATGGCAGAACTCGTGCAGCTGGCAATTTTGTGTGTCTGAGAGGGATGATTTACACAGTGCTCTTATGTTAGTTATTCAGAAACTTCAGATACAGTATGTGGTCTGTTTCCAAGAACACAGACACTGGCTTACAAGTTGCGAATGGTTTTAGAGACTTGGCATGGCAACAAGCGAGATTTTAAACTGTTTAAACAAGAAATTATTTTTCATGCCTTTTACATTACAGTATGTTACTAATGCTGCATCTTCAAAATAAACACAAAATGCCTATTTTAAAGCAAGAACATAATTAATGCTTTGGCAAAAATAGTTCATAATTCTGTCCTGGAAAATGTACTGAGATGTACTTACCAAAATCTATTTGATTTAGTTCGGTATCCAGAGTCATAAACATGAACTGTTAATTTCATATTGCCCATAAGAGAGACACTGGGAAGGTTTGCAGAGTTTATAGGATATCGGTTACAAATGTGATTATACCAACCATTCCTCAGGAGTGACACCAGTTTCAAATTAGAAACTGACAGGCCTCACCTGCCTCTGAGTTCACCCACAGGTCATCTTCTTGTCACTTCGCCTATCCACCCATTAAAATGACATCTGTGTTCATAAAGGGACTGAGGGGGACCGTAAGTTGTTAGAATTGTTGAGGAATAAGAATATGGTGTCATCTACTCAGATAATGTAGTGTTCAACTTTGGCCTTTCATATGGCTAGATGCTTGTAACACCTGACTATCTTTCCAAATACAAGAATAGATAGATCTGAGGGGTCACCAGTTGTTCTTCATACAACCTATGGATGTTATGTTTTCAACTCACTGCAAGACTGAGAATATGGGCAACTCCACACGACTGACATAAATACACACAAAAGAGCTAGTCAACTGACTTTCCTTTTCTGCATATAGTAGTCCCTTAAATTAAATAATCTTCTCCTTACATAGGGCAGTGTCACACATTTAGCTTTTAAAACAAACAATCACAGGGATGTAAAAGGTAAAAATAGCACAAGAATTCCTGCTGGATAAGATAAACTACAATTTCAGTATAGAATTGCTGAACTTCTACATTGATCTAATTACATGATAGTCATGTGAAATAAACTAAATATAAGCCACAGTTCTACACTGAAATACTTTGACTCCTGAAATGTGAGTTCATCATATAAATTCATTCATTCCAATCTGATTTATCCAGTACATTTACAATTGAGACAAGCCCGAGCTAAATCCCTAGATCCAAATACCTTTGAACACTGGGAAAGGTTATCTCCATATGCAAATTTGAACATTGTGACTGGTTCTTATCTCTGTGGCTGGCCAAACCAAAATTCCAGAGCCAAACATCTCCAAACTTTGGGGAAGTTTGGATGTGGATTAAGACTTCATATTGACTCATCTCTAGTCTATATTTTTGTGGTCAGTCACCATCACCATATTTAATGTGTTACACACAGAACATTGATATTACTCTTCACTCAGGCTTCTGGTAAGCAAGGAACTTAATAAATGTATAACTTTAAGCCTGTGCAGATTCCCACTGAAGTGAATGAGACTAATCAGGTACTTAGAATTAGGCTGAATATTTTGCTGAAGCAGGGCCTAAAAATAACAGGAGGATTTTCTCTTTCCTTAACAGATGTAGAGTAAACCTTGTTTCTGACTCAGCCAGTTTAATTATAATAGCCATGAAATAAAAATGCATTTATAATTGAGGTTCTAGCTATCATGCTCCATGACCTACATTTCTTTCTGCCCCAGGATGTATTATAAGATTGTCATTTCATCTATACTAAAGACACTTAAGGTGTAAATTGGCATAACTTCAGTGGTTATGCTGATTCATAGCTGCTGAGAGTCTGGCCCTTAATATTAAAGGGAGCATGTAATGAGAGAATAAACAAAGCTAAAAGCTTTTTATAAAATCTCATATGGTTCACATGGAAGATGATTATCGTCTCCCCCCAACCTCGCCTTTTTATTTATTTATTTTTTATTTATTTATTTCGCTAGTCTGTGTAAAAAAGTGTTTGGTACTAAAAAGAAAAACCCTAAAGTAGATTTACAGAGGCCAACACATTTTTTTTAATGATTTGGGTATTGATCACTTTTAATCTTCTGCTCAGAACAACTGGGAGATCTATTATAGTTTGAGCCAGCCATGAAAAGCAGGTCTGTTCTTTAACCTGCCCCAATTCACTTGGACATATTTTATATCTCCAGGGATTCAGCCACAAAGTCCATTAGAGCATCAGAGGCAGTCAGGTCAAATCAATTGTCCATACTGCAGACAAGGTAACTATCATTTACTGTAATTCTCCCCCATCATGGTAGAGGAGAGGAAAGGTTAAAAGCTGTATTACCATGAGGATGTCTCATCTATCTTTCAGTATATTGGTAATACCTAAATATTGTACATTCAGTTCTTTAAGCAATCTTAAATCCACATTAAATTGGATTTAAGGGCTAGACTGGCAGATCAAGAAATGTTGCTAATGATCTTTTCTTCAAATCTGCTTATAAGGAGGAATGGAAAAATGCCATCGTCTTTAAAACAAAAACCAACAAAACAAGACCAAAAAAACCCCACAAAAAACAAACCCATCCTGTAAATAATTTGTCATGTCTGACAAGAGATATGAAAAGTCAAACTAAACCCTCAGTATCAGAATTACCGGAATGACTGATTTTTGACCGACCTGACAAGGAGATATATTTATCTATGAAACAATTCGCTGTCATATTTCAGTCTAAGTTGAAGATGGTAAGCCAGGTGCCAAACTAGGGTAAAGCAAATTTAGGATGTATGTTATCCAACCTCAAAATTAAGTCTTCATAGTTTTGTAGCCCAGAGTGGGCTATCCTAACTGACTATAAGAATCACTATTGCGGGAAGTCAAGCAATCCTCGCTGTGTATTAATGGAGGGTCCATTCTTGTGCTGTATTAACTACCCCAAACTCTGTTGAATTCAATGGGAGCTGAGGGTGCTGATTACCTCACAAATATGGGTCCTGAGTTCAGAGCCTTTGCCGGACTTGCACGGAGAAGTGAGAGAACAGCAATCAAGCCAGGTCTTACACATGCCCATGTGACTACTAGATTTTCTAGCTTAATATTCCATTTCTCCCTGGACTGTTGTATAATTTTGAGCTGTTTTCTTTAAGGCCTTGATTGAATAAAAACATATTTGGGCCTTCCACACCACAGAAGTCTGCACAAACCTAGGGAACATTATTTTCCCCTTCAGCATACAAGCTGAGTTGCTGAGTATATTAAAAAAAAAAAACCCAGAACCTAGTTAATCAGTAATAGAACTTAGAAAGCCATTCCTTATAATGGCATAAGCACATTAAACCTATCTGCAGCACTGATATACATTCATGACATGTTTTGGGGAGATAATGGGCCAAATTCAGAGTTGCTATGTAATATGTAATAAGTTACAGGTCAGTAACTGAATAAGTTACTGAACCTGGGACAATTTACACTCTGAGAGACCAGAAGATATAGCTAAAGTAATGTGTGAGACTTTAAATTACAACTTCATACACCCTCTTGTTAGCTGCTTTTCCTCTTCTGGACCCTCCTTGTATTTACACTATCAGACTTTATTAGGTTCCCAGCCCTTTCACCTATTTACTAATGTGTAACTTGTAACATTTTACACATGACCTCAGAATTTGTCCCAGTGCATCTCTAATCACATCTCACAGCACTGGGAATGGGCTCGTAGTAAAGCAGCCCATCATAATTTCATAAGGTGTTCTCCTGGAATGATACAGCATGCCCTGAAATTAATATGAAGTCACCACTACAATGATAACATTGAGTAACTCGTTACAGAGCTGAGCACTTAAATGGCTCAAGGTTTTATTAAATATTCAAATTCCTCAGAACTACACTTAATTACACAAAAGAACAGCATCTGGAAAGAAGTCAGGGTCTAAACATTTTTTCTCCTTTAAAATAACGCAAAAGGAGTGTGTGTGTGTGTGTGTGGGGGGGTGCACTTCGCATGTTCCAGTGCTTTCCTTGCACCTCCCATGCAGCAAGCAGATTAGTAGTACCCTATCTGCTGTATATCTTCCGCAACACTGATTTGGAAGATGATCTGTCGGGTCATGTAACTGAAACTGGAATCTCAAAAGGGCCAAGTGAGCATAGCTGCTGTCTGGATATGATGGACACTCAGGGCCTAATCCAAAGCCCACTGAAGTCATTAGAAAGGTGGTCATTGATTTCAAGGTGCTTTGGATCAGGAAAAAAATTCTGCTGAAATCAATGGAAGGGAGAGCAGTCCCTTGCAGCTCCCATTTCCATTGATTTCACCTCACAGGATTGCACATGCACTTGGTGGAAGCTAACATTAGCTCTATAACGTCGAGTCATTTAAAAAAAAAATCTTTTACTCTGTTCCACATATTCAATAAAGTAAATCTAAGCTGTCCAGTGGATGTGTGTGTACTGTATGCTGTGCCAACATTACAAAGTCAGAGCAGACTTTTGAAAAATGAGTATCTGATTTTACAATAATTCCAGCCTACACAGCAAAACAAATGTATTTTAAAGGAAATCTGTTTAAGCAGGAAAATCACTAAGGAATTCCTCAAAGAGTTATATATAGCTTTAAACTGACAGACTTCTTAAAGAACTCCTTTTTTTCTGTCTGCAGTAATTAAAATAAAACTTGCCCTTTCACTATTTGCCATTGGCAAGATGTATTTAGTTTAATATTCTCCAAATGCTAAAGAGGTTGCTACACTTATGGGGAAGTAGTTAGGTCTCGGGAACATAAGAGAGAGTAATTCTATGAGCTTACCATTAGGTAATACATTCAAGCAGACATTCCTGATGGAATAATGATTGGCTGATTGTTTTGTCCATTGTGGGTGCTCTGGAGAATAAGAGTGAAAGTTGCATCAAGTGGGATACAATAGGATGAAACTCTCCTGTGAGTGTATCAAGGCCCAGAACATTCCTGAAGAGGTGGGCATAGTTATGTAAAATGATGGAAAAATCAGAAGAAACTATATTGCTCTGCATATTCTCACCTCTTGAAGCCATATACAAAACCAGCACGTGTACAGTACAAAGCTAGGCAAGCCTTATTTCAAGTGCTATTTTTGTTGTAGGAGAATGTTTTTATGTTAAAGATGAAACAACAATATCAAGATGTCACCAAATTCATCTTTACTTGTCAAGACAACATTGCTTTTTTTGAAGAGACAAAGCATAATAATTACAAATGAGAAGAATTCGCCATCTATATCAGGCACAAGGTACTCTCTACAGTGCTATAATATGTTACTTTCCATCAAGAAAGATCTATGTGACCCCATCTCTGCCTTCTTATGATTCAAAACTCAAATGTAAACATCTTACTTTACCAGACTGAAGGAAAATACAGACATAAACCAAAAAGGTACAGGCCCATTTATAACCTTACAGTTATAAACAACAGGGCATGTATATAGGGGCTGTGTATGATCAAAACCCTGGAGTTTTAAACAGGTGAATTTAGCTCCTAAAACTCTGGACTGCATTTACCACAGCTAATGCTTCCATTGTGGCAGACCAAACCTGACAAAGGTTGTACCATTGTATTTTTCCTCATGTTTTTAAAATTCACTGATTCACTGAAAAGTGGACCAGACAGTCATTTTGATGTTCTTTTTTTAAATTTATTTAAAAAAGTTCTGGAAGTTCCCAAGTTGAGCTTTTTGAGATTGAAAATGTGTTGTATACTGTGAGGTGCTGATTTCCACTGAGCTTTATGGGGGGATTCACAGTTAATGACAGACAAATGTTAACTTTAGAAAGTTCATTTTAGATAAGGATGCACCTGTTTGATACATTCTTAGGGATCAGTTCAACCCTGTGTTCAAGTTCCATTCCAACCTTCCCCTAAGTCAGGACTCACCTCTGCTGGCTTTATGCAAGGGGGGAGTTCCCTTCTGCAAAGGGAATTCTCCATTGGCAATTTGTGTCCTGAATCCATCAACTTTGTGCCATCTGAGTGGTGCAAAATGAACAGGTAATAGCAGAAATTCTGGACCTGAACATTTATATAAATCTCAAATCAGGCTTTTTTCTGGGATGTGTGTGTAAAATTGTTCCGGTTACTTCTGAACAAGCTGGAAACATGCCAAGATTATTATTTTGGCACTTGTTCTTATGGCTAGAATCACGATGTGCCAACACAATAAAAAATTGTTAAGAAGTTAACTGAACTTTTTGAAGATTAAAAATGTTTTTTGTTAAAAATTGGTATAAATGTTCATCATGGGTCTGAAGGATAATGATGGAGATAGGTGGAAGAGGGGTTCTTCATTTGAGTCACCCATCCTTATTTAAAATTCCCTATTAACCACCTTTCATGCTGAAATATAGCTGGATCTTTTTGTAAACACACACAACCAGAATAATGGTGGAAAATATATCCAAATGAAATATCAGCCTTGAAAAGTCTTTCATTTTGCTACATATTCAGTTTAAAGGAATGCTGTCAGATCAATCTAGGAACAAAATTTAGTAGGAGAATACAAAACACAAGTGCAGTTTCTGTGTTTCTATTTGTTCTCACATGCAAATCTGAGTTCAATTTGAAGCATTGTGCTACTGAATGAGAACCTGTAGTGAAATTGACTAGAAACTAAAGTAAATCTGATGAGTTTATTTTCACTGTCCAAGCAGAGAGAAATGCAAATTGCATCAACAGGAAAAGAAATATATTATTGAAACTGGAAACATTTTTAAAAGCCTAACACATAATTAGTAATAAGGGTAAGGAAATTAGCTGGTTTCAAAACTAGGCAGTTAGTTTGTTCCTTAAACATAGCAACAGAGTTAACATTAACCTTATTTTCTGTCATCTACAAAACCATAAATGTTTTCTCACAGTCAGGATTTTGCTGGCAGATCACATTTTTGCCAGTACAAGCCAAACTCATGGATTTTTGCAAGCTGCTGGTAATAAACTGTGTTCTATGATTAGTTAATTAGTAATCTTGACTGTCTCTCCAATGAACTCATGAAGAACTACAGTGTTGAAAAGCACTTAATAAAACAATTACAAAAAAGCTGACAAGATATTAAGGATTTGTAACTATAAGCTCCCTTTACTGGGTTTGTCTCTCCTCTCACTTTTCTTCCTGAGTCTTTGCTCCAATTATGTCTAATTCTCTTTGAAAGAAACCAAAGAAAATGGGAACTCAGATTTGTAGTAATATTAGTTATAAGTGCTCATGGATATCCAATATTCCCCTCTACTTCCTCTTACCTGTCCCTTTCATAACTCACACAGTCCCTTAAGTAGCCTGAGCTTGGAGCCAATAGGTCTTGAAAATATACAGTAGCTGATGATTTAAATGGCAACAAACCAACGCCATACTTTTTTTTTAGGTAACTCTATCTGGATGTCATTAATGAAAACTCTTAACTACAGCAGAAGCTCTTTTTAGTAAAATCATTCATTTATTCATGAGATCCTCCTTGTCTTTTCCAAAAATACTTTAGAACCATATGGCTACTTAAATGCACAAGTACAAATAGGCTGTGGTTTTATCTCTGCTGATTTTTGTTCAGTAGATTTGGGCAAAATCTCATCAGTGGCAGTATGCTTGAAGATGTCAGCCTGCCAGATGCCATGAAGGTCACACTGTTTAGGTAAACAATGTAAAATGAAGTTCCATCATTTATTCATCCCAAGGTACACTGGGGTTATGTATTTGTATTTTTATGTAACTCTGAGCATGAGAAACATTTACGTACCCAGTTCGATTTTACCAAAAAAGAAAATGGTTGTAAATTAGAAAGTGGTTGCAAATTAGAGTGACAAGTTGTTTGCTCACTCTTGAGTAACAGTATTGAGTCTTTGCTGAGATTTTGGTCTTATATGGCTCTGAGTAAGGCAAAGCATGAGTTCTTTGCCTCAGCCAGATTATCTGAGAAATCTCACAAGGGTAAATAATCCGGTTAAACTATGTTGCCTCTACTTGGAGACAGCTGAGTCTCTTTCACTATAAGGCATTTGCATGTTACTTTGTGGATAAAACTATTCAGATTCACATTGCCAGACAACCTGTTTCTGTAGTTTTAGGATAATATCTCCAGGAGATACAAGGATGTTCCCACGCCCTTTTGCACTTGACTTTTGGCCATTGTCACTCACCGAGGTGCTGGAGGTGATAGGGGAGTTCAGTGTCTCAACCAATGGCTAGGACCCCATTCTGCTTGGCTTATTAAGGCCCTCACAAAGAGAGTCAATGACAAAGTGAGAGATGTTCTTAAAGAGGCATTGATGGGGATGTTTACTTTAAAAAAATCTCTGGCTCTGACAGGGTTGTGAAATCCATGCATATCTCCTCTTATTTGGGGGAAGATCATTAAGTAGTTTTGGTCAAGCAAGCCTGGTACTACCTGGAATCCTAAAATTTCCCTAACTTGATTGGACTGGGTTCAGACCTGCCTGTTGGACATAGACTGCACTGGTGGAATTGGTCAACAATTTTGTTTTTATGGTGGATGAAGATATAAGTATATTGACCTTTTAGATCTCTTAGCATACTATTGACTATAAGGAATTGTTGACTCCTCTGATGTCACTAGTGGAAGTGGATGGAGTTTTTTTTGATTGGCTCCCCTCTCTTCTTTTTATGTGGGATGCACCAGAGGGTACAATTGGGCAATTGTTTCTCCAACCCAAGGGATCTCACACAAAGGGTGATTTGGGGGCTTATGTGTTTCTTCCCCCTATCATGTTCACCACATTTGAGGCCATTGGGGGTGCTAAGAAAGACTACATAGATGCAGTGTAAGTCAACATGTGAATCATATTCAGCTCTATAAATCTGTTTTGCATGGCTGCTGATGCTGTGGAATGAATGACCCAATGTCTCTTTGAGATTCATGCCTGGATGAGAACTAGATCTGAATGTCAGTCTAAGTAGGACATTTGCATATTTGACACTGGATGGGGAAAGGACACATAGCTGGACCAAGAGGGGTCAACACAGGGATTGAGAGCTTTCTGTGGCATGACAACCCCTGTAAAATTAGCATGGATTTCCCCATGTAATATGGATTTTCCCATCCTTTCAGCACAGACTTATGCAGTTTCTCCCTCTGTTCTTAGGGTGTGTGTGAGAGAGAAAGATCAGGACAGATCCAGCTAAGGTAAACAATAGGTGTACAGCTCTTGTGGGAGTTGCATAGCCAGAAGGGAGTGGTGATCAAACCTGAAGAAGTAAATCTCTCCCATCGGGAGATGATCTCAGCAAATTGAAACTCTCAAAGTTTCCTACCCTGTAAATAGACTTTTCTCTGTACAGCATGATCTGGCCCTATCTTTTGATGAGCTGCTACCAATTTGTTGTTATTTGTTTTATGGGAGTTCCTGGAAGCCAGGACTCTGTTGTGCTTGGCATGTGCAAACATAACTTAGAGTTAATATCCAAAACAAGGTTCCAGTAAAGACTCCCCGGCCACTTTGTAACAGAGCTCCATTCCCTGTAACACACATAACCCACGTCAATGCTGTTGGGAGTTGTGTGTATAAAGGAAATAGAGGGCCTGACTGCTCTCTTGCAGTGTGGTGAACAAGGAGTAATTCCACTGAAATCGGTTTTGTTTCTGGGGTGTAGAACTGCTGTAGTTGAGAGGAGAAGCAGGCACTTTACAGTGCTGTAAAGGATTGGGCCTTAACATATAGCACCCTCCTCCTACTAAACCAGATTTTGCACTTACTGAGCCAGCTCACTCCCTGAGGTAATTCTGTCGGACTTCTCTCACAGAATCAAGGGAAGCAATTGCCAGCAGGGTCAGTGGGCTTATTTTAAGCCTTCTAAACAAAAAAACAAAAACAAAAACAAAAAAATCAAAACTTCATGAGTCTTCCCTCAAAAGTCTGTGCAGGCTGAGTAGTCCCTTTCCCAAATCTGTCTCTCACACTAGTAACTTCAGCAACCAAAAAATGTCCCGGCTCTGACCTCAGAACATCAGGAAAAAAGATTTCACACAGTCTCCCTTAGTCCATTTGGTTTCTGGAGCAATTCTTTTCTGCAGTAGTTCCAGTAGCAGTCCATTAGGAACATGGCTGCTGGCCCCTCTTTATCTTTCTGGGGGTGTTGCAATCTCCCTCTCCATTTCCTTCTGCCCTCTTTCATAAGGATCAGCTAGTTAAGTTCCAACTCTTTTCTCAGGTGCAGCAGGCAGGGCTAATCAGCCAGTCAGCCAGCTGCAGGCCTCTGATTGCAAAGGAATGATAGCCCTTATACCTTCACAAGTACCTCTAGAGACACCAAGGGATTTCTCACTTCCATGGAACAGTGACACAAGCACATTAGACAAGTCACAGAGGAAGTACATTACAGTATCAGCCAAGTCATAGGGCCAGGACTATAGCAATTTAAGAGTTAAGGTCCCTTAAACATATTTTTCACTGAAGACAGATGCTTAACACAAGTCTGTGTTTTATATTCTACGTGCTCAGAGTATGTTACTTGATTTAAAAACCTGGTGAAGGAAAGTATGTTTCCATTCTCGAGGTACTGTGCTAGGAGAATTAAAGATAATTTAGTATATGTCATTTCATTTCATCAGCCAAACCACAGACTTTTTTGGGTGACCGCTACATTTATTGGATACTGACCTGAATACATCCCAGTTATTGACTGATCCATCTTTTTATGAATAAAGGTGGATTTTCCCCCTTCTTAACTCCTTGCTGAGTTCCCTGCCGTCCTCTGCACTGGTCTTATAGCACTTTGCCTGCATACTGTTATTTTATGTACATCTTGGGGTTTACTTTATGAGATAATGAGTTGAGATAATGATATTTGACTAAGCTGTAAAACTAAAAATTAGGAATGATTTGCTTTGCTCTGTTTTACCAAATTAGGGCCACAGAAGTAGCTTTGATTTTTAAAAAATGTATGTGTTAAGGAGAGAGACAAGGTGGGTAAGGTGGTGGCCTTACAGAACTGTTTGGGATAAAATCTATTTCGAATAGCCTTATAATGGGAGATACAAAAGCATCACTGATAGCACTGACAAATGAAGCCTTTCATTATACCAGCACTCACCATCTCCTTTGGTATTAAACAGAAAGGATTATTGTAGGAGAACATCATAAACAGACATCTTCTGTGTCCTAATCCCACACAGTACCTCTTCATGCTTAGAATATAGGTCAGTGAGTTTTGGGGTTGTGACCCTGGAAGCCCCTTGACACCAACTGGCAGAGGGAACAGCATAACATAACACATATCAGGTTTGCCATCCTACTTGCCCCTCTACTGTCATATTCTTTATCTAAAAGGGGGCAGGTAAGGTCTCATAATATAAACTGGTGACATGCTGATCATTAATATTGTGGTGTATGTACAGGTGATATATGAAGAAATAGGTGCTGGAAATACATTCTTAAAATGAGTTTGGCAGGTAAGGCTTAAGTCACACCATCCTAGACGCAGAAAGCTGGTTCCGCCTGCTTGAATGTTTCTCCAATATGAATTGAGCAAAGAGAGACCATGAAATTACATTTACATGAAGGGTAGACAAAGCTATCAGGCAAACCAGTGTGGAAGATGGCCACTTAACCCTTTCAATGGCAGATGGAAGCTGCAGCTCCAGGAAACCTTCATGCTTCCTGAAACAAAGTCATTGAACTTTGGAAGATATAAGCAAGGACAGAAAATCATGCCAGCATCCATTACTGGGCAGATACAAGAGGCCAGAGCTCATGTACAACTGAGAAAAGTGGAATCTTTCAACCAAGGGGGTGGAAAGTCTCTGGAAACTGAATATAGATGAGAAACCTGCTTAGGCCAAGCAGAGGTGGCTCTAGACATTTTGCCGCCCCAAGCACGGCAGGCAGGCTGCCTTTGGCGGCTTGCCTGCGGAGGGTCCACCGAAGCCGCGGGACCAGCGGACCCTCCGCAGGCAAGCTGCCGAAGGCAGCCTGCCTGCCGCCCTCGCGGCGACCAGCAGAGCGCCCCCAGTGGCTTGCCGCCCCAAGCACGCACTTGGCGTGCTGGTGCCTGGAGCCGCCCCTGAGGCCAAGAATGTAACTTGCTGCAGTTAAATTTAGTCACTAGAAAGTGTGTGTTGTTTATAACTTTTCATCTCTTTCACTTTTACTGGAAATCACTTAATCCTATGTTCTTTGTTAATAAACTTATTTTTAGTTTTACTACAAGCCCTCTCAGTGCTATATATTAAAGAGAGTTTGAGTCCTCAGCTAAATAACAGGTTGGTGCTGTGCACTGCCCCTTTAAAGGAGCAGCAAACTTAATAAGGTTCTGAGAGTGTTACAGTCAGAAGGACTGGACACTATTGGGCAGGTGGTTTTGGGGAAAACTTGGGACTGGGAGGGTGTTGGTGCCTCCCCACACGAAGTAACCAGGTGGTGGAAGCCAGTGTGAGGTCATTGTGCTGTAAGCAGGCTACTGGTGTCAGGGCTCTGAATCAAAGCTGCACAGCACAGAGACATCCAAGGTGTCAGGACAGGTGGTGACACAACACCTTGCTGGTCTGGATTGAACCCCAAAGTGTCACAGGGGGGAAATTTAGTTAGACTGTCTAAAAATGCTTATTGGTCTTTAGAGATTTGTGCTGAATTTATTTAATCTATTTTTTAATATACTATACGCAGTTAATTAGCCTTCAGGTTATTGCAGGCCCCAAGGCACCATCTTTGAGTTGTCATTGCTACTTGCAAAGATCAGCAGGATTTGATCCTTTGCCATACAAAAGTGAATTGTTTGTGTTTATTTGTTACTTCATTGTTTCTAGGTTCAAATTCTAAGTTAAAATTTCTCAGACTTTAAAGGAGGTGTAAATGAGGAGGAACTCAGCTGTTGAAATCAGCTGAGTTAAACTAGTGTAAAACTGGTTTCAGTGGTCAGAGAATTGGAACTGAAGACAATAGAGCTTCTCCAGATTTATACCACTGTAACTGAGAGCAGGATTTGTCTCTGCAACATAAGAAATGTTGAGCAAATAGGGTTCAAACAAACGCCTTTGGAGTAGGACTGATCTAAGCTTCTTCATTATTATTGTTTTCTAAGGGAACAATAACATGTGGCCTGCTTTGTTTGATAACCCTGTTTTCTCAGAAAACATTTACATGTGTTCCACTGCCACATTAGTGGTAGCAGGGACTTTTTAGTGGTTAAAGAAGTGGCAGAAGGTTAAATCATCTGACTTCAGTGTTATGTTGATCCTTTATTCTCAGTGTACAGTAACTCCTACAAAAAATGAACATAGAAGTCTATGGATACATTATTGGACAAATGCAGCTGACAAGCTGTAGGTTCTGTGACTCTTTAAGCTACAACCAAAGTGCTTCATTTATAATGGAGATTACGGTAAGAACAAAATGAAGTTGTCGAAGGGAAAATGATGTCCCATGAGTCTTTATTCTGCTTTGGCCACAAGTTAATAACGTGACCGGCACTTAACAGCAAAATGCAGGACTATATTATCTTTTAGCAGATGCCAGTCATGTGCAATCCAAACAGGTCAATTACTAGCAAATCTCTGAAGATCTCCCTAAATCTCAGAAGAGTTACAGATGCCAAGAAAATGTCTAGATGCACAGAGACACAAGAACAGAAATAGGGCACAAACCAATTTGTAGAAATGGAACTTAACCCTTAGAGGGAAGAATCCAGCCTGCTACATATTCATTTCCATTTCATTAATTATTTATAGAGGAGACATGCATGTAACGTAAAGCTAAATTATAACAAACACTAAAAATTCACCCCTGCTTCTCTCGTGTTTAATTCTTTTATTTCATCACTCATTTCATATCTAACGGGGGAGAATAAATATCATATATATTGGGGTTTTTCTTCCATTAACTGTATTCGGTATCATTGAAAGAATTATTTTGCACACTATGTTTCTAGGCCAGCAAAAAAACAATATTACAGATGCAATGACAGTTTATTCTACATTCCCTCAATGCGCATGTCTAACTCCCATTAATATTAATGAAAGTTGCATGCAAGCATGTGGGGATAATTGACCCCATTACATTCCATTTACTCAGGAGCTATTTTATAAAGCTTGTTCTTTTGTTACTGTATTTTTCCCAAGGATGAGAGCCTGACTAAGATGTGTGTAACCAGAAGGATTTCAGAATATATTTTTAAATAAAACAAATACCCAATTAAAATATATTTGCACCAAACTTCCATATCAAATTTGACAGCAAATTTACCCAATTATAGAATTCACCTTCTTTCTGTGCTAATTTATATATGGTGCATTAAACAGAATTGTACCATTAAGATTTCTTCTCTTGGTTTCTGATCAGCTTTTCTATTCATGGCTAATAGACTGTCAGCAAAGCCTTGTCATATGAAATAGGCTTGAGTTGTAAAGCCCAATTCTTCCCACAAAGTACAATTTAATAATTCAAGTTATAGAACACTAACAGTCTTCTTAATACTAACTAGTCTCTGGGATGTCCAGGGCCAACTGTCATCTGTTGAAGAGAAGATTTAGGATCTCAGTCCAGTAAAGCATAGCAGTAAAAGATAAAACAGCACAGAGTCCTCAGAGCTTAAACAACTGGCCTATGTTGGGAGTACTGCAGAGCGATTCTGCCTCAGTGGGAGAACTCAGAAAGATGGTGGCGCAGAGCAACAAGGTACATTCTTCTCTGCTTACTGATGGAGATGGCATGGGGCATCTACTTCCTCACCACACCCATGACTTTGGGGTGGCTAGGAGTGTGAGCCCCATTCATTCCTTGCTATCAGATGGGCTCTAGGACGTCCTGTGCACTGGGGATTCAAGGGGAAGGAAACATCCATGCAGTGATGCAAGACAACCTGGCCTTTAGGAAACAAGATTCCTGTTTCTTATAACATGCACATTCTTGATGTATGGCTTATTAAGAAATTTTTCATTTTAAACTTACGGGGTGGGGAAGGAGATTCAAGATTATTGCATAAATGAACATTATTGACTATACTGTCCTCCTTTTTGCTGTGGCAAGACTGCTGGAAGAGGTGGGAAGTACAAGATGAGTGGCTTCAACGGCACCTTTTATACCTCAGTGTGGGAAGCTACTTGCAAGGGAGCCAATGAGGTACAAACAATATCTTCTGATGTGCAGTGCTCAGCTGAAATAATCAGGAAGCTTTGCTCTGCCATCAAACGCTCTTTCTCTGAGGTCCCAGGACTTCTGTGAGCCAGGTAGCTAGAGAAGACCCCACAAATATCCCTGCCCTGTCCAGTTTGTTTGGTTTGTGGGCACATACTGTAGAGGTTTCCTCTCCTATGGTTTATTCCAGTATGTGCTCTGAGAGTTTGTCCCCTACACAGATGCAAATTGGAGCTCAGACTTTCAAAGCTGCTTAGGGATATGCACATCCAGTTCCCATTAATTTTAATAGGGCTGGGCAGCTTTGAAAATCTCAGTCTGGCTGTTTTATGTAGGGGATATGATATCTTATGAAGTGTCATTTCCCACTGCAAGGCCCTTGCTTGAGGCTGCGTATACACGGAAAGGGTGATTAATGTTTAAAATATGTACCTGGGCGTCCTGTCTTTGCATCCTTTGTCTTGCTCTCTGAGAATCTTGCCTTTTGTTCCTTTGTTGACTTTTCTTTTCTTCCTTCTTTGTCCTGTGTTTTACCTGTCCAAAGAGCAGAAGTAAACCAAGAATGAAAAAAACAACTGTCCCTTTATTGGTTAAACTCCCAAGTATATGAAGGTTGCTGATTTAGTTCACTTCACCACAGGGGATACAGCTAAAACTCTCCCCTTACTATGGCTACAAGGTTAATACATAATCATCAAATGGGAATGAAAAGGTTCACATAGTAGGGATCCGATAGTGCCTGACTGCTCTCTGGCTACATAAATGGGAAAGGAAAGAGTTGCCCCGTGAACCAGACAAACACAGGTATAGTGTCCACCACCTCTGTAGGGCAGGGATTGCTCCAGATAACCTTACAAAAAGGCAATTCTTAACTTTTGAGTGCTCAATTTAGCCCCCTTAATGTTCGTTCAACAGTTTTTGTATGGGATTTCCTATATTAGTTAAAAAAGCAAACTGAACATCTGCCTCCCTCCCGCCCACATGGTTCATCAGCACGGCTGGGATCTTTAGATCTACAGCACAGACCCTAAGTGCTTGAGGTAAGGGAATAACTGATAGCAGTGATAGGTTGCTATCCTCTATGTAGACCATCCACTAGAGGGAGGTGAGACATTTTGTCAGTGGGTTTCACAGATGTTTGCTGAAAACAGAAGAATGCCGAGACTCAGAAGTGAGAGAAAGTGCTACTATAGAAGCCTATACCACCTCAAGATTAAAGCACCTGGAGCAGAAGCCAAGGTCAGATTAATCTCCAGACATGTATTATTGGCACAGTAAAGCTAGAGCAGCAGACTACTGACCCATGGAACAAAAGAAATTTGACAATATGTACAGTGGAAAATTGGATAGAGAAAATTCACTCTTGGCATTGGCTGTACCCTGGTAAAAACAGGACATACTGATGATCAGCAAGGTCAGACCCTGCAGACCAAATGCCCAGGGATGAACAATTGCAATAACTGTATGTTATCTCTCTCTCTAACTCATCCAGGAAGTTTATAACTATGTAATAGTCAAAGGCTGTATTAGCCTTCAAATGCTGCTTATGCAGGACACTTGTGCAGCTCACACAGACTTTACAAGCTTTGGCTTACAGTCATCAACAACATTTCAGAAGTAAAAGTACAGAGAATTCCCTTCAACTGCAAATATAGACAAAAAGACAAATATTAGTTATAACTTCATAAGACATTCTATAGCATTAACATCACAAGTTTGCCTATCAAGGAAAACATTACACATCGGGCCCTCTGCCAGTGCCTGTTTAAACAGAGAGCTGTTTAAGTTTATTTGTAAACTAGAAACATTCAAAAAATGTCTTTGTCCCCATGAGAGTGGTTGAAACTGTACAAGCCTAGGTTTTGCCCATTCTGCAGAAACCATAGCATTTCTGGACCTGCATCACACATTTCTCAGCATTTTTTAAAACAATAGTTGAAAACTATTTCACCTTTCTACTCCCTGGGCAGCTACTAAGATTCTGATCCTAAAATGGCCTGATATTTCCAGCCCCAAAGAACTGTAAAACATAACTTGGTCATTCATTGCAATCCCTGGAACAATAAATTGATTTTTCCATACCCTAGAGATTCAAAGCAGAACAACACTTTCCTGTTAGGGACACACAGCAGCTTATCCCAGCAAAGCTATTTGACTTAATAGACAGGACACTAGACTGCGACTCAGGAGATTTGGGTTCTTTTCCTAGCCTGTTGCTTTTGCTCACCCCTGTGAGCCTCAGCTTCCCCATCTGGAAAATGAGAGTAATAAAATCTATCTAATTTTATAAAGTTCATTGAGATCTATGGATGAAAAATGCAGTATAAGAGGAAGATATAATCATCTGTCCTCTCTGTGCAAGTGTACCACAATTTACTACAATCTACTAGCTATCGATCTAGCATCAATAAACTTGGAAATAAACTACATCCTATAAATTTATAATCTAGCTTCAACCCACCTGAAGCCGAACTAGTAGTTTAGGGTAGTTATATGAACTAAAGTGAGATGCAGGAAGAGGGGTGGCCAGGAGAGCATCATGGACCATACGAATGCATCAAAGAGCTGCTTTACCTAAGAGTCTGGAAGCAGTAAGTGGTGAAATACCTGTCTTTAATTTGCTGTAACTAAAAGCATCTGGCTGTTACTTTGGCTGCATGGGTAGCAGGCTCTGATTGTTAATTATTCTTTATTATTTGTAGTGTGGTAAAGCCCAACATCTAGTTTTTGGGATCAGAACTCTATTAGGTTTGGTGCTGTACACACACACACACACACACACACACACAAAATCCCTAACCCCCAGGAGTTTACAGTCATAGATGTAAGATTTAGTTTTCACTTTTCAAAGATTGTTGGAAATAGGATAGTCTTTGCTCTTTGGCAGCACCCAAAGTGAAGATCTGGACTCAATACTTTTGTATTAAAATGGTTTGTAACAAAAGTATCACATTAACTGAATTATCCAATGACTGTATCAAAATGCCTGCATAATAAGGACATCTGCATTCACCCAGCACAGCTGCAAAGTATGCATGATTGTTTTATTTCTGATCATGAAGAAGACATATTCAGATTATAATCAACTATAACTAAAGAACTCACTGGGGTAGCTACACATGAAAAACTAAAATAGCATTATGTTGATGCTGTAATTTGAGGGAACAGCACATTTCTAAGAAGAGAGGGTCAGATTCTGCTTTCCATTACACCAGTGTAAGCCTAGAGTAATTCCATTGTCTATAATGGAATTTTTCTCTACTAGTGTAACAGATTAAAAATCTAGAACAGGATTTCTTTGTTAGCTTGTTCTGCCATTATACAGTATTATCAAATAAAAGTAATACTATTATCAATATTGAGTTTGACAACAAATTAATGGATTAAAATAGATTCATATAGTGCAGATACTGGGACTTGAGATTACTTATTTAAAAGGAATCAGTTCAGAGTTCCCATCCTACTCCAAATAAAAACTAAAAAGACTAAAGGTAAGGTCCAAAGTTACCACCTCTAGGTGTTGGCTTACATTTACTTAGATAATAAAATACTTCAGCTTCATGTTCGTTCCAAAGCTTGATTACTCAGAGTTCCACTGCAAAATTTCCTCTAGCCCACTCTTAAATCCTTCTAGCCAGAGGGTCCAACTCAAATTCCTTTAGATCTTGGAGTGAACAAGATCCACCTGCCAGCATGACTCAGCAATAATTACTCTCCATCCTTATGCAAGGTCCTTGCACCTGAGTTTAGGGTGTGTATTACATTCTTAGGCTGAGTCTTAGGACCTATTATCATCTTATATCCCTTTAAATTCAAAACTTTTCCAAACATTCCCAGCACTCTACTGAGTCAAAGCTCGACTGGAATCAAAGCTCCATCTTATTCCCATTCGGTTTGGGGTGTGTTTTGATATTAGACTTTGAAATAATTCTTAATACTGAATGAAGTAGGTTGATGTCTTTAACACAGTAAGGGCCAAATTGTGCTGTCAAATCCTGCTTGTGCAAGCCCACTGAATTCAATGGAGAGGAGGATCAGGCCAAAGTTTGCACCTAAAAGCTCAGTGTTTAGCCTTCATAGAAAGTAGTGTGAATAGAGAGGAAATTATAGCAAAGGAAATTACATATGGAAGAGGGTTATTTTAATTAGAGAGGAGCTGTACAGGTATTCAGAAGCTGTGATAACATGTAAAATGTGAGAACCATGATGATGAAAATGGGAAACTGGATGTAAAGATATGACCATGTGCATCATAGGTGGAATAATGTTTTGGGAACCAAAACAAATACATCCAGATCTATATACTGGATCCAAACCTCTTTGAACTCTGGGGAGTTTTGGATCTGAATGTCTCAGCTCTGGTTTGAAAAGGAGATAACGACTATATGCCATAGGATGGACAATCAGAGCACGCAATATACTAGAACAAAATTATTCTAGCTGGAACATACCGGTATATAAATATGTATTTACCTGGCATACAAGAATAGGTAAAGTGAATGTAATGCCATATGTATGTGCATATGTACAAACAAAACTAGGGCAACCTCAGAACACAGGCTGTTAGCTGCTTAACTTCCCCTAATGTAAAAAGGGATTTGAATGGCTAAAACCTTGTACATCAAGCTGAGATGAAAATATAATTCTAAATATGCATCAAGCTGAGATGAAAATATAATTCTAAATATGGAAGAAAGAGGAAATACCTGTTTTATAACTTGAAGATTTTTCTAGATTTTCTTCCCCCACTTTGTTAAAAGGACACCAAAAATCAATATAAAGTATGTGCATGCACACACACACACACACACACACACACTTTCTTATAGTTCAAAAATAGTTGTATTTAATTAAAGAATAATAAATAGTGTAAAAAGAAGAAACATATAGGAAACAATTGCATCTCACAAAACAACACTACATACAATTTCTAAAAGAAATCCACACATTTGTACTATATTTCTAACATTTATATTAGTCATATAGTAGGTGAAGATGCAAAGAACAAATCCCATCAGAATCTCTAAATTTGTAAGAAATCTTAAAAAAGTACTAATACCCTGTTCCTATCTACCATCTGAGAAATCTTCTAAATTTCTCTCTACATAATAGCACAAATAATAATATTTTGGACTTCTGCAGTCCCTGCCACCAGGATTTGAAAGTTCATTTCAAATCTTAATCAGTTTAGCTTTACAGTCCCCTTGGAGTAGTAAATTCATATTATCATTCCTGTTTTACCGCTGGGACGATTGAGGCCTGACATCATAAAGAAAATCTGTTACTCAGTCAAAGCAGCAAAGAGTCCTGTGGCACTTTATAGACTAACAGATGTATTGGAGCATGAGCTTTCGTGGGTGAATACCCACTTCATCGGATGCATCGAAAGCTCATCCTCCAATACGTCTGTTAGTCTATAAAGTGCTTTTACAGATCCAGACTAACACGACTACTCCTCTGATACTTGACTCAGTCAGATTACAACACAGGTCTCTTGCCTCCCAGTTCTGTGCATTTATCACAAAGCTAGTCAAGAAAGAATACTGAATATAAGAAAATGAATTTCCTGTCTATTCTATTTTTTTCCAATCACAAGAGAACATAATAATAATAAAATATGGTTATTTAGATGTAGAGATGGGAATTTAAAGTTGATGTATGTTTGATCTATTTCTTCAGGAGCAAATTTTGCCGGTAGTATACACATGCAGCTCACGCTAACTTCAGAGGTACTTCTCTCTGTAATCTCTTCTGAACTTCGTTGACTCCCCAAGATCCCGGGCCGGTGGCCCTTGCCTGGGTGGGGGGCACATGTCCTCACTGGGCTTAGCTGTTCCTGGGACAGCATGGGTCCGACACCCAATGAGCGCCTCCTGGGGTCCCAGGTGAATCCCGAGGCAGGTCCCATCTCAGCAGCATCCCTTTCCTGGTGGGTGTGTCCAACAGGGTGTGAGAAAAGGGGTCTTGCTTGCCCCACAGCTTCCACCTCCCTTCCTCCCCACATGAGTCCCACAGCATATCTCTCAGGGACTTATTGAATTGTAGGTGGTGGGCTGGGTTCTGTGATTCCCACAGGAGGAGGATCTGTGACCATCACGGAGGATTGATTTCAATCAGCAAACAGAAAATCTGGATTGAAAATCTTGTTCTGCCATTGTATTTAGTTCTTTTCCTACAAAGGGTGATTCTCAAAGGGAGAACCATTAAAACATGTTGATTTGTGAAAAAGCGAACAGAATGTTGGGAATCATTAAGAAAGGAATAGATAATAAGACCAAAAATATCATATTGCCTCTATATAAATCCATGGTATGCCCACATCTTGAATACTGCGTGCTGATGTGGTCGATCTATCTCATAAAAGATATATTGGAATGGGAAAAGGTTCAGAAAAGGGCATAAAAATGATTAGGTGCATAGAACAGCTTCCATATGAGGAGAGATTAATAAGACTGGGACTTTTCAGCTTGGAAAACAGACAACTAAGGGGGGATATGCTAGAGGTCTATAAAATCATGATTGGTGTGGAGAAGTAAATAAGGAACTGTTATTTACTCCTTCTCATAACACAAGAACTAGGGGTCACCAAATGAGATTAATTGGCAGCAGGTTTAAATTAAAAAAAAGGAAGTATTTTTTCACACAACGCACAGTCAACCTGTGGAACTCATTGCCAGGGGATGTTGTGATGGCCAAGACTATAACCGGCTTCAAAAAAGAACTGGATACATTCTTGGAGGATAGGTCCATCAATGGCTATTAGCCAGGAAGGGCAGGGAGGTGTCCCTAGCCTCTGTTTGCTGGAAGCTGGGTATAAGTGACAGGGGATGGATCACTTGATGATTACCTGTTCTGTTCATTCCCTCTGAAGCACTGGGCTTTGGCCACTGTCGGAAGACAGGATTCCGGGGTAGATGGACTTTTGGTCTGACCCAGGATGGCCATTCCTATGTTTTAATGCAGGTCAGTGGGGTGGGAAGGGAAGAGTGATTATATGTACATCCCTCACTGGCCTGCCTTTACCCAGTGCAGTTCATCCTATTGCCTCTTCCTTCCTCTTATGTGACTTCGGACCCCAAGTGGAGCTCTCTGCAGGGTGTTTGATAGAGGAGCACTGCGCCATGAAGGCTGCTGACCCATGCCTCTACACCAGAGGGGTGAAATCTGCTCTCAGGAGTGGAGCCCCTCAGCTGGTGTAAACAGTCATGGCTTCACTGAAATCTATGCAGCGATAACAATTTACCCTAACTGAGGAGCTGCCCAAGAGGGTCCCATCCTGTATGTGGATTCTGGGGGGATGACCTGGTCTTTCGTTCTCAGTCAGTGTTCCCTCAATACAAAAAAATGCCTCTTTCCTCACTGAGGTTTACAAAAAAGTGATGCTAAAATGCACCCTTACATCTCCAGTCTCTGGAAAGCAAGAGCTAATGGAGAATGGCCTTACACTGTACATAGTCTGTGGCAAAGACATGCTTAAATACACGTTTCGTATGATTTCCCTTCTCTTTGTAGCACAGTGTGGAATTTAATAATACATATGTTGGAGTCCAACTACAATAATTTTGACAGCTGTGGGGGAGGGGTGTTGAGCTTTGGAGCTGAACTCTTCACCCGTTCCCAGGGGAGAAAGGAGCACTGCAACTAGACAGATGGCTCCTAAGGAAGGTCAGCAGAAATGTTCTTGCATATTGGACATTTTTTTGCACAACATTCATTAATTCAAACAGATTCTGTGGTCCCCCCCCTTTTTCTTTGAATAGGAATGTTATCATGTTTTTATATCTTTGCTGGTTTAAATGTGGCCGATTTAATTTCACACAAAGAGATGCGGGAGCAACGGTTTCAATTCCACTGGATAAACATTGGACTACATGCTATTTGTGTTTGACTCTGTCAACCACGAGCTCTGTGAGTATGAAGTCCTGCCAGGCAAGACATAAATCTTTTGTCAATGAAAGGGGCACATTATTTGCTACATATTTGTTTCTTTTCTAAACAGCTACCTAAGGTTTAAGATAAATATTCAACATGGTTATTTAAAATAAAAAATAACATTTTCTCTCATTCTTTGAATATTTATTAGCAGGGATCAATCCTCTGTACATGTCCCAAGTCAATTTAGCAACACTGTAATACCATGAAAGGATTTCTAATGGAGGGACCCTTACTGTAACTTTAGTTCTACCATATCATGTACATTCTGATTCAGTCACTCACAGTTAAGGGGTCAAATTCAGTCATAAAGTAAGTGGGTGAAACTCCACCAAGTCAATGAAGTGGTATCAACTTATCCAGGTTAGAATTTAGCCCAAATATGGAGTTCTGAAGATGGTGTATGCTAAAATTAGAGCCAAACTCTTTATGGTCAGATAATATATTTTTGTTTCCAAATACTTTCCAAATGACAGGGAGAAGAAATTTTGTTTGTGACCAGTCAGAGCCCAGTAGCCTAAAGGTTCCTGGGTTTGCTGGTTTCTTCATGAATCAATTTCCACCTCTTTCTCGCCCAGTTCTGACTTCAAGGCAACTGCATCACAGGGGTGGCCTGACTGTAGGCATAGATAGTACAAAGCAAAAGTTGCAAATGGATGTCTAGATTTATCTGCCCAAACTGCCTGCCCTAGCACCTTGCTGACCTATTTGGGGTATGTAAATTTAAGGCTACTTTGGAAAACATAGCTCACAATCTCTAGAAAGTCAAATTTGCATCTAAACATCCCCAAAGTTCAGGGGACAGTGGCATTCCAGCTTGGCTATACTTGTGTTTGAAACTTAAGCAAGAGGTTTATCTCACATCTTCCTTCAGGACAAAATGAAAGAAACCGAGGTGAATAAAGAGCACAATGGGTAAAAGTTATGGGTAGATTATGATACCCTTTTTCATGTTGAGTACTACCTGACTACTTGCACACTGGCCCAGAGTCTGGAACATGAAACAGGAAAACTAAACTTCTATTAAATAAGAGAACAGCTTGGATGGGGCAACTAAGTGTTTTTAGTTTGAAGGAGTATACAAAGGCAGAGGTCAATACCTGAGTGGATTACAGGTTCACAAATGACAAGGCACAACTAGAGTTTAAAAAAAAGAGAGAGAGATGAGTTTAGGAGAAATTTCTTTGCATAGGGAGGTGTGATTCCTATAAGGAACAGGCCACTAAGAAAACAACTATTGTAGAAGCTGTGGATTAGATGCTTTGAGGCAAAGAAAAACATTTCAGTGTAAAAACACCAGCTACAATAATAAAATGGATGGACTTAGAGTAGATGGGTCTTTTTATTTGCAGTTTCTGAAATTGGAGTTATGGATATATGATATGTAGCATTTATGTTATAGAAGGTTTTATACCCTTGTATATGATTTTAGAATTAAGGAACATTAAACAAGTGAATCATAAAGGAAGCAGTGGTACTGGTGGTTGGTACCAATTCCATGTCTTCCTCCTTGTACACTGAAGGAGCTGGCTGGCACATGGGGAAGGAATGATAAGACCCCTGCAATGGTGTTGTACATCTGTGGTATGGGTCCAAGGGGCTCCAGTAGGACCAGAACAAGGGGTCCATCATTCTGGGTGGACCCCACGGGAAGTGGTACCAGGGGTCTCTGGAGGGGGTCATAGCCAGGCCGGTCAGGGTGCCTTGGGTGTCTGTCCAGGCTCCTGCATGCTGGCAGAGATGTTGGTGGTACTATGTCCTGGGACTCCTTTGAGTCAGATGATGGTTCCGTCAGAAATGGCAGGACTGTCAATACTGGAAGGCCCCGATCTGATGGATGAGGAAAGGGCTTCTCCTGTAACAGGAGTAATGGTTCATCCTCAGGTGTGGAGACGTCCCGGAGAACAGGCCTGAGAGGAGTGGAGAAATCGGGTAAGGCAGGAACTCCTTCTCTGGTGCAGGAATGTACATCACAGAATCTGCGGGGTGCCCATGAAGACTCTGGAGGGACCTGGTTTGGTCATCAGAGCTGGCCAGTCTGTGTATTGGTGAGGCGGCACCAACAGGATATCCAAAGCCCCACTCATAGACTGGCGTGCCATGTGTCCAAGCACCAAGGTCACAGGCGGTACCAACTGATCCTGCTTCTTCTTTGCTGTACCCTCCAGCCCTGGGGCTTTCAGTAACAGATCTACAGGATCCGCACATGACATCTCACCTGACTGGGCACAGCTTGGGATAGGAACAAGTCTTTTATAAACAGTCCACTGTGGGAACCTGCTGTTATGCCAGCAAAAGTGTTTCTTACTCTCATTTGGTCTTCATTGGGCTTCAGTGCCAGCGGCTCCACACTATGGCTCATGCTCAGAGAGGCACTACAGGTCAGCAGAGGCCACTTTACAGGAGGGGCTCCCTGGCCCAGATCAGAGTGAGTCCAGGGTCTCGTAGCCTCTTCCATCAGGAACTTGTGGAGTCAGAGCTCACAGGCCTCTCTAGTTCTGGGCAGAAAGAACTTGCAGATGCTGCACTTCACTGAGATGTGTGCCTCACCCAGACAGTAGAGGTACCATTGATGCTTATCACTAATGGAAAAGGAATGAGGGCAAGAGATGCAATTCTTAAAGTCCTGAACCCTGGGCATAGTCCCCAGGTAGCAAGGGTTCTGCCACTGAATAGGGAGGTTCTATGCTAGCCATACTACACTACACAACATTATACTAAACTATCTTAACTAAGCTATAAAAACTGTGAAAGAACTATTTACATGAATATACAACAACTCTCTTATCGAGATAAGAGGGAAGGAGGAATAGAGTTCTGACTCCGGCCAGATGGCAGTAAGGAGAAACTGGAGGGGGGGTCGACCTGTACTACCCCTTATACCTTTGGTCGGACAATGACAAGACACACTGTACCTGTGTGGGTCAATGGACACTGCTTGGAGAAAACTTCTGGACTCAGATGCATGGTGCGCACGTGCACCCATATGTGGAATACACAAAGGGACCATCACTTGAAGAAGAATTATTAGAATTTTCCTCGCATTTATCATTTCCTGTTGGGAGCAAGGTTATAGCAATGATTAGGAAACTATATGGCATGAAACTATTTTAAACACTTGAGTTAACTATCAAAGACTGTACCAAATTCTTTGGAAGTTTAGGTTTAAAATCTTTCCAAAGTTTTGTTGAAACTTTTGGCAAGTTCCTGCAAATTTTGTTCAAGAGGGATAAAAGTTAGCTGGAGTTTCCTACGTTCTGTTAACATTTACATCTTGGTGTTTAGGTTTTAACTTTCCAGGGAACAATATCATTGTAGATCAAAGTTAAGATGTTATATGTTTATTTACAGACTCAGGTCCAGTAGTGATGTGCATTTGTCAGGGAAACTGATTTGTATTTAATTCTAAATCTTGTTTTGGACAAGGAAAATATGAGTTTCATTTTATTCAGCTCTGCTTTGAATTATAATTTGACAAAAGAAATAACCACATTAGCTATTTGATTTGCCAGAACTTTATCCCAACACCACCTGTTGAGCCCTCGGCACTTGAATCCTGACATATAGCAGAGAACAGAATTATGCAGTTGGCATACCTACTAGAGAGGATGCCAACAAAAGCATAATATAGCCTTTGTACTCGAAATACAACAAAAAATATATTAAGCTACTAACTGTAACAGTTTAAGCAAGCCACATTTAATTATACATCAACATGTCTTTCCAAGAAAGAATTCAGCTGAAAATGGTATAGGATTTTAAAAAGACACTTTTTGTATGGTTTGCATTGGTAAATATTACAAGCTTAAAATAAACACGATTTCACAATAACATAGTAGGTTTACATTGGAGATGGCAAGGAGGTAGCCCACTTGTTTATAAGAACTAATAGGTTCAATACAATCAACTCCTCAGTTTAAAACCAAAATGGACCATGTTCAATTCTAACTAGGATCTAATTAGGGGCCATATCCTGTGCAGTGTTGAACATTCTCAGCACCTAGTGAAGCCAGAGGAAAGAGAGGGTGCTCAGAATCATGCAGAATCAAGGCTTTTGATTACACTAATGACTGGGAGACCTGTTGCAAAGTAGAAGAGCAGGGGACCAACTGCATTCCTGAGATCCATGTATGGAAAGGACCTTCCATGTGAGACTCTCCATCCTCTGAAAGGAAAAGGGTCTCATAGCTGCCTTCATGGCAACATCATGCTCTTCCCTTTGACCCCACAGACGGTACTTTGGAGATCTGGGACAAGTGCAGGGGAAGGAGCAGACAATGAGGACAGCTGGTTTGAGACTGGTGGGGATTCACATT
The DNA here is from genome assembly GCF_016161935.1 of Mauremys reevesii. Taxonomy (NCBI): domain Eukaryota; kingdom Metazoa; phylum Chordata; order Testudines; family Geoemydidae; genus Mauremys; species Mauremys reevesii. The sequence goes on along the minus strand of NC_052630.1, from coordinate 66,370,339 downwards.
AGACCCCTCCAGAGGTCATTGTAGAAGCTAGAGATTGTATTTATCTCTAGTATGCCCCTTCAGAGTAGGGAATTCAACCTTTAAGTGGGATCCAGAGGACAGGCACTAACTGTGAGTGAGGTTGGGGGAGCTGCCAGGGTCCAAGTCTGGAGGTCCTAAGCATCATGTAGATTGCCCTAGCCTGGAAGCTGTGGGGTTTGGGTTTTCCCAAAGGAGGAAGCTGGTTGGAGACAGAATTTTATGAATCAGGATTAGATCAGCACCAGCAGGTCCTGAGCATCCTCAATGAAAGTAATGGACACTCTGCATCTCACAATGGCTACTCAGCATCATAAGGGAGCAGGCCTCACACAAGTAAAAAAAATCAGCAGGTTTGCAACAACAACAAACAAAACAACAACAACAAACAGAGACAGTTTATCCAGAGTGACCATGTATCTCTGGATGAAATGTACAAAAAGCCTTTCATGGACAATGACAAAATACACTGACATCTGAATGGGTCCTTCCTAGCTGACCCAACAATGATAGAAGCTATATTACTATTTAGTTGCTAAGGAAAGATATTTTTAAAAGCTTTAGAAAGGCTGTAATGGCACTTTACAATTCTCTTATTTCCAACCATTGACCCAAGAAAGGAAATTAAATGTCAAAATTTTATCATCAGATGTTAAGTTTCTAACTTAAACAAAGAGTCTGGGAGATAAGCCAAAAAAAAAAAAAGAAAAAGAAAAAGAAAAATTAGTCTACGCACAAAGAGGGAGGAAGAGTTGAAGGTTCCAAGAGTGTGGCATGTGGGGAAGGACGGACAGGATCTGCACCTGCTCCCATTGAAGTCAAGCAGAACCAGGCATAAGAGATATGGCAAAGGAGAAGTTGGCGACTGGCCTATGAAGAAGCAGAGAGCAGTTTGGGAAATGTAAGGGAAGGAGAGCTTGTAAGCTCTTCATGGCTGGGACTCTCTCTTACTATGTACAGTATTTGTACAATACCTAGCACAGTGAGATTGGGCAGGGTCCCTGGACACTATTCTAATACAAATAATTAATAAGACATCAAAATATTTTTATAAGTAACCCAAATTCTGGAGGCTACAGGGAAGCTCTTTAGCCAGGGGAATATCAGACAGTTGAGAAGATAAGATACAAAGTGTAGCCTGACAGTTTAACTTGTAGGAACTGTTTTGTTATACCAACAAACCAGCTAAATTAAACCAGTGAGCAGCCAAAGGATTCCACATCATGTGCAAACATCTTGAGTAAGCATAACTTGACTGATCAAGTACAGAGAAAGGGAGAACAAGGGACAGACCCACGTGCGAAATGTGACCCAATTGCTTAGTTGGAAACTGGCCAAAGGGTCCAAATAAAATTGCAACTAGTGGAAAATGTTGCTTCACAATTTTGCAGAGCTCTTACTGAAGAAATCCATGGACAAACAATCGCTAGAACTGTGATTGTATAGGATCCAGAACAATAGAGCCCTGGGCCATGACAGGGTTTCCTAGACACTACCACAATACAAATAAATAAAATAAATAAATAATAGAACTGCAAAGTCTAGTTATAATTTTTTTTTACTGACTTTAGGGTATGTCTACAGTACAAAATTAATTTGAGCTTATTCTATTCAAATTTTCTGAAACAATTTTATATATTCAGTGTTGTGTGTCCCCACTAAAGCATGTGAATTCGGTGGAGTGCGTCCACAGTACCAAGGCTAGCATCGAGTGTCGGAGCAGTGCAATGTGGGAAGCTATCCCACAGTCCCCGCTGCCCATTAGAATTCTGGGTGCATGATGGGGCAAAAACATTGTCACTGGTGTTTCTGGGTGTGTGTCGTCTCTCGCTCCATGAAAGCTACGGCAGACGCCATACTGCCAGCAGAAGGTGCAGTATGGTGCACTGCCTGTCTCCTGGTACTATGAATTCATCTCGCATGGCCTCTCATCTTTCTATCTACTCTTTTATCTAACCATTTCCTGCCATTTTTCGGCCATCGTGAACTGAGCCGCACAGCTTCCGTTGCAAACTCTGCTCTCCCGTTCTTGCAGCTCAAGCGAGCTTCTTGCCTCCGTGAAAGCTACAGAAGATAACCATTTACCACCTTTTATCAGCCATCTTGAACCGAACAGCTCTCCTGTGTTTTGCGCCCTTTTTCCAGGATTACCTGTGCAGGTGCCATAGTGAGGCAAACATGGAGCCTGCTCAGATCTCCGCTGCAGTTTTGACCATTGTAAATACCTCACGCATTATCCAGCAGTATGTGCACTACCTGCAAAACCAGGCGAGGAAGTGATGTCAGCGCGATTACTATACAGATGAGGACATGAACACTGATGTTCCTAGAAGCATGGCATGTGGTGATTGGGAGATCATGGTGGCATTGGGCCACATTCATGCCGTGGAATGCTGATTCTGGGCCCAGGAAACAAGCACAGACTGGTGGGACCGCATAGTGTTGTGGGTCTGGGATGATTCCCAGTGGCTGCGAAACTTTTGTATGCGTAGGGCCACTTTCATGGAACTTTGTGACTTGCTGTCCCCTGCCCTGAAGTGCAAAGACACCAAAATGAGAGCAGCCCTCACAGTTGAGGAGTGGCCATAGCACTGTGGAAGCTTGCAATGCCCGACAGCTACCGGTCAGTCGGGAATCAGTTTGAAGTGGGCAAATCTACTGTGGGGGCTGCAGTGCTGCAAGTAGCCAATGCAATCATTGACCAGCTGCTATCAAGAGTAGTAACTTTGGGAAATGTGCAGACCATTGTGGATGGCTTTAATGCGCTGGGGTTCCCTAATTGAGGCGGGGCAATAGACAGAATGCATATCCCTATCTTGGCCCCGGCACACCGGGGCAGCCAGTACATAAACCATAAGGGGTACTTTTCCATGGTGCTGCAAGCACTGGTGGATCACAAGGGACATTTCACCAACATCAACATGGGATGGCCGGGAAAAGTGAATGACGCTCAGATCTTCAGGAACTCTGGTCTGTTTGAACAGCTGCAGGAAGGGACTTACTTCCCAGACCAGAAAATTACGGTTGGGGATTTTGAAATGCCTATAGTTATCCTCTGGGACCCAGCCTACCCCTTAATGCCATGGTTCATGAAGCCGTACACAGGCACCCTGGACGGTAGTAAGGAGCAGTTCAACTATAGGCTGAGCGAATGCAGAATGGTGGTAGAATGTGCTTCTGGATGTTTGAAAGCGCTCTGGCGCAGTTTACTGGCTCAGATCTCAGCACAACCAATATTCCAATTGTAATTGCTGCTTGTTGTGTGCTCCACAATCTCTGTGAGAGTAAAGGGGAGATGTTTATGGAGGGGTGGGAGGTTGAAGCAACTCGGCTAATGGCCAGTTTCGCACAGCCAGACAACAGGGCGATTAGAAGAGTGCAGTGCGCCCTGCTGCACTGCACATCAGAGAAGCTTTGCAAGCCAGTTTCATGACTGGCCAGGGTACGGTGTGACATTTGTGTTTGTTTCTCTTGAAGTTACCCACCCCCTATATATATGAAAGGAAATAAAGTCACAATTGTTTAAAAACCCTTCTTTATTATTTGTTGAACAACACATTGAGAGAAATCAGAAGGTAGACCGAAGGGGGGGCGGGGAGGAGGGCGCGGTATTGGGTTAAGGGGGTGGAGGAGGAGGGAAGGACAAGTCTAGAAACCAAATCAAAAGTTCACGTATGCCAGCTTTCTGGTGCTTGGGTGATTCTCTGGGGTTGAGTGTGTGGGCCCCCATAGTCTCCCCCATAGTGTTCTTGGGTATCTGGGTGAGGAGGCTATGGAACTTGGGGAGGAAGGAGGGCGGTTATACAGGGGCTGCAGCAGCAGTTGTGGTCTTGCTGCCTTTCCCACATTAGATCCACCATACAGCGGAGCATGTCAGTTTGCTCCCCCATGAGCTTGACCATAGCATCCTGCCTGCTCTCATCGTGTGTGTCCCTCCTCTCTTCATGTTCCTGTAATGCTTTAAGGGACTCTGCAATTGTTTGCCTTCATGCATTCAGCTAGCCCTATCAGTGTGGGAGGACTGCATGAGCTTGGCAAACATGTTGTCCCGAGTTCATTTTTTCCTCCTTCTAATCTGGACAAGCCTCTGGGATGGAGTAGATAGGGGCCGTGTTGAAACATTTGCACCTGTGGGAAGAGAAAAAGGGAGGGTAGTATTTTAAAAGATACATTTCAGAGAACAAAAGGGGACACTCTTTCTCAGTGAAATAGGCAATTCATAGTACACAGCACAACAGAATTCAGCTTGCAGACAGCCTAGGGGCACGTGGGGTTCTGCTTCTTCCACATTCATTTCAATGCTTTCAAACTGCTGGGCCCCCTTTCTCATAGCAAGCAATGCCTGGTGGATTTGCCATATAAAAAGAGGGCCTGCGGGCTCATTGGGATGATCGCTTTACACAACACCAACACCACCCCCGCACCTACCGCATGGCTCCGATGAGGCTCTGAGCAGGGATGAGCCCTTTAAACTAAACGCGAACAGCCCAATGTGGCTGGGTTTCGCCTGTGCCCCCCACCACGTGGCTCCAATCAGGCTCTCACTCACCAGAAGTACCTTCTCCAGGGGCATGATCTGGGAGCTCACCTTGGGAGTGGGGGGAGGCTATTGGCTCCAGTGTTAAGAATAGTTCCTGGCTAGGGTGGGAAACGGATTCCTCACTTGCTGCCTGTGCACTGTCCTCCTCCTTCTCCTCTTCCTCTTCATCCTCCAATGACTCATCCTCCTTGCTCCATGCAACTTCCCCCTTGCAGTTGTGCATGGACAGTGGTAGGGTAGTGGTGGCATCACCCCCCATAATTGCATGCAGTTCAGGGTAGAAGCGGAATGTATGGGGCTGTGACCCAGAGCGCCCATTTGCCTCCCTGGCTTTTTGGTACGCTTGCCTGAGCTCCTTGATTTTTGTACGACACTGCTCTGTGCCCCTGGAGTAGCCTCTTTCTGTCATGGCCCTGGAGACTTTAGCCTACGTATTTGCGTTCCTTTTTTTGGAATGTAGTTCTGCCATAACAGACTCGTCTTCCCAGCATGCGATGAGATCCAGTACCTCCCGTTCGAACCATGCTGGAGCTCGTCTGTGAATCCAGGACTGCATGATTTCATGTGATGGTGGACTCTGCTTGGTTGCCTGTGATGGTGGACTGTGCTGATGGTCACCTGTGCTGATGGTGACCAAACCGAAAATGAAATTCAAAAGTTCCCGGGGCTTTCCTGCCCACCTGGTTAGTGCATCGGAGTTGATTGTGTTGTCCAGAGCAGTCACAAAGGAGCATTCTGGGATAGCTCCTGGAGGCCAATAACGTCGAATTGCATCCATAATACCTTTAGCCTGGGATTGTGATCTTGATTTAAGCGCCACTCCATTTGCCAAAGTGAAGTATAGAAATCAGATTAAAGAGTCCTTTAAATAAAAAAAACCCCAAAAACGGTTTGGTCATGTGGACAGAATCTTTTTTTTTCTTCAAATTAAATCGGCTAATTCCAAAATAACTGACTAGTGTAGACCAGGCCTTAGTGACTGGGTAACCAGCCCTGTTCTCCATTGTGCACATTCCTACAAAGGATGTTCTTATACATGAAGATTATAAAGCAAAACTCCAAAATTCTGTGTAATAATACTGGAACAAATCTATGATCACTTACACTGCATGACAGGCAGTATCCTGAACACTATAGTTATTATCACTTCATTATGGTAATCAGGATAAAGCTTATATGAGTTAGAGGATCTTTGATAGTATAGGTCCATACTCGCAAAACTGCAAGGAATACCTTCTTACCTAGGCATGATCCTGGAATTAAACCTTGGATAACTGATTCTTGCATTATTCATGCGTAATCCAGAAACTTATATGAGTGTGATGGACCTCAGACACATATGTAAACAGTTCTAATTCCATGCAGTGGAACTGATGGTACTTTCACATATCAAGCAGATCATTACTATATACAACATAAAGTCTTACATTCTGATACACAATATATTAAAAATACTTCAGAATACTTCAGAATCAAAAAGAATTCTGGTAGAGTAACATTTTTTTCTGAATTGAATTTTGTTTCACAAACCATACAATAAAATTTATTTTTTAAAAGATAGTTTATTTAAAGTGTCTCATTTGAAGAGTGAAGGAATACAGTTATCCAGTGTTTTCCCCAGGAACTGAAATTGGGGGTGGGTGTTCAAATTTACGGGGGAGGGGGGCATCAAGGCCGATGAGGGGTGAGACTGTGAGGGTAAAGGTTGGCTGTATGGTACCATAGTAAAAACTGAAAACTGTTTCATGACTATTTTATTAGATTTAACTCATGTTTTGAAATCATCACACAAATTAAAGTGGCTACTCAAGCATTCTATGAAGAATGACATCTTTCATTCTTCTTGGTTTCTTGTTATAATTTTGCACAACTCTGTTAATGAACTTCTTGTACGCAACGTGTTCATCTTTGGTGGCTTCTCATGTGTCCAGTAATTCCATTCCTTCAATTGATATGCTCATTAGTTCAATCACACGATCAGACAGTAGGTGACTTCTTTCAGAACACAAAATTCTATTCAACGATGAAAAAGAACACTCAACTGTAGCTGTTGTGACTAGGAGTAGCAAGAGATGAATTCCTACTTCTTTCATCCCAGGAAACATAGCATAAAGATCAGGTCGAGCCACTAGTGATAATAAAAAAGAAGTTGAAGTTAAATCTTCATTCATTCATCGTATGATATTCCTCTCTGTGTTCAAATTTTCTGTTCTGTCCTGAGCAAATGGCAGCCCCATTGCTGGTAATGCCTCACTTCACTCAACTGTCAGTGTTTTATAGGACAGGGATCTGTAAAAGCTACGTAGAGGTTGAGTAGAATCTAGAAGTCGCTGTTGTACATTTTTAAGAATAAAGTCTGTGTACTTTTTCAATTGTCTTAAACACGTCTTGTCCTCTTCACTTAAGGATTCAATATAAATGCCTTCATTAGTCAACTTCTGGACTGAAGTCTTTGTTTCTTCCAGTACTTTTTCAACGGATAGCTCTCTGATTGATCCAAATGTAGCTTCTATTGCTGGACAAAGATCTACTACTGTTGTAGCAGATGCCTGGATGGCATTGTTTAATGATTCAAGTGGTTTCAACAGTAGACTTACAAGAGGGAGAATGGCAATAGTCTTCTCTGAACGTAGTAGCAAAAGTAATCCACCAGCCTCACTACTTAGATCCATCCCATCTTGGTAGATACTTTCCAAAGTCAGTAATAATGGCTGGAGTAATTTTAAGACAACAGCCAAGGATCGCTCATGAGAAAGCCAGAGGGTTTTCCTAGGTTGGACTACTTTAAACTTCAGTCCCAGTGTATTGTCTATATTTTCCAAGATATTCAGTCTTTTTGGACTCTTGCTGAAAAAAGAATATAATGAAGACATTAAATTTATAGCTTTTTAAATGTCTTTTGAAGAGTCTTCAGCTTGTACTAGCGCTAGATGGAGTAGATGGCCTCTGTAGTGTGTGTAGGAGAGATTAGGGTTACACTTTTCTCTGAGCAAAGCTTATACTCCACCATGTCTTTCAGAGAAATTTGCGGCTCCATCAAATGCAGAAGCAGCCATCTGTTTGGGGTCCAATTGACAAGCATTTAACTCTTCTAAGATGTGGGTTGTCACAGATGCAGCTGATGTGTCTTTTATAACGTGAACATCTAGAAATGCATTATTGGTCTACCACTGACATCAAGATAACATACACAATGACTTAATACTTGCCCATTTGCATCAGTGCATTCATCAGCCATGTATACAATTTTTTTGAATGTGGTGAGAGAGGTCTTCACTTTTTCAACTGTTGAGTCTTTCACTGTTGCACCATATGCTTCTAGCCAGTCAGTTGAGTTTCTTGCTGAAAGATAGTGAGCATTTGCTGGTCTTGTTCGGAACCAGTGTTCAACTTCAGGATGAACAAGTGACAATGCACTTAACATTGGCCTCTAGTTTGTAGTGTGTCGTATCTCTTGCTTAAACAGAAAGTATGATGCCACAGCCATGTTTGTTCACATGTCTCTTGAGGTTCCACCTAGCTCTCAGCGGGGGAACCTTGCTGCTAGTGCAGACTGGGCCCTCTCTTCCACTTAGACCTGATTATCAGTGATTTCAGCTGTAGCGGTCACTTAACAAAACAAAAGACTATCTATGGAGCCTAATCAGCTCTGTCTTTAAACAGTGGAGAAGGGCAGGTCAAATAGTACTTGTGACTCAGGCAGACCATCAAACAAAACACCTGTCCCCACGCTCTCTCCATGCCCTCAATCAGCACAGGCTAAGTACAGTTCTACTGCCCTTTACTCATACAATAACATTTCATTCCCCACCCCACATTCAAGTGATTTGTAACCCTTCCCCAGCCGAAATCTTTCACTTGGGCAACACAGCTCTGTTTGCTAGATACCTAGGTAGATTAGGTGAGACTGTAAATACAGTCTGGTCCTGAAGCCTTTCCCCACAGCCCCCAGCTCATCACTAGCTGTCAGGGAGAGCTCATTTAGACTTTGCTTACAAATCATAATTTGGCCAACATCACAGAAATGAATGTACTGACATCGTCATAAAAAACAAAGCTGTATAAGGAAGCTAGTTTATGTTCATACTTTTCAAATCTATTATACTTTTTCAGATGCACGTATTTTATCATACACTTTATATGCTTTTAAAGTATGTATTAATGTTTCAATTTCAATTCAAATTTCCAAACAATCACTAAATTGGCAACATTGCATGTAACTAATTCACAAAACTGAGGGGTGGGGGTGTTGGGGAAATTCGGGGTGTGTGTGTAGGGGAGGTGTAGGGAAATCCCTAATGAAGACACAATGTTCAAATCAGTGTGGTGGGGTTTATCGGTGCAGTTCCCATTAGTCAGAATTGCTTGGCTAAAACCCCTCATGCCTATTTGAAACTTTACCCAGTTTCTTTAATATCTATATACAGAAAGCAAATGGACCATTGTTACTGTTAATGAAGAAAAGTTCAGTTCAAAGTCGCAACAGCAACAATAATGAACACTTCTATAAATGATGGACTGCCTTTAGGAAAGCTAAATCTAGCTGATTTTTCTAAGTCAATTCCAAATTCTGTTTGGGATCTCCTCAAGAAAACAAGACTGGAAAAAGTGCATACATGGCTGATAGTTGGAAGTGGATAGTGCCAGACTTTCTCAGATGTCTAATTGCCAAGGAAGTGTTCCAGCATTTAAAATCCTTTTCAAATTGCTGATCCAATGTAATCTGTACTCTGATGATGGCTTCTTCTGAAATATCCAGAAGAGCATTAAATAAGTCCTACATCAGAACTAATTACACCCCCTCCCTTTTATTTTTTTAAATAACTGAGATTCTTAAAATAACTTGGAGTTTTGATAATGGTTCTGACAAGCTAATAGAAGACTCTAGAAATCTCAAAGCTGTTTATTGTCTTCCATTGTCCACAGAGTATTATGCTTGTATTTAGACTGGTTATCAAAGTCCTTTCTCAAAAGACACTGGAAATACTAGAATGCTTCTTTGGCTGCCAGACATGCAAGGAAGCTGGAGGTTGAAAAATCAGCAGTCTGACAGCTCTGTGAGTGGCTTTTTCACCCTTGACTTTGTTTTCCAGAATGTAATGAACCCACCATGGAAGACTGAAGCTAAGTAGGATTGACCCCCAGGAATTAACTTTGCAAAATGTATTTGGTTATTTATAGATGAGAATGTTAGGATTTCATATTTCAACTTTAAATTGAACTTTTCACAAGTAAGTCAGCCAGTAAATTAGTCAGTTTTGTGAGGATTTCAGGATAAATACAGTGAATCCCATACAAAACACTGTCCTTTTTCTGGTACCCTCCTGTCTTCAAAAACTATCTCAAAGTATCCCAAATGAACTGGGCATCATTCCCATCCACCTTTATTACCACCTCTATTCCTTACATTTATTAGTCTTGCAAGTCATGACAAGGCAGGATTCACTGCAAATGTAACAAGATAGTAACAGTTCAGCTGAATTAACTCTGGTTCACATTTGAATGACTGTAGGATGCTTTGTATCAGTACTTAAGCTCACTGCCACCAATTTGCAATATGTTTCGTCTACATTTAGGGCCTTCTGATATCACACACACACACACACACACTTTAACAGAAGCAAATGTTTGAAAGGAATCCCATTCCCTTAAACTTGAACTCACTTGTCTCAGAGAGGTCAGGTGGCTCAGAGTACCTATACTATCCCCAGATGGAGAAATTAAATTCTCCAACACAGGAGCCTTCATAATTTTGCTCTGAGATATAGGTCTTAAATACACAGACTTGCTAACAGTACACAGATTTGGGCCACTGTCTTAAGTAGCAAGGACTGATTTTTTTGGTGCAGTTCCTATAACGGCCAACAGGAGTAGCTGTCCTAGTTCTGCTGAGCAGCCAGCGCTTGCTTTTTCATTGCTCCTCCTGCCAGCTTGCTCAGCTAAAGAGAGTCGGCCTGCCAGGAGTCTGGGTATTCCCTATGATGTCTGTGTGGGAAGAGGAGGACAGTGAGCCCTTGTAGTTGCCTTTGCACCTCAGACTTCCACCCTCACACGCCACCTCCTCCTACATGTCATCAGGGAAGGAACCTCTGTAGAGCTGGGCTTTGGGGCATGATGGGCCTGGACATCGTCCTCATGGACTGCTCCTACCGGATTTAATGGGGTTCTACAGAAATTATTCTAAAAACCTAAAGAAGTGGGAAAATGAGACTCTTGTCGAGATTTGCCCAATATTGCTTAATAAATAGAAAGTGCCTTTCTGTTGCCAATAGAACTACACTGTTGCATTTAGAAGATAAAATAAAGAGTTAGATTTCACCATCACTTCCTGAGCTAACAGTTAATCCATGGGTGAGGCACATGCTTTGGGAAAGGGACTGCACTGAGTGACAATTTCTCTTGGCAGCCTTTAATACTTACAGTTTGCATTGGCGCTCATCCATTTAGGAAGTCAGATGAGAGCAGCTTCATGGAATAGGCAACACAGAAAACATGCATGGAATTACTACCATAAATTGCCTTTAGAATATTGTCTTGACCCCTGATTCTTTTAAAATATACAAACACATTCTACCACAATGATTTCATCCATTCTGAGATTTCTTCTCTTAGTGTGTCAGTAGAAAAAATACTGTGGATCTTGCCAAAATCCTTCAGAGTTTGTGTGTATTTAGCTGGTCAAATGTGGTGGAAAATTATATCCAATGTTTTGAGAACTGGCCCATGCATCCCCTTACATATTAACACTACCATCCTTCCCCTGCCACAATTTTAATATTGTCAGTTAGGTAGGGGTTGTGGGTTTTTTTGGTTTGTAATATAACAAATATTTCACATGGAGCAAAATGTTACTTTGGCCCTGTAAAATGTAGCTCTTACTATCGCTTGCTTTCAGTTGGAAACAGCAGCTGGTGATTTCTGTTCTGCTTTTCTAGGATGCTGCTGCTTTAGGGTTATCTATTACCTGTAAGATCAATTGCTCCTCACATGCTATTAAAATAGATCATCCCATGATGGAGGTAGAGATGACACAATGTTTTACTGGAGGTATTTGGTACAGTGGCAAAAAACATGAGGCTTGTCCTCTTTCACTACCAACTTCATTAAATTTCTTTGTGGGAGGTAGTTGAATGAAATCAATAAGATATTCTGCTGGATTTTTTAACTGACTGTGACATATGTTATGTACATTGGTGACTTTCCTGTTTGCCAAAATGAATTATACAGTAAAGATAAGTTTAACATGTACAAGTACTTTAATTAAGATTCAGTATGTGGTGAGGAGAAGGGGAAGGATCCTGTTTTTTTTTTATTTAAAAAAAGCCACCTTTTAACTTGATTATACCTCATAGGTCTACAAACCACAAGATTTCAGTTTTTTCTCTGCCATTGGAAATTATTTGAATAATAAGTAGACAAGTATTTTGCTACAAAACAAGTTTGTGCACAAGTAAAGACATTCATTTGTCTCTTTTAGGTCTGGTAGGGCTACTGATACTCAAATCCAGGGTTCCGAGTCTGCAGGTACAAAAAGGACAGCTCACAGGAGTTATAAGCAGAGATCAATTGTAATTCCTACTGCAGGTCACCAGACACATAACTTATAGAAGTGGAAGGCTCATTGCCTTTGACCTCTCTGTTACCTCAACAAATAAATCTCCAAATGGGGCAGACATACCATTGGCTCAAAGGTTAACAGGAAGATTAAAGCTGTTCTGGAAATTTCTCCATTACCAAGCCCTCTGTGGATAGAATTATAATTCATTTGCTAATTTGAAAGGTGCAGAATTACTAAAGGACTTGCCAAAATGTGTGTACATGAAGTATTTGTATGCATACGAGACCTAAGGGTTCTTCTTGGTTACATACAGCTGTGCTAAATATCTACAGAGAACCTGAAACCACTTGAACTGAGTCTTGGGTTACAGGTTCGGTGTGTTCTTGAAGATCAGCATGCTTGTGAAAGTTAAGCAGGCATGAACTCAGGTGGCACAAACTACTGGGAAGCTGGCTCCCTCACGCCTCCCCAGCAACAGTCAACACTCTTCCCAAAAGCTCCACTACCTTTCTGAAGGCATATAAAAGATAAGAATGGGGAGTGGGTGGTCCTGCTGCTCATTGGAGAAAAGGTAGGGTGACTGCAGAGGTGAGAGTTTGACTAAAGCAAACCTTCCAGGTAACCCACAGGGACTGCCTAATTGATTTAGGAGCCTAAATCCTATTCTCCAAATGGATTTGGACATTTAAGATTCTAAATTCCATTGCCTGTGCAGGGGTTTAGACAGCTAAGTGCCTAAATCCCCTTTGAAAATGAGATTTAGGCTGTAAATCATTTAGGCATTGTGAGGCTGAGTGCAGCAAATGCCTAAATATCTTTAAAAATCTGGGCCTTAGTCCTTATCAGAGAAATTGATATAACCTCGTAGGTCTCTCATCAGAGACTAAATATACGGTCTATAATGTATACAATGTCACAGACACTTGAGGGAACAGACTATGGTTGTTACAATAATCTCTCTTTAATGTGACAATTATTGTTATACTGATCTTTTGTAAAAATAACATAACTGTTCAGTGCAATGGGGTCCGTGTCCCTGATTAGGGCTCTTGAGGTGTTTGGTAATACCAATAAATACATAATAATAATGCTTCCCTATTTAAAGGACATTGCACAGTATTTAAAAATATTATTCTTAAAAACATCTTCACATTTACAGTGCTATAGAGCAGTGCCATTCTTTAAACAGTGAAAGGTTCTGAGATGCAACAACAATATTTTAAAGAGACAATAATCTTTCTACCACAAACACCAGTGTGTGCTTTGCACCAGGCTATGTGGCATCTTTGTACCTCTCTCTCTCTCTCTGATACTACAACCAAGGCTATGATTCTGTAATCAGATCTACATGTGCAGACCCATCTGTCCATTCAGAGTTCCAATCAAATCATTGGAGCTCCCCTGCACAGGTGCAAGGGATCACCCACATGGATCCAGTTGCAGGATCAGGGCCTAATTTATTACCATAACAATCACTAAGTTATTGTGAAACAATCTGATAGTGTCTTAAAGGTCTGAAACCTAAAGAGCCACCTTCTTGGTAACTTTTAACATGGTGAATATTTAACGGGATAATATTTTATATAACTGTTTAGAGCAAAATGTTTCCACTAACTGAGGTAGTGCTGCTTGATAGAGGAACCGCACAATCTTGACCTATGAAGACTGAACAAAACACAAATCTGAACTTCTCTGTAGGGAATTAATATACACTCACCATTCGGTTCAATCTTGCTTGGTTTTAACTGTGTTCCCTATTCCATCACCTGATATTTTTTGTCATTTCAGCTATGAATCCAGTAGGGGGCATTGTTAAACCTGCTTTAACAATTATAGAAAAGTTTGGTAGTGAAAAGATTCACTCCAATACAAATGGTTTAATATAAAAAACCAAACACCCTGATAATGAACAATAATGAAAGGCATGGAAACTTTTTATAATAGAGATTAGTTTGTTCATGCTCAGAATAAATGTTAAATGTAAGGAGGCATGCAAGAAACAGAAACTAGCTTCTCAGAAAGAAAACATATTTAAGCAAGTAAGATCTTGTAAAGGCTGATCTAGCTGGCTCTGTAGCTGTAGATTTAGAGTGACCTTTGAAACATTTTTCTCTGGGTCACCATTAACTATTTTCCGGAGTAAAGTGAATTTCCAGTCTTGAATTCCTAACATGACTGTGGCAAAGGGTGGGTTGTTCCAAAGCTGTCTTTATGCTTCTATCTGTGGTTTTGTCCCCGATTTCCCCCCCCCCCCGAAATTGAGAGCTTTGGTTTTTATTGAATGCCATGGACATAGTGGGCAGAAAGCATAATCAAGGTTTTTCTTTTTCTTATTATTTGTCCCCGTTCTCAGTTAACTCCTTACTTTCTGTTCTATTTTTGACATAAATGTGTGTGTGGGGAGGTAGGGGGAAATTTGATCACTATCAAGAACAGGAAAAACAAATACTAATTGGGTTGCCCACTCCAATACTTCTCAGAATCTCATTTCCTTCACTCTCATAAAGAGAATAAAACATTTAACATTTTGCCAATTTACTATAATACCAACACTAGACAACTTGGTTGTCTAACTTTTTTTATTTAATAAGCTACAGCCTGATCCTGAACTCTTTACTCAAACAACTCTCCCACTAATTTGAGAATTAAAGATCCCATAACTTGGAAATAATCCACAAGGACAAAAAGAAAGTCCACAGAGGATCCTGCTCATTTTCCCATTGACGGTTTGCCTCTTATGTGGAAGTAGCCAAGGGTTTCCTTCACCTGCAGCTCTCCAGGGATCTACAAGAAATAAAGGGAACAGACATGAATACCTTTTTGTTTCCACCTTGCTGCTTGACCTCACTGGCTCATGCCCACCCCTGGTCCCCACCACAGGTAATTCTGGAATCTCCCATTTAAATAGAATATCCAAGAGTGGAGAGAGGAAAGCAGACCAAGTTTATTAACTTGTGCTGCTTTCTCTCTGGGTCTGTATACTATACTATCCTCTCTAGTATTACACAGAACTTTGTATCATTAATGTAATCATATAATAAAATAAACCACTGAAACCTCTGGTCAGGTCTATTATCATTTCTCTATTCTTGGATGCCTTAATGTGAAATGATCTGGACCAACCAACTCATTCATTTGAGTTTACCTTTCTGTGGTTAAAACAATAATAGAATATGACACTTTATGGCTTTCTGCCTCTGGATGGCAGTAACTCCTGCTTAAATATTCGTGACCCACAACTGCAATATCCTACAGCAAGGGATTTCCTTTTCTTTGTCAGTTTGCTGTCCAAAAGAAACATTTAATTTCATTCACTCCAGTGTTTATTTTAATCCAAATCTGAAAGCTAAGTACAAATAAGGAATCTGTTTAATGTTAAATCCTGATAGCATAAATCCCATGTATAAAAAAAGAAAAGAAACAAAGGGGAAAAGAACTGATGTGAGTATTTCCATACAATTATATCTGATCTGTATTTTATATAAATTAACAAATGTTGCTGAGCAAATCAAATTCCTTGCCTTGGGACAATGAGACAATATAAAGGATATTGAAACATCCTGGTCTTGGGATGTACTGTAAGAATGTCTGCCACTTAAAAGTGTTCTAGTTGTTATATGCTACATCTGGATTTATTGACTGTGATTTTCATTGTAATGCAACATTTTAAAACAAATTTAAACACTAAAATACATATGGTAAAAAGTATTTCCTAAAAATCCACTGTGAAAGTAAATCAGCTAATATTGAAATGGTTTGAGGGGAAGATACAACAGGCAATCAGAAAAACAGAAATACAGCTCTTTTTTCACCAATAGATCTCAGCCCATATTATAAGCAGGGGCGGCTCTAGCCATTTCGCTGCCCCAAGCACGGCGTCTGCCGGTCGCAGGTCCCGCGGCTCTGGTGGACCTCCCGCAGGCGTGCCCGCGGATGCTCCACCGAAGCCACGGCACCAGCGGACCGGCAGAGCGCCCCCTGCGGTGTGCCGCCCCAAGCACGCACTTGGCGTGCTGGGGCCTGGAGCCGCCCCTGATTATAAGGGGTCACTTTTGTTACCCCACATTACTGATAGAGAAACTGAGGCACAGAGTGGTTAAGACCAAATTTTTTAAACTTATGCAGCTACATTTAGGTATCTGATTCCATATTTAGGGCCTGGAACCAAAGCCCACTGAATGATTTCAGTGAGCTTTGGAGCAGACCTTTAGGCATCAAAATAACCAGCTTGAATTTCAGAGGTGCTGAGTAATGAGAGCAGTATTACAATTACAATGGGAGTTGCAAAGGTGCCATATCACCTAGGTGATCAAACCCATAACTTGAAGAGAAAATATTCAAAGGAATACTTGTAGCAAAATGTTTGTGAGTAATCCACGGGTTGAAAACATTGTTGAATAATTTTGAATTATGAACCAATTTGTAAGAATGACAGTCCATTTGTAAACAATATTGAACAGGAAGTAGGATTCAATTTGTAAAATAAATTGTTCATTGCAAATTGCCTTCACAGATGTAGTATGTCATGCATATTACGTAACAAAACTGGAGTTCTCTTATCAAGAAAGTTAGAAAAACAGACAGCAATCAAAAATCCAATTCTTTACTGTAATGTATCTTTTACAGATTTCTTTACTATACACACTTACTATAGTTAGAGCCTCCTCAGCTTAACTTCCGTTAAAACTCAGTCACATGCTGTCTAGTTGACCAGTGAAGAACTGATTTATCATTTACTAAATTGTAGTTATGCCCAGAAAAGTGACTATGTAAATTAGTACTTTCTTACTCAGCATATCTCTATGCCTTTGACTCATGTCTGCTCACTTTATAAATGAAAATCTTCTTTTTTTTACGATGATTAACAATGCACATCCAGCATGGTTATGGAATTGCAAGCTGGCTTCTATTGTACACATGGCTTTTCTACAAAAAACATCAGTTAACTGTAGACTCTTAAGTGTTATTTATTTATTAATATTGTATTGTTCTAGTTAAGCCCCCTTTCCTGCACAACCTCTCTCTCCAGGCAGATGTCAGCAATAATTTGTCCCATAATGCTTACCAGCATTTTAATACAGACAGTACATGCCCTGTTTCTGCAGTGGTCCTAAGATTAAAATGTCCTCCATCCCTGGAGGTAGTAATAATGGCTAAATAGATAATATTACTATTATAGGAGGAAAGAAGAATTCTAGATTTTGGGGAATGCTGAGGGGGAAGGTTTGGGGTAAACAATTCCATATAAATTGCGGAATCCTCTACACAATTTAGGTCTAATGAACTGCATAGAATATCTTGCCTTGCTTGCAGGTTATACGTCTCAACTGTTATATACTTTAATATACTGCAATACAAATCATGGTGATCAATGCTTTAAAAATGCATACAGTGCATAGATTAGATGCCCCTATAGCTCTAACCCTCTATTTCTCCCGCCCCCTGCCTTTGTATGCAGGGGCAAATCCACCGAATAACACAGAGTTCTTGTTAAAAATACTCCAATTTCTGTAGAGAAGGAAGACTTAGGTGGATAGGACAGAATGTTTCTAGGCAAAAACCTCCCATACAAATACCAAACAAACAGCAAGTTGTTTTAGCTAATCAAGTGCCTGAAAAAAATTACTGATTGAAGCAGCACTGGTGAAGGACAATGGACAATCAGTCTTATTGTTGGGGTGGAGGGAACCAGTGCAGCCTTTGTACAACACAATTGTATAATATCATAACTGTAGTTTGGGACTGATGGCACAGTACAGATGTACTATTTCATGATGCAAGTCCTTCAGATTCGTATTTTGATATGACTTAGGATATACCGTCTAAGGGTTCAAACCAATGCCTACTGAGGTCAATGGGAGCCTGTCTCTGAAATTAATTTTCTACTCAGGTTAAATAATCCCTTGGAAGACTTTTTATAAACCATGTAATTTAGTACTTATGAAAGATGCCCCATGGACAGTCTCAGACAATCTTATCCTTTAGTTATTCATAGTATGGAGGCAACATGGACAGGGTCAGCACAAATTTATCTAGTAACCTGGCTATATATCTCCACCCTGTTTTGGTGGAACAGCCTGTTCTGTAAGAAAGGAGTAGATTCTCCATGCTCATTCATTGCTTGGTCCTTCCATTAAGACCATCAACAAGGGTGCAAATCAGTATAATTTGGTGGGTTTTGTGATGTTGATTCCTGTCTGCTAAGAACGGAGACCACCAACTCATTTCATGTAGGTTGCCAGGGCTGCAAAGTGGTAACAATGATTTTTCACCCCTACTGTCTTGGGCTAGAATATTGCGGGTGATTTTGAAGAAGTAAAGGGCTCTGTCCACTGAGCCAGTCATTCTTCTGAAGATGATTTACTTAAAACAATTTAGTGCTGAAACAAGCCAGCCTCATTAATGGATCTAACTGAGCTTTCAGGCACAGCCCTGCACTGGGGCAGTGCAGCATCACTTTTCCCAGCAGAGCACTCGAGGCAGTATGTTAGTACCCAGCCGGGTACATACCCATGGTCTCTGCTAGGCTTGTACTACCCATTCTGAAGTCTACATTGTGCTGTCATCACTGCTATCATCACACGCATTAGCTGGTTTCAGGCTAACTTAGGTGCAGAGCTTTTGCTGTGTAGACATACCCAATGTCTCCTGGAATTCCTAGGTAGGAAGGGAAGGGTGCTAATTTCTGTAGCCTTGGAAGGGATGGATCTTATGCTCTCCTATGTGCCAAGCAGCTCCCTGGTGCAGACAAAGGGAAAGGAGCAATGGCTCTCCATCTCTAACCCCTTTTCAGATGGTTTGTACCCCAGGTATTGCCAGCCAGGGTGTATCCTCTGTCCTCAGCAAGATGTAGGGACTGCAACTGTGGCTAGACTCTGCATGAGGGAGTGGAGTAGGAGGAAAGCTCCATGAGACCTTTGTGCACTGGTGCAACATCCAGCCCTATATCTTTGTCTATAATGAAAACAACTCTTTGGAAAAGCATCTTTTTTAGCCCCTGCCCAGACCAATGTTCTGGAATTCCATGAAACTTGAAAAAATAACAACCCACTACAGATAAGAAAGAAATCTCTACAACTAACCCCAACACTGAGCTTACTTCAGCCTGTCAAAAGAAAAGCTGTGGAGAAGAAATCTTTGTGAATAATCACTTGTTGTACTGAGAAGCTGTACACTTGTGAGCACTCTGATTTTCTGCTGCTGTGGTTACCGCTAAGGATTTCATTAAGTTATGGACTTGGTACCAGTGGGGAACAGTAGACAAAAGGCTTTTGAAACTTTTCAAAATGTTTTCTCTTAAACATACCTCTTGAGGTTGCTTATTGAGCAGATTGCTGCTGATCTCCAAAGAAGTCCATAGAATTTTTTTTTCTAGCAGTGTGTAAGGAACTAGTTTTCTGTCCAAATGAATATAGTTTGCCATTTGTTTTGCAAATTCAGTAGTAGAGCTGGACAAATTTTTTGGATGAAACTTTTTTTTCAGTCTGTGTGCGCGTGAGAAAAATGCATATTTGTTGACACCAAAATGCTTTGCAAATTCGTTTCTGTTGGGAATTCCCCCCTCCACCCCCTCCAAAAATGTAAAAATATTTTGTTTTGACATTTTCTTTAGTGGTTTTCAATCTGGGGTATGTGTACCCCTAGAGGTATGCAAGCTCTCTTCAGGGGCATTTGAGAAAAATCCTGTAATGGCAGTTAACTAAAAATCCACTATCCCCACAGCTCTACTGCAGAACCTTGCAGGCTTAGGTCCCTGGGTGAACAGCTTTCAAATTTTAATATGTGCACTGAAAAACACTATGCACTTGAATTTTTAATTGGCTAAGTTATATCTAGATCTAGCTGTTCTGACCACATTACCTCAGTTTTGAGGTGAGATTTCAAACAGATTTTAATGTCCTATTAATTAAAAGTCCTGAGTTATGTGAGGCCAGTGATTAACTGAAAGAAGATGCCTTTTCTTTCTGTCATCCCAGTTGTTCCTTAAGTTATGATTAAAGTATGCAGACATACTGGATTGCTGTACTCGTCATTTAGAGAAGCTTGGGCCTTGTTCTTGCAGCATTTACATCACCTGGTTATGGAATCAATTGCCATTTGTCATTCAAAAGGTCAGTCTCTGTTAGTTTTAAATCAAAAGTGAAAAAGAGCTGTGGGGGCCACACTACACTCCCACACCCTAGCCCCAGAATGGGGTATATTTCATCTCTATAAGTCCAGATGCCAGTACTCCTGGATAAAGCTTTTGTAATTGAGCTTTATGCAGGTGCAGGGAATTGCACCCTAATATCACCTGGGTTATACAGTGCATGTGTTATTTCTCCAGAGTGCTTTGTCTTTCTATTTTGGCTCCAGTCCTGCAATGTGATCTGTACTGGCAGATCCCTGATTTATGGGACTCTATTTGGGTGTAGGGGTCTGCTCATAGAGGATTGGGACTTGTTTGAATTTAAAAAAATAAATAAATAAACAACAATAGGAATTTCACTTAAACAGCCTCCTACTGGTTTCTCTTCATGGGTAGCATCAGCATACTTACTCTACTTGCAGGGAATCTGAAGAGGCCTCTCTGCTTGGGACATAAATTTGTTTTTTTTAAAAACGATTGCATTCAAAATTATGTTCTCTGAGTTGCTGAAATTTCCTGAGGCTGACTTGTCATTGTTGATAATGCATTAAGCACAATACATCAGCATGTTACAGTCTCAGTTGTTGCTGGGTTGACTGTGCCCTTTTGTATAGCACTAAGCAAGAATGAGGTAAAGCATAAAAGGGCACACAGTGGTGATGTATTGTCTGTGACTGATAAATGCAAGGGCGTAGGAGACACACGCACAAGGCCAACACCTACTATGTAAGTCATGCATGAGTTAAATATAAGGGGCAAGGTGATCAAGGGCACATGCAAAGAATTTGCACACATACAAACCCTTAGCTCAGTGGCCAATCCAAATTTCTGGGTGGTATACTGGGCAAGCGTGTAGGGATCTAGAGGGAGGAATCCTCCCTTCAGGCCATGGAGTGATGGACCACAGAAGGATGTTCAGCTGATTGGCACAACTTCTGTGGCTTCTTACCCAGGCCTAGAAGGGTCCATGGCCCTTCCCTAACCCACCCACAGGGCCACCCAGAAGATTCAGGGGGCCTGGGGTCATTGGCAGCAGGGGTCCCCCACCGCTGAATTGCCGCTGAAGACCCAGCACTTTGGTGGCAGGTCCCGGGGCGGAAGGACCCCTCACCGTGGGTCTTCGGGGCACTTTGGGGGTGGGTCCTGGAGCGGAAGGACCCCCCGCTGCCGAATTGCTGCTGAAGACCCGGAGTGGAAGAAGGTCCTGGGGCCCAGGCTCTGAGAGGGTTTTTCGGGGGCCCCGGAGCGAGTGAAGGACCCTGCTCCAGGGGCCCCAAAAAACTCTTGTGCGGCCCCTGTGGGGCCCAGGGCAAAGTGCCCCACTTGCCCCCCTCTCCCCCACCCCGGCAGCCCTGGCCTGCTCCAGGCACCAGCTCAGCAAGCAGGTGCTTCGGGCGGCCAAGGGGAAGGGACAGCACGTCGGGCTCTTCGGCGGCAATTTGATGGCGGGTCCCTCAGCCCCTCTCGCAGGGAAGGACCTCCCGCCGAACTGCCGCCGAAGAAGAAAGTGGCGTGGTGGAGCTGCTGCCGATCACTATCACGTTTTTTTGTTTTTTTTTCCCGCTGCTTGGAAGCCGGCCCTGCCCACCCATGCCCCTTCTCACCTACTCTTGAATGATTTTATTCAAAGAATCCCTGCAGCGCATCCCGTGCAGCCCCCTAAATCTTGACCCCAAGACCTGTACAGTTGAACCACACTGTTTGCACAGCCGGGGCTGCAGAAACAGGGACAATGGGTTGGATTAGTCTCTAGTGTGCATATCTCCTCAGAGATGTCAAAGCCATATTTGAGGCTGCTTTGAATTGGTTTCTTTGTGCTACTTACGGTAATACAATGCTTTCCCTGCTTTAAGTCTCCGTACCTGTACTGTGTGTGGTTGTCCTATGTATCCAGCTTCACCTCTACCAGGTCAGGTTACTATAACGTGCTGAGGAGCCTATACACAATAAAATGTGTCCAAGACTGCATACCTGTCCTAGAGGACTGAAGCAGTAAAAGTGAGTGGTGGTACTCTACCATGAAGCCCCATTCATCAAATGCACACTCCCATTGGACCCTGCTTGCCACACCCATCTTGTCAGGATTTAGGCACATTCATTTAATTAAACACAAAAGCATGCAAATAAAAATCAGGACTTTGCCATTATGGATTTCACATTGTCCTTTATCTCAAGGGACACAGAAGAAACTAGCTGGTCAAAAACCTATGAAAAAGATAAATCTCTCAATTGCCAATACCTCTGAAATTAATCACAGGTCATCAATCCCACACTTGCAAACCAGGGGCATAATCCTGCAAGCCTTTATTGAGGCAAGGAGTCCTACTGATGTCAGTGGGGCTAAAGCATATTAGTAAAGTTTCCACAAACAGCACCCCAGTTCTAATATGTTAATTTATGTTACAGTAAAATTATTATAAACTAATTCCTGGTGATTTTCCAAAGCAATTTTCTAAACAGTGTATACGCCTCTTCATACAATTTATTTAAAGAAGAAGGCAAAGCAAAATCAGATGATAGTTTATTTGAGGGAAAATTAACATATCCTTCCCTCCTTGCCAATCTTTTCTATATTTGTAAAAAGATGTATCATATTATCATTCAAATTACTTAAAGAAAATTAAACTATATGGCCTACATCCTTCATTCCCTGGTCCTGGGGTTTGGTGTAAGCCTCAGGGCTGTTCTAGCATACATTCAGCTGCCGATGGTCTTTAGAGTCCTTTAGAACAGCCAAGCATTGTCAAGTTATACAATGGACACCTCAACCACACCCGCTTTGTCCGAGAGAGTCCCCTTGCTAAAGGGAGTGGGAGCTGATATATAAGCTCTATGTGACCTGATGATTGCCTTCAATAGAAGAAATACTTCGGGGGCTAATCTGCCCGCTTTATAGCTGCATTCAGCAAAACAGTTGGATCAAGGGCCAAGGGTTGGCCTTATGAGGCTAAGAAAAAGATCTGCAAAACATTATTGTACCCTATCCTCTTCTTTTACAGTTCCTAGCTTTTCTCTAAGATTAAGGGCTTTCTTTTGGTAGTCTTTACTGGAGAGACAGAATTAAAACTGTCATTTTGCATAAACTAGAGACATGTATATTTTTGATTGATAGGAACAGTTTGCCATGACAGGAGCTGAACGAGTGACAAGAGATTTAATTCATAAGAATTAAAATGGGAGTTTAAAAAACAAAAGGATTGTCTGTGTTTTCAGAATCTTTAAATGGCATTAAGGAAAAGCTATGTCTAGTAGGGAATGAGTATAAAAATCTTCCATGTAACTTCTTGCTGAAACCCAGGATCAATCATGCCATCCAAGAGGACATAATTACAGTTCAGCATTACTGCTAAGTCTTGTCCTCACTTCACTTCTTCTGATGTGATTTATTTGCCTGAATCCATTTGCTCTTCACCCTCAATATCCGGGTGATGTGTTTCATTGCAGATAGCATCTGAAAGGCCTTCCAAGGACTCTGCCTGTGTGTGTGCAGCAAAACAAAGAAGCTCAAAGGGCTCTAACTTTACTCATGTCATTGAAGCAGATATAGAGGAAGAAAACAGATACCACCTGGCATTTCCTTTGCTGCATCTGTTCGTCATGGCGAGATGGGCATGAGTGGTGAGGGGTGACAGCTTCATATTGCTTTGAAGCTTTAAAACTGACCTCAGAAAAGATTGCTTCCAACAGGTAATGAAAAGAATGGGTCTCTTTTCATATTGATAAAACTACTCTAATCATGAGTATTCATGTGAGTGTGTGAGCTTCTGATAAGACTTCTATCAAGTGTATGACATTAACTAGCAACTACATTGCTCTCTAATCAGCTGTTTTTCCTAGCAACAGTATGTAGACAATGAGAAGAAATCTCTTTAGCGAGCACCCAACTGTCAGGGGAGATGCTGTTACAACAATTCACCCATGAGATCATCAGTAGTTTGGCGAGAAAGTCAAAGATTGGCCCAAACTAGAACCCCAGATTTGAATATCCCTAGATATCACTGGACTGAGGATGTTAAAAATCCAGATCCAGGTCTGAATTTTGCTGCTTGACCCCACACACCTCTAAGAGAACGGGAACTTTATTCCCTCCATTAACTTATTTCATAAAGAGAAATAACTGATGATTAAATATGAACACCTGAGACAGCTCCTTTTCAGGCAGTCTTTTCTCATAAGACCTGGGTATATAATTTGATTTCCACAAAGTTTCTTCAACACTATAAGGATCTTGTATAAAATCTCTTTGAGAAAACTATCTTGTCTCTTGAGGCACAGTAGAAAAAACTACTGTTCTTGTAGAAAGAAAAGGCTGATGTACAGAGTTCTTTTGTTAAAATGAGATCAAGTTTACTTCAGCAAGAGTGACTACATTTTCTGGGATCAAACTGGGACAACAAGTGTCTATCAACTTGTCTATCAAGTGTCAAATGACCTTTTCTGTGTTAAAGTTCATGGGTCTGATTCTTCTGTGATTTACATCAGTGTAATTCAGGATATATTCCACTAAATCAATGAAATTACTTGACTTCAAGTTAATTATTCCTGACCACCATAAATCATAAGAGAGTCAGGACACATAGTGTCTGGAACCCAGCACAAACACCGACCCCCTTCAGAGAATATTGGTGTATGCTGCAATCCACATTCGTGTACCTCATCTGAAAGAAAGTTGATAATTCTTCCTGGGTAAATCTGAGACAATTGTATCTTTGTGGCTTCTAGTGGCACACATATTTTTATAAGC
Source organism: Mauremys reevesii (assembly GCF_016161935.1). Lineage (NCBI taxonomy): Eukaryota > Metazoa > Chordata > Testudines > Geoemydidae > Mauremys > Mauremys reevesii. The sequence goes on along the minus strand of NC_052630.1, from coordinate 66,345,351 downwards.
AAAGCCAGGGTCCCACTGGCACCATTAGGAATAATCCTTTAAGAGTTTTCCATAGATATCTGTTGCTTAACTTCAACAGGGAGCTAACTAAACACTCTACAGAGATTTTTTTTTCCTCATGAACAACAAGAGATGCTTGTAAATTTATAGCAGCGGTCATACACAATCAAATACAGTGGCATAAAAGCAGTCATGCTCTCACTGCTATAAAAATAAATGGCGCCAATAAAGACATGCCAACATGTAAGAATAAACCCTTTGTGTTAAAACATATATAGCTAAAGAACATTTTATGTTATTCCTTTTTATTCTTCAAGACTCAGAACTTGGCGATTTTGAAAAGCTTTCTCAGGGACTGGATCCCCACCTTATCCCAGATCTTAAAATTCTCTGGGACTCTGTTTTGGCTGGACTTTGCATTTTCATATTTAGGGGTCATAGAGCAGTGAAAGGGCTCAGTTTGTTTGAAACGGAGTTGTCATAGCAAGGGAATGGAAATATATCTATCCTGGTCTGTATGTTTGGTGTAATCAAATTACTCTTTTCCAGCTAGTATCAGGGTAGGCTTGCTGCACCTAATTTCTTTTTCCTGTCTTGGGCCCAATCCATATGGGTCAAAGGCCTTAATGAGGCTTTTTAAATATTGGAAGCTGCCTTTTTATTGTCCAATATAGAGCTTGCTTCAGGCTGGTGCTGTGGAGGGTGCTTTTCCCCACCTGCCACCACTAGATGACCTGAAGTGGGTAATGGGAGGATCCTGACCCCAGTCACCTGACATGGGTCATAGTTACCCAGTTGTGGCTATCCAGTTCTCTACCTGCCTCCTTTGGTTGGGCTCTCAGTCCCTCTCACCTTCCTTTTCTGGGGATCCCAGGCCCCACTTACCAAGGCTCTCTGACCCCTTTTCCCTTGCATGTGCTCCAGAAGCAGTGGGTCTCATGCTGAGGGACTGGCCTTCCCTCACCACAGCACTCCTTCCAAGTGGGGGAGGTACCACAGCAGCAACAACAATTTCTCTTCTGTGCCACAGGAAATTGAGGGGCTTACTTTTAGGGAGGAAATTTGGCAGTGGTGGCCCATGGAGGGCAGGGGCTGGTGAGCATGAGAGGGTTATAAGGAGGAGCTGCCTGCTAGGGAAGTGGAGGAGCAGAAGCAGCAGTAGAGAAGAGCTGCTCTCCAGATGATTGTTATTGGTCTGCATAGTCAGTTGGACAGTACTCAGAATAAAGCAGAGCTCCTGCAAGCATCTTGTGTGATCACTGAACACAGCAGTGTCCACTCTAGGAACTGAATCAGACCCAGTTAAGTTTACTCCATTGACTTCAAGAAAGCATCCTTCTTCATTCCTTGATGTTCCTTAATGATCAACGAATCCTGTGGCACCTTATAGACTAAACAGCGTTTTTGCATGAGAGCTTTTGTGGTGAATACTTCTTTCTCTCCGGATGTCTTGCATCCGAATAGTGGTGCTTCACCACCAAAAACTCTGTGCTGTCGCCTGTTATTTAGGTGTGTCAGGATTCTTGCTTTAGATCTGCCTCTGATACTTAATGATCAAGTTAACTGGCCACATATTAAAAACAAAACAAACCCAAACAAAACAAACAACCAAACCCTAATCAACCAATCCCTCCACCAAAAAAAGAACCAACCCCCCCTCCCGACACAACAAACCTCTTTATATATCGCATACACCGAAAGTGTAAAGTATATGGAAGTGATTGTCTAGGAAATGCAATTCTGAATTCAATCACATTTATGTCCTATGTATGGTACATTAAAATTATGTCTAACTATACACCATGTATTTCTAGTGATATGAAACCAGGCAAGTTCTGAATACAGCAGATATGTATGGTTTAATTATTTGTGCAAAAGAATTGATGAGATCAATGATAATTTACAGGAACTATAGAACTTCCCTCCAAATAGGGTGAACAAACTCAGTGGTTCATACTTCTTATGCTTCATACTTTTCTGGTCTCTTGTATAAGTTTTACCTAGCAGGAGATGTTCTAAATAATTTACATGAGAACTACAAAATTATCTAGGAAGAAGAGGGATTTTTTCCCCCCTATAGATCATCTTGCATATAATACAAATATCTCCGCTGGGAAGAATCTGGCTAACCTATTGGCAGCTTTTTGCTGGCCAGAAGAAAAAAAGGATTTTTAACCTGAAAAGTACATGAAACCTTTCACTGCAGCAGAAAAATGTTATAATGAATTTTTTACATATCACCTTCTTGCTGCAGTGGAAGTATCCTGGGAACTGCCATACTGGAACACACCAGTAGCCCATCTAATCTGATATCCCGTCTCTCAGAGCAATCAGTTGCAAACATTTCAGAAGCAACGAATTAAAACTGAGGCACAATTCTTGGATCCAGACCCAAACTTTTCCACAGCGTGGCTGGATCTGGGTTTTGGTTATTTTTAATGCTCAATAATTAAGATTAATATAGAATAATATAGGGGAAAAATTTCCTCCTGGTGCTTAGCTTATGCCCTAAAGCATAAAGAAGGTTTTCTATACTTTTTAGTTAAACACATTTTATAAGGTAATTCAACATGAGTGTCAATCCCTCTGACTATTCTGAAACTTGAATATAAAACTCTCTTTTCAGGGAAGGAAAATGAGACCACCAGTTGTTTCAAAGCACTGAAATGTGCAAACTGCAACTCTAGTTACAGTGAAGTTTTGCTGTGATAAAACTAACTTTGTTGTCAAGTATCAGAGGGGTAGCCATGTTAGGGCTTGGCTACACTTGAAAGTTGCAGCGCTGGGAGTTACAGCGCTTGTCATGCAGCTGTGCAGGAACAGCGCTGGTGTGTGGCCACACTCACAGCTACCAGCACTGGTGTGTGGCCACATTTGCAGCATTGGCAGCGCTGTTGGGAGTGATGCATTATGGGCAGCTATCCCAGCGTTCAAGTGGCAGCAACGTGCTTTTCAAAAGAGGGGGGTGGAGTGGGGTCTAGTGTGACAGGGAGCGGGGGGAGAGAGAGAGAGAGTGGATTTTTGGAGCCAACACTGTGTGTTAGCTTCCTGCCTTGAAAAATCAGAAAATGTTTCCAACCCCTTAGTCTTAACTCTTAATTGCAAACAGCCTGAATCCAACACGATTCCCCGCTGTTTCACTCACTCCCTGCCTGCCTCTCATTTGATTGTTTATAGCCAGGTACAGATTGATCACAGCAAACAAGAGCTCTGTTTGTTTTTTAGATAAGCAGCACCGGCAACGGAGCTGCTCCGAGTTCACAACAAAACAAAGAGAGGCTGCATAACAAAACAAAGAGAGTAATTTAGTTAAAAGCATTCTGGGATATCTCCTAATACCCTGGAGGCCAGTTAAAGCGCTGGTGTGTGGCCACACTTGACGAGCAGCGCTGGATCACCAGTGCTGCACTCGTTATACCCCAACCAGACCAGGTGTACAGCCAGCGCTGAAGCCAGGGAGTTGCAGCACTGGATGTGCCTTGCAGGTGTGGACAGTTACTAATTGCAGCGCTGGAAAGCCTCCACCAGCGCTGCAACTTTCAAGTGTAGCCAAGCCCTTAGTCTGGATCTGTAAAAGCAGCAAAGAGTCCTGTGGCACCTTATAGACTAACAGATGCTCCAATACGACTGTTAGTCTATAAGGTGCCACAGGACTCTTTGCTGCTTTAACTTTGTTGTGGGATACATCCTAGCCCCCTTTCTGCAGATGATCTCAAATTCAGCAGAGCCAGGGCAGTGCATGTATGTGAGAGATAAGGGAAAAAGGGACATACAATCAACATTGCCCATAGCAAAGTAGGGGCACAGGAGCAATGGGGGCTGCTGTAACCTTAGGTTTAGGCTACTATTATATAATAGTGATATTAGAGGCTTCCTTCATGGAACCCATTTGTGCTAAGCCTAAGAGCTTGGGTTAGCCGTGGAAGCCCTTTCTATTCCTCATACAATAAATATAAATTGAATGTCTCTCTTCACATTTATATCAATTGAATTTTTTGCCTTTATTATAACACAAGATAAAATCACATATAGTATGCAATATGGGGATGGCACGTGGTGAAACTTTTGATGGGTTATTAGCATTTTTACTAAGACTGGGTGCTTTTTTACAATTGGATAGTCCATTACATTCAAGGCTGTGGAAAAAACAGCTGTTTGTTTCAGGGAAAAAAACCACAACCCTCCCCAGCACAGTGATTTATTGCCCCGATTTTTTGACCATCTGTGTCACTCTGAAGTATTTACATGAACATGACATATTTGAAAAGGCTATTTTTTTTTATATTGGAAACATTCAGCTCTAATTTCAGTGCATGAATGAAAATGTTAACACATCTAAAGAAATTAAAAGGGAAGCAATGGGCACATCAAAAGTCTTGTTATGTCTATTTTGATGTAAGAACAAATAGATCATACATCTGAAGATCATACATACAAATGAAGATCATACATACAAATGAAGAACAAGAGCATTATAGAACTCTCTAGAAGCCTGGAGGAAAAGGGGTAATTGAAGAGAAGGGACTCTTCTAAGATCTGTGCATATCATAGGGATTACGAGTTTGTGAGCCAAACTTCTCTCTATTTTATGGAGGACTGGGGAGCAACCAGTAGCAGTACTGGTAAATCCTGCACCTCCCTGACAATTATTTTGGGAAAATTCCTCCCAGGGTTTTCTTCCTTCCAGAAAGCTTTCGTTCAGGTTCTCCTGAAGGAAGGAATGATCTAAGATAATATATCTGATTATAGTTAATAGAAAGATTAATAGCTTTTTTTATCCAGGAGTGCATTAATAGCATCAGTTCTCCAACCAAGATGAACCAATCTGCAATTTAATTGTGAGATTTCAGATTAAAAGAAATGAAGAATGAATAATTTTGTTAATCCTTTCTTACCTTCATTCCAGTATTTGTTTTTGCTTGTAGTGATAGTCTCTCTCTCTCTGGTATTAACTGATAGTATGTTAACTGCTTGAAGCTGTGATGATTTCTTGGTGCTCTACATAACAAAGAACATAGAAATATATATTCAGGTGGCAGTAATATGTAGTCAATATATGGATAAAATTTGTAGAATTTTTCATGTTAATTTTGTCGGTATGATTATAATGCCCTCCCTCCCCCGCCCTTATAGTGGCACACAAAAGTAAAAAGACAGACACATTTTAGGACTCTTTGTATGTTTTTCCTTCCGTGTCTAATTTTGTGAGGTGTTCTTTGTTTGTTAAAATATGTTTACCAAAAAGATTTACATTAACTCTCCAGATGCTCTTTCCTGAAATATTACAATTTAATGACAGATCCTCAGCTGATGTAAATTGGCCTAGCTCTAATAACGTCAATGGAAAATTCCTATGGTGGCTTCTAAGTATTCAGAATATTTACAGGAACAGAGTTACACTAGTTTATGTTAGCTGAAAAACTAGACCTTAAAATTCAATCCTGCTTTTATTGGATACAGGATTAAGCCACATTTTAGTGTAATTATAGCTCATTTGAGAATATTTCTTGCTACCACTCTAGACCAAAAGACACGAAAGTACTAAAGTTTTAAATACGTTTTTAAGAACACTTTGAATGAAGCTATCAAAGAATTTTTCCCTTGCAGCAGTTACTTTTGAAAGGCCTCTTTTGTCATTGAGTAGCCTTCATCCCAAAGGCATAATGTATAGTTCATGTACGTTGCACAACTTGCTCAATTAACATTAATTTCATTCAGCCTCTATAATCAGAGGATTCTATCCACAAGTTCCTCTGCTTGTGTAAGTCAACACATCATCATTGACTTGAATAGAACTACGCTGATTTACATTAGCTGAACATCTAGTCCATTATTTTAAGATGTTAGAGGTTCCCCATGAGTGGGGAGGAAATAATGCTGTTTCTTTTCTTCTTCTTTTTCTTCTGAAGAAATGCTCAACCGAGAAGGTAGAAATTAGGAAAAGTAATAATTATACCTGAAATGTTAATAAGTGGATATCTTTTCCAAACACATACAAGTTTTTAAATTTTAAAAGACATACACACACAAAAGATTTAGGGAAAAGGGAAAATTGTCTTTTATGTTGTTAGTGCCTAGCTCACTTAGCAGCTCCACCACGTGACAACAAATAACTAAAGAAAACCATTATTATGCAAACCATTTTGGCACAAAAGGGCATTACATATCTCATACAAAAGGGGATTTCTTTAAAAACACAGCACATTCAGTGTTTGGAGTTTGCAGTAGAAATTCATTGCCTTGCTTGCCAATATTATCATGCAGCTGGGTATTATGCTATTCCGTTTCTCTGAGGAAAGCACACAGAGAAATTCAAATGGTCTCAGATTAAACAGTTGTATTCAATTTAGCTATGTTGTCATATAACTTTTAATGACTTTTGGCATCTCTTCTCTCAGTACAAAGGTCACTATAAATATTTCTCACAGAGACTTTGCTTGCAAAAAAAGAAAACGTCAAAATTATATTTATTTTGATGAAAACTAGTGTAAGACAATATTAGACATTTTTTTTCAGTGCTGGAAACCAAGCCACTTTAGTGGGATTGACTGTATTGTACTTGTCTCATTTGACAAAGAAATAAACCTAAACATTAAACAGAAGTACCCTGTGCACTGTCCACCTTTAGCTAGAGAAGAGATTTTGTAATGGTATCTCTTACTTTAGTGCTGTCAACAAAACAAGAGACAGCCATATTTCAGTTTTCAGTTCAAGGTTACATTTTTCCTTGCCAGAAACCCCCACCCTATTTTAATAAAACAAAAATTAATCAACCAACCAGATTTTAGGTGAGTAAAAAAGTCAAATGTAGTTTCTCTTAGACAAATTAAACTCTTTAGAATCCAATCTTTCAAGCACTGATTTGGATGGGGAAAGTACATAAGTGTTTGCAGGATTAGGCCTGTAACTCCCCATATTCCTAACATTTGCTTATTTTGATGTTTTTCCTTACTTTTCATCAATATTTCATTTATTGTTCCAATTCTCTCCATATGGAATGGGATTTAAAACAGAGAAAAATCAGGACAGCTTAATAGGAAACTGCTTTTAAAAGTGTTCATTTAAAATAAAAACTTCCCTCTTTCTCTCTTTTATGATTTTAATTTTTCTTTTCTTTTCTCTCACTCATATTTTTGCCTTTAATTCCATTTTCAAGAAGCCATTCCTGGGAGGGTTTTTTCCTCCGTTTGTCCCTGATTTGCCCCAACATTGGTTCTTCTTTTGTGGCAGATGGTTGAAAGGCGTGTGCTATGTGCTGATTTTATCTGCTGGGAAACAAAGGAATGGCACAAAATGAACATTTCTGGAAAAAAACCCAGGCTTATTAAATGGTTTCTTGGCATGTGTTAGTACAGAAGCCAGACTTTCAGACACTGAAGCACACTGTGGCATTCAAACACTAATGCAAACTAGCCCTTGGTGTACAATAAAATTAGAAACAGAAAATGGAGAGCTTTGGAAAGCTGCACAGCAATGAGCATGTAGCTTGAACATAACTCCAAACTCTTCACATAAATCTGAAGTACAAAAGACATCACATAATATTGGTCCAAGCTCACTTGTTTATTAATAAATACTCTTTGTGTTCTATGGAAGGTCATGTACTTGTTTACTATGTAATGTTTTCCTGTTTTGATTTGTTAATTATGGCATCTCATGTACCAGTGTTAATGGGTAAGCCAATTAGAACAAAAAATAATGAAGAAAAACTTGGTTCAATCCAAGACCCTTAATGAATAATACACATTAGTGTATAGACAGGAACAAATTGTGAGTGTTAAAACTGAATTTTGGTTTCAAAATTTGTAAAAACTGGCACTCTATTTGAGCTGATTATGCACAAAGAAACCATGGAAAAATGTCTCTAAACAAGATATAAAAATAACACATTTGCAAAAATATAAATGTCAAATACAGATTTCACTCAGATGTGAATGCTTTCTGTCCATCAGTGTGCCCCAAATACTTTTATTCTCATGGGTGCACTGTCATATGATTCTGAAGTTCCCACTTCTGGAAAGTGAGACTGAAGGGAATGATTCTCTGAGATCAGTAAATCAGCTTTGTAGAATGTATCAAAATTCTCTAAAGAAATATATACAGGAATGGGACATCTAGGAGAATGTTAATAATGGTAATGTTTACAGTGCTGTCGTGATCTGAAGAAGAGCTCTGTGTAGCATGAAAGCTTGTCTCTTTCACCAGTAGAAGTTGGTCCCGTAAAAGATATCACCTTACCCACCTTGTCTCTCTAATAATGGTAATGCACAGATATAACACTTTCTATCTCAGTGCTGAGATACTGTTGTGCAATTATGCATAGTCCTTAGGTAAAGGATAAATTCTGCGGCAAATTCTGTGGCCATGGAATAGTCTTTTAAATTCGATTTCTTCTTCTTTGTTAAATTTTGAATTAGATTTCTTCACTTTTTTCATACATTATGCTATAGTTGAGGAAAGTAAATATCAGGAAACAAATGTTTTTTGCATATAGAGAAGTGGTATTTGTAGGAGCTCAGAGAAAATTCTTCAAGGATATAAGCTCTAACCTTCTATTTTGCAAATTAATGAGCTATGTCCAAGGTATTAAAAATCAAATGAGCACTCGCAAGATTAAAATGTTGTTAGAGGCACAGCCTATGCTCTGTCTGCATTCTGGGTATCCAAAATCTCCAGTCCCTTCTGTTTAGTTATTCCTACATTATCATTTCCCAAAGAACCCCATATTCATTTATCTGGAAGACAACCACATTTCTGCTGAAGTATTGCTAATTTTTCCACCCTTATTTTTTGTTTAATTCTTGAAATGCTCATATAAATACAAACAACTGTAAGCAACAATACAAAATGAAGGAAATACTTTAAACAAGACAAAACAACTGTTATCTGTCATTAATTAGTAATTACGAGCCTAAGTGGGTGGGCTTAATTGATGGTGAGTAATTTATTTCAAAATACTTCCAGGTTTGTTGTTTTAATCCATGGGTGAGCTTTTCCATCATCAACATTTCCAAAGCTTTGTTAAACCAAGATGTGGTCACTGGAAGGCCCTTTTTTCTTAGAATGATCAGCAACAGAAAATCTAGTAGTAGTTAATAAGTGAGATTTTATTTTTTTAGACCAAATTCTACTCTAATTTATGCTGGTTTAAAACTAGAGTAGCAGGAGGACTTCGGTTACATCACTCTGGATTTACACTGGTGTAACAGGGAGCAGAATTTAGCTCTGTGTTTCCAAACATTCCTCATTTCTTGTGACAGGAAATGCATCAGACACTTGAGAATTCCGGAAAGTTTGCAAAACCATACTTCGACACGCTTTCCTGGGAACCTGGCCTGCTACATTTTCCATCTTAAAGGCCCCTCCACATAAAATTTTCAAACCTCCCAGGCTATGGTATTGTACTCTTTTGGCATTATCTTAGGGTTCACTTAACTCTTCATCATTGCAATTCCTCTTGCAATTTTTCCAAGGGCCAATTCTTACAGAAGTATATTTGTACTAAATATTTCACAACCTAAAGCTCACTCTGAGACCGGTGAGCACAGGTAAACTGTATGGTGTCTTCCTCAGTTAACCCACCAGAACTTCTCCAAAACCTTTTCAGGTCTTTAAAACAGAATTATTTAAAAATCCCAAAATGTATATAGATCACAAGCTCCTTTAAATATTTTAGAGGCGATCACTTTTCTGTTCAAAAACTCTTCGTTTTTGCAATCTAAGTCTCTCAAATGAGAAAGCAATAATGATTGATTTATATTGGCCAAAAAAGCTTCTCTCATTTTTCAATCCAACTTCCTCTGAGATCCCATTGAGCTCTGAAGCTCAATTCTTTCCAAGAAAGTTTTCTTTAGGATTAACAGCCTATAGCATCACATCATTGTATCAGTGCCATTAACATTGCTATAACTAATGCTGTACCAGCATTTCCATAAACTCTTATTTTCAGAGCTTCATTACTTGGATACAAAAATCTATTTTATTCTGAAACTTGGCAAACAAGAAAACAGTCTGGTAGTGATTTTACTTTATTTTTGAATTTAGGGAAAAAATCTCCATGTGTATATTTAGGCTGGGATTTTGAAAGGGGCCCTGGCTGTCAATGGGACTTGGGCATCTAACTTCCTAAGGGCCTTTTGAAAAATCCCAGACTTACTTTGTAAGAACACACAAAATGTCTGGTTTCAAATGCTTTAAGCACATCACAATTCATAACTCCCCTCTGTTTTTATGAACTAGAGTGAAAAGGATGATGTAATGCCCATTTCCAAAGATCCCAAATTGGTTCTCCTCATTGCAGCACTAGGAAATATTTTGTTCAGATTCAATGACAAAAATCTTGGAATGATGTGGTCTCCCACCACCAATATGTTTGATGAACCAGTACACAATATCATAGGGAGCTGAAATGTATGTTAGAATCCTGATAAAAATTAAATAAAGGGCATATTAGCCCTTCAGCAGTTGGAGGTGGGGCTGAGAGGCCATGGAAATGTGAAAGGGCAGCCTTTGTGGCATACTTCTCCCTCCCCTGCCCAACTTCCCCAGGATCCATGGGAGGGGGTCTATGGTGATGTGGAGCTATACCTGAGGAGCAGTACGTCAAAGGTGGGTGTGGGCAGAGCTTGAGGAGCAGGTACATTATCCTCTCATGCACCCCAAAGTAATTCAAACTACCTGAAGCAACAATTACTTAAGATCTTTCTACCTCTGCACTGTGGACGCCCCTTTAGAGGGGTTCCGGAGGCACCATCTGGTAGGGAACTATGCCAGGGAAACTCCATGGAGCTTCCAATTCCCTTCATAGGTAATTCCTGCAGCAGGATGATTTGGTTCTGAGTCATTGCCACCAGGGACTGAGAAAATAAACATGACACCACACACCAGTATATTTGGTTCAAGGCAACAGGCTGCAACTTTAATAGCATCAAAGAAAATTGTACTAACCCAAGATGATGATCCAGCTGAATAAACTAGTTTCTGTGGTTACTTGTTCATTCCACAGCAACAGCTTTGCAGCGCAAAAGCAAAACCCTTTGCCCAGTTTCCCAAGTGATTTGGCCCCAAAGCTAAAAATGACGATCCAGTCTTTCCCCCCAGGGAAAAAAGAGGGTGCATACACGGGGTTGTTTTTAGTCTGTGTCCAACATCAGATCCAACATTTCTGTTTTTATTTAATGTATACCAGACCTTTTCTTTAGGAAAAGGGCCCAAATCATCCTACACACATAACAAGGGACTCTTGCCATAGAAATTACAGTGGATTATCATAATCACTCCTACAATTCACCTCAGGCCTTTAAATCATTATATCCAAACCCTCATGTCAAGAAAAAAGGTATTATCCCCAGCAAAAGACAGACAACAGCATCTCAGAAGAGAACTGAGCCACCATACGCTATTTGCTTGTGTGATCACAGGCCTGTCAAGTTCACGTATGAACCGTTGATCCTATTTTCCTCAGAAATGCTCCACCCAGTCTGGCTTGGAAAGCATCTGACTAGATGTTTTGTGAGAGCAATTCAATATAACCCTGAACAAATGTGATGCAGACTCTCGCCTCCACAGCTCTCTGCCTCAAACACCATGCATTTTATAAATAACTTGTAACTCAAGGACTGTGCAAGAAAGTCTCACACTAGACTAAAATCACCACTTTTCAAGTCTTACTATGAACTTGAAACTCAGCCAAGGTTCAACAGGCCTGACTCAGAATCCCTTTCTGTACCCCACCACTTACTCTTGAAGTCTTCTGGAGGCTTCAACATCATTTCTTTTCATGTTAATGGATTAAACTCTGCCAGAGTCTTTCTTAGATCTCTAGGGAGCTCCATCTAGCTGCCTCTGGGAATTGATTGGTAGCAACTGTCCCATCAGTCTGTGGTGAATGTGGCTGAAGGCTACTTAACACCACTGAGGAGAAGTAGTACAAGTAGTGGCCTGTTCCTACCACTGCCAGCTGCAGACCAAATCTGGGGCCTGAGAGATTTCCCAGACTCCTTTACTTAACTGCTAGAGAGAAACCCACAAGGTTTTGATAGCTACAGTTCAGGATTCCTTTATTTAAAGTGATATTTCTAAGGGTACGTCCATACTTACGGCCGGGTCGACAGGTAGCGTTCGACTTCTCGGAGTTTGAACTATCGCGTCTAATCTAGATGCGATAGTTCGAACTCCGAATGCGCTCCCGTCGACTCCGGAACTCCACCACCGCGAACGGTGGTGGCGGAGTCGACGGGGGAGCTGCGGACTTCGATCCCGCGGCGTCTGGACAGGTAAGAAGTTCGAACTAAGGTAGTTCGACTTCAGCTACGCTATTCGTGTAGCTGAAGTTGCGTATCTTAGTTCGACCCCCCACCCTAGTGTAGACCAGGCCTAAGTAGTTAATACATAAAGCAGACTGATGTTGCTTATTATTTTAAGAAAAAGCAACAGCAAATCTCATTTTGAAGTGATACAGGGTCTTCTTTGGTTATTATTATTAGTGACTATAAATTGTTAGCTCAGATTCTATGGTGAATATTATTAAATTAATATTCATCTTATATTATTTAAATTCTAAGCTGGACCCTGCTCTCATTGAAACAAATGGCTAAATACCCCATAGAGTTCAATGCAAGCTGCATTCACTCTAATGTGGTTGCTGTGGAAGACCCAACTAATTCATCAGCTCATTAGTACATGTTTTATATATAATCATTTAGTTTTGCTATTAAACCTGTGTAACTCATGTAAACACAGTGTGGGTCTTTGTCCCACACGAGTGGACACATTTTAAAAATAAAGCTATCAGAGGATGCTGGAAAGAACAGGTAAGCAAATGAGCAGAAAAAATATACAGACTTTTCATGTCTGGTATCCACATTTTATGATGACACAAAAACAAAGATATAAAAATTTTATTAAAGCTAATGTTTAAAATTAAATATACACAAGTTAAGAGGGAAGGTACTGTACATCTGGGGTCAGGCTTGAGTTATGAGGGATTACAGGTATTGGTTACAAGGATAACGAGATACATACATATCACATAACCAGCATAGACCCAGATTGGGGTGCAGGAGTTTTTAAAGTGTCAGTGGATAAGCGGGCTCAGGTACGCCACCCATGGAATGTATTAAGAGTCCAAGTCTGTATCAGTGTAGCGAATACGTACACGGGTGGGGTGCATCCCTTGGTTTGTCAGGGAAGGAAGTGGGTTATTTCCCTGGTTGGTGGTTTTGATTACTCAACCTGGTATTGATGGTGTCCTATGATGTGTTCTGTATAGATGTCTCTAGACCACCTGATGGTGTCAGACACCATGAGCTGTCTCATGAGTTGGGCGTATCGTCAACCGATTCCGCACACTCTCAGTACCTGCTTGTTGTGGGGATCCCACGAGCCCAGGGCTCCCACGGTTAGAGCGTGTATCTGGACCTCGTAGCCCTGGGCTCTCAGAGTGTCGGAAAGTGGGGTGTACTTCCCTTCCGTGCTCAGGCCTTGTGGAAGGCCGGTGATCTGTTTCAATCCACTTCACTTTGGAAGTACATATATGTTAATAAGGATTGTTTTGATGTATGGGATAGATATAACTCTGGTGCATAAGTAGAAATGGGCCAAAAAGAGCCACTGAACTGAAGTTCACCTCCAAATTGCTCCCTGTCCCTCTCCCCTCAAAGAAAACCCACCTTGAGATGAGCTGTCTTTCCATTGATAAGTGGTAAACCATTGTGAGGCCTCTAAGATATTAATTAAAAGTCTTGTGTACTTCCATAACCTTGTGGTACAGAGGACAGACATGGTTTTACTACATCTAGTCCTTAATGATTAAGAATAGACTACTTTTTGAAAGTGCCCTAGTATAAGTTCAGGATAACAAACTATCCCTCTATATGGTTATTCCTAACCACCACTGAATTTGTCAATGGGGTCAGAATTGACAGAACCAACTATATAAGCAATCAGCAGTATTATGTTTATGAATTAAAAAAACCAAACAAATAATAATTTGAATGTACATAAATTCTTGCATAATAATAATTCATGACACACAAGTTAGACATCATCTCCTAGACAATCTCTCTTTAGTGACTTTTGGAAATACTTACACTATAGCCAATGGCATCATAAAGTAGCCATTTTTGCGGGTTACAGAGCTAATAAGAATCTGACAAGTCAGAAGATTCAGTACAACATTATTGTAAAGTCCTAGATTTGTGAACGAACAAAACCCAAAAACTCTTTAAAAAAAATTACATATAAAAGGTGTTCAGTTTAAGTCTTGCAGTGGTATCCTGTACACGTGGGCCCTTTAGTGCACAAATCCTTTGCACATTATATAACATCTTAGTGATTTGGTGGTCTCACTCTCCTCCTTATTCTGGGGCAGGAGAAAGGCTGTCCATTACAACTAGGAATGGGCACCAGAAAGTCAATGTGCTGGATACTATAGATTAATGGTTCTCAATCCATAGCCCGCGAACTGCTTGCAGTCCAATCAGCACACAATTGCGGTGCATGTGACATCATCAGGGCCATACAGGTAGTATATATACAGGGGTGAAACTGAGCAGGTACAGGCCGGTACTCCGTACCGGTAAGAACACGCACTGACCCATACCCAGCCCTGCCCCTTTGCCTCACCTGTCGGGGGCTCTGCCGGTAGGGTCCGTACCGGCAGGGCCACCAAAAGGGAAGGCAAAAGGACATTAAAGGGCAAAGGAAGCAGCTGCCCTGGGGCCAGCAATTTCAAAGGGCCTGGGGCTCCAGATGCAGCAGCAGCAGCGGCATCTGGAGCTCTGGGCCCTTTAAATCAACAAGGGAGCCCTGGCGGCATGGGCCAAGGGCTGGCTGGGGATTGCTGACCTCCCAGCCCCACCCCTGCCACCCGAGGCCCTGCCCCTTCCAGGGGCCAGAGCCACTTCCCTCCCAGTACTGGTAAGTGTTCTCAGTTACTTTCACCCCTGTATATATATATATATCATGTGAATGTGGCCCACATAACACACAGAGAGCTGAGAAACACTGTTTATAGATGTTAGATCACTGAGTAAGTCACCTCCTAGACATATAGATTTAACCACAATTCTTTCACTTTTTTTCAGACAGCATTAGCTTATAGTAGCTTTGGTTTCAGTACATTACACATTCACTTTATTCCCTATTATATCCTTAGTTTTCCACATATAGCAACTGACTGCTGCATGCACACTCCCAGGCAAGGCTTTTTCCTACTAAAAGTCAGTTTGGCTTCTTACATTGAGAAGAATGGGTGGAATTTCTAATTCCTAGGTATTTTAATTGGACCCTATCCTGCTAACCTACAGTATCATACAAGTGCGTAACAGAATGAGGCAAGAATGAGGAAAAACTTTCTGCCACAAGCTAGATCCGGTCTCTGAAACTAAAATTTTCAAAAGATACATTTACTCAAGTGTGCTTGTTATATTTGAACATAGGTTCACATACAATGTGATAGATATGCAAAAAAAAATTATGCATCACAAAATACTATAGTTGTGATATATTGTTCTAGAGAAAGAATCTAAGGTGTCATCCTATAAACACTTTTTGCACTCTAAGCACATCGGAACTGGGAAATATTTGCAGGATTGGGGCCCAAGTATGTGTGTGATGAGCTAGAACAGAAAGTTGTACAGTAAGGGGGAAGTAAGAGATTCCATTTACAGGAATTTATGCAAGAGGTAAAGTGAATCTCTCAGGTTTTCCATTTTAAAATATCGAGACAAATATTTGTTTTCATGTTTCCTATTTTGCTTAATTTGATGAAGATGTAACAGAAGGAGCCATTTTGGCATGACATAGGCAATGTCAGTTGCTTCAGGAGTCTAGTAGGCAGGCCCTGAAGATGAACTGCTGAATTTGCTTCAGCTTGTACAACACAAAATAAAAACTGAAAAGTGAGGCTCTCTCTGACTCACTGTGTGTTCTCTTTGAAGAAAGAATTGTGATTGTTGGCAGAGGAAGGAAGGAGCTCGG
This sequence comes from Mauremys reevesii, assembly GCF_016161935.1. NCBI lineage: Eukaryota > Metazoa > Chordata > Testudines > Geoemydidae > Mauremys > Mauremys reevesii. Next base: position 66,329,370 of record NC_052630.1, on the reverse strand, counting down.
ACAAAACAAGGGAAGGAAGAAGTTGTTTTTTCTCTCCACCAGCCAGCTCCTTGGTTCCTGCTGCCAAGAATATAACTTTCATTTACAAGACAAACATAAATCTAATTATATATTATTTTAAATTTAATTTGAATTAGAGAAAATGCCAAGTCTTCGGAGTCAAGCTCTGTGACTGTTGCTTTTTGGGAGCAGAGAAGGGAAATATATACACATAAGACAAAGGATAACATTTTGATGTCAACAGCAAGTGTTCCCACTTCCATGTAAAAAAATAAAAATAAATATTTATAATTAACATACTTTAACTCTATGCAGAATTGTTTTTCTCTGCAGTGTTACTTTTGAGTAAAGACTAAAACCCTTACAGTAAAAGGCACTTATTTCACTCCATCTAAAAAAATCTAGATACATTTTGAACATGTGCATACCCAATAGGAGGCAAAGAACTCTGTTAATGATCCGAAAAGAGCTTCAAATTGTTCCCGTTCAGCTCAATGGAATGTTGACTCTGAAACCTAACAATAATTATTCTAATGTCATTAGCTATTTCCTGCTGATCTTCTCAGCAAAAATATCTACCTCCCCAACTCCTGAGAGCAGAGCTTGCATATAGTATGACCACTTTCTGAACCCCAATTGCTAATAGGTAAATTCATCTCCTTCCTATTTCTAACATAAAGCAAAAAGGAGACAAAGTTGGCCAAATATGAATTTCACTCATTTTATTATGTTTTTATTCAAGAAGTGAACTCTCTGTCTAATATGGAAGAAATGGCTAAAGATAATCTGAGATTTACACTTTTCTGCATTTATACTTTTGGTATCAGTTTGGATAACAGCAGAGACAAAAATGTTACAGATAAGTGTGGTCTCCAAGACTATTCCATTTCATGAGTAGCTGTGGCCTATTCTTACTAGAACTTCAGAAAGAAGCCACATTCACGAAATAAGACTTTCATACATTAAAGCTACTATGTTCAGAAAGTGTGTGGGGAGCAAGCTCTTTCTTGAGATACTATTAAAAAACTTGTAACTATTTAATTTAGATAGAAACAAAAGTCCTGAACACAGGAAATTATTTTGATCTGTTCCCATGATATAGCTTCTCGTTGTTTAAGAAAAATAGAACCTTCCATTCAGTATATTTAAGTATGTCTTTCCATGTCTTGATTAAGGTACTGGTTACAAAGCAAATCTTCACTCTGCCATTCTGGCAAATGGATGGAGAAATGGGTCCATGCCATACTGCTGTGAAATATTAGTAGAAAGAATACAACCTTCCACTTACCTAGAGACCACATACCCAAATCCCCCCCACTTTACTGAATTTTAAAAAATAAAGCAACATTTAAAGAAAATACAGGCTGAGCCCCCAGTCTGTGTCCTTGACATATTGATTTTTATTATAATATTTAGTTATAGTATCTCTAAGATAGTTACATATTCATCCAGATTTGGAATAAGCATATAAGATGGAAAATTTTTCACACAAGATAAATATAGAAACAAAGAAAAGCATGTCCCATTCTCACCAAAGTGCGAATCAAATCAATGATCATTCAATTGCTGCATGGCCTCTGAAGTCTTCATCACTTTGGATCCAGTCTTGCCAAATGCTCTCCATTCCCATCAATTTGAATGGGAGTTGAGGGTGTTAAGCACCTTGCTGGATCGGGCACTTAATTAGAAGTGAGACAGATCTGGCATTCTCCTGCAATATCTTTGGGCGATTTTACTGTATTAAAGCAGCAAAGAATCCTGTGGCCCACGATGATACATAAACAACTGTATTAAGTTTATGTATCATTGTGGGCCAGGGACAATATGTAATTCCACGGGGGAGGGTGAGCACAGCTTCTCCAGAAGTGAAGAACATTGTGGAGTGAATAAGCAAATTCACTCAGGTTGCAACACCTCTAGAGAAGTGCTGCCACCTGAAGAGGCTCATGTACATTAGTTCAAAATGGATTCTCCAGAGACCAAACAGACAGAGAAAGGACTTTGGATAAATAGCCCGAGTTTCAGGGACTTCTTTCTGAAGCAGCAGATGGACAGAATCTTCTATCCAAGTTGGGACCCCAATCTTTCTTGGGAAGGGTTGGAAGGACTTTGGCCTACGGAGGCCCCATAGCACTATTGAGTGACCTCTGGTAAGCTTGTAGCATGCATATGGGAACTTGTGTATGTTTTCTATGTTTTCTCTGTAATGTACTTTCCCCTTAAGAATAAATGTGCTCTTTTATAAAGAGCTGTGTGGTAGTTTACAACTGCTGGCAATTACATCGTTCATTAGTAAGGATACAATTTAGTCACAGAGGTCATGGATTTCATGACTTTAACAAACCTCTGTGACTTCCTTTGGCTTCAGCCCCCAGCACAGCAATCAGTCCCTCTCCCCCCCAATTATTTTTAGTAAAAGTCATGGACAGGTCGCTGGCTTCTGTGAATTTTTGTTTATTGCCCACGACCTGTCCATGACTTGTACTAAAAATAACCATGACAAAACCTTAACCTTGTTCATTAATTTTTGGAGAGAAAGCAAAGCACAGATGCTGGTCTGTTTAGGCAATCTGGCTTGCTGAGAATATGACAAATACGATTATTGCCATAAATGAGATGTTTAATAAAATCCATTTTCTGATACCAATATTAAATAAACATTTTGACACTTTATGTGTAGTTGCAGGCTACACATCTTACTGAGCAGCCACACTATCCTCAGAACTGTAAAAAGCAAACAATCCAGATATATGACTATTCTGATACATTTCTGAACTCTTTTTTCAATAACTATAAACCTTAAGTAATAAATGAGTATCATATTATTTTCTGTAGGGGGCAGTCTGAACAAAGCTTTTTTTTTTTACTGAAACAAACATCAGGAAAAAGTAGTTGGCCAAACCAATGTGTACAACGCTAATCATCGATGTCCAGAATGTTTTCATTGTTGGTTAACTAGAATTATTCTATAATTCATCCAATAGAAGATCCATAGTGAGTCATTTAGAAATGAATATTTATGTTCCCTCTGACCTCAGATATTCAAAGCCCTGTACAGGGTCACATAAGGAAACTATGGAAAACTTCCATGCAATTTATTTGCAGATAATTTCAATCCTTAGTTCAACAAGCTTGGTATGTGATACATGCCATCTGGTTACTGGTGAGATTCATAATCTAATTAAGTACTCAGGCAATAGATTTTATAGTAATTTAATTATGATTTATGATAGCTGAAATTATAGAAAAAAGGCTGGGAGAGGGAGACGAATTACAGTAGATGGAATGTTGTCGCTGCTGTTTAGTCTATTTTTAAATCTGGCTCTGATTCAGTTACCACTGCATATTTTGTTTTTCCCAAAACTGTATTCTGAACATGCTCTACAGTACCAAACTACTGTATTATTGGTATGAGTATTTCAATGAAATCACATGCGAAACCAGTAGCCTCAATCTGTTATGAATTTTCTAAGTATTTTTTTCTAGGACCACTGTGTCATCTAGAAATATATTTAAAAGCCTCCAAAACACTCTGTTGTGTAGAGAGGAAATGTCTGAAGAGCATATGGGCTTATTAATGTATTTATAGATAGCTCCAGCTACATACATGACAGTTTATGACGTCAGTCACAGGCAGAACTTTACTGGCAGCCAAAGATTCCTCAAAATTGTAATAAGGGAAGTTCAGCTCATTCTGAATAAATTGTTGTGCATTGGGGAACTATCATGCTATGTAGGAATGTAGAATAGAAAGCAGAACTTGAAACTCCAGCATCGTAGAACATAGCCAAGTCTGGGATCTACCTATCAGCAAACAAAAGACACTACAACAGATCAGAATTCTCAAGCTTTTCACTATATTCCAAAAGTCAAAGTCAGATAGGAATGTTCCCTCATATTGCAGTATGAATCTTGAAAAACATGACTTTGCCTAAAGTGAGAATAATAGAAGCATCAGCAGACCAAACATGTATGGAGCAACAAAACAAGATGGGCAGTCCTGAAAATTCAGACAAGGGTAGATGGATATAGAAGGGGCTGGAAAACACTGGCTGACCATATGTTAGCTTGGAGCACAAATATAAAAAAACCTTTATTTATTAGGTTCTCTTATGATATTTCCTTTGCTCAGTTAACCTGAGACCAGGACAACATACAGGGCTATTCCTGTTACTACTCTTGGAGTTGACATCGCCATGTATGTTCCAGTGGAAAGAAAAAAAAATCGACATTTTAAATTCTGACATTCCTGTATTGAGCTAAAAAGATGTTATTGGCCAATGGAGCTATGACAATTTACACCCACAGAAAATTTAGTCCATTATTCCAATCAACAAGTCAACGAAGACTCTTATAGTATTGGGAAGGTAAAGAAAATTCAGGCTTCATATAAACCTCTGCTGGAACAACTCAAATAGAGAAACATTAGGGATTCAGTGAATGTGTGTTTGATATTTTAATGATGACATTTGACATTACAGTAGGTTACGTGTGGCATGAATTTGTCACATTGCAAGAATCCTTCAAGGGAAAGATGAATACGGAAATGAAGGCCCAAATCCTATTTCTGCTGAAGATAACAGCAAAATTCCCATTGGTTTTAGTGTCAGCAGGATCAGGCCCAGATCAGTAAATCAAATTTGGGGAAAGGATCTTTAGTCATATAGAAAACAGCAAATAGCAGAAAGATGCCTTTGGATTTTTATTTTTTCATAAGATCTGAGAATATCCATTATACAACACTCTGCAGAAATAAATATTTTGTGTCCCTGTGAAGGGGTCACTCCCCACAGATACTGCCTAGTAATCAGGCAAGGGCATAGCAGGCTCTCTTCTTTTCTGACAGCCCTGTTCACAGCCACTCCAACCGTGTAGTGATCTGCCCCTTCCATATCCCAGTCCTCTGGCCAGGCCACAAGATGTCCACCCCTTTCAGCATATATAAAGAGAGTCCAATGAAGGATAGTCCCACTGTCAGGCAAGGGGTTGCAGGCCTCAACGGCCAATGTCCCAGGATCATGACCCTCTAAGTTATAGAGTCTTCCTAGTCTAGATTCTCCTGTATCTGGGGTAGTTTTTCACCTTCAGCCCTATCCAGGGATTGGTAGGGGAACATGGGCACCCTCTCAAAATGGAACAGGTGCAGAGAAGACCTACTAGGATGATCAGGAGAGTGGAAAGCCTATTTTATGAGAGGAGACTAGAAGACACTTGGCTTGTTTAGTTTAGCAAAAGGTATGCTGAGAGGGGATATGGTTACTTTCTATAAATACATCAGGGTGGTTAGATACCAGAGCGGGGAAGAGCTACTTAAGCTAAAGGACAATGTTGGCAAAAAACAAAACAACAACAACAACAACAAATGAAAATAAACTGTCCATGGACAAATTCAGAAGTTTTCTAACCACCAGGGTGATGAGGTTTTGGAACAGCCTCCCACATAAGAGCTGTGGGGGCAAATAACTTAGTTTTGAGAGAGAGCTGGACAAATTTATAAGTGTGATTGTATGATGGGGTTGCTTGTGATGGCAGGGACCAGAGCTCAGCAGTCCTGAGGCTCACTTCTGGTTTTTGTTTTGTGTTCCTCAAGCTTCAGTGTTTCAGTCACCTACCTGCAAAGGTCAGGAAGGGATTTTCCCCCCCCTATATCCCCAAAGTAAACTTGGTTCTTTTGGTTTTTTCCTCCAATCTCCTTCTTCTGAAGCCAAGCTAGAGATGGGTTGGGCCTGTGCTCTGCAGTGGCATCGAGCGTTTTTTCTCTCTTTCGGGTGCTTGGCTGACTGCTTGTTGCTCACACGCTCAGGGTCTCACTGATCACCATATGTGGGGTTAGGAAGGAATTTCCCCCAGGTCAGATTAGTAGTGACCCTGGGTTTTTCTCACCTTCCTCTGCTGCATGTGGGTACAAGTCACTTGCCAGGATTATCTGGGTATATTTCATTTAATCATTTACCTGCCATTTCAGGGACCTTGGGTACTGATCCACCTTGGTCCTGCCTATTCTCTGCCCGTATCTCATAATAGTCTAGCCTCCTGTGGGCTGTAATATTGGGGTCTTATTTCAGTTTCTGGATTTTGTGTGTGCATGCTGATGGCCTGTGATCTGCAAGAGGTCAGACTAGATGATCTGGTGCACCCTTCTCTCAAACTCTATGGGTGCATCCACACAGTGGGCAGTGGCGAGTCTCACAGCCCAGATCGATGGACTTGGGTTCACGGGGCTCAGCCAATAGCTCTAAAAAGAGCTGAGTAGGCACTGAGGCTTGGGTTGGAGCTCAGGCTCTGAAGCCTAGGGAAGGGGCGGGCTTCAGATCCTGAGCTCCAGCCTGAGCCCAATCTACACTGCTATTTTTATCACATAGCCTGACCCCTGCAAGCTGTATCTGTTAACCCAGGCTGTGAGACTCACCGCAGCTTACTATGTAGATGCACCCTATCACTCTTACCAGGTTCCAGTTGGGTCCTGTGGTGGGAAGTGAGTTTCTCACCCACAAGAGGTGCTGCACTGCTGCTCCCCGGACTGCTTCCTACCCTTTTCCTTACACAAAAGGGCAAAGCAAAGATATGTAAACAAAATAACTCAAGGATAAATCCCGGATCTTGCAAGTGTCCAAAATCCTTTCCCAGGCTGGGTAGATTCTCAGTAATCAGGACCCCAGGAGGCTAGACCTCCCATAGTGCTCCCTTGGAGGAGAGACAGTGTAGGTCTGTTTACCTCCATGGGGTGCCTGTTACTGAGCTATTCTGGTCACTTGTGAAGCTCCTCCTCCAGAACATGCATGCTTTGCAGGTGTGCTGGGGTAGGGCTGCCTGGACCCAAGGTAGATTTTTAACCCCTTCTTTTCCAGTGCAGGGTACACCCCATCACAATCCCTCATTTTGGGCTTTTGTCACATATTGTGTCCCCTATTTGAGCCTTGGCAGGTTGAAAGGTATGTTTACAGGAATACACAGAACTTTAGCACTGGAATGGGTTACCTAGGGAGGTGGTGGAATCTCCATCCTTAGAGGTTTTTAAGGTCAGTCTTGACAAAGCCCTGGCTGAGATGATTTATCTGGGGATTGGTCCTGCTTTAAGCAGGGGATTGGACTAGATGACCTCCTGAGGTCCCTTCCAACTCTGAGATTCTATGATCTATGATTCAAGAAAAGTGTGGTATATGGCTAGTTATTAACTTCAGTCATCTCATCAGCAATAACAACATGACCCACAAACCTCAGTGCCAACTGGCAGAGAGCACAAGGGTTCACAATGGTTACCGGAATCCCCTGGGTCTGGAATCTACATCCTAGTCATGCAAGAATGTTATGTGAGAGCCCAACTGAAAGCCTGTGTCACACTGGTCCTTGTAATTTTTGAAAAATGTATGTGAAGATAATGTTTAAGGAGATATGTATGCATATTGGAAATTATCTTCTTAAAGCCTTGAAGTTAAAGGCAGGTCACCCAGAGGTAACATGCCTTAAGACAGGTTCCACCAGGTTGGAGGTGAGAGATACTTATCGCCCTGGCTCACCATTGTGTATCTTACAATGGAGGTCTATTTTGGTACGGAGTCAAATGCTAATGAAGAGATTGTGGGGACTTCAGGAAAAGAAATTAACAGGAAGAGATCAATGGGATAGAGTATGGGGCGAAGAGTGCAGAACTCTGTTACAGATGAAGAACAAAGTTTGTCTAATATATCTAGGAACGTAGAGAGATGCACTGGCATCCTTCAGCTGGGGAGACGAGCTGCCAGTGGGCTTGTTCTTATGATTGACTTATCATTTTCCATAGCTTCCCTCCACTCCCAGCACCACCCAACCTTACATGTATTCATGGACACAGGACAGAGCTGAAGTCAGCCCCCATGTGGAGCCTTCTACTTCTCGCTTTGACATTTGTTGCTCCTTCACATCTGAGTTCTTAGGGACTGCCAAGCAAGTGCCACTGCTTCTCCCATTTCTAGAAACACTTTTGGAAAAGTCCTATAGATTTAGTAGGAACTAAATCAGTTGGGCTCGCCACAAATGTTTCTAAAAGCCTATCTGAATTAACAGACCATGCAAATCTTCTTACAGAAGTTTTGACCATTCCATAGAATTCTCTCTCAGGCATATGATGGTTTAAGAAACCCTATACAAACACAGACTGTTTATATTAAATGCCATAGGATTTTTCCACACAGGAAAGTCTTCAGAAGGAAAGACGAAGTGGATATTCACCCACGAAAGCTCATGCTCCACTATGTCCGTTAGTCTATAAGGTGCCACAGGACTCTTTGCTGCTTTTCCAGAAGGAAAGAAAGTGTACAGAACGTGCTGGCCCATCCCAAAACAACCCTTTGATCTGGAAAACACTTTCTTCCAATAGAAGCTCAACTAACACAGTCTCTCCTGCAAACAGTTTTCCCAGGACATACATCACAAATGCAGAACAATTCAGTGATAACATGAGGCTTTTCTTGTTTACAAGCTATTTTTATCCTAGGCTAAGTGAACTGAGAGACTAAAGCCAAGACTTTTTTTGTCCAGAATATTCTTAAGAAGTTATCAGGCAGCACAAGTGGTTATTATACTACAGATCAGGCCCATTGTGTGCATCTTCCAGGGAAAATGGCCATCAGATCTCAATAACAGCACTGAGTAGACCTATCAAGGCATGACTTACTCAACGTCTATAAACCAAGGAGAGTTGCCCATTCCATCTTGTGAGGAACGCAATTAAATCATTTGTTACTTTAACTGAGTTGCATGCCTTTGTGAGAAACAGTGCCAAATGGGAAACTAAAGACTGGAGCGTACTTGAAGGAAGCTTTAAATCAAAAATAGTGGCACAAAAATCAAGCCAAATGGTAAAATCTTTCAAGACCTGCACCTGCCTACTATCAGTAGGGAGAGAACTATTATATAGCACAGGCAGGTGAAGAAAAATCTGAAAGACGAGCGGGTAACACAATAGTCATCAGAGCCATTGAGTATATTTTCTCTTCCACTACTTGTGCTTAAATTCCCCAGTATAAATGAGAACTTGCATGAATGGTAGCAGGCGATGGCAGTGAAAGACGGATAGTAGATCTCTAAATAATAAAAGTGGGTATCACAGGCAACAAGTCCTTTATGAGCAGATGAGCTCAATTTGGAAAGGGTGTGCTAGTAAACTAGGAGACACACTGAGATGTAATGAGAAAACACACTGTTAGACATAAAGTCATCATTTGATGAAGGCAGGGTACTGGGCATAAACATATTATAGTTCCATCCACCTCTGTTTACTTCCTCCATCTTTAATTTAGGTGAGATAAATTGTCTAAATCTATAGCAATCTAGTTTTTCATGTTGTATGTTTGTGGGTCTATAACTACTGAAGCAACTGAATATTTGGGAGCAGATGTAAGTGTTTATGTTAATATTTATTGTTGGATTTTGAAACCAATAAAAAACCTTTCACTTCTTATTTGGAATTAGAATTCATGCTAACTGTACTTTCATTAACTACATACTTTTTTAAAAAAATGATTGCATGAAGTTTGTTTAAATGGGTTTACTAGCTCACTAATTGAAGTTCATTTCATTAACTGAAATTTGGTATGTGTATTTACTAAAGGAGCAATTACTAAGGTACTAATTAAATAATTGGAAGTTGACTGCACATGTAAGTTAAGGTCATTAGGGCTGCATTCCAGCATGGATTTGTGAAGTTTTCAAATGTTTAGGTGAAATGTTTTGAATGGTGATCAGAGAGAAACTGCATATATTTGCACAGATTTGTTGCAGGGCATTGTCTTATTTTTTACAATGTTTCAAGTAATTGTGCTATGAACTGCTTTTTTTGGTAAGGAAAAATGGATCTTTTCAACAAAAACTCGGATTTATTAAAATTTTTTGTCATGAGAGGGGCTGAATGGACAGATCATTTGAAAAACTGCTTCTCGTAGACAGATTTTCTAAATGGGAGGGGAAACTTCTAGGTGCTTAAAACCATAAAGGGAAGAAAAAAGAACCTACTAGCTCCACATTACCCATTCTAACTTTTGGGTTTCATTTAGAATATTTGCATCAGACATGTTTAGATGCATCCAGAGTCTTTGAAGTTTCTTTGGTTTAGTTATAGCAACAACTGAAAACGCTATATCATTTCATCTCTAGGAGGAAAACATAACAATAAATAAGAAACCAACAGGAAAAGGTCCTTGTAAAAGTTGCTTAATTAACTCTTCCTATCAGAGTAGCTGTATGCATAACATAAAAGCCTTTAACCCCTTTTCAAAAAATAACTGCATGACTTCAGAAAACTTTAAACCTGTGGAAAGTAAGTGAAGACAATATGAATGCAAAGTGCATGACTGCTATCCAGAGAACAATGTAGCATTCAGAAATAGTTCATTACTTTTTTAAAATGTTTGGTAAATTTAAATTTTAATATTTTACACTGTTAGCATGTTTAATAAAAAATAGTTTAGACCAGGTCATCAAATTTCATGCATTAATATCTGCTTCTGGGTTTGTTGCTGGAATTAAATATTACAACAGGATTAATATTATATTTCATTCTATATATTATTCAAGATGAGACTGTCTCCATTACTCATGGTCTAGTAGCAAAAAAACAATCCCTGGGTGCTATTTTCTTTTCCAGGGTTATAGCAGAAACAGGGATCTGGCCACATGGGTTAAGGAAAGGGATTCTATGTGTTTCAGTACAGACTGTAATCAGGCTTAATATGTTACGTAGGTTGATTCATCATTGGCTTCAGGGGGAGCAGGCCCCTAAAGCAGAATAATTGTACAGTTATACCAGCAGCTAAACAATAAGGATTCCAAACATCATTCTTATTTATATTAGGCAGTGCCTAGAGGACTCAATCAAGACTGGGGCTCCACTCAGCTAGGCACTGCATATCTATATGTAACCCTTCTGCCGGGCCGAAACGATAGCAGCAAGGGCCGGGTTCAATACATAGGGGTCCCTTCCCCACAACATAATGCAAAACCAGCTCGAGCCCCCACCCAGTGACCTGGGAAAATCTTACACACACCCCTGGGCGCCTCGAGGAGGCAATACTTCCCCTCTCGCAAGCACAGAGTCTTGGTGTAGCAGAAAAGGTTTAATACATGATAAACAACAAGCATTAAATTGGGAAAATACCTCAGCTAGAGTTCATAGGTCAAACTGTGAGCAAAGACCCATCCCAGCAAATTGGGCCATGTCCTTCTCTCGGGGCCCTTGAGTCCAGCAACCCCCAAATCACCCACAGTCCCAAAAGTCCCACAATCCAAAAGTCTCTGTCCTGGGTCAGTGCAGCCCCAGAGTTCAAGAGTCTCTCTGCAGAGGTCCCCCTCCCCAGCCTGGGTAGAAAGGGGCACCTTACGTGGTTTCGGGGCCAACTGCCCTGCCTCTTCGTGGGGTTCTGCTTCCACTAGTCATCCCCACAAACAGCTCAGCTTGCTCTATGGGCTGCTCCGCTCTTCCAGCTGCTCTGGTCCACCAGCCGTCCTCGCGAGCTGCTTGGCTCCACTCACCCAGTGGCTGCAAACTGCTCCACTCTGCTCTGCCAGATGCTCTGCTCCACAGTATTGCTTCAGGCTCCCCCACTCATTAGCACAGTACTCAGTGCTCTCAGCTCAGCAAGTCCAGCTCTTCAGTGATTTCAGCTCTTAGTGATTCCAGCTCATAGTAGGGGAGCCCCAGTGCCAGTGAGTTCAGCTCAGTAACCTGTATCTAGATTCTTAAGGGAATCAAAAATTAACTCTGACATTCCACAGTGGAGAGAGGCATGGGTGGAACTGGTGCTTCTGGCTCACACAAGAAGCCTGCACCACCCAGTACAGATATCTGTCCCCAGCCTCTCTCCTTTCAATGGGTTTTGGAACCCATGTGCCCCATCTAGCAAGCGCTATCCAGCTGACAATGAAACCCCCCATCACAAGACAATTTTGTAGTTCCCCATTTACCCAATCAGGGTGACAACATTTCATTCCTCCTGCCCCAATAACAACGAAATTGGGGCTCCCACAGCTGTGAAAATAACCATCCCATGCTGCTTTGCGGTATGCTAAGTGGGGTGGGAGTGCCCATGCAAATAACTGAAATGCTAATGCAAATACTTGAAACTTCCACTCTGCACTCCCCATAATCTACCACCAGATGTCAGGGTAGAGCTCATCCTGACTCTGCTTACATATATATATGGTAAGGGACTGTCCCTGCCCAGAAGAGTTTACAATCTAAATAGGCAGAGAGTTGAAGGAGAGAAATATTGCAATCCTCATTTTATAGATGGGGAACTGAGGCAAAGATAAACTAAATGGTTTTCCTAAAGCAACACAAGGCATCTGTGGTAGAGATAGGAATTGAACCTAGTTATATAGAGTCCAAGTACAGTGCCTTGACCACAAGACCATCCTCACTCCTGCAGGAATCTAGATGTCATGAATGAAGTGTTACTGTAGCAGGCAATCCACAAGGGAATGGGGTGAGAAATGGGTGTGTGCGCCCACAAATGGTAAAAAGGCCAGTGGGTCTGCACTCAGCACATATATGGACCAAACCCTACATAGGGGGCTATGTATACATCCTCTGTACAGTGCACTAACTGGCACCTTGGGTACTGCTACATATTTCTTCCTAACAGGATTTCTTCCTTCTTACCCACTGGATAGCAGAACTTTTCCATGGAAGCAAAGTGAATTAGCAGTTTCAAACTACAGGTCCAAATTTAACTTTTTGAGCCAATTTCTATTAAAACTATTAATATTTTCCTAAAATATTCCTTAAAACAAGCATTATTTTTGTGGTGTATTGAAAATTACAGGCTATCATTTTAAATCGTAAGGGGCCCCCTGGTCCTGTTTGCAGGCTATGGGACCCTGAGGGAAGTGTGCAATCTGGGTCCTGTGCAGTGGGTCTTCAAAAGAGCCAACCTGGAGCAAAATGGGTTGAACTGTGCCTCTCTGTCTCAGGGAAGAGTCTACAGTGTCTCTCTGTATTTGTTTGTTGTGTGTTCGAGTTTTGGATTCTAAGAAATATAGTAGGGTTATGTTAGCAGTCATTCAGGAAGAGTATTTTTAGTTCTTTTTAATACTTTGCGTGTCTGCCTTGAACATAAATTTCCTATTCTGTCATGGATGTTGCACTGTGTGAAATAACACCATACTCTAACAATGACTTGGAATTAAAGCTAATTAGGTCATGACACCAGAAGCCAATTAAAAATGGTATGTGTGAAAGCATCCCTCCCTTAAATGTCTTAGGCAATTAAGGGTTTGGCTGGTAAAAATAACTAGGGCTGGGCTCTGCCACCATTAGTAATGTTCAATGAGTGGGGCTATTGGTACAGTAAGGTGTTTCTTGTGTGAGCAACTGTGGTAGAATTGGGTGATGAGTACAGTAGATTTATGACCTGGCATTGATATCATTTTATGAACTCCAGATGAAAAATATCAAAGAGCATATTTGCATTATATTATGAAGTAATGAGCGTGTAGATTTTATTTCACATCTCACTACAAGGCTGGAGTCTGTCAAAGGATACACTCTGATTTTGGTTAAATATAGAATCTGTGTTATACATTTGAGCCATTTAGGCACATAAAAGCCTTCAGAGCAGAGGGGAGTCATGCCTTCCTGAGGGAGCTCAGGCAGCTCATTGCCATGGGGGAGGGAACACCTCATCAAGGAGCATATTTACTCCCACTGCCCCAGCCCTAATCCTCAGTGTGATGTAAAAGGGGCCAGAGCCATAGCTCCGCCTCCTCTTGCCCCCTCTATGCTGCATTTTTTCCATGGTTGGAGTAGGGAAGAAGGGACAGGACTTCTATTTTCTCTAGCTTTTATGTATTTTGTGCTAGTGGGCTGGAGGAGGGGGGTCAGTCAGTCCAAGAGGTAACATCGATGAGACAAGAGCTCTAGAGCCAGAGTCAGTTCCCCTACTTTGGCTGCTTTTTCAATTCCTGCTAAGTAGAAAGAAAAAAGTTATCTTTACTGCCTACTGGAGATTCTCCCAGCATGGGGGAGTCCACAGGTGGCATAGTGGCTCCTACACTACCCTATATTGGCTCTCATCATAACGGGCATGGCTAGAAAGCTGCCATATCCAGCTGACCTGCAACTGTTGCAAAAGCCCCTTGGAGGCCATTACCAGCCAGTGCAAGTTAGACCAGCCCTGACATTGCTCTAGATTGAGGCACTGGATCAGTCCTTTGTGCTCCCTCACTATGCCCTCTTCCCCCAACAGTTCCAGGCACAGAAAACCCAGTCCTGGGGGCCTGGCCCATACATTTTTATCTTAATTAAATGAAAACAACTATGGTTAATGACACATTACAATTTCACAGTTAAAATGAGAAAAACAAGTATGCATGAAATTAATAACTTTAGGCTCTTATGGCAATATTAACTCAAATACATTGCATATATGCCATATTTTCTATTCTTTCTTTTCTAGTTAAATGCATAGCTTCATCTTGTTACTATCACAAAATATATAGACTGTGCACTAGAGACAACTTTATATTCTACTAGGAGTCTTAACTTTTGTATTTGTTGGTTTCTTGGCCTTTTGGCTAAAATCAAATATATTAACCTAGTTATTTCCTAGCTTTATTTTAAAAAGAAAGAGAAAAGTATATGCTTGATAACGCTAGCATTTAAATAGTCCCAATTAGGCTATGAATTTAATGCATCACTGAGATAGAGAGGGTAGAGGCAGAATTCATACCACTTTTAAGTGACTAGCCTGGAGTGTGTGCTGATGTTGATATTATTTCTAAACTGTGCTGCTGCTCTGGAGACAGTTTTCACAGGGCTGGATCAAACAGCAGCAGTTCATCTATTTACATTGCAATAGCTGTATCTGGTCAATAGAACAGAACTTCCATTGAAGTAAAAACTCGGTATTTGCAAAATAATTCAAGAAAAAGCAAAAATTCTAGAGAGCTATTAAAAATTGTGGGGTCCATAATGTTTTTGTGATAGTGACTTTCTCCCTTTTCTGGATAGAAAGGATGGTCTTGTGTTTAAGGCACTGGTGTCAGACACTGGAGATCTGAGTTACTTTCCTGCTCTGCCACCAGCCTCCTGTCTGACCTTGTGCAAGTCACTTAATCTCTCAGCATTTCTTAAAAACAACATGCACACCCCACCACTACACTCATGAATAGCAAAATTTCTGAGCAGACTCAGTAGGCATCTCTCTGAGATTAAGGGCCATATTCTCAAAAGAGCTTAGTGCCCATAACTGGGGTCAGAGTTTCAAACTGTTGGGGGAAGAGGGCATAGTGAGGGAGCATGAAGGACTGATCCAGTGCCTCAGTCTAGAGCAATGTCAGGGCTGGTCTAACTGCACTGGCTGGTAATGGACTCCAAGGGGTTTTTGCAACAGTTGCAGGTCAGCTGAATATGGCAGCTCTCTAGCCATGCCCGTTATGATGAGAGCCAATATAGGGTAGTGTAGGAGCCACTATGCCACCTGTGGACTCCCCCATGCTGGGAGAATCTCCAGTAGGCAGTAAAGATAACTTTTTTCTTTCTATTTAGCAGGAATTGAAAAAGCAGCCAAAGTTAGTTGGTTTGACCAAGTTATGGTCAGAGTTTCAAACCAACTCAGATCCAACCCAGTTAGACCAAGGTAAATGGCAGGATTTCACAAGAGCTCAGCACATTATGCAAATACAGGAGAACAGGAATGTATAACAAACTGGGTTGCATCCTTCACTACAGTGGTCACTACCAGGCAACTCCTCAAATAAAAGGGTCAAAGTAAACGGATTCCTTTAGGTGTGCCCCAGCCACATAACAAACAGAGCTGGATTTTCTATCTGCTTTCCACTAAGCCATACCAAAAAGAGAGCTACAAATAAACACTGAAGAATTATAAGCAAGTCATGGAAAGGGGCACCAGACAGGCTGGTGGTTTCCTAAAGCAATCTGCTGATCACTCCATGTGGATAAGTCATCCCTCATACAGAGTTATTAATTCACTGCACAGTGAACTCCTTGGTTACACTTCTTTTTAGAGGTCAATTAAACTCTTCTTCAATGTTAGTTTTCCTTGCTGGAAACCAAAGAGGAAGTGCAGATTTGGGCTAGCCCATGACAGAATACACAAGGCAGGGTCCACTGCAGGGAGGATGGAAGAACATTTATTCATTTGCACTTGCCATGCAGGGCCTGTCACAGGTGTCATCCCAGCACTCTGCTGAGCACCCCCCCACCACACATGCACACTTTGGGCACAAGCCGCCCTACAGAGGTGGAAGAGGAATGGGGAGAAAGCAGAGACATAGCACTTCCCCATCTCCTCTTTGCTATCCCAGTAGAGCTATAACAGGTTATGCAGCCTCCTCCTAAAGGATGGTACATCAAGAATGTTCCCTCATGTATTGTGGGCCTCCTGCTGGGGCAATGCAGCTCTGCATGGCTCCCAACACAGCCAGTATTTAAGTGCCATAAATGCCCTGAATATTTAGTCCAAAGCCAAACCCACAGGAACAATGAAAATAAAATCCTGTAACTTCTGCTCACAGAACGCCCATTGAAAGGGCGGGTGCAGGGCCTGAGACTCCCCAGGGTTGTCACTCACCAAGGAAAGAGATTCGTCAGGTAGTTACATTGTCTGTCTCAGCGTATTTCTCCCAAATGGGCCGAGAGTCACTACTGCAGCATCAATCGGCAAAATTGAAAGAAAGCCCATTGAGAGACTGCAGAATTTAAAGGGCAGCGGAAAACACAGTTTTTCTTTGGTTGGTCATGATGAAAATCCTTGTGTTCTCTCCCAGGAAATGAATTTCATTTCTAAATAGTCAATAGCAATAAGAATGTCTTTTTTTTGGCCAACTGAAAGCTGATGTAGCGTACCCTTCTAATGTAGTGTACATTTTGGTTATTACTGAAAGTCTCAGTACACAGGCTATCCTAATTTTCCCCCTTAAAGCAGAAGCTATTAGCTGTAGTAGACATGGTATTTGTTGAAACAGAGTACAATAGCTACTAAATAAACAAGGCTACAAAATGAATGAGTCTACGAAAACAAGTTCAAATAGTGAGTGAGATACATCATGAACTGTGATTAATGACACCATAGGAAATATAAAATAGCATGTTGCCCTGGAAATGGACTGTAAGTGCACAATGTCTGAACAATATTGTGCATCTGCAGTTCTCAGTCCCGCCACCTAATATTCAAATTGCCTGCCAGTATAAACACAGCTGCTAAATGTCTTCTAATGAATCTCCACTTTCTTCCCAGCTGTTGAAGTATATTTTTACAGTGACAAATGCTATGTGTACTCTTGTTCAGCAGAAGACACCTTGATGGCCAATGTGTGTGCCTTATTAACACATGTTCAGATTCAAATATAGATCAAAGTATGAGAATAGCTACTTTGTAGTATCCAAGGACAATTTGGGTTCATGGTTTTGGCTTGAAAGAGCTTTCTCTTGATCATGCACAGCCATTTACCTACCCCTTCAGCCTAAGGCCACCTTTTTTCAGGAATGTCTGGCCATCATTACAAACTTTGCTGGATTGAGAGAGGAGGCTATGGGACCTTCATTATGTAACCACCACTTTCACATTGTGGATTGGCCTGCAGACTCTGTTTTATACAGGGCTGCCCAGAGGATTCAGGGGGCCTGGGGTCTTTGGCGGCGGGGGGTGAAGGACCCTGCTCCAGGGGCCCCAAAAAACTTTCATGGGGGCCCCTGCAGGACCCGGGGCCTGGGCAAATTGCCCCACTTGTCCCCCCCCACACCTCTGGGCAGCCCTGGTTTTATAAGCATTGTGATCAGTTTCTGGAGAGACAGATCAGCACCTGCCTGGGGTGTGGGAGACTCCAAATGACAATTTTCATTTTATGATAATACTAGCTTGTGCTTTAAGAAGTAATTTAATATCCATTTACTTTAACAGTTATTTCAAAAAAGTTAACCAAGGATAAGCCATATAAAGTGGAAAATGATAGACAAAATTTTCAAACATTATACTCTGCTTGATTTTTGCCTAAATCAGAGAGAGCCTGAGGAGTGAAAAAATATATAATAAAAGAGACTTCATAACTTTAGCAAGAGTACCAGTCTATTTATATACTTTCTGGAATGCTCAGAACACTTAGTCTTACTGACCACAAGAAACCACTGTTGTTGCGCAAAAGGTTTCACACGTGAACTGAAACTAACACTATTTTTTTCTTTTATGTTTGTTTTTAATGACCCTGTGGGAAGGGAAAACAAATTATGGTACAAGCTTGTGAGCTTTCACATAGTCAAAAAGGAGTTTGTGCCAGCAAACCTGCTTGGTGAAACCTTAGTGAATGTGGGGTGGAAAAAACCACCTCCTCCTTCAAATCACATCCATAAAACTTCCCTTTTCTGTAAAGCAGAGAGAAAACTGGCATCTGATAATGGTGAGGTAACAGTCAAGTTACACTTACTGCTCCCGCTTGGCTAAGAATGGTTCACTCCCTATTATTTCTTTTTCATCCAGTCTCCCCCAATCTTGGTCAGCTTTTTGGTGTCTTCTATCTGTCACATCTTCTCAGTGGTAAGTGTTCTGGGGCATAGGTAAAGCTACAATTTAGTCATGGGTAGTTTTAGTACAAGTCATGGACAGGTCACGGGCAGTAAACAAAAATGCACCGGCCTGTGACTTGTCCCTGACTTGTACTATGTTGTGTATTTGGTGGTCATGGTTTTTGTTGCTATGGCAACTGAGTTAGATTATTAGGGGATAGCCCAGCCTATTTCGGCTGGTTGGGTGAGCTCTGTGTCTGTAAATAAAATGGTAGTTTTGTTAGCTGTCTGCTTTCTGGCCTCAAGTGATTTCTTCCTAAACCGGCTGCCCCCAAGGATATAACAAGTGGCGACGATGGATGGGATTCCGGTGCTGCTCCAGTAACAGAAGGAAGTAGAAGTCAAGGTAAAGAACAAACAAACAAAAAACCTGCTTGTTTGCACTGACTGTGAAAGTGAAACTAAAAATCATGGCTACTCTGACCAGGCCCCTGGAGCCTTTTGATGAGAATACAGAGCAATGGCATGTGTATACTGAGCATTTTGAGCTTTTTGTTATTGCAAATGACATTACAGAAGCGAAGAAGGTGCCAATATTCTTAAGTGTTGTAGGGGCTAAAACTTACTCCCTGCTACGCAGCTTACTACACCCTGTTAAGCCTGAGACTAAATCTTACAGTGACATTGTGGAAATCCTGGGGTGCCATTTTCCCCCAAAACCACTGGTAATTGCTGAAAGATATAGGTTCCACAAAAGAGACCAAAAGGAAGATGAAAAAGTTGTACAATTTGTAGCAATTTTAAAAAAGCTAGCAGAACACTGTGAATTTAAAGAGATGTTAAATGATGCCCTGCGTGACAGGTGTGTGGCCTCTACAGTGAAGCTATACGGAAGCGCCTACTGATAGAGGCTGAGCTTACATTACAGAAGGCTGTTGATACTGCTGTCTCCATGGAACTGGCTACAAGGGAGGCGCAATACATCAGTGCATCCCCTAGGGTGCAAAAAGTGTCACAAGAACCGACCGACAAAACTGTGCAGAGTCAAGAATGTTACCGCTGTGGTAAGCCGGGTCACCAGGCATCAGAATGCTGATGTAAAGACCTGGTGTGTCGACACTGTGGCAAAAAGGGACACATTGAGTGTGCCTGTAAACAAAAGAAAAAGAGGCCTGTGGTCTGGCCGACAAAAAGAGGAACCCTGCATACCCTAGAGCAGACCCAGGATGATCAAGGTGACACCTCATCGCAAGAGGAAGTGCCACTGCATGTTTTGTCTTTGGCAGTGGGCTCACATGAATACTGGGTAACCCCGTTGTTGGATGGCAAACCTATACGCATGGAACTGGGCACCGGTGCAGCCGTCTCGCTGGTCTCCGAGACTGTGTATAAAGAAAAGCTACAGCACTTCTGCTTAAGGCAACAAAAACTGTTCTGAAGACGTATACGGGAGAAGCTGTGCCCATATTGGGCACTATTGATGTTAAGGTGGAGCTCAATGGACAGGCTGCTAAATTGCCACTGTTTGTGGTGAGAGGTAACTACCCAGCCTTAATGGGTAGGTCTTGGCTTGGGAAGATTCAATTGAACTGGGAAGAAGTGCACCGGATGACTAAAGAAGAAACCAGTCTAACCCCTATACTAAGGGAACATGCTGCTGTTTTTGGAGATTATTTGGGAAGTATGAAGGGAATCACTATGACATTGAACATTAAACCTGACAGTCCACCAAAATATCTGAAAGCCCGAACTGTGCCATATGCCATCAGGCCAAAAGTTTAAGCAGACCTGGAGCGCCTGGTCACCAATGGAGTCCTAATACCAGTTAGCCATAGCTTATGGGCCACTCCTATCGTTCCAATAGTGAAGAAAGATGGCTCTCTCCGGATTTGCTGTGATTTTAAAGTCACTGTCAACTCAGTGTTGTGTGCAGAGCAATACCCGCTTCCCCGCATCGATGACCTCTTCGCAGGCCTGGCTGGGGGACAAAAGTTCAGTAAGATTGATCTGAGTCAAGCATATTTACAGATGCACGTCAATGAAAAGTCCCAAGAGCTGTTGACTATTGTGACTCATAAGGGACTTTATCGATACTGTCGCCTACCCTTCGGAATAATGTCTGCTCCCGCCCTGTTCCAGCAGGCTATGGACCAGATTTTGTGTGGCTTGTCAGGAGTTCAGTGCTATCTGGATGATATCCTGCTCACAGGAAGAAATGAAGAGGATCACTTAAAGAATTTAGAGGTTACCCTACAAAGACTGGAAGAGTATGGCCTACGAGTTCGCAAAGACAAGTGTGAATTCTTCAAGCCCTCTGTTGAATATTTGGGACACATCATTGATTCTGCAGGTCTTCATAAGGCCCCTGCAAAAGTTAAAGCTATTGTGGAGGCTCCCCCACCTCGAAATATAAGCCAGCTGCGCTCATTTCTAGGATTACTGAACTATTATGGAAAATTCATCTCACAGTTAGCCACACTGCTAAAACCACTTCATGAGCTCCTTGGGCAGAACAAGGCCTGGAAGTGGACTGAAGCCTGTGATGTTGCATTTAACAAAGCTAAGGAGGCATTGCTAAATTCTGAAGTTCTAACGCACTTTGATCCATCCTTACCCCTGCAATTGGCCTGCGATGCCTCCCCTTATGGAGTGGGAGCAGTCGTGTCACACATTATGCCTTCGGGAGAAGAGAGACCTATTGCTTTTGCTTCACGCACTCTAAGCAAAGCAGAAACTAACTACTCCCAAATCGAACGTGAGGCATTAGGAATTGTTTTTGGAATTCGGAAGTTTCATCAGTACCTGTTTGGGCGAAAGTTTACTCTTCTCACAGACCATCGACCTCTGACGTCAATTTTTGGACCCTACACAGGCATTCCTCCATTAGCTGCTAGTCGTATGCAACGTTGGGCATTGTTACTTTCAGCACACACATATGAAATCAAATATCGGAAATCCACTCTGCACGGCAATGCAGATGGCCTCTCAAGGTTGCCTTTGCCGGTCAAACATCAAGATAGCGCCCAAAAGGAAATCTTCTACTTTGAACAGGTAG
Organism: Mauremys reevesii; assembly: GCF_016161935.1. Lineage (NCBI taxonomy): Eukaryota > Metazoa > Chordata > Testudines > Geoemydidae > Mauremys > Mauremys reevesii. The sequence goes on along the minus strand of NC_052630.1, from coordinate 66,307,822 downwards.
AGAATACACCCATCACTGCTACTCGGATAAAGAAGGCAACTCGTGTTGACCCAATATTGTCCCAAGTTATGGACCTGGTGATGCATGGAAAATCTCGACAAACCTCTCCGGTCTCACCCGACCTTGTTACCTACATGTCCAGGAGGACGGAGTTATCGGTCCAATCTGGTTGTTTGTTGTGGGGGAGACGTGTCATTATTCCACCACCATTGAGATCACAGATGTTAGAACAGCTACATTCTGGTCACTGTGGAATAGTGCGCATGAAGGAAATTGCACAAAACTATTTTTGGTGGCCTGGATTGGACAGTGCTATTGAAGAGAAGGCAAAAGCTTGTATGTCATGTCAGGGTGTGAGGAATGCACCCCAGTGCACCCCTACACCCATGGGACTGGCCTGAAAACCCATGGCAACGTATTCACATTGACTTCGCTGGCCCCCTTGAAGGAAGCATTTTCTTGGTGGCAGTAGATGCCCATTCTAAATGGCCAGAAGTCTCTATAATGCAGTCCACTACTGCAGAGAGTACTATCCAAAAACTATGAGGACTCTTTAGTCGTTTTGGTCTGCCAGAACAACTTGTGAGCGACAACGGACCACAGTTCATCTCTCAGGAGTTTCAAAATTTTATGAAGGCAAACGGGATACACCACATCATGTCAGCACCATATCATACATCCACCAACAGATTAGCTGAAAAATTTGTGCAGATAATGAAACACGCTTTGAAATCAGCAAGGGGACAACACTCCATTCAAAAGTGTCTGGATACCTTCTTACTTTCCTACAGAAACACACCTCATGCTACGACCCAGGCATCCCTGGCCTTTCTAATGATGGGATGACAGCTGTGCACTTGCTTTGATCTGCTGAAACCTTCTGAACCCCGACAAATTGTGCAACATCAGCAGCAACATCAAGTCATCAGACGGGCACCCAGATCAAAAGACCGAACCTTTAGCCCGGGACAGCCAGTTTTGGCTCGGAATTATACTTCCAGAGCTAAATGGGTCCCTGCCACAATCATCACTCAAACAGGACCTGTTTCCTACACAGTCTGGACTGCAGAGAATCTTACCTGGCGGCGACATGTAGATCAGCTGTTGCCAGGTCATGCCAGTCCTCAGGACACCTCTGCAGTTGAGGGGTCTGACTTCACCTCTTCTGGTGAGACACCGAATCACGAATCACCTGTTTCTGACTGTTCTCCTCCATTACTGCCAGCGGCTGAGATACCCCTTTGCCCAGCACGAGCTATTACCACCTCCTCACCTGTTCGTGCTGTGGACCCTGAGCCCATGGTACTTTCGGGTGCCACAACACCAGAAGTTCGCCGTAATCCACCTAGAGACAGAAGGCCTCCTCATCGGCTGGATCTTTAGGTAGGGCGAACCCACGGTTATGGGGCAAAATAATCCCCAGGGTTTAGCCGGGAATGGAGGCAGTCTACCCTCCTTCTCTAGTCTAGTGTGTGTTTTATTTAGGGGATGTTCTTATTGGGGGGGGGGGAGGAATATGTTGTGTATTTGGTTGTCATGGTTTTTGTTGCTATGGCAATTGAGTTAGATTATTAGGGGATAGCCCAGCCTGTTTCGGCCGGTTGGGTGAGCTCTGTGTCTGTAAATAAAATGGTAGTTTTGTTAGCTGTCTGCTCTCTGGCCTCAAGTGATTTCTTCCTAAACCAGCTGCCCCCAAGAATATAACATACTACAAATACGCCTGACTAAATCTTAGGTACTCCAGGGTACTGCAGGTACTCTGGAGGAGGAGGTTGGGAGGGAGTGCTCCAGTGGACCCTGCTGCTACTCTTGCAGTGTGTGTGTGCATGTGAGAGTTTCTTGCATGTCACTGCTGCTGCTGCGGGGCTGGCCTTGGGTGCCACTGATGCTGCTGGTGGGTGGGGGTGGCCTGGGGCACTGCCGCTGCTGCTCTAGGTGTGTGTTGGGGTTGGCCCGGGGTGTTGCTGCTGTTCCCAGACCGCTGCTCTGGGACAGCACCTGGGGCCACTCGAGCAGCAGCCGGTGAAGTTGGCCCTGGTGCCACCTGATCACTGCCTGGTGAGGCTGGCCCAGGGCTGGCCCAGCTAGTCAGGCGGTCTTGGGGTCAGCTGCATCGGCTGCTGGAGAAGTCATGGAGGTCCCGGAAAGTCATGGAATCCGTGAAAGACTCACAGCTTTAGGCATAGGCAGTCATTTTCTATATGTTTGTACAGCCCCTAGAACAATGGGATCCTGGCCTGGTCTGCCTCTGCATGCTAATATACATTTAAAAGTAATTATAATAAATGTGAGTGCTTTTCATAATGTAAGAAATCTAGTGCATTTCAATGAAATTACACAAAAAAATAACACCTAACTTTTCAATGGTATACATTGTATATATGTGTTGTAGGTAGATTTGATGGATGTAATAACATGACTCATGATGATGAGCAAGGTGTAATTGCCTTGATATAAACCTCTGATTTTCTTCCTAGTTTCTTTAATAATTTCAAAGGCTGTTTAATTTTAGGGTTATTAATCTGAGGCATTTTTAGGCAGCATATGTCCAGGACATGCCATTTCACCAATAATCATTAAAATCTGTGACCCAAATTCATACCTGGTCTCACTCCATGATATATAATCATTGGACTTACACCTGGAGCAAATTTGGAGTGGTTAGAACATATCCATCTACTTTTATTAACATTACAGCATGTGAATATCTTACAAGAGAGGTGGGCCTAAAACCAAATCCCTGAACTTTGAGGAATTAGCTCTGAAGATCTCTGCATGGCTCTATCTTTATGAGGATCTGAACTGAAGTCTAGATCCAAGCGTTCTCTTGCTACCAAACTTTAAAGAAATTCAGATCTGGATCTGGGCTTTGCAGCTCCAGCCCATCTCTATATCAAATCAGTTAGTGGTCCATTAGGTAAGAACTTAGAGTTCAGATCTCTGTTTTTGTTAAATAGCCTCACATTTTTAAATACATTTCAGAGTTGAAATGAACTGTTGTGCCTGCTGGGAAGTTCAGATTGATTAGGCCCCTCAATGGTTGTAAGATGCTGTCATCCATTGGGCTGTCCCTGAAGAGTATGCCTGACCAGAACAGTCAGTAGGAAATGCATAGTTTTTTAAGAATAAGATCTAATTAACGTAGAATAAAGTCCTGGGGCCAGATCCTGCTGCCAGTTAGTTAATATAACTGGCAGCAGGATCTGGCCCCAGAACTGCATTGAGCATTTAAATCCTGAAACACATCCTCCTTTTTAAGTCTCCATTCCCCAAAAGCATTAGAGCAAGGAATGGAGAATAAATAACTGCCCAAGTCAAAATACTGCATATTGAGCACTCATGAAAAAAGAATACTTGAGACCATTCAAGCATAGTCAGGAGAGCAGAATTCATGTCTTTCCCTTTTTTCCTTCAAGGCATCATATGTGAAAAAATAAAAAAGGAAGGGTCATCAAAATTTAGTGCTATCCACCTCCCTCACCTACTTATCACCCAATCTACTTAAACGAACTCTGGTAGATCCACAATCCTCAGAAACACGTAGAACTGTGATGCAAAAAATCAAGTATGACCACAAGCAGTCAAGGTAACAAATAAGACTCAGAACAGGACTTGCGTCATTGACAAGGCAGATGACATACAGCATCCTCCTGTATAGATGGCAGTCCTTTCCTATGAAAAGTCCTTTGAGTGTGCTGAGGCTTGCCAAAAGATTAGAAACTCGAGGGCACTGACCATCCCAGAAGTTTTGCATATGCAATTCCCATTGAAGTCAAGAGGAACTGCTCATATGCCTCTCCTGCAATAGTAGGGACCAGGGGATTTTAAATAACCAAATACAAAGGGGCAAATTCTACAGTAAGCCTGCTCACACTACTGGTTTAATAAATTTGTAGGTCTGTAGATGCTGTTGTGTGGATCTCTCTGAAAACACAATAAAAGAATTACAATGAGATGGAACCAGGCCTGTGTTAAGGGTGAACATAGACAATGCTTTCTGAAAGGTGCAGTATACTCCCCACTGCACAGCAGCTTGCTGGGGAGGGGTGGAAGGGATTGGAGATATGATTCTGCCTACAATCTGTCCCCACCCCCTTTCCAGAAGGTTGCTCTCCAGATGAGGAGCAATATGGCATCATCCCTGTCCTCCTCCAGACACAAGGGCAGGATACTAGGCAGTCCTTATGCAGACCATGCAAAGACTGGGAGGCTCCTTCCTTCCTCCCCCATTAGTCCCAATCTAACCCATCATCCTTTTAATAAAGCCATTTACAAGTGCAGAATTGTGGCAAGGACACCTTTCATAATAGTAAATATAAGTAGCAGTGCTTTTGTGAATTTAGGTCAATGCATCGCTTTTAGAGCATATTATAAATTCATCACAATCACAGCCTGAAGAAAATTTTATTCTCTGGCATCAGCTGCTCTTAGCCATGCTGCAGCTATCTAGCAGAATTTAAATTCCAGATTAAGTATTGATTGAGTTTAAATAAATTATAATATGTTACAGCTGTGTAAGTGCGCTCAGACTGCTTTGGATGATTTCCCTTTTTAACCTTTTTTCCTACGTCAAATATTAGCGGATGGATTCATTTTGTTGTAAGTGGAATGAACAACCAATTCCGAAAAGCACAACATTGAAGAAAACAGTAAATGGCACCCTTCATCTCCTCTATAAAAGCAGAGAAAAATGTTGTGAAATGGTCACAGAACAAACATATCTACTTCAAGGGATTAAATGAAAAAGATGGATTCTTAAAGAATTAGTTACAGTGGAAAAAATGGCAAAACTGGAGATATTAGTATCTGATTATATATGAAATGCTTTATTCCTGTTTGTGCGGTTTTTAAAGTTCAAAATATCCCAGTAATAAGGGTTATTGAAATAAGGTGTAACATAGCCTTGCATTTTTTTATGTCATGTTTAGTAGCATCAGCTGTTCATGTATCCAGCACATTATTTTTGGATCACTGACAAATGAACACATCATTCTGAACTATATTTAATAGGAAATGAAAACTTGCACATGAGCAGGTATTCAGAATATAAACAAGATATAGTCAGCAAAGGCAATTAGGAAACAGTACAAGATTAAACTTTCTGGGGAAAAAAACCAACTATGTTTTGTATTGCTAAAAGAGGACAAAAGGACACTTAAGGACATATAGTTTTGTGTTTGACCTATTTTGGTTGATTTCATTTTCAGATTTTGTAAGCCAAGCTCCAGTGAGTTCCTGAGGAAAAAAATTCTAACTGGCATTTTACTGCGAGTCAAACCTCACACAAAAAGTGCTTTGTACATCAAGATAACATTAGTAGCTGTCTAGCTGCACGTACCAAGGGGCCGATTTGAACAAAGCTAAATAAAACGGTAATGGACTTTGTAATACTTTACACTTTTACTGTACCTTCAATTTGGGTATCTCTAAGTGGTTTTCCAGTTTATGAATTAAGCCTACCAGCTGCCTGGTTAGATACGAAAATATTATCCCAATTTTACAGATGAAGAAACTGAGGCTCACAGACGTTAAGTGACTTGTACAAGGTCACACAGCAAAAAAGTAGCAAAGCTAAAAGCAAAACTTTCAAGTCATGACTTTCAGTCTTCTAATTTAACAAGAGGACCAGCTTGTGTATCAGTCAGTTATATGTATGGTTAACTTATATTTTATAATCAATAAAATAGAGAATCTCACCTAAAAATTAACCATTTCTCATCGCAGTCTTTCCAAAACTGAAGACAGGAACTTGTTCCCTTTTCATGTAAGACAGGCAGTTTAAAAGTACCATGCACATTTGGATCAGACCCAATGCACCTTGAGCGTGTGACTAAAATTACACATACACATGCATGATAATAGCCCTTATTCCAGCTGACATGGTGAACAATTACCCATTGTAAGGGGCATTCTTCGGATTTTAGCACACATATTCTCCCTTCAGGAAGGGCTGTACCATGGGGGAGTCTCCTGACATTGTTTCCCAGTTAAGTGGCTCATTGTGAATGCAAATGCCATGCTTTGAGTTTGACTGGCCTTTCTCACTGCCAATGGACAGCTGGCATGTTTATAACTCCCTTTCCTCTATTCCATAACATGAAGAGGAAGGATTTGATTTTTTTTATTCTGAAAAGTACAAGCCAAAGCAGGTAACTCTTTTGTTTCCCCTCTGTCTTTTGGTCAACTCTGACCCTCCAAGTTGAATAACCCAGCTTCTCTTTAAGGCACAAACAGAAACAAGTATCAGCTGCACCTAATTAGCTGACAGTTTGGAGTGCCCCCCTCCCCCAAGCTGACACTGAAGTCCTGTGCGTATTAACCCAACAGAACCCTGTCTGGGAGTATCTAGCAGTAGAGGGTGCACAAGACCGTGGAGTCTCTTCTAGGGGGCACCAAAAGGGCTGTGCAGCCCAACACAAAGATACCATGAGGGGCATTGCTGCACCTCACTCCCTCCTATTCTCTGCCTGTGGCACATAATATCTAGTGTGCTGGGGGTTGTAATACTTTGGTCTCATTTGGGTTGCTGGGTGGTGTTGGTGTCCTGTGATATACAGGTCAGACTAGATGATCTGGCCTTAAACTGTAAGACTAATTCCAACTCAAAAGCAACATTTACCTTTAAATCTGCAAGTTTTTCTGCAAAGTTTAATGGTAAACAATAGCACAAAATATGGCACAGTAATAATTATGGCTACAATACAATAATAAATGACGGGATCTCTCGATTCATAGAATTATGGAGATGTAGGGCTGGGTGGGGAAGAATTGGTAGAGGCAGCTCTGGCATCAATCCAGGACAATTGCTTATCATTTTTCTTTAGGACAAGGGGCTATTAAGGATATTGGATGCAACCACTGAATTTTCCACAGGTGAAATGGAATCAAACTCAGGCAGCTACCTAAGAAACTAGGCTCAGATTGTTAAAGTATTTATGCATTGCTGTGCTTAGTGTTACAACTCCTATCTGATTTAGGAGCCTAAAGTTCATTTTCAAAAGGGATTTAGCTACTTAGTCTAAATCCCAGCTCTTAAATAAATGAATACCTTTTGAAAATGATATGTTGCCTTCTAAATTGGGTAGGCATTGCAAGGCTGACTTCAGCAATGCCTAAATACCTTTAAAAATCTGGGCCCTCATTTCTAAATTATGCTACCCCTGTGCTGGCAAACTAACAGGGTAATAGAGCACAGAGAGCCATAACATACCTGCAGGCAGTTGAGAATGCAGGGGAAGATGTAGGCAATGGTGCTGGTATATTTTTTATATTAAAATACTCTCTAGGAGCCCTTTTCATAAGCCCCCATCAGAATTAATATATTTTCAGAAATGAAAACATTTAACATTGGTTTTTGAGTTGAAATGCTGATGCAGCCGTTAGTTCAGTGTTTTCTTTTCTTCGGGATCTTAAATATCACATCAATATAGTGTCATTGATCGGTTCAACAGAATAGATCTGCAGCAGATCTGAGGGGGTAAGGGCGAAAGCAATGGCTTCCTCTTGTCCAGGCTATCATGGCAGAGGGGCTGCTGGCCAAACTTCTTGCTTCCCAGTCTGTTCCCCCACTGCCAAGAGGCTTTATGCCTTTGAAAATACCCGTGGAGCACTGTACCCTCTTCCTTTCCCTAGAATGGCTTAAGCCTGGTCTACACTAGGCGTTTAAATCGGTTTTAGGAGCGTAAAACCGATTTAACGCCAAAACCGTCCACACTAGGAGGCACCTTATATCGATTTTAATGGCTCTTTAAACCGGTTTCTGTACTCCTCCCTAACGAGAGGAGTAACGCTAGTATCGGTATTAACATATCGGATTAGGGTTAGTGTGGACGCTGATCGACGGTATTGACCTCCGGGAGCTATCCCACAGTGCACCAGTGACCGCTCTGGACCGCAATCTGAACTCGGATGCAGTGGTCAGGTAAACAGGAAAAGCCCCGCGAACTTTTGAATATTTCCTGTTTGCCCAGCGTGGAGCTCCGATCAGCACGGGTGGCGATGCAGTCCAAAATCAAAATAAAAAAAGAGCTCCCGCATGGACCATGCGGATGTGATCGCTGTAAGGGCAGGCAAATCCGTTCTATCAGCGCTCCGTTACAGAAGATGAAATTCAGAATCCTTTTTTAAAAATCTCCAGACAGACGCCATAGCAGGGACTCAGCGCACTGCAGCGTGACAAGCGTAACGGAAAGCCAAAGAATCAAATGGATGCTCATGGACTGGAGGACTGAAGGTATCCCACAGTTCCTGCAGCCTCCGAAAAGTATTTGAATTCTTGGCTGAGCTCCAAATGCTTCTAGGGTCAAACACAGTGTCCGCGGGTCAGGGCATAGCTTGGCAATCTACTCACCCACCCCCCACCCACCCCCAGAAGCGAAAGGTAAAACAATCCTCTGACTCTTTTACATGTCACCCTATCTTTACTGAATGCTGCAGATAGACGCGATAGTGCAGCACTCAACACCAACATCCTTGCTCCCCCCCCCCCACCATGGGCGGCTGATGGTACAAAAAGATGGAAATCCATCCTCATCATCAGCCACAGCTGATGGTACAAAAGGACTGGTAACCGTCCTCGTCATCAGCCTATTGGCCCTAATTTTTTCTGGTGGATGGATGGTGCAATATGGCTGGTAACCATCCTCATCATAGCAACAGGGGGCTGAGCTCCATCAGCCCCCACCCTTCATGTGTAAAGAAAAGATTCAGTTGCCCCTGGACTAGCAGTGGGATGCTGGGCTTCTCTCCTACACACTGCTTAATGTCCTGTCTGGACTATCATAGCAGCTGGAGGCTGCCTTCCACTCATTTCTCACTAACAAGTCAGTGTGTCTTATTCCTGCATTCTTTATTAATTCATCACAGAAGTGGGGGGACAATGCTACGGTAGCCAAGAAAGGCTGGGGGAAGAACGGAATCAACAGGTGGGGTTATTAGAGGAGCACCCCCTGTGAATAGCATACAGATCATAATTTCTGCAGGCTCTGACACAGAGCAGCTGTGCTCTCTGGTTCTATGATACGGTGGTTCTCTAGTACACTTGCCTATATTAGGCAGCACTGATTCTATTTTTAGATACCAAAAAGGAGGGATTGACTCAGGGAGTCATTCCCAATTTTTGCTTTTGCACCCCTGGCTGATCGGCCAGGGGCACTAGCAGCAAATGGTACAAAAGGACTGGTAGCCATGATCATCCTCAGTTCCAATTTATGAAAGGGTTTGGATGGTGCAATATGGCTAGTAACCATCTCTGCTGTCATGCAAAAGCAAAAGCATGCTTCTGTGTAGCGCTGCTGAATCGCCTCTGTGAGCGGCATCTAGTACACATACGGTGAGAGTCACAAACGGCAAAACAAGCTCCATGATTGCCATGCTATGGCATCTGCCAGGGCAATCCAGGGGAAAAAGGCATGAAATGCTTGTCTGCCGTTGCTTTCCCAGACGAAGGAGTGACTGACAACATTTACCCAGAACCACCCGCGACAATGATTTTTGCCCCATCAGGCACTGGGATCTCAACCCGGAAGTTCCAAGGGGCGGGGGAGGCTGCGGGAACTATGGGATAGCTAGGGAATAGCTACCCACAGTGCAACGCTCCAGAAATCGACGCTAGCCACGGACCATGGACGCACACCACCGATTTAATGTGCTTAGTATGGCCGCGCTCCACCCGATTTTATAAATTCTGTTTTACAAAACCGGTTTATGCAAATTCGGAATAATCCCGTAGTGTAGACGTACCCTTAGATAACTGGTTTCTATGGCTTTTAACAGAAAGTAAATACATATGGTATTCTATGGATATAGTCCATGCAGTTCTTAAAAATAATGAGAAAATTAAATGAAATGTTCCAATGCCAATCCGCATATGTCGTCTACTAGTAGGGACACAGACAACAAATGTGAAAGATTGGGACGAGGGTGGTGGGTAATAGGAGCCTATATAAGAAAAAGACTCTAAAATTGAGACTGTCCCTATATAATTGGGACATCTGGTCACCCTATCTATTGGGTAGTTTTATGTGTGCATCCTTTTATCTGTGTTTTATCTAAATAATAAGTTAGATTTTAGATTAATAAAAATAATATTGAGACAATGCAGAGAGACTTCTGTAATGTTGTTAGCTAGTTTGAAATGAAAATTGTCTAGGCTGGGAAGCTGGAGAGGAACTGAGATAAGGCAACCTGACAGAAATCCCCTGCAGTACTTAAGAGAAAGAAAACAATCCAAACCTTGAAATAAGGTCAATGCACTAAAAGGCCTCTGGAAGAATTTTTTTTATAACTAAATTTCCAAGGGAATTTCTCAGTGCAGTAAGTATAACAGCCACATCTTTAAATAAATGTAGTTATGAGCATGTAAGCATTTCCATTATACATTGAGGATGAATCACATCAGTCAATGGAAGATGGCATGCAGTTTGCATTTACTGTAGTACTGGGCCACTGCAGAAGGAAAATATTTGTCTCTGGGCCTCTGGTGATCTGAGCCTTGACAAGTCAAGGTGCTTATGCAATGCTTATTGTTAAACCTGTGAGTAGACCCATCTACTTCATGTCCAGGACTGGCAGGTAGTTAGAAGGGGCCTATTCAGCGGAAGCCAATGGGGCTTCATGTCAGAGTCCACCCAAGTAGAGCTCATGGGAAGAAAGGGGCCTTGGTTACCATTCTCTTGCATTCTGTTACAATTTCAAATAATCAGAGATTGGATGTACAGTTGAACCCATTTATCTCGACCTCGGTTAACTTGCCAATCGTATTAAGTCGACGTTTTAGAAGTGGAACCGCCAAATTCTCTCTTTGTCTTAGCATTTTCTCATCAGTTATGTCGATTCTTTTATGTCGCCGAACCCTAATATCTCGAGCACAAAAGAGGGCCAAATTTGCCACTTAACGTCGGTTATCTCGATCCCCGTGACCAATCGCCGGCTTTTGAAAATGTTAGTTATCGATGCCACTTCACCATCTCATTACCATATTTTCGCATATATAAGACGCGTCTTATACAAAGTTTTACGTACCCCTCACCCAGGGTGCGTCTTATATATTAGTATATACATAAAAATGATCGTACTTGGTTCACTGCGCATGTGCTGAGTTCACGTAGCACGTGATCACGGTCCGTATGGTTGTTCACTCCCATGCCAGTTCACTCACTCTTGTTGATCTTGTCTGAAGGATAACATGCTGTAGCTATTCTGTTTATTTTTTCCCTTCTAAAAATGTCTGGAGGTGTTAAGAGAAAACTGGACAATCAGTCAATAGAGAAAAAGTATGAAATCATACTGCAGCTAGAAAAAGGAACAAAACCGGCAGACCTTAGTCGTCAGCATGGCATTCCAGCAAACACCATTTCAGGGTGGAAAAAGAAGGCCGACGTGATAAAGCAAATGTACGAGAAGTCTGTCTTTGATCCAGCAAGAAAAAAACTTAGAGTGGCTGAGCACAAAGATGTCGACGATGCACTGTTTCAATGGTTCACAAATACGCGAGCAACAAACCTTCCCGTCAATGGTCCCTTGCTGATGGAGAAGGCGGACATCCTTGCTGCAAAGCTAGGACACCCTGACTTTAAAGCAAGTCAGGGGTGGCTGGATCGTTTCAAAAAGAGGCACAACATTGTCTTCAAAGCAATTTGTGGAGAGAGCGCTGCGGTTCAACAGGAACAAGTGGATTCATGGCTGAAGACTCAAATGTGCACAATTTTGGATACCTATGAGACTCGGAACATTTTTAATGCTGATGAAACTGGGGTGTTTTGGAAATGCCTTCCAGACAAGACTATGGCGTTTCGTGGGGAGGCTTGTCACGGTGGAAAAAAGTCGAAGGACCGACTTACAGTGCTAGTTGCTGCTAACATGGATGGAAGCCAAAAACTGCCGCTCTACATTATAGGAAAGTCCAAGAATCCCAGATGCTTTAAGCAGACCAAAGTTCTCCAATGTGATTACGATGGCCAGCCAAGCGCCTGGATCACAGGAGATCTATTCAGTGCATGGGTGAAAAAGTGGGACAGGAAGTTCCAAGCAGAGAAAAAGAAGGTGGCACTGATCGTGGACAACTGTAGAGCTCATCCGGATGTTCCTGGTCTCAAGGCCATTAAGATCTTTTACCTCCCACCTAACACAACGAATAAGCTCCAACCAATGGACCAGGGGATAATCCAAGTGCTTAAGGTGTACTACAGGAAAATGTTGATGCGCCAATACCTGCTCCATGATGAAAAGAAGGCACAGTACACCCCTTCCCTTCTAGATGCAATGAACTTCCTGAGATCAGCCTGGAATGACGTGAAGAAGGAAACAATCTCAAACTGCTGGATGCACTGCGTCATTCAGGATATTTCCGATGATGAGTTTCAGGCACAGTGCCGTGCAGTCGCAGAAGAACTCGCGGAAGTGGCGGGAAAATCAAGCCTTACAGATGCTATCTTGGAAGAGGAGGCACAGGAGTTAGCCATCACTGTCCAGGAATTCCGAGATTACATAGAAATCGACAAAGACGTCGTTACTGATGGCGTGATCACCGATGAAGACATTGTATCAAGTGTGCAGTCTGCACAGGCAAGCACATCTGCATGCGGCAATGACAAAGAAGATGAAGAAGATGCGGACGAAGATTTGGAACCAATTCCCTCAGCTGGTGTTGTAGAAATGCTACAGAAAATTCGACGGTATGGTTCTTTTGTAGGAGATTACACTGTTTTAGACAGCATAAATAATATTGAAGCATTTGTTTTCAAGCAGACTGTTAAAGGCAAAAAGCAACAAAGCATTTTAGACTTTGTAAAGAAACCATAGTAACCGCGTGTACGATACTTTTCAGAGCTGTGTCAGAGTGAAATGACTCGCGAATTTAATTTTGACACTGGTTAGCTTTTTGTAAAAACGAACTACACCCCGCACGTTTTTTGTGATTTTGTGATTTTGTGAGCGCTCTTTGTGTTTGCAATGTTGGAGAATATAATAAAGGTTTGTATCGAGAATCGACGGTGGTTTGTATTGTATACTGGTAAATCTCTGCTGTTAGTTGGTGCACATATGCCTTTTGTTGTTAGCAAACATGTATGTACATTTTTATAGCATGCCGATCGCTTCTTCAAACAAATCGCGGCAACGCTGTTGTGTAAAAAAACCTCCAAAAACACGTGCATGTACATTCTCATTTATTAACGCACATCATGTACATAAAGAAATTTCAAGCACATGTTAATATATTGCCGCCATATTGGTTTTCGTTTATCTCGATCATCGGTTATCTCGACGCTTTTTGGCAAACCCCTAGGCCGGCAACATAACCGGGTTCAACTGTATCATGGATAATTTCTACCTCAATGCCCTTTTTACCCATTTGGCCACATATTGTGTCATTGTGTATTGATACTTTTAAAAGAAACTAAGGGTCCAAAACTTCTCCCACTGATGACAATGCAAACCTCCCATTAGCTTCAGTGGAAAGAGAATGGGGGGCCTAGATGACATGATTCTTCACTATAAGTCTGACTCAATAAGGATTGTTGGGGTATAACTCCCTCCATCATCCATCTCTTTGCCGGTAGATAGTATTATAGGAATCATACATATTGCAGTGCAATATCTAGGAGACTTTGACATTGCTCAGAATTTCTTTGCTTTTGTGAATTGAAGTTTTCCCCTTAATATTATTTAAAGGCAACTCTTCTCTCCCTCCATTTTGATTTTCCTTATGGAGGTTACTTTTTGCTTGTTTGAAGAAAGACAGTACAGCAGAAGTAAGATCACCAAGTCACAATCCTGTCTATTTTCATTGGATCTGTGCCGTTTCCCCTTAAGTAGTAGAACTTGCCTAAAGGACTTTATTTTGGGTTTCTCATAGGAAAACACATAACAATTAAGCCAAAAGAGGTAAAACAGTCTAAAAATTTCACAACTGCTCACTCACCAACACCACCTTCAATTAAATGAAGAGGACATCAATATCTTGATACTTTGAGGGTCATTTTCTAAAGTTTCAACACAGGTAAAAGACTTACAAATCTATAATAGCAGAGCCTGACTTTCAGCTCTGCATATCACCATCAGCCATGCAACTGGGCTCCTTCTCTTTCTTTGTAAGCTTCAGGCTCTTTACAAGGAAATTATGTTTTGAAAATACAGTAGAGGAATCTCCACGTCCTAGTCCAGTTTTCAGAGAGACTATGTGGACTATTCCACTGGGGAAGAATGAGAGGTGGAGGCATCTGGACAGTTTACAATGTATTAATAAAAGACTGTGCGACATATTAATATATGTACAAAAATTCATCCTGCAAATGAACAAGACCTATTGAGATTCTACTACAGAATATATTAGAATAACACTACTCATCTTATAAAATTACTAGAGTTTTTAACTTATAAAATTCATTAAACCAATAACTTGTGAGCCCACAGGGGCAGGCATATTCACTGCATGTCTACAGCACTTTGCATAATGGGATCCTGATCCTTGACCTCAATGGGAGCTGTTCAGTACTCAGCATTTTTTTTAAAATAGCTATTTATTCAGTTGCCTAATTGTGGATTTAGGACCCAAAAGCTAGGCTCATATTTCATGTGGAAAATCTTGACCAAATATCATAAAGTAGGTTAATTATGGACCTAAATTAATTGATAATGTTCTTTAAGTGGAATACACAATTAAGACATTAATGGTTTCCCATGAATTATCAGTGAATACACCTAATGGCTGAAAGCTGCATATCTTTGTTGTCTAAAACAGAGAATGAATAGCTCCAATCTAGTGACCTAGAGAACGAACAAAGAGATGTTAGAGAGATTTTCACAATATAAAATATCATATGATGCACAGCTTTCCAATTCCCGTGCTTTGTGCAGTCCCTGGACAGTCGGTCTAAAATCCACATATGACCAGGGATTATAGGCAAATACCAGGGGAGTGGTTGGGGATGGGGCAGAACAGAGAACCTGACCTACTCTCTTGTATATATTTCCAGACCTGATTAGAGATTAAACTCTGTGTTAGGACCTGTGGAACCATTCCCTTCCCCCCCACACCGCAAGACAACTAAAGTGTACAGACGTGTCCCACATATGTCATCATACTTCTCTCTGAACAGTTCCCTTTTGAAGCAGAGATATTTCTGATTAAAATACCTTTAGACGTTTTAAATTCAGAGATAAAATATATCAAACCGTTCTTAGTCACAGTAAGGGACATTTTACCCATTTCTTTCTCTGCTTTGTTTGTTACCAGGAACTAGGTCAACATTTTCAATCTTTGAGTTAAAAATCATGGATAGGAAAAAGCAAAGTTACTTGTCATGTTACAAACTAAACAGTAAATAATTTATAAGAAAGTAAAAACATTTTCTTTTTGATATTTTAACAGAGAGCATCCTTAAATTATGAATTATTATTACAATGAAATACCTTCTCCATCTATGACCCTTTTGGGGGTTACCCAAGGCATTCAGGGTGAATCACTACCCCCTACGTGCAGTATGAAAGAGCTTTCTCTGTGCCCACCAGGGGAAACCATTCAAGCTTCTCCTTTACCTTGGTAGAAAGTATAGATTCTGTGTCCCTCCTTCCTATCACGCACAAGGAACATTAAATACATGTATAACAATGTCTGACGTGAAATGGTGTGAAAAGGAAAGTAATAGGGCTGGAAGGGGTTCAGAAGTTGAAATGGGCATGGCTAGAGTACTCCAAGACCAGTAGCCAATCAGAGTGCAGGGATTTACATAATCAAGTTTCAGGTGTTGAGCAACAGCCAAAAAAGTGAGTAGGCAAATTCTTGCTCTTTGATTGGTTATGGATCACTTTTAGCCAATCAGACTACAGTGACTTTTGTACTGTACAATTTCAGAGAAGCAACTGTATATTCATTAAGCTAATGAGACCTCAGCCAGAGATTACGTAATTGAGAAATAAGTGTAAAGTTTATGGATCGGTAACTGTAACAGCATCCTGGCACTTTAATTGGCTGATAAATTTTATTAATGGTGATGGAGGTAAGTATTTAGTATTCAACTCTGTCCCTCCTTTTATAAAACCTTCCTGCAAACCCCTTATATTGTGCCATAAAAATGGCCATATTGGGTCAGACCAATGGTCCATCTAGCCCAGTATCTGGTCTTCTGATAGTGCCAATGCCAGTGACCATGTCTCTAGTACACTAGTGCTGATATCTATTGACAAACTTCTTTCCATCATCATCATCAAGAGATTTCTGATCTTTAGGGCCATATTTACTAAAACAAGCAAGCTACATTAAAATGCAAAAATGAGTGTTTACCAATTGTCCCTAAAATACATGACATTTGTGTGAGCAAATTAGTACAATTTGTTGCTTTCACCACTGGAGTCAATGGATCCATATGACAAGTGTGTAAACTGTTATAATCCTGACCCAGGTTATGTAAAAAGGCCAGGAAAAAAAATCAGTACTCATCTGTGTCCTGCTTTTATTACACAGTTCCCTGGTTTGCATGCATAAATTTCCATTGGAGCATTAAAAAAAAGGGCATTAGGGCCATTTAATATCATGCCGCCAAATTTATACTCATGGGGGGCACCCAAATCAATAGAGTCTCCACCCAAACAGGGATAGTTTTAAATGTAAGAAGTTTACTGCTCATGCTCCAGTGCCATATTGTGTGGTGAATCAATTGATTCCTGTTGACCCAGAGCTTTGTGGTGATAACTTGAGTCCTTCGGGAATCAGGATGGCTCTCCTGGCTCACCAGGTTTAGTCAAAGCACATCACAAGTTCTTCCACTTGTTCTAATACTGAACATCTATCCACTATTCCCCATAATCTCTCCATAAATAACCACTTCTGGAATTATTTTCCTATGACCTTCCCCTCGTTTCCCATCCAGCTGGGATGGAAAAGCTGCTTGGGCAAGTCGGGGGAGGAGGTGGTCATATATTGAATTTTCACTTTGAAGTGTGGGTCCCAATTAAATTTTTAACATCGGCTTCAGGAAAGGCAGAATCTGTGTATTCCAAATTACTCAACAGGTTGGGGTTGGAGAAAGATGCAGTGACTAGTCGGTCTACAATTATTATGTTAACATTTTCTATTACTATCTTTTGTTCCATACAACATTTCATCGTACTACACCATTAAGCATGTGAATATTCTACCAATATAAAATACAGACATCACAAAGTCCCTTCCAGAGTTCAAAGAGTTAAGGTATGTCTACACTACAAGTACTACAATGACAGAAAGCTGCAGCTGTGACACTAAAGTAAATCCACCCCCTCAAGAGGCAGTAGCAAGGTCAATATAAGAACTCTCCTGTCAATCTACCTGCATCTACAGTGGGGGTTAGGTTGACTTAACTATGTCACTCAGGGCATGAAATTTTTCACAGCCCTCAGTGATGTAGCTAAGTCAGCCTAATTTTAAGGTATAGACCAGGCCTCCTTCCCTTTCCCAAGGAACACTACAAAGTTCTTACTTCAATTCCAGATTAATTTTGTATTAATGTTTATGGTGCTTTCCCTTGCGGAATGATATCACCTCAAATTGATGTGCTATTAAATGGTGTTCCTTCTTGCCAGTAATTGCCCATTATGCAAGGACTGTACAGTATATGACTGGATTGGCCTTGCTAGGAAAGCAACAAACACACCATGACATATAGAGCAGGCTCAAAATTACCCTTCATTCATCTCCTTCATATTGGATGGCAAAAAAAAGAATCTTATTTGCTCTGGTCTGCATGCCTTTAGGAGTTCCTACTGATCTGACATTTCCTAATCTGACCTGGTTTTCTAGGTCACCAATTAGATTTCTCACTCCTTTCCAGCCTTTAGCATTCTCAGTAGCGTTGTATTTCTACATGGGAGAATTCTAGCCCTGCCTTCAGTTTTTCTGTTAAAAATTCTGGGAACTTTGATTCCAATTTGTATCCAGTTCATTAATGTCCAAAAGGTTGGATTCAAACCCATCCCTTCCAATGCTGTGTAGTTAAAGAAAGACCGCTCAAGTTTTCCTTCAAACAAAAATTTGAATCTTTAGAAATTAAAGCTTATTAGCCAAAGGCATTTCTACCAAGAATTAAAAGTAAATAGTCTCCAAGTAGCATGCCTTTAAAAGATATCCAGCATACTGACTTGACCATACAAATCTTTATAATAAATGATTTCTCTTCTATTTCAAGGCCTATATACCGTCAAGTGGTCCCCTTTACCCATCAGTTAAAAGGAGCTTTATGAGGGTGCTGAATATGCCTCTTGTGATTTTCAAAGCCATCTAGGTGATTTTAATACTAAGTTTCCATTAACATTAATTAGACCTATGCATCCAAATCCCCTAGGTAGGATGGAACATATTAGGCACTGTGCTGGTACTTCAGAGATTAGCATCCTAGTTATGCACACCTAGCTGCTATTCTTTCTACAAAAAGGAAAGTAAAAAAGAGACACACACAATGCAAGGCAAGGGCTTAATGTGCATTTTACCTGTTATATCCTTGGGGGCAGCCGGTTTAGGAAGAAATCACTTGAGGCCAGAGAGCAGACAGCTAACAAAACTACCATTTTATTTATAGACAGAGAGCTCAGTCAGCCGGCTGAAGCTGGCCGAGCTATCCCCTAATAATCTAACTCAGTTGCCATAGGAACAAAAACCATGACAACCAAATACACAACATTACCTTCCTTTCAACAAGAATAATTCTCTCATCTCACAATCAGTCTCTCTGTAATGTCCTGGAGCCTCCAGTACAGATGGTTTAAAAATGCACATTTCAGGGGGAGGGAGTATTAATATAAAAGAAGGATAATTTTTATTCTATCTGCATGTCCATTATTGATAGTATTCATTAGAAAGTGTCAGTGACCTATACCACACCATATTTGGAAGGCTGGGGGCCTTGATCAGAAACTTTGCATATCAGTCATCTGGATCAGAGCAGCCATTTTGTTTTCAACCATAATAAGGATCTGCTGTAGACAGACAAGGGGATATGTTTCATCAACTGAGTCAGCTCAGTGTGGTCATTTGTTACAGTGAATGCCATTTTGTTTCCTTCTTGAGTGTAGGAGAAATGCCTGTGATCATTAAGCATGCTTCTTTGCCGCCCTTTTTTTTTTTTATTGTTGTCATAGTTGCCATGTGACTCCTGGATCTTGAAAATCTTTTATTTTTTAAATATCCATGAATTTTGACATTTGTGAACATTTACATAGGGGAAGGTGAATTTTATAGTAAACAGCTGAATCAATTTCACAGAGACCATTGAGAGCTGCAAACTTTAAAACCAGGGATGCTCGAGAGACTACAAGAGAGCAGAAGGTGTCCTAAATTATGGTGAATAGTTTGTCACACAGTCAAAGAATGAGATCACAAAGTCTTGATTTCTCTGAATTTTGGGTGAGGAAAAGAGATTCTCAGTTATACTAAAGCTCCTTTACACCACTCCGGTAGAGCAAAGAGGTCTTACATTAGCTTTAACCCCTCTCATGTCCTTGTACATTGCTAGGGTGGTGTAACGGGACCTTGGTTAAATTGAGAATGAGGCCCACATAGCTGGTTCAAGATGCATCTGTGCAGCTGTGTTTTACTTGCTGCCTTTTCAGGAAAAGCAGCACTGGGAGGCAGCCATGGCTGTCTACTGCTTGTGTTCCTCCACTACCAATGCTGAAGGACTAAACTGCTAAATAGGTTTGAACAGGTTCAAATTATGACATGTTGTTCACCGTTGCATAAGGAAGATACATGGTTTAAAATAGTGTAATCAGCAGGGGCAGCTCCAGGCCCCAGCACGCCAAGTGCGTGCCTGGGACGGCAAGCCACGGGGAGCGCTCTGCCGGTCGCCGTGAGGGCGGCAGGCAGGCTGCCTTCGGCGGCATGCCTGCGGAGGGTCCGCTAGTCCCGCGGCTTTGGTGGACCTCCTGCAGGCGTGCCGCCAAATCCGCGGGACCGGGGGCCTCCTGCAGGCAAGCCGCAGAAGACAGCCTGCCTGCCGCACTTGGGGCGGCAAAATACCTAGAGCCGCCCCTGGTAATCAGTGACTCTCATACATTTGTGATTTTTACCCACAACCAGACTTTAGGTCAGATTCTCACTGCTGGCAGCCAGTGTAGTAATTTACAGTTGTGCAAAGTGTGTGTGGGGGGAGGCGGGGGAACCTTGGGTGGAAAATTCAGATTTAGCAGCATTTTACATTCACTTTCTACAAGTTTATATGGCAGCACAAGATGCAAAGCAGTGGAGAATGAGTATGAAGTCCTATGACTTTCCATATAATTTGCCATAAATTATTAGCCACAGTGATGGTCGTTCACTGGGGGAAACTAATGGAAGAGCTATTAGAGAAAAATGTGATTGTTTTTACATCACAGGCTCCTAGTTTTTGTCCCACTGAGATAATAAAACCTTTTCTTTTCCTACTTCCTATAATGGACAACTGCCTTATTCTCTTGCTATGGTATTTAGGTGTGTAAATATAAAAACCACATTTAATCCAAGAAAGTAAAAATGAGTCTTCCCTGAGTTGGGGGGGGACTCTAAAGAGGGAGTGCACATTTAATTTTTAAGAAAATAGCGATGAAAAGGGGTAGAAATGCCATAATACCCATGGCCTGTTATACCTGAAGAAGAGCACTGTGTAAGCTCAAAAGCTTGTCTCTTTCACAAACAGAAGTTGGTCCAGTAAAAGATATTACCTCACTCACCTTGTCTCTCTAATATCCTGGGATCAACATGACTACAATACCGCAAACAATAATGCCTTCATATGAGGATATATTTCCTTTAAGCTGTAGCAGGAAGCCAGCAACAGGAGTTTGGAGAAAATTCTAGGCAGAAGTTCTGACATGAAGTAGAGAGAGACAGAGCACGTGCAAGCAGCTTTAGGGGTAATACAGTTTTCCTTATTCTAATGAAGTTCCTTGTAGAGTAATAGAATAAAGTGATTCTTTTTGCAGTTATTTTCATGACATTCCATGCACTTCACTGACTTCCAGTCTGCTTTCAGTTGCACTTCAAGGTGTTGGCTACAGAGTTGCTGTACACTGTGCCCTACTGGCCAGTTACAGGATATGGGTAGCATCACCTTCTCAGGCATTTGTATATTAGTATTTAATGCTGCTGAATGGTCATTATTGTGTTATTGTAAATTTAATTCATTGTTTGGGTGCTGTAGAAGGGCTCGGCCGAGGCTCGTCCCTCCGCTGGACTGTGGGATATCCCACCGCCTTGCAATAGTTTGCTATGGGCCCCGGCCCTGGGTCAGGGCCGGGCAGAAAACAGTCTGAAGCTCAGGCCCTTAGGCAGGGGCTGAGCCAAGAGTTCAATAGGAGCCCAGGTCCTAAGTCAGGGCGGGGCAGCAAACAAACAGTCTGGAGCTCAGGCTTCTGAGCATCTGGTGCGAGGAGGAGACTGCCACCCGTGAGTGGGGTGGCAGGGGGGGACACAGGCCCACCTGCTCCACTGCGTCCCAGCCCGGGGCCCTAGCAGTGGCAGAAGACTCGCTGCTGTCAGTGGGGATCCTGACCGCAACACCCTGACATGGGTTCCGGCAGAGCTGTGGCCAAACCAGGGTCGACTGCCCCAGGCTACTTCCGGACTCCCCCTCGTAGGGTACCTGGGTTAGGGCGGTGTCCTCAGAGGTTTCCAGCACCATCGGTTCCTCCGGGGTAACTGGCGAGGGGTAGGCGCTCAGCTGCTCCTCGGGGTAGCTAGCCAGGGGTAGGCTTGGCTGGCCGGACCAGTCCTTGTGCTGGCCGCAGCCTGCCGGAGTGTCCCAACTGGGAGCTAGGCCACAGGCATCTGGCCTTTCCAGCGGCTGGCCTCCAAATGAGCTCTGCAGTTGGGCTTTTCTACTTCCTGTCCTGCGTCCTGCCCTCTGGGGGGTGGGCGCAGGATCCACTGGCTCCGCCCATGTTATTGCTAGGGGAGGCTCATCCCTCTGCGGGGCTGTGGGGTATCCCACTGCCTTGCTACAGGTGCCTAGAGCTTTTTTGTATGATCATGTTGTATCATTGTTTCAACGTAAAGAAATAAAAATAAATAAAACGTTACCTATTTTTCATAAATATTTTAGAAATTTAGACAGTTTTACTGGTACTAAATTTTAGTTCTTTTTTAACATGTAATTTAGAAACATGGAAGGGTGTTGTAAGAAAATACAACTCTCAAGTTCACAATGAAGCATGGCCCAAAGTGAAAGTGAGCAGGGATTGGGAGTGGCTCTTAGTGAGGGTCATTGCAATACTTGGTCTGGAGACCAAGTATACTTGTGTGTAAGGAGCAAAGTTCTGTTTTGTCAAGGTGGCTGAATACTGCTTGTGGAATCTGCCTACTATAAACTGGGGGTGCAGTTGACTAACTGGCCTAAACATGAGAACCCTCACATATCATTCTCCAGCATTGAATTTAAAGGGAAAAAACGGATCATCCCAAATGAATGAAGTACCCGAAATGATAGCTGTGAAACACAATGCACAGAGAGGCAGGGAGCTACAAAAGGAGACAGAAATCTTTCCCCACCAGTAACACTAAGCCATGTGGCTGATCTCTCCATGTTCTTCTGGACTCCTCATTGGTGCAGAGGTGAGGTTGCCTTGACAACCAGCTTTCTGAACTTGCTGGCTGCTTCCACCTCACATTTTAGAGAACTGTGTCCCCGCCGCAAAAGTCAACAAAGTGCAACATTAAGAGATACATAAACATCTTTTCATTGTGTGAACATTTATGTGGGATCATTTTCTACCAGGCCAGACAGCCGATTCATTGGTCATGAGATAGATGAGAAGCAGTATTAGGGGAGCTGGTTTTGCAGTGTGAAGAACTGGAATGGTCCCCTCAGGATCTCCAGTCCCATGTATTTTGAGTCCATGGTGGTATACATGTGTGTGCCGCCTACTTTTTATAGCAGTTTGACAGATGAGAATCTGTTTCAACTACCACAAATTAGAGAACACCTGGCATCAGAAAACAGCAGTAATAATAATGTGTGATTTTTGTCTATTATTAGAGCTATGCACACACATTCGTGAATTGCAGCCATTTAATGTATATCCCATGACTATGATTCCTCTTCCAGCTCAAATATTAATCCCTCAGTGAATCTATGTGCAGGCAATCCTGTGCAAGACAGCAGCAGCAGGGGACAAAGCGAAGCAAAGAGGATTGTGTTTGACAGAGCTGTTTAAATAAATTGTTAATTTTCTTGAAATACTGGGGAACCTGTCTCTAGATCAAAATCGCCCATCTGTTTTCATGGATATTGGGGAGGGTTGGGGGCCTGGGGAAGATGAAATATTGAGTGAGGTTGGGACATTTGGAGCTTGATCCTGCAGGGTGTTGGGATCCTGAGCCTCCTTCTGAAGTCAGTGGAAGCTGAGAGCATTCAGCACCTTGCAGGATTGAGCCCTGGCAGACATATCGAGAAGGGGCTGGGTGAAAGAGGGTGGTATTTATTAATGGTGTTTATTAATCTTGATATGGCGGGTCTGTCCTGGATGAGGGGAGTTCATATCGTGTTATTGGATTATTTAGTATATTTCATTCATGTGTTAATGTGCATACACCTAGGGCAAAGTGAGAGGCCCTCTTTTTTAAAGCATTCACAATATATGAAAACTAAACTAAATAATGAAGAACAAGTGAGGCTAGTCTATGGTTTTTAAATGAGATTGGCTATATTACTATATTGGCTAAAAAAAAACTCTGAGTTTTGTGACAGATTAATGAATGCCTGTAGTTTAGAAGCTCAGTCTGCTAACCACTGACAGGCTCTGTTATTCAGTAGGCTGCAAGTAGTATGGCTTCACATTTTAGAGAGTCAGTGTGATCTAGTGCTAAGAGATGAGGATTGGGTATCAAGAGATCTGGATTAAATTCCCAGTTTAAGCCTCGGTATTTACTTACTTAATCTTAAGTATGAGCGTTTGCAGGTTCAGAGGCTAAATCACTGCATCAGGGTTGCCTCGGGACACTCTTTGTCTCAGTTTCCCCATCTGTAGATTGGGGATAACACTTGCCTGTGTAAGGCCCTGTGAGATCATAGGATGAAATGTGCTATATGTATACAAAGTGCTGCTGTTATACTGAAATCTATTTTACATATTAATTTATTATACTATATAGAGTACCTCTCTCAAGCTCTGTAAGTTGTTGTAAATCATTAAAATATAACAAATCAGAATTTAAACCAGAATACAACTAACATAATGAATTAAAGACAGTTTCTCTCAAACAATAGAGCCCAAGGATAAATCACCCCCAAACAACAAGATAAATCAGTCAATTAATTATCAATAACCCTAGCCACCCAACATAACTAACTCCTAATGCATTCCTTTGATTGAAAACCTAAGGGAAAAATACTTCCTATCTTAGCCCAGCCAGCCCTTCACTGAAACAGGTAAATTCCTGGTAATATTGATTTGTCAACATGGGTTGGCTTTTTCAATGAACTTCCCACATTTGTCAACCACAATATTTGGCTCTTATGTATTTGTTCCTTCAATTTGTACAGTTCCTGTCAACAGACCTCTAGGTACATGAAAACGTCAAAAAGCTTTAAGGATACAAGAAATAACCAATTAACATAATATCAAAGTGACACAGAAACAACCTTACTGCAGCTAAAAACTCATCCTTTTAACATAGCCCCTCAAGACAAGCATCAGTGAGAACATGCCCTGCCTGGAATGTCATTAAACTGACTATTATTGTTATTTATATTATAGCAATGCCCACAACATGCTACTCATTGTCCAAACATTTAGGAAGTCTCAGCCCTGTTTAAGTGGCCTTTCTGTTTCACAATACCAAGTAATGCTACTAAACCATCACGGTGGATTGCCTACAAGAAAGGACAAGCTAGGGCATTTGACTTGTCAGATCAACAGAAGTTAAAGGGTATTGACAAATTCCACCACTTGGTGTGCGATACCCTTGTGCTAATGCTTGCTTCCAGGGAACAAAGCATAGCCAAGAATCAGATTTACTGTGGCATCCACAAATTCAAAACTGAGTGATGCCAACATTTACGGGGAGTAGGTGTCACACTAACATTTTAATTATATATAGGGCTTGAGTTGTGACACTGCCATTGGCTAAAATCTTGCACATAGCTTTGAAAAATGCAGGAATAAATACTTGAGTAGCTTCCAGTGGACACATACCAGAGTTTCTCTAAAGAAAATTAAAAATGGATTTCAGACATTTGTTAGAGCATAAATTTCATGCTAATTATTAAACTGTCTGGTTCCCAAGCACTAGCAAAAATATGACAGCAGATGGCAAATGATTATACTGTACTTCTAGGAAATCCCCCAACTAAAATATCTATAGGTTACATGAGAGATTAATTTGCATAATCTTTCATTAAACACAAGGCCCCACATCTCTAAATGGGAGATGTCCAGTCTGGAAGAAGTTAACATCTTGTGAACATTTATGAGACAGTGGACCTTCTGACATATTGTAATGAAAAGTACAGAAGAACAGCGATCAAGGGTCTGTCTTCTCACCTGAATACAAATTATTGGAAAATGTCCTGAATTTTTTTTTACTAAAAGAAACAAACTGGAGATGGGGACAGTCTAAATACCCAGTACCCTGACTAAAGAGACTCATTTCCCATTTTGAAAAATCCTAAATCTTAATACCCCACTCAGTTGCATGTATGGGGCCTACTCTTTCCAATGGGAAAACAGAAAGATAAATAGATCATTTTTAATTGCAGTATGCCAACCTTGCCAGTCTTGATTAGCCAATACACAGCTCCAAGGCACCCTTCTTAGTCTCAGCCATGTTATGCTATTATAGGAAGAAAAGTGTTCATTTACAAAAAATGCCTGTAAAACTAGACCAATTGAGATAGGGAATTAAGAACAGGATACACAGCTTCACCTCTTTGTCATTAGTTCCAATCTGGTCCAGAGTTGGCAAATCAAGACTTGTGTAAACTTCCTCTGTGCCTCAGAATCCTCTGCAGATTAATTGAGTCTATTTGCTACAATGAGAGTTTTATGGGTGTGAAGCTAAGAATCCTGAAATTTTCTGCCTGCAGCAGTAAGAAAAACATCCCTCTTAGTTTTAGGCCAACTAACAAGATTGAGAAACAATTTGCTGAAGCATTTTGGGCCATTTTAAAAAATATATTCCAAAAGGAGCAACAACATATTATTAGCTAATAAGGTACTTTCCTTGACTAGAGACAAGAGCATAGAGGAATGCCATACCGTATATGCAACAATGGTGCCCTTTCTGGGATTTGTGCTTTCAGGCAATAAATGTCACAAAGGTTTTCTTGGCTTACTTTTCTTTTTCTCTCTCTCTCTTTTTTTTTTTGCTCTGCCTGTTCTTTATATTAGGCACCCCAGTTACCAAGTGGATGACTGGCCATATTTTTATACTGCTATGCTATTTTTTTTCTTAATTCTTTCTCAAATTTTCCTTCTCTAATTGTATAGGTAATTTGGTTGAACTTTTAACAGGTACATCAGCCAGGAGTATCATACTACTTTTTCTTACATCAAAGTTTGGCATACTGGAGCAAGCCAACTTTAAACCTAGGATTTCACACTTTAATGTTCAGGTTCAATAATACAATTAAAAAGTTTTTTAGGGGCAAATTTTGGCTGAATTTACACAGGTCCACATGATGGGACAAAGGTTTTATGCACCTTCACAGGGGCACCTGTGATCTGGGGCCTTAATATAAGACCTATTTCTGCGGAAGCTACTTTTGGGTTGTCTATTGGAGCAGCAAGAACACTGAGATATTATCCAACAACTGATTCGGTTACTTGACTCATACCTTTTGTCCTAGTCAGAGCTAATAATTCATGTACCCTGTGAATATGGTGGAAATGCTGAGCTTCAGATGTCTTTAACTCTGTTTATTTCTCTGACGGCTTTAGGATCTGGCTAGTCACAGTTAATTTAAATGGTGGGATTGTTAAAGGAATTTCTACCCATGAGAAATTGTGCTTGGGCAAGCATTTACTGACAGTGTATCTCTATATGCTTTCAAAGTCATGAACAGATTTTGTACTCTTTTTAGTAAATCTTTTATTATTCCAGCTGCTCCTTGAAGATTTCCTGTTGCCCTGGGTGTAGTGATGAATACTTGACAGGTGGGTAAAATATTCCTTAGCAAATTCTGCAATTGGTATTGAAGCAAACCATGGCTCATTATTCATGGCAAGTGTTTCAGAAACCCTTAGTTTGCAAATACTTTCCATCTGTTCATCATGTGTGTGGATGAAGATGGTGGCATATTAGCCACTTCCACAAATCATGAATAAAGTTGACTACTGCTATATAGGTGGTATTATAACATTAAAGAAATGAGCAGCTGTCCACTTCCTGGTTCTTTCAATTCTTCTTTTGTCAAAAATGGTTCTGTATGCAATCTGCTTCTGTTACACAAATTACACTTAATCTTGAATTGTTTTGACAGTGTTGGCCAACAGATGCCAACAGAGAGACAGGGAATGGATCACTTGATGATTACCTGTTCTGTTCATTCCCTCTGGAGCACCTGGCATCGGCCACTGTCAGAAGACAGAATACTGGGCTAATGCACCTTTGGTCTGACTCAGTATGGCCATTCTTATGTTCTTTGCTGTGTCCTTGCTCTGTGCTTTGCTGTCCTATGATAACCTTAAGTAGTCATGACCTTGATGATGCCTTTGCAAGCATTTCATTCCTCTAGTTTTGTAGCATAGTGATCCTCTTTTGAGGAGGAGACAATCCACCATGTGGCTATCCGATTTGTACTTCCAGTACTGTTGCAGTTGTGCAAGGACTGCTCTGCTCTTGGCCAGGCTGTCTCTGCCAATCTGCTTAACAGCTAGCAAGTCCAAGCACCTTGCTTTGCTTCTGTATCTGTTTGAGTTTTTACTTAGTAGGTGGTAGCTTTGTATGATTTGGTTCACATAAAGCTTAATCTTTGGTTTCTTTAGCTGTCTTCCTTTACCAATGGTCTCTGTATAGGAGCTGTGGAGACAGGATCTGCCAAGATAAGGGGCTTGATTCTCATCTACTTCTGTGGCAGTGTAAAGTGGCATTCAGGTGGGGGGAGGAGAGGCTATAGAAAAATGCATCAGCAGATAATCATTTCTCTGCTTATATGGTACTGCACTAGCATTGTGGGAGAACATGCTTTGTCTTCTGAAATGCCTTTGATTACTCAACATCCCATATCCAGGCATTTTTTTATACTCATCAGTTCAGTTAGGAGAACTGAAAAGTCAGCCAAGTTGGGAAAGAACTTCTTTACCATTCCCATGAACCTATGTACATCCCTACAGATTCTGGCTCTGGCATTGTTAATATGGACACTAATGATTAGACCGACCAATTCGACTCATTTCCCTTTAAAATGGCATTTGGTATAAGTGTTAAGCCTGTTTACTGATGTTAAGGGCTCCTTTGTATTAGCTATTGCTCGCATCTGCTGCATTCTCTCAAGCTCTTCTTTTACTTCCCTGTTGGGTTCCTGAAAACTCTCCTCAGGTTTGACAGGCATTTGAACTCCCTAACACCTTGAGCTTTATTTTCCATTTTTGCTGGATTTTCGCTTAGCACACCCTTTCTCCAGGCCATGTTTTATACCACAGCTGGTGGGAGGGTGTGGCATACAAACTACTATGGTAGTCCTATGCTAGCCAAGGATTCCTCTATACTCAAGGAGTCTCCAGTGCCTGGATCCACCTGCTGCAGAACAGCTTTATCCCATTATTCCACAGCATTGGGACAATAGTTCTTGAATAAATTTGCTTTTATATCAAGTTATAACTTTTGCCATCAAATTCAGACCTGGTTTCTAAAGGGGTGCAACTCCAACACAAGTCTCTGGCTCAAAGTCAGCAGCGATGCAAATGGTGATACAAGTATTAGTGCAACATGCACTGATATGCCAAACATTGGGCGTACCAGATTCCTTGTAATCTGCACCCCTCCAGGCGCAGCAGGAGAATGTAGCCTGGAAAAAAAAAATCAGAGAGCATCTCTCTTACACATGTAAATGGGTTAAAAAAAAAAAGGGGAGTGTAACATAGTGCTTGTAACCTATTGTATAGTAAGTAACGAGCCTGAAGTGTTATGAAGAAGTCTAGTTTGAAAAGTTGATTATCTTTAGAAAAATGTAGCTATTTTCCTTTACTTGCCCACCATAATGTATTGTAGGTTTTGTTTTTAATACACGTCATTCATTCATTTGGCTTCAATTAGGACATTAACACTGATGTTATAGTGTATACATAGAAGACTACACAGATATGTAGGAGTTAAAAAAAATCAATACATTATAAATGGCTTCTGCAAGGTATACAGTTGTTTCCTGAATAACCTTCAGTGTCCTTCACCTCAGGAACTATACCCAGAAGGCCATGCCAAACATCATTTGCAGAGTGAAAAAATGCTTCCTTATGTCTGTTCCAAATTTATTTTTCTTTAACTTTTATTAAAGGCTCTTTATGCAGCATGTGTTGAACTAAAAAAGTAACCATTATCCACACTCATGATTTTGTACACAATTATCCTAAGCATGTGTATTAAAGTGGGCTGAATAAATTGGGGATTTTTCACATCTCTCTTCTCCTTTAATCTATTGTTACCTTGCCTTTCCATGTCGTGTTTTTTTTTAAATAACTGACAATGTGAAACACTATTCTAAATGTGATCTGACCAGAATATTATTTAAGACATCCCAAAATTACATTTAAAGGAGGTCAAGAAAATGGTGTGGAAATAAAGGTGAGTTTATTGGTTAGGCAGAATAATGTGAATCAAAGAGATAGATAAGGTAGTGGGGTTGTCACATGTTAGAGGACAAGGGTTTTATTTTACCCAGAGAACGCTGGAATTTTGAAAATAAGGCCAATTAAGTCAATATAAGAGAATGTCACCAAAACCTAAAAATAATCAAATATTCCACAAACAGTGTGTCAATTAAAATGCACCAGTCAAATCTAGCTTGCAATGTAACAATATAATAAAATCTAGACTAGTTAAAATACAATTTACAATAATAGCAGCTGTCAGACATATCAGAACATTTAACATGGATCTGTGAGTCAGTCTAACAATGGTTCTCAACCTATTTACCACTGTGGACTGCATATGAAGCTCTCTACCTGTTGTGTGAATGAGGCCCACATAATATTTATACTACCTGTATGGCCCTGAGAATGTCATACAGGCTGTAGCTGTGTGCTGATTGGGCCGCAAGCAGCCCACGGGTCACAGTTTGAGAACCTCTGGTCTCATGTAACATACTTAAACAAAGGATACTGCACACTCAGAATGTTTATTAGCTCAATACGGACAGGTGCCGAGAGTTGTGGGGACTCTCTCTCTTGAATTCAATGCTAGCACTGTTAGGTTTGCAGAAACCTGTCAGTTGCAGTCTGAGAACGCGCTGAGCTAGTTCCAATAATTTGTTGCTACATGGAAGTGCAAATGGTATTTTTTATCAGCCAACCACATGTATGCAGTAAAGGGAATAGAACTCGTGACCCGCTGTTTCATAAAAGCACTACGGACATATTAAGTATTTTATTATAAAACGGTGAAACTTGTGCAAGACACCACCTTTATTAAACAGCCTCCTATCTTAAGATACTTGCCCCAAAGTATCTCCAAATTTCAGAGTAGAATTTAGCCCCACCTTTTTGGAAAAACTCTATTATGCAAACAATTTTTGTCAACTTCTTTAATGGAACTCAGGGCAAGTATCTCTGTAAAAGGTAACATAGGCCCTAAGGTTGAAACATTTCTGCATGGAAGCTTTGTGCAAACCAACTGAAATGTGCCAACTGACAGCACCAGTCTTAAAAAGGAGCTAAGCACTAAAGATAATCTACTTTTTAATTGTGCAGGCTGGCCAGAAGTCAGTTTTGCTGACTGGCTTGCAGTGAGGTTTACAACCAGGAAAAAAAGAAAAAAAAAAAAAAAGAGAACAATAGAATGTGTGGTAGAACACTGGCAACTCTAGTGACTGGGAAATCAGACACCTATATGTGACATGACAATGCTGTGTGATCATTTTGTAAGAATCCAATTTTCGTTTTTTACCTTAATCATGGAAAGATTCTTTTCAACAAAGCAAAAAGATCAATCTTCTTTCATTCATGGGCGACGGGATAATCATCAAGTGATCTACCTGTTCTGTTCATTCCCTCTGGGGCACCTGACATTGGCCACTGTCAAATGACAGGACACTGGGCAGGATGGACCTTTGGTCTGACCTAGTATGACCGTTCTTATCCTGCCCTTTAAGGCTCAGTCCTGCAGTCCTTACACAGTGAAAACACCTGCTGGCATCAATGTTATGCCCATATAGGGATTGCAAAAGCAGGTATTAATCAGGGGATTCCCAGGTATAACCTTTGTGAAAGGCAAGTCCAGAACACACGCTTCATCCATCACGGACTGAATGTCTTTTAACACATGCATTGTTTTGTCCAAACTGCTCAACCCCCTCCTCAGAACAATTAAAGGTAATTATAGTCTATGATAATAGCTTTAAAGACCAGGCTAGTTTGTGATTTGGTAACTTGCCCATACACGAGAGTAAGAATTTCCCCATACACACCTGCTTAGGTTATCTGGAAGATCTTGGGTCAAAATGTTTGGGAGTAAATGGGGCTCTTACCTGCTTACTCTCTACTTGGACCAGGTGAGGAAGAGGTAGAACGTGGACAGGAGATTTACTGCTGAATGGAACCAATGATTACTCCAGCCGGGGAGCAATTTAAAACCAGGGGAGGTGCTGTGACTCAAGGGACTGTCTATAAGATATAATGCCTCCGAATGCTTACTTCTGGGGTGGTGGAGCTAACACTCTTTGCTCAACGCTGTGCCTAAAATCAGAGTCTAGCCTTTAATATATTGCTGTGAACAATCAAAAAGCTAATAAAGAAGAGAAAACAGTGAACCTTTGCAAAGCCAAAGAACTGTCTTTTATTAGCTTAACACAATCATTCATAAAGGAAAAAATTGAGAAAGTTTTATATGAAAGGCTCAGTAAAAAAAGATTTTTGGCAGGATCCTTAAGCTGCTGACAAATGCTGTGAAAGCTCTCGAATCATTTTATTCTAATAGGAAGAGTATTTCTGTTTACTTGTCCTCATGTTCTAGACACATTATTTAGTTCATTAACACATCTTTTTTTAAATAAAAAGGTGCCAAATTTTACAGAGAATGCACATTTTTTATTCGTCTCTCTGCCCATGGGCAGACACCATTGATCCTGGCTTGTCTTTTGCTCATGATATTTTTATGACAGTTGTGGGATTTGTTTCTAAAAGGAGGCTGAAAAAAAAAAAGTCAGAAACATTTACTCATCCCTCAGACGTAGCTGACTAAAATGTCCTGGTGTAAATGAGAGGCGGGAGAGAGCAAAAGCACAGATTGGCATGGGGGTGGGTGAGTGATGTACTATATATTTTTTTGTAATTCAGAAACAAAAAAAGATCTAGATTTTAAAAAGAAAAAAAATAGGAAAATCTTCCGCAATGTTAATTGGTTAATTCAAAGCAAGCTGAAATTTATGAGATCTGCTGCTGCTTAACCAAGGACTACTGTACCCTGCAGGCAGTGCTCTGTCTTTAGCTCATCTTTCTGGATTAGGAATAAACTACAGCAGATGATATTTTGCATATCCTCGATTCAAGTTATTTCCCCCGATGATAGGGATAATGCTTCTCTTTTCTACATTTGTAAGGCTTTTAGGTTTCAATATTAATTTGCTCAGAAGTTCCAAAATTCTTTGATAAAGAATTTTATTTGTTTTAAGATGCAATCACCGTGGTAAATCGAATATCATAGATGTTAATCCTAACAAATTGCATTCAGATAATGTTAATGGTCTGATTTACAAGTTATAAAGCAAGGATGAAACTATTTTTAATTCACCCTGCTGTATACAGATATTATTGCACATATGGCAGGGGAGATTAACAGTGGTTCAAAGATCCCGGCAATTCTTCAGACATAACAGGCTGTAGTTGCATTGGTTTACTCCAGGGTTTGAATGTGGAAGAGAGTTTCATCTTTAGCTCACTGATTTGGGTCAATGTCTTACTACAATATTTTGTGTCTGAGGAAGATGGCAGATTCACAGCCTGAGGGAACCAACATTTTCCTTTTAGTGTGTTCCAGATAATAAGATCCAGTGCATGCTTCCTCACCAATGTGCCTTAACCCTTCTCTTGACAGAGAGGCTGGCCAAAATCTGCCATAAGTTATTCTAGTGTAAATCTGAAGTAGATCCACTCAAGTTAACAGAAAAATCACTGGTGTCAAACTAGCATAAATGAGTGCAGAATCAGGCCCCACCTTCTCTAGACATGAGGGTGTAGCCCATTCCTGAGACCTACATAGTACTTGGCCTCTCTGCCTACTCAACATATGAAACAGGAAGAGAATAGCTTGTACTCATGATGTAGAAATTCAAAATAAATCAGAATTATGGAGTCAGAATGCAAAAAAATAAAGGAGATTGTGTGTATAACATTTCTGTCAAACTGTGTTTGCATGGCCCAGGTATGAACAAAAGAATTAATCCGACTGCTAAAACAGATGTACAACTCATTATCGTTATTGTAAGAATAGTAAAGTACATTCAGAAAACACTGCAACTCCCCTCCCCCGAATATCTGATAATGGATTACATATTTTATTATCCACGTCTAATCCCAAATAAGCTTTTTGAAGGAGAGGAAGGTTATTTTCTATTTAAAGTTACGAAAGCAGCAGTTTATTCATTGGGATGTTTTCACAAAAAAGTGAAACATCACAATCACGCTTGTAAACAATGGATGCTTTATGTGCCCTCACCACTGCAGCCAGACATGTTTTGCTGCTCTCTGACTGAAGATATAATGTAACCACAATTTAATAAACATAGGACTGGAAGGGACCTCCTGCTCCTTGAGTCCAGTCCCCTGGTATCACAGGCAACTCCGTCATATAATCCCCTTCATAATCTTGTGCAAAGTTTCAATTTCAGTGAATGTAATAGAAAATGAAGGGTGTCGCAACCCTAACTCCTGCTCAAACATGGCGTCTGTATGGCCAATTGTCGGTCAAAAGGTCACATTGGTGCCGTGTGCCTATTCCCGAACCTTCTATCTGGTCAATTGTGGGTCAAGTTGGTGCCGTGTACTACAATACCAGCGTGTTGTGTGCAAAAGAGTAGTGGGTCGGGTGCAGCTCCTGTTGACATAGAGGGCTCCAGCTCGGAACCTGGAGGGCGAAGGAGCTAGGGACCAATTAGATGCTGGCACGCGTAAGAGTCTTTGAATAAAACTGTATCTTGCGCCAAAAACGGCAGGAGTGCCTGTGTGTTGCTGGAAGGCCTAATCACCCTTTCAGCCAGGGTCTCCTCCGGATTTTGCCGGCTCATGTCGTGTTAGGATTACTTCCCCTCAATTCATCATGCACTCTGCGTCTGTACTGCTGGTCAGCTGCGCCTGGAGTGTGGTATGTGCATTTTAATTTCTGTAAACACTTTGTTTGCTTAGCCTCTTCCCCTTTTTTTTTTTTTTCCTTCTTCCTTCTCCCTTATTTGGTGCAAAGTTGTGTATACAGTATAGGAGAATCAAATTGTTGTATTGATTACTGTTGGGGTTAGTTGGTGTATTTCACAACATTCGGTTAATGCGTTCACAGTTTACGTGTCTATTTTGGATTTTAGTAAGCGGTTGATCATAGGTCATTTAGTTCTTGTTGCTAGCTGCAAATAGACTGTTTTCAAGTTGTGTGTGGTTTATCTTGATAGTATTTCTAGTTGATAAATTACCTCCCCCCGGCCCAAGGTGTAACTTATCCCTTGTTAATAAACGGGCACATAGTTTGAAATTTCAATCTGTCACGTTTTGATTTTCCTCTCTCAATTAAATACTTACTCGAACCTCCGTTTGTCTCAGACAAAGGGGACAATCTTTAAAAATCTATATTACTCACATGGAATGAACATTTGTATTGCCATCTAAAATGGTTCATGGTCTCTAATTGTATGTATAGTTGGATGATATCTTAATTCAAGAAGAAGAAAGGTGGTGATCTTGCAGCTAAAGCACAGGACTTGGGGCTAAGAGGTCTGGTTTCTGTTCCTGACTCCACACGGAATTCCTGTGACACTTTGGGCAAGTTGCCTAGTTTCTTTGTGACTTAGTTTACCAGTTTGAAAAACAAATATAAGACTCAGGGCTGGTCTACACTGGGGTGGAGGAGGAAATCGATCTAAGATACGTGACTTCAGCACAGCTGAAGCCAAAGTATCTTAGTTCAACTTACTGCCATGAGGATGGCCAGGTAAGTCGACTACCACGGCTCCCTTCTTGGTTGGTTTAAAAGACTACTTCTCTACCCACAGCTAAAAAGCATCAGGCGACAGTCAAATTAAAAATATCTAGCTTTAAAGTAGTCGTTAAATCAAGAGAGGCACAACCTCCATTAACTTCACTTGAGCATTGTTTTACACCTGCTGGGGATCTGGCCCAGAGACTGCTGTCACTACTACCCTAGTCTTTCCTCTTGAGACATTCATATTCAGATTTGGCTTAAATGTTCAGCTGATAGTCACTGGGTAACCCAGAATTATGCCCTATGTGTTGCCACCACTTCTGGACAATTACTAAATTGCTGGGAGCTGTCATGTTTTGTCACTCCCATAAACACAGCATCCAGGAGGCAGCACTAAGAAGGACATCATAACTGTAGCAAATAAAGTGTTATTCACTGTCAGATATCAGTCATCTTGAAGAAGAGCTCTGTGTAACTTGAAAGCTTGTCTCTTTCACCAACAGAAGTTGGTCCAATAAAAAGCTATTACCTCATCCCTCTTGTTGCACTGAATATCACAATCGGGTGTGTTAATTCTGGAAATGGCTGCATCCAGCTGGCAAGATCACATCAATTGAAGATTTTTATTTTAATATAATGTAACGTATGTACTTTTGGAGTGCCACATAACCATATATTCAAGAAACAGGGCTGGGCTAGATCCTCGTCTTGTGTCAGCATAGCCCCACTGTAATCATTACTGCATAGAAAGATAGCTAGGATGGGCTGATGCACTTGCCTTTCAGATTAAGTAAACTCCATTCAAAATCCACAAATAGACATCGGTGTCAATGGCCTCACTCTCCTCTCTAGCGATGGATGTACTCACCCCTATTAAAATATTGTTAAGTTTTCATAACAGAAAAATGCCCACTGTAGACACATGCTGCATGAGAATATATGAGGTTCAGGCAGACCTCTATTCAATGTACAATTCAGGAATGGATCCTGTATGAGATCATAGCAGTCTTATTAGATATATAGATATAGATATATATATAGGGAGATCTCGCTTTGGCTGACAAGGACATGGGGATAGAAAAGATTTCAGGAACAGAAAAGTT
The DNA here is from genome assembly GCF_016161935.1 of Mauremys reevesii. NCBI lineage: Eukaryota > Metazoa > Chordata > Testudines > Geoemydidae > Mauremys > Mauremys reevesii. The sequence goes on along the minus strand of NC_052630.1, from coordinate 66,271,438 downwards.
GTGATGGAGGGAGAAGGTAAGGATGAGGAGGCCTGGTGAAGCAGAGTCCTCAGAACCGATGAAATGTCACTGACTTTCTTAAGCAGTCAAGAATCTTGGGGAGTTTATTGCTGTTCAGGTGAACTGATGTAGGCTGATATCGGGTTAAGTCTACAAAGGAGTATTTGGATGACTGGCGGGTTCTGCTGCAGAGGCGTGTGTGCGCACTGGTGGGGCAAGAATGAGTAGTCACTCACCATGCTTTGCTGATGGTGAGAGGCTGCTTTTGCAGCAGGCTCTCTGTGAAGATTTTCTTGTCAAAGAAAGGGGGATTTATCAATGCAGGAGATGAGGATTTATGTAAAACTCAAAATGAATTAATCTTCAGTCACAGAAGAAAAAATCCAAATATTTTGGTGCTGTTTTGTGCTGGGATTCAGTCTCTTTGCCTCTAAGATAAGAAGTGTTCTTGAGATGACTAGATCTGAGAATCTTGTCTCTGGGTGGCCCCAAGTACTTACAATGTCTTATTGTCACTTCATAACCTGCCATAGGTTGAAGGCAGTATTAGAGGGAGGTTGACCTTCAAGAGAAATATGCTCTTTTAACTAAGGCTTCTTGACATCCTCTTTAAACAACTGGAAATAAGAACTGTTGATGGCAATGTACCGATTAGATCACTTAAGTTTATCATAGCATTTATCTCAGTGATGACATACCTCATAAAAAATGCAAATGCTTTCATCTGTTCATATCCATTTATCTTTTTGTGAGAATGGGGGAAAGTTGTTTGATATTTTACTCATCACCCATGGTTTCCAATAGGCATAGGATTGAAACAGGTCATAATGTAAACAGCATATCTTTGCAGAGAGTCAGATTTTCTGGGCTAAATCTGTATGGTCCCTTGCATCTTGACTACAAATGAATTCCTAGCCAAGAGAAACAAGAAGGGATAATTTGGGTACCCTGGATGAGTACCTTTCCTAAAGGGAACTAGTGGAGAGCTAATGCCATTTATTGGAACAGAAGCCATAGGGCTACTATAAAATAATGTCCATGAAATAAATTCATTTTCATATTCAAATTCATGCAGTGCATAGAACATGCATACCATCTTAGCATCAGGTAGAGGGCAACAAAGGACATGCCCAGAGATTTGAGCAGTATTAATTAGGAACCTAGAGTAATGAGTTAACATCTAGTTGTTACAAAACCTATTTGGTCAGGATGAATGAGAGAAAGAACACAGCATACAAACTACTTGAAAAGGACTTGGCCCAAGATCTTAAATCATCAACACTACATATGCCTGTACCATAATAGTCTACTACCTATATTCCTTTTTTTTTGGTATAATAAAAGATGAGCAATGACTTCATCAGTGCACCGGGGGGGCGGGGGGTTGGGGAAAGGAGCAGCACACCACCTCCAAGAAGTTTTCAAGAAGAAAATTTAAAAAGCCATCAGACCAAAATATCCTCAAACTCATTGGAGGACTGGGACCCTAGTGTTGTTATTGCCCTTCATGTGATTGTGGAGAATTGTAATGGATTATATTGTCTTGGATTAAATATTCTGCAACATGCTCTAAAGCATTTTCGGATTTTCCTATGAAATAATGCTATAAAAATATATTCAAAGAAAGGTGCTGGTCTATCATTACTAGCTGCATTATAATGGAAGAACCAGAGTATAAGCCAGAACATACCAAGCTATATGTTTACAGTGTTTAGATTAACAGCGGTTAGGTGCAAGAAAGGCATACTGTGAATGTGACTAAAGAAATATTTATACCATATGTTAGTTATTAATAAGTCAGTATCCTTTTTAACAGCTATCCAAATAGCCTAAGAACAGTTTAAAAGTCACGGCCCATGGATATGCAAAAAAAAAATCTGTATTTAAGTACTGCCCATCAAAAGAAAGAGAAAAATGCATTATCTAAACACAAAAACATGTTCATATCCTTATGTAAAAGAAAATTATTCCAACATACGCATTAAGAAGTAAATATAGACATTTGGAGTACAAGTTTGCATTAGATGCATAAGTCCCATTAACTTTCCATGAAATTTAGGCTCAAGTTTCTAAGTCACTTTTCTAAATGGGATTTAGGCTCCTTTATCATTTAAGCACTTTTGAAAATTTAACTCTGTCTAATGCCTCATATTTGTCACATATTTATAAAGACATATGAGCAAGAGCTCGCAGACTAGACTAGAAAGTTAACCAGTTCAGATGCAAAAATCTACTCATCTCTCCACCTTTGCCATTATGGAAATACTTGTTAGCAAGTTAACCATCAACAATAATAATCAACTGTCCTGATTACAGCTCTTGGCCCTGCAACTTGCAAGCTACTACAGATGGGTGAACACCTATTCCTGAAGAACCTCATTTGCTTTGATGGGGATCAATATGAGCATAGCGCTGTCCTAGTTCAGAGTAGTTTGTAGGTTCATAGCCATAGGCTCCAGCACTAAATATAGGAAGTGCTAGGTTGAATAATAAACCGCCCCTGTCTGAACATCATAACTACTGTTTTACATATAAAATCCACATATGTCACTCGCATCATTAATCACTAAGCACTACTTTGGTTCAAAGCTAGCGTTTGATATTTATTGCATCATGTGCTCAAAGGCACTGGACATGAAAAAAAGGTGACTGTGTTTCATTCCACTCTCTCCCATCAGGTTATACTATACACACCTCCAGGGTAGATTGGCAGTGGCCCTGGAGGTTTTTCGCCTTCCTCTGAAGCATGGGGCAGGGGTCGCTAGCTAAAGGAGTGGGTGGATCGGCTTATGTGGCCTGCATCTTGCAGGAGGTCAGACTAGATGATCATAATGGTCCCGTCTGATCTTGAATTCTATGATTCTATGATGTTTTAAACATTACATCAGATTTCCACTGCACTTGATTATTTATTACCTTTAAACTGACATCTCACTTTGAAGACATGGGACTAACTCCTCAGCCTCTTTGTGTTGCTGGAGCAGTATAAAGGGACTGTAAAGCTGCTCTCATTGGCCACCTGAGGATTCTGCCCTCCATGCATGGTGAAACTGTCAGGTGATGCATAGCCAGTATTTGCTAACCTCCTTGCAGACCCCAGTGTAGGAAATGTATCACGAACATGACCAGAGAAGAGGGACATAGCTGGAGATCTACTCTGGTAGTGTCCAGCTGGTATAACAGCTACCTTTGTACCATTCCTCTAGTCCTGCACTGAATGACAACTTGGTGTGCCCTAGGTTTGGGGCCATAATGTACTTTATAAAACATTTATGTGCATGTTACTATTTTGCTGATTTTATTAAATTACTGAATATTTCATCATTGTTGCATAGGAAATTTAGTTAATGTTTGGCTGACTCTCTTCTTCCTCGCCACTTCCCTATTTGAGGTCAGTCACTTTTATAGCCTACTTTCAAAACTCATAATTGCCTCTCTGTCTTGCAAATTGGACTCTTTAAGGTCCACTGAGAGCTGGGCCACATACTGAGTCTTTGGCCTCCCCCTTGGTCATCTTCCATCCATGATTATTGCAAGAGCCATCCTACCATTGTAACTTTTGAGTTTCCCCTTGGACATGGCCATATGAATGTAGCTTGACCTCCCTCAACTTGTCTTCAGTTGGGGCAACCTGCATTAAGCCCTTCACCACCTCATTTAATTTCCTGTCATGGAGCAGCCAACTATTTGACATCTCAACATCTTCATTTTTCTAGCTGAGAACATATTGATTTCTTGTCTTGGTGGCCAAGTCTCTGTTCCATACATTAGGAAGGGTTGAATTACAGTGTTATGCACTCTAACTTTTAACTTTATTGGCATCTTTTTTAATTACAGAGAACTAGGATCAGCTCCACCATTTGTCCCAAACAGTTCTGGTATAATCCTGGACTTCACTCAGGAAGGTACCATTGCCAGCAAACATTGATCCTTTATTGGTTCAAAGTTGGTTTTTAGGGATATATTTTAAATTTCCACTGTACTTTTTAAATGATTGAAAATCTATTTTCTCCCTATGTATATTTGTCCTTTTATATTTGTTCTAGTCTTTTCCCTCTAATAGAGTAGAAGCCAAGCAGAAGCTGAAATGGACACAGCTCTTGTTTTTTAGCTTACACCTTGCAGCAGAAGAGCTTATATCTTGCATGTGGCATAGTGCCAATATGGCAAAACAACTTTTAATGTGTCTCAGAGATATACAAGAAAGAGACAAAGCATGAAGGCAATTTTAAGCAAATATTAATTTTAAATATAGAATAGATAATACTTTGAACTGTAGTAGCTTGCTAGAGTCTAGTAAATTGAATTTGCAACCATATAGTGGAAAATGCTGTAATAAGCCCTGATTTACAAAAACAGCATTTAAACAGACGTTTAATTCTAAGCATGAGCTTAAGTGCAATAGAGTTCAATTAACCTTAAGCACATGCTTAAAGTTAAGGACCCATTTCAATGGGCTTTCTGAATAGGGATGTTTTCCTAAATCAGGACCATAATTAGCTTTTTCATGTAGTTAGTATTACATATATTTTCATTTGTTTCTGGCTTTCAACTAAAGTTTTGCACACGGTCAGGCCTGTCTCCTCATAATGCTGCTGATCTTCAGTGACCGAATTGCAGCAGATTATGGGAACTTCATACTGCTGCCACTGGTTTTCCTCAGAGACAGCAAGACTTCATCTAGCCCCAATACCTGAAGCTTTTGTGGTTGTTGTTGCTGTCCCTGAAAATAGGGCCATAGAAGGCTACATTGGACAGTAAAAGAAAGGAGAAGTGACATGAGAAAGCAATTATGTGAGAAACATGAATCAAGCATTTCCAGATGGGCTATTTATATTGAGAATAAACTGTAAGAGAGCCGAGCTGGAGGTCTGTGAAACTTCCACCATTGTTAAAGGGACACTGTCAGCTAGTCTGGGGCCCCAAAGCTACAAGGGGGTTAAAAATGTAGTTTTTACACAATTGGATGTGAAATATAAAATGCAATGAAAATAATTTTTCTTCCTTTAATATAAACATTCTCCTACAGTACCTAGTGCTGAGAACCTAAACAGCAGCATTATGCTGATGCACATGAACCAGAAAATGAAATTGATTAGGGACAAAGTGAAGCTGACCAGTCTCTAAGGTCATTAGCCAAGCTTTTTGAAATACACAAAACATAAAAAAAAGAAGTGAAAAAATACTTTATTCAAACTGAAAAAAAATTAAATCCCTCTTAATCTGGAATATCAAGTTAGGATTTTTATTTATTTTTAAATACAAGTTGGGTTAACAGCAACCCTTTAAGAAAACAGCCCATTAGATTAAATGTTAATGAAAAAGCCTGAGTAATTGCTCAAAACTAGTCATCCTAGTAGCAATAGCGACTGCAGCAGACGACAGATTCAGCAGCAGACTTTACCCAATCTCAGGCCTATTTACTTCATTATTTTGTAACTTTAGGAGAACAAAAGCTCCTTTTTAAAAACTTAAGGTATTCTACTTCATTATCTTTTGGGGTTTGGTATAATGTGGTGTAAAAATTAAGAAGCAATAATTCTAGCCATTTTATACACTAACAACAATTGACTGGCATTAGATTCCGAGTAGTTCAGCAAAATAACATGATTACTAATGATTAGACATTTATCAATGTGCCAGAATTTTTATATTGATTTCAAACATCCCACACTTCAGGGTTGTTCAGATCCAGGTTTTGTTTAAGGCTTATCTCTATTAGCAATAGGAAACCTCTGCATTTTTAATCTGGATAAGTAACCAAAAGCTTCAATGCTTATGTAAGCCTACTGGATATAGAAAACTAGGCTGAAAAACTTGCAAGATCAAACTCATGTGCAGTTTCTGGTACTTTTCACTTCCAGTTGTAGCTATAATCAACAAATGCAGAGACACATGGAAATAAAAAAGTAAATAGGAAAAAAAATTCTTTGAATTTCTTTAAATCTCAAAAAATGATACAGTTCAAGTTTCAAGCCCATTATTTTAGCTGAACTGGTAAACTCATCTCTAGTGAGATCTACTAGCAAGGAGGAACATCTTAATTCAATGCATTCAAAATTAACTATAAAAACACTGTGCAATAAGCTGAACAGTTAATATAAAATGTAACAGACTATTAAGGAACAGTGAAGATTGTAAAAAGTGCCACAAACTTTCCCTCTCAAAAAGGCAGGTTAAGTCATTGAAATGAATAGGTTTATGAAAGAGAAGCTAATTTGAAAAGAAATTTCTAGAAAAATCTCACTATTACATTTTATTTTTAAAAAGGTGCACTTTAAGGTGTGAGAGAAATATCAATGAGCATCTGCTTCTGTGCAGAGTTAATGTAATCATAAAACTAATGGTAAGTATGATCAGATACAATCTCGTAGATCATCTCTAAAGATTCTGGAACTATTACACTCAGTTTACCCAACATAAGGGAGTCAAATCTGGTCTAATTTGCATTATAAGTGAGAAGAAAGTCCAAAAAGGTGCAAGATGGAGGCTATCATGGATTAGGGTGACCAGTTGTCCTCATTTTATAGGAATGGTACCAATTTTGGGGTCTTTCTCTTATATAGGCTCCTATTACCCCCCACCCCCGTCCTGATTTTTCACATCTGCTGTCTGGTTACCCTACCATGGATGAATCAAAATTTAGTTGGGGCTACATTAGTTTACATCTTCTTCCATCTCTTTGGTATTCAAGCTAGATCAAAATAGAGTCCTTTTTAATAAATTGGTAGAGTGGATGTAAGATACTCTGTGGGGGAATAGCAGAAGGGCATCTAAGTAATGCAATTTACATAGCCTTATGCGTCACATCTGAATTTCCTCCTGAAACTTCGTAATTGAATCTGTGTCATTTTGGAAACTACTGTTGGTTGCTCTCTTGAAATGTCTAGTAAGGATTGCACATAGTGGATAATATATACTCAAATGAAAATTTGACCAATCAGTGTACCTAACTAACTTTCTGTATTAGTAAATTTAAGTGTGGAGATAACATCTGCCAAGGAGCTTGTCCACAGCGGCTGGATCTATTTTCATTCTCATTCAGTAGAGAGACATATTAGAATACCTGGCCTATCGGAGCATCTACATATTCTGGTGTAACTGAGTCACATGCCCAATCTGGCAACCAAAAACAATGGCTGAGTGGATGGTATTCAAATGTATAACCCAAAAATTATTGCCCAGGGTCAGGCCATCAGCATTCAGAACCATTGCCACCACATCAGAGATAAATAAACCACCACCACCTGAGAACAGAACTAAAAGGAGCACAACATGGTTTTCTTGTTCTCTTGCTACTGGGCAGAGCTGGCTCCAGGGGTTTTGAGGCCCCAAGCAGCCAAAAAAAAAAAAAAAAGTGAGTGAGTGAGTGAGGGACCCTCTGCCAAATTGCCGCCGAATACCTGAAAGTGCTGCCCCGCTCAGGAGTGGCTGCCCGAAGCACCTGCTTGATAAACTGGTGCCTGGAGCCGGCCCTGCTACTGGGTGAGCTCCCAAGCCACACTAAATCATACAGCTGGCATATCTGCCAGACAGTTTAGGGCTGGTACACACACACACACACACACCCCTACCTCTGACTCTTTGGTGCTTCACTTGGTATTTCTTGGCTTGACGGACACATGCCATAGTTGGAGAGGGCTTAGCTAGTGTTATATAATGAACAGCAAGAGAGAACTATCCATGTCAGATGGAACTAGATATAATAAAATATAATAATTATAGGCCTGGAATTCTCACAAAGGGAGAAATCCCATTAAACTCAATAGCTGTTTGTATTATTGAAACTTGGGCAAGGCCTTTGGGATATGGCCAGTAATATTTCAGGGAGTGATGGTAAGAATTCTTCAGAAGAATTAAAGAAAATGTGACAGTAAAGTTTGCTATATGCATACATTTCCTAAATGAGCTATAGGATTCGACTCATTTCAAACAGTGAGCTCAAGCCCTCTCCAACTGAAACCAATGGGCATTTGCCATAGACTTCTTGGAAGCAGAACCTTTAAAAATGAGAAAAACAGCAAGAGAAACTGAGAGATTCATATTTTAACCCAATTATTATTTCCAATATGTATTTGTCAGCATTTAGTTCCATCTGTGCTGCCCAAGTACCTATGCTATATTAATTATCTCAAGAGTTTCTCAGAGTTTCCTCTGGTCTTGGCTAACCTGAATAACTTGTGACATATGCAAATTTTAATTCAAAACTGTTCTCCCTCATTTCCAGAATCTATTAAACAATGGGCCCCATTATGGATACTCTACGTTTAATCTTTTGCCTTGTTGAATGTTTATCAATTTTTCCCTACTTTTAGGCTGTCTTAACCAGGTTCTAATCCATGACAGCAGTTTACTCCTCTTCCTTTGATTAGTTTTCTTAACTGCCTCTTTTGAAATATTTTGTCAAAGGCATTTTAAAAGTTCAAATAGATTAAATCTGCTGGTTCTCTTTTATTCATGATTATGTTTACATGATCAACAAATTCCAGTAGAATGAGAGGGAGTTTTTTCTTTTACAGAAGTTGGTCTGGTTTCTCTTTCATGTTTTTCTTTGGATATTTTATAACTCTCTCTCTCTCATGATGGTTTCAACCAGTTTACCTGGATCTGAAATAAAGCTCATTGATCTCCAATTGCTAGCATCAACTCTTGTGCCTTTTCAGCAAAATAGGTACAACATTTATTACCCGAGATGGGATAAATTCAGATAATGGGGTAGTTTATCTGACAAACCAAAACATCTCTCTGACAACAGAAAATAATATATGCCAAAGCCAATCCTAATCTAATTCAGATGCAGCTAAGGGTATTGATTGTATTATGGCAGGACAGACATCAAGCCAAAATGGTTATAGTGGAATTTATTAACTATAACGATATCATGATACTATTTAAGATTTATTTCTAAGATTAAAATAAAGAATCATAATCAACTTTTAACTGTGACCCCAATTCAGCCAGGTTGTTGAAGTCAATGAACCTGATTCTCATTTACACTAGTGCTGTGGCAATGGAAAAGTGCCTTAGTTTCGAAGAGTACAAAGCCATTTAGATAAGCAAGTGCGTAGCTTAAAGTACATGCTTAAGTACCATTTTGAATAGAGGCCTGTGAGGCAAAGCAGTACATTGTTTACAAGTACTTATAGATCTATCATTGCTATAGGAATTTTGGCTCAGGGTCTAGCAAGGAGGCTTAAGAAGCTTCACTTGAATATTGTTGGCTTGAGTTAACATGGGTTTGATAAGGAGCAGCAGCCTCTGCCAATGTGTATTAGAACAATTCTCTCATTCCAGTTAAGATACATTAAGTCTGTTGATATAAGTTGCTGTAGAACAAATTTTTGACTTTGTTAAGTCAGGTTCTTTTTGGAATATATTACCCTGAATGGCTGGTATTCTCCTAAACCTGTGATATGGATATCTGTGATTTCTATTCTGTGGCAGAATTTAAAATAGGAGTGATCTATATATTTAAAGTGACTTTTACAGGTATTAATATAGATCGAGAGAGTAGTATAACTATAGGTTTGAGTTGAAATCCAAATTGGCATCATTTTGACTTGCACAATTAAAAAAAACAAAACAAAAAACACCACCAAGATCCTCAAAATGAATCCATCTATGAATGGAAAGTAATGGACCTTTTTTTTTTTTTAAACTTCTGAGTTCCTCCATTCTTATGTCTCAGTATCAATGGGATAAGCAAACAAAGATGAGACTTAAGGATGATAGTAATCGCACATATAGTTTGGCAGTCATATAAAGTACACTATAACAGTTAGTGAACGTAGCAGTTGTACATTCTGTTGTGCCTAAAATATCTTTTGTACATTGAGAGGTAGCCAAGTTTACTGTATCTGAATGGGAATAAATTAAAGATTTGATCAAGAAGCTCATAAATATGTGTTAAAAAACAACAAAGTGACTACAGTATCATCCTAACTTCTACATATAGTCTGGCATAGGCACAATAAAACCAACAATTTTTTCCGGCATAGCTGCCAGCAAGCGAGGAATAGGAACAGTCCTAGACTAAACATAGAATGCAAAAGAGCATAGAGAACCAGGGTCTGTGCTAAAAGAAATGTGAAACCCCAATGAACAGAACAAAACAAATCACAGTGCATTCATAGATGAGTTATAGGTTCCCACATGGGTAATAAACTGAGAAATTCCATGAGGCTTTGGCAACAGTGCAATTCACAGATGACAAGAGTTTAGTGACTTATTTAAACATTAAAAACCAAAATAATAAATAAAAAAGTCAGCACAGCTTGGAGAAAAATAGGTAACATTATCAGATATCATTTCAAAACAAAGCATTGACCTGGAAAGCTAACTGTCTAATATCTCTTGGCAAAACAGTCATTGGAGGGGAATGCTAATGAAGCTTGGAAGCACTGAATTAAAAGCATTAGGAACTACAGATTAGAAATCAACTGTGCTACATCTTTTTTTTCCTCCCCCAAGAGTACAAATATTAGTGAAACAAGGCCATAAAAATCATAGTAGCAGCTAACAGACAGAGAAAATGTAATGGGGACTCCCAACAACAATAAAATAATTCATTCATGCTTGAACTAATGTTTCTTTCTAAAATACAGATTTGTGAATGATAGGAATGAGAGAAAGGACCTGCATTTTATAAAGCCAATGAAATGGAGAAGTGGTAGGTGACAGTGATGGTAATCATTTGGGGTAACATCTTCATAGACTCACAGACTTTAAGGTCAGAAGGGACCATTATGATCATCTACGCTGACCTCCTGCACAACACAGGCCACAGAATCTCACCCACCGACTCCTATAACAACCCCCTAACCTATGCCTGAGTTATTGAAGTCCTCAAATCATGGTTTAAAGACCTCAAGGTGCAGAGAATCCTCCAGAAAGTGACCCGTGCCCCACGCTGCAGAGGAAGGCAAAAAACCTCCAGGGCCTCTGCCAACCTTCCCTGGAGGAAAATTCCTTCTCGGCCCCAAATATGGCAATCAGTTAAACCTTGAGTACGTGGGTAAGGCTCACCAGCCATCCGACCTCTCGGAAGTTACTGCAGAGCCATTCTACCTCCGACCTCTCGGAAGTCCTGCCAGAGGAGATTGAGGAGGATGTGAAGGCTGCTGCAGAGATCTCCATGGGGACAGAAGTATCAGAAGAAGACAAACAATATACTGCATCTCTGTGACCAGGTGATTGAGATCTCACAGTATCAAACACAGCTGTATGACTATCTCAAGAACAGAATGATGGCCATTGCACCTAACCTCACTGTTATGGTCGGGGAATTAGTTGGAGTGAGGCTTATTGCTCATGCAGGTTCCCTTTTGAATCTGGCTAAACATCCAGCTTCCACTGTTCAGATTTTGGGTGCTGAAAAAGCACTTTTTAGAGCCCTGAAGACTAAACGGGACGCACCCAAGTTTGGCCTGATTTATCATGCTTCCCTTGTGGGACAAACTGCTGCAAAAAAACAAAGGAAAGATCTCTCGAATGTTAGCAGCCAAAACTGCATTGACTATTCGTTATGATGCCCTTGGAGAAGACTCCAGTGCTGAAATGGGAGCTGAGAACAGATTAAAGTAGAGACTAGACTGAGACACTTGGAAGAAAAAGGGATAAGAAGAATAAGTGGCAGAGGAAAGGCCTTGGCCAGAGCAGACAAATATCAGCACAGGAGTGAAGTGAAGGTATATGACCCCTCTGGTGACTACACTCCCTGCTGTTCCCAAAAAAAAAAAAATAAATAAATAAAATTGAAGAGGTGGAAGAAGAGGAGACGCAGGTTACAGTAAAAGCAAAGAAGATCAAAGTAGAAATTAAAGAAGAGGCAGATGTAGAGGTCAAGAAAAAGAAAAAAGGAAAAAAAACAGAGAGCTGAGGAAGAAGCAGCTTTGGCTGAAGAGCCATCCACTAGCACAGCGGTGGAGAGTACAGAGAAAAAGAAGAAAATCAAAGTAGAGCAAGAGGATTAGTGGGGGAGAAACAATTCATTTGGACGCTTCAGTTCAGAATATATTCCCTAGAATACTTTCTCTTTAAATACTTTCTCAAACACCATAACTTCCCCCAATAATGGGAGAGGGCAGGTGGAAGATGAATTTGATAAGTCTCTGCTGTCTCTTCCTCAGAGCAAAATATTTAATTTGTTAGGAGAGAATGCTCTATAGTAACTCAGATCCCGCCCCATCTAACATCCCATCACAGACCATTGGGCATATTTACCTGCTAATAATCAAAAAGATCAATTAATTGCCAAAAATCACACCATCCCCTCCATAAGCTTATCAAGCTTAGTCTTTTGCCTCCACTACTCCACTTAGAAGGCTGTTCCAGAATTTCACTCCTCTAATGGTTAGAAACTTTTGTCTAATTTCAAGTCTAAACTTCCTAGTGTCCAGTTTATATCCATTTGTTCTTGTGTCCACATTGGTACTAAGCTTAAATAATTCCTCTCCCTCTCTGATATTTATCCCTCTGATATATTTATAAAGAACAATCATATCCCCCCTCAACCTTCTTTTGCTTAGGCTAAACAAGCCAACGTCTTCAAGTCTCCTTTCGTAAGACAGGTTTTCCATTCCTCGGATCATCCTAGTAGCCTGTCTCTGAACCTGTTCCAGTTTGAATTCATCCTTCTTAAACATGGGAGACCAGAACTGCACACAACATTCCAGATGAGGTCTCACCAGTGCCTTGTATAACAGTATTAACACCTCCTTATCTTTACTGGAAATACCTCACCTGATGCATCCCAAGACCGCATTAGCTTTTTTAACGGCCACATCACATTGGCGGCTCATAGTCATCCTGTGATCAATCAATACTCCGAGGTCCTTCTCCTCTGTTACTTCCAACTGATGTGTCCTGTGACAAAGTTCCTCCTCTAACTTGGTGGGTCCTGCGCTTATTGGCGGATTTGCTCACCTCAGTGATCTTCCCCTCTGGTGGAACCCACAGTCTGGGTCAACTCCTCCTGTGTCAGATCAGGAGTTGGGAGGTTTGGGGGGAACCCAGGCCCGCCCTCTACTCCGGGTTCCAGCCCAGGGCCCTGTGGATCGCAGCTGTCTATAGTGCCTCCTGTAACAGCTGCATGACAGCTACAACTCCCTGGGCTACTTCCCCATGGCCTCCTACAAACACCTTCTTTATCCTCACCACAGGACCTTCCTCCTGGTGTCTGATAATGCTTGTACTCCTCAATCCTCCAGCAGTGCACCCTCTCACTCTCAGCTCCTTGCACCTCTTGCTTCCAGCTCCTCACACGCGAATCTCACTGACTAACTGGGAGGCTTAACTAGTTCCAGCCAGCCCTTGATAGGGACACCTGAAGCCAATCTCCACTGCCTTCTAGAAAGATCTTAATTGGCCCCAGGTGTCTTGATTAACCTGGAGCAACTGCCATTTGGTTACCATGGAACTAGGGATTTGGATAGCCTAGGGCTAACATACCTGTTCCTTACTACTTTACTGTAGCCATCTGGCCTTGCCTCATCACAGTCCCCAATTTATAACCAAAATTCTTGTTATTAATCCCTAAATGCATGACCTTGCACTTTTCACTATTAAATTTCATCCTATTACTATTACTCCATATTACAAGGTCATCCAGATCTTCCTGTATGATATCTCGGTCCTTCTCTGTATTAGCAATACTTCCTAGCTTTGTGTCATCTTTTCCAATTTAGCTAATAATTCCCCATGTGGAACCGTATCAAATGCCTTACTGAAATCGAGGTAAATTAGATCCACTGCATTTCCTTTATCTAAAAAATTTGTTATCTTCTCAAAGAAGATGATCAGGTTAGTTTGGTATGATCTATCTTTTGTAAAACCATGTTGTATTTTGTCCCAATTACCATTTATCTTAATGTCCTTAATTGCTTTCTCCTTCAAAAATGTTTCCAAGACCTTACATACTACAGATGTCAAACAAACAGGCCTATAGTCACTCGGATCACATTTTTTTCCACTTTTCTTTAAAATAGGAACTACGTTAGCAATTCTCCAGTCGTACAGTACAACCCCTGAGTTTACTAATTCATTAAAAATTCTTGCTAATAGGCTTGCAATTTCATGTGCCATTTCCTTTAATATTTTTGGATGAAGATTATCTGGGCCCCCCGATTTAGTCCCATTAAGCTGTTCGAGTTTGGCTTCTACCTCGGATGTGGTAATATCTACCTCCATATCCTCATTCCCATTTGTCATCCTACCATTATCCCTAAGCTCCTCATTAAAGACGGAGGCAAAGTATTTGTTTAGATATTGGGCCATGCCTAGATTATCCTTAACATCCACTCCATCCTCAGTGTTTAGCAGTCCCACTTCTTCTTTCTTTGTTTTCTTCTTATTTATATGGCTATAGAACCTTTTACTATTGGTTTTAATTCCCTTTGCAAGGTCCAACACTACATGGATTTTGGCCTCTCTCACTTTATCCCTACATGTTCTGACCTCAATAAGGTAGTTTTCTTTAAAAGCAGCAAAGAGTCCTGTGACACCTTATAGACTAACAGACGTTTTGGAGCATGAGCTTTCGTGGGTGAATACCCACTTCGTCGGATGCAGTTTTCTTCGTAGTTTTCTTTGCTAATCCCTCCCATCTTCCACTCCTTGTAGGCTTTTTGCTTTTTCTTAAGCACCTCTCTGAGATGCTTGCTCATCCAGCTTGGTCTACAACTCCTTCCTATGAATTTTTTCCTCTTTCTTGGGATGCAGGCTTTTGATAGTTTCTGCAACTTTGACTTGAAGTAATTCCAGGCCTCCTCTGCCTTTAGATCCACAAGTTCTTCAGTCCAATCCACTTCCCTAACTATTTTCCTTAATTCTTTAAAGTTAGCCCTTTTGAAATAAAAAACCCTAGTCCCTGATCTATTTTTGTTTTTCCTTCCATCTAGTTTGAACTGAATTAGCTCATGATCACTCGAACCAAGGTTGTCACCTACAATCATTTCTTTTATGAGGTACTCACTACTCACCAAAACAAAATCTAAAATGGCATCCCCTCTTGTTGGTTCTTCAACTACTTGGTGAAGGAATCCATCAGCTATCGCATCCAGGAAAATCTGAGCCCTATTTTTATGACTAGCACTTGTCCTCCAGTCTATATCTAGGAAGTTAAAATCTCCCTTGATCACACAATTCCCATTAGTGTTTATGTCATTAAAAACCATTAAAGAGAGGTCTCCAGCCATATCCAAATTGGATCCCAGCGGTCTGTAGCACACCCCAAGCACTATCTCTGGGAAGGCTCTAGTAGCTTTCTTTCCCAATGTGATTTTTGCCCAGACTGACTGTCTTATCCATTCCATCACTTCTTATTTCTTTTTAGTTTACCTCATCATTGATATTCAATGCTACTCCACCACCTTTGCCTTTATTTCTGTCTTTCCTAAACAGCACATAGCCTTCAATATCTGTACTCCAGTCATGACTACTATTCCACCATGTTTCTGTTATCCCTATAATATCTGGTTTCACTTCCTGCACCAGTAGCTCTAGTTCCTCTATTTTGTTACCTAGGCTCCTCGCATTAGTGTACAAACATCTTAATTTTTGCTGTTTGGCTTCACTCACATTCTTTACTCGATTAGGCACAGACATTCTACCACCAGTATCACCTATTAGACTGGTATCTACACTATCCTTCTTCCTTATGTCCGTTCTCATACCCACAGCTGTATCCTGTCTTACTTTGTTTTCTTCCCTCTCAATGTTAAATTCCGGTGTGGACATTACCTGGACATCTCCCCCAAATTCCTAGTTTAAAGCTCTCTTAATCGGTTGTGCCAGCCTCCATCCTAGACATCTATTTCCCTCCTTACTCAGGTGAAGTCCATCCCGAGAGAACAGTTCTCTGTCCATGAATGCTTCCCAGTGGCCATACATCCCAATGCCCTCCTCATAGCACCACTGCCTGAGCCATCTGTTGATCGTCAATCTTGTCACACCTTTGTTGCCCTTCTCTAGGAACAGGCAGAATCCCACTGAAGATCACCTGAGCCTCGATTTCCTTAAGCGTATTCCCCAGCCTGGCATAGTCTCCTTTGATATGTTTCAGCTAGAATCTAGCTGCATCATTTATTCCCACATGAAAGACAATCAGCAGATTCTTTCCCGCTCCCGTTAGGATCCTTTTCAGCCTCAGGTCCACATCCCGTATCTTAGCACCCGGAAGACAGCACATCCTTCTATTCTCCGGATCAGCTCTAGTTACAGGCCTGTATTCTTCTCAGTAAGTACCTGAATGACTTGAGACTCAAGTCCAAGATTTTCATTTTTCAAGGGTATTTAGGTGCCTAAAGAGGCAGATAAGCACTTGGTGGGATATTTAAAAGTTCTTAAACAGATTAGTCTTCCCACTGAATCAATAGGTATTGTTGACAATCTCACTGAATCTACATATTTAGCACCTAAGTAACTTCAATGAACTGGCCCGTAAGTACTTTGGAGCCTAAGTCTCACTAACTTCCAATGAGATTTAGGCTCCTAAGTAATTTTTGAAAGTGCAATATAGGTACTTTTGGAAATTTTACCCCAATCACCCTAAAGTGATATAATGGCATCTAGGCAGCTCTGCCGGATTGGACCACAAGAACAAATCCCTGTAAAACAAAACCATGCTTGACAAATGAGGAGATAGAAAAGTTAAGCTCTAGCTGACTATGTTGTTGGACATACTGGTTCCTGAAAACAGAAGCAGAGTCATTAATTTGAAACCAGCTTCTCAGTTGGTGCAAGTCAGCGTAGCTCCACCAATTTCACTGAAGTCCTTGGAACTATGCCAGCTTATACTAGATGAGAATCTGGCCCCAGATTTCTAGTTTCTTTTCCAATCAAGTAAATGTACACCAGAAATTCTAAGTATTTTGGTATGTAACTAAACTGAGTTTACAGAGCTAATTCTTGTCCTTTATGTTTCATGTGCAGTTGTAAAATGAAATCCAAGATTAGTGATATGTAAATCTCAAAAGTTTTTGGGGTTGGAGTTTGACTTGGATAAGCACTCAAGCATTGAGAGGCTGATTTGAACCTTATCCAAACTATTGTATCTCAACCTCTCATATTTACAAAAAACTCT
The DNA here is from genome assembly GCF_016161935.1 of Mauremys reevesii. Lineage (NCBI taxonomy): Eukaryota > Metazoa > Chordata > Testudines > Geoemydidae > Mauremys > Mauremys reevesii. The sequence goes on along the minus strand of NC_052630.1, from coordinate 66,254,358 downwards.
GCTGGAAGTCTCATGAAAGGTACCCTCTCTCATTTTATGTTAGCATTTCCACTGCTCATGACAGCTACAGCCAAGAAGTTCAGATGCACTCAAAAGTGAAGGATAGCTCTAAAAAGTGCCGCCCTCAGACCTAAGTTGATTCAAGTCTATTCTGAATTTTGGCAAAGGTTTGAGTTAGGTCTTACTTGATCCAAATCAGGTCAGCCAATATTTAGCTAAGAATATTAATAAAATAAATCAAAGAACATAATGAAGTCCTGGCTTAAGTGAACAACTCCAGAGAAGCCAAGGTCAACTCAGGAATGGTTTACTGCTCCCTCATTTCCTGCACAATATTGCAATTTCAGATTTTATTTAGGATAGTGGCCAAGGAAGCAAACTCCACTGGAATGAAAGAATGATTTGCAAGGATTTTCCTGGCTGGGGGTGGGATGGGTGCAGTATTCTGCTCATACCCTTGATAATAGGATGCTTTTGAGATGACTATATAATAGTAATAGACCAGATTGTTCCAATTGGATCCGTGCACAGATGGGCCCCATGCAAGTTGATTTCTTTCCCCATAGAAAGAGGGTACTGCCACCTCTACAGCTCTGTCTTCCCCCTTGTCACACTTGGATGGAGTGCCAAGGTCATCAGGGGTAAGCATGATGCAGAAGATATGCCACTCCTTGCAGTTTTGTCCCCTCCTTGATACACAAAATCCAGATCAAGGTCACATTTCCTCCCTACTACTGCTCAACCGCAGAGGGACCCAGCAAATAGCAGTGCATATCTAGCTGTAATTGTCTTGCTAGGGAAGGAGAGAAAAAGATACCAGCAGAGCCAGGAGCTATCCCCACAGAGCAGCTCCTGTCTTACCATGAAGTGGCTGTACCTCCCTGTGAATCCTAGAGGCTTGGGAGGGTATGCAGTTTCCAAAATCTGTTGTCCTCTCTCACTAATGGGAACAGCTGACCAAAACTCTGCAAGGTAAAAACTTGAGAGATGGGAGATTTATCTGTGGAAGAAGGCAATCTCGCCTTTGTTTAAAAACAGTGTCCATTTCTTTCTGTGCAGCATATAGAACTAGCATTTCCTTATCCTGAGCCTATAGCAGAGACCCGATGGCACAATTTGAAATCCTGAGCCTATAGCAGAGACCCGATGGCACAATTTGAAATCACGTACATGTATAGGATAAAATTTTCAAAACACAATGGAGCGGTTAGAGCTAAGTGTGTCTAATGAGAGAATTAGAATGTAGTAGACAACTCCAAGGTTAAATAATAATCGAATCACTTTCACTGCTAGATGATCTGCTGGTTCCTTCTGGCCTTAAACTCTGTGACTCTGCTTTGAAATAAATGAGTAAAGTAGTTTCTCACTCAGAGACTGATTGTAAAAGGAGAAATGTGTTTGAGTTTAAAAATATCTCCCTTTTTAAAGTAGATATTAATATTTAGAATTGTTTGGGGCATATCGAGTTATATAATGAGGAAGAGAAACAATATGGTGTGTCTCAACAAAAGTACTGTGCAAATATAAAAATTCCTGTCAATCATAAAAATAAAAAAAATCTGACACCAGAAAGTCATATTCCACTGACCTGACAGCAAAACAATGAAAAATGCATTTTTGAACATTTAGAGAGATCAGTTATATAACTATTGAAACTGCAGCAGTTTGAGTGTCTCTACATGAGAGAATAACTGCAAAGCAGGAGCCAAAAGGCAATTTAATAGTAATATGAAAATAAGCAGCAACAAACGTGCATAAATACTTCCACTTTGTGGACATCAGGATGCTTTCTTGTGGTTTGTTATGTCACCAGAAATCCTAGACAGAACCTCTTAAGGTATCTCTGCATATTCTGTACACACACACACACACACACACACACACCATATACATTCAGACTTACACAATAAACCCTCGGAGCCTGACTCATTTCCATTAAGGCCAGCTCACACTACAGCAGTTCTGTAAAGGGGCCTTCAAGTGGGAAGGGTTCTTTACATGATTAGAGCAGTATAAAGTGGCCTAGTGGAAATGAAAATCAGGCCCTCACACCACGCTGGAATTTGTTCTCCCATTCTTCCAGCTGCACAAGTCAGTAGGAGTGGGAAATTGCAGACCAAGAGGCAGACAGGGCTACTGCTATTCCTTAGAGTATTGGGAACGTTTTGAATTAGGATCACTGTAGTGTGAGCTATCATTTTTCCACAGCTGCTTCCCCTGAAATCCATGAATGCTATTTAACCATGTGGGAGGAGAAGAATATGGAAATAAGCTGGGGGAACCAAGGGCATGAGAAAGGGATCGTGCGAGAACATAGTACGTTTTGTTTTGTTTAATTGTAAGTGACCACGTGGTCTCGAGTTCTTAGATAATATACATGGGCTGGGATATTCAAAGATGCCTAAAGGAGTGAAGTGCCTAACTACCATTGCACTTTTAACTCCCTTAGATTCCTTTGAGAATCCAGACTAGGCCTACATTTCCTTTTATGCAGAAAAAGTTGCAGGATGAGTGTCTTCATGGGTAATACAGTGCAAAATTGTAAGACACTGGTCTTATTTCACTGGGAAGTAAGGACCTCATTTTTAAAATCATATTAGGCTACCCTAATATGAACTACATGACAATACTTTATTGTGTCCAGTGTAGTTAAACTCCCCTATCATATTAGTACCATGTCACTAAGATTTATTACCTGAAACACATTACACTGGCAAAAAGTTGTATAGAATTTTTACAAAAAATTTAGAATTTACTTTATTTGCTCTTTTAGGCATGATTTTGTTTTAAAGCAGCTCAAAAGCAAATTCTCACACTCACTTAAGAAATCCGGTCTCCTCTTGCTGTATATGCACAATTCCCTCTTTCAAGACCAGACCATAGTAGGAGTTAATTGCTTTCAGTAATTTTCACCTTCAATTTCCTTAGCTATCCTTGCATAACCATTCATCTGTTTTCTCTAACAGCAAGCCCACAACAGTGTATTTCAGCAGCAAGCTCATTCATTACATATACACCTTTGCCCAGCATGCTTTTCTTCTTTCAACTGACCCTTTAATATATTAAACAGCAACAGTCAACTATGGTCATATGGGGACCATCTTGGAAGTAAGTGATGGTTGTGTAGATTGCATCTCCTCTCACTGTGTACTACATGGAAAAGTATTTTGGTCCTCTTTGCCCTTTTTTTCCTGTCTAGTCTCAGTGAGCATTTTCAGCAATATTTAAGTCATGCTTTTAATCTTTTAAATGTAGTTTAGCTGAATGATGTTTGAAGGTTCTGTAACTTGTTTGATGCCATGTAATCCCCTTGCCAAGTAGGGAAGTGAGGCAGTCATCATAGGTAGTTCCCTCTGACATTTATCTCACCATAATTTAAAAAAAAAGATGAAAAAAGATTTACAGCCATGTTAGAATACACACTTATGCACGTTTAAATTTTATGTATTCTGAGTAATTACATTAAAGTCATGGAAAATACAGTGTAAAAATTAAACACAGATGTTAAGTCTTTGCAGGATCAAGGCCATAGTCAGCACCTTATGCCACACCAAAGATTTATGGGCCTGCTAGATTTTGCTACACATTTAGTGCCACTGAAATAAATGGAGCCCAAAGTGACCACCACCACTAGCACATTTTAATATTTAATAGTAATATAAAGAAAAAGATCACTGGGCTTAAAATCAGGAAAGCCAAAAAATTACTCTAGGCCAAAATTTTCACACTTGGGTGCCTATAGTTTGATTCACATGCATTAGGTCATAAACTGTAAAAATGTTGGCCCGTGTCTCTAATTTTGCACTTCCATTTGTTGAGCATACAGATACCACCTATATATTTGATGCTCTTCCATCTCTTTTCAAGGCATTGCAGTTATTTGGTTGAAGTTTGTATCAAGCAGGCTGTCCACAGACTTCATCATCAGCCATAATTAAGGATAAGATTATGTCACTGAGGTCACGGAAGTCACCGATTCTGGGACTTTCAGAGACTGCCATGACATTTTCCACTTCAGCCCCAGGGTGGGAGGCCCCCAGAGCTGTCAACCCCCTCCCCACAATGGGGCTCAGGCTCTCTTTCCCATGCTTGGGCTTCAGTCAGCACACTTCCCCCTCCCCATTATTTGTAGTAAAAGTCACTGACAGGTCATGGGCTTCCATGAATTTTTGTTTATTGCCCACAACCTGTCTATGACTTTAACCAAAAATAACCATGACAAAATCTTAACCTTAATCATAATACAGTGCAAGAATCAAGTTTCAGACAGACAGCATAAGCTTCAATGTTTCACCCCAGCATTGCACTGAACCTTTTTTATGAAGATCTGAAGTCAATTATTAGCATTCAGACCATGTCAAATAGAGAAAACTTGGGAAAACTTGTCTGGCAAGCAAGGCCTCTTTAGTAGGAAAGCAACTTTCAGTGTCTAACATTAAGAAGAGGGTTATTAAAATAAAAATCAAGGGTACACTTGGGAGTAAAAAGAATTTGGAGCTAGACTGTGTCATTTACTCACAGACTGCAGTAGGGGGGGAAGATATGGAGCTGAACTCTTCTAGAGGAAACAACAGCAGGCAATGTCTCACTCTCCTCTCCCACAACCATTCAAGGGCCACGGACAATCTAGCCCTAAGGTGCCATAACCTGAGAAATGTAACCAATCTTAAAGCCAGAAGGTTCACATACTTGTAGAAAGCAATTATTCACACACACACACCCCCCACACATATTGTGCTCTCTCTCTTTTGCGCCCCACAATCTTCTCCATTTATTATTCCTTTAAACAATTTCCTCCTGATACTTTGAGCTCCATATGCTCACCCTCATTTTCATTCATATTTTCTCCTCTAACTCCTTAATCATCCAGTGTGGTCATTTGGGTTTTTAAGGCCCATATAGGGCCTGAGCTTGCATGCCTTCCACACATGGAGCTCACAGACCTTGACTGGGAGTTTACAGGTGGAGAGTTTATAGGAAAGGAGTAGTACACTTCTTGGAACAGATCCATTCCTTTCCCCTTTAAAATATAGATCTATGTTACATCCCCAAGTTCTTTCTTCTCTGGAAGATACAAACAGAAGGGAGCAGGTGACAGAGTAATGTCAGTGATAGATGTTCAGCTCTGGACTGTCCCCGGTTGATCCAGGGGAGCCTGAATTTGTTGGACCCGGAGGGCTTTTAACATGCCATCTATTTAAAAGGGTGTTTTCCCTGTGGGGATGTTGAGTTGAGGCTCTTTTATCTCTAAGTTTGGGAAAGTTGGAGCCTTATGTACACTAAGCTAATCTGTAAATTGCTCTTTAATTACTGTTTAGTAAATATTTCATGTGGACGATAGAGCTGGTTGAAAAACTGTTATTACCCTCATGAAAAATTTTGAATGAAAAATTCTCATTAGCAATTTTTCATTTTTGTGGGAAATTTGAAAATGAACAGTTAGTTTTAATCTTTTGCTTTTGTAAACCAAAAATGAAGTGAAAAATGCAATTTGAACTGAAAGTATTAGTTTTAAATTGCAGTTTGTTTTGTTTCAATGGTGTTTTTAATTTAGTTGAATTTCATATTCCATTTTTTTGTTTCATTTCAGATCATGATAACCAACCAAGAAAAGCAATAAAAGCAACACTTTTTGTTTGGAATCTTCCTATAAAAATGGAAAAATTGTAAATGACATTTTCTCAGGAAGAGTTTCATTTTCCATGAAATCTTTTTTTCAGGAAATGTTATTTGAAAATTTTTGACCCGTTCTAATGGATTAAAAATATTTTGATCAGCATGTTTTACAAATCCAAATAGATGGTTCAAATAAATTGATGTAGCCAAAGACATGTTACTATATAAAATAATTTCTTTTGGACTTGATTCTAAGGGAAATGGGTGGCAAAGGCTGAGTCATCACTCTTAGCAATTATACTTTCATAGTACTTCATATTTTAAAAGTGCTGTACAAACCTGATGCAATCCTTATAACTTTCCTATACCTGAAGAAGAACTCCGTTTAAGCTCGAAAGCTTGTCTCCCTCACCAGACAGAATTTGGTCCAATAAAAGATACTACCTCACTCACTTTGTCTCTCTAACATTCATATATGACAGGTAAATATTATCTTCCATATTTTACAGATGGAGATGTGGAGACAGATGCAGGGTGACTTTCTTGAGGCCACAAATAAAGTCACTAGCAAAGAAAGAATTAGAATTCAGAATTCTTTGCTCTCAGACATTCTCAGTTGAGCAGACAATATGGCTTATAACATCCACATCCAAGTGTGCCCATTTCCCTCCTTATGCTCTCCGTTATTGTTGCCTGAATTCTATTGTTATTTATACATAGAACTATTCTATCCCCTTTGGGGGGCGGGGGGATGTTGGTTCTTAGTTTTGTTCTTTTACAGTTTTTCTAAAGAACCTCTGGGTTCAAACCTTCAAGGTGCTGAGCACAATAGCACCAATCCAGCTACGCGCTTAAGCAAAGAACTATTCCCTTTTGACTTCATCCCCAGTTTAGCAGGATACTTAAGCATTTTTAAGCATGTGACTAAACCAGAGACATCAATGGACATACCTTGCTAAATTTGGGCCAGAGTGCCCAGTGCCTTGCATAATTGAGCCCTAATTTCCAGTCTAACTTCCTTTTCTTCAGTTTGTTTCATTATGTTTCTCTCAGCCCTTCCTGTTCTCCCAGTTTGGCAGCTGCAGGCATCCCACTGCATTCCCTGTCTCCTCCTGATGTAGATAAATATCCACTCCACTGACAGGTACTTAATCCAATGGGGGGAAAAAGTACTGTACTTTTAGAGATTCTCTTTTAATTAGTCAATAATTTGTTACTGTGCCTGTGTTTCAAGTCAGTCGACGTCTGGGCTGCTAAGTGGTGCAAACGTTTCATGGGATTTATTTACAGAGGAATCCTCTTCACTATGATATAGTCTCTTATCTTCCACTGATGTTGCTTTACTCATCACTAATTCATTGTATCACAAGCTACATTGACATATGCATCTTCTAGATCTGAATTCTCCACATTTTCCCCTTTAAGAAGTTCTCTCATTCTGCAATTCCAGTCATAAGCTCTCTCAGTTGTACTGAAAGTGGATTCCAAATAAACACTGGTAGGAAGATAGCTTAAATATTTGACAGTATTTATAGTCAAGGCATGTTATTAAGTATTATGCGTTTCAGAAAAGGGCATGCGGCAAGACTATCCTCCAGTGAAGTACTACAAGAGAGGTTCAAAAACACTTTTTTTGTTATGTAAGCAAGTGTCTACTAAAGGAAGAGGCTATTAATAAACTGGAGGTAAGAAAAGGGGAAGATTTTTGATTGGGGTAACATTTTGCATTTTCTTTTTCATTTTGCTTATGCATATTTCACATACTTGAATTTTGGTTACTTTGAAATCGAGCATATCCAAAAGGGACACCGTAATGCATGTTCTACAGTAAGATGAGTGATTTCTCCCCCTGTGAAATTGTAAATGGTTATCCCAAAGCACCAAACTCTAAAACTGAATTGGTTATCTGAAATTTAGCTCAGCTCCATTATTCATGTGGAAGAGGTTTAGTCTTATGGTGCAGTAATATAGGAATTGCCGGAGGCGGAGCTAAAGAAAGAAATGGTTGGTTTTTCATTAGAAGTACAGTCAGTTCTATGAGGAACTCTGTATATAATGTCCAGATAAGCATCAATAGGACATAAAGCTGCATGTTATTCTTAAACTTTGGATTAAGGTAGTAAAAATATCATTGGAGGGCTCCCTCTTAGGCATTTATCATCGTTGTCATGTTCATTAAAAATAACGGCCACCAACTTCTCAGCAAAAGCAGCATTACTCTTTTCAACCTCATCTAAAGGTTTATAGTCTCTCAGCAGGCTGACTAATAGGAATTGTTTGACTCTTAGCCTGTTTTACAGTAACTTCAAATGCGTTCTCTCTCAACTCATTAAAATAGTGCCACAGTCATGAGTAATTCCTCTGGTATTTATTGTATCAACATCAGCCAGGATAAACTCTTTTGCAGTCCTATTTTGTATAACAACTGTATACCATAAATTAACCTATATGATTTCTTTTAGAAGGTAGCAGTACTCAACTGGCTTTTAATACAAACTCTTACTGGCCACTTCCTAAAGTTGCAACATCTAACTCTGATATATTAGATCCTTACTTTGGGGGCACGTAGAATCACCCTTGATTCACCATATGGTCACACAAAATGACCTCTGACAATTTTAACAACTTGAGGTTAGTCGGACTTTGCAAGCCTAACACTCCAGGTGGATAGATTCCTTTGCAGAATCAGAGTAATTGTTTGTGCAGCAATTTGTCCTGGCTTCATTGCAAGGGCACATGGAATAAGCCACATGGTGTTGTCTAACAGGGCCACTAGCCCCACTTTTGGTGACAATAACCCAGCAAGTCCCATAGGAACCAGCACACTTGCACATGGTTTTACAATGAAACACACATCAGAATCTGTTTTATCACAAACATTTGACCAAGACGTTTTGGATTGAATTTGGAAGGATTCACATGTTTCTATGGGCTGCATGTCTGGTCTGAGTAACCTGCATTCAGTGTGGGCAGAAGGAGGAGACTAAGAGGCATTAAGCCATCATTATACTTCCTCCCTGGGATCATGGGGTTGGCAGGAGCTCTGTAAATGAAACAGACCCAAGGGGTTGCTCCAGCAGTCAGGGATACTAGAGCACAAGGGAACTCTGGGGCCATATATTACCTTTTGCCCAGGAATGCCTTTTATGCTGGGTGTCATGGATCCCCAGGACAAAAGGGAAAGCTGCAGGTAGATGGTAGAGAAAGCATTGTGGCTGGTTGCACCCCAGTAGTGGGCCCAAGGATCTAGCCTTATATATTTCTGTACTGTAGAAAATGGAACAATGCCTTCTTTCTTGCCTGTGCATAATATAAGACTTTTGTAACTGGTCTGACAGCCTTTCCAGCATGTAAACAGTAGAATCACATTGAGATGGCACTTTCTTCTTTAATTTTGCATAGGTAGATGACAATGTCACGCAGTTCTCTGAGAATTTCTCTAAGGATGGGATCCAAATCCCACTTAAGTCAATGGAAATCTTTCCACTGATTTCAGTGGGCTTTGGATCCAGCCCCCAGTGCACAACAAGATGGCAGATTTGTAAGCATCTGCTGGAATATTTGACTGTCATTCTGAAGAAAGTAATGAAAAATGTGAAATTACCATTGCTTACTAATGTCAACACAATCAGCTTTCAGTTATACAAGGGGAGGGTGTTAGAGACCCTGAAAACAAACCTGCATATTTTATTTGGTCTGTAAGCTTTGCAAGTCCATTAGAGGTTAGATTCTTTGCTGTTCCTAGCTCCCACTGAGTGCAGCCAAGATGCGGTGCTCTCAGATTCCCTGTTTGGCCCCAGCCCCAGGCATGAGGACAAGCAGTTTGGGTCCACTCAATAAATAAACCAGCTGCCAATAATTCACAAGGCACTGTGAACCAATGGAGGATAACCAGAGCATGGTGTGCTTTGGCCAGGCTTCCTCCCTGCCCCTACCCATTGCAAATTTGCTCTGCCCCCTCTGCTGGGGATTGCAGGAGGGTAGAATAGGAACTGGCTCTATGCTGGCTGAGTAGCATCTGCACTTTATGTGTGACTTGAGCAACCAAAATGATCTGGAGGGGGGTAGAAAAAACTGCCATGAAGTGTGCTAGTTGTTAAACAGAGTTGATAAGAGCATTGAATTGTTCCATAATGGGGCCAGTCAGAAAACTTATGAAGCTGATGAAAACAGGAAAAAGAAAAAACAAGAAGTGAAAACTTTTGACCAGTTTTGTTTTGCAATTTTAACTTCTTTTTTAGAAAAAAGGTTTAGGATAAAATTTTCAGAAACGGGATGGAGGCTCCAAAGTCACATAGGGACAGTTTTTTTTTTTTTTAAAAAGGGTATTCAGGTGCCTACTTGGATTTTCAGAAGTGGTTAAGCACCTACCTCCCCAATCAAATTATTTAAACAAACAGAATAGTTTATGGTAAATCTAAGGTTTACTAGATGGGAGTTAGGTGTCTGGTATTATATAAGGATACTGATCTAATAGGTATCATAGAAACTTGGTGGGACATGGTAATACCAAAATATACAGGAATGACAGATTAGGTCCTGCTAGTGGGGAAGTGGCCATGTATGTAAGAGAAAGCATAGGGTCATATAGTAAAAAATCTTAAATGAATAAAGCTGTACCATAGAATATCCATGGAAAAAAAAATTCCATGCTTCAATAAGAATATAGCATTTGGAATATACTATGGACCACCTGACCAGTATGGTGAGGGTGACTGTGAAATGCTCAGGGAGACTAGAAAGGCTATGAAAACAGACAACCCCGTAATTATAGGGGATTTCAACTGTCCCCATATTGACTGAATGTGTGTCATCTCGGGACAGGATGTAGAGATAAAAATGTGTAGATACCATTAATGACTGCTTCTTGGAGCAGCTAGTTCTGGAACCCACAAGGGGAAAGGCCATTTTTGTTTCAGGCCAAGTGGAGCACAGGATCTGATCCAAGAGGTGAATATAGTTTCCTGCTTAGTAATAGCAACTGGAATGTAATTAAATTTAACATTCTTGCAGAGGGAAAAATACCAAAGAAACCCATCACAGTACCATTAAACTTCAAAAAGAGGAACTACACGAAAGGAGGACACTAGTTAAATGGAAATTGGAAAGGACCAGTCACAAGAGTGAAAGGCCTGCAAGCTGCATGAAAATTATATACTCAAAACTAAAAACAAAACAAAAACAGTAAGAGGAGAATTACATTTGACTTGCAGAGTTCAAAGTGTAATCAGGCAGGCCAAAAAAAGAATTTGAAGAGAAACTAGCAAAAAAGACACAAAAATTAACAGCATATATTTTTTTAAGTACATCAGAAGCAGGAAGACTGACAAATCATCAGTAGGACCACTGTACAATCAACGTGCCAAAGGAGCATTCAAGGAAGACAAGGCCATTGCACAAAAGCTAAATGAATTCTTTGCATCAGTAGCTCACATTCTCTGCACTGAAGAGAGGGCAATGTCTGACCAGTTCTTTTTAGGTGAGAAATCTGAGGAACTGTCCCAGATTGATGTGTCAATAGAGATGGTTTGGGAACAAGCTGTTAAACAGTAGTCACCAGGAATAGATGGTATTACCCAAGAGTTCTGAAGGAATTCAAATATGAAATTACAGAACTAACTATGATACATAATCTATTGCTTAAATCAGCCTCTGTACCAGGTGACTGGAGAATAGCTAATGTGATGCCAATTTTTTAAAAAAAGGCACCAGGGGCAATCCTGGCACTTATAGGCTGGTAAGCCTAACTTCAGTATCAGACAAGATGGTTGAAACTATTGTAAAAGGACAGAATCATCAAATATGAATGAACATGATATGCTGGGGAAGAGTCAACAGGGTTTTTCTAAGAGATCATGCTTTATCGATCGGTTAGAATTCTTTCAGGGTGTCAACAAACAGGTGGATAAGGGTGATCCAGTTGGTATAACTTACTCAGACTTTCAGAAAACCTTTGACAAGGTCTCACACCAAAGACTCTTAAGTAAAACATCATGGGATAAGAGGGGAGGTCCCTTTAATGGATCAGTAATTGGTTAAAAGATAGAAAACAAAGGGTAGGACTATATGGTCATTTTTCAAAATGGAAAGTGGTAAATAGCAGGGTCCCCTAAGAATGTGTACTGGCATGAGTGCTGTTTAACATATTCATCAATGATCTGGAAAAAGGAGTAAACAGTGTCATCTGCAAACTTTGCCACTGTAAAAAATTACTCAAGATAGTTAAATCCAAGCGGAGAGTGAAGAGTTACAAAGATCTCACAAAACTGGGTGGCTGGGCAACAAAATGGCAGGTGAAATTCAGTGTTGATAAGTGAAAAGTATGCATATAGGAAAATATAATCCCAAGCAAATTTAAATGATGGGGTCTAAACTAGCTGTTACCACTCAAGAAAGAGCTCTTGGAGTCATTGTGGATAGATCTCTGATGACATCTGCTCAATGTGCAGCAGTCAAAAAAGCGAAGAGAATTTCAGGAAGCATTAGGAAAGGGCTAGATAAGAAAATATCACAATGCCACTATATACATCCAGGGAACACATACACCTTGAATACTGTTTGCAGTTCTGGTCGCCCCATGTAAAAAAAATAAAATATTAGAGTTGGAAAGAGGACAGAGATGGGCATCAATGATTAGGGGTTTGGAACAGCTTCCATATGAGAAGAGATTTAAAAAAAAGACTGGGATTGTTCAGCTTTAGAAAAAAAAAGACAAAAGGGGAGACATGATAGAGTCTATAAAATCTTGAATGGTGTGGTGAATGTAAATAGGGAAATGCTATTTACATCTTCACAATGATTTAAAAAAAGAGTCTGCTGCCTAAGGAAGTAATACTTCACATAACACACTCAACCTATGGAACTCATTATCAGGGGATATTAAGAAGGCCAAGAGTATAACTGGGTGAAAAAAAGTTCACAGAGGATAGGTCTATCAATGGATATCAGCCAGGATAGTTGAGATGCAACCCCCAACTCTGGGTGTCTCAAACCTCTGACGGCCAGAACTTGGGACTGGATGACAAGGGATGGGTCATGCTATAAAATTGCCCTGTTCTGTTCATTCCCTCTGAAACATCTGGCACCAGCCACTGCTGGAAGACAGAATATTGGGCCAGATGGACCACTGGTCTGACCAGTAGGGCCATTCTTATGTATCTCAGGGCTGTTATATTGAAATGAAGTATCAGTCTTCAGCTAAACTATCAGCCAGGTGTGTGTTCTGACTCTTTGGAGGCAAAACACAATGTCTAGCAAGATGGACTGGACATTGCAGCCACATCTCTGCAGAACTCAGGTTCACTGAATGTTACCTGCAAGGCAGGTTTAGTCTGGCAGAGTCTCTAGGAGTTTACTGGTGAGGCAGGGAGCCGACACCCATTCTAACATCCAACAAAACTCACCCTTGCTGAGGCAGAGGGTTAATACAGTGGCTTATGGTTCTGGGCTGCCCTGAGGAGAGAGTGTCTCAACTGTGAAGGGGTGTTCTGGGACAGGCTTTTGGTCTGGGTGTCTGAGCTGCTTATTATGGTATGCACTGCCACCCATGGCATCTCTGTACCCTCCTCTACTGAGACTTTAGATCTGGTAGGAGTAACCTGTGCGGAGGCTGATGGCTGGACAGAATAAGGACATACATTAACATAGCTTTTGCATTTGAATTTGCACTCAGTCACTGGGCAAAAACCAAAGAGAGCAAGACAGAAATACAGCGACTGTCTTTCAAATAAATTAGAAGACACGGACCTCGTTGTTGCAGAGGAACCTAGAATAAGGTTTGCAGCGGACATTTCAAAATTCAAAAGAAATGTAAATAAATTGTGTTCTGAACATATGTTACTCAGGTAGATTTGCAGTTGTTGGAATACTTAAATTGTGAGAACTTCTATCTATGAGGTATAGAAGGTTTGGCGCATGTACAGTGGAGACCAATTTAAAATAGTTTGAGTGTTCTCTGTATCATGATCAGTAGAACTGGAGTCAGAGGGCACATGTTCTCTGGAGGACCTTCATCCAAAAGAAATTCTCAACACAAGATCCACAATATTATAAAGTAAGAGCATCTAATATTTAAAGAGGTCATTAAGAAAGCAACACACACAAACTCTGAGAAAGTCTGGGGATGGAACCAAACTACACAGTGGGCCCCTCCTTTCACTAGCACGATAAACCAAAATCCCATATCTGAATGCTCCCTAGACTTTAAGGAAATTGGTGTGATCATTGTGACCTATCTGTACTTTGGTCATTTCTAGAATTCCATGTGCAAGATGAATCATCACTTGTAATCACCAGACAAATCTATTCCAAAGTGTTACAGATTGTGTTTATCTGAATGTATAAACAGCTAGCTCTTTGAGATATGCTCAGGGTTAGTTTTGATACAGTTCCAATCTAGATGCTGAGCATAACAATGACATCTTATCTGCCTGAATGTCTCATTTGTAGGTGTAGCTGCTGCCCACAACGGATACCAATGAAAGCAAACAAAATTGTATAAAGTTTAAAACATTGCACGCAGGACAGCACAGGTTTATATTGCCAGAGCATTTACGAATCAGCCTTCTAATGGAATAGGACTTATCTTGTACATTTCAAAAACATGAATTTCTGCCCAAGCCTGAACATATATTCCTCTCATTTTATATAGCAGCTATAAGTACAGAGCAGTAAAAGATGATCAGGCCTCAGAATTCTCTCACGCTTCAGAACAGAGCTGTCTGTTAGGCCTGTCAGGAATGGAAAAAAAGACCACCAGATTCTTGTGAATTTCTAAATTCCTTTCAAATACCAATATATAATGCAGAAATATATACTGTAGCTTCAGTTTTATTATTCCACTGGATAATAGACATTCATGCCAGCACTTAAATACAATTATTTTAAAGAGCAATTTATGTCCTAAAATGTCTTGGCATTAGCATTTAAATGCAAACTCTTGACATTGAGTGTCACAGTATAGTATGAACTGCCCTCTCTCTCTCAAAAGAGGGGAGGAGTAGATTGTCTGTTTTTGGGGAAAAACTTAAATCAGTGTGAACACAACTACAGTATGATCTGTAGTACAGTGGAAGCTCAGAGTTATGAGCACCAGAGTAACAAACTGACCGGTCAACTGTGCACCTCATTTGGAACTTGAAGTACACGATCAGGCAGCAGCAGCGACAAAAATAAATAAATAAAAAGCAGCAAATACAGCACAGCGCAGTGTTAAACTACTAAAAACAAAAAAAAGAGGGAAAGCAGCATTTTTCTTCAGAATAGAAAGTTTCAAAGCTGTATTAAATCAATGTTCAAAAGTTTACAATTGAAAGAACAGCCATAACATTTTGTTCAGAGTTATGAACAACCTCCATTCCTGATGTGTTCGTAACTGAGGTTCTACTGTCTAACTATGTTAAATATGTGCAACAGTTACAGAATAAGCCAGACTCTGTTATTTACCCCTCACACAAGCCTATTAAAACCAGTGGCTTTGCAATCCAGTCAGGCCAGGATTTGGCCAAGCATGTCACAGGAAAGGAACAGATAGCAGAATTTGGAAGGTGTTTCAAACTTGCTAGAAGTTTTTAAATGTTTGTGCTTGTAGCTTTTGCCAATCTTTGTGCACGGAAGATATACTTTGCCTCATCTTAAACAACTGCTTTTAAGTGGTAATAGCTTGTGCTTCCTGATTGTAGGTAAATTTTAATCTAGTTTAGCCTGAAATGTTTGTATAGGTATTTTCTTCCAGTTCAGCTTAATCTTTTTAAAGTGTTACTGCAACAAGAACTCAGATGTCACATATAGTCAGTATCTCCATTCTGATGAGCAAAGTGGTGCAGTGATGTCAGTTGCATTCTCCTGCTTTGAAACTAAGAACATTATTTCTGTCTAATCCTCTATTTTATACCAAATCCTTTTTGAGGCGCCTTAAAATTGAGAGCAAAGAGGAACATAATTTTATACTTTCAGATGGGTTTTCAAATGGGGACACAAACTGAGTGTATCTTTTATTCCCGAGTCCTGGATGGAGACAGATACTGTAGACATAGCCAATTAATAACACAGAATACACTTGTCATAGTGCCACACCTAGCTGCATATGAAGCATTATTACAAACTGACCGCTGTATGTGGATTATATACTTAGATCTATACATATGCCAAACATATATGGGATGAAATTCTGGCTCCCAGTTTGCTGCGCAATGACATTAAAACAAGAGGAATTAATTATGCCATTGTTTCCTTGTACTCCCCAGGCTGTATTCATCTGTTGTCTCTTATCTTATACTGAGATAGATAGGTAGGGACCATCTTTTCAGTCTGTGTTTCCATAGCATGCAGGACAATGGGGTGCTGGTACATGACTGATAAGACAATTTTAATTATAGACCCTGTTTTTAGTAGCTCACAATTTATGCAAAATTTGCAAACAAAACTACTGTTCTTGTGCTCTCCTTAACTCAGGCCTGGTCTACACTGGGGGGGGGCGGGGTGTCGATCTAAGGTACGCAACTTCAGCTACGTGAATAGCGTAGCTGAAGTCGAAGTACCTTAGCTCGAATTACTTACCCGTCCTCACGGCGCGGGATCGACATCCGCGGCTCCCCCGTCGACTCCGGAACTCCACCGGAGTGAGTGGCGGTAGCGGAGTCGACGGGAGCACGTTCGGGGTTCGATATATTGCATCTAGATGAGACGCGATATATCAAACTCCGAGAAATCGATTGCTACCTGCCGATCCGGCGGGTAGTGAAGATGTACCCTCAGGAACTTCTCTGGGCCAAAATCCCCAAAGACACAGGGCATTGCCTAATAGCATGACTTCCTTCTATTGCACCTGGAAGCAGACCTGGCAGGTGCTGGAAGGTAGTATATGCTGCACCCTCGGAGCCGGGGGGGTAAGGGGTGTAATGGCTAGGCTCCTTCTGCATCTGTGGAAAATGTAAAGACATATCCACATCTTTCACCCAAATTTGCTCCCACAGACATTAATTAGCAAAAATAAATAAATACATACAATACATACTCTTTGATATTCTCCAAGGGGGTTGGACTATGACCTCCTGAGGTTCTCTTCCAACCCTAATCTTCTATGATTCTATGAATTGGGCTCATAACTCCTGTTGAAACCATTGGGCACAATACAAGGCAAACCTTTGGAGAGAACGACCACAGATCTATATTAGAGCACTCTCACAGGCTTCTAGTTCTGACTATATTGATTAGCATTTGCTAGTGTATTCACTACATAGTTTCTAGTGCTAATAATAGGCAATGCTGGATCACTGCCACTAGGTGGGACATTACAGTACATTGGTTACAGGCTTCTCCAAGCACCATCAAGATTTGTTTTAAAATATCATCCAATGCATTTTCATTTTTACTAAGAATATCCAGGATATATGCTTTTAAAAATATGTTCATAGCCTAATGAATTTTTAGAAATACATTTTTAATTCGCAGCAAAGAAGTTATTCAGTAAAATTCTACACGTATTTGTAGTCAAAATTCAGTGTTAATTACAGTTTAGAAAACAGACAGTTCACGATGTATGGCAAGCTAGAGCTGGGAAAGACTAAACAGAAGTCATTAAGTTATCTCTAGATGTTGGTTTGTTGGGTGATTGTGCCACATCTGTCTAAAGAAAATGTGACAATTCATAAAAATAGTTAGAATTGCAGGGTTTCCTAAATCTGCTTTATATAAGGCAGGTCATAAAATGAAATTATGCATGGATGGAAGGTTTCAGTTAAATATTTCAAGTAAGGTCAGAGAGTTGTCTGCCACAGCTACACCAGAGACTGAACTGAGTCAGAAAATAAATATGAGTTTTGTTAGCCCGAGGATTTCTAAACAAAGAACTAGGCAATGCAGACATTTAAAGGGAAAGAAATTCTAAGTCTTCAAGAAAACAGCCTGTTTCTAGATGAGAAACCCCACAGCGCCAAAATGAAGGTTATGTTCATCATCTAGATCTGAACTGTTTTGTCTAACTTAAGAACTGTTTTGAACCTTGGTCCTTTCTCTAAACTAAAGCCACCCCTGGCTTATGCATCAGGGTAGGTTTAGTCATGCACTTCATAAATAAAAAATAAAAAATTACTTTCAGGTTGGATGGTTTTATCTGAGCCTAAAGGAAAACAGCAAGGGAAGAAAGAAGAAATGCATCCATGAGAGAAAGTACATGAGAGAGACACATCACTCTAAGATTCTCCATTTCAAACTCATTTGCAGCACTCCTAACAGCAGAGCAGCAGGACAGATAACACTAAAAGGTGCAGTACAACCTACATGTCAATAGCTACACACTCAATAATGTTCATCTCCTCTCTATGATTATTCTGTTGGGAGGACTATAGTTCCATAATGGTTGGGGGAGAAAGGAAAGGCTCTCTGTACCTTCCTCTGCCTCCTCATCTATTATTTTGAAATTCACCTTCTTCAGTAACATTTCCATTTACTTTTTCAGGCCAATAAAAAGCATCACATACTCTTTCTGGGTATTACATTGGCATCAGCTTCGGTTTCACTGCCTTTTGCTCCTTCTGAGCTTTTATCTCATAACAGCCAATCTTTGTTGTTATCTCTTGTTCTTCCTCTATCAGGTACATCACTGGCTCCAATACTTTCAGGAAAAAACCCTCTACCTATCTCTTTCTTTATTGGTAACCCTGCACTGTTTTTCCATCCTTTTCTTTTGTTAAATCAGATCTACTTAAATCAAAACTCATGACTGATGATTAAGAAATAACTCTGCTAGAGACTTCTGAGTGGTTGACTGTGGTGTAGACCTAAATGGCACCAAAAAGTGTGTAGTGCATTGTTGTCCCCCCCCACCCCCCGCCATCACACACAAAACCCTTGCGTGTCTGAACAGAGCATTGGGTGAAATACCAGATATAGCAATCTTTGCTGAATTCTTCCTGATGAATATTTAAAAATACTCATTACATTTAACTGTCCCCATAACACCTCATACTTATTTTTTTTAACTTGATTACTTGGATTTGGTTTGGAGAAAAAAAAACTGTTCATACCTTAAACAAACTGACTCTCAGTCTTTGATAAATTTGTACATATGAAATAACCCTCACCCCTTCTCAGAGAGGCATCACATACTAACAGTATGGGAAGCTTTGGATTAAAATGCTTCAATACACTAGCTACTCAGTTTTGCTTTGTCAAATGCAACATTCTCCCATGAGGCCTAAACTTATTTCAGCGGCAGTTATCTTATTAATGTTGATACATTTTGAATAATAGTTGTTGTAGTTGAAACCCGTTAAAGACACCTCAGCTCTGAAACCTTTTGGGAGGGGGAAATCAAATCTCAATAGTGCATGCTTTCATTTTCAATGACTATCTCTCTTCTGAATTTGTACTGTTGCCAAAATATGCAGCTTAATTCTGGAAGAAAGCTCTTTCATTTTTAAAACCCACAACAATGTTTTCAGAACCTCTTGGTTTGATGGTTCGAGTGTTCCTCTGTATCTCTCCCACTTACCAGGAAAACAGATGACATTTAGCTCCTTGGGAACTTGAACCATTATTCCCTGAAACACTGCAACTGCACTGACTGTGCCATATATTAACCTTTACTATCCTTTGTCTGTGTTCATTGTAAGGAATGTTTCTTGAATAACTAAAAGGTACCTGCTCAAACACTGGGAGCAAGGGACGTACTGGCTGCCGCTTCCTGCGGCTCCCATTGGCCTGGAGCGGCGAACAACGGCCAGTGGGAGTCGCGATCAGCTGGACCTGTAGATGCGGCTGGTAAACAAACTGGCCCGACCCGCCAGGGGCTTTCCCTACACAAGCGGCATCCCAAGTTTGGGAAACACTGTCATGGACTAATGAGCATCCTGCTTTGATTGAAGTTGGTACTGGAGACACCTATACTTTCTCTTCTCAAGTCTACCAACATCTTTGCCATATTTCAGAGAACAGTGTAGACCGATGTAATACTTTCTAAGATGTGCATTAATCTAGTAACAAAAGAATTGTTTTAAATAAAATAGCATGCAAAACTCAGATTCAAAAGAAATGGCTAGCATTTTTTAATAACATTCTGCATTTCCTGGAACACAACTATAATCTAGTGGAATGAGAACATAACAGTGAATCAGAACTAGATTCTATTCCATGACACTTCTATAGACGTATTGTCTTCCACAACTTGTCATGTGACCATGGCTTAAGTTGTAAGTTTCCTTCCAGATCATTGATAAAAAAAAAAAAATAGCATAGGACCAAGAACCAATCCCTACAGAACTCTATTGGAAACAGACTCACTTGATGATGATTCCTCATTTACAATTACATTTTGAAACCTATCAAATAGCCAGTTTTTAAGTTTATTTAATTGTGTGCCATATTGATTTTGCACTGTTCTAGTTTCTTAATCAAAATGTTGTATGGTACCAAGTGAAATGCCTTACAAAAGTCTACACAGAATGCTATTCCCTTTTGTTAACCAAATTTGTAATCTCATAAAAAATATCAAGTGAGACTGATTTTGCATGAGCCCATACCAGTTGACATTGTTTGTATTATCATCTAATTCTTGATCAATCAATTCTCATATCAGCCATTCCATTATTTTGATCAAAGTAAGGCTGACAGGTCTATAATTACTTGGTCATTCTGTTTACCCTATTAGAATATTGGCACAACTTTAGTTTTTCTAGTATCCCAAGACTGATTTTAAAAAAAAAAAAAAAAACCCAACCCCCCCCCACACCACCACCACCACATTATTGACCCAGAGAGTTCCTTCTACCGGTTCTTTTAAAGCTCTTGGATGCAAGTTATCTGGATCTGCTGATTTAAAGATGTCTGACATTAGCAGCTGCTATTTAATATTCTCCTTAGTTACTGTTGCAAGAGAAATTGTAATCCTTTCATATGATGGAAATACTATCTGTTCCCCCCCGCCCCACTCCAATACAGAAGTATTTATCAAGCACTTGTGCTTCTTCTGCATTTTTGACAATTCTACTATTTCTGTTTAGTAATTGGATCAATACCATTATTAGGGTTCCTTTTGTTTCTGCTATACTTTATAAAAGCCTTCTCATTGTCCTTAATGCTGCAGGCCGTAAGTACAGGAGTAATCTGCCTTATCAATTTTCTGTGATTTCTAACGTATACTCATTGTTATCAACTCTCCCTTTCCCCTTATTTGTATTGGTTTTTTTAAGCAGCATAGCCTTTTTTCTCTCACCTGTGTGTGTCACAGGGTTCACTCACTGCAAGTGGCGTGCTACCGCCTCTTGGCTTCTCTTGGGATTAGTTCCTTTGAGGGTGGAGGCCCTTTCCACTGCTTGCTGCACACCCTATTGCTGCACTGTCTCTGTGCGTGTGTGATTGCGGGTGCTCCTTCATGACTTGGCCCTCCAGCCAGGTCACTATGTGTGTTTCCCCCTTCTTGGGTATCAAAGCCTCTTCTCCAATGAGCAGCTCAGGCAGTCTTCCCATTCAATGCCCAACTGGTGCCACTTCCCAAGTGGCTGGTGGGGGAACCCAGGATCACCCTCTACTTTGGGTTCCAGCTCAGGGAGCCTCTAGTCAGCAGCCAAGGTGTGTTCCCTTCTGGGCCTTACTGTCTTGCTCTCCCCCCTTCTCCACATGGGCCAGCCTCACAACTGCCACTCACCCAAGAAGTGACTGCAGACTACTTTCCTCTAGCCCCTTCCTGCTAGCAGGTCCCTGGCTTTGTTAAAAGCCTCACCTGTCCCTGCACAGGTGAACCTCTCCTAATTAGGGCTTTCCTCTCAGGCTACAAGCTTGGAGAATTAAGGCTATTAGGTTAATTGGCCCATCTGGCCTCAATTAACCACATTGCGGGCGGGGGGGGGCATGAACACCTCATCATAGTGAGATTGTGGCTTTGGGGCATCTAGTAAAGTGTATGTTAAATAGTTCCCAGATACTGGTCATATTTTTCAGTTTAAGTTATTTCTCCCAGGTGATTTGGCTCATAATTGTTTATGAAATTGGTCATTTCAAAGCTCCAAGTATATAAATGTTTGGCTGGGATTTTGTTCTGTTTACACATAGCAAATGTAAACAAATAATGATCACTTGCATCCCATAATCACTAACTTTTAGTTCTGTGATCAGTTTCTCTTTATCTGTCAAGATGTGGTCTATTGTAGAATTCCCCCATGTTGAATGTAACCCTTTTTGAGTTAGGAAATAGTCATCTATAATTTTTAAAAACTCATGTATGTCAGGTACAGTTTCCTATTCTATTCAGCCAGCTCGATTTTCAGAGTCATTTTCGGCAGTTTCCTCACTAGGAACTTGATAATGATTGGATACTTCTGGCTATATGGAATCCCTTTTGGTCCTCTTCTTTCTGGGGATCATATACTCATCTGCCTTCAGCTGTGTAAAATGCGGCTTTTCCTTCCCTCCCTGGTGATTACAGATTGCCTCCTCTCTAATTTCCACACACTCTGGTTCCTTGGTGGCCATTTCTTTTCTTTCTTGAATCTGCAATAGTGATATTCCTGAATCTGGTTGTACAAGTACTCCTTAGCCTTTCTGATAGTCACTGCGTCAATGTGTCCTTGCAAACCCACAGATCTTTTCTCCAGCACAACTACCAACTTGCACTTCAGAAAGTGGAAGTCCTTTGTGGCTTCAGGCAGGAAAGCAAACTTGAAAGATCCATTGCAAATCATGACTACTGTTCCATCGTAGTACTGAGCACAGAATTGAACATAGAATAAAAGCTTCTCACACTCCCTCTCTAAACTCTCTATTTCCCCTGTTTTCTGCTCCTCTGGAGAAGTTATGTTACTTGCCTAAGGTTACTTAGGAAATCTGGCAGACCTGAGAATAAAATTACATCATTGGCAATTGCAACTGCTTAGGAGCTCAGAAAAATCAGGTCATAAACCTCTGTGTTTCAATTACCCCATCTGTGTAATAAAACTTTCCTGGCCTTTGAAAAATGCTTTGAGATCTATGAATCAGAAAGCCCTGTATATGCACAATATAGTCTTCTTCTACCCAGTTTCAACTAAGATAAGTAGTATTGAATTATATATGACAAGTCTGTTCTCTCACAGAATTTCCACACAGTCCAAAGCCTGAGAGTACTAGAAATCTCTAGAGAAATTTTTGTTGTTCTGAGATTTCAACCCTCATTGTCCGAACATAAAGATTCTGATAAGCACTTGTACTTTGATGGAAGGATACTTATCCAAGCTGAACCACTGAACTTTTTGAACATTGCCATTTGTAATTGAAACGGTCACTAAGTGGACAACTGGTATCAGACAGCAGTCTACATTGTATTGGTGTTTGGTCAATGATACAAGTCACTAAGCTATATCTGTTTTATTACCACCATCTGCATACCACATGAAGTCTTCTGTTGCATGGAACATGGCATTTCCAGAGCTTGCCAAATAAGTGAGCACATCATTCCAACTCTAGAAACTCATATCTAGATTTGAATATTTCACAGAAATGTGCACTTGAAAACTTGTCTGCAGGCTAGTGCTCCCCTGTGTAAGTCATCCATTTTTAGAACTAAATATACAATTATGCAGCTCAAGTCATGCAGAAGATCCATGGAATTTGCTCATACATTTCCCTCCCCCAGCATGTGTGTACATAAATATATCTGAATCCCAGATAAATAACAGTGTTCAAATAATAAAGAATGGCAAGAGAGGTCATGTCAAAAGGCTTTTACCCTGCTTGGTTAAAAGTCAGTAAGGACATAAAATATTAAAATTACAGAGGGTTTTTATTCATCACTAAATTGCTGTATTTTTTCAGCTACCCAATGATTTAGCAAATATATTTTTCACATTATGCAATTAAAATGTTTATAGTGCTATTGTCTGGCAACTTTAGAAGCACTTAACTTTAAAGTCACAAATTAAAAACATATCTAGAGTAAAAAAATATTTTCTATTGCTTTTGATTTTTGCATGCACAGATAGAAATAAGAGATGACTTTTCAGCAGGGAGCCTGGGGGGTGGGGGAGCGGGCATTGAGGGATGTGACTCTGATTAACAATAGCATTCTTGGCATTCTGTAGCCACTCCTTCATTCACCCCAATGAAAGTGTACCCCAGAGCATTTATCAAATTTCAACAAATTGGTGAATTTAATCAAGTTCTCAGCAAGTCCTCCTTAACAGTAGTTTGAAGGAAAAGCTATTCTATAAACGAATGCAAGTCAGAGGATATATTAATAGTACGCAAACCCAAATCAAGCCTGAGAAATGCAACTATTTACAATGTCAGAGATAGGAGGAATCCACATGATTGTGAATTGTTCAGAACACAAATAATTATTAGTTAAATGAAGAGGTTCCCCCCCCCCCTCGAGCCCTTTATCTATCTCAGTCCTTTGTACAACCTCTAGTCTTGAGTACCTTTCGAGGTTCAGGGTTACTTCTGATAAGTCAATGCCCCTCCTCCTCCTCAGACAACTTTGAAGATCCATGTCTCAGATAATTTTCTCTGGTGAGTCCTTTGGCCACTCACATATCATTAAAAATACGTATGTATTCCTGGTTTCCCTGGAAGCCCCAGAACTTCAGATGGCTTGGATGTTCAGGAAGGATAAACACCCCCAAAAGGTTAGAAACTTATCTGAACTTCTTGATTAAGATTTTTTAAATCGAGAGCCTAAACTTAGCCTTCTAAATCCATATTTGGAGACCAAATTAAGTGGCATCATTTTCAAATTTGTTGACCACAGTGGGAGCTATTGGGTGCTCAATACTTTTGAAGATATGAACAGTGATTTTAAGTGCCTAAATGTAGAATTTAGGATCTTAACTCTGGGTTCCTATTTTTGAAAATCTTGGCCTGGAGCCTAACTTATGTTGAATATCTCATGAGAACAGGCTCTCTCACACAATTTCTATGAGTGCCTTCTGTTCCTTTTTGGTCTGGAACAATAGCAAAAAGCAGCCACTTGCATGGACTTCAGTGCTTTTACTCTGGATCTCAGTTGAAAACTAAACAATAAAAGCTAAAAAAAAAACAAACACTATCTATTTTTCCCCTAAATCAAAAAGGTTTGACTTGGGTTTTGGGCAAAAATTCAAGTTGGTTTTTGATCCAAACCAGTCCTTACCCAGAACTAGACAAATTCTGTGCAGTCTAGGAACATTTTATGATGCTGCAAATGGGCAATCCCCAGAATACACAGGAGTATAACTTAAGAACATTTGCAGCAGTATCTGGCAGAGAGAGTCTGCTCCGAACTCTGACTAGGTCAGCTGCACTGTAGCTTGTTCCTGTGGGAGAGAATACTGTACAGTCTCCCATCAGAATCCTCTTGTTGCTGCAGTGTTAGGAACTGCACGGAGAAACTCCCTGATGTGCAGCAAATAGGCAGAACTCAAGTGAATTGCTAAGCTACCAATACAGCCATTATTAGGAGAATGCATTTCTTTCGTAGCTCATACATTTCTTCAGCAGCAACATTAGCTCATCAGAGACATCTCTTTGGAGAATTCTCAGTTTTCACTCTTCGTCTCTTTTCCCCTGCCCCTGTCATCCGGTATACTTTAGTTGCTTCCTACTTAGCCTCAGCTCTCACACTCCCTTGATCCCATGCTACTCAATCTCTCTCAACAAGGGTCTATTGCAGAAGCCTCTCCCAAGGCCAGGAACTCTCTCTTCTTTTATGGGTTCACTGAAGGTCCTAACCTCAGAATGATTTTTCCTCCCTCTTGTTTTTAGGCCTGCATGATCCCAATATAAGTCTAATGGGTAAACGTAAGACTGGGTCTGAGTTGCTTTTAAGAGAGCATTGAGGGGCTTATTGGCTAGGATTCAATTCTCTGCACAACAGCTCTAATAAAGACTTGTGTCTGTGTTTCAGTTTATAGGGCTGGAGTAGTACAGAAAGAGAATGCATTTTCATTTGAAAACAAATATGGGCATGGGGCAAATTCTTTTTTTCCTGTATAAACGTGGAGTGTAAATTCACGGCTAGTCTGCAGAAACCTGTATGTCAGTCCTCTTTTTGACTACGGGTAACACCCTGCACTGCAGACATGTCTAATTATAGAGCTTGTACTGGTTCAGACCTCAAACCATATGCTTCCTTTGGAAAGCCTGAGTCAAACTCAGCACACAACCTACTTTTGATAGGAATCAAGGCGTTATGGCCAAGTGACGATAAAATTCCAATAACGTAAATAAAATCTAAATGACAAAGCATAAATCAGTGGGCCCAATCCAGGGGTGCCATTTGTGGGGGACAGAAGGAGCTCTCTCTCCCCTCCAAGTTTCATATCGGAGGGCTACTCAAAGCCCACGTTCTAGTCCCAGACACAGCTCTTAACTGCAGCGCAGCTTGAGTGTGATGTGTGATGAGTTCTGTGCTGCTCCCAACTTCTGCCCTTGGGACAGGGAGTTTGTTTATAAACAGAGGCAGGGTGATTAAGATAACAAAAGGCTTGTCATTAAATTAAGGATCATTTGATCCTAAAAGCGTTGCCAGGCTCTCCAGTTAAAAGATAGAAAACAAAGGGTAGGAATAAATGGTCAGTTTTCAGAATGGAGAGAGGTAAATAGTGGTGTCCCCCAGGGGTCAGTACTGGGATCAGTGCTGTTCAATGTATTCATAAATGATCTGGAAAAAGGGGTAAACAGTGAGGTGGCAAAATTTGCAGATGATACAAAGTTACTCAAGATAGTTAACTCCAAAGCAGACTGTGAAGAGTTACAAAGGGATCTCACAAAACTGGGTGACAGGGCAACAAAATGGCAGATGAAATTCAATGTTGATAAATGCAAAGTAATGCACATGGCAAAATATAATTCCAATTTTACATACAAAATGATGGGGTCTAAATTAGCTGTTACCTGTCGAGAGAGAGAGAGAGATCTTGGTGTCATTGTTGATAGTTCTCTGAAAACATCCATTCAATATGCAGTGGCAATCAAAAAAACCGAACAGAATATTGGGAATCATTAGGAAAGGGATAGATAAGACAGAAAGTAACTTATTTCCTCTATATAAATCCATGGTACACCTTCATATTGAATACTGGATGCAGATCTGGTCACCCTATCTCAAAAACAGATATATTGGATTTGGAAAAGGTATAGAGGAGGGCAACAGAAATAATTAGTGGTCTGGAACTGCTTCTGTAGGAGGAGAGATTAAAAAGACTGGGACTTTTCAGCTTGGAAAAGAGATGGCTAAGAGGGATATGATGGAGGTCTATAAAATCATGAATGATGTGGAGAAAGTAAATAAAGAAACATTATTTACTCCTTCTCAAAACACAGGAAGCAGATTTAAAAAACAAACAAAAGAAAGTATTTCTTCAGTCAACCTGTGGAACTCTTTGCCAGGGGATGTTGTGAAGACCAAAACTATAACAGCCTTCAAAAAAAGAACTAGATAGTTCATGGAGAATAGGTCCATCAAAGGCTATTAGTCAGGATGGGCAGGGGGAAGTAACACCATGTTCTGTGTAGCCCTAGCCTCTGTTTGCCAGAAGCTGGAAATGGACAACAGGGGATGAATCACTTGAGGATTACCTGTTCTGTTCATTCCCTCTGAAGGTATTGCCACTGTTGGAAGACAGAATACTGGGCTAGATGTACCATTGATCTTACCCAGTATGGCCATTGTGATGTTCTTATCTAGAACCCAGATGTATCTGACCCCCTTCCCCCCCCCTCCACACTCTGTAACCCACTAGATCCCATTCCCCTTCCAGAACAGAGATAGAACCCAGTAGTCTTGATGGGGGGAGTCTCTCTCCACAAAGTTAATAACAATGTAAGAATATACATTAAAATTTTAAACCTAACCAGTGTCCCTTAAGTGACTTGCCACAACATGTCAGAACATGTTAGTACTAGAGCTGAGTGGGTCTAATATTTAATTCTCTCTTTTATATAGGAATTAGATACAGTGCTTCTGTCAATAAATAAGAGTTTTCAAGTGCCTAAGTAGCCCCTGGAATCATGGTTAAAATTGCCCCCCCCAAACCCCAAAATCTGAAATTGCACCCCTGACCTAATCATCCTCTGAGGAGTGTGTGTAACTCCCAGCAACTTCAAAAGGAGTTTCACGAATATATACACTGGAGAGAGGGTGGTGATCAGGCCCAATAAACCTAGGAAAATATAAATGGGAGAGCTACATTATGTTTTATGCATAAAATTCCTGTATATTGCAGTAAACAAACCCAAAGACCTTTCCAAGAGTTTTCTGTATTTGTTTATAACTTTATTTGTTTAGTGTTTGAATTAGAGGGATATAGGTGATATTGTGATTCTTGTATTAATTTAGATGGAGAATATAGGCCCAGGGAGGTAGAGGTGTTAACATGACTGGTCACTGTCCAACATTAAACAGTGCTAAACAGAGAAAGGTTAGTTGAGAAGGGCTAGAAATTATTATTGCCTCCTTTAAGACAAAACAAACAGCCTGTGACGGTCCTCAGTCGGGGGTTGGTTGGATAGTGTTGCCTAGTGGTCAAAGCTAAGGCCCTTGACCTTCAGAGGGGTTGTTGTTAGGGGACCCCAGGCCCTCCCATTCTAATGGGCTCTGACCCAGAGTCCTTTGAGGGCAATCAGTGATCTGACAGGTGAGGCTGCTTAAGGCTGCTCTCCCTGGCCCACTTCCTATCTCCCCCACCACTCCCAGGATTGTACCAAAGTCACTGTCCAGATTAAGGTGGTGTGAAGGGTGCCTGCTCACCACAAGGCATCTTTTGGTGGCAGCATGTGGCCTAATATCTTTCTTACTCAGGTGGCAACTGCCTTTGCCCGTGGTATGGCCCACCCTTCTGGGCCAGCTCAGCCCAACAGCTGGGATAGTCCAAACAAAAAATAATTATCAAAGTCCAGAGTTCATATGAGGGGGGAGAGGAGAACGCTTCCCTCTCCAGCTACTTCTGTGGCAGGTCTGCCCTTCCCGATGGGAGAGACCTTTGGACAGTTGTCTTAGGGAGAAATTTCTGCCTCCCCACACTCTCCTCTGCAGGAAGCTCTTCCCTGGGTTGCCACCAAATGAGCTGTTCCCTGGCTGCTTGTTAACTCTTTCTCCAGTTAGGGTGACTAGATAGCAAGGATGAAAACCTGGGACACTTTTTTGGTTGCAGGGAGTATAGTTGCCTATATAAGACAAAGCCTTTAACATCGGACTGGTCCCAATAACATCGGGACATCTGTTCACCTACCTCTGGTTGGAGCATTTGCTACAGGTGTGATGAGGCAGGGCTAGCTGACCCCAGCATAGTTCCTTAACCCCTTGTTGCCCAGTGTGGTGTTTGTACACCCCATCACACATCCACAAAAAGAGGAGAGAAAAGAACAGCAAAGACAGAATATGCAGCTTCTGTCTCTGGTGTTTTTACTCGAAACTTCACTGCTGGAAAAACACAGAGTGGCTGATAAAACCATGTGCTTATGCCTGAGAACTGGCAAACTTGTACCATTGCTTTTAGCTGTCTCTTTCTGGTCACTGACTCTCAGCAGTATTGCAAAAACATATAGTCTTGTCTGGCTAAACCAGATTTTTATTAGACAGAAGGAAAAAGGAGAAAGACAGGGGGAAAAAATAAGGTACGGAAGGAAAAGGACACATTGAGGGTCTGTGAGACAATGTTTGACATCCGTGGTGTTTGAGATTTAGCCTGAACTAAAGGTGGGTAGGCCATCTGGCCCCCTCTCTCTGGCCTAATCTGGTCAGGACATCTCTCAGGATTAGGCTGAAGAAGGTCTAAGGTCTTAGGAGATGGTGAGAGTCGCAGCCATGATGGTGAAGCTTGCTCCTTCCCCTTCCCCATCTTTCATTCAGCATCATAGTAGCCAGCTCCTCCCCAAAGTCTCTTTTTGAGGGCATCAAAAGGGAATGATGGGCAGAATAGCCCTCATTATTTTGCCCATTTATTATGCTTAATTTCTAACACATCCAATTTTGGATCACATTGTTCTTATGTTACCAGGCATGATCTTAGCACAGTCATTGAGTAGTATCAGTAGGCCTTTTTGTTTGTACTAATTCAGTCTCGGTCTTCCTTTTACACTCCTCTCCACCCCCCACCCCTTCCCAGTCAACATTTACTCTTACAGGTTATTGTGACATTTTATGGCTTTCACTCACTTCTTATAGTTGAACTCATAATTAGGGTAAATTATGGCCCCATAATTAGGCCCCATTACAACAACATACTATATATCCTTACTTCTCATGGCTGCTGGCTGAAGAAAGGAAAGGTCAGTTGAGAAACTTGGTGTCTACCATCACTTTCCCCTGTAAATAAGACATTGTTTGGTCCTAGCAGCAATATTTGCTAACTAGGACCCAAAAGGGCCAATTTAGACCCAACATCAGAAGTGCAATAAGACGTACATATTTTCTAGAACTACTATCCACATAATAGGGATTTACAACTCGACTTCCCCATTAACAGGTTTATTACTTCAAATCCTGCTCAGACTAGAAACAGAGTCACTGGAAAAATGGTATAACTCTGTGGTTTCTCCCAATCTTGCTAAAGGATAGTATCACAAATGAATGCTCTTGATTACAGCAGTGCCATACAGATACAGGAGATCATTCGGGTTTCCTCAGGGCATAATTTGCCACCAAGCCCAGTCCGATTTTTATAGTGAGTAGGTTGTGTGGGAGAATCTTCCCATTATTATCCCGACTAAACAGATTGAATAACATTCCTGACACATGCATGTGTGTCCTGAAACTACCCGCAATGGGGATTTACAAGATGAACAATTTAACCTCAATTCAGATGTTTTCCCCTCATAATCCTGCTTAAATCAGGAGCAAAATAAATCGCTGAGTGCATTGTTCTCAATGTTTCTGCATGTCATCCTAGCAGATCCCCCTGGAAGTACCAGGAAGCACAAAGTTCTGAATTAGTTAAAGGAGTTCATGTATTCATCAGGGTTTGCATGCTTCAGAGATGAAAACCATAATATGTTCACCAAAACTTGGCTGCATCCTTCTAAGAGCTGGATGAAAAGTCTACTTTCCTTGGGATAAAAGTAATCACACATCCTGTTTCTCTCCCAGCCAGTATCTAGTAACGTTTGAGACACAAATAGTGAAACCTTCTCCTTTGATGTTTAATCAGAATTGGGTCTGTACTGGAACACCAGATGCAAAACCACCAAGATGTGGGGAAGTTTGCAGCCAAACTTTATATTGTGGCTCATTTCTAGACTTCATCATAATCATAAATATACTGAAAGAAGGTTTGCTCTTGTCACAAAGTTGGCTGAATAACTTCTGTTTATTGTTTACAGTAATAATTGGAACACGTTCCACATGGCCACCAAGCAGCAGTGTCTTTCTCATATGGCCTAGCTCTCTTTTCCTTTTTCATTATTTGGATTGCAGTAGTACTGAAATGCTTGGATCAGGATTCCCCCTTGTGTTAGGCACTGTACAAACATACAGAAAGATCAGCAGAACCATTTAAGATATTAGTAATTCAGTATCCTGAAAGATTTGCTACATAACTGGAAAAACAATCCATTTTCTTTTAACACAACTGACTAAGCAAAGCCCTTTCACTGAACACAATTGCAAAGCTGTCCATCAATATGATAATACAGCAGTCCTTACCCAGACAGGTTTGCTAAACTGAAGTTTGCATTTGATAGTCCTGAGGTGCCTTAGAAGCATATGCTAACAAATTTTGTTCAGAGAGCCTTCAGTTCCTCTCTCTATACTTCCCCCCCCCAAAAAAAATCACCCCCTTGTTCCAGTGCCACTGCTGCACACATGTGGCATATATACTTTTCATCCTGCAAAACACAAGTTATAAACACTATCTGCTACTGGCCATCCCTTCCCCAAGGTTTCAATTAAAAAAACAACCAGTAAATATTAGCACTGCCTTACCTCACAGCATGTTGGGAGAATAAATACATTAAAGATTATGAAGTGCTCAGCTCCTAGGGTAATACGCATGCAAATTCCACAGAGAAGGAAGGATAGATAACTAGTCAGTCAGTCCACGTGCCGAACCAGCGTGGTCAAAACCGTAATTGGCCTGAATCTTTATGCACTTCCCCAAATCCAACCTGAACTTAGTTTATATTCCAAAAGGCAGAGAGTAAAGGGGGAGACCCTTCACTTCCCTCTGTCCCATGACTGCTCACCGCTTAACTCAACTCTAACGATATCTAAAGAAGAATCTCATGACCCTCTACATTTGATGGCAGCAAATCCAACTTTGAAGTCATAAAGTTGTCTCTACCCTCTTGTGTCAGCAACTCCTTTTCAAGAAAGATCACCTGGCTCTTTCCCCATCAAGTGGCAAAAGCTGGTTGTCAGGAAGGACTGTTGGGCTTTCTTCAGAGCACACTTTATGTGGAACCGGAAGAGTTTCTCCTCTGAAAATCTAAGCACCAGAGAGAGGAAGCAGTGACCAATGCCTATCAGAAGGATGAGATGAAGGGGAGTGTGGTTCAAAAGGTTCAGAAATATTGTTCAATAAGCAGCTGAACTTTTTTTAAACTGAACTTCCAAAGCTTTTGAGATTTGCCAGCTGTTAATCACAACATTTCTCTTTTTGTATATGCCTGAGGTGGCAGAGATGGATTGCATGCTCTTTCATAGGATTCCTTCTCTTACTCTGTGGGAAAGTGGTATTTTTAGAGCACTCATACAAATAGATACTTAGCCATGAGGGTGTTTCACTAAAGGGTGTTTGTACTTGAACAAAATTAGGATCAGCCCATTGTTAACAGTCCACTCTCTATACACTCCTGTTGTATTCGAGTTTACTGTGTGACTCAAGCTCTGGCTCAGTTTCTGTAGGTACTTACTCCTTGCCATTAACAGAAATGCATCTTCTCATTAGGGAATCTCTGGAATGTTATTCTCTGTCAAAAACCTATGGCTAAGGAAAAAAAAAATCGCTTTCTAACTCAGGGCCTAATCCCATTATAAGGTTTGATACAGCTGCAGCAGAAATAAACTGGAGAGCCATTTAAAAAAAATGGAGCTTGGTTATAATAGCCTAAGTTAATCTATTTCTAATTTACTGTATTTCCTAATTCCTATCTTAATACTGTGGCTACAGAATTTCATGCCAGATTTAAAAAAAACAAAAAAAAAAAACAAAAAAACCCACCACCATACTGTGTGTTAGAGATGGGCTAAAGCAGCAAGGTTCAGATCTGAGCTTTCAGAACATTCAAGGTTGTGTTCAGATCCAGGGACTTCGGTTCAATATTTTAGAGAGAGAGAAGGGCCAGATGCAAAGTTTGTATTAAAATCTGAGCTTTGTTAATATACATATTTTTCTCAGAAACTGAATAAGATTTAAGATGATTTTCTTTATAGTCTCTAGAAGTTATTAAAAGAAATGCTAACCCCAAATCTCATCACCCCCTAAAAGCCCATACGCAGATGGTCTCAGCCAGCAGTCTGATCTCTAGTGCTTTACTTTCATGCTGAGGGACGTCAAATGGAAATGAGCATTCATATCACTTCCTGCAGTCACACAATGGTAGCTGCTTCAAACAGCCATGGGACTAGACAAATTACGTTCCTAACGAGCCATGGTGACTGAAAACACAAGGGAGTGCCCTGCAGTACAGAAAGACTAATGCAGCAGGACATGCCACATTTCAGGTTCAGGAAAGCAGGATATAGCGGGCCTGATTTTTCAGCACTCTGTACATCGAATAGTCATGTCCCCCCCCCTTTTGTGAAGAGCATGTAGAATTCTGCCATTCTGATTCAGTATTGTTTTACACCCACTGTGCACGGGTGTAAGCAGGGGCGGCTCTACGTTTTTGGCCGCCCCAAGCAGTCAGGCGCCCCTGAGCCGTGGGCGCAGCGGACCTCCCGCGGGCATGACTGCAGAGGGACCGCTGGTCCCGCGTGGCTCGGCTGGACCTCCCGCGGCTGCGGACGGTTTGCAGGTCCGGCGGCTCCGCTTGAGCTGCCGCAGTCATGCCTGCGGGAGGTCCAGCCGAGCCGCGGGACGAGCGCCCCCTCCGCAGTCATGCCTGCGGCAGGTCCAGTCGTCCCGGGGCTCCGGTGGACCTCCCGCAAAGCATGACTGCGGCAGGTCCGCCGGCCCAGCCTGCCGCCCCCCCCCGGCCACAGGGGACGCCCCCTAGATTTCGCCGCCCTAGGCACCAGCTTGTTTTGCTGGTGCCTAGAGCCGCCCCTGGGTGTAAGGGTTGTCTACATGAGTGGTGTTATCTACACTTACACAAGGTGCAGAGCAGTTTAGAATCAAGTTTGTTGTGTTTATCCATGTAACAGCGAAGGATTTATGGTACAAGTAACTATATTCTATTAATGTACTCTAACATAGAAAGGAAGTGAAGTGACTCTTCTGATAGAGTCAAGATATCCCTTTGCTTCTACTAATCCATCCTACCTATGTAATCTTTCATACATGTAAACTTTCATAGAGCTGGTAAAAAAAATTCCTTTCAAATTTTGAAAAAAAATCATAATCCAGGAAATTTCAAAACATCATATTGAATATTTGTTTCAATTTGAATCAAGAACTTTATTTTGGTTTTCTTTTTTGAAAACCAAACAAAATAGTACTTTAAAACAAAAAGTTCCCATCAAAAATATATATAAAAAAATCAAAAATACATTTTCCTGCAAAACATTATCAGCAAAACCCCATTTTTTCAGCAGTATAAATTTTGATAAAAAAATCCAACCAGGAATTATTTATTTGTAAGAAAAATAAGATATGGGCATCTAAACCTAGAAAGTTCACAAATGGAAATATTGTACAGGAACATTTCCCAAACTTTTGAAAGATGAACCCCTCCCCTTCAAGAAAATAAAACCAATATTGTCCCTCTTCTACTCCGCCACATGTTGTCAAAGACTTCTTAATTTATACATCTTCCATGTCTTTCTGCTAGCCCCATGGATCACTTCAGAGGGGAGCACCTCACACTTGACAAACCCTTCTATACCATATGGTAGCAACACAAAGGTAGTGTTAATAGTAGAAGCATTTGTTGAAATGGAGCAGCATTGTAACAAGAAGAAAAGATAGGTGAGCTTCATTCTATTTGGAGAAAGGAGGTAGAATGAGGATTTCTATGGCTAGAGGATAATCAGTAGTAGTAACCCTCTTACTTACATTAAGGGGCCAATCCTTGTTCCTGTGCTCAAGGGCTGTGCTTACAAGTACCTTCTCAAATTTGGAAGAATTGCTGCAACCCCATATACAAGGACATTTGATAGTCACCTGGACACTCAGTAGACCATTGGTCCTGGCTGTGCTCCTCTGCTTGTGTTCAAAACCCAGTTTACACTTGATACTCAGGAAAACATGGTTAAAGAGCCATTCAACCTCTTTGCTCCTTCTAGTCTTACAGTTTTAATCCAAATCTTGTTTACATACAGATAAAATTGATTTGCAGTTGCAATATGTTTAACATCAGAAGCCTTCCATTTAGTTGGAAATGTCCTGCTTCTCTGGAAATCTGTGGCTATTGGTTGTCAATTTCTTGTATAAGTGATACAAGAACTAGGGTGGATTGTGGTGAATTACGTGACATTTCTTTGTTCTGTGCTGACACCACTCAACTGCCTGCCTTTCCATACACACATGCCACTATTATGTATTTTTCAGTTCATAAAGTGTGCCTCATTAACAGGCTCTAAGCACATGCAGTAAAAATTTAGAGCAATACATAACACTTACTGACAATGTCAAACCAAATAGAGTCCAAATCTTAGAATAGGCTTGATTTCCCCCAGTCACTTTTCCTCAGGCAAAAGCTTGAGTGAATAGATGAGCCCTACACTGTACCTTGAAGGTCAAAAGACTGGCTTTGACAGATCATCAAGGGAAGCAAATTCCAGATCTGATAGTCTTCCACTGAGAACCCTCTGCCTCCAGCACACAGATGTACAAATCTAGGGACTCTTCAGAAAAACAACCCATTTATTATAGATTGTCCTGGCACCACACTACATAAAGGCATAGTTTCCCCAAGTAGTCAAAGGGGTTTATAGATTATAATCAACTCCTTGAACTATTTTAGTTACAGTTTCAGCATCCCTTGTTTTTTACAATTCTGTGACTTGAATCACCACCAGCCATTACATTTGTTAACCCTTTTTGTATGTTTTGGTGCACAACACACAGCCAACAGAAGTCGCAAACCACAACAAGCTGTATCCCATAATATTACATATACTGTGACTTTGTCTTGTGCTTTTTTTTTAATCCTAAAGTATTTATCCTTTACCAGCTTTCCAGAAAGCATTTTAAAATTATACACCAAATTCTCTCTCAAGTGGTTAGTTACAGTGCAATTCACCCGTTTCCTAGGTCCTGCATACACCGAGTCTGAGAAAATTGGTTTTGTACAAGAGACTATGAAGTTTGGTCTGTGCAGTGCTTTACATCAACTCTTAACAGGGAGGACAAAATCCACCCAACAACTCTTGGGAAGCAGCCCCAACCACTGACTGTTAGAACCACACAGTCACAGACCTAGTGGCTTTGCCCTTTAGCCCCCATTGAAAACCTCACCTTCAGGCCGGGCCACATGCTATGTAGGTCTGTGGCACAACATGGATTTACCTGCATGTTAGTTCTGTGGCCACCTCCCCCCCCCCCACACACACACAGTGGGCCCACAGAGACTCTGCTGCCTTCTGTGGCCCCTAGGTAGTTCAAGGGTTCCATCCTGAGAGCGATATCAAGACAAAAAAGCCAAGACACCGCTGCCCCCTACCCAATTGCTATGTTTTCCTTACAGTGTGATTTAAAACCTTTTAAAAGGCAGCCATCCACAGTCTCTTGGCTCACAGGTACAAGCCAGCAGGGATTCTCTCTCAAAAAGCATTTAAATGATCTTGTTAAAAATATAGTAACATTTAAAGTTGGGGGGGGGCAGGGAACCATACCCTACCTCCTTCTTCACTAATTACTCCTCCTCCTCTCTTTAAGAGAAGATGTGGCCAGATACATCTCAGCGCACAGAAAATTAGTATTTATAAGCCTGTCTTTTCCCTTTTCACATGGAATCATTTCAGTAGTCTCTGTGATCTAGTGGGCTGAGCGTAGGACTAACAGATGATTTCCTGGCTCTAATCCCTGCTCTGGCATTTTCTCAGGGGTCTTGAGCAAGTAAATTCTCTCCCTCAGTTTACCCCACGAGAGAAACAGGGTTAATTATATAAGCTCAAGGGGGTGCTGAGGATTAGTTAATGATTAACTTGGGAGCAGGGACTGTCATCTATTATGTGTTTGTACAATGTCTAGAATAATGCAGCCTAACCTGATTGAGGCCTCTAGCCCCTATGGCAATATAAATGTTAAATGATAATAGCTGCAGAATGCTCTATACAGTAAGTGCCATGTAGCCTTCATTCTGGTGCTCTATCCTACTTCCAGTAGACTGAAAAATAATTTCTTTTAAAACAAAAGAAGCTGGCCACATTTAAAAAAAAAAATTGTTTGCATGTTGCCAGAGAGCCTCCGAGGGGGAACACTGGCCTTTTGCTAAAAATGTTTGTTAAATTTAGCTGATTTTCTTCCAAATAGACAGATATAGCAAATTAACTTGCTGTATATTTTCCTAGCTCTGCTCAGCAGCTCTGTGCAGGGTCCCTACTTTTTGCAAACATGATTCAATGAAGAAAGATCTGCCTGTTATTAGCATTCCTTTTATGTGACTCACATGTCTGTTTCTACATTAGTTGGTTTTGGTCTCCTTGTTACAAACAAGACTACGTAATAAAGCTCTATATTTTTGGTTCCTGTGTAATGTTGTTTATTTTGGTGCCTCTTGGAGAAATAAAGGATACTTAATTTCAACTGAAAATGCTGCTAGCCATGAAGATACTATCTTTCATAATTAAAAGAGAGCCATACCCTTGTACATGTCAAACCACTCCTGTAAATTTATATTTATTTGGGACTTGTAAACCTATATTCATTCTACTTTGTAAATTATCCTGTTCTCTTCTCCCCTTCAAGAAGGGAAAATTATTTTTGAGCTATATAGCAGTGTTATGGTTTATTTTCTTTGAAGCAGCCATAGATGTCACATAAATACCACCACACAGATAATTTGTTTCTTAGTTTGCAATGTTAACCAATTACTTGTTTTTTTTTTTTAAATATTGTGTTTGAAATTTTTAAAGCAGGCTCAGGAATTTAAACACAGGATGTGTGTCTATATATCCTAGGCTGCTGCTTTGAAATGTATTTCTTTTAATCCTTGAATATTTGGCAATATCTGTACAGCTCTAATCTTGATAGTCAGACTGTGTTGTGTATGGTTGTGGCAACCCAAACCATAAGTTTTAAGTTGTGCCCACCGAGGTTTGGTTGGAGTTTCATATTCATTTACCTCTGCTCGTCAGGAGTTTATTTGGCCTACTTGCTGCCTCCTAAAGATTACAAAATGTAGGGAATATGGACTAGCCAGCTGCCCTCAGCAAACCACTGGCTGGATAATGAAGGCCAGACACACAGGGTTCTAAAAACACTGGAGGATAAGAGACAGAAGAACCCAAACTTGTAAGGTTCACACAGATGTATTTGCACCATCTTGCACTCTGAGTCTTAATGGGTTTGCACAGGGTATACTGCAATATAAAATTTACTTCATTCTTTATAAAATCAATTGGTGTTCAAAAAGCTATATTTTTCCTAGCTTTCCACACAACAACCACCCAAAGCACAAACCAAGACAATTGATCCTTCACTCCTGATTTTTTTTTCCCCCAAAAAGAATAAAAGAAAGCCATCTACAACACATGGCTGTTGCTCACGTTCCTAATTTCAGTCATTCATAGATGTACTGTACAGCACAACGTTTTTGGAACTTTTCAGTGTTTTTTGGTAAAATGTTTTCACTATATGAAATTCTAAAGCAAAAAATGGGGAGTTTTGCAGTCTCGCTGACTGGTACATTTTCACCAGACAGAAGAAGAGACATCTCCTTCCTTGCCAACTTATTCCACAAGGTCTCTTTTGCAGATGTACATTTTCCCTTGCTACAACCCCATTATTAAAACACGCATGGAGACTCCTGTGATCTGTGCTCCAGCAAACCAAAGGAATAAGCTGCTGGAGCTGGCCTTCCTCAGAGAGGGTGGCCTATTGGGGAGCAATTGTCTCAACAGTGTCTGTGGGTGGGGTCTTGCTCTGCCAAACTAGAGCCAGTTGTAACAGCTAACACCACTCAATAAAAATTATTCTGTCTCCCTGTTCAGTCCCCACTGCCTTCCTGTAGCATGTTGCCTGGCTCCTGGAAATACCAGGGTAGGGAATGGTCATATACACATGGCCTTCACACACCATGCTGTTGCTATTTAGTTACCAAATTTCCATTTCAGATAATGCCAATAATAAGGATACAGGCAATAAAAAGAAGTTTCCCCTGGCTTACCAGCACTAATTATGCTAATTAAGTCCACAAGATATCTGGCACAAAAACAGCCTGTCATAAAGTGACCAGCAACCACTCTGCTGTTTGGCATGGTTAAAATTACACATGGGTAGGTGAAAAAAAGCCCAACATTTCCATTCCTCTTTAATGTTGCTTTCAGACAGCTTCACAAATTTATTGTAATGGGGAAAGGAAGGAGAGTAATGGAATGCAGTCCTTTCACCCCTGCAGGAGACCAAGGTTCACTTCTGCCCCCAAACACTACATCAAGGATTATTAGTTTCACTCCCCTGTGTTATAAAATATCAAGAGTGGTCATCCAGTTCACCTCTCCATGAACTGCTTCACCTCCCTTAACCTCTATTTTTTGTTCTCAGGCTTTGTTTCCCCTTGCAACAGTATTGATTACTCAGGTAGAAGTCCCTTGGTCAACAACTGAGTAGTAGGAGAAACTGACAAACTCATCTTGATTCCTCAATTCTAAGGTTTATTTCTCCCCACCTGTATTTGGGTTTCTTACATATTTTAATGTCATTGCTTAAATGTTACCAAATTCAAACAACAAGCATGTAATTAAAGCAAAGTTTCATTTAAAGGATATTAAGTTAGTGAAACTGATATTAGGGGATATTTTGCATCTTGGTTGAAGAAACAAAAATAAATCTTACACAGATTTTTATTAATCTCAAGTGGGGGCAGGGAGGGAACCCCTCAGAATTAGGTAACACTGAAAATCAAGTCTTACTACAAGGAAAAGAATTCAGCTTAATAAAGTTATTATATTTTTGACTCCCTGATAAGTGATAGCTAATTTGGGGGTTTTGTAGGTCAGTTTCCCATGGGAGAAAAGTAAGTGATACTGAGTTAGGTTTCCCCCCCCCACTCCTAATGTAACTCATTTATTTACATGAAACATCCCAGCCCCTGAAAAGAAGTAGTTTGTAGATAATCCCCCACTTTAAAAATCTCAGCCAAGCCACCACTGCCTGTTCCAGGGAGCAACTCAGCCCCAAGAATTGACTTTAAATAGAGAAATTAAAGCACAGAGCAAATTTACCTGCTATTTGCAACAGTTGTCCTGAATGAACCTCCCTGCTCTGACTCTGCAGCATTGCTTCATTTTAAAACACATGAGTAGCCCCAGTGCAATCAATGAAATCAACAGGATGACTCAGATGCTTAACTTTAATCACAGGCTTAAGTGCTTCACTGATCAGGGCCAGAGTTTTCAGCCCTCAGAACTCCTAGACCTAATTGTATCTTTGTTACATTTTCCATTTGAAGGCTTAATTATGGATTCTATGAGGATGATTCTCATTATGTAAAGGGAGGAGTCAAACTGGCTGAGGAGTGCTGTCAGGGGCCATTACACCTTTGAAAGACCTTTGGGGTGCTGGAGAAAGGGGTGCAGGGCAGAGCAGATGTCATTCCTCCCAGCCAGGCATGGAGCAGAATCGTGGCACAGCACAAGTCAAAGCCAAATACATAAATAAATAATGGAGACAAGCTGTACCAAATTAAAATGAGAAAATCTACAGCTCAGATGTGAATGTATATTATCAAATAAATACTACACACACTGATTATCTGAAATAGCTAAAATGTTATTTATATTTGATATTTAATGGACAGTTATGATATTTTCATGATACAAGAATCTAACCAAAAATTTAACTTGACATCTTTGTGATGGCATTTAGCACAGCCATGGCCTATCAATATTTGGCATGAGTACATTCTAAACTTTTCAGCTCTAGTAGCATCCTATTTTGCCCCATCATCATTTCTATAAATACAGTAGCTCTCAATTTTAGATGCACAACTGTTATAAATAACTTATACCAGATACATTTTTAATTACTCTCAATTTATTAAAAAGAAAAGTATAGATTGGGCAAAATGGATTCCTAATGCCATAAATCACTTCTCTGTTTCTAGGAATGTAACAAACCACAAGAGCTTCCTTCTCACAGTGTGTAGCATCAAGAAATCCACTTGAAACTGTTGCATTTTCTCTCCCTGTGCATATGAATCTTGAGATTATTAATATTTTTAATATTATTGAAATAATGTCCAGCAGCCCCATTTAGGGATGAGGGCTACTTTGCACTTCATAAACACAGAAGAAAAACGTGAATTATTTATATAATATAAAATATACCGTTGTTAAGAAAAATAGAAACCTTTATTTTTACGTTTATATGAATTGCTGTTGATGATGTTTCACTGCTTCAGATAATGTAATTAACCTCTGTTTTAAAACCCTGGACTTAAATCGCTTAGAGCCCAAGAAAGCAAACTTAACTTCTTCACGGCTACAGCACATCAAAAATGGTCTTTCTCGCATTCATACTTAGAGGGCGAAATGAGATATCCTTTTTGTTTCCTATTGGCTGGAGATCTTAGTGCTTGATAAAGAAAAACAGGTGTAGTAACCCCAGCCCCAAACCCTAACTAAAACATACACCAAACTACTTAAGAGAAAAGAGCAAAGCAGGGTAATGCATTTGAAATAAGAGTAATCTAAAAAGTAACATGGTTTTAAAATGTTTTCTAAGTTAATGCACTTTTATATGAAACTAAACTGCTGTGATGTCATTTAGAGTCTTGGAATCCTACTTCTGCAAGGGCGGGGGGGGGAGTACTATTATTCCAAGCAATACAGTTCAGTAGGGCTCATTGAAGTCAGTGAGAGCTGAAAGTGCGCAGCACCTTGCAAGATTAAGCCTTAAAGTGCCTGATAATACAGGGTAGTGAGCATCCTCAGCTCCCATTGAGAGTTGTCATGTTCAGCTCTATCTAGGAAGTGCTCAGCACCTTGCAGGAGTGCACCTTTTAGGGAAGGGCAGTCATACTGGACAAAGCTGTATTGCATTTTTTATTTTAAGCACAGATTATGGGCCAACCTATGTGACTCCATGGGACCATAAAAGGGAGATAGGTTCCTTTCTCATTCACATACAAACTGTCCTGGTGTGATCTCTGCTGCAGACATGGAAACATAGACAGGGACTCCACCCCTGATACTATCATCCTGCACAGGTGAGCATGGAATAGAGAAAATGGGGGCATGGTCTTATCTCCACCTCCAGCCACTAAATATACCAGCCAAGGCAGCTGAGCCATCTGAAAGAGTGGCAATAATTTATTTTTGATAGAGGCCAGCCACCTTGAAGAGCATGGAAGGAGCTGTGCTTCTCTAATTATGTGTCACCCCCTCAGTTTGGGCTAATAATGAAGGGGATTATCTAGCCTTTCATTTGTAAGGAAGGGGGGGGGGGAATGTAACACCATGTTTCTCTCCTGAACATAATACATGATATAAAGTATTTCTACTGTGATTTTCCTTATCGATATAAAAGTGCATACAACAAAAAGTCTGTCTATGAAAAATTAAATTGCTAGACATTAACCTTAAAATAAATACCATATTAAAAAGAAAGACTCAATGACAAATGTGTCAAAAAGAAAAGCAATTTACCAATTTTCCTAAGTGTTCGTGATTGCTACAAACTGGAGTGATATATTTTGACAAGAGAAAACTATATGCACTGTATCTTGAGTGAAATTCTTCTGTCAGCTTTGATACCATTAACTCATTTCAGTTCCTAACAAGCATAACCCTCAGTGATTTACATTAAAGAAATAATCTAAGAGAACCTGTATTCAGTTAACATTCAATATACATAAATAAAGCCAAATCCTGCAGTCTAGAATATCAGTTGATTTCAATGGACATTTTGTCTGAGTAAAGACTGCAGGATTAGACCCTAAAACATGGTGAGGACCTCATAGTTAAACACTGCAGCTAACAATCAAACCTATTTCATCAGATGCTTTTATTATATTATGGTCATTGGCAATAAGATAAAAAATGACATGATTTTGTTATCCAACTATTATTTTATCTACCAGGATTAAAAAACAACAACAGTCAGACCATTTTGACCTGCTAGAGTGAAACCACTGAGCATGAATTGAGCTGTTGGAAAGTGGTAAAAGTACCTTTTTAAAAAAACCTTCAGCTTTTCCAGGGGCAGAAAAAGGCACAGGCAAAACACTGAGGGTCATGCATGACAAACAACTGTGAAAAGGAATCTGTGGCATCTGAGATGATGGAATTAGATAAAGACAAAAGGATGCAGGGAGTCCAGAGAGAGCCTCTTTCAGTAAGACAGTCCCATCCATTCACAACTGAAGTAAATGTTCTTGTGAGAATGTGAAGCAAATCAATATATTTTATGTTCAATATTCCTCTCAGGGTCAAAGAAAGGCCTGCTTGTTTCTGGGGCATTAGTCACAGATGTTACTTAAATTATCTTTTGTTATTCAAACAATGCCACGGTGAGGAATTTTATGAGAAGGAAGTTTTTAAAATTTGCACCTAAAAATTTGTACACTCATCTCTCAATTGAATGTTTAAAGGGGAGTTTGGAATGGGAGGACAAGGGGAGGAGTTTGTTGTTTTTAGATGGAGAGATGACAGTTGCAATTTAAGTTTTTATGCCTTGGAAATTATTTACAACTTCCATGAGCTGATCAGAAAGAAAAGCTTTTTAAAATGGAAAATAAGATGGACGACATCTCGATATGCAGAGGCAACCCCATCTATTTTAGTGATTCAAAATGTATTGGTTAAAATGGTGTAGCTAATGTGGTTTTTAAAACTGTTTTCCTAGTCTAGACATACCCCAAATGTTTGATCAAACAATGAAATATACTGAGCCATAATACACTTTCATCTATACCCGTGTAACTCCAATGAATCCGACAGGGTAAGTGAAGGGCAAGTTTGTCCTAGTATTTTAAAACTGTTACAATAACTACATTTGTTTAATATCTACCTTCCCAGACTCATTCACTGTATTTTCATCTGGGCTGAGGCAACGTTTCCTAAAACCTATTTAAAGTTATTAGCATAAAAATGTCACTCAGGATGAGAACTGTAAATATACACTTATTTGTTGATTTGTGTAAAACAAGTCACAAAGCATGAACAGACGACTCAGCATACTGCCAGAGAAAATCTCTATATACCATACATACATCTTCAGTATCTCAAGGATTCATATGACATAAAGGGATTGTAGCCAAGTGAAGAACAAATGCATAATTCATGAGGAAAGGCTTTCTAACACACAGTGGTGCTTTTGATTGTCTAAAAATAGAACAATTAAAGGCAACATGCAATAAAGTGGTTTCTAAAACTACATACACTTTTTTAAAAATTGTGTTAAATTGTAAATACTATAATTCACAGGTCATCAATAAGTTCTCATACTATTATATAAAGCAGTCAAAACCAACAAGGAGTCTGGTGGCACCTTAAAGACTAACATATTTATTTGGGCATAGGCTTTTGTGGGTAAAAACCCCACTTCTTCAGATATATCTGAAGATGCTTCAGTGGCATCTGAAGAAGTGAGTTTTTTTACCCACAAAAGCTTATGCCCAAATAAACCTGTTAGTCTTTAAGGTGCCACTGGACTCCGTGTTGTTTTTGTGGATACAGACTAACACGGCTACCCCCAATATAAAGCAGTCATGCACTCATTTTTCTCCTGTTGATTTATGTATCTGGCTGGAAGGCATAGACTGCTTCTTGCCTTTGCTTTTGCTCTTTGTAAATGAGTTGGGAAAGAGTACATTTACTAATTGGTTTAGAACATGCCTTTCAGTAAATGTATTTTCTAGTACACTGCATATTTGACATGAGATCACAAAATGTCGGCAAAGGCATTTACTTTGATTCCAACCTCTCACTCAGTGGCACATCATGTACCAT
This sequence comes from Mauremys reevesii, assembly GCF_016161935.1. Taxonomy (NCBI): domain Eukaryota; kingdom Metazoa; phylum Chordata; order Testudines; family Geoemydidae; genus Mauremys; species Mauremys reevesii. Next base: position 66,209,582 of record NC_052630.1, on the reverse strand, counting down.
AAGTAGCAGTTTGGGAAATATTTATGTTACAGTAAGTTCCCAACAACCTCATCAACCATTCTCTTCTCCTCCTCCCCAGCCCTTCAACTTAATTTCTATTCAGTATATACATTTATCATATAGGTGAAGTACAATGTTATTGAAGCAAGAAAAGCTGTTTCTTTTTAGATGTTTGTAAAACATACCACATTTTATGTTGACACTAATGCATGGTAATGCTACATTCCTTATATATGTGAGAATACCTAATATTTAGCACAGAATTTGTCTCATAAAATGGTTCATAGAATACCCTCGGATATCATGGTGATTATTATCAGTATTAATGCGCTGTGAAATGCTCGATACGTTGATTTTTATGAAGAAATTGGACACGTAGTGACGGTGGTAATGTTGGAGAATATAAATACATACAGAAAAGGGCTAGTATATTAAAAAACTACAGTATTTTAAATAGCAATTATGATTATTTCAATAAAAACCCAATACTTTTTACTATATATGTTTTTTTTGTTACAATAATATAAATTTCAACTATATGAATCAGTTTAGAAAAGAAGTCATAATTTATATTCGAGATTAACTTTACCCAGACACTTATACATAATACCACAAACTGCCATTTATATGCTAACATGCAAACTCCAGTGCTATAGTGCTATGGACACACAGCAGCTTAACCCCAGAGCTGTCAGTCTGTATTATTTTCAGTACTGCAATTATTTCACTGACCTACTTTTCCAATGACCACTATCCTACTCTAGGCAAGAATCAAAGCAGAGAGAATTAAAATTTATTATTATAGTTGTAGATTCTCTTCTCCCTCCCTCCAAGTTTTAGACTCTGTTATGTTTTAATCAACAATATACTGAAGGGACAAGTAGTCAGATATGAGTTTCATTTTTAAAATGGTGTTTCCAGTGAACACTGGTAACTATAAAAGAGAAGCCAACAAAAACTTATTTTTTTTCCTGTAAGAAATATACATTTATGGATCTTTTGTCCCCACCAGCATCTTCCTGTCATTATGTACAGTCCACGTAGGAGCCAGATACTCTGACAGAGTTGGTCAGCATTGATTTCAATGGAGTTATGGTAATTTTCACCAACATATCTGTCCATATGTTTCACCAACATATCTGTCCAATATATTATTAATATGCTTTAACATAGGAAACAATACTGTTACCTAATCCAAAGGATTGCATCCATTTTAAATTGGACTTTTCCTTTCAAAAGAAATATAATAATTAAAATTAGTCTCATCTTGTTTTACTCTTCTGAGGATTTACAAATGTATCAAGTAATTATTAATGTAGGGCTATATTGAGACGTGGTTCCTTCCTTTCTTCTGGGGGAAATAAATCTGCTATTGCTCCATATGAGTAGTAGATTACTTCTCCATGCTGGCTCAGCTCCACTGGCCAGTGCACTGGGAGTCAAAACTCTGTCCATTTTCATGGTAGGGGAGAACCGGAGGTCCCATGGAGCTTGCTTTCCTCCACCTGTATTTAAACTAGCAATGCATAAAATCTACCTAGTGAAATAGGGGATCATCCTACATCCCCTACATCCCCTTTGTGGGTTCAGAGGTTAAGTACTAATCTTGCCCATATTTAACTCTTATGTGGTCTAACATCACTAGCAAGATTATTTCATTATTGTTTATCCTTACATTTCAGAGTGAAGAATTCTTCGCAATTTCCTAAGGCTGACTAGCAAGAATCTGCCATTGCTGTTCCAGACCATTTCTCCACCAAAGTTGACACTACTTTTAAACCTGTCAGACATTATCGCCCCAATGCAATTTTCCCCAAAATGTCTTTGTCATGGACTCAACAAATATGAGGTAATGTCTCTGACCTGTGGATCACCTGCTTCAGTGCTTTTGTGCTATCAAGGACAGCCAGAGACACATTTTAGATAAAAAGGATTTACTAAACGGTCACAAAATAATACTGAGGGCAGTTAGACACTGACACTGTAGCTCAAGAAATGGCCAGTCCTGCAAGATGCTGAGTACATTCTATGAGGTGATTAATATCCTCAGGTCCTAATGCAATCAAGGCACTCGTTACCTTTCAGACTTGAGCTCTCAGTCCCTAATGATTTTGGGTAAATTAAAACCAAACAACAACAAACTAAATAGCTAAGAAGCCCGAGTCTTGTTCCTAAATGGGACTTATGCTACTAAGTTAGGCACTTTTGAAAATGGTATCCTTAAGGCAAGTCTACACTACAGTCCTGCATCGGCGCAGCTGCACTGCATTGCACCTGCACTGTGAAGACGCATGCATGTGGTGAAGACGCACTATGCCAACAGGGGAGTGCTCATCTGTTGGCATAATTACTCCCCCTCAGCATGAAGTGTAAACAATGTCGGTGGGAGAGCGTCTCCTGCTGACATAATGCTAGTGTGGACAGCGCAAAACTTGCATCACTCAGCGGGTTAGATCGACTTAACCAGTAGTGTAGACCTGTCCTTAGTCTTTTTTATAGCATGATGCAAGATGTCTTTTTTTTTCCTTCAGACTTTCTACTAATTTGAGGTTTTGGAGTCCCTCAGCAATTAGGTTCCTGGCTGCTATTCCTCTGATTAAAAAATTTAAAGTCAGAAGGGACCATTATGCCATTTAATCCGTTTTCTGGCATAACACACGTTATAGAATTTCCACCAGAAAATCCTATGTGAAGCCATAATTTCTGGTTAAAAAGTTTACATGGCTAACACTTGGAATTGAACCAAGGCTCCCCAGAACTAAAAGCACCAGCCTATACAACTAAAGCTAAAGAGCCAGATTTTCTGATGATGGTCTTCTTTAAGAAAGTTGGTTTGACCTTTATGAGGGAATGCAGAGTATATCCTCCCTTTTTGAAAGTGTTCTATTGTAGCAGTTCTAATCATGTGAAGAGCACCCAGGTATTATAGAGAAGGGCACTTTATAGTTACCTGCTCATAAAGCTCATGATGACACCAAGGCCAAAAGTTTTGAACTTGAGTGCCTAAAGCTAATCAGGTAAGTTGTAGGTACCCAAAGATGAAGACCCTGTACCCAGATCCAAGCACAGCCAACAAATTACTATTGTGACATGAGGCCTATCTGGATGACCAACATCAACTTGGACACCACAGTTCCATTTATGGATCCCAAGCCTTTTCCTCAGCCCTCTTTTAGGACTGTCCTTGCCAACAGGGAGACGTTGGTTTCTCGTGTTGGAGAGCTAATACTATACAAGATGTAAGCTATCCCCCAGGTTTGTCCCCCAACCATTTTTGAATCATTCTAACCCCCTGATCACCAGTCCATGTAAAAGGTTCATGAGATGAGAGCAACACCTCTCCCATCTTTGTTCTAGTCTCACTGTCCGGGATTATCAACATAGCAAATAAATATTTGAGCAGGAAATAACATGCAAAACTCAAGAGGCTTATGCAGCCATCTGGTGAGCATGTAAAGCTCTTGAGAAAAAAGGGTATAATGAGGGGAACACTGCTCCAGCTTGTCGATTACAATAAGATTTCAGTATGTAACAGAGTATCTAAGTGGAAAATTCTGGGTACCAGAAATAAAATGTGATGCTATACATTGGTATTACAACGTACATTGATAGTGAGATAGAGAGACTTCCAGGAGGAGAACAGTTGGCTCATGTCTTCTGAAGTAACCTCCTGCTAACGAATAAGTTGTATCCATTAAGAATTACCCCTTCAGCCCAAGAACTGCACCAGTTAACAGTCAATATATCCAGTTCATAGTGTTTTAATGGAAACAAGCTTTATTGGCAATCTTAAAGAGAGACAAGTCTTAAAAAACAAACAAACCATAATTAGAAATGCACATGCCTATATGAATGTGATGGACAGCATCTCTACACTAGACTTTAGTGAGTTGCAGAATACTGAAATATTACCTAAGACACAACATGGTAGGATAACATTCAATTCCAAAGCCTAACTTCAGATTAAAATATCTAGTTCCCCCATTGGCTAGTAATGGAAGAATCTCCTGCTTCCTCTTCGCATTCCCCCAGTTCAGCTTTCAAAGTCCAACCAGCAAATCTCACTAGGGCATTGCATTTCATCATTTGTCTTAAACACAGGGGTATTTCATCTGAACACTCACACCAAAAGATAGCTCCTGGGCTGATATTTGAACAGATAATTAGAAATCTGGGACAAAATTCTGCTCTGTTGAAGTGAACTGGAGTTTTATCGTTGATGTCAATGCAGCCAGAATTTCACCCCTGAAATATAGTACATGATTTTGTGTAAAATCTAAAACAAAAAGTTGTACTTCTTGATACCATGATCTACCACACAAAACATCTTTATGTGTTTACCTAGTACCATGTGAGAAAAGAGGTTTTTTGTACATGGGGTTTGGAGTTGTAGATTTGTGAAGGTTGAAGCCAGCCTGACCACTACTCTAGTCAACATTAGTGAGGATTGAAACGAGAGATAGGCCTCAACCAAGATATCTGCATCTAGATAATCTCCAATTTTGGGTGTTTCTCAAAACCTGAATCCAGATCATTTTTTTTGTAAATAGCCACTATCATTATAATGAGCCAAACAAAAACCTCAGGTCCAAAGCCCTTTGGGCTGGGATGTTCAAAATTCAAATATTAATTTTATTTTAACTAGAGATGGGCTGAGATTGCAAAAGGTTGACCATTTAGTATATTGTATATTTTACATATTGTACTAGAAATAATTGTTTTCTTATATAAAGAGTGTTTTCCTGCATACCTTCATTTTTCAAAAGGATCAGTGAGGGTCCCCCCCGCTGGAAAAAAATAATAATCATAGAAGTAGGATAAATGATGCAATTTTATTTCATTGTAATTTCATTTTAAAAATGAAAGTTTGGCCCAGTATAGATCAGTGCCTCTTTCAGAGCTCTTTTGGAATATTGCATTAGAACATAAGACCCTGAATCCTGCACCCACACAGGGCCTCAGTGACATTGTAAGGGCTGCATAATGATCAGGTTTATGCCGCACCCTAGCAGCATGCTAAAATTGTTATGGTGCTATTTTGGTCAGTAGGATAATAGCTAATGTAGGGTACTGCAAGCATTAAGTCTGAATAGTAAAAATGTTGAATTATTTTCAATTTTAAATATATTTCTCATATCACAAGTGCATGAATCCAATAACTGACCTAAAAGAATGAACCCATTTTACCACATTATTTTGTCAGAAATCAGTAAAATATTGTATAAGTTATTTTTGGGTGGAGATGTAAGAGATGTGAATGCTGAATGCAGAAAACTCAGCATCCAAATATCTTAGGATATGTCTACGCCATGATGGGGAGGGGGCTTTCCAGTGTCGGTTGACAGATATTTGTTTGATCTGCTTGAGCTAGTGTGCTAGAAATAGCAGTATAGCCGGAGATAACACAGGCGGTAGCCTGGACTAGCTGCCCAAGTACGTACACAGGGCATCCAAATAGATTTGTACCCAGGCAGCTAGCCTGAGCTGCTGCCTGTGCTACTCCCAGCTATACTACTATTTTTAGGATGCTAGCTTGAGCAGTGCTAGTGTGTGTCTGCCTACCCACACCAGGAAGCATATCCCAACTGCAACGTAGCCATACCCTTAGGGCTTAGGCTGCTTTGAAAACCTTGCCCAATGTCAGGAGAATCTTGCATTGCCACTGCTTCTACTGTTTAGTAATTACCTTTGAAATCATTGCAAGACTGCAGCCCAACATTGCAAAGACTATGTGCTTAACTTTAAGCATGAGTAGTTCCATTCAGCTCAACAGGACTGCTGCCACACTTCATGTTCTGCACGTCTGTACATCTTTCCAGGATCAGAGCCCTGGTTTGCACGTAATTAATTACAAAGAAAAAGCAATTTTTTCTCAAATAATTGGGGTATACATTTTATGTAATCTATGGAACACAATTGTAATGCTAAATACTTTCATATATAACTGTAAAGCTGTTAATGATAAGTTCTGCATAAAAAGGAGGATTTCATATGCAGGGCTGTCAGTCCATCATGTTCTTTCAAAAATCAACCTGTTATTGTTTGGATAATACCTTGATTTTTTTTTTGATAGAACCAATGTAGAACCAAATGTGGCTTTTTTCTTTTATATAAATCCAAATAAATAATAGCAGTTTTTGTTCAGCTGCAATTTGCAGTTTATTCAGAATTTATGGAGCCATAACATGCAAAATGTATGTTTGTATGTATGTATTTGGAGAATTCATTGTAATTATTCTGAAAGTTTACTATTAAAATATATATATATTTACTCAAGAAAAACGTAAGATGACGCCTCATTCTCCAAGTTAAAGGTGGAAAATCCCAGCAAAAATACAGACAAATTTTGCTTGAAGTGTTCAAAGAATTGCAATGTCATTCATTCATTTAAATTCTACTGTATTGAACTGTCAAATGATAGTTACATTTACTTACCAGATCAGTGTCGGGGGATACAAATCACCCCTTTTTGTGTTCCAATATATTTGCTGCAGTGGGTTTCCAAACATTTAAATTCATTGAGAGATTCTATAAATGCCATTTGGAAGGAACACATGAGCAAAATCAATGTTTTAGCTGGATCTATTGTTTACAAGTGTTACGATATATTTCACTGTACAAAATGATAGATATTTGGTAATTTTGAAAATCTTTTGTTTATAAATGTGAATTTTAAGTATGTATCTGCTGTTTCACATAGATCCAGTCTGTCACTTGTAGGAACACACTGCATTGGAAAATGTGTAATTTTTTTTTAAACCAGAGAACAATAATTTTCTATTCGGTTACAATAATCACTTTCCACCCACCACATGCATCAGACAATGGGTGACGCACTATAGTAACATATGCAGGAGCTTGCTTGTATATATTCACATTGTCTTCTGCCTGAAAAGAGTTAAATAGAGCATATAAGTGGCAGAAGCAGAGTATCTTGGGCTATATAACAACTAAAATGGGTTAATTAGTTCAGAACATGCATCTAAGGGTAAGATTCAACTGTAAATTTTATTTTTTTTAAACCTGTTATATCTGATGACTGTATTCAGGATTTGGGATACATGTTAAAGTAAAATATGTTAATTTCCCAGGATGAATTAAATAAGAGATTTTATTGATGATGTTAGAAATATTAATTATCTGTACAATAATTGAAATGTACAAACATTAAATTTACTTTAGTGAGTGCATTTCTTCTTCATGATCGTACAGAGGCACACCTAGAAAGCACAGACACTACCTCATAGTCAATGGGAAAAAGCCTGAGAAAAGAACTACCCTGAGAGTGTTGGTCCAATACATAATTTAGTGAATAACAGAAAAAGAGTATTTGAGCTGTTGAAATCTCCAAGCAATGCCATCAGACACAACCGCCTGTGGCAGGATCACCCTCAGCATTAAGATCAGGGGAAAGGTGTACTCTTAACAGGATTGCATCGTCTCCACTCTACTTGGCAAGGTGTATTTACAGTCTTGTCTGAAGTTTTTTAAATAAAATCTCCTTGAGCTAGGACTGTAGCTGCTGTGTTGTGTTCCCTGTACAGAGCTGACCTCGTTGTTATTTTACAAACAATATTAATTTTTTTTAAATAAAGTTTCCAGTAGGTATAAGTCTCATACTGGCTAGTGAAAGTCTGGTTCTCTCCTCTGTTCAAGCAGTGCAATGAGTCCTTTGAGTGCAGGGATTTTTTTTCTTTCGTCTCTCCAGCCCCTATTTTCAAGGAGTTAGGTCTGGAAGGCCCCTCTCCACTGCACTTGGGGAACTGCCACCTCCCACAGTAATGACAAAATATAGCATAGGAATAAATACTATATCTGGCCGCTCCTCTTTTCTCACAAAATTGGTGGGTGTGTAGCTTGAATGAAATAGACCAGGGGTCAGCAACCTTTCAGAAGTGGTGTGCCGAGTCTTCATTTATTCACTCTAATTTAAGGTTTCGCGTGCCGGTAATACATGTTAACGTTTTTAGAAGATCTCTTTCTATAAGTCTATAATATATAACTAAACAATTGTATGTAAAGTAAATAAGGTTTTTAAAATGTTTAAGAAACTTCATTTAAAATTAAATTAAAATGCAGAGACCCCGGACCGGTGGCCAGGAGCCGGGCAGTGTGAGTGCCACTGAAAATCAGGTCGCGTACCGCAGGTTGCCTACCCCTGAAATAGAAATTAATAGGCTGTTGGCACTTAATTTACACAACCAATGTTACAGGGCCTGCTTAAGGATGTCAAGTCCTTTCATTTTCCTTTCTGCTCTTATTCACAAAGGTGCTATCTGGAAATTAGGTGCTGTGAAGTAAGTACCTGCAGTCTACTGAGGCAAAAGACCCTCTTCTTAGGGCAAGCAGACTTCAGCAGAAACAATCCTCCTGTCTTTCCCAATGCATAGAGTAGTGTTCAAAGGGCCACATGGAGTTTTGGCTGCAATACATCCATGTAAATCAAAGGAGATTACATGGCTAAAATCCTATCTGGTGCTTAGAAAATTTAAAGTGTAAAATGGTGTAAAATGTTTACAAAGTAATGCACCATAATATAAATGTGAGGTTCTCACTGACATCAATAGGGGTCAACAGCTAAATCTCTCCACTTAGTTTTCAAAATGTACCCATATTCTCTATACTCAGACAGAACCTGAAAAAAGTAGAGAGGTGCACTGCTGAGGAATTGTAATCCTGTAGTGTGTAGAATATAGTAGCTGCTACAGTTCCTGAAGGTGATCCTGATGCCTGAGTGTAAAAAATGTGTGTGAAAGCTGGGGAGGGTGGGGGAAAGAGAGAATCTGTGCATTAGATTTGGGAGAATTGCAGCTAAGGAATGGGACTCCAAAGATTGTTTCAGTCCAAATAAAAATATAAGTACTATCTGATCATTTATAAATCCATTTTGGTAGAGTTCAGTCTCAGTTCGTCTTTTTAATTGCACTAAATTAATACAAAGTATTGTGAAAGAATCTTATACACTTGAAAAATATTAAAGCCTATTTTCTTGTATGAATGTTTTCAATTTATCTATGAATTTTAGCCAGTGGAAATTCTAAATAATGGTTTGAAAAGGATAAACATCATGATATAAAAGTGTTAAGATCTCTTTTTTTTGACTAGGCTGGGCTCTAGCAAGAGATTTTAAACCCAGAAAGTTGGAGAAGATTAATCTTTTCCTGAAATATGATCCTGTCATACTAACTTCTTAGATGGGTTAAATATCCCCCAATACACATCAGACAGACTCCTAGCGTGATATGCATGAGGGGGCCCAGGAACAGGAATAAAAGAGAGATGATTAAGCAGGTCTGGCATGAAAGGTAGTGGTCAATGTGTAGTGCAACTTTTATCTATTTGAAAAATAAGCTCTGATGTTAGTGGGTCTAAGCCATTAGGTTCCTAATAATAAGCAGATACTGTATGGAGCTCTTTACATCTTCAAAGTGCTGCACAAACAGTATACTTGATTCAGCTGTACTAATGCAGCAATGCAAGTTGCACCTTCTGCACCAATGGAGACCATGGCACCCCAGGGAAATTTATCTGATGGGGAAGACAGGCAGTGCTTGCACTGCCACAATTCTTCAGGGGCTTCATCACGTGGGGGCAGGATGCAGCTGGGGCTCTGTAAGAGGCTGCTTGACGGGTTGTGTCAAATCAGCACATCCTCTGGTTATGCCGCCTTGCCAGCCTTGCTGCGCTACTGCGGAGTGGGGTTTGCAGGCATCATTGTGCTACCCAAACCCCTTCAGATGGACTTTCTGCCTCAAAAGGTCCCACAGCCTGGTAACACTTAGGGCTGAATCAAGCCCATTAATTAATTCTCACTCAGCTCCTGTTTGCTCTATGGGTAGGTATTAGCTTCTCTAGCTATAGGTTGGAGATAAGGTAGAGCCTAAAAAAAACCAGTGACCTGCTCAGGACCTCACTGACTGAGTAAGTGTCAGGACAGGGATTAGAATTTAGGAGCTTCTGGCTGTCAGACCTGCACTTGGACCACTGAATCATGCCTCTCCAATGGACGGGATGGAGGAGGAGACTGTATTTAAACTAAAAGGAGAAAGAAACCCTGCATTTTCAACCAGTTCATTTCTTTAGTACCAATTAGAGATGCTTTTATATTTGTTGGTTAAAATCAACATGGGAAGTTATCACTTAACAGTGACACTAACCAGCATTTAGGGGAAAAAAAAGAAGTATGATATTTTCTGTTTGTTCTTTGTAGATAACGATTCTTTCAAACAATGGGGCACTTGCCATTGCCAGGTATGGTGGGTAGCTCCACATGCACAAGTACAATCCAGGCTAATTTGGGTAGCAAGTCTGTGCTAGCTAACGGATTGTTGTGTGCCTTATACTTGCTTCTCTCAGACTTGATTTATTATATCTGCTAAAGGTACCAAAATACGGCTGTAAAAGATGGTGGCAGAACCAACCTCCCATATTTTCCATGATGCTAACATTTACTATTTACTGGCTTCCTGTAAAATGACTAGTACCCTGCTAATGTATTGGTAGTGGAACATCGGAGCAGCTAATCAGAGGTTAAAGACATAGGGGCAGCGCTTCCCATTGTTAGTGGCTTGTGTGTCAGGCTTTGATGTTGCATGAAGATGCAGCATTACATTATCTTCTGATCACAGCAGGTACCATGTGAACGAGAAGGGGGGCAAGAGAAGAAAGGTATATAAAAGGAACTGATGTCCCTTAAGCAGGCCCAAAACCATGTAAACAACATTTTGCACCTGCTCAGATCTGTGTAGTTATGTACAAAAGCATCCCTGGTGCTCTGAATATCATTTCAATGAACAACAACATTTTCAAAATCTGTAAAACAAAAAAAATATAAACGGGGGGGTCTCTTTGCCATGGAAAATGTTGAAATTGCTAGTGCAATTTCCTACAATCCTACGATGTTACAGGAGGAAGAGTTTATGCCAAAAAAATATAATTGGACCTGACATTTAACTGTAACTTGCTTGAGGCAAGTTATGTTCTATTACAATATCAACAACTGTGCATCAAGCCTCCAGAATCTGTATTCCCCGGCATGTGAAACCAGAGGAAGTTATCCCCTCTTCTATTCGGCCACCTCATTTATTCAGCAAGCGAAGAGGGGGTTTGAGGGGGAGCCGAGCTCCTCAAGCCAGGGAGTGGAAGGGGAGCTTTCCCTCTGCTTTTAGCAGAGGAAGGGGAGTTGTGCAGCCCAGGCTCTCTCTTACTTTAATTCCTGTTCCTAATGTCTCACAGTTTCTCTCTCACACATTTTCAGGGCACAAACCACTGAATACACAGAGATAAATGCTGACTTGGTGGAAGCAAGGGCAACTCCATAAGTGTCTATAAATCTCCCATTTACCCAAGTCTCAATGTGACTCAGAGTCTATGTGCATATTGCAGCCTAAGTTTATCCCCATGGCCAATGCATATTATTTTTGCCTCTGTAGCATGAGAAGAGATTTAAACTCCAAATTGCAAAAGGGTAAATCCTGAGGGATGTCCTGATCCCTTATTCCCACGCAAGAGAGCTCTATGAGTGGATGGGAAAACAGGAGGGCAGGAATGGAAAATTCTGACAGAACCTTACAAAACATTTGCTGGCAAGTTGGGATGGCTCCATGGACTCTTCTATGCCCCCCATCCCCATGTTACTTGGGAGAGGGTAAATCTGTCTACCAAAGGTAATTGGCAAAGATCCACCATCACTGTAATATTTGAGTGCCTCACAATCTTTAGTATGTTTACCCTTACAACACCCCATGAGGCAGGGAAGTGCTGTCATCTCCATTTTACTGATGGGAAACTGAGGCACCGAGAAGCTAAGTGACATGCCCAAGGCCACATTTGAAGTCTGTGGTGGAGGAGGGACTTTGAAGCCATGTCTCCCAAAGTCCTAGGCTAGTGCCAAAACCATCAGGACATCCTTCCTGTGTGTCTTGGGACCCAACTGAGCCCTGGTCATCCTTGACTTACAGCCCTATGCTACAGCGGTCAGTCAGATCTGGCATTTCAGTTGGCCTGGGCTCTGAGGCTCACTGCTGCGGGCGTTTAGGGCTTGGCTGGTGTTTGTTTGTTTGTTTGTTTTGGCTAGTTACATATACCTAGAGTGACCACTGTCAAGGGTGTGGCTATAATGTGTGCAATTTCTAAATATGTGACCAGCTTAAAACCCAAGGGCATGAGGAACATCTGACTTTCTGAATAAATGGCTTTTGTATTTTTCTCTCTTCTAGCTCCTTCGATGGGGCTGACCAGCCATCAACTTCCTCTTTGCAGAGTGCCCTTTCCCTCCATCCTGCCCCAGCAGAATTAGTTCAGGCTCTTAGCCACCATAATGCATGTAGAAGGCCCTTCCTTCTCTTGCAACAAGCAGCCACTCCTCTTTCCCCCTGAAGTCACTGAACCTAAACAGGCAACTTAAGTTACAAACTGTCACAGACCCGGTTGGTGAGCCACCGGTCACTGCCAGGGGCAGCCAGACTGCTGTGAGGGGAATCCAGCTGCTGGGGTGTGTTAAGCCTCTGGAATATGAGCAGAGCCCTGGTGTTATCCCAGTCTAGGGGTCCCTATGCACATGCTTGGAATACAAACCCTCTGTCTAGCAACCTCTCCTAAGAACTAAGACTCTGTGGTTCAATTGCCATGACCCTGCATTCAGTGCTTATATGACTGAGGTCCCAGTAGGGGCCAGCTATGATCACTCAATTAGAATGAACTGCAAAGAATGGGGCAGACAATCCCCGCAAAGTTGGTGGATATTTCAACACATAGATTTACCAAACCAGCATAAAACAGCTTCTTTGTTACCTCACTGGTTACTCAGAAGTCCAAACAACACAATTCCCTTAAAGTGATCCAGCCCCAGACCTCCATCCAGGTACCTAGGTAAAATATGATGATTTCTGAAAATCTTATTTCATCATACAAAAGAAAAGGTTCTACCAGTTCCAAAGGACACATTATCTCCCAGGTTAATGAATATTCCAGATCTTACCCAAATACATGCTACAGCCAATTCTTATTAACTAAACTAAAATTTATTAAAAAACAAAAGAGAGAGTATGGTTAAAAGGTCAATATACATACAGACATGAGTTCAATTCTTAAGATTCAGATTCAGAGCAGAAATGGTGAGCGTTGTAGTTGCAGAATTTTAGAAATAGTACATAGGTTATAGTCCAATGTCCAAATATCATATTCAGGGTGTACCAGCCTAACTGGGACCTCAATCTTGCGACTCAAACTTCCCCTGATGAAAACTAAGCAGATCTGAGATGACAGAATCAGGTCCCAAGGATCTTTTTATACAGTGTTCTAGCATCCACTTGACCCAGAGGTGAAAGTAAGCCGGTCCGGTCCACCCAGAGTCCTTTCAATCCCGTCCGCGGCTGAGATTTAAAGGGCTCAGAGCTCCCTGGGGCTGCGGGCAGCCCAGAGCCCTTTGAATTCCGGCTGCAGCTCTGGCAGCTGGGCTAGGGCCAGGATTTAAAGGGCTCGGGGCTCCCCTCAGCGGCTGGAGCTCTGGGCCCTTTAAATCCCTGCCCCAGCCCCACAAAGCTCGGGGTCCCCCCGGCGGCCAGAGCCCCGGGCCCTTTAATTTGCCCCTGAGCCCCGGGGGGCTCCTAGACACCTCTTCAGTTGGGAGCCCCTGGTTGATTTAAAGGCCCTGGGTCTCCCAGCCACAGCTGGTGCCCCAGGGCCTTTAAATCATGAGAGGCCACGCCTCTTCCGGATGAGGCCACGCCCCCTCAGGACTCCAGCAGTACTGGTAAGTCCTGTAAGTTACTTTCACCCCTGACTTGACCACACAGTCCTGGTTAAACAATAGGCTTTTGCTGTAACCTTTTGCTTTCTAAACACCACCAGTAATTAGTTACACAAATTAACATAGGGCAATTTATCCAGTAGACAGTCTATTACAAACCTCAAAAAGACGTATAAGCAATGACATTATTTTACCCAAGATTCATCCAAATGTTAATATTCCCTTTTCATCTGAATCAATAGTTATAGTGACTGACAGGAACTGTCTGTTTATAGGTAGCATCTAAGATACACACAATTAGTATTACTTCTAACAATATAGGTTTGCATTTCAAAGTTCTAGCATGAATGGCCCTAATTATCGTTCGCATACCTTTCTAACATGACTTTAAAGGTAGGTTTTGGGTCATTCAACCTGCAAGCTGTTGAACCCTTTCTAGCCATGCATCACAGCTTACTTCTCAGACTCCCCCTCTAGCTATTAAACACACCCTCTCCCCCAATCCGACTAAAGGTGTGAGGCGCTCAGCTACCATTTATCTTTCTGAGCAGGCTAGTGGTAGGTGTAGTATATAACACACAGACACTTTGCACAGAGTTCTACGGTGCTCTTGCCTTTTACTTAATCACATGAGAAAAACACAGATCTTTACAAAAATTACTCCTACGCTTTCCCTGCCTCAGTTTCTTCACCACTCCAGAACATTCTTTGGAGAGGGTCAGATTCCCTTAGGTTATCCAGAGTCGTCTGCCCAGTGCATGGCTTGTCCTGGAACATGGAGCCTTCTTCCCCAGCTTGGCAAACTTCCCATCTCTCTGTGTGTGTGAGGCTTCCCGTGACCCACCCAATCTCTGTGTTCTTTCAAGGTTAGCATCACCTTCTCAGCCTATGGCTACACTGCAGATCTTACAGCAGCACAGCTGCACCTATGCCGCTGCCCTGCTGCTAGCGCAGACACTCTAAGCCAACAGGAGAGAGCTTACATCAGTGTAAGTTATGTTGCTCAGGGGTCTGAATAAAGACAACCCCTGAGCGATGCAAGTCACACTGACTTAAGCGCCGGTGGGGACAGCGCTATGTCAGCAGAAGAGCTTCTCCGACCAATATAGCTACCACCACTTGTGGGGGCTGGAGTAATTGCGCATTAGCGTCTTCGTTCTGCAGCTGGGGATTTTGCACCACTCCAAACATGAGGCCCCTGCAGAGGAAAGGTGGATAAAACTAGTTTTCCTGAAGACACAGTTACTCTTTTGCTCTCCTCAGCTCTGACTTATTCAGGTGCTGCTTGTGCCAAACAATCACCTATTGTCCCTGGTCTAGCAGACATGCCTTCTGGCTTGTAAAGCCATGGCGGATACTTGGCTTTCTATAGGTACGTCTTCACTACCCGCCGTATCGGCGGGTAGCAATCAATTTCTCGGGGATCGATATATCACGTCTCATCTAGACATGCTATATCAATCCCCGAATGAGCTCCTGTCGACTCCGGAACTCCACCAACCCGAACGGCGGTAGCGGAGTCGACATGGGGAGCCGCGGACGTCGATCCCGCGCCATGAGAACGGTAGGTAATTCGATCTAAGATACTTCGACTTCAGCTACGTTATTCGCGTAGCTGAAGTTGCGTATCTTAGATCGATTTCCCCCCATAGTGTAGACCAGCCCTATGATACACCAATTCCATGATAACTCCATAATATCAACCAGAATTAATACATTGTACAGAGCCCCCATATCATCATGCAAATGCACACAAAAATGGAACCACCCTAAAGTGGCTGAAAGTCCACCATCCCAAGCTCACAGTGTACTTTCAATACCTCTTTTGGCAGCTCAGCTGGCATCAGGATCAGAGAGAGGACCTATAGGTGGAAGGTGAATAGCCAAACTTCATGTTTGGGTGAGGACTTCTCATCAAGCAATCTTGGATAAGAGATGCTATACACGGATAAAGTACCAAATTAACTAACCATACAAAATAGCCAAAGGTAAGAGTGTGACGGGTTGGATCCCAGATATCCCCCTGGGAACTTCCAATTGAAGTGCCAAGACTACTTCTGCCCCTGCTTTCCCTGCCAGCCTGGGAATCCAGCACCCTGTCTTGCTGAGCCAGACACATCAGTCTGCTCCATCACAGACCCAGGGTCTGAACCACGTGCCCCAAAGCTGCAGACTTAACTGAAAGCAACTTACAGAAGTGTTCCTGTTTTTAACACTCATTGCCCAACTCCCAATGGGGTCTAAACCCCAAATAAATCAGTTTTACCCTGTATAAAGCTTAAACAGGGTAAACTCATAAATTGTTCGCCCTCTATAACACTGGTAGAGAGAGATGCACAGCTGTTTTTCCCCCTCCCCCACAGGTATTAATACATACTCTGGTAATAAGTAAAAAACGGTTTTATTAAATTCAGAAAGTAGGATTTAAGTGGTTCCAAGTAATAGCAGACAGAACAAAGTGAATTACCAAGCAAAGTAAAATAGAACATGCAAATCTATGTCTAAGAAAACTGAATACAGATAAAGACCTCACCCAGTAAGCTTCATTTTACAGACTAGTCTCCTTCTAGTCTGGGTCCAGCAATCACTGATACCCCCTGTAGTTACTGTCCTTTGTTCCCATTTCTTTCAGGTACCCTTGGGAGTGGAGAGGCTATCGCTTGAGCCAGCTGAAGACAAAATGGAGGGATCTCCCACAGCTTTAAATAGACTTTATCTTGTGGGTGGAGACCCTCTCCTTTCTCCTATGCAAAGTCCAGCTCCAAGATGGAGTTTTGCAGTCACATGGGCAAGTCACATGTCCATGCATGACTCAGTTTTTACAGGCAGCAGCCATGGCTTACCTGCTACCTTGAACTTCCTCATGTAGACTTCTTATGTGGATTGGAGCCTCCCAAGACACATTGTCCCATAAGTGCTTCTTGACTGGCCACTTAATTTGCACATTCCTTTCTCAAGAAACTGACCAAATGCTTTACAAAGGCTACTTAAAAATCAAGCCAGTGCCCAGCCAATATTCATAACTTCAAATACAAAAATAGCGTCAGTAGATCATAACCTTTACAAAGATATGTTAAATGGCATATGTAGCATAAAACATATTCCAGTTATATTATATATACATTCATAAGCATATTCCCATGAAGCCTTATGGGGTACACCATCAAAAAGGGTCCATAAAATATTTTGATTAAAATTGTGACCTGAAATTACCCATTCTGTAACTGAAAAATAATAATGAACTCTCTTTAAAGCTTGGGCGGTGGGGAGGAGTCTTCTAGCCCACAACCACATGATCATTATCATCTTAGAGATCTGGTTT
This sequence comes from Mauremys reevesii, assembly GCF_016161935.1. NCBI lineage: Eukaryota > Metazoa > Chordata > Testudines > Geoemydidae > Mauremys > Mauremys reevesii. Next base: position 66,192,510 of record NC_052630.1, on the reverse strand, counting down.
TCACCACAAACCTTTTATTCCATTTAAAAAAAATTTACCATTAAAATAAAAGAAATTTATTTACTACCAACAAAAATTCAATGGCATATAAATCTTTTGATAAAAGAGAATGGAAGGATCAATTAAATACCACCATAAATATGATTAAAAATAAAAGGAAATGAAATCAAAGTTAGTGGCCATCCTGTACTAGTTTCAGACTATACAGTAAGTTGCAGATAATCAGTATTTCTGCAATATATAAATTGAAACATTATGCGTCCTGCCACATGTTCCTCAACTATGCTCTCTGCATATGAAGGATGTTGGCAGGAGAAGGCAATTCTTGGAAATCCTATATTTTATAGTCCAACGCAAATGAGAGCAGCATTTTAAGTGAGGATGGATGGATGGATATGTAGCATTTGGTAATTAGTAATGGTCAACTATAATTAAAAGCATAGCCTTAAGATGTATGTTTTTAATACCCAAGAGAATTATAAATCAGACATTTACATAAATGTTGGTATTCTCAGTTTTTATACTTAGTAAAGACTGTATATAAACTACAAATCTACTAAAACACAATAGAACAAAAAAGTCAACCACCAAGACATACACACTAGCCTCTCAAGTGGCTGTGTAATTGTAGTGTAACTTTAGCACCCTCGTGGCCAACATGGAGTCTGCTCTGCAGGCAGCTCTGGCCAAGAGAAAGCACGTGCAGGAATGCAGCAGGAAAAATCCCTTCCACCCCAGGGACACCTGTTCCAAACCCCCCAGAGTGAACACACACACCCACAGGAAAAGTGCAATGGATATAAGAAAGGGAAATATTTATTTACAGAGGGATGAGAGGAGAAAAACAATATGGGGAAATATAGGGGGAGCAGTAAAACAGAGTTGCATTCAGACCAAGGTCCCACAGGCCCAGTGGTAGCACAGTCTGGAAGGGCAGACACCGAGCAATGTGTCTGCACACAGAGTTCAGGAGTCTTGAGCAAAGTTCCAGTCCAGTGGTGACTCTTGGGTGCTCCTGGTCATCTTCAGCGCAAATGAACTTTCCCCCAACAAACCCCTTCGGTGCCCTCTTCTGCCGCTCTTTGCAAAGCCACACAGAGCGACCACCTCCCCACTTAACTAGCTAGTAGCCTTCCTCCTTGTTCCCAATGCAGAATCACAAGCCAGTGAACAAATATGGCAATCAGTTAAACCCCGAGCACGTGGGCAAAACTCACCAGCCAGCACCCAAGAAAAAATTCTCTGTAGTAACTCAGATCCCACCCCATCTAACATCCCATCACAGACCATTGGGCATTTTTACCTGCTAATAATCAAAGATCAATTAATTGCCAAAATTAAGCTATCCCATAATATCATCCCCTCCATAAACTTATCAAGCTTAGTCTTGAAGCCAGATATGTCTTATGCCCCCACTACTCCCCTTGGAAGGCTGTTCCAGAACTTCACTCCTCTAATGGTTAGAAACCTTAGTCTAATTTCAAGTCTAAACTTCCTAGTATCCAGTTTATACTCATTTGTTCTTGTATCCACACTGGTACTAAGCTTCAATAATTCCTCTCCTTCCCTGATATTTATCCCTCTGATATATTTATAAAGAGCAATCATATCTCCCCTCAGCCTTCTTTTGGTTAGGCTAAACAAGCCAAGCTCTTTGAGTCTCCTTTCATAAGACAGGTTTTCCATTCCTCAGATCATTCTAGTAGCCCTTCTCTGTACCTGTTCCAGTTTGAATTCATCCTTCTTAAACATGGGAGACCAGAATTGCACACAATATTCCAGATGAGGTCTCACCAGTGCCTTGTCTAATGGTACTAACACCTCCTTATCTTTACTGGAAATACCTCACCTGATGCATCCCAAGACCGCATTAGCTTTTTTAACGGCCATATCACATTGGCGGCTCATAGTCATCCTGTGAACAACCAATACTCTGAGGTCCTCCTCCTCCTCTGTTACTTCCAACTGATGTGTCCCCAATTTATAACCAAAATTCTTCTTATTAATCCCTAAATGCATGACCTTGCACTTTTCACTATTAAATTTCATCCTATTACAATACTCCAGTTTACACGGTCATCCAGATCTTCCTGTATGATATCTCGGTCCTTCTCTGTATTAGCAATACCTCCTAGCTTTGTGTCATCCACAAACTTTATTAGCACAGTCCCACTTTTTGTGCCAAGGTCAGTAATAAAAAGATTAAATAAGATTGGTCCCAAAACGGATCCCTGAGGAACTCCACTAGTAACCTGCTTCCAGCCTGACAATTCACCTTTCAGTATGACCCGCTGTAGTTTCCCCTTTAACTAGTTCCTTATCCACTTTTCAGTTTTCATATTGATCCCCATCTTTTCCAATTTAGCTAATAATTCCCCATGTGGAACCATATCAAATGCCTTACTGAAATCGAGGTAAATTAGATCCACTGCGTTTCCTTTGTCTAAAAAATCTGTTACCTTCTCAAAGAAGGAGATCAGGTTGGTTTGGTATGATCTACCTTTTATAAAACCATGTTGTATTTTGTCCCAATAACCATTGACCTTAATGTCCTTAACTACTTTCTCCTTCAAAAATTTTTTCAAGACCTTGCATACTACAGATGTCAAACTAACAGGCCTATAGTTACTCGGATCACCTTTTTTCCCCCTTTCTTAAAAATAGGAACTATGTTAGCAATTCTCCAGTTGTATGGTACAACCCCTGAGTTTACTGATTCATTAAAAATTCTTGCTAATGGGCTTGCAATTTCATGTGCCAGCTCTTTTAATATTCTTGGATGAAGATTATCTGGGCCCTCCGGTTTAGTCCCATTAAGTCGAGTTTGGCTTCTACCTCGGGTGTGGTAATAGCTACCTCCATATCCTCATTCACATCACCTTTTTTCCCCCTTTCTTAAAAATAGGAACTATGTTAGCAATTCTCCAGTTGTATGGTACAACCCCTGAGTTTACTGATTCATTAAAAATTCTTGCTAATGGGCTTGCAATTTCATGTGCCAGCTCTTTTAATATTCTTGGATGAAGATTATCTGGGCCCTCCGGTTTAGTCCCATTTAGTCGAGTTTGGCTTCTACCTCGGGTGTGGTAATAGCTACCTCCATATCCTCATTCACATTTGTCATCCTACCATTATCCCTAAGCTCCTCATTAAACACCGAGGCAAAGTATTTGTTTAGATATTGGGCCATGCCTAGATTATCCTTAACCTCCACTCCATCGTCAGTGTTTAGCAGTCCCACTTCTTTCTTTGTTTTCTTCTTATTTATATGGTTATAGAACCTTTTACTATTGGTTTTAATTCCCTTTGCAAGGTCCAACTCTACATAGCTTTTGGCCTTTCTCACTTTATTCCTACATGTTCTGACCTCAATAAGGTAGTTTTCTTTGCTAATCCCTCCCATCTTCCACTCCTTGTAGGCTTTCTGCTTTTTCTTAATTACCTCTCTGAGATGCTTGCTCATCCAGCTTGGTCTACAACTCCTGCCTATGAATTTTTTCTCCTTTCTTGGGATGCAGGCTTCTGATAGTTTCTGCAACTTTGACTTGAAGTAATTCCAGGCCTCCTCTGCCTTTAGATCCACAAGTTCTTCAGTCCAATCCACTTGCCTAACTAATTTCCTTAATTCTTTAAAGTTAGCCCTTTTGGAATCAAAAACCCTAGTCCCTGATCTATTTTTTTTATCCTTCCATCTAGTTCCAAAACCTACCATGTGGCTCCAATGATGCTCTGAGCAGGGATGAGCCCTTTAAACTATACACGAACAGCCCAGCGCGGCTGGGTTTCCCCCCGCCTCCCAGTGCGTGGATCCGATCAGGCTCTCACTCACCAGAAGTACCTTCTCCAGGGTCATGGTCTGGGAGCCTGCATTGGGAGTGGGGTGAGGCTGTTGGCTCCAGCGTTAAGCAAAGTTCCTGGCTGGGGTGGGAAAACAGATTCCCCACTTGCCCCCTGTGCACTGTCCTCCTCCTCCTCCTCTTCATCCTCCAGTGACTCTTCCTCCTTGCTCGGTGCAACTCCTCCCTTGCAGGTGTCCACGGACAGTGATGGAGTAGTGGTGGCATCACCCCCCGTAATTGCACGGAGCTCGTGGTAGAAGCGGAATGTATGGGGCTGTGACCCAGAACATTCGTTTGCCTCCCGGGCTTTTTGGTATGCATGTCTGAGCTCCCTGATTTTTGTACGACACTGCTCTGTGTCCCTGGAGTAGCCTCTTTCCGTCATGGCCCTGGAGACTTTAGCGTACGTATTTGTGTTCCATTTTTGGAACGTAGTTCTGCCATAACAGACTCGCCTCCCCAACATGCAATGAGATCCAGTACCTCCCGTTTGGACCATGCTGGAGCTCGTCTGCGAATCCAGGACAGCATGATTTCACGTGATGGAGGACTCTGCATGGTCGCCTGTGATGGTGGACTGTGCTGATGGTCACCTGTGCTGATGGTGACCAAACAGGAAATGAAATTAAAAAGTGCCCGGGCTTTTCCTGCCCACCTGGCTAGTGCATCGGAGTTGAGAGTGTTGTCCAAAGCGGTCACAAGGGAGCATTCTGGGATAGCTCACGGAGGCCAATAATGTTGAATTGCGTCCACAATACCTTTAACCCGGGATTGCAATCTCGATTTAAGCACTACTCCACTTGCCAAGGTGGAGTACAGAAATCAATTTAAAGAGCCCTTTAAATCGAAAAAGCCGGTTTGGTCATGTGGACAGATTCTTTTTTTTTTTCCGAATTCACTCAGCCAATTCTGAAACAACAGACTAGTGTAGACCAGGCCTTAGTCATGATCCACAAATATGGACCCTTGTGTCAATGCAGAGTTCCATTGACTCCAGTGAGTCTCCATAAGGGAGGACACTTACCTCAGCATTTATCTGATTGGAGCCTATGTATTTGTCAGGGAGATTATTAGGCATTTCCCCTACTCCATGTGCATGTAACATGCAACACCCATTAGCATTCTTGGAGAATATGCAACAGCTTCAAAAGGGGAAATACCCTGCAATCTGTTTTGTATTTAGTATTCTATATATTTGATATTCTGTGAAGCCTGCTTGTTTAAATATGGTTGATTAAAGATAAACCACCTTTCAGAAAGCTATTTATTACATTTGCCATATGAATGAAAATTAAATTAAAAAAAGGAAAGGTCATTGATTGCATTTTAACTTTATGAAATATGGGAGTTATATAGCTTGACAGTAAATTAGCTGTCTAATTTATTTTTCAGTCTTCAAAATGAATTTATTTTGCTGCCTAGAAACATAGTTGCCAACTTTCATGCGGTAAATAAGCACAATGACTTTCACAATAAACCAAAAGTCAAGCTATTCACATTTCAAAACAAGCCAATCCCTAAGAACCCTAACACGCTATGTGACTAGATCCCCCCGGTGTGCAGTGTGGGACTGTGGTGGGCCCATTGTGCACCCCTGACTCTCTTCCCCGCTTGTCCCTGCTTGCCGGAAGGTGATCAAAATAAGAAGCAACAAGCTACAACAAGCCAAACAAGCCCAAAACTACCCAATAAGCAACTCACAAGCCAATTAAGCCAAAACCAAGCCCAGTTTCTGTGTTTTTTTCATGGGTTTGACATGTCTGCCTAAAACATTCCTGAGGAAATCTCGCAGCCCCCACCACACATTGCTTCTTGGAGTATCATTTTCTGTTCAACTGGGTGAACCAGCTCAGAGAAGACTGCAACTAGCTTCAGACCAGCCTTTCTACCTGAAACTGACCTCTCTGCAAACTTTTTGTAGAGCTGTTCTAACTGACCCCAAAGTAAGACTCAGTGAGGTGACAGAGAGAGAGAGATGGTGCAAGAAAGGTGAGTATATTTCTCTCACACACGCACACACAAAATTTATGTCAAACTTACAACTGAAATAGGGGATGGAATCCTGTTGTCTTTGGCCTGATTCTCAATGGGAGTCAATCCTATCCTGTAAGGAGGGAATTAGGCCTCTGGATCTGTGTGCATCTTACACTGTTGTAAAGGAAGAAAGAGATTGTAAAACATAATTTGGCAAATTTTGAAGGATTTGAGTGTGTCCTGAGGGTTTCTAATTTTGCCTAGTAATTTCACAATGAACTATAGAGAGGCTTTTATCTCTAATTTTGTGTGCAGTGAATTTATATCAAAGGAAAGAGCAGCTCAATTTCATCCATTTGGAGGTTGCTAGCTATACACTTTGGCAACAGATATTGCAGAATTGCTAAAAAAAACTTCATTAAGAGTTAAGGTTGTAAACATATATACAGTAAACAGGAAGAGCAGCAGGAAATTCACAAACATATTCCTAACCACTCCATCTCTATAACCTCTCAAAGGCCCTTACTCCTACTCACTGTATCTTCTCATGCTCCTAGAACTTCAAATTGGATGAATGAATTTTGCTTGTAACTTTAGTGTGCCTGTGTTTGCTCAAGGGTGCCAGTCAGAGTTCCAGGGACTCAGTGCCTTGGGTTCTGGGATGATGTTTACATCAAAGCATTGAGACTTGACAGTGAGGTACATACCTATAAGAAGTTGATTGATCATGTTTGCATTGCATAGGTATTCACATAGTACCAACTAAACACTCAAAATCCTCTACTGGGCTCAGTGTACAAAGTAGGATGGACTTGTTCAGAGCAATCTCATCTAGCCAAAAGATCAACAATGAAGAGGAAAGAAGAGTAGCAATAGTGTAAGGCCTAGATTTTTAAATGTATTTAGGTATCGTTCCTCTTATTTTAGGTATTGTTCCACTTAATGTTGCAAGGCCTAAGTAACTTAGCTGGCTAAGATACATTTTCAGAAGTGATCTAGGCATCAAATTGCAACACTAAGAGGAACACCATCTAAACATATTAACAAAACTGTGTCTAATACTATTTTTATTGACATAGTAAAGCTCTTTGTTCAGTGTTAGAAAATAAGTGACTGCTATTATCACGTTAGCCTCTCCCTTTCTAAATTAGCACTGATGTCAGAGCCTTGACTGCTAGGGCTGAAAGAGCATCTGCCTCTGTAACTCTAAGGATTTGCAAAACTTAAGTACTATTCTTGGCACAGAGGAATTCATCACACATGTAGGCATAATTTAAATGTTTGATAAATGTCAAACTGGGTCAGCTCATAGCAAGTGAGTGCCATTTTGTGCTTTGAATCTAAGTTTCTATTCAAACAAATAAGCCTCTAACCATTATGGTGCAAAATAACCTTCAAAATTTGAATATGTAAACCAAGGCACAGGTACCTTCCTGAATCTGCAGACAGACTGAAGAAATAGTTCTGTGATGTGTGAATTTTCTCAATTCATCTGAATGAGGAGTTAATGCTGAAGCTTTCTGACCATTTAAATGTCAGTATTAACTGTTTCACTACTATTAAATGAATGGGGAAAAGAATGAGGGGGCGATCCTATATTGAAGCTATGTATATATCCTGGAGTTGTATCTCATTTTGGCATCATTAGTGGAACTTGGGAGAGTACCACCACTTTTTCTTTTTTCCTCCAATGTGATCCTGAGATAAAATACTGAGCAGGACACTCAACACTTAAGCATTGAGCTCAGGTAAACAGATTTGGTGGCAACAGAAAATGTAAATGGAACATTTGCCTGAACAGAAAGAAATATAGTAGCATATGATGGGATAAAATGAAATCTCTCAAATGTGAGGTAAAGTTTTACACATTGGGCTTTGACATCCCTTTGTGAGACATATATGGAATGGACTCTTTGCACATTGATCCCACCCATTCTTGCCACAAGGGTAGAGAGGGATCAGACACCATTGCCCCAACTTTTGTAGAGCCTTATCTGTGGCTACTGAATCCATGTGTGGCAAAGGTGTGAACCTAGGGCAGTAGGAGAGACAAGAATGAGGCTGTGGTGCATGGACATTCACACAACACCACAATAAACACAGCACCAAGCTATATAACAGGGGCCTGGAGCTCCTTGTATACATTGAAATTCCCAGTAAAAGGGACATGATAGGGGCAGTCATCAGCTTAGAAGTTCATTTATCATGGTTTTTACATGGCCTCATCACTGAAGAATCTATGGATATGTCTACACTGCATTTTGGAGTGAGCGGGAGCAAGCCTCCAAGCCCAGGTTGACAGACTAGTGCAGTGGTTCTCAAAGTTTTGTACTGGTGACCCCTCCCACATAACAAGCCTCTGAGTGCAACCCTTCTCATAAAATTAAAAACACATTTTCTTATATTTAACACTATTATGACCCCCAGTTTGAGAACCCCAGACTAGGGCTAGCGGGGCATGCGCTAGCATTACAAAGATAGCTGCATCAGCAATGCTTTGAAGCTCTAGCTCAGGCTGCAGCTGGAGCTTGGGCTCTGAAGCGTAGGGAGGGGATGTCTATACAGCTATTGTTAGAGCGCTAGTGTGAGCCCCGCTAGTCTATTGACTTGGACTCTGAGGTTCACTCCAACACTGTTTAGAGATACCCTGAAAGGCTTAGTCTTTGGCTGCACAGCTCCAATGGATTGTATATATTTACAGTTCAAATTGTATTTCTCATCACTATGATGGATATAACAGTCAAAATGTAAAGAGACACAAGGTGGGTGAGGTTAAAAAAAATAAAGGCATTTCCTAACACGCTAACCCCTCACACAAAGTCATCTTGTGAATTAGAGATGTAGCAAATAAATAAATTTAACAAAAAACACATCACACTTCTGTCTGAAAATGTTGTATGCATTATAGTTCTAAATGACACCTAAGAGAACTATAATAGGAAAATAATTTTCTCTATTTTTCCCTGTTTTCTTTTTGCATTTTTGTATTTTGTGTATTGTAGAGCTGATCAGAGAACAAAATTTCTGTCCTGTGAGAAATTCAAACATTCTACAATTTGTTTTTGTTCCAAATAGGAACAAAAAACTTCAAACTTTGAAAATTTTGCAGATTGGGAATTCTGAAAAATAGTTTACAATAAAGTCAAATCATTATAATGCAAAATAATATTCATAATATGAAGTACAATTTATATTATATTAAAATATAAAAGCTGAAATATTTTTGGCATTAATGAAACAAAATGAGAGTTGAAACAATTATTTTCTACACTTTTCCAATGAAAATTTCATCAAAGTTGACACATTCCCATGACACATTTCAATTGAGGTGAAACTGCATTTTCTGATGGAAAACAGTTTCATGGGATTTTTTGACTGGCTCTTGCATATAGTCATTTTTGTCAGTTACCCACTTTTCTGGATAATTTTTTAGATCTTACATCTTTATGTTTTTTTCCCCTCCCACTGTGTGATGGAGTGCTCTACTCATTGCTACGTGGTGCCTCCTCCTGGCAATTCTGGGAATTAGCTTCGCAAGGTTGACACCTCTTTTCCTGGTTTTATGCCGTCTCTCCATCCTTCTCCTTCTCTGTGAGCTATTGCTGCCTCTTCATAACTCACTCTGGTCAGGTCACTGTACATCTTTTCCCCTTCCAGTGTACCAAAGTCTTCCTTCAGCAACCCTAGGCAGCTTTCCCATTCATTGCCTCATAGTGCCACTGGCAGGGGAACCCAGGACCACCCTCTGCTCTGGTTTCCAGCTCGGGACCTTCTAAGTAAGCAGCCAAGCTCTGCTCCATTCTAGACCTTACTGCCTTTCTCTGAGCCCTTTCCTTATCATGTGACATTCCACCATCCCTCGGTTTGCCAGCCTCACCTCTCCCTCCTGCCAGGGAGCAACTGCAGTTCACTTGCTTCTGTAGCCCAAAACACTCCTTCCTTCTCCCAGGGAGTCACTACATCCTATTTCTCAGCAGCCCCTTTTAGCTTCCAATTTCTTGTCTTTATAAACCCAGCCCAGCTGGTTACTCCTCATCTGGGTTCCCTCATTCAGTCAGGGGATTACTTAGCTACCTGATTCCCCATAACTGTGGCCTGTTGGGTTAATTAGCCCGCTTCTCACTCTACATTAACTCTTTCTGGGCAAGTATGGAGTGAATACTTTCAAACACTGCGAAAGGGGATTCATATATTCCGAGGCCTGAAGGGACAATCATGATCATCTAGACTGATCTCCTCTATAACACAGACCAGAAAACCTCCCCCAGGAATTCCTGCTGTAAACTCATAATTTCGGTTTAAGCTATAGCATATTTCATAGAAAGAAACCCAGTCATGACTTCAAGTGGTGAAGGAATACACCATATCCCTAGGTAAGGCCTCCTAATGTTCAAATGACATGAAACTAAGCAAGGATGTGAGGTAAGAATGGATATCCATGCATGAAAAGATGTCTTATGAATTTGTTTAAAATGTCAAATCAGTTTTAAACTCAGTATGAAAATACTTAATCATATACGTTAATAAAGGTTAAATACACATTGATTAGAAAATTGATCAGAAAATATATTTGAGGTTTACCCAAGTTGTTAAACCTCAGTACGTGTTTTAATACTCATTTTTATTTAATTAATAATATTTGACTCCTTAGATTTTGTGATGTTCCCCTCTGGTGTTATCTGGACCAGTGATCTGCTAGGTCACTCCAATCCTTGGCTCTGGGAACCAGCCTTACCCTGCTCTGATGTGAGAACCCCCACTCCTGGGATGTTCATGCACAGCCTCTAGCATGTAAGCTGCTCCTCGGATTGTGCAACCGAATGACACTAGCCAATATCTCCGGTCCCAGACACAACCCTAGGAACCTCCATCTTGCAGTATCGAGTTATGCCTACTGGACATTGAAAGCTTATATGAGTTTGCCAATTTAACAAAGAAATTGATATGCACCAAGCTTGTTATCCCAAGGGAAGTCTCTGACATGCTTCAAACCAAATGCATTGCTTCAGTAGAATAAACAAACAAATGTATTAACTACAAAGATTTTTAAGTGATAAGTCAAAGCATAAGTCAGATTTGGTCAAATGAAATAAAAGCAAAATGCATTCTAAGCTGATCTTAACACTTTCAATGCCCTTATAAACTTAGATGCTTCTCACCACAGGCTGGCTGGTTGCCCTTCAGCCAGGTTCTCCCCTTTGATCAGCACTAGATTGTGATGTCTGTAGATGGAGGTGGAAGAGCGAGGACGAGCATGGCAAATGACTCTCCCTTTTATCCTGTTCTTTCTTCCCTCTCGGCTTTGCTCCCATCCCCTTCAGAGTCATGTGAGCATTACCTCATCACAGTCCCAAACTGACCAAATGGGGGGTGGGGTGACTCACTTGAGAGTCCAACGGATCTTTTGTTGTTGTCTAGGCCGGTGTCCTTTGTCCCATACATGCCCTGATGAGGTGTGAACTGCCCCTCTGTTCTTGGAAAGTTTTTGCCTGGGCTTGTTTTAAGCCATGAGGACACATTCTCAGCCTCATAACTATATACATAAAATTACAACCTATAACATTACAATAACAATGATTACTATAACATTATTATAACATTACATTACTATAACATTATTATAACAACAATGGTCAGTGCATCATCAGCCTTTCGAAGACACCCGACATGACAAACTTTGCATTAGATACCTCGCAATAAGGATGAACATGGGAGTGCTGGGTGTTCCCCTGAGGTACAGAAGGTCACAGATTGAAATTAGACAGGTTTTGTATATTAAGAATAGGACAAGACATTACTGGAAGCATGTATTTCAATATTTCACACAGTTGCAGCTATGTTAAAAACAAAGATCCTGCTTAAAATGAGCAATACGTAACCAAAGAGAACACAAACATTAATTCTAGGTTTAGAGACTTTCTAAAAAGGCATTGGGCACAGAATCACAGAATGATAGACGTGTAGGACTGGAAGGGACCTCAGTAGGTTATCTAGTCCAGTCCCCTGCACTCAAGGCATGACTAAGTAATAACCAAGAGCATCCCTGATAGGTGCTTGTGTAACCTGTTCTTAAAAACATCCAGTGATGGAGATTCCACAACTTCCCTAAGGAATTTGTACCAGTGCTTAACTGTGCTGATAGGAAGTTTTTCCTAATGTCCAAGCTAAATCTCCCTCGAAGCAATTTAAGTCCATTGTTTCTTGTCCTATCCTCAGAGGTTAACAAGAAAAAAAATTCACCTCCTTTTTGTAACAACCTTTTATGTACTTGAAAACTGTGATCATGTCTCCCTTAGTCTTCTCTTCAACAGACTAAACAAACCCAATTTTTTCAATCTTTCCTTGTAGGTCACATTTTTTAGATCTTTAATAATTTCTGTTGCTCTCCTCTGGACTTTCTCCAGTTTGTTCACCTCTTTCCTGAAATGTGGCATCCAGAACTGGACACATTACTCCAGCTGAGGCCTTATCAGTGTGGAGTAGAGTGGAAGAATTACTTCTTGTGTCTTGATTACAACATTCCTGCTAATACAGCCCAGAATGATGTTTGCCTTAAAAAAAAATTTTTTTGCAACAGTGTTACACTGTTGACTCATATTTAGCTTGTGATCCCAGACCAGTTTCCGCAGTATTCCTTTCTAGGCAGTCATTTCCCATTTTGTATGTGTGAAACTGATTGTTCCTTCCGAAGTGAAGTACTTTGAATTTGTCCTTATTGAATTTCATACTATTTATTTCAGACCATTTCTCCAGTTTGTCAAGATCATTTTGGCATAAAGGATAAAATATGTAAAACCAGAAATGTAAGCCATCAATGAAACCAAAAGAAACTACTCTAAATATCACAGTTTTTAAACTAACTTTCTTTGGCATGGGGCACATGAGCAGTACATAACTTCTTCCACATCATCGATGTTAAGCTTTTCACAATTTTGGAAAGTAATCATCAGTCCAGCTAAAAAACGCAAGAGAAGCAGTTTGTGCAAAACAGTGATTGTATTGCACTGGGTATGTATTGACAAATGACTAATTTGGGATTGTTGGAAAGACTGACTGCCGCTGAACAAATCACCGGTATTCAAACTCTCAGAACAAACTTGTAGAAAGCTAGATAAGAGCACTTGAGTGATTTGTACTAGAGACGCTTGAATTAGAAGTGATGTTTGGTATAGAAATAATGCATTGCGTTGTACAGCTTTTCTTGCATTGAAGAAATCCTCAGTGTTACTCACAGTGTTGGAATTTAATTAATTAAATTTTATACTTGATGGAAGTTTGAGGATGCAACACTAACAAACTGGTGATATCTTTAAAGAAATAATATGTTTGGCAATGTTCTGTCACAACTGAAAAATAATATGGAAAATTGGAATTTCCTTAACGCATGAGCCTTTTTTTTTTTTTAGTTTAATTTAATATTCAGTGGTCTGGAATTCAATGTTTTATTAGAATTTTTAAATAAATAACCAAAACAAAAATCCATATGCAGTGAATAGTGTTAAAAATAATTGTGACTGCTGCTCTGATCTAAAACAATGGAGCATTGTGAGCTTCATCCACTTACACCAGCTGGAGGATCTAGTCCTGCCTATGTGGAGCTTATAATTACGGATTGGCACTTAAACTGCTCTTATTTGACAGATGAGATAAACTGAGGCATGTGTCTCTCTAAAGGTCTGATCCTGAAGGAACTAGGTTTGTGCATAACTGTATGCATATGCATAGTCTCAGTGATGTCAAACTTGTCCCATACATAATCGTGAAGAATATGTCTGCAGAATCAAGGCCAAGATTTGTGTGTCTGGGGAAATAGCCTTCTCACTTGTCCCTCCCTTGGATTGCCAGAGGCTGAGTCTACTGGATTTCAGGGCATACTACAAAGCCTGTTTATCCAGGCTTTTGCCGCCCCTTCTTTCCCCCTCCCCCACACCAAGAAGAGGTAGGTAGGTAGGTAGTGGTTCTGTTCTTGCCAGTCAGAAGGCAGGTAGGAGTTTTTTAGTATTGTTGAGATCAGTCTAGATTAATTAATATGCATTTTAAACTGAGATTTTTCAAAGGTGTGTAAGTAGCTAAATGTCTAAATCCCTACTGGATTTTAATGAGATTTGGGTCTAATGCTCTTTGGTTCCTTTGAAACTACCACTCTAAATGTACATGCACATTATATGAATGAAAACAAGTAAAAATACATTATATGATGACCACGACCAGGCAGTACAATCATAAAAGAAGAATTTTATCATTAATGTGTTTGCATGGCAACACTGAAGCCTAACTGTATACAAATTGAGACGTTTGCTTGAAAGTGAATGAAATTACTCAGTCTTTTCTTTAATAAAGAGCAATAAAGAAAAATATGTATTGTAGTTCTACCTCTAATTATTAAGCTTTTGTGGATATTATCCACTGTGTAATTGATACAATTTAGTAATATTTTCATAAACAGGAAAGAAAAGTACAAACTTTCCCCATGTCTCTAGCTGATTCAGCAAGATCAGAAAGGACTGCCGATTTTCATGGTGAGGGCCTGATCCAAAGTCCGTTGTAATCAATGGGAGTCTTTGCCTTCACTTCAAAGTGCTTTGGATCAAGCTGTTAGGTGTGGCTTTTGGGAGAGAAGACGTACAGGTTAGTGTACTCCAGAGACTTAAAGAAAATTATTAAAAATAAAAGCATTCACCTTATTTTTAGTCAGAAACTGAGGAAATACAGCATTTGTCAAAAGAATTCTCTGGAGAGTTTATAACCATTTATGATAGAAGTATCTGATTTTTCTTCGTATGCCTGTTGGCAGCAGAAGAAAAGTCAGACAGTTACCTGTATATGAAGTGCTTTTACATTTAATATTGCGCTTCTGCATAACTGCTAGCAGACTAGTAATAATGCACAACATTTTATGTCTTTTCCCGCTTGCTATGAGTAGAGCCCTACTAACCTGAACCAGGCAGTAGATTTTTGGTATTTCCTGTTTAGGTCATGATTGATTGATATCCTGTGACTGTATCAGGCTGTGCTAATACCATGCAGTGGGCGGGAAGTTTGTGCAGTAGTGAGATAGCCACAATCTAAAGCTCTCTTGTCTGCTTTGGGGCAATATTGCAATAACAGAGTCTGAAGAACAAGACAAGAAATGTCTAATACAAAATAATAATATACCTTTTGCTATTTTTCCATCACTGCATTGCTTACTCCCTTCTGGTTACATACAGGTCTCTAATTCTATTCTGTATTTTCAGCAGATATTAAATAAATGATCTGATAGTCACTTTTTGATATTACTGTAAAGAATTCAAGGTATTTTATGCTAATTATACACATTTAGTGCCAAAAAAGGAACAAATTCATATTTATATTTTTGTGAGTGGTATATTCTATAATATTCACTTCCCAGATATTATAATCTAGAAGGTTCACATAATGGCTTTTCAAATAACTCTACCCACAAGCCCATTTTCCAAATCACCCATATTATAATTTTCTCTTCTATATAAAGAGAGCAAACACAGAATGACCTTATTAAATACATTTATTTCCACAAGTTTATTCCTATGTCTAATAGGGTAATAGAGCCATAAGGGGTAAAGTGTACAGTACAGAGGAGAGTAAATAAATCTACAACTTCAAGGAAGGTCATGGTCTGTTTGACTTTATCACCCCAGCCTAAGAGATAACATCAGAGATTTGGGTAAGGGAATTGTTGTTTTTTTAGTCTCTTGAGGGATTGCAGTTTTAGTTACTAAGGAACTTTTCCATTGCATAGTAGACCTGGGTAGATTGATGACATAACTGTTAAGAGAACAGCATGGAGAAAGTGATAGCATGCTATTCTCATTATAGCTATTTTCCTAGATCTTTAGCTGGATTATTTCATGTATTAAACTTAAAAAATATAGTTCATCTGTGTAATTTTATATTCACTGGTGACGTATAATTGCTGTACAGAAAGCTAACTGTAATAAAGTAAATTGAGACTGGAGCAGATATCCTAATTTATAAAGTATTTTAAGTGGCTTTTCATTCAAATATAATATCACTGGTCCTGTTTCATGCAGGGGCGGCTCTAAACATTTTGCCACCCCAAGCACAGCAGCAAGCTGCGGGGGGCGCTCTGCCGGTCGCTGGTCCCGCGGCTCCGGTGGACCTCCCGCAGGTGTGTCTGCGGAGGGTCCGCTAGTCCCGCGCCTCCACTGAAGCCGCGGGACCAGTGGACCCTCCGCAGGCATGCCTGCAAGAGGTCCACCTGAGCCGCGGGCCAGCAGACCCTCCGCAGGCAGGCCGCCAAAGGTGGCCTGCCTGCCTGCTGCCCTCCCGGCGACAGGCAGAGCGCCCCCAGCAGCTTGCTGCCCCAAGCACGCGCTTGGCGTGCTGGGGCCTGGAGCCGCTTCTGGTTTTATGCCAATTCTATTTTATACCTCTAATTTACTCTTACTGTGGGAATGCAGCAACTGACAGTTAATTCATGAATTAAATCTTATGTACTGTTTGTGACAGCTGTAGACTTGAATCACTCCCTGGTGAACAAAAAGTGAATTTCCTAGACATGCATCAAACTGCATCCAACCTAAATGAAAGTCTGAGAGGACTGCGAGAATTGGATCCTCCACCCTTAGGAAAATGTAATGCTCACCATGTGAGTTTCAGAGTGGTTTTTCAAATGTGGTCTGCCATTTAGCTACTGCATTCTGATTTTATTCTGAAGTAGAATTTTGGTAGTAGACAACATCAGTTTGAAAAAAAAAAAGATAACTGCATCAGAGGGAGGGTCAAAGAAAGGAGAGCACAAGAATTAAGCAATTATGCTGAATGAAAAAAACTCCCATATATAGAGATTCCCTTTTTTTTTTCAATTAAAAAAAAAATCTAGGGGCAAATTAATTTCTGCTGTCATTCAGTTGACCCCAGTTGCTTCTGAAGCTTTTATTGACTTAATTTGAAATTGCTGGCTTTCCCACTTTTGAAGAATCAGTCAGGAGTAAATTTGGTCCTAGTTTGTAAATGACCTGAGTAAACTCAGACAAGAAAACAGAGGCCTGATTTTAGTCACAAGCAGACAAAAATCTCAATGATGTGAAAGATTATTACATAATGGGATGATACAAGAGAATGAGTGATGGCCTATTGAAAAAGGCTTGCCTATTTCTAGATAAGCAGTCAAATCTGAAGGAAAGATGGAGTGTCTAGCATCTCTGCTGTTTTGTGGCTATGTGAAATTGCATACGTTCATTGTTATTGAAGAATATCCATTAAAATGCCACTAGCACCTCCATCAGAACAGCACAAGTTCTGTGCTCAAATATTACTTCGGGAACAACAGTTTTCAAAACTGACCACTAATTTTGGGTGCCCAACTTGAAATACCTAAGGCTTGATTTTCAGAGATGCTGAGAACTCAGAACTACAACAGTTGATAAAGTACATGTAGGATCTGAAGAGAAACAGTCAAATGAAAAAGAGTCCCATTCAATTACATCTCATGAAGATAGACCAATAAACTCTCAAATATAAGTGCTTGTATATAAAATGCTAGAAGTCTAAATACTAAGATGGGTGAATTTGAGTGCCTGATATTAAATGAGGACATTGGTACAATAGGCATCACAGTAACTTGGTAGAATGATGATAATCAATGGGGCATAGTAATGCCAGGGTACAAAACATATAGAAATGACAGAGTAGGTTGTGTGCTGGTGGGGGAGTGGCACTATATGTGAAAGAAAGCATAGAGTCAAATATAGTAAAAATCTTAAATAAATCAAACAGCACCATAGAATCTCTATGGCTAGAAATTCCACCATGCTTGAATAATAATAGTAAAGCAGTAGGAATATACTACTGACCAGAATGGTGATGGTGATTGGAAAATGCCCAGGGAGATTAGAGAGGCTATAAAAAACAGAAAATCAAACAATAATGAGGAATTTAAACTATCCCCATATTGACTGGGAACATGTCACCTCACGATGAGATGCAGAAATAAAATTTCTAGAAATCATTAATAACTGCTTCTTGGAGGAGCTAGTCCGGGAACCCACAGCGTGAGAGGCGATTTTTGTTTTAGTCCTAAGGGGCACACAGAATCTGGTCCAAGAGGTGAATATAGTTGAACTGCCTGATAATAGCAACTATAATGTAATTACCTTTAAAATCAGTAGCATATAACTTAAAAAAGGGGAACTACACAAAAATAAGGAGGGTAGTTAAACAGAAATCAAGAATGTTCACAAGAGTGAAATCTGCAAGTTGAAGGGAAATCTTTTAAAATCACCACAATAGAGACAAACAATATGAATACCCGACATAAACAAAACAAAACCTCACTCCACCATGGTTAAGCACCAGAGTAAATGAAGAGGTTAGAGACAAAAAGAAATCCTTTAGAACCCGGAAGTCAAATCCTACTGAGGAAAATAGAAAGGAGCATAAACTCTGGCAAGTCAAGTATAATTAGGCAGGCCAAAAAAGAATTTGAAGAGCAACTAGCAAAAGACACAAAAACTAACAGGAAACATTTTTAAAGTACATCAGAAGCAGGAAGCCTGCCAAAGAAGCAGTGGGACCGCTGGATTATTGAGGGAGGCAAGGCTGTTGCACAGAAGCTAAATGAATTCTTTGCATCTGTCTTCACTGCATAGGATGTGAGGGGGATTCCCACACCTGAGCCATACTTTTTAGGTGATAAATCTGAAGAACTGTCACAGACTAAGGAGTTAAAGGAGATTTTGGAACAAAACAGGGTGATTGGACAACAAAATGGAAGGTGAAATTCCATGTTGATAAATGCAAAGTAATGCACATTGGAAAACATAATCCCAGCTATGCATACAAAAATTATGGGGGGCATAAATTAGCTTTTGCCACTCAAGAAAAAGATTGTGGAGTCATTGTGGATAGTTCTCTGAAAACATCTGCTTAATGTGCAATGGCAGTCAAAAAAAGCTAACAAAATTATCTGTCCATTAGGAAAGGGATAGATAACAAGACAGAAAATATAATACCACTGTATAAATCCATGGTATACCTACACCTTGAATACCGTGTGCAGTTCTGGGTGCCCCATCTCTGAAAGGATATATAAGAATTGGACAAGAAATACAGAGAAAGGCAACAAAAGTTATTTTAACCTCCATATGCAAAGAGGTTAAAAAACCTGGAACTCTTCAGCTTAGAAAAAAGATGACTATGGGGGAATATGACAGAGGTCTATAAAAATCATGGTGTGGAGAAAGTGACAAAGGAAGTGTTCTTTACCACTTCACACAACACAAGAACTAGGGGTCACCCAATGAAATTAATAGGTAGCAGATTTAAAATCAAAGGAAGTACTTTCTCGCACAATGCACAGTCAACTTATGGAAATCGTTGCCAGTGGATGTTGTGTAGGCCAAAAGTATAACTGGGTTCATAAAAGAATTAGATAATTTCATGGAGGATGGGTTTATCAATGGATATTAGCCAAATCAGGGACGCAACCCCAAGCTCTGGGTGTTCCTAAGCCTCTGACAGCTAGAAGCTGGAACTCGACAACAAGGAATGGATCACTCAATATATTGCTCTGTTCTGATCATTACCTCTGAAGCATCTTGCACTGGCTACTGTCAGAAGACAGGATACTGGGCTAGATGGACCATTAGTCTGACTAAGTATGGCCATTCCTACGTTCTTAACAGACTTGCTCAGCGCTTTTGTAATTTAAGACCTAGCTGTATGAAAGCTGAGTTTACGAGAACCGAGGCATCCGCAATTGGTTGGCAGTTTTGAAAATTTGGCTTTAGTTCCTGTGTGTACGATGTTTTGTAACAATGTTTTAAACAGTTCTTAAATACACTTACAGGTGCAATATGATTTGCACCACATTCAACACCTTTACAAACTGCATTAGCAAACCATTCCGCAGAATTCTTTTGTGGTTGCTTGTGTGTTTTTTGGATAGCATAGCTTCATTTAGGACAGTTTTAAAAATCTTGATCTATAATAATTTATCAAATCATACTACAATTATGCCAGATCCAATTGTTTTCAATCATGATTCAGAGAGATTCATGCTTGAGAATTAGTTCTGAACACAGATGCAAACTTGCGGTAAGTTTGAAATACAGTGTCAGTCCAAACATCTTGTAAACTTTAGGAAAGCCCATCTCTACCCTTAGCAGCTGGCCCCTGTCTATAATGTGGTGATCCAAAAACTGAACTCAAACATCCTCACGTACTATGAGGAAGTTTGGATCCAGAGATGAACTGTGGGGATTGGGTTTGCATAATTTGTGTGCTAACATGGACAGGGCCTAATATTATTTAACAGTAGTTCCAAGATGATGGTGCCATTTTTCTTTTCTCCACCACCATTAAAATACTAATTGCTTGAGATGGTGAAAATTTTCATGTTTAATTATAAAACCATTGTGCTATGTAACAACTCAAATTTGGGAGTTCACTAGGATTGGAACCCTGGGAACTTCAGTGCTGCATCACAGATCTATATTGCTTGAACCTAATGAATATCTCCATTTAACTGGCAGTTATAGTAGGCTGTTGTCCTCTAGTGGACAGCACAATATAGATGAATGCAACACACACCTTGCCAGTGTATTACACCAACGTCCTGGGCCTGTGAAGGACTGTTTTAGTTACATTCAGCTGTGTCTAACAAATCAGACTATTCTAAGGTTTCCAGACTGGAAAATTCACACACAGTTTTTAAGGCCATCAGGTCTTTTAATTAGAAGTTACACCAATGCTGTTCCTGGTAGTTTACAGGGAAGGTTGAAATTGAGGGGTCTGAATAACATGTCCACTGAAAATTGAAATTAATCTGAAAAATCAGCACAAGAGGAGAAGCCACCATCTTAATGAGGCAGTGAAGGAAGAGAGTCACTGCAAGTCAAAATAACAAGGCACGAACATTCAGCTTTGAACTTATTTCTGCCTATGGCAGCTTCTTTGGACCATAGGAGAGAATCTGGTTAGTTACTGGAAGCAATGGAGAATAGGTAGCTAGAGACAGACATTCATCCAACATAAATCAATTAATAAACAAATAGACTTCATGGCCCAAAGTTTATCAACTCACTTTATGGGCAGGTTAGAACTGTCTGAGTTTTGAGGAGGGAGAGTTGAAAATCAGTTGAAATGTAACATACTTTTGTTTTTGCTTGGACCAAAGAGGCTAAAAGTTATTACATTCAATATAAATGTTATACTACAATGGACTCTATGAAACAACTCAAATCAGTTTTATCTGCTTTATCAAATCTTATTATTAGGAAAGAAGCTGCCTTTAAAAAAAATCCACAAAGGTGAATTAAAAACAAAAGTTGTGAATTGTAGTTAACATTTACTTTTGGCTTTATACAGGGCGGTTATTCCTGGAAAGGGCACACTGAATGCCCAGCTAAAACTCATTGAAATTATCATTACAATGAAACAAAAATAAAACACCACCAAGTGACTTGTGCACTTCGCTCTAAGCTCTTTTGCTGTTCCCATGCTTCATATTCACAATGGCCAAAATCCAGAGTCCAGCAGCACCTGGTCCAGCTACATAGGCTGGGAATCCTCTTCTCTGGATGCAGAGCAATTCACCAAAGCCTATTCTAGCCAGGTTGCTTTCAACTTTATTCTCCTCCCCAGTGTGTCCAGGCCTTCTTTTATCCTCTGCTTGCTGTCACATGAGGGGACCCCAAAGGGTAAACTCTATTGTATAAAAGATGCTTGTATGTTCTACATTGTCTCTTCCCCAGATATACACCTTTGTGAAGCAGAACCTTGCTGAGTCCCACCGCCTGGGGACCCTCAACATCCATGGAGGCATCCATGGGCTGTATTAACTCCAATGTATATAGTCCCTTAGACTTTGTATCTGTCAACCAGCCATGATCCAAATCTGGGTAAAACCCCAAAGGAAGGACTCTATGAAGATAAAAGAACTGGGAGCTTCAAGAGGGACACCATCAGCTTGTAAATCACACTTCTCTCTGAAAATTATGAACCTACCATGGTTACTAGATCTGGAAAAAAAAGCTAGTAGGAAAATATTTTTCTCCATGTTCTCAGGTTTTTATACTTTTTGCATTTGACAGCACTTTGTGTACAGTCTGTGCACTTTTTCCCCTGTGTAGTCAGTTTCTCCCTTGCTGAAAAGACTCAAACAGCAACAGGAACAGAAAAACCCTCAACACATTTTTAAAGGATTTTTTTAAAAAGATTTTTCAGGTCATTCTATTTAAAAGGGTGCCCTATTAGAAACTTTATTTAAAAAAAATTAATCAATTTGACCCTTTAAACGATGACTTATTCCTATGGCTATGAAAAGGAGGTTGTCTAATCTATCACTATGGCAATGCAGTTCCCCTACAATGTGTTCTTCGGTGTTTCGTCTCGGTTTAAATGACATTTATTTTCACTGCTTTCTCAGGGAGATTTCACGATGTGATAGAGGTCACTGGTACATTTTCCACTGATATATAGTCTAAGATTTTCTTTTTTCAAACGTGGTTTCTGGTCCCAACAATAACCAGGATTCTGATTTTTTGCTTTGGTAATGACACTAATGTACAGTATGTGAAATATCATTAGTTTTGTAGAGGCAGAATTGCACCATGGTCTAAAATGAGGAATAGTTTAGAGAGATGACCTTATTACAGGAGATGGGAAAACACAAAGCAGACTGCAAACTTTCCTGTTTGTGATAAAAAGACATACATCAGCAGTAGACCGGAGTTGCAGTTTCCTGTTTTTTTCTGTAAGTGGACTAAGTGGTTGATAAATATTTAGAAGTACAATGTCAACCACCTTCTGTCCATTGAGGACTTTCGTGTTGTATATTTCCCTCACTGCCAGCATTTTAAGCTTGCAAATGTCAATATTCACCAATAAAAAAGGATCCTGTTTTGAGTTGAAATTTCAGTGCTAACTGAACACTTTTGTACATGTATCTAGCACACTTGTTCTGTCTCTACAATGCATACATTACTATATTGCAGAGATCATTTGCTTAATAAAATTCAAATATCAATTCACTTGAATAATAAAACTATATGACCATGTAGTGAGCAATATAGCAGCCACATAAATTCAATTTGTGTAGCACCATTACAAAAGATTAAATAACAGCTGTGTTAGTGGTCTATGAAATTTTATATATATAAGAACCTTTCCGAAAATCTCCTGAACTGCAGCCTTTGCAATTGTTAAATAGTAAAGAGTCCATTCCTACTGTTAAGAATTGGCAATCTAAGAATAAAGAATAATTCACTTTCATATGGAAAAATATCACTTAGGGGTATATTCTTATATAAATCAAATTAATGTCTGTACATATGCCATTGATAATAGAACATACAGTACACTTTTATTTCAGGAAGAGTGATGAATATTACACAATAATGCAGGTTGAATAAAGGTTTTCATTCTAACCCTGCTTTCAATTGTTCACAATTTCACCTTTCAGATTATGTTTTCCAAGCTTGTTCTCTGCATGAAGGTGATTTTTAGAGCAAAAGTAGTGCAGATATTTTTAAATACAAGGAAAATAAAAAATCCTACATATATTCCTTTAAAAAAAATTGAAGCCTATGTTATTTTTGAATGTATCTACATCTGAACATGCTAAGCATCAGAAATTTAAACATGGTATAGAAAGAACTCTCATTTGTTGACCTGTTCCACTCATTTCCTAAAGAACTCAGTTGGTCTCCAGTCTCACCACTCAGGATCCTTTATCTGGCATACGGCAAAGCCACACTGAGTTGATCAGATTCAACCATAGAGGGTGGGTACAGGTCAAGGCGCACATCCAAAAGTTACACAGCAAACCTCTTCCTTTATATACATTTGGACATTACGTTGCATTTACTATACTTTGAATTACACATTTTGGAGCTGCTTTGTCACTTTGTAGGAACCAACTCCTGTACAGCATGCTCTGTCTTTGCACAAGTTACTCATTACCTCATCTTTACATTACTGACATATCTTGTCCCTTTTTATCTTGTCTATTGTAAATGGTTCCCTGTGTGTTCCCCCTTATCTTAGCCAGTACATACATTCTGTTTCCAGCCTGCTGATTCATTTACCTCCCTAATCCTGTCTCCCAAGAAATAAAGCTTCACCCATATCCAATAACTCATGTCAAACCAGGCCTACATTATGCAGAAGTGTTTTGCTTTCTGCAGAGAAATTATAGTTTTGATTTGACTGAGTTACAAGCTTTTTAAAATTACATACTGAGCATGTGCAGTAGAATCATTTTTAACTAGGCTTATAAAGTGAACAGCCATGCCTATGTGGCTAAATAAGCTATACAGAGGAACATACATAGTGTATAGGGCTGATAAAGGGTTATTGACTTTGTAGAGTGTGAAGGGTTGAAGGAGGACTGCTGTACATTTCAATAAGCATGTCATTTAGGCTTCTTCCATTGGGATACACTACAAGTTTCACATTACACTGATTTTCTTGCCAATTGCATTCTACCACAGATCCACTGGGCCAGAAATTTGGGGGACAGCAATATAAACTTAGGATTCTCCTGGATAACAATGAAGGGCTAGTTTTTGGCTGGCCCTTGCTGTGAAGAGGAGCACACCTTGCAGAATCGATATAAGGACTAGAAAGAAAATCATTTCCTGTACTTGGGCCTAATTAATGGCTACTGTAACATACATGTGCTAGGGCAGTGAAAAGAGGTCCCTTCTCCTACCAGGAAGCAGCCAGGGTCCAATATTTACGTAGTTGGGATCAATAGGAGCTGAAGGGCGTTAGCACCTTATAGACTCATTTCCTGAGAAGGTTAGGGCAGAGGCAGCACTCCCTCCAGTGCACATTGCCTAAGAAGGTACAAATCAGGGTATAGCAAAGCATGTCCTTGATTCCCTCTTCCCCTCCCATCACATGTTGATAAAGCAGTAGTAGAGGTCCGGATACACCTTTCTATTGGTATAGCAAGTGTCACTGACCAGAGCCCTGTAAGCATTATCCCCTACCCAGGAGCGATACATCCCCCTACACCACTCAGGAACCAAAGGTGCTCTCTTCCCTTCCCCATCTTGAACTTCTCTGGTTCACAGTGGGTGATTGTGCCGTGAATTATCCCTATTTGTCCAGACTCTACGGTTGCAGTATGGAAAGTATAAGTGAAACTATAAGTATGATATTAGATTATATAGTAGCATTTAGTGTCCTTCACAGATTGTTCTCATGATTGTTGCCATGAAACAGAAGGTAATATTTGCTGAAGAGAATCTCATGAAGACTACAGAAAGTTACAGGTTAGCTCATGTAACAGATTTGTTTTTAATTACCTTCCCACTGTAATTAATTCACAGCTAGAGTAAGCAAGCTCAAATATCTTCAGTAAGCCTTCATAAACCTATTACTGAAAAAAATCCATCAATTTTACAAGGGGGAATAAACCCTCAACTCAGGTTTGGCATTCTATGGGTATTTACTCTTTTCTATATGTATTTCTTTAGGAAATGTGGCTCTAGTCATATGAAACATGAAGCTTTATCAGAAAAACAAACTATGCTATATAATCTTTGCTCAACCGAGACTAAATTTACTATGCTGAACTGGTTTTATAGAGTAAGACAAACTTGTCACCAAATGAGACTAAAGAAAATCCCTTGCGGGGATTCAACTCTCTGATCAAGAGAACTTCCCTTGCCAGAAAAGAGGTTTTCTGGCTAGAGAGAAAATTGCATTGGACAAACAATTCTGCTAGAATTGTATATATTATATTGTTATGACAGGGACTTTAATTTATTTTGTGCTAAAGCTATAGCATATCTCTTCATAACAAAAGAACATATGTGCTATATCTATGTTCTAGCGCTAAAAGGAAATGACATTTTTACATGAAAAGCTTTTCAAGTTGAATCCATTATATATTTTGATTCCACTTTGATAATCTAATACTATAAATTATCCTTTTATTTGAAAAGGCCTTTCATTCCTTAGTGTCAAAATAATGGTTTAAATAGATCCAGACACAAATACGCATAAAAATCCAAAGCGATCCATGTTTTGGGGAGGAATGTCTCCTCCCCAAGATTCATGTTGCAAAGGAAAATATGCAAAGTGTTGAAGATTCATCATACAAGACTGAAGCAAGTATTTGTAAATATTGTATTAAACTGCTAAAGTTGGAAATGGGCCATCCTAATTATCACTACAAAAATAAATAAATAGAAACTATTTCCCCATGCTAATTTTTTCCCTACTGTTACTCACACCATCTTGTCAACTGTTGGAAATGGGCCATCCTGATTATCACTACAAAAGTTTTTTTTTCTCCTGCTGATAATACCCCACCTTAATTGATAAGTCTTGTTATAGTTGGTACGGCAACACCCATTTTTTCATGTTCTCTGTATATATATATCTTCCTACTTTATTTTCCACTGCATGCATCCACTGAAATGGGTTTTAGCCCATGAAAGCTTATGCCCAAATAAATTTGTTAGTCTCTAAGGTGCCACAAGTACTCCTCGTTCTTTTTGCTGATACAGACTAACACGGCTGCCACTCTGAAAAGTTCTCTCTCTCTCTCTTTTTTCTTTTTTGGAAACCTTGGCTAGCCTAGCAGGATAACTTTCTCTTTCTAAGTCCACAGGTAGCATTCCGTTGGACCAAAAACTGTGACCTGTGTAAAAGTTCATACAATTTTTATTGTAGATCACATAATGCTGCTAAATTCCAAGTCACTGTTTCATTCCACTTCTACGTTTTTTCTCATCATGGCATATGATCATGCTGGTCTTGGGTCCTATGAAAAATATTTACTCCCAGGAGGCACTGCATGATCAGTGCTTATTTAAGGAGTGAAATTTTCTTCACGTTAGTTCAAGTGGAGATATTTGCTCTTGCAGCCCAGCCCTTTCAGCAGTGATGAACGAAAGAGCAGTTCATATTTTGGAGCGAACTGAGAGAGGCAATGAGCCCTTTGTCCTGCTAGCCTGCCAGCCAGCACACTCTCTCCTGGGAAAGAAAGCCAAGATGGTGATTCTGCAGCACAAGCTACCTGCAATGCCCTGAAAGGGAACAACACACCAAGTCCACAGAAGCATTGCTAGGTTTATTGAGAGATGGATTCATTGCTTAGACAATGAGCATTGTTAATTCCTATGGGAAGGTTGATGTGCACTGCTCGGCTGTGGTCTGGCCAGCATTCTCCTGTTCCTGATACACCCAGCTGTCCTGTATCTGTACTGTGACCACCCCATGGGATGCCCTTGTAGCCACTGTAATTAGGTCCAGAGAATTTGCAGAGGAGACAGAGCCTGTGCTCTGGACTTTGCTTTGAACAAACCTCAAAGACATCCACAGAGGGTTTCCTCTTAAGAGTCCATAATTAGAAGAATACCCAGCTTAGTGTTACCATTTTATTTGGGTTTGTCTATTTTTTTTAATTAAGACTGATATCCTACTGATTCCACCTGCCAGCCACAGACATCTGCCAGGATTAGCCCAAAGGAAAGTCGAGCTCTCAATCGTTAGTCATACATGCATGTTCTAATAATAAGATTGCTAGGGTCACATGAGACCTCAGGTACTATGGGGAAGGATGGCCTGTGATGTAGGTGGTGCTGATTACTTATTCATTTGTTTTACTAAGTATAGCCTTGATGCTTTTGTTCTCTCACCAGTAAACTTCTTCCCCTCAGAGAGCAACACTAGGAGTTCTTACTGCTTGAATCCCAACTGCTTCTTTGACTCCTTAGAGCGCTGTGTATATTGAAACTGTTCCCCGTGAAAGGGCAACACCCGTTGTGTACACATCCCTTGAGAACTGAAGGCAGAGTGCTTCAACACCACTAATGAAATATACCAGATGCAGTTACCACTAGAGAGTCAGCACCACAAAACAGGTGAATATCACCCCAAATACTGAACCCAGGCACCTCATCAGCTAGCATAGCCAATGGGAGTGGGGGTGGCTTTGGTCTAATCAGATGTTACCTGCTCTTCCAGCCCAATAGCTCCACCTCCTTCCTTCAGGGAGACACATTGGTCCTTGCTGGGGATTTTGTTGTCCGCCTGGGAGTGAGTGTTTGCAGAAATACCCTTGGATTGTGCTACTCTGGAATATACATCTCAAACACAAAATCTCCAGGGGATTTGAACTCCTAGGGACCTCAGAAGCCGCTTCCGGATAGGTTGATTGTATAACATACTGGCTCACTATGTTGCGTCCCCTTCTATTGTCTATATATATAAGAGCCTTCTACTTCTATCAGATACTGGAATTACTTCTTTAGCTCATGAGGTAGAAATCTGTGCTTTTGAGTTGAAGGTCCAGTGCTTTATCCCTGTTGAAGATTTGGTTGGGAGTGGGGTGCATGTAGGGGAAGGAAGAGGGCTCATTACAAGTACATAGTTTACAAACTATGTACAAGATGGGAGGAATATAGGTTCTTATTATAGATTTTATTATGACTCATGATTGTTTATCCAGTTTATATAAAAAGGAAATAATTCCCAAGTTATCCCTTATCCCTCTATAGAATACTGAGCCTATAAAGTAGAACTTCATGTAGTTTTCCAGTGTGTATCTTTCTAAATGATTATGTAGAAGAATGTATAATTGCTAAATCAATGTCTGCTTGTAATGCAAAGAGTTGGGTAGTTTTCAGGGGGAAAAAACACACCTTAAATTGGATGGTACAGTGCTTCATTTTTGTTAAAGCTTTTACAGCATGCGTGTTTTTCATTTTCGAAAAATTATTTTTTAACCCCTTTGAAAAATACAGTAAAACAGGACATTTTATCTTACTATCTTACCTCCGTAGCATGTTAGTCATTTAGGGCTATTGACTATATGGTGCTATTGACGTCAATAGGATTTTTTGTCATTAATATAAATGAGATTTCAATAAAATATATCTCCTTTTATTATTAAAAGACATGCCAGCTTTATTATAAAAATAGATCATTTCCTTATTGATGAATAAGATTGCTGATATAGGCCTTGATTCAGTAAACTATCCCTCTTCAGCAAAGCATGTAAGCACAAGCTTAACTTTAAGCTTGTATTTAAAGTCTGATTGAAGTCATTGGAACATAAACATATATTTAAGTGCTTTGCTGAAGAGGGATAGCCTTCTGGTTTTCAAGTGGCTAATCTAGGGTATAATGGTTTACCATTAATTTCCCCTATAGATACCCCTCCCCCCTTTTTGTATTTGTTTGAAACATACCATGAAACTTCCATTATTCTGCTTTCCTCCTAATGTAGAAATATAGGAGATTTTCATCCTCCTTCTTAGCATATGGATCAGCCACCAAAAAGGAAAAAATATATTCACCCTTGTTATTGAAAATCTTCCAATAAGTTGGTGCTAGCTTTGGTATAAACAGGAACATTTTCTTTGCATAGGCACTTAAAAATATTGCTTACATGCTCTAAAAAACTCAAAACCAGCCTCTTAGTAGATTAGCAAAGATCATATCTATATCTATAAAATAACAGGTTGAGACATTTTTCATTTTATAATTACCCATTTTTAATATTTACTAAAACCTCTCTATATATACACACCTTTTGCCACAGTTGTTAAAATAAAAAGAATAAATTCCATCTTCTGTAAAAAAAATAAATAAATAAATTACAGAGTGTCTGATTCTCCCAGGTGCTAAACACCTTCAGATCCATTAACTTAAATGAAGGGGGAGCTTTGTTTAATTTTAGCACCTTGAAGGCTTGGGTATATCTTAAGTGCACTGGGTGGAGCATCCCCACTGCAAAGTCCTACAGGTGTCATATCCGTGAGGATGAATCCACAATGGTGCTTTACTAGCTTCTTTACTGGGATGGATTTCTAGCAGGATATCCTATAGAACTGATTTGCTCCATGCTCTGAGATCCTGTTCATCCAATCTCCTCCACTGGTAGCCTCTCAGAGATATTGTCATAGACATGTTGATTTCGGGTACTTTCCCTAAAGTATGAGTCTTACTGATCTCATCTTTGCCCAGCGGTTAGTGTCAGCTTCTGGCCATATGGCAATGATCTAGGAAGAGGATTTCTTGGACAGCATCTCTGTTCAGATGGTGTGAAATTCAGCATAAATACAGCAGGCAAATGTGGGGTTAAAATGCTGAGCCAGGTGATTTCCAGTGCAGAAGAAGCGGGGAGACGGGCTGGACAAGCAAATACAGTTCAGATAGGATGTTAATTTTCCAATTCAATTCCACAATTCTAAGTTCTCACTGAAAAATAGGCAAATTGCCAGCCTGGGGTAAAATAAAATTTGAATTTATAGCTTTGCCCTCAGCTGGGGTCTGCTAGCCCAGGCTTAAAGGTCCCTCAAGCCTGTTAGAGGTTTTTCTATATGGATGGAAGTGGGGCGAGTGGCAATACCTGGGCCATAGTCTGCAGTGAAGACATACTCATAGAACGTCATTGCTGTAGCCACTCCGTCCTCTCAACTTTTAAGACTAGTAGTATGGTGTGGGTGAATAACATTTAACCTCAAGCAAAGGCTTATGCCATTTTCATTGTTATTGCAAGTGTCAATTTCTATCTTAGGACCACTGATCAACTATTCAGTGAAGTACTTTAAAGTAAAGAAAAGTTACTAGTTGCCAGTTAACTAAGCAAGAATTACTATAAGCCAGACAATGGGCACCAGCAAGTGATTTCCTAATATTTTATATATAGGGGAGTGGAAGTTCAAGGAAACTGTATAAAGCTCTAGTGGAACTCCCAAATTCTTCCCTGCATCCCCTAATTCCTACTGATTATGAACATTCAACGGTGCTTTAATTCAAGAGAGACTCCATATTGTAATAAACTATGGTAATTGTATTATATTAATTATGTAATTTTTCAGGTGGGTCAACAACACGATTAATATATTTATATCTAACAGTCTCAGTCTCCTATTGACTGATGTACTGATTTCTGTACATACTGGAGGAAAGATGCCATAGACTGAAGGAACTAACTGGAAATACAGCCTGAAAAGGACTGTTTTTTAACACGTGCACAAGTTATAAAATTTGGCAGTCAGAATTTGATTTCCTTACTCATACACTCATGTTGTAGAACACCTTATTCCACAAAGGGTCCCAATGATTTCAGTATGACCATCCGTGGAGTAAGGTATTATTCAATATGAATATCAGAATCTGGCCATTAAAATAGGCAGATGGAGGATGGAGCTGAAAGCTAGTGATAATTTATTATCTGGTGGGGTAGATTATACTGCCATAGTAACAATGTAGCCTAAACAAATGCTGTTTTGGGAAGACCTTGGAATATGAAAGCTGAGGAGAGCTGATCAAATAATGAAAATAAAGATTAACTAATATATTCACAAGAAAAGTAACTCACATATGATCCACTGATATTCATGGGGTCATTCTCCAATATTCATGCAACCATCACTAATCATTAAAATATTCACAAATTCTGAAAACTTCACAAATTTGTGCTAGAAATACGTTATTCATTGTTTGCCATTCACTTTCACTATTCAGCATTTGTTATTCTCCTGTTTCATCCACCCAATCAAGGAGCAAAAAAAAAAATCCATGTTACCAATTTTACTCCAAAAATAGCAAATAGTTTATGAACAGCTGACAAACAACTCATAAGCTAAAAGCTATTTGCTTGATATACTCAGCAAAAAATCATGAATAAGGAATACATGTGCAGAAGACACAGACCAATCCACACCCCTCCAAAAACACTTAAATATTTTTTTTTGGTTCAATGACTATTTGACTAACTGCACTGCTGATACCGTTTGAAGTAAACGGTTATCAATAGTGGAAATTGAGTCATCCGAATGAGACACAAAGTACTGTGCTAACTTTGAGATCTAAATCTAAGCATGACCTGTTTGATAAAATTAAGCTCCAACTACTTTTTCTTTCCTTCCAGATGACAAATTAGCAAGAAGGAATTCAAGATAATTACCACATAAGTTAGCAAGATGGTTTGTGTGGATTGCCAACAAACAAGAGCATCAGATTTCTGATTCAACATGTGTTCAATATAGTATGCAGTTACGATAGCAAAAAAACAGCAGGAAACTCTACATGTTGTTCTTGCTCTTGCTTTAGCAAACAAAGGTGTGTCCATATACCTCCATGTACAGTGGCTGAAACAGCAGTAGCCACAGAAAGATGAACAGAGTGGCCTACTGCCCTTTCAGATACTTCTTTGGCTATTTGAAGCTCTTGTTCTAAGTCCAATATGAACTTTTCCACGGTCATGGGCAAGATTAGGAATTTTAAATCAAGGTTCCAACAAAATGGCAAGATGTGTTTTTAATCCTGAAAGATGAGATCAAGTCTTCTGTGAAGATTTTTCTCCAAACTTTTTGGCAATAAATGAGATTTCTTTTTTGGATGTCTTCTTTTTTGCTGGAAGTCATCCATCAATCACCACAAAACAGGAACTGGGCCTGTGACTTGGCTCACCCATACTGTTTCAGCACTTAGCTCTCTAGTGGTCTGTTCAAATGGTCTCAGCACACTCATAAGGCTTTCCATTAGTGTCTGCTCCAGAAGTGAGAATGATCCATCAATTTCATTTTCAGAATGACATAGCATGTAATGACTGCCTTTTTTCAACCAGTTTCTCTAACACAGAGAATGTAGAAATCCATCTGGTAACCTGCATCCTGAATAAGTTTGTCTTGGGATACAAGTCATTATTCTTGGAAGAGTTTCAGAAGTTTTCCTGCTTTTACAGGCTGACAGAACTGTGGACTGATATAATTTCCCCTTATAAGGATGCACATTTCTACAGTATCATCTTTTCTATGGCTAAGGCACAGATGTTCAAGGGTAATTTTGCCAGCAGGCCTTGCCCCACCACTGTTGCGCAAAGGAAAGCAAGAATCCTGTGCTGTTTGAGAAGTGCTATAATTCACCTATATTTCCTAACACTGGATTAAGACACCCTAAACGTTGCATGGTACTGGTGACGAATTTCAGCATCATTTGGCAGTTTGGGAGCAGTGTTAGCACATGCAGCATCCTTCTAAATGGTATAGCAACAGCCACCCCAATGCATTTCCTCAGCACTCCAGAACCCTCTGTTCTCCACAATCATACTGACTGTGCAGTGCCCTCTTGCACAGTAGAGCAGGGATTGGCAACCTTTGGCAAGTGGCCCATCTGGAAAATCTGCTGGCAGGCCAGGATGGTTTGTTTACCTGCAGCGTCCGCAGGTGCAGCCGATTGCAGTTCCCACTGGATGCGGTTTGCCGTTCCAGGACAATGGGGCTGCGGGAAGCGGCGTGGGCTGAGGGATGTGCTGGCCGCCACTTTCCCCATTGGCCTGGAACAGCAAACTGCATCTAGTGGGAGCTGCAATCGGCTGAACATACGAACGCTGCAGGTAAACAAACCGTCCCTGACAGGCCACGTGCCAAAGGTTGCCGATCCCTGCAGTAGAGAGTAGGTATTTATATGAGCACCTCACAACTTTTAATGTATTTATCCTCAGAACACTTCCATGTTCCAGAGGTAGGGCAGTGCTCTTCTCCCAGTTTTACAGATGGGGAAATGAGACATAAAGAGGCTAAATGACTCACCCAAGATCACATAGGAAGTCTGTACTTGAGCAGGAAATTGAACCTGGATCTCCAGGGTCCCAAGGCTAGTGGCCTTATCACAGGGCCACCTCCTCTGTGAGGTTATCAACATTGTCCATAGCAGTTGTTAGCTGCATTGCCCTAACAATCATTCCCCCTGCAAGTTACTGACATGGATACACATATTAATATGTTATTTATGCTGTCACAATGTTAACCCACTAAGGCATATCATAGAATATCAGGGTTGGAAGGGACCTCAGAAGGTCAAAGCAGGACCAATCCCCAACTATTTTTTTTGCCCTAGATCCCCTAAATGGCCCCCTCAAGGATTGAATTCATAACCCTGGGTTTAGCAGGCCAATGCTTGAAACACTGAGCTATCCTTCCCCAAATGAAGTAATTTGCTCTCAGAAGTCATTCTGACTGCTGCATTCTTTACCAGCATGCAGTGAAATGATTAGTTTTCAAAAACATGAAACTTAGGGAGCTACTAGTCCTCATTATATGTATTTCACACAATAGCATTAGACCAGCTATCTGTTCTCAAGTGATAGCTACTCTTCCTGCACTTGTAGTTTAACTAAAACTAGGATGCATAGTTTTACTGAAATGAGTCTGTGTTATATATACACTTCTGTGATATGTTAAGTCAGCCTAAGAGGAGTTACAGACAAGGGGGAAAATTTCAAATGTGCTCATGGGACTTTGGAGCTTATGGCCCATTTTCAAAGTTACTTAGGCATTCATTGACTTCTAATGAGACTTAGACTCCTAAAGTACCCATGTTATTTTTGAAAATAGGATTTAAGTGCCATTGAAAATTTTCCCTACTAGGATTATCACATAGAGCAGGGGTAGGCAACCTGCGGCACGTGTGCCAAAGGCGGCACACGAGCTGATTTTCAGCGGCACTCACACTGCCCGAGTCCTGGCCACCAGTCCGGGGGCTCTGCATTTTAATTTAATTTTAAATGAAGCATCTTAAACATTTTGAAAACCTTATTTACTTTACATACAACAAGAGTTTAGTTATATATTATAGAATTATAGAAAGAGACCTTCTAAAAATGTTAAAATGTATTAAGGGCACACACAACCTTAAATAAGAGAGAATAAATGAAGACTCAGCATAGCACTGCTGAAAGATTGCCGACCCCTGACATAGAGTATCAATGTCACTAGCAGGAAAGGTCTTAGCAACTGAGATTGCCACAAAAGGAACACAGCTGGCACAGGCAGTAACAGCAATAGTGATAATTGTAGCCAGTGTACCAGAAGCTTTATACTTAATTTTATGTTACGCTCTCTTAAGACAGGGAACGTGTCTTCTTGGGTACTGGATAAATAATCAATCAAAAAGATACATCATGTAAAAGTTTTGGTGGTCTGAAATTATCCAACTGGTGCTGATGCCAGTGCACTAGATGAAGGTTGCTTGCTCCTAGTTAGATATTATGGAAAATAGCTATGAAGTCATTTTGCCCACCTTGTTAACCAAGGATTGTTCCCTATCATTCTTGTTCTAGTGTTTTGTATATCCCAGTAGTATAAAGAAGTTCTACAGACTTTTTTTAAACAAATAAAATCTTATAAGGCTCCCTCCACTTATCTTTCAGAAACCATTCCATAGCCTAATACATTTCGCTGTCAAAGAGTTTCCTGATATGCGTCCTCAATTTTCCCTTTCTTAATTACATGCCATAACTCCTGGTTATACTCTTATGTATGCCCAAAATAATGATTTTTCCATCTTTGGTGTTTGTACCCTTCAGCTATATGAATTAATGTTATGTCTCTCCCAACCCCCTTTGTTGTCTTCTAGCATACAGAAATTATTATATAGATTACACCTAGATAAAAATAATGTTAAAGCGAGTTTGCGTTGAGAGTACATATGGGCAGAGGATGTTGCAATTATCCCCAAACCAACCATTACAAACCCTGGAAATTTAAAGTTAAAGTTAACTTTAAAATACATTCAAATGTGTTCAGCTATGCAAATACACAATTAATGCATCCATAAAACCTAAACTGTGTCCTGAAGTGGTCATGAAATAACCATGCAGTTATGAACAGTTTCCTCTCATGGTGTCACTACAGGCATGCCGCTACTGTCCCTGTGGTCAGCTCAATTTCACAATGGGAGGAGATGACAATTTTGAAAGAGGAGGCCCCCATCATTCCTGAGAGCAATCTGTGTTCTCAGTTTCATTGAGAAGAACGGGCGATAGAAGCCATTTTGGAAAATGGCAATTCTTTGTGGAATTCTCTGTAAAAGAAGAAAACTATTCTTCAGCTTCAGTGGCAGGAGAAACTTTAAAATCTGCAGAACAATAGTTAAAAATTTGGGGCTATTAGTCTGTCTCTCTGTTTGTGTGTACAGAAAGAGAGAGACCAGACTAGCAGCTCCAAATTTTCAGCTGTTATTTTTCAGAATGTAAAGTTTCTTCTGCCAGAGAGGAAGAATACAGAACTATCCATCAACAGAGATTCAAAGAAAACATAGTGTATTAAATATTGTTACAAGACATGCATACAAAAAGTAACAGGTTGTCATTGTCTTTCACTACAAATCAGGATTTTCATTTTAAACTCTTTCTACTTATTACTTCTACAGTTTATAGAAATTAATCCTTCACATGTTTTCCATCATTTTTATTTTCCAGGAATATGGTATGAACTACTGTGGCATATTTTTACCATTTGTTTCGCGGTTTACTTTTATAAAAGCCACTTGGGTCTCTATACTGTGGTAAATATAAAGAAAGCTATAATCAAAGATTTGTATTGTGGTAGAGCCTAGCGATCTAACTGAGATTTGGGTTCCAATGTGCTAGCACTGTAGAGACACAAAGAAAGAGACAGTCCCTGTCCCAAAGATCTTCTAGTCTAATGACAAGATAGACAAAACCTGGGAAGGATAACAGAGGCATACAGAGGTACGTGTCTTGCCTAAGGTAATAGATCATGTTAGTAACAGAACAGGGATTAGAATCTTCATCTACTGACTCTCAGCCCAGTGCCCCATACACAAGGCCACACTGGGTCCCCTAAATCTCAAGCTTAAAACATGCAATTTAAACATTTTGAAATATAGTAGTTACTTGCTTAAATTATTTGCTGATTTGCTTTCTCTCTATTACATACTTCAGAGAAAAAAAACACAAGCATTCTGTGAAAGCCCCGGGTGGGGCAGCTACCAAAAGCATGTTATGTGATATAAGTGTTACTCCAGCGGTAGGCTTAGTGGAAACTCTGGATAGTTGCATGGGAAAGCCAGTCTTTTTAGCTCCTTAGCTGGCAGAGATTGGAAGCATGATCAACTCACGGGTCTGGGAATGAAGTGCCATAAGTCACTCAACCACAACCCTTCCAGACAATAGAGTGACTCAAAGATCAAAGGAGAATCTTGTCCAGTCCTCAGCCAATAACATGGTAGCTAAAACCCTGAAAGAGAGAGTTAAAGCAAGGAGGAAGAAAATTTACTTAGTGGTCACAAAGGATTTTCAATAGCTATTCTGTGGAGATTTGAGTTGCTGTTACTTTTTGGCAAGGGGGTTAATAATATGCTGATGCAGTGTGTTCTACTATAAAACTAAATTGAAATGCCCCTATTTTTTATCTGAAGGTTTGTAACATTTTATTGCAAAACATGAAGCCCATCCGGTTTATCAGAAGTGCATACATATACATCACTTACTGTTTCCATGTTCTTAAACCAGTCTTTTCCGTGAAGACACTATGTGCCTTTCTGAGAGCTGTTAAATGACGGCAGCTAGTCAGCCCTTTTTCTGGAAGGACGCTCTCAGCTAGAAATGAAGTATAAGATCTGTGACTTTCAAGTTCTACTGTGTAAATTGTTCTTCCGCCACAGCTGGAGAAAATGCTTTCAAGAGTTTTATGCTGCTTCCTGTGTGGCGCTGCAGCTTTCCCCTAACGACTATTTCCCATCAATACCCACAGACACCTACCTTTTTAACCACTGTTTTAACGGTTTCTTACCACTTCCACCTTTCTGAAAAACACTTCATTTGGAAGGAGGTTTACAAATATTTGTTCACCAAGCTGTTGAGGGAGATAACATCTCAAGGGACTTAAAATTAGGTGTACAATATGGTCTGAAAAAACAATTCTTGAACATGTGCAGCCAGCAGATGTGACCAGCAAGATTGGTATATAAAGTGAATTTTTGCATATGAAATCTATAATGAAGTAGGTCATTATTGCACATTTTACTACAGCAAAACCAGAAATGTTTCTTTTCCAAGAAACATAATAATAAAATCTTATGTAATTACACAATTACACACACAAAATATTGTTCTAAATGATGGTGTACTCTTTTTTTTTTACATTATAAAAAATCTAGAACTGTTTTTATGAGGGAGTACAGCAGTAAAACTAGGATTTTCCAGCCAATATCCATAAATCTATACACACATATACATACACTCACACAATGGGAGCTTTAAAACGTGTGTTTCATTTTCAAAGATCTTCTATAGATTTAACATCAACAACTTAAATACAATACTTTAAAACTGCCAAAACTGCTTCTACACAAAACAAAAATGATATATATACACACACACACACTACTTACAATATTATTGCCTCTATGTGAACAAAAATTATATAACTTACAACATTAAAAGTTTGTCTGACCAAAAGTTACACAAGTTTCTTTGAACAGACATTTTCAAATGTTTAAACTCATGTATTCTGAAAGCATATTTAGTTTGTAGTGTGCTTG
Organism: Mauremys reevesii; assembly: GCF_016161935.1. Taxonomy (NCBI): domain Eukaryota; kingdom Metazoa; phylum Chordata; order Testudines; family Geoemydidae; genus Mauremys; species Mauremys reevesii. The sequence continues at coordinate 66,154,393 of NC_052630.1, read as the reverse complement.
CCTAGTTGATCCAATAACCACATTTCAAAGGACGCAAAAGCATCTATTTTAATATGTATATTTTACAAATTCATACTTAACGTTTATTTGTGTTTTATTCTGTCCAACCAAACAAAGGGAGAAAAAGGGACCAGCTGCAGCAAAATGGTCTCAGATACAACCAGATACATACTGCAGGTTTCTAAAGGAGACCAAGATTTTCAGAACCGATGGATTTTGCCTGGCTGTCTCTGGAAACAACTTATAGGGACTTGAATCCTAATTGTCAGAAGGTGACGAACACCCAACATTCTGAAAAATCAAGTTCCTTTAAGGTTTCTCATAATGTGCACCCAAAAAAAATCACTGGTCAACTCCAAAAATCCTGGCCATATGATATACAGCCATTTCTGACATCCCGTTGATACGCCAGTAAGCATGGTGTTTGTTGATATCTTCATTGGGAGAATGATAGTTCTATCACTAAGAAAACAGTCTTAAAGGAGCTTCCCCATTACCAAAGAGAGATTAAAGAGTATCTATTGACCAACAGGCATATTGTTGTAAATTGTTTTTTCCCTTTAATTGCAAACATATTTTACAACATTTTGCTAGGTGGAAATAGTATCCCACTTAATCAAATTAATCATACAGAGAAGTGCATTAATTTCAGTTTGTTTCCTTTTTTAAAAGGTCTTGTTATCCAGAAGGGTCAGTTTGTGGGCATTCATGAGGGAGGCAGCAAGCTGACTAGGATTTGGAGAGACACATTTAAGCAAAGACTCCACTTTGGGTTGCCTATATGGCCCAATGCTCACAAATAAAAAGATTTCCACAACCCAGACCCTTGGCTTCTGTGAGTAAGTTAAGCAGGTGCAGAGCCAAGACGTGCAACCTTCTGAAGCCTTTGCAGAGTTGAAGGGGGCAGATCATTTAAAATGAATTAAGCCAAGAGAGGATTACTGCAGTGTCTCGTCAACAAAACAGTTCAGTTTTATCATCATCCCATGGTTACTGAATACTTGTGTCACTGCTAAAGCAGAGCTGTCTAAATTTCTCCATTTCCCCCTTCCCAACCCCTCCACTAGCAATACAAGGTTGTTTCCCTAGTGTTGTTTCACAACTTTACTTGTGTGAAAAACAGAATGATGGTTTAAAAGTAATGTACCATGGCAAGGAGAGGAGGAAGATGAAAGTTCAGATTAATCCAGCTGCGTCACTTGCTGTCATACTCATAAACCCACAGACTTAGCAGTCCTCACATACAACAGGGAAACTAGGCAGAGGCCAGGAAAAGAAGTTGCAGAGGAATAGGACTTGCAATCATGCCCAAAAGACAGGAGGGTAGAAAGAAAGATTTAGAACATTCACCAAGCTAACTGAAAATCCCCCAATTTAATTGCCAAAGATAACAGGGACTATTCGGGTGGTAGTCACTATGAAAGGCCAACATAGTGGTGTGGATCTTGACAGGGAAGTGCTACGAAGAGATAAAGGGATAAACTCACTGCAGGAGCAGAAGAGAAGAACAGCTCTAACAAATGTCCATAAAATATTCCCAACCATCTTTTGCTAAAAGGTCAGAGATGGTCAGTAGGCAACAGTAGTAGTTAAGATTATCAGTATTTATATTTCCCTGGGAGGTTACAAACTTGTCCAGTGCTGAAACTGTACAGTTATCAAATTAGAGGATTGGGCCAAAAGAAATATGATGAGGTTCAACAAGGACAAGTGCAGAGTCCTGCACTTAGGACGGAAGAATCCCATGCACTGCTACAGACTAGGGACCGAATGGCTGGGCAGCAGTTCTGCAGAAAAGGACCTAGGGGTTACGGGGGACGAAAAGCTGAATACGAGTCAACAGTGTGCCCTTGTTGCCAAGAAGGCTAATGGCATTTTGGGTTGTATAAGTAGGGGCATTTCCAGCAGATCGAAGGATGTGATCATTCCCCTCTATTCAGCACTGGTGAGGCCTCATCTGGAGTACTGTGTCCAGTTTTGGGCCCCACACTACAAGAAGGATGTGGATAAATTGGAGAGAGTCCAGCGGAGTGCAACAAAAATGATTAGGGGGCTGGAACACATGACTTATGAGGAGAGGCTGAGGGAACTGGGATTGTTTAGCCTGCAGAAGAGAAGAATGAGGGGGGATTTGATAGCTGCTTTCAACTACCTGAAAGGGGGTTCCAAAGAGGATGGATCTAGACTGTTCTCAGTGGTAGAAGATGACAGAACAAGGAGTAATGGTCTCAAGTTGCAGAGGGGGAGGTTTAGGCTGGATATTAGGAAAAACTTTTTCACTAGTAGGGTGGTGAAGAACTGGAATGGGTTACCTAGGGAGGTGGTGGAATCTTCTTCCTTAGAGGTTTTTAAGGTCAGGCTTGACAAAGCCCTGGCTGGGATGATTTAGTTGGGTTTGGTCCTGCTTTGAGCAGGGGGTTGGACTAGATGACCTCCTGAGGTCCCTTCCAACCCTGAGATTCTATGATTCTATGATTCTATGATCATCTTAGGTTCATATTTTTCAAATAAAACAGTATCTAATAATCTAAAAACACTTGCTAGTGACCTTTTGCCCAACTCTCAATAAAAATGGCTTTTACTCCTACTTCCATTGAATCCTTGCTTAATATGATGTATTATTTCTACCTCTTTGTTTACAGAGCTGGTTGAAACTCAGCATTTTAATTTTGCAGGAAATTTTGATGTTTTAAAATTTGTTTTTATCTGGATATAAATTAAAATAAATATATATATTTAATTTCCTACAAAATGGAAAATCTGAAAAAAATCATTATTTTTTTTTCCTTTTCCAGGAAATTGTTAAAATCAATAGAATTTCAAATTTCATGAAAAAAAATCTGTTTAATTGAAACAGCTTTTTCCAACAAAATATTTTTCAATGAAAATTTTCTGACCAGCCCTACTTTTTATCTGTCTAGATTCGTGTACTACACCCACTGCCATGGCATCTGACCTCCATAAAGTAATCTTAAGGGTTAAGTTTTGTTTTCTTTTAACAAAAAATAATCTTTTGTCTACTACCTGAAGGGGCTAACTCATTATTCTTATGCACAAAATTCTCAAATTGAATGGTATAATAAAAATATTGGTGAAACTTTCACCCTCAAAAATGTGTAATCTGTTCTCCAATATTTCTCCAATATACAGTGGCAGGGTTGGCTAGTTCACTATTATCCTTAGCGTCACATTAGCCAAAGTTATAGCTGAGACTTGAAGTCAACTTCAGTTTTGAACTGTGCTTTCACCCACTCACCTTTCTTAAATCCTCTGCTTTTTGTGTGAAAATTTCCTGTGCTAGTCTACATTTTTGAACTAGGTGAGAAACTGTGCCACTTTAAAAATATTTTAAAGACTTTTTGCTCACAAAAAGCTCCAAATGGCTGAATTTTAATAAACATAAAAAGCTTAGCATGTGGCTAGACCTCAATGAGGACTAGTCACTTTGTGTCTTTCCGTTCAATTTTTATAAATTAGAACCAATTGAAAGTTAGCAATAGTGCACAGTTAGAATCAAATTTGATTGTAGCCACTGTTGGTACTACAGAGTTGCAATGATGTGGAGAATCAGGCCCACATGTATATCAAGCATTGTAGAGAAAAAATGTACATTAAAATGTATATTATCAGAGAAACAGTATGGAACTATGTAATTTACTCTTATGCACATGTTCAAGAACACACAGTTGAAGCTCATCATTTAGCCTCAGTTATGCATTTATAGAACTTGATGTGCAATCTAAATATTTTATTAACACAATTTGTTTCTTTAACATTATATATAGATGTAAAGATTCAGGAATGCATCTCACCACCTTCCCTATTGTTCCATCACAACAACTGTGGTCAGGTTAGAAGCTCTTGCTGATTGTGAATTAGGCCCAGAAAAACTATTTCCCTACACACTGTATAAGCATTGTATACCTACATTATATTGGGATAAATAACATCAGTCTGATAACCTATTGGACCAACACAATCTTAGTTTGTCGACACTTGGGACAGTTTGCAAGCTTGATCTGTTACTCTTCTTTTTTGGCTAAAGAAGTAAGCTGAAAGGATTGTTGGATTTGAATTTTCAACTGCTGCTTTCTTTTGTTGCTCTGTACAAGTGAGATTGAAACAATCTTGATATGTTTTATGGTATGTGCTTCCAATGATCACATGCCTGTGCCTAGAGGTGAAAGATGCATTTCGGAAATTGAAAAAACTTAATACATATAAATGGTCTCATATCTTAATGCTGTATGCAGTGTTGTAGCTGTGTTGTTCCCAGGATATTAGAGAGACAAGGTGAGTGAGATAATATCTTTCACTGGAATAATGTCAGTTGGTGAGAGAGACGAGCTTTTTAATTACACAGAGCGCTTCTGCAGGCCTCTGTACTCAGAGCATCACAGCTAAATTCAAGTTCATTTGGAGTTGTATGTAGCGGTCAGATGGTTATAGATGGTGAAACCAATCTTGTATTTAGCTGTGATGCTCTGAGTACCTTTCCCAGGCCTGAAGAAGAATTCTGCGCAGCCTGAGAGCTTGTCTCTTGGTCCAAGAAAAAGATATTACCTCACCCACCTTGTCTCTCCCATATCCCAAGTAATTCACCTAATAACTTGGCACTATAAAAGCTCCTTTTCACACTGAGCTGATTGCAGCACAAACTCCCCTGGGATTCATGCCTTCATCTGTGCCTGGACCTCCAATAGGGAATGGCTTGTGATCAGGCTGGTAACCTGTCTTTGTTCCAGCACTGTACAGAAACTTCAGTGGCAAAGAGGTCATTGAGGAAAATGGGACAATAACCTAATCTTCATCATCCAATTGCTTGCACTACACAACCTGAAGGTGGCTCCAGATCTCCAAGACCACTATGATGTGCTTGTCAGTATGAATGTGACTTTCAGACTCTCAGCCAAACCAGGCACTGGGGAGGTTCCTCAAGAAAGTGCTCCTTGCCCCACGTGAAGGTGCATAACGTGTGCAATGAGGCCAGCCCGCACTACACACCCGTATTATAGGTTAAATACAATTCCGAACAGTAAAAGCCTTTTGAAAGCACAACTAGCAGACAAGCAACAGAACCTTTGGCCATGCAAGCTGGCATATGCAACTCTCAACTCACACTCAATGAAGGAAGCCAGGACAGAGTTGGGATATATTACTGCCTGTTGCTAACACCATAAATTAACTTTCTGCATCAAATCACAAACCCTCAAATCCAGAGACAAGTAATCTCTACTAAGGAGGATCACAGTATTTTTTTACTACATTACTGTATATTTTACATTAAAATTTTAGATCAGACAATTTATTAATGTTTGGCAAGACAAGAGGCCACCAGTAATGTTTCTATTAACTGTAATACACACCAGTTACCAAGTTTCAGAGTAGCAGCCATGTTAATCTCTATCTGCAAAAAGAACAAGAGTACTTGTGTCACCTTAGAGACTAACAAATTTATTTGAGTTACCAAGTTAGCATGCACAGCTGACAAAATGTGTGGACATCTTTAAAAAAAAAGAAAATAAAGCACAAACCAAAAATATTACCTTTGTATTATATAAGTGGTCCCTTCTCGGCATAATCTAGAGAAGCAGGTCTTCCATCAATCTTTTTCATAACCCTCTTAAAGCCACTTCAACATTAAGGAGCCTGGTGCCTGGCTGGCTGCCAACCAGCTGCAAAAAAAAACCAAAAAAAAAACCCACCCCTTGTATTGACATTGGATGGTTCCTTGATCATGCACAGTAAAGTGCCTTTGATGTTATTGCTGCTGGCTGATACCATCTTACTGAGTCTTTAAGGGAAAGCATATTGCATAAATAAGGCTGAATTAAAAGCCAGAAAGGACATTCTATTGTTAGAATAAGGGTATTTTATATCTCCTGATTTCAGATGAGCCTTTATGGGTGGTACGACGCTGAAACATACAAATGCTCTCTGACTCAATATTCATAACATGTTCAATGGACCACAGAACTTATCAAGTAAAAATAAATATATGAGATTTTCTTCTTTGAAATCCTCATATTGGCTTGTGGTGTTTTTAGCAGCCATATTTAAGTATTCTATGTATCTCATTCTGTGTCTCCACCTTTGTGTGCCAGATCAAAGAGAAGCAGATTCAAACCAGGCCTACAAAATTTAAAAGATGACTCGCTCTACCACTTGCTGGAGCACTGAGACTAAGCACCATAGCCAAATACACATGACTTTGGTATTTTTGCTCCTTATGTAAAAAATATGCTTGCTTAGGAGTGTATGTGCGGGGGAGCACACCTATACATCATCTCCCAGCTTGCTAAGGCATGTAACATAATTGAATTGCAGTAATAAGGCAGATACTATAATGTAATAAGGTAGACAAATACAGTTCTTCCCAGCTGTGAGCCATGTATATTATGAAGCTGCATTGATCTGTACCAACATTCAAATGGTCTTGGGAGTGCCAACTTCCTCAGAGCTACATACACCCAAGGAACCATCTCTTCTGGTTCTCAAGAGCACTTTCCATATTATTTCTCACTGTTCTGGGCTACATCCTTTATTTTGTGTACTGCAAGTTCTTTGACAAAAACATCAATAAGATGACATTTTTAAACTTCACTCTTTCTATAGACCAGAAAATAAAGTATATTATAGTAACATAACCAGAAAATAACACAATAAAAATCAGATTCTTTATTAGAACAGATCCATCTTCTTTTCTCAATTAAGTAATGTTTGTAAATTATGAAAACAATTGATTAACTTTTCAACTTTATAATGGAATTTATAATGTAAGATCATAGTAATGCCATGGCACTGACTCAATTGCATTGCAAAAATATACATTTATTAAATCATTCAAAACTCTTACTTCCCATTAAGATTAGCTCTTTCTATTTGGAGTTGTGTCAATTTATTTCTTCTGACAATGAAGTGAAATACTTCCAGGCATACAAAAATCATGATTCGGGGGGGTGGGGGGAGGAAGAAAAATTAAGCTGCAAACAGTATAACATCCCAGGCATGTGAATATATTTTCAGTAAAGACTATTGCAAAAAACAAAACACCAACTCACTGCCCTTATTTATAGAATTAACATTAATCATCCTTCCTATGCCAGTTTGAGGGTGAACACTTGAGATGAGTGAATACAACAAGATATTTTCCATGAATTTCTGCTTGAATTTTTAAATTAACTAACTTAGGACATTTTCACATCCCCCTTTACTGATCACCTTCCCATAAATGTGTGAGAAAGTTTTACTGGCATAAATGAAAGCAACTTTCAAAGGCACATGTTGTAGTATTCAAGTAATTCAAATTTGAGATTTGCATGCACAGGCATTTTCAAGAGAAATACTTACAATTTCATCCAACTGGGGAAGACAAGCTCCACCATCTGGCTTATCTGACTAAACAAGCTAGGGTGACCAGACAGCATGTGTGAAAAATCAGGGTGGGGGTTAATAGGTGCGTATATAAGACAAAGCCCCAAATATCAGAACTGTCCCTGTAAAATCGGGACATATGGTCATCCTTCATCAAACTGATCATCCCAACTCCAACAGTGAATATCAAATATTTGCAGAGAATTGTTTGTGATCAATTCACAGAAATAAAAAATTCCAAGAAAAACAATTGTTTGATACATCAAAATAATGGCTATATCCTGGTAAGTAATGATCAACTCAAAGACAAGGAAAAAAATAAATACAAAAGCGTGAGGGCTAACTTCAGATACAAATTATTTGCACATCTACACATCTATGTAACATGAAGATGGGCTCCTATGTGTAGTTCTACAGCATGCATTTGAAAATCCTCATGTTGCCACTGCTTGGGTAGGAGGGATAATAATGCTACAATATTAGGTGAAGGTTTTCTTGTAGCTGTGCCATGGCTGAGACAGAGGAGTAAAGCTGATGGAAAACTAACAGAAAGCACTGTTACAGCATCATGCACTATCCTGAGAAGAGGAGAAGGAGCATACAAAGGGGGAGCCCGGTGACAGCATCCAATTGCCTATGAAAGCAGGGTTCAACTATGGTTTTAAACATAAAACTTTAACATGTACACAAGAATGGTAGCTATAACAACACACTCCCCTTTCTAAAGCCAGCCAAATGTAAATAAATCACATAGATTACAGGCTAACTTCATGTTACTGGCCTTCCAAGGAAAAGACTATTACACCTGCTAGCGAACGGTAGGTGTGAAAGATTAACAAAAGGGTAACCAGTAGATTTCTGAAAGCTGACAGTTTCCAATGTTGTCAGTATGAAAAAAGAAACTGTAGGAACTGCTTATACCGATAATTGCAAATAAATTAATAGATGTACTTCAGATTATCTGTCATTCATAGTCAAAAGCCAAAGTTAGAACAAATGTTCCTGTGTAACTTAAATTAGGGACAGGCAAACTAGTTCTTTTAAACACCAAACCAACCAAACAAAAAACCCACCTTCTAGAACTCTTCTGAATCTTGTGCATTTCTAAACTCCAGCCAATCCTTTCCTGGGATTCCTATGTACTTGGTTTTCTTTTTTTCAATTTCTTTCTAATTTATTCACTTCTCAACTCCAGTGGATGCTAAAATACTGTGAAGGAGACTGCTTTTGTGATAATGTCTGTGGATCAAGGATAGAAGCAGGAAGAGCTGAAGAGTCCGTACTTGTGATATTACTATTTAAATGTTGGTTCAGGAAGTTCAGGTAGTTTGGGCGAGCATTAAAAAAACAAATATAGCCCAACTGAACCAGAATTCAGAACCCTTTGAGACTTGCCTGCCCTTACACGTACTACTGTACATATTAGGTGTATAAAGTGGCAACTTCCACTTCCCTAAGTCACTTTTTAACAGGAGATTTTAAACAAAATTGTCATTTTCAATGTGACTCAATGTTATAAAGGTATATACTGGAACTAAGTACTAATCTGCATAGGGCCACTAGTGGTTTGCACTCTGATTATAACTGACAAGTGTTAACAAGCAGAAAAGAAACTTGGCATTTAATTGAAAAGCAGATGAATAAAGTGCACTTTGGTGCACTATACTGAGTCTGATTTCAACAACTAAACAGTAGCTCAGTATGAAAAGATGGATCCTTTAGCTTGTGTGTTGCATTTGAAGTTCCCCTTACAAAAAAATAAAATGTTTAAACTGACAGGAGCATTTATGTCTGTGGAGCGCTTTAAGAATGTAAAGTGCTAAGTAGGATTTACATCTAATTTTAGAGGGTGTCACATTTGTGTTTATTAACACAACTACTGTACATTAAATACAAGGGTTTAAGCATCTTCAAGGCAAGGAGGCCCTTGATTTCACATAATAAACAGTAACGGCCAAACAGTGTGGGCTTTCTTCTCAGCCTACCATATATTTTTCTAAAATAACAAATTTAAATTTAAAAGATGTGTATGGCATAAAAGAGTCAGTCAACTGGTAGTTTGCCCTGCTTTTTATAGTCACATTACTCTATATTTTTGCGAAATGAGGCCACACATGCTATTTTTAAAGTCTGATGACTCGGGCCTTTTTAAATGTAGCACTGAACCCCTCCCTGCCTCCTCCCAAATCCTCAGACTGTCTGGTGACTTCTACAAAGTTGTTGCTTTTTCTGTGTAAGTATCTCTGTCTTAAGTCAACATTTGCATACTGATCCAACCACCAGAGCACCACCTGTGCTCTGGTGAATGCAGCATGTATTTTCCTGTCACAGGATACCCTGGTAAACTACCTTTCCTTGAGAATTCAACAAATCATGTTTCAAGAAATGGGTATTCTTGTTTCCTTTCTGATTTAAGATGTTAAAAATAATCACTAGCCACTCTCTTTGCTAAAGCCCAGAATCAGATGAGGATATAATGTATGATCAAAGACCGACAGAGCAAAATTATTTTTTTATCTCCCATGTGCAACAACTTCAGTCTAAATTTTATCTATCTATAGATTCTTTTTCTTTTAAAACAATATGTGATAAGAGAAAGAGCTTTTTGTATGACTATATAGGAGATACAGTGACCTATTTCTCCTATTTTTAAGATATTCTGTTAGTACACACATTCTTTATTAACAAAAAACAAAGTGGGTTGGAAGAGGAGGTTTACCTGTCCTCTCTGTAGAGCGAAAAGGGTTTTCACCCCTAAGCCTTGTGGATCCCCTGCCCCAATATCTGCCTGAAAATCCTATGGAGGCAATCCATATGGATGCCCTGTGCCTCTGCATTATCTCAGAAGAAATCTTTCCACTTGTATTCAACCTCTGCCTCAAGGCAACTGACCAGTTTGGCTTCCTTTAAACCAGTGTTCTCCAAAATGGATTGGGGCTATTAAGTATTTGATGACTTTACCAGTGGTACCCATCTCCCTCCAGCCCTACCATTTCCCATTGCCAAGTGCTTGCAGGCCTTAGACATAAAGGGAGCTGTCTCCAGGTCTAGAGACATAAGGTGTCTGATCTCTTTTCTCTGTGTATGCCTTCCAAATATAGATCTAGGGGCTATGAACTGTTTCAGAGTTACTGCAAAAGATCTTGGAAGGTTGGCCATAACGTACATCACTCAACATCACTAGACGGCATGACAGAGTAGTTTTGCACTGAGTTACTGAAAATGTAACTAAATTTATGCAGTTCAGACAGTTTCATATACATCAGTTAACCTAAAATTATGTGGGTTTTAGTTCTCTATTTAAATATACTTTTTTTAAAAGTATAATTTGAGCTGTAACTTAATTGAATGGCATTTTCCATGCAATTTGAGGCTGAAGGAAACACATCATAAATTGCAAAAGAGTATTTGAAAGAGGAATATTCAGTACCAGTCAGAATGCACTTAGGGTTTGTGGTGAAAGGAAATGCAGGTTGCAAGAACTGGATGATTCCAGACTTAAGGTAAAATGTTCTAAAGTGCCTAAAAGTGTCTTAAGAATGTAAGTCTCATTTTCAAAAGTTACTTTGGCAGGCTACCAGACTCACTGGACTGGCCAGTTCCCTGGCTTCCCAGGGAGCCAGTCCCCCAGCTCCTGCGCTACTTGACTCCCTTGCTGGGCTCCTGGCTCTCAGAGTGTGCCTGGGTTTAGAGGGCCTAATACTCTGCTGCTTTCCAACCCAAAATACAAGGAAACTCTGCAAGTAAACTCAGCATCTCTACTCCCTTTCACGGGAACACAATCACACGAACTGGTTTTGTGGCACTAACTACTATTTAAATGACTTCCCTGGGAAATGGAGAACATTTCTCATATGGTTCATGGGGATGTTTAAAATCTGGGTTTTGCTTCATTGAAACAGTTCACAATCTACATGTACTTGTCCATCTGCCACTTAACATCAGGCCTCCTTTAAATATGCACAACAAAAAGCCCAAGTCTTTACTAAAAATGTTCTGTTCAGTCACGTTTATTAAGGGCCTGAGTAGGGTGACCATATTTCCAAAAGGGAAAATTGGACACTGCGCAGGGCTGGCCAAAGCCCTCCGCCATCCCCGGTGTGGGGCCAGCCCAAACTGCTTGTCTGAGCCCATCCTCCTCCCTCCTGTGGGACTGGCAAGAGCTGCTTGCCTGAGTCCTCCACCCCGCTTTCCCCCTACCCAAGTCTTACTCCCCCAAGCTGTGGGACGGGCAATGCCTCTTGCCCCCCCCACATTCCACCGTGGGGGGTGGTGGGAGAGTTTGACACCCTCTAAAATCAGATCTAATCTTACTTAGCACTTTACATTCTCAAAGCACTCCACAAACATAAATGTTCCTGTCAGTTTAAACATTTTATTTTTTTGTAAGGGGAACTTCAAATGCAACACACAAGCTAAAGGATCCATCAAATTCCCACTTTTGTCAAAAAAGTTGGGATGGCTGGGACAGGGCTTAAAAAAGGGACTGTCCTAGCCAAAATGGGAAGTACGGTCACGCTAGACCTGAGCCAAAAGTCCACTGAAGTCAATGGTAAAACTGCCATTAATTTCAAGGACCAGTATCTGAGTTGACAAAGATCCCTAGTCACAGAAAAGGAGTTTTCTTTTTGTTTTTGATTTCTTTGAATAATCTCAGATACATTAAATATAACACTGGAAATTGGGTGCAGGACGTTCCTTTTTCTAGATAAAGAGCCCTGTGATGCATGGTTCCACCATTCCCCACCCGCCTACGTGGGGCGTCCTGTGGAAGCTGCTATCCTTGTGCTGACCCACAACATAGGTAGTCCATACGGGGAGTAAGGGGATGTCCGATATAATTAAACAATTGATTTGCATATCTTGTATTTGGTAGTGTAGAGCTTTTATGAATTATCATTAAACACTGAATTCAGCCATCCATGGAAAAAATGTAATTGCCCCTTATTTTATTATGAAGTGAAGTGAAGGAAGCATTACAGTAAAATATAGCTTGTCCATTAAGTTTTTTCTAACCAGGAAAAAATGGTGCTATAAAAATTGCAGCCATCTTCATTAATGCGGTGGCTACTATGATTTACAGTCATATCAAAAGGTGGGAGAACTGCATTACTTGAAAGAAGAGGAAAATAATTGCAGTCTCTTGGAACCAACTTCCCTGACGCTCCCCCATCATCCCCTCCAATTCTCCTATAAGTACTAGTCTTCAGCCTTGGTTTTACTACACAAAAACTCATGACAGGCTAGAACAGGACTTTGGGAGTATTAGAGCCTGATCCTGAGCCCACTGAAGTCAGTGGAAATACTCCCATTGGCTTCAACAGACTTTGGACCAGGCCCTTAGCTGGTGACAGGTAGATGTCTAGCCAGAATAGATGTGTTCAATACAACCGGTAGCACTTTGGAATTAATACTGGAATGGCTCAACAGTAACAAAGACTCCCAAGGATTGGGGATGCAATGGTGCATGCAAGAAATGAGCACTAAATGGTTCCATTGCTAGATTAATTGCAGGGGAATTGAAGCTCTCAACTGATTTGATTTGGAGACACGCCACATTTTTAAACTCAGAGAACCCAAACATTTAAAGCCCAATTGCAAGTTGTGTTTATAAATACAGAATATTAAAATCAATACAGTTTCAGGTGCAGAAATTCCCCCCCCTTACATATTAGTACTCACTTGGAAAGCCTGGGGGCTGCGGCTGTAGTCTTACCATTAACTTTGCACTGAAACCTAATTTGTTGCATGGCAAGCATATCTGATAATCATTTAGAGTGAAGTTAGCGGTTAGAATACTAGCAGCATTTCAAGGCTCCTCCAGTGACAATTCTGCAAGGAAACCTGCCTCAGAAATAGACTCTGATCCAACAAAACACTTAAAACAGTGCTTAACTTTAGCACATGAATATCCCATTGACTTTAATTGAACTACTCATGTTTAAAGTTAAGCAAATACATATACACTTTGCTGGACTGGGATCATAGTGTTTGATCCAGGAACCAAATGAGCAAGTTAAGTCAGAATGGATAACTGACATGTTAAGTCACCTCAGGTCATTGCTCTCTGCCCATGGATACAAGTATTTTATAATTAGAGATGTGCTGGCTATAAACAGTGTACATTCAAAACACTTTGCTTATAATTCAAAAGCAGCTTTGTACTCAGCCCTAATGACATGTCTGCTGATTTTGCTAAAATCTTTTCTAGAGTTATGTAAAGTGTATTAACAGGTATTGGGTGCTTGACATGAAATGGATACAGTAGATAGCTAGAGTAAGCAGAAGTCCATACTGGCACTTCCTATGTGATAAGTCAGGCCCTCAGCCTTAAATGCTGCTAGCCACATACCAATAAAATCACTAACACTAGAAGCAAGATCAGAGGGGTAGCTGTGTTAGTCTGGATCTGTAAAAAGCAACAAAGAGTCCTGTGGCACCTTACAGACTAACAGATGTATTGGAGCATAAGCTTTTGTGGGTGAATACCCACTTCATCAGATGCATGTAATGGAAATTTCCAGAGGCAGGTATAAATATGAAGGCAAGAATCAGTCTAGAGAAAACAAGGTTAGTTCAATCAGGGAGGACGAGGCCTTCTTCTAGCAGTTGAGGTATAAACACCAAGGGAGGAGAAACTGCTTTTGTAGTTGGCTAGCCATTCACAGTCTTTGTTTAATCCTGAGTTGATGGTGTCAAAATTGCAAATGAACTGAAGCTCAGCAGTTTCTCTTTGAAGTCTGGTCCTGAAGGTTTTTTTGCTGTAGGATGGCTACCTTTAAATCTGCTATTGTGTGGCCAGGGAGGTTGAAGTGTTCTCCTACAGGTTTTTGTATATTGCCATTCCTAATATCTGCCTTGTGTCCATTTATCCTTTAATGTAGGGACTGTCCAATTTGGCTGATGTATATAGCAGAGGGGCATTGCTGGCACATGACGGCATATATAACATTGGTGGATGTGCAGGTGAATGAACCGGTGATGTTGTAGCTGATTTGGTTAGGTCCTGTGATGATGTCACTGGTGTAGATATGTGGGCAGAGTTGGCATCGAGGTTTGTTGCATGGATTGGTTCCTGAGTTAGAGTTACTATGGTGTGGTGTGTGGTTGCTGGTGAGAATATGCTTACGGCTGGCGGGTTGTCTGTGGATGAGGACTGGCCTGCCTCCCAAGGTCTGTGAAAGTGAGGGATCATTGTCCAGGATGGGTTGCAGATCACTGATGATGTGTTGGAGAGGTTTAAGCTGAGGACTGTAGGTGATGGCCAGTGGAGTTCTGTTGATTTCTTTCTTGGGCTTGTCTTGCAACAGGAGGCTTCTGGGTACACGTCTGGCTCTGTTGATTTGTTTCCTTATTTCTTCGTGTTGCAAGGATGATAGTTTTGAGAATGCTTGGTGAAGATCTTGTAGGTGTTTGTCTCTGTCTGAGGGGTTGGAGCAAATGTAGTTGTACCTCAGCGCTTGGCTGTAGACGATGGATCGTGCGGTGTGTCTGGGATGGAATCTGGGGGCATGAAGGTAGGCATAGCAGTCAGTGGGTTTTCTGTACAGGGTGGTATTAACGTGGCCATCACTTATTTGTACTGTGGTGTCTAGGAAGTGGACCTCCCATGTAGATTGGTCCAGGCTGAGGTTGATGGTGTGGTGGAAGCTGTTGAAATTGTGGTGGAATTCTTCCAGAGTCTCCTTCCCATGGGTTCAGATGATGAAAATGCCATCAGTGTAGCGTAGGTAGAGAAGGGGCATGAGTTAACGAGAGCTGAGGAAGCGTTGTTCCAGGTCAGCCATAAAGTTTCCCAACCATAAATGCTTTTGCATTAGTGATTATGTAATCCGCATTTATGGTGCCAGCAGTCTGGAAAAAAAACAAAAACCTAGCACCTTACAGTGCTTAATGTTAGTACAATGACCATCACATATTTTTTCTCACTATTTATAAGTGGTAGGGTGGGAAAACCAACAAGAAGAAACTAGGGGCTCTAAAATGCCAAAGTGTATTTGTTCCAAAAAGGTCCTGATTCTCCACTGACCTGCACAGTGTAATCATCTACACCAACATAAAGTAAGGCAAAATGTTACTATTCTGCGTTGGTAGCATTTTAGGACCTCTGTGTACTGGTGTAAATGATTGCATATGGTGCAGGGAGATGGATAGCCAATCCGAGAATGTTTTAGAACTTTCCAAAATAAAACTTTGTTCATGGGAAGTTACTTAAAATGTGATCCACCTTTTAAAATGTTACTTGATTTGTTTGCATTTCAAAAATTAACCCTTTCCTTTAAAAAAATAAGTCAGAACAAACCCTCCAACCAACCCCATACACATCTTGAGCCACATGGATTCAGCTCTAAAGCCTAGACAGATCACTCTAGGTTAGATTGCTTGCTCACAATCTTTCCCCTCAATTTTCTTTCTGTTCCTCTGATCTCCCTCTCTACCATCTCTTCCTTTCCCTCTATTTTTCCAGCCTCCCAATTTTCTTCCTGTAATTGCTATAGACCCTCAGATCTCTAGACTAGCTTCTCCTTTTTCCACTCAATGGCATTCCCATTACCTTTACACCTCACTACTTGCATATATTGCCTTCCAACAACTAGCCCTCAATGCCAGTCAACTGTGCTAATTCCATACATTCCAGATGCCACAGATACTTGTCCATTGCATTGTCTCCCTTCGGCACAGCTGCTAAAATCAAATTTGCTGGATAAGGACTAAGTGAATTGGTACTCAACCCCTCCCTACCCTTCCCCGAAAGAATCCAGACAGCTTAGGGTCAGTGACAACAACAGAACTTTGAACTCAGAATGTTTGGTCCTGTCAGGAACTGATCAACCCGACAAATTAAAATTAACTCACAATTGATCAAAATGAGTCATTGTGTCTCTATTAAATATGATTAAGCTGATGGAGAATCTTTCCAAGAACTCATCTTGGAACTATTTTGAGACTTAAGCAGCTGATGTACAAGCCCTAGAATGGAATCAGGATTGGTTAACAAATAAATAGTAGCAGTGGGTATTTATCAATGCAGTCATCTTTAAAGTCCTCACTAACCGCATTCCTATTTTATATACACATACACTGCATACCATCTGCTGATGTTTATTTTAATTCCCCAGGAAAGGCCTATGTTTAAGTCAGAATGTAAGTGACAGAATCAGAACAAAGGAAAAGGGCTGCAGAAAAAAACTGAATAAATTCCAAATATGACTTGCAAAGGCAGACAATATAAAAGCTATAATCTTAGTTTAAGACCCACACTTTTTAAACACAGTAATTACTAGACATCTGCTGGTAACACAGCTTTGCTATTGGATAACCTTAATTACCCTGTAATATTTCCTGACACTCCCCAAAATATGCCCCATGGATAATAATTCATTCACCGTTCAGCCCCATTATTAGCTACTAATTCAAACAATCAGGACAAAGACAACGAACAGATGACCTTGAACAATTACCCACTCACTGAACAGAATTTATTTCATGCCTTTCAAAGACTTTACTGCTTTCCTGGCTTCACGAACAACACTTGAGAATTAGCAAAACCCAGGCAAGAGAAAAGAGCTGCAAAATAAATGCAGAGGTCTGTTTCCCCCTCCCTTTAAATACTGTTTGTTCAGAATTACAGTGATAAAGGCTCCTTCAAAATGTTTCAACTTCTAAGGTTTAAAAAAAATCTGGAGAGTCTATGTATGAAACCAGAAATTGCCAATTTTTTCATGATAGTTAACAGAATAGATTTGTCCATTATTTATTCAGCAGTGAAAAAATATTAAGCAGTTGAGATCAGTTTCTTTTTGTTTAATTATTTATTTATTTAGGAAGTATTAACAGGTTTACAGATCCTTGCCATGTAAATATCAGAAACAAAACAATCATTACACCAGTGAGCTTTTGTTTAAAGAGACATTACACAGTAATACAGTAATCAGACCTCTCTATTTAACAGTGTGTTATGAGTCACAAAAAAAAATTAATGACTAAAGTGAATGGGCCATATTGAGCCATTGCATAAGCAGAGCTGAATTAGCTTCTTAGAGTGTGGTTGAATGTTCTCTATGGGCTCCCATGCGATAATTTGAAACTACCAGGCCACACTTTGTCCTCAGTTAAACTGATGTAACCTCATTACCTTCACTAAGGGCTTGTCTACACTTGAAAAGCTACTATTGCATAGCTGTAGCACTTCAAGGGTAGACTCTACCTACACCAAAGGGAGGAGTAAGGGAGTACCTGATAAGGTAACTGTGGGCCTTTGGGATGTATTTTCCTATGGGTGCTCCACTTCAGTGTGCATGCACCTCTTGAGCCCTTGACTGGAGATTTTCCATTAGCAGTTTCCGTTCAGCTCATGCATGCATGCTATGCCTCCTCATGCTGGACACCAAGGCTATAGAGGGTTGCAGGCAAATCGCCCTCAGTGTCCCTGTAGGTGCTCTACTTCAAGTGATTCCTGAGCAGTAGCCCCACAGGGAGGAGGGAGCTTTGGAATCAAGTCCAAGACTGAACATAGTACAGCAGAACTATGTGCTGCATCAGATCTGATGTCATGGACCAAGACATAGAATTTAGAAAGGGTATGCACTGAAGCCAATGTAGCAGCTCTGCATATCTCAGATACTGGGATATTTTTGAATAAAGCTGTGAAAGTTGCCTGAGATCTGGCAGAGTGCTATTATCCTTGGAGACTTAAAGCACCAGATATTTTGTAGAAAGCAATAATACAGTGAGAGATCCACCTCAAAAGTCTCTATGAAGAAATTGTGGATCCTCTGGGTCTTTCTGCGATGGATACAAACTGTTTAGGTCATTTCCAAAATTGCCTGGTCTTATCCAGATAAAAGGCCACATCTAATGCATGAAAGGAGGTCCATGCTGAGATTTATGTGGTTTAGAGAAAAGTGCCAGTAGATGAATACACTGGTTAAGATGGAAATCTGACAGCAAAGAAGTCAGTAAAGAATTTTGGGTGCAGCCATAAGGAGACCTTGTCCTTGAAATATACCATAAATGGAGGTTGGACGCTTGAATGCTGGCTGGACCCACAGGTGAAGCGGGTAACGATACCAAGCTTACCTCGGCCATGTTGGTACTATAAAGATAATCCTGGTTTTGTCCTATCTCATCTTGTTCATCATTGTTAGAATTAGTGATGTTGGAGGGAATGCACAGAACTGGCCCTTCATCCAGGGACAAAGAAATGTGTCTCCCAAAGATTGTGACCTACACATCCTCTTGAGCAGAATAAGGAGCATGTATTGTTGCTGAATGAAGCAAATACGTCCACTTTTGGAATATCCCATGAAGAATTTATGAGTCCAACTCCCATTCATAGTTCTGGGAGAATTGTGTGTTGAACATATTGGCTGTGATATTCTGGAGTCCCAGAAGGTGGACTGAGATCTGAATTTAATAGAGTATACACCAGTTCAACAACTTCACAGCTTCTGCACACAGGGAGAAGGATAGTGCTTCTCCCTGTTTGTTGATATAAAACATGCAAACCACATTGTCCATCATGCTCCTGATAAGGGATTGGAACTGAAGGCTGGTGCTCCTGACTGCCCTGAGTTCCAACTGGTTGATACAGAGACTGGCTTCCTGAGGTGACCATCAGTCCTGTGTTTTGAGGGCATTAATGCGTGCTCCCCACCCTGGCAGTGATGCATCCATTGTCACAGATACTGTTGGAGCCAGACAGATGAAAGTGATGCCCATGCAGACATTGAGTTGATTTTTCCACCAGTCTAGGGAGTTCTTCATCTGGAGGAGAGCTGTGACCTGTTTGTCACAAATATCTTTGATTGACAAATAAACCCCTCTGAACCAGTCCTGAAAGCAGTGGAGGCATAATCTTGCTTCCTTGGTCACAAAGGTGCAAGCTGCCATATGACCCAGGAGCTGCACCATATTAGCATATGCCATATGAACCAGGGGATTTCATGAATTGTTGAGACCAGATTTGCCCAAGTTACAAATCTGTCTGTGGAAAGGAAGGCCCCAGTTGCCAATGAATCCAAATATGCCCCCATGAATTGTATTCTCTGTACAGGGGTTAATGTGGAGACCCAATTCCTGGAAAAAAAGAGAGAGAGAGTGCTGTCTTGGTAGATGGTAGTACTGCTTCATAAGATTGGCCCTTGAGTAGCCAGTCATCAAGACACAAGAAGACTAAAATTGCTTCTCACAGAAGGCAAGCAGCTGCTACCACTAAAAGCTTTTGAGAACACCCTTGGGACCAAAGGGAAATACTTGGTATTGAAAATGATCCTAGTCCCTGGTGAAATGGAGGCATTTAGAAGCAAAAGAAAGACCAGGGACAGGGTAGGCTGAGGAAGAAACACAATAAAAGAAAACATGACAATGCCTTTGTTTCAATTTTCACTGAAAAAGTTAGATGTGATTGGACAGCTAACAGAGAACATCAGTGTAAATGGGTTAAGTTCTAAGCCTCAAATATGAAAAGAACAACGTTAAGAATTACTTAGGTAAGTTAGATGCCTTCAGGTCAGAAGGACCTAATGAAACACATCTTAGAAAACTTAAAGAACTGGCTGAAGAGTTCTCTGAGCCATTAGCGATTATCTTTGAGAACTCATGAAGGAAGGAAGAGATCCCAGAGGACTGAAAAAGGGCAACTATATTACCCATCTATAAAAAGGGGAATAAGGATAACCCAAGGAATTATAGACCAGTAAACTTAACTTGGTACCTGGAAAGATAATAGAGCAAACAATCAAAATCAATTTGTAATCAGCTAGAAGAAAATAAGGTGATAATTAATGGTCAGCATGGATTTGTCAAGAACAAGTCATGTCAACTTACCTAATATCCTTCTTTGACAAGGTAACAAGTCTTATGGATTGTGGGGAAGCACTAGATGTGATATATCACAACTTTAGTAAATCTTTTGATGCTGTCCCACATAACCGTCTCATAAACAAATTAGAGAAATATAGCCTACGATGAGGTGAGCGCACAACTAGTTGGAAAAAGCACACTCAGAGAGTAGTTATCAATGGTCCACAATCAAGTTGGAAGGATATATTGAGTGGGGTCACACAGGGATCAGTCTAGTTCTATTCAATATGTTCATAAATGATTTGGATAATGGCATAGAGAGTACACTTATAAAGTTTATGGACAATACCAATCTGGGAGGGGTTGCAATCACTTTGAAGGATAGAATTAGACATCAACATGATCTTGACTGCCTAGGAAGGATTACAGCAAAAAAAGGTTCTGGGGGTCATAGTGGATCACAAAGTATATATGAATCAACAATGCAATAGTAGTTGCAAAACAAGCAAACATCATCTTGGATTTATTATCAGGAATGCTGTAAGCAAGACACAAGAAGTAATTATTTCACTCTACTCAGCACTGATAAGGCCTTAACTGGAATACTGTGTCCAGTTCTGGGCATCTCACTTTGGGAATGATGTGGACAAATTGGAGAAAGCCCAGAGGAGAGCAACAAAAATTATTAAAGGTCCAGAAAACATGATGTCTGAGGGAAGATTGAAAAAATTGGGTTTGTTTAGTCTGGAGAAGAGATGGCTGATAGTCTTCAAGAACAAAAAAGGTGGTTATAAAGAGGAAGGTGATAAAGTGTTTTAGTTATCCACTGAGAATAGGACAAAAAGTAATGGCTTAAATTGCAGCAAGGGAGATTTAGGTTAGACATTAGGCGTCTCTGACTCATCTAACACTGACAGGCTCCTGGGGCAGAAGAATTCTTGCTGTAGCAAGTGGATTGGTACCAATGCAACAGTTGAGGTGGACAGTACCATTGATCTGGAGTGTGCAGACACCAGGCCAAAGGTGTCTGGTGTTTCAATTTTGCTGGTACGGATAGAACAGAGTGTGAAGGCACTGTTCATAAGTCTACCTTAGATGGTGCTGTTCTAGAGTAGAGTACGTCCTGGGTCATCTTGTCCTTCAGAGATGGTACTGGGGGTGTGCTGGAGCCATACTTCTCTGAAGTGCACTGGATCTCCCCTCCTCACCCATACCAGAGGAAGAGTCTTTCATCTCCCCAGTACTAAGTTGAGAGGCCTCTGAAACCATAGACTTAGCAGGAGATTGGAGCCTTTTGGGACCTGGCTCCTTATGTTGAGAGATTGAGTTCCTTTTCTTCAGAGCCTTCCCCCATAGCCCTCCAAATTCTCCCCCCCCCCCGCCCACCCAGTTCATAGAATCATAGAATCTCAGGGTTGGAAGGGACCTCAGGAGGTCATCTAGTCCAACCTCCTGCTCAGAGCAGGACCAAACCCAACTAAATCATCCCAGCCCGGGCTTTGTCAAGCCTGACCTTAAAAACCTCTAAGGAAGGAGGTTCCACCACCTCCCTAGGTAGCCCATTCCAGTTCTTCACCACCCTACTAGTGAAAAAGTTTTTCCTAATATCCAACCTAAACCTCCCCCTCTGCAACTTGAGACCATTACTCCTTGTTCTGTCATCTTCTACCACTGAGAACAGTCTAGATCCATCCTCTTTGGAACCCCCTTTCAGGTAGTTGAAAGCAGCTATCAAATCCCCCCTCATTCTTCTCTTCTGCAGGCTAAACAATCTCAGTTCCCTCAGCCTCTCCTCATAAGTCATGTGCTCCAGCCCCCTAATCATTTTTGTTGCACTCTGCTGGACTCTCTCCAATTTATCCACATCCTTCTTGTAGTGTGGGCCCAAAACTGGACACAGTACTCCAAATGAGGCCTCACCAGTGCTGAATAGAGGGGAATGATCACATCCCTCGATCTGCTGGAAATGACCCTACTTATACAGCCCAAAATGCCATTAGCCTTCTTGGCAACAAGGGCACACTGTTGACTCATATTGAGCTTTTCATCCACCATAACCCCTAGTTCCTTTTCTGCAGAACTGCTGCCCAGCCATTCGGTCCCTAGTCTGTAGCAGTGCATAGGATTCTTCCGTCCTAAGTGCAGGACTCTGCACTTGTCCTTGTTGAACCTCATCATATTTCTTTTGGTCCAATCCTCTAATGTGTCTAGGTCCCTCTGTATCCTATCCCTACCCTCCAGCGTATCAACCACTCCTCCCAGTTTAGTGTCATCTGCAAACTTGCTAAGGGTGCAGTCCACACCATCCTCCAGATCGTTAATGAAGATATTGAACAAAACCGGCCCCAACACCGACCCTTGGGGCACTCCACTTGATACCGGCTGCCAACTAGACATGAAACCATTGATCACTACCCATTGAGCCCGACCATCTAGCCAGTTTTCTATCCACCTTACCGTCCATTCATCCAGCCCATACTTCTTTAACTTGCTGGCAAGAATACTGTGGGAGACTGTATCAAAAGCTTTGCTAAAGTCCAGAAATAGCACATCCACTGCTTTCCCCTCATCCACAGAGCCGGTTATCTCATCATAGAAGGCAATTAGGTTAGTCAGGCATGACTTGCCCTTGGTGAATCCATGCTGACTGTTCCTGATTACTTTCCCCTCCTTTAAGTGGTTCAGAATTGATTCCTTGAGGACCTATTCCTTGATTTTTCCAGGGACTGAGGTGAGACTGACTGGCCTGTAGTTCCCTGGATCTTCCTTCTTCCCTTTTTTAAAGTTAGGGGAGACCTTAGCAAAGGTCAAAAGGGAACTGGATCTGTCCATAGGTGGATGTACCGGGGTGGGCAGGTCTTCTGACCTGACTCGGAAGTGAATCAAAGGAAGTGTTCTGTCATCAGAAGATTGATTTGGTCTCCTAATTCTTCTGTGCTCTAGATTTGAGAACCAGGAAAAATTACTCTGTTGGGAGATATGGGACTCTCCTAAGCTATGGATACACTTACAATAGCCATTCCTGACTGGAATAGGCTCCTGACAAGAGAGGTAACCATTTGAAACCTGGCAAGCCAGGAGTGCCCAATGAGGTCAGATAAACTCCCAGAAAAAAAAAAGGGGATGGGGGGAGGGAGAGGGAAAAAAATCCAAACCTCTCAATACTATCCAACTAATTCTATACTGTCACCACCACTAACTACAGAACAACAGCAAAACATACTGAGGCACTAATAAGGCAGACACACTAAACCTTTGTCTCTGGCCGAGGCAGTAGAAAAGGAACTGAAGGCAGTTTTCCCACACAACCCCAATATATCCTTCGTATGTGGCATGAGGTTGGACAGAGAATGTACACAGGCCAAACAGACACTGCTAACAGAAAGTCTCTGATCCAAGGCTCGAGAGGCACATGTGCAGCTGAAGAGGAGCCCCCATAAGGACATTTATTCTAAGAAGAATTCTTCAGTTGACCCTAGCGCTGTTTACACAAGGACTTAGGTCAATTTAACTTCATTGCTCAGAGGTGTGGATTTTTCACACCCCTGAGTGATGTAGCTGGGTCAATATAATTTTCTAGTACAGACCAGTCCTCAGATTCCACAGGGATAAGTGAGGGTACAACATGGAACACAAATGCTAGATAAACCTAAACAAGTCTCCACTGCTCTTGGTTTCTCATCATCATGTTTGTAAATTATAGTTTTCTTAAAAAATCAATATGAGTAATTGCTTTTTATTTTCCTTTTGTTACCAGGATGGATGTTTTTGGACAAGTTTGCCTGTGATTAAGGATAAACAGAAAAAAAATGTAAAGCTGTACATACAAAACATTTCCAAAAATATGGCCAGTGCCCACACTAGAACACCTTCAGCAAAAATCACATTCTCCCTTCATCTCCTACTCACTTCACCCTCCCATGGAAAGCCTAGGAGAATAACTGTGCCTTACTGCATGCCCTAAAGGTCAATATATTCATGCTTTGTTGGAACCAAGCCCAGAATCACTGAACTGGTAGGAAAGTCAAACTGCTCCAAAGCATAGGTGAACCAACGGAATGGAAATGAAATGTAATTGTGAACATGACATCACTGCTCTGTAAGGTGGCTCTGGAAGAGATGCCTTCATTTAAGGAGGGTTATTGATGCTTATGTAAGGCTGGGCTGATGTACTCCAGTGATAGCAAATGGCAGGAAGAAGATAAGAGTAGAGGATATATTAAGCACAAACTCACTAAGAATGGCATTTCCAAAAATTCCTGGTACCCATCCTGTGCCACATCCAGAACTATATACTAAGAATTTAATCTCTGAAGAACTGCCAAAAGCAGTTCTTCAGTTCCTCATATGCACTAATGGTAACAAACCTATCTCAAAGTCACCTTACAGTTCTGTAAGAAAATCCCTTTCCTACAAGTGTAGGGCAGAATCCTTGGCTCCACTTCCAGCTAGACAGCCAGAAATCTGCTCAGAATGGGACAGCCAGAATTCTCCCATCCCTCCAAAATGGAAAAATCCTGAGGAGGCATCTAGCATACAGAAGAGGGCATGCCAGGAGAAGATAGAGGCAGGGTAACGTTCCATGATGCTCTGCCTGATCCTTGGCAGATAAGCATTCTCTATAGGACTGGCATGCCTTACAGCATCCCTTAGGCTGGTCTAAATTATACTCTGGAGTCATCTCCTCTGGCTACCTCAAAATCAGGAGCATGGAAAGGTGGCTTAGGGTTAGGATGACTTAGAACCATTGTTTCCTTCTCTCTCAGCTGTACTGAATTACAGATACGATTGAGTCAATCTTCTCACAGAGAAGATCATTTTAGAAGCTACATCAGACTTCCGGTTTAAGTTCCAGCATCCCAGGGGATTGTAGTCTCATGTACGGTTAATCAAGACAGTCTGGTAAAGACATGCTTAGATTTAACAGTGCACCTCCCAGAATGCCTGAGGAAACTAAACATGAGATCCAAGGGTTGTTTTTTTTTTGCAAATTATGTGTCACAATTTTAGTAAATTGGAATGTAGTATGCAGGTATAAAACTTTCACTATAGGGATTGAGCTGAGCTCATGCAACATTTTCTTGTATTTTAGTAAACATTTTTGGGATCTAATTATCATACGGAAGTGACATTGCACATATTTGCATGACATATTAAGCTGAATAGCAACATAATGCTGATTACCACTACATGATGTGTTTCATCAGAGTTCCTTTGAGGTAGTGCTCAAGAAAACATCTGATACTAGAGAGCTCCAATCTACCAAAAAATAGAACAAATCTAATGGTTGGAGGTTGGAATTAGAGAAATTCAAATGGAAAATAAGGCACATATTTTTAACAGTAAGCGCAATTCAGCTTTGAAACAACCAGTCAAGGGATGTGGCAGATTCTTCCTCTTTTAAAAGCTTTGTATCAAAGATGGATGACTTTCTAAAATGTAGTCTACAGTTCAAATGCAAGTATTGGATTCAAGGCAGGAATTACTGGTTGAAATGATAGGTTTGTACCATACAGGAGGTTCCTGGCTGGCCTCAAAAGATATGAATCGCAAAATTATGCAATAATGTCCTCTCCTCAGAGTTATTTTGAATCATCATTGCAGGCTGTATATTTCTCAATTCTAAACATTCTTCAGGGATAGAAATTCAAAATCTCCAACTCCAGAAGATCATTGCTATCCCCTGGGATCCAAATCCAAAGCCACAGAAGTCAATATGAGTCTACTGACTTCACTTGGTTTTGGATCTTGCCTTGAAAGACTATTGTTGTACCAACTCTTAAAAATATACAGTGTCTATTGGTGGGTAAGTAATGGGGAAGACAACAAAATATTCCCCCGGCAATGGGTCCCCTGGCAAACAGTTATTTTTTCCCTTTCCCAAATGCAAAAATATTCAACATTTTATTTTTAATGGGAGAGTGTGGAGCACCTATAATATTACTGATTTATACACAGACCAAATTAATGTACTTGTCTGAAGCTCATGTCCTAGTTCATTCAGAAACTGAAATGCCATGTCCAGCAATATAGTATTTTCTTCTAAATTTATGTAGTTGTGAAACAACTAAGACAAAATATGCAAATAAGGGCTAAGATTATTACATAAATTACTGTCCCTCCAGGAAAAAAACAGTCAAAATAAACTGTTCAATTTTATATCAGTGGTTTTGAAAGATCCATCTGTTAAACTATTTTGCTTAAATTCCATCTGGTTATTAACAGATACTATATTTCCATTATTTCAGAGATCTGAGATGATAAAAGATTTGGGGCTATAGTTCAGGTTCCAGTATGAAGTGCATACTTTTTGGTTTTCCCATGCTTTCTCTCAGATGTTCAGCCAAACTCAAAATTAGGTTCACATTTTCTGTCTCTCTCAAAGAAAATCTCCAATGAGTTCAATGTGGATCTAAATAATTTCTGTTCAACAAAATCGTATGAAGCCAAAACAAGGTATGCTATATAATGGGAACCCTCATGTTTTAATATATTTACCCTCCCTAAATGATTGCTACAAAATCATAGAATCATAGAATCATAGAACTTAAGATCAGAAGGGACCATTATGATCATCTAGTCTGACCTCCCGCAAAATGCAGGTCACAAAAGCTGACCCACCCACTCCTGAAATAATTCTCTCCCTTGACTCAGCTGTTGAAGTCCCCAAATCCTGATTTAAAGACTTCAAGTAGCAGATAATCCTCCAGCAAGCAACCCCTTCCCCATGCTGTGGAGGAAGGCGAAAAACCTCCAGGGCCACTGCCAATCTACCCTGCAGGAAAATTCCTTCCTGACCCCAAATATGGCGATCAGCTGAACCCCGAGCATGCGGGCAAGGCTCTCCAGCTAGACATTCGGGAAAAAGACTTTCAATATCCCAACATTGACCCTCGGTACTAATTACCAGTGGCGGCACGTTATTGACCTATTGACTAAATCACGTTATCCTATCAAACCATTCCCTCCATAAACTTATCAAGCTTAATCTTAAAGCCAGAGAGGTCCTTCGCCCCCACTGTTTCCCTCGGTAGGGTGTTCCAGAATTTCACTCCCCTGATGGTTAGAAACCTTCGCCTAATTTCAAGCCTAAACTTCCCGACTGCCAATTTATATCCATTTGTTCTCATGTCCACATTAGTACTGAGCTGAAATAATTCCTCTCCCTCCCTGGTATTTATCCCTCTGATATATTTAAAGACAGCAATCATATCTCCTCTCAACCTTCTTTTGGTTAAGGAAAACAAACCAAGCTCCTCAAGTCTCTTTTCATACAACAGGCTTTCCATTCCTCGGATCATTCTAGTGGCCCTTCTTTGTACCCGTTCCAGTTTGAATTCATCCTTCTTAAACATGGGAGACCAAAACTGCACACAGTACTCCAAATGAGGTCTCACCAATGCCTTGTATAATGGGACTAGCACCTCCTTATCTCTACTAGAAATACCTCGCCTAATGCATCCCAAGACCGCATTAGCTTTTTTTAACGGCCACATCACATTGCCGACTCATAGTCATCCTACGATCAACCAGGACTCCGAGGTCCTTCTCCTCTTCCGTTACTTCCAACTGGTGCGTCCCCAGCTTATAACTAAAATTCCTGTTAGTCATCCCTAAATGCATAACCTTATACTTCTCACTATTGAATTTCATCCTATTACTAATACTCCAGTTTACAAGGTCATCCAAATCTCCCTGGAGGATATCCCGATCCTTCTCCGAATTGGCAATACCTCCCAACTTTGTGTCATCCGCAAACTTTATCAGCCCACTCCTACTTTTGGTTCCGAGGTCAGTGATAAATAGATTGAATAAGATCGGACCCAAAACCGAACCTTGAGGAACTCCACTGGTAACCTCCCTCCAACCTGACAGATCACCTTTCAATACGACCCACTGCAGTCTCCCCTTTAACCAGTTCCTTATCCACCTCTGGATTTTCATTTCAATCCCCATCTTTTCCAATTTAACCAGTAATTCTTCATGAGGTACCGTATCAAACGCCTTACTGAAATCAAGATATGATATATTAGATCCACCGCATTTCCCTTGTCTAAAAAATCTGTTACTTTCTCAAAGAAGGAGTTCAGGTTGGTTTGGCACGATCTACCTTTCGTAAAACCATGTTGTAATTTGTCCCAATTGCCATTGACCTCAAGGTCCGTGAAGTAAGGCTAGTGTAAAAACAAGGAAATATTTACATAATGACCCTTTGCTATGAAAATATGACTCCAGGCAAGATTACCATTTTACATCAGTGATTCCATTAGTGCTGAATATTCAGCATGTTTGACCAAACTTTCAAGAGCACGTAACACAAAGAGAGCTTTGCGTGATCATTTTATGAAATATTTATTTAAGAAATGAAAGCACAAGTCTGTTTATAATCAGAGCCAAGAAATGATCAGACTCGATTTTAAATCTTCATATTGTGCCATTTGCTTAGAAGACTAGTATGGCAGGAGAATGGTTTCTGATATGAAACTGGACACAGTCAAGAAGACAATTAAGACTTCACAGCAAAATGTGGCTCTCTCTTTGAAGTTATTACTTAGCTGTTTTGACCACAGATCCTCAACATGTTTTCCCACTTGGGTTCCACAGAGGCCACCCCACATTCTAGAACCATTATGCACTCAATTCTGCTATCAAGAAAATCAGGTTTGGAGCTCTGCCAGCCAAACCACAATACGCACAGATATAGAAAGTAGTGTGGTCAAAGCAACACATCCATTAAATTGACTCAATGGGCATGTTAGAGAGAACAGAGATAGTCAGCCATGGAGAAGATGCTCAGAAAATGACTGACAGAAATATTTCCTCCTTAGCCTTGCTGACAAATACACCTCTACCCCGAAATAACGCTGTCCTCGGGAGCCAAAAAAAATCTTACCGTGTTATAGGTGAAACCACGTTATATCAAACTTGCTTTGATCCACCGGAGTGCGCAGCCCCGCACCCCCAGAGCACTGCTTTAGCACGTTATATCCAAATTCGTCTTATATCAGGTTGCGTTAAATCAGGGTAGAGGTGTAATCTGCAGGCTCTGATTCATAATAGTTGCGCAACTCAAATCAGCGAAGAGTAGTGGTGGGTGGTGATTTCTCCTGCCTACTTCTCATCTCCCCCCAGCTTATTCTTTGTACTCATTCTACCTTTCCCACACTGGTGCTTCTTTTTCTCCTCTTCCCACGTTCGCCTGTTTTCTCCCATGCTGTGAATGAAATGAAATTTCTCTTCCTCAACATGAAACATCCTTACTGTCTGATTTCCTTCCCAAGCCCTGTTATTTCCCCTCCTTGTTTCTCATTGTTTTCATTCATTCCTGTGCTGTCTAATCCTCCCCACCTCCTGCCTGACCTCCATCTCTTTTTTAAAATATGAAAACTTGTGAGATTCACCTGCTATATCATTGAATCACAGGGTTAGAAGGGACCACAGGAGCCATCTAATACAATCCTCTGCCAAGATGCAGGATTTGTTGTGCCTAAACCACCCAAGACAGATCGTTATCCAGCCTCTTTTTGAAAACTTCTAGTGAAGGAGCTTCCATGCCTTCCCTAGCAATTTATTCCATTGTCCTTCTGTTCTTACAATTAGAAAATTTTCCCTGAGATTTAATCTAAATCTGGTGTGCTGTACTTTGAGCCCATTGCCTCTTGTCCTTCCTTCTGTGGCAAGAGAGAACAATTTTTCTCCATTTTTTTATGGCAGCCTTTCAGGTATTTGAAGACCATTATCATGTCTTCCCTTAATCTCCTCTTTTCCAGTCTAAACATATCCAGTTTCTTCAGCCTTTGCTCATATGGCTGCATTCCATCCCTTTGATCACCTTTGTTGCCTGGTTCTGGATCCTTTCCAGTTGCTTTACATCCTTTCTATACAGTGGTGACCAGAACTGGACACAGCGCTCCAGCTGAGGCCTAACCGGCAACCTGAGTAGAGCCACATAATATGGCTCATTTTATTTTTTTCAGTTTTGTTTGACCCTTCCCTCTCCATCCATCCCTTTGTCTATTGCTTTCATTGCCCATTTTTATCTTTCTTAGACTGAAAACACTTTGGGAAGCAACAGTGTATTTTTTCTGTGATAATGTTAATTCCCTAGCTCTATAATGAGGTACAGAATGTTTCTGAGGCTGAATTAAATAAAACAAAGAGAAGTCTCCTGTGTTATCAAAACATGGAGGACAATGAGAAGGGCTCTGAACAATTGTTTCTACTTACGCTGGTTGCCAATTTCTTGAAGAATAGGTATAATTTGTACCTGGAGTTTTGGTGCATACCTATTTGTCTTAGTTTATTCTCTGATATCTTATCTGAGATGAAATTCTCTGTACACAGGATGCTCACCATTCCATCTGGTTACATATTTTTTGCCTCTTGGGAGTTCTTGATGGGTTTCCGTACACTGATTTCAGCACAATCTGTCTTATCAGGGACAAAAGAGGTCATTGAGCACCATATTTTCATTTTCACATTTTTCTAAGCATGAAAGTGCTAAGAGTTATGACCAAATGTAAGGAGGTATGTGATAATTCCATAATGTTGGTGTAAGAGAGGGACTTCTAGCAGAAACTATGGCTTTCCATGATGCTGTGCATTGAAGCTTAGTCATTGTTTGGCACCTATGCTTTAGGGGAACAGTCTGGGCTACTTAGAAATGGGTCTGATGACATCCTAACAGATGGGCACCAAGTAGCCATAAGATCATAGATGTGCATTAAGTGTGAAAGTTTAGGGCATAATTCCCAGGCTTGATCACCATATGTCTTTCCATCCTCAGTTTTTAATGCCTGTGATTAAGGGGATATGCACTGCAAAACTATCTTTGAACATGATTAACGGTAATGAAAAATAATAAAAGAAATAGTTCTTAGCGAGATAACTAGTAATAAGATAAGCATGGGGCAAATTTAGAATTAGGTGGAGCAGTGGGAGGATAGTCATCATAATTAACTCTCCACCCACTCTTTTCTCTCTGTGGGAGTCCTCTACTGATTAACTGAGTTTTGGATGAATAAGTGTTCAAAAGATGCAGAAACCTGCTCTTTGGCTTCTTCCAGGCTCCTGCATGTGGAAGAGGTATGCTTAATTACTAAAGCCAGTTCCTAGCAAAAGCTGGGACTGGTGCACTTAGATTCCAAACTGAACTGAATTCCATATTTCATAGTCACCTCACTACTGAACCCTTCCATACATTTTCACAAGACAAAAGTAGAGTGTCATCAAGTCACTGACATTTTACTTTTCTTGTTCTCATTACAGATTGGAACCATTTTTTATTCTTTCTGCATGTGCTGTTTCAGACAACTGCCCCTCAAGTTCACTAATCAAACATCCAGGAATAAAACCCATTCCAATAGAGTAAATTACTTTATAGTCTGTGTCCAAAATCTAGGTTTTATTTTAAATAACGTCAGAAGTACATATCTCAGTATCTACAAACACTACCTCAGTTACTGTTGCATACATCCTGTGAGTCTGTTGATAGAGAATAATTAAAATGAACAGTAAATACTCATGTGGGTATTTTGAGTGAGTGCTTGTCAGAAATTTAAAGCTTTCCAAAATTCATGCTTTGGCTTCAGATATGTTTGGATGTTACTTCTGGAATTCAATCATCAATAACACAAGGTTTCACTGTAAGATGCTATTTATATACCCTGATCATGAAAATAATCCTGCCTAATAATACAGAGGCTTGACAGCAGTATTTAAGCTCTGGTTACACGTTAATCTTGCTGTTAAGGCTTGAAGTGGCAGGATAAGAAATACTACATAAATGAGGCGGTGTTTATATTTTCTTATTTCAGTATAAGTTAGAGGAGATGAGCCAAATCTACATTTGGTCTGACTTAGTACTGGCTTCAATGGAACTATGTTAATTCATGCCAGCCAGTCGAGGAGCTGGCCCAGTATATTTTGCAGGGTTTATATACAAGAACTAGATGGGCAATGCAAAAACTTTCCATCAATATTCATTTTATTTTCTTTGCATTTTTTGGGTTTGCTTTCCAGCTACATGTGAATGATTGAGTTTTGCTGGCAAAACATTTGCAGAAAGTAAATTTCAGAGTTGCATATGTGGGTATTAATGGAAATAGAACTTAAAAGTTCAAATCTGCACTTGCAAGAATTTCAACAGAAGTGCTGTTCACCCATTCAGGTAAGGAAGAGAAACAGCTGGCAAGAAGAATTTCACCAGAATGCTGAAGTAAATCTTGTACAGAACTCTTGAATGAAATGAGAATGATACTTTTGGTTGATATGTGTTGAGGTTTCTCCCATCTGAAAAAGGGAGCTAAATCTGAATCCACCCTAGTGGTTACTAGGATTACCAATAGTCTTTTGCATATATGGCTGTGGATGACTAGGGTTCATTGTGATTGGTCAGGATATTTTCCTATGTATTGTGCGGGTGAGGGACGGATGGTGATTTATTTGTGGTATTGCTTTTTAAATACTAAATGTTGGCATTTCATATGCCAAATCTCAGGTTATTTTTAGAAGTTTTGGGAATCAGACACAAACTAACATTCTTGTCTTCCATTTCTACATACATAAGCCAAAATTAGGTCAAGTACCAGAGGGGTAGCCATGTTAGTCTGGTTCTGTAAAAGCAGCAAAGAATCCTGTGGCACCTTATAGACTAACTGACGTTTTGCAGCATGAGCTTTCGTGGGTGAATACCCACTTCTTCGGATGCAAGTAGTGGAAATTTCCAGGGGCAGGTGTGTATATATAAGCAAGCAAGAAGCAAGCTAGAGATAACAAGGTTAGATCAATCAGGGAGGATGAGGCCCTGTTCTAGCAGTTGAGATGTGAAAACCAAGGGAGGAGAAACTGCCACACAATAGCAGATCTTAAGGTGGCCATCCTGCAGCAAAAAAACTTTAGAACCAGACTTCAAAGAGAAACTGCTGAGCTCCAGTTCATCTGCAAATTTGACACCATCAGCTCAGGATTAAACAAAGACTGTGAATGGCTTGCCAATTACAGAACCAGCTTATATATACCTGCCCCTGGAAATTTCCACTACTTGCATCCGAAGAAGTGGGTATTCACCCATGAAAGCTCATGCTGCAAAACGTCAGTTAGTCTATAAGGTGCCACAGGATTCTTTCCAAAATTAGGTCATGATTCATTACCTATAGACAGGGCTGGCTCCAGACCCCAGCACGCCAAGCGTGTGGTTGGGGTGGCATGCTGCAGGGGGTGCTCTGCCAGTCGCCGGGAGGGCGGCAGGCGGCTCCAGCGGACCTCCCGCAGGCCTGCCTGCGGAGGGTCCGCTGGTCCCGCAGCTTTGGTGGAGCATCCGCAGGCATGCCTGCGGGAGGTCCACTGGAGCCGCAGGACCAGCGGACCCTCCGCAGACACGTCTGAGGGAGGTCCACCGGAGCCGTGGGACCGGCGACCGGCAGAGCGCCCCCCGCAGCGTGCCGCCGTGCTTGGGGCGGTGAAATCGCTAGAGCCGCCCCTGCCTATAGAGAAGGTTCCTAAACAAATCTTTAGATCCAGACTTTTCAGACCACCTCTACTGTCTAAAATGGACCAAACCAAGAATGGCTGGATTTAAATATTCTAGAACTTAGATAAAATGTGAATTCACATAGAGTTTTCCAGCTCAGGCACACCTATAAATATTTCATATTGTTATAGCACTTTGAAAAATATAAAATATGATCTAGAACTATGTGGTGTTTTTCATAATTATATAGGAATGTCCTACTCTAGCTGCTTTTACTTACTTTAAGTATGGGTCTCTTCTGAGAAATGACTCTAAACGTGACATTGTGCATGTTTACTGTCTTTCAGTGACTCCCAGATCATATCCACTTAGTTTACAAGAAACATCTTAGCTTCAAATCTGAAAGTCAAACTGGATTCTTTCCAGCTTGTGTAACATTAAATGCAGCATAATACACATTGGAAAGAACAATGGAATTATTTATACATATTTCTGGGTCTAAATTACTAGAATCTCTGTTTAATCTACCGTAGTGGTTTAAAAACAATCAAATTGCTATGATGCACAGGAAAGGGATAGAAGATATTTAATTTAGAAAGGAAATGAATAAAACAGGACATGATTGAGGCAAACAAAAAAAATGAAATGTATAAATAAGATACTTTCCGTCTTATAATACCAGAACAGGGGACATCATGAAAGTAAAAACTTAAAAGTGATAAGAGGAAATACATCTTTAGTGCATAACTGGCTTGTGGAACTCACTGTCATAAGATATCAGTTTAAATCAAAAGTTTAGTTGGTTTAAAAAAAAATCTGCCTCCTGGAGAAGCACAACAGCATGCTGGTCCTTACTCTGGACATGTGGTAAAACCACCACTGAGCTCTTGGTCAGACTTTTGAATGTCAATACCAGATCCATAACAGGAAGAGGAGAGTGAGGTGGTTTTTTTTTTTTATTAATTTTTGCACCAATTTCAGTTTTAGTACCAAATCATGCCTCTTATACAGAGGAATTAGTTGCCTTGTGCCCACAGCTGTGGAAGATATAAATTAAATATACTTAAGGGTTTGAGGGGACTTATGTTTTTAAAACTGTTCTGAATATTTCCACATCCTCTGTATTATAGCAGATCAGTATTTTCTCAAAATATACAAACACCTGTCTGACCCAAAATGTTTCCTATTAATTATTGCTGCAAAATGCTAACATTAGATATGCTGAGTTTTGAAATTAAGGAGGTAGAAACCCAGACTTTTAAAAGGAATATATTTCCATTTCAACTGATCTTCCCACCATACTAATTTTTTTTGTCTTCCAGATGTTGGACATTTGTCCTAAACCTTGTCCAAAACTGAAAATTTGAAGGTATAATGTGTCCATCTGCTAGAGTCAGACCGTTTTTTTTTTATAATCCTTCGAATCTTTGTGTATAATCCTTTGTTAGGCCCTAAAGTTCTTTGATTGCATGCACATTATTTTCTATTGATTGGCTGTGCTCACTGTCACATGAAAAGGGTGTTAATCCTCTAGTAATTAACATCTTGCTGAGGTCAAAAGAGGTCAATACCTTACATTTTTGGATCTGGTGAATTTGGTTCATTGGAACTCCTGGTTATCATCAGTTCAGCTATTCTATCATTTTTCCTTGGTGTGCTTTGTTCTCCCTGAACACTGGCATTCCCTCTCTTAATCTGCCTGCTTTTCATTTGGGGAATGATCCATTTTGCTTTTGTACTGTAGAGTGTCTGTGCTGTACACTGTACAGCTGCCTTTATGGCGTTGGCTGTTGCCTTCTGGCTATTTAGTTAGTTTGCCAAACTGGAAGCTGATTTTGCATTCTTAATGCCTGGGATGTTAGATAATTATACCACAGGGTTCACTTTGTACAGTATTTCACAATATACATAGAATGCAATCAGTATGCAAAATCATTTATAGATAACTGAGTCCCAGGACAGGACAAAGAGCATAATTTAAGCTATTGATGGAAACCCTGCTTCTTTTTAAAGGACACCATTTGTATTTTGTTTCCCTTTCTTGGGATTTTTATTCCATCAAGAATGTATATAAATAATTCCTCACTGCCTCGTAATTTGAAAACCCACTTAGCCTCATTAGTCTGAGACAGTTTTCATTTTTTGTTGCAACAGTGCCTGTGCTGAGTGCAATTGTACTGTCTTCACAGTCTCATATGCAAGATGTATTTTTGACACAGTTGAAATTCCATTAATCAGATGCCAAGCATTAGTCTGTTTGTATCTTTTATTATGTCTTTCTTCTCTCTGTTCCTGATATTAAGGATAAACATAATGGTTGCTTTCTTTGGGAAATGGATACAATCTGCAAGTGTTCCTACTTAAGCAGAATTAATGAGACAGTTCACTGCATTTCAGCAAGCTACACTTTGTGTTAAATGACTGTCCAATAAACTTTCAGAATTGTGCTTAGCTTCACCCTTGCCACCCGATCTCTGTGTATTTCCTTGTAAATTTACCAGCCACTACTGTATGTCCTTTGCACCTTACAAACATATAAAGAGAACAAGTGGTTTACTCTGTTCAGAGAGGAAACAATTATGTTTGATGCAATATAATAATGTGAAGGACAGTGTGATATGCTCAATGAAAAACACCTTACATAATATAACAGCTTTTATTCTCCCAGCTACAGGAAGAAATACATGCTATATCTATACTGTATATGGAACCATTACAAAAAATCCCCCTACACAGCACTTTCCACAACAGCTATTATAGCACAGCTCCATTTGCCTTACTTTCGAACACACATTAAATAGAGCTTCAAATAGCAAAAATTTGACTTTTTTTGTTTTTAAACTATTTTAATCAAGTTTTGCATTAAAGGGTTTAATCCTGCATTCCTTGCCCTCCCAAAATTCACTCAAAAATCATGTAAGGCCCCAATACACCCACATATTTAAGCACATACTTTACTTTAAATACGACTACCACCTAACGACTTCAGTTTACTCTACCTCAGTGGGATTACTGAAGTGCATTGCTGAATTGGGCCGAGTCAGCTGGAATTTTGGCTGTGCAAGGACTAACTATTTTTCCCCACACTGACTTCTTTTTCCAGGTCTCTAAACTATTGATTCTGCCCTGCTCAGAACATGCTGTTGTGGTGGCCTATATAGGCATTTACACAGCCCCATCACCATAATATCTAGGCCCCTCAAATATTTTTTTCCACTCTTTATGAAAATGCCTTTGCCCCTTTACTCCTGTGCTGAGCCTAAACTGAACATTTTGCAGTTTTGATATTTCTGATTTGACAATACCTCATAAGTGACATGAGCAGCAGGAGCACGTTGTTGGTGCATTGATCTGGCAAGAATACCAGTCAGTTACAGAGGCATTTCTTTTACTGTATCATGATTCACATTAGAATACAAGCATATTTCAAACCATTAAATAAAAGGACTACAGAGGTGTTGGTCACCATGAAGGGAAACATCTGAAAAAAACAAAAACTAATTGACTTAGATTCAGTTAATCTAGGACCACATGCTAAAATGCATTAATCCCAATTGCATGGCTATTGTATGTCATCACTATAGATCAGGTTTGAAGATTGTTTATCATGTGTGAATGTCTTAAATTTAACCTTAATTTTCTGAGTTTGTACATTTGCGGGGGGAGACTGGTGGGAGGAAATAATTACAACATAAGGGAAAAAATTACAGATCAGTTACTGATACACACACTCTGCTTTAACTCTATCATAACATATGTTCTGTTATCTGGGAATATTTA
Source organism: Mauremys reevesii (assembly GCF_016161935.1). NCBI lineage: Eukaryota > Metazoa > Chordata > Testudines > Geoemydidae > Mauremys > Mauremys reevesii. The sequence continues at coordinate 66,116,964 of NC_052630.1, read as the reverse complement.
AAACAAGATAGCTTGATTCTTCTAAAATATTGTTCCTTAGACACTGTTATAATAATATAGTATCTTAGTGACTATGGACAATATTTAGAAAAAACTGGGAGTGTTTTGAAATGAACTCTTGAAAATTCTGCATAACTGGGTATCCATTGTGATGATGGGTGAGAGCAATGAATTTGCACTTTGTACTCAGGTCTGAAAACATCTACTCATAACTTTTTCAATAAAACCCTGATAAATAATATTTAGGAGTCTCTCTCGTTGTAAATCTGCAGTAAATGGATAGGTACTATTTATTCAGGTAAGGAAATAATTTAGAATCACAGGTCCCCTTTGATCCAGGTTTTGCTTTATGAATAACATTTTTTTTTGCAATTCCAGATTTAAATTTCAATCTTCAATATAACTTTTTGCTCCAATCTGTGCTTAATGTAAAGAATAATGGTCGAATAATTTAAACTGTATAATAAATAATTCATAGTGAATAATTTTTTCAAATTAATAGTCTGCTTTTTGGTTTTTTTGAATTGTCTGCAAAAGGCATATAATCTTCTCATACAATAGTTTATTTGAAATTTCTTACCAAATAATTCTTATTAAAAAAAATTGTGTCCATAGCTTGTTGATATCCGATAGATGGAATTTGACCTGTATTGGTTAGTTTTGCAGGCAAATAGGATTCTGAATACACACAGGAAGAATCCCTGTTAAGAAGGAAGATACTGGGCTACATGGACTATTGGTCTTACCCAGTATGGCCATTCTTATTATGTTCTTATACCATTTTAGAGGCAATTTTTTTTTCAAGAGTAGAACTGTACTTTAAGGGTCTAGATGTACTGCTCTACAAGGCCATCTGCCTGGGCGATGGCAGACTGAGGTTCTAACAATTCTGGTTTTTAATAAAAGGCATACCTTTCCTTCCTGAACACTAGCATGAAGAATAATCAGAGAGCTGCCACTTGAGCAATCACCTTCAATAATTCAGATGCAACAGTGACTCTCTACAAGTTGGTATGAAACATGGCCCATTGCTCCCTGGAGGATCAGCAGTGTCTTCATCTTGGGATGGAGTTGAAGGCTGACCCTCCCTTCCTCCAATTGCCTGGTTAGTCACTCTACACACACTCCCTCCCTTTAGCTCCTCCCCTACTTCCTTTTGTATTTTACTCATTGGAGGTGAGGAGGCAGACAAAGACACTCAAGGGGGATGAGTGACTGACCAGAGAGGAAGCCTCTGCCAGCTCAACAAAGCTACTTAGCCCGTAGCTTTCTTTTTTCTGCCTTTGAAACTTAAGCCACAAATGAAGGTTGTGAAAGGAAGAGAAGAAACAATAGGGAAAGAAACAGGAAGTGGATCAAATATGGTCCCTCTCTAATGTTCTCATGGAGACAAGAGGTTGTAAAGATGTCAGATAATCCCACCAGGGAATATCCCTGGCATGGAGTAATCTCAGGTGGCATAGGGCCAGCATAATCAAGCCTTCACCATGAAACCCCAGGCACAAGGGATGTGTAGAAGGCAGGCATGTGGGGAAAAGCACCACTGTGCTCTGTATATTTTCAGCAGCTGGGATGATCTCTTGAATCAGAGAAAGGTAGTGGGGCATCAAATCAGCCCAAAGAGGAAGCCAAGTTGGAAGGTAAACTAGAGAGGGGTAAAATGGAGAGAAGGGAAATAGAGGAAACAAATTAAGGATGTAGACTTCAGCAATATTTGTAGGTAGCAAAACCAGGCTAGAGGATACATGGCTGGATCGGGGATGGGGAGGGAGGGAAGAGGGGGGAACAATTGAAAAGAAGCCTAGCTGAAAAGGGCAGATATGGTTGGGGTGGGGACTCAGGTGCTTCAGAGGGGAGACAGAAGGAAAGAAAATACATTCAGAGGGGCAAAGAGAAGAACTTTAGGGAGGCAGGAATTAAAGAAACCTGCAAAGGCACTCCTGGCCCCTCCCTCACCAATGAGCAGAGAGAGGCACATAAGAATTGCCATACTGGATCAGACCTGAGATCTATCCAGCCCAGTACCAGAGACTTCAGAGAAAGATGTAAAAACCCCATAGTAGGTAGAAGTGGATAATCTGCCCCCGAAACTGGTTTCATGATCTCTAATAGTTCAGATTGATTAAAGCCTTAAGGTTTAATATCGCTTCCAAAATTTGTACTATTATTAATTCTGATCATTCTGGATAGTCTCATTATCTATATAAATGTTGAATCTCTTTCTAAATCTAACTTTCTTTCTAAGTTCTTGGCCTCAATGACTTCCTGTGGCAAAGAGTTCCACAGTTTTATCACACTGTGTGAAAAAGTATTTCCTTTTGTCAGTTTTGAATTAGCCACCTTTAATTTCATTGAAATGTCCCTGTGTTCTTGTGTTGTACAGGGAGAACAATAGTTCCTGAGTGGACTTCGCTAGACCATTCATTATTTTAAATACTCTTATGTCCCCTTTTATTCATCTCCTTTCTAAGGTGAGCAAACCAAGTCTTTTAAATCTCCCTTCGTGAGAGAGTTTTCCCATGTCTTCACTGAGCTGTTTACAGTGATACCTAGGGTTCTTTCTGGATTTGATATTTTAATTTAGAATCTTGTAAGGTGTATGAATAATTTTATTCCCCTCTCCGGTGTGCATTATTTTACATTTATCAACACTAAATTTCATTTGCCACCCTGTTGCCCATTGACCTAGTTTGTTTAGGTTTCTCTAAGTTCTTCACAATTCTCTCTGGTCTACATGCTGAAATAGAATCTACCTCCTAGGTGAAACGATTGACTTTTCTTTACTGGAATACCCCTAACAAAGGGTCTGATTGTGCTCCCATACACAGTGTTTTCCCCCATCTCCAATAAATCTTACAGTAGCCTAGTTTTTCTGTGAATTATGTCCTGGGCAACAGTTTACTTAATTCCTAAGGTTTACTATCTGCTGCCTTTTTCTGAGGGCCCTAGTAACTTCTTCAAGATCTCCTAATAATAAAGAGTTATACTTATCAAATTAGGGAACAGAGGCAATACCATGTGACCAACCACAACCAACCAAACTAGCTCAAATTTCAATATCTGCTACTGAGCACTTGCAGCAACTGTTCATAATTATGTTACAGAATTAGATTAAAAACCACACAATAATCAGTCAACAAAATACATCTGAGGAAATAATCATGCTCATATTCTGCAAACAGAAAAACAGGAATAATAAGTTGATTAAATGATTTGCTGTAATTATTCATTCAGCTCAACTTATCTATTACTAACCCCAGTTTTTCTCTCTGGCATATTCTCAGCACATACACCTTTAAAAAATACTGCTATCTGACTGCTATTCCTACTTCAAATCACTAATAAGAATATGCCATACCATAAGTAATATCAAGTTCTCAATAATGCTGGCAAAATTCCTTTTACTGTTGAGGTATTTAAAATCCCTGCACATTTTACCAAGTTAGTTTCTATCCACTGGCATAACTAAAATCACATGGAAAATTTTACATGGATACTCTGCCAGATTCAAACAGAGGAGAGGAAATAAATGAACGAACTTATATAAATTCTTGTTAAAATATTCATTTAGAATTAGTCTCTTCTGTTTTCTATAGTTAAAACAAACATTATTATTTTCCCAGAACCAATAGTTTACTGTATTAGGTACCTTATGAAAAGATTAAGACACAAGGTTAAATCCTGTCCCCATAAAGTTAATGACAAACTCCTATTGGCTTCAAAGGGGACAGGATTTCACCTGAAAAGCACTAACAATTTAGTTCAGGGACATGCAAGACAGAGTAGACACAAACAATATATGGAATATAGACCGAACAGAGTCAGACTCTGTCGATGTTCATTTGGCAAAGCATTTTTATTGGAGCCACTTATAACCAAACCTAATTTAAAATTATTATAAATTTGATTTCATATATATATATATATATATATATATATATATATATATACATACACACACACACACACACACTTAAAATAGCATTAGAATTGATATTTTATCTCTTTGTGGAGTACATGGGATGAGTAAAATCTTCATGTACATGATTGCTCTTGATATTGAATACACTAAGTATTTCAAGGGAAGGAGTAAAATGTTACTTTCAGTGTTGTTATAATATAAAAACTGGAAACGTCACAGTTGCTTAAATAACTTATATGAATAATACATTGTCACTACAAGTGCACTCTGTTTAAAAGCAACACTAGCAGGGATTGAACTACAGTAGAAGAGCTTTACACTAAATGATTGAATTTTCCAAAATAATTTTCACTCACTTTTCACCTGCAGGGGGTAGCAGTCTGATTGATTAAAAATCAGGATAAGAGCAAGGCTTCAGAACGGAGGCTACATTAGCACCGGAAGTGAGACGGGATTGTAAATGTAATATCGAGCCGCAGGTCATGGATTCTAATCTAGTCCAGACTGGGAGTGACAAAGTCATCACCACTACTTTCTGATGGTTGTTTGGTGGCCTATCAGAAATGAGCTTGTGATCTCAGTTCATTTCCTAGTGGACAGGGCTTACAATCACAAGACCACTGCCACAGCGGACAATCCTATTGGCAATCTTAGCAGCGATGTGAAAGCTTCAGTGGAGCTGTGCTTGCACACCTAAAGTTCATGTTTAAGAAGAGGTATGTGGATGGGTAGTATGCATTGTTTCCTGGTATGCTATTCTCCCAGTCTATCAAAATTGGTATTTTTCATAAGAACTAAATTCCAACACACACACACACCTACCTCTACCTAAAACTTAAGTTAAATTTGATTAGAGGTGGTAAAAGAATTGTAAACACTTTTAAAATAACAGAATATTTTTTCTGCAGGTTAACAAAAACTAAATTGAAATTATTGATATTTTATTTTTCATTTACCCCCCCTTTTTCATCCCCTTTTCCATTTTGCCCATGGGCGAAAAAAGAGTAAGGGGATGGGCTGGAGGAGAATAAATATAAAAATCCTGATTTTTCTAAAATCCTTTTCTTTCAGTGACAAAGAAAAGCATTGTATGAAAATTTTCATTTTTGAAACAAGGACATTTTTAATGAAAAAAAAATTATTCATCTGAAAAATTTTGACAGTCCAAGAAATTTCTTATGGGGTGGGAAAGAATTTTCAAATTTAAATCTATCTCCTCACTTCCTGATGGGAGAATACTCCACCTAGTTAACAGAAAAGGATTAGACAAGGACTCTCTCTCATTTAACACTGTCGCATGCCGTGTTCTCTCAGGAGTTTCCTGGAGCCTCCACAGTGCACAAAATTTCCATAAGGATATTTAGCTAGTGTTCATGTAGTCAGGTCCATGCCCTTTTCTGTACCATGTCCTACATTTAAAATAAAATTGTCCAATTTAAGACTTTCTTTAAATCACCTTTCTTTAAGCATTTAGTTAGAATTAATTTTAAAATAAGATATTTATGTTTGGTTTGGCACTTTTACAATCCCTGAAGAATAAGTGTAGTTTTAGTGATTCTGTTGCATGTAATAAATCTAAAATAAAATCTCACTCAGAAAATAAGATTTCCAAGTCCAATTGAAAGTTAAAATGGACTATTTTCAACCCAAATCCCCCTTTGGCTGCCATTTGTAATAAAAAATGTCTCAACAATTATTTTAAAGGAAACTTCTGAAGTTTAAATGCAGATTTGGCAACGTGCATTTGTAGGCACTGTGATTAATTACACAGTATGTGAATGGTATCTCACAGACAGTACTGCATAGATGAGAGACCATAACACAGTTTACAATAGGAAGTGAGTGATCTAATCCTTTTAAGTCTTGATTAAAGGAAAAAATTAATTGTATAAATTGCATGTTTTAAACGATTTTGTTATCTTGAGCTCAGTAAAATCCTAGCACAGCAGAGGTGATTCTTGATCAAGGAGACGTCTACATATTTTGACAAACTAAAGTACCTCCAGGGTGCTGAAGTTCCATGGCACTTACTTCACATCTCAGCCATTTAGTGATGGTAAGATGAAGGTTTCCCTGAGGGATCACTGCATTGTTACAGAGAGCACACCTTCAACTCCAGTTAAAATAAGATGTTGATTATCCCCATAATTATTTTTGAATGGGTTATTTTGACTGTTCAATAAAGGGGATACTTGAATTCTAATTTATGCAAATGTACTCTCAAATCAAAATAGTACATGGATGAAAGAATGTATAATTTCTCTTTGGAAATACCCAGTTTTCATAACTTTAATGAAGCATTTCTAAAGATGTACTACCAGATTATCACCATCATCTCCTATTGCTAGTATTATTATGGGTGATAATTTAGGAATGGTTACAGTAAACCAATAATTTACTTGAAAGTCAAATATTGCTTTCTTCTAGTAGCCAAGTGATTGAATTTGATACAAAAATTAAATTTTAAAATGGTCCTAAATTAGAATATCTGAAGCAATTTCATTATATAAATTCTTGCTTTCCTTAAGTAAAGTTAAATTAGGCCAGGAGAAAGAAAAAAATGCTTTAAAAAGATGATGACCTAAATGGTGAATTGTGACAGCAGCCAAGTAAATAACAAGAAAAAGGCTTTGCAGAATATTGATTTAATGCATCACTTAAGCAGCAGAATATTTCAAATCAGCATTATACATGCTCTATTTCCTTGTACCTTGGACAGTTTATCAGTTCACCTCTCTCAAAGGAACAAACACATATTTCTCCATGAATTGTTGTCTATGATACACATTTTTTAACAGTAGGATAAAAATGCATCCTCAGTAGAACTCTGCTTCTTTGAGAGAGAAGCATTTCCAGAAATTCTAGCAAGCTGGAATGCCATATATAAAAAGCTACTAAAATTTAATTTAGACCAACCTAAGATAACTGGTATTACTATTCTATTGAAAACATATCACAGAAAAAGTAAGCTTTTTCAATATGCACAAAAGACTGTAAATTGCAATTTGACCTCATTGTACAGAATTTCAATAGGCATCTGAAGCATCAAAAGAATTTAAAAATTCTGTTTAAAAGTTACATTGATTCCAAAAATTGTGCCTTCAAATGTTATATACAGTAAAAAGATAAGTGTAAATAAGGAGAATTGTAGAAAAATAAAAGGCAAAACGCAGAAATAACTTGTCAAGTTATTTTTTTTTGTTTTTATTTTTAAAGAACAAGCTACCAAATGGTACACTTTATATAAAAGGTCCATTTTGTTATCAAAACACAGGTTTTCTGTTCAAACCTGTAGGACCCAAATTTAGGCAAAATTAGCCCCCACTATTGCTGGCCCATGGGTAGGGATGGTATCCCTATCCTCTGTTTCCCAGAAGCGGGGAATGGGAGACAGGGGATGGATCACTTGGTGATTTACCTGTTCTGTTCATCCCCGCTGGGGCACCACTGTCGGAAAGCCAGGATACTGGGCTAGATGGACTTTTTGTCTGACCCAGTATGGCTGTTCTTATGTTTGTTCTTATTTTTGAATGACTTAGGCTCCATAGCTACAAAAGGCATCTCTTATTTGACTGGTGAAAACACTCTGTTCTCCAACAGCTACAGAAAACAGAACTAAAGTGCCACTGCTTTCCTTTTTCTAGGAGAAGAGTCTGTGACTCCACCTTACCCAATTACCATATATAGCTCTATTGAAATCACACTGATTCACTCACCGAGTATACTCGGATGGTTACCTAAAGTCCCAATTTGGGCAATGAATCTTACGAACGAGGATAGGTTCTTCCCCAAAAGACTAAACATTACCAAGCCAGAGAATTTTACAGGGTCCATGGCCCAAGTTATTGGGTTTTCCCTGCCTGAACTGTACATGACAAATAGAATGGGCTAAGGGCCAGATTGGTTCTTTTAGCACAGCCCTGAAAAGCAGGTGGTATGTAATCTTCACCAAACCAGGAGTAGCCCCAGGAGGTATAATGACTTAGACATACCCCTTGTGTTTTGGAATACAACGCATAAATGGCAGCACTTTGGGGAGAATGACATAATTTATAAAGTATCAGAGGGGTAGCCGTGTTAGTCTGGATCTGTAAAAGCAGCAAAGAGTCCTGTGGCACCTTATAGACTAACAGACGTATTGAAGCATGAACTTTCATGGGTGAATACCCACTTTGTCAGATGCTAAGATATTTTAATATCAGTTTCCAAAATCTTGAGCCGATGGAACATCCAACCATAACTGAAATTGGACAATTTATTTGATCATGCAGCAGTTCTCATCATTGTAGTCCAATCCTAATATAGTTCCAATGGAGCCCACTGAAGTCCAACAAGAGCTTTAGAGCCAAATTCTCTGCTAGTGTAAAATGGACAAAACCCTATTGAATACAATGCTCATCCATTTTTAACAGCAGAGAATTTGGCTGTTAACCTATAGGTCTCCTTCCATCCCAAGAGAAGACAACATTGAGCAGCCCTCATTCCCTTTAATTTCTTTTTTCCGTGCTGTGGTATAATGGAAATGTCTCCCAATATTTTGTAATATCGGCAAAACAGATTTAAGGAATTATATAAATTACCGCCTGGCCAGTTTTATCCTTCACAATTAAAGGATGCCCGAACAGTATCATTTGGGGTCTGTCTGGCCACCCTTTGCGATCTCTCCAGCTGAGTAAGGCAGGGAAGAAGACTCATCTGTTCACCTTATGTTGACTTGTCATTTGAAATCTGCGTCAGAGAATAGCCTCATAAGAGTAGAGACTTTGATGCCACCGCAGCTTTCCCTCTGTCTAAAGCAGAGCTGGATGAACTATTCATTGTGAATAAATTACAGATTTAGCCCTTTTTTCACTGTCTGAATTTTCTTCAAAATTTCACTTTGTAAAAATTGGTTCATTGGTTGAAATTTTTCAAACGCTTTAGTCTTAGTAGTAGTAGTTTGCTTTTTTGTTTCATTTTGGGTTGGTTTTTTTTAGTGATCAGAAGCATACTGGAAAAAGAAGTTCTGGCTTCATTGAAGTTAATGGGAAAACTCCTGTTGGCTCCATCAGGGCCAGGATTTCAACCAAGCTCTCTGCAGTGACAAAACCTACAATCTATATTTGACACAAATGAGGCCAATCATCAAACAATAGGGAAGAAAAGGAGAAGTAGGACAAAAGTTACAAAAATAAGGATGTGTAGATACTACTGTGGTTGACTCTGTAGAAAATTGATAGCTAGGGAGATCACACAGCACTCAGTAAAGGCGTAAGTATATTCTTAGGGCTTGGAGGGCAGTTTTGCTTTTGTTTTCTAAACTTCTTGTAGGAAATTGTGTGAACATATTTCACATAATAGTAGTTATGTGAACATGTTTCAGTTCGTAGGTTCCCCCCTCCCCAAGAGCTATATGTTCAGCTTCCTCCCCCTTCCCACCCCCACACCCTTCCCCCCCATTCTTTACTCAACCCTGGCATTAGCTTGGAGAAGGAGTTCTTTGTTTCTGTATAAGAATCTAGAAATTCCTTGGTAGTTAGCAATCCTATTTTACTATATTCTATGCTATGCTATTTCTTATAACATCCTATCCCAATGGTATTTGTGCAACTAGCAAGGGTAGATTCCTTAAAAAGCAGCAGAAGATCCAACTATAATGTCTAAGTGCCCTAGTATTTCACTAGCAATTTCAAAGTCCTCTGGCTTTTAAGATTCAATCACTAGACTACTCTGCTTAAATTATTAAATCCATTTAATTTAAATTTTCATAAGACACCAAAGAAAATGCATTTCTGTAGACAAGTATTGGGCTTGGTTTCTCGCAATGAAAACTATGGTATTGGTATTGCCTCTTTGGGGTATTAGCTTCCCTTAAGTAGAGCATGAAATAATTTAATTCATTAAAGGGGGAAAATGTGCAAGGCAGATGGTTTCAAAAGGAATTTTAAATAACTATTCCAATTTGAGACCACCCAAAAACTGGAACAATAACTGGGACAAACTACCTAGACCCATCTCCAACACACTGAGACGCCAGAAGAGACTAACAAACCTGATATAGGAGATCTTAATTAGACTGCCTGGTTCATCCAGAACCGAACAGAAATAAACTCCAAGTCCAGACCTTACCATATTGGGCACCAATATATAATGAACATTTTAACAGCTTTGCATTACTGAATAAGAAACCACAGTATGTTTACTGACCTGTGTCCTTGCTGTGGATCACACCGTTTACGTAGCACCTTTCTAGCAGAGACTGCAGCTGAGGGTGGAAAACTGTAGATAGGGGTCTCATTTACTTTTGTTTAAAAATAATTTGAAAAACATTTTTTATTATTTGTCTGTTTCTTTTGTGAAAAGAGAAAGGATTCATCCTGAGTGAAGACTGGAAACCAGCTCAGAGAGATTAAGAACTGGACCAAGTTTCAGTCTAAAAATTAAACCAGTCCCACTTCTCTCTTTTTTCTCTTTTAGTATTGAAAAAATATATATCCCACTCCTTCTCCCTAGCCCTTAACGTACTCCCGCAGCTCTCAAGATCTTATTTGGCTTAGTAACCCAAACTAGATATCTGCCATCTTCAAATTCACAACAGTAACTGTCAGAGCTTCCCCTTGGTCAGAAAAGAGGAAATTCATTCTGCTGTGCCTCATGCCTAGGAAACACTAGAGCAATTTACAACAGATAGTTTGTTTATCATGGAAAGTACCAACCCTGAAATCTCCAGGGAGGGACAGTGTAGGTTGGAGATGGGGAGAAAGTCAGGTCTGTTGAGATCAAAGAACTGGTTTAGAATCAGGGACCATTTAGGGGGTTAGATCAAAGAATTGAGGAAACAGGGGTCTGCTGATGGTCAGGGAGTGGGACTGGGGAATTAGGGGCCCTTTGAGGGATGGAGAGAAGGCACTGTGTGATGGGGCAAGGACAAGAATATGTTTAGGATGAAAGGAGTAAGGGAAAGGAATGAATTGGAGAAGAGGGATAAAGTAGGAAGACTGTCAAAAATTCAGGTAAGCTTAACGAAAGATTCTCCACTATTTGGAATTAAGAAAGCATTTCAATGTCTTTTACTTCTGATATACTTTCAAAAATAGCGGCAAATATAAAATGTAAGTCTGAGTTTAGTGATGCTTTAGAGCATCACTAATCACTGAATTGCTGACCAAAGCTTGAATTGGAGATAAACAGCTCAGTGAAGCTGTAGAAAAATACTCAAATCCAAGTATTATTTCATTCAAATCCACCTGACTAAAATCCATATAAGACAATCTCCACTCCGTTATTGGGAAAGTTTCTCTGCAGGTGTAGCTGTTTTTAGCTGATTCTAGTTCTCCCACCTACACACAATTTGTAAAATGTTTTGAACAGAAGCTGACAATATTTTATAATAGATTGATTGGATCTCCCCAGATTTTTCCTAATGTATAGCGACATCAGATATTTGAATTTATTCAAATATCCTGTAACCAGAATCATGCTTGGAAAATGTGAAGTAACAATATCAATTAGACACGGATGTTTGGTATTAGAAATGGCACAAATATGAATTTCAGCATATGTAGTCATGGTCCATTGAATTCCAAGGCACTTCTGGACTAAAACATCATTATCCACATAAGGTCTGGCTAAATTTTACAGCAGGAATTGGTCAATGTGGACAGTGAGGGAAAAGATTTTCAGTTGGTACAAAAAGAAGCTAGGATCCAACATCCATTATTTTTAATGGGCGTTGGGCACCAACTACTCTTTTGGCCTTTGAAAAAACCTCCTAAGTGTCCCAAAATTACACATTCAACTTCATCCATTGTTTAAATTAGGTATTAAAAAAAACAACACAGTCACTCTCAAAACCTACACAAAATAATAATTGTAGCATTAATAAGCACATTGGCAATTTTATTTAACTAAATGGAAACTCTACAACCTGACCACTCATTCCACATATCCTTGATACTCCATATGGTGGTTTATCAGATCAGAAGGCATTTTGACAATTAACAGCCATTTCAATAAAGAATGCCTGCTTTGCATTTTTTTTAAATCCTTCCATATCTTATTGTAACTCAAGCTCTTTTCAAATTAACTCAGGACTCTTCTTAGCCAAGGGATAAAACAGCTTTTGACAGAAACACAAATAAGCTATATCTAATGTGGCCTATGCTTCCAGTCTGTGCTAGTCCTTCGCTGCTGCACTGACTCCATGATGCGTTACTTATTCCTTCTGCCGCCTTCCCTCCCATACAAGGACTTCTAGTGACTTTGGTTTTTGCTCTGCGATCTCTTTCCAGACTCCTGCTTAGCTCCTGTTCTCTGTAATGGCTTCCTTCTTCTGCAACGCATTGCCAGCACAGAGGAGGAATTTAGTATCAGTGGCTAAGAGGTACACTGATTTAAACTTTAGCAGACACCACTCATTAAGTTGCAAGCTAATTTACAAGTTTACAATCTATATAATGATGGTCAATTATTTTATTGTAGCAAGATTTAATGATTAAAATAGTTAGATGTATTGGACAAAATGAAACCTAACACCACACACACTATTGAAATACATTTGATTTTCTAATTAAGAATGTAAAATATTTTCAGACCAATTGCTTCAGGCAGTACAGCACCCCAACATGCCAGTTCCAACTCTGCATTTATTCTACATATATCTGAAGGAATGTTATTTAAGTCCATGATCTTGTCCTTCAATATATTATGCACATAATTATGTACAGTGGTGGAAGGAAAAATTAGGTACCATATGTATAGTATATCACTATATTCATACTATGACATGTTGTCATCGTGACTCAGTACCATCATGTCTAAGCATCATCAGGATAAAAACATTTTTGCAAAGTGGTGCCATGTTAACAGACTATGATAATTCTGTGGCTCTCTGATTCTATTTGGCGTTCTCAAACATGCATCTTTTCTCAGCAACCAGGACGGAGAGGTAGAAAAGAAGAAGAAGAAGAAGAGAGTGTTATTCACACAAAATAAAAATGTATTTGCAGTCTAAAAGAAAATATTGTAGTTGCAAAATAAATTAATGGGTAAATGACTTTTTTGTTTCAGCTTTCACCAAAAAGTTTAGTAGCGATTGGACATCTAACACAGGGAATGCCAGTGAAATTACAGAAGGATCTGAGGCTAAAATATGAAAGAACAAGTGACAAATTACTTCGACAAGTTAGATGTCTTCAAGTCACCAGGGTCTGATGAAATACATCCTAGAATACTCGAGGAGATATCTGAACCATTAGTCATTATCTTTGAAAAGTCATGGAAGATGGGAGAGATTCCAGAGGACTGGAAAAGAGCTAATATAGTGCCAATCTATAAAAAGGGGAATAAGGACAACCCTGGGAATTACAGACCAGTCAGTTTAACTACAGTACCCAGAAAGATAATGGAGCAAATAATTAAGCAATCAGTTTGTAAACACCTAGAAGATAATAAGGTGATAAGTAACAATCAGCATGGATTTGTCAAGAACAAATAATGTCAAACCAACCTAATAGCTTTCTTTGACAGGGTTACAAGCCTTGTGGATAGGGGCAAGTGGTAGATGTAGCATATCTTGACTTTAGTAAGGCTTTTGATACTGTCTCACCTGACTGTCTCATAAACAAACTAGGGAAATACAACCTAAATGGCGCTAAAATAAGGTGGGTGCATAACTTGTTGGAAAACTGTTCCCAGAGAGTAGTTATCAATGGTTCACAATCAAGCGGGAAGGGCATATCAAGTGAGGGTCCCACAGGGATCAGTTCTGAGTCTGGTTATGTTCAGTATCTTCATCAATGATTTAGATAATGGCATCGAGAGTACAATTGTAAAGTTTATGGACAATACTCAAGCTGGGAGGGGTTACAAGTGCTTTGGAGAATTGGATTAAAATTCAAAAATGATCTGGACAAACTGGAGAAATGGTCTGACAAATAGGATGAAATTCAGTAAGGACAAATGCAAAGTACTCCGCTTTGGAAGGAACAATCAGTTTCATACATACAAAATGGGAAATGACTGCCTAGGAAGGAGTACTGTGGAAAGAGATCTAGGGGTCAGAGTAGATCACAAGCTAAATATGAGTCCATAGTGTAACACTGTTGCCAAAAAAAAGGCAAACCATGCTGGGATGTATTAGCAGGAGTGTTGTAAGCAATACAAGTAGTAATTCTTCCACTCTACTCCAAGCTCATTAGGCCTCAACTGAAGTATTGTGTCCAGTTCTGGGCAACACACTTCAGGAAACATAAACAAATTAGAGAAAGTCCAGAGAAGAGCAACAAAGATGATTAAAAGTCTAGAAAACATAACCTATGAGGGAAGATTGAAAAAATTGGGTTTGCTTAGTGTGCAGAAGAGAAGACTGAGAGGGAACATGATAACAGTTTTCAAATACATAAAGGTTATTACAAGAAGGAGGGAGAAAACTTGTTCTCCTTAACCTTTGGAAGACAGGACAAGAAGCAATGGGCTTAAATTGCAGAAAGGGGGGGGGTTTAGATTGGACATTAGGAAAAACTTTCCAACTGCCAGGGTAGTTAAGCACTGGAATAAATTGTTTAGGAAGTTGTGGAATCGCCATCATTGGAAATTTTTAAGATCAGGTTAGACCAACACCTGTCAGGGATGGTCTAGATAATACTTAGTCCTGTCTTGAGTGTAGGGGACTGGACTAGAGACCTCTCAAGATCCCTTGCAGTCCTATGATTCTATGAACTAATGGAATGAACACAGGTAAGAGCCCCATGAGGACACAGTGTGTGTACGTATACTAGCATATATGTGTTGTCTCTGCAGGCTATATCAGAATTCAGTATTAATTTATTACGATGATTAGCAACTCTGAGAACAGAATGTCTGCTTCTAGTCTCTTCAGAAGAGTTCTTGGAAATTAAAAAAATCTGAATAATATCTGCATGTGTGTCATGCAATGGTTTCTCTTCTCTCCTTTCATGCTGACGCACCAGTCAGATCTGTGGCCTGTGCTAGATGCACACATGACTCTTCCAAGACATGGATGTGACTTGAGAAGTACATGTGGATTACCACTTCTTTAGATTTCCTACATTTCCCTGAAAATGGTGCCATTCAACCTTGATGTTTGAGGAAAGAGCAAAACAATGCTAAATGGAGTCAGATGTTTATTTGCTCTCTTGAAATAACACCCCCGCCACACACACACACACACACAAACATTTTAAAACCAAAGCTGACATCAGTGCTCAAAATATATTTAAGACAAGACCATGTATAAAGGCCTAAAGCCCAAGAGTTTACTGCTCTCTGGAGTAAGGTTTCTTTTATTAATATTTATTCCCACTTTAATTGAATTTTTAAAAGTACCCAAAATTACAAAGACCACCAGCACTGTAAAAAAAGAAGAAGAAAAAAAAAGAAAAAAGTCTCCCAGGGTTTGTAACTCTGCCCCCTCAGTGTTCTGGAGTCCAGATGTGACGGGCTTATTGGAGATGAACACATTGTTGGAAGGAGGAGAGAAAGATGTGATGCTACTGCTCTAGCATCATTTTATTGAAACCAAACAGGTACCTGTCCTTTTGAGGACTATTATACTTCAGCTTGTTAAAGTTGCAGAAATTGTGTTTTTCTGCTATTTTATTGTCAACTATTACTTAGTATTTTTAAAGGGGACCTACACAGAGAAGATAAAATGACCTGGGATTTCTTTGTTCATAAGCAAAAGGCTCAAAAACTGTCATCTCTATTCTTCTTGTATTATGTTTCAGATATACCAGGAATATCAAGTCTTGTCTTCCCAGGTTTTGCTGTAGAACCATAGGGCTAGGATGGAGGCTTTCAGCCCTTAACTGAAAGGGCTGGGAAAGATTTTAATCCCGTCTTTTGTTCCAGAATTTGCCTTAAATACATATTTTAAAAAAAATTAAAAGTCTGTATAAAAAACCCCTATCCCTTCTTGAAGATTCAGATTTCACTTTCTTGGTACTTATGATATCATAATCCTAATAGTTCTTTAGTCATCCATAGAGACCTCTAGGAAAAACAGAGCAGAGACCACTTGATTTTGTAACACGAAAACATTCAAAAAGACACATTTTCATTTTCCTTGTAGATCACTTTCCCTTATGATCTAATGCCAAATTCTGGTGACATTTACACCACTACAATTCCCCCAAAACAACCCAGGCTTGTCTTCATGTAAATGACTGAAAAATCTGGACCTGAATGACTAAAACCCAATCGGATTTGGGGTGAAGATGATGGGAAGAATGAATGGTGTACCATAGTGTTGCAAGCACTTATTAGTATTAATTACTTGTACAGCTGTAATATCCATAGGCCTCAATCAGGACTGGGCCCCAGCGTACTTGAAGATGTATAAAAATACAGGAAGGCATGATCCCTGCTCCAAAGATACCATCCATTGTGCCATCTAATGCATGCCTTCATCTATATCCTTCCTCTCATATTAAATAGCAATCTATTGGTGGGTAAAGAGACTGTAGTTAATCCTGTAGTTTCTGTACAGTTCACTATTGATGAAGCATGCCATCAACAAATTTACTGAGACAAGATGGCAATTTTAATACAGCAGAGAGATGAAAAGCTGCATTTGATACATTCATTCATTTGGTTTCTGCTTCATTCTCTGATTGAGAGAGAAATCATGATATAACAACCTCCAGTGTATGTATTTTTTCCATTAAATCTGGCTTGTTGAATGGATAGGAGACTTATTTTTATATTTACTGTATTTGTAACGTGAAAAACAATTTGTCGTTGAGGCATCATGTATACACCACAGACTAAGGAGAGAACAGCCCCACACTCTATATGGCTTTTCTGCCATTACACCTGGAATACTGTATTGAGCTAAGTAATGACAAGGGTAGATATGAGAAATGCCTATAAATAGTTGAATAATGTAAACACTAAGCAGCGAAAGGAATTGTTCAAAGGTGGCCCAATAGAATGTAAGTAGCAGGAATGAGAAAAGAAATAAAAGGCTTCTGGTTAGGCTAGATAGCAGTAAAATTTCCAGACACCAAGATCTTAGTAAGGGATGCTGCATAGGACCTAGGTAGGAGAAGCTCCAACTGATTGTGGGTTTGTCTACACTTGGAAACGTACCAAAATGGAAGTTCTGGAATAGCCATGTTGATAAACTTCCAAGTGTGGACAAGCTATTTGATTGCTGAATTGAGCCTTTACGCTCAAGAGTGCTCTCCCACAGAATTGACAGACGTGCCATTGTTTAGGATATTTAGAACTAGACTGGATGAAAGCCCTTGAAATGTAGAAGAGGGAACAATCTTGAACTGACAGGAGGATGGGCTAGGTAACTCTGATAGATCTCTCCTATATCTAATTTCTGTGATTGTGTGCATGCTGGATTTCAGAAAGGTCTTTTTAATAAGGGTTAATTGGAGTAGTATGTCACACATGACTGACTACTGTTTCAAATTACTGCTGATGTCTGCATAACTAAATCAGGCAAATGGGCAGAACATTTAAATAGGGAAGAGTTGATCTTCTTCCCTCCTGCTCAATTCTAATAATTTCTTGATTATTCTTGCAATTACCACATCTTGGCAATAATGAAGTTTATGAAATTTCATTGCTTACTAGATGTAATAATGTTAGCATAATAATAGTTCTGTGCAATTGGACAGCTTTGTAAAAGTTATGCTCTAGTTCAACCACAAGTTTATTGTGCAAAATATAGGAATCACTTGGATGAATTAGGCAGGGGATCAGACTAGATGATCATAGTGGTCCCTTCCAGGCTTAAAATCTGTGAATCGATGAAAAGTGATAATCATCTGTTAAATCAGATAGAACATGGTAATGAATCCAATAAAACCATACTGCACTCTGCAATATTAAACCTTAATCTAAAAACAAAAACCCTTGCTTAACCCCAAATAACTTTTAGTTTCAACTCCAAAGTTAATTGCAAGTATTTCTGACATGCAAAGCCCAAGCAAGACTGTAGAAGGATACACACACACACACAAAGCTCAGCCTCCAATCCCCACCCACCAGAATCAGTCAAAGGATGACTTCAGTCCCTTTCTTAACTAATCCTGTCACTGTAAAATCCTACACTCATTCTTCCATGCACAGAGGGGAAAGGGACTCACTAGGGAGACCTAGTGTTTCAGTTTTAACTATTAACCAATAGTGGAAAAACAAGGATGCCTAAGTTATGCCTTCCGAGCCAATAGGGTGGATTTGTGTGTCCCACATGACAGCATTTCTCCTGTCTTTCACATGGGCAGTATTTAGTTCAATTCAGAACTGCAGATAGTACAGCTTGCACAGCAGCAATGGGATGTCTGAGCACAAGTGGCTGACTTCCGAGTGACTTTATGAAGCACTTTTGTACTTTCCTTCTGCATTAAATTGGGATCTGCATCCTTGACATTCACCCACCACACTCATCTCTACTGAAGGAAACAGTGATTACCACAGCTTAGCAGTATGAAACTGTGAGTATCGATTTTTATTTTCTCCCTTAAAGTGCGCAGTGTAATGCTGTTTACGTGTTGTATGCACCATATCTTTAAAATATGCTCTATTATTTTTCCCTGGGTATGAAGACTGAAAATTATCTAAGACTATTGAGAATCTTTCAGGGATATTTCCTGCATGCTTCAGTAAAAGAAGAAGGGGAAAAAATCAGTTATCCCTCAGGGCAGTGTCTGGATAAGAGCTGCATGCCACACTGCTTCCTAACATAGCCAGTGTGCTGCTTTGTTCATAAAGAAAAATGAAGGCAAAAAAGCCCCCCACATGTATGTTGTTCACTTTTATTTCCGCTCTGTGTTTACTCAGGCCTGATCTGTCCCCAACGGGGAAAAAATAAAGGCAAACTTTGCTGTCTCTGCTGGCAAGGACAGTCCAGACTTTGCAGACATCTGACAGTTATTATAATTAGCTCTGAAAGACAGCAAAGAGACTATGGGGCAAATAGCTCTTATGTTCTGAACAATGAAATCAAGCAAACTTCCCATCCCACCCCTTTCAGTGTTCTTGTTGGGGTGTGGGGGGGGAGACAGAGAGAAAGGTTTATGGTTGCATTTAAAAAAAAGCAGGTAATAAATATTCAATCTGGAATCGTTCAGTGTGAGGAGGGGCTTGGACAGGCTGCTTTAAACATTTCTGAATCCTGCCTTCCATTTAGAAAGAATTCACTCAGATTCCTTATGGGGTGGGAAGGGGTATGAGACTCTTCACAGCATAATGTCAGAAGGCGGGGGTGGGGGGAGAAATAACAACACATTCATAATGAGATGCATTTTGATAGCTTACCAAGATCTTTGCTCGCCAGGAGATCTCGGCAGATCGAAGTTGCTTTCTGTGTAAGATTTACAAGAGTTCTCAAACAGAAGCAACAGACAAAGCAGAGGTGGTTCTCTCCCCCCCCCCCCGCATTCCCTAGAAACGAAATTGAACCCAAATAGATAATAGCACACTGATTTATCCTTCTGTATTTAAATTAAGAAATCCTTGAATAGTCCAAATCTTCTTTTAAAAAGTTACATTCTGAAAGTATTTTCACAGGAGTAACAGAAAAGAAAAGAGAAAAGACAATGGGAACCTGATTCAGACCTAGTTAGTCTGGCTCTGTACAAAAACATGGAGATGAAAACAGTTTGAGTGAAAGATTTTCATACTTATTCTTTAAAAAAAAACACAAAACAAAAAAACCTCCAATAAAGAAAGATTGTTGAAAGGCTTAGCCACTACTAAGTATGGCTTAAATAAATCTTCCTGGGCAGATGTTCACGTGCTCCCATTGTGCAGCGAGGAACCCAAAGAATTTATTTTTTTAAAAGGAGAACTTGACATGAATTTTCATATAATCTTTTTTAAGTACACCATTTTTTTCTTTGTCTGCTCTCCTGTTATCTACACCTCCCCCAACTGCCGCCCACTGTGAGCTGAGACACCTGAAGGCTAGACATAATGATCAACAGAGCGCTATGCTAGCCTGTCTGGATTCCAGCCAGATTTTTTCCCCTCTACAATCAAGGAGCCTGCACGCAATGCACGGCAAGCCTATTTCTCTGCTATGTGTAGACTAGGCACAGAAGTCTTACCCATACTGCAGAAACATTGAAGACAAAAATATCCCTTTTTTGTCTTACTCTGGGCAATCTCAGTTTTAAGTTGTATATTATTTTAAATAATATATGAAAAATCATTTATAAACAGGTGTGTGTGTATAATGTGTGTATACGTGTGTGTATATATATGCACACACAAATAATTCTATAGCATGGTGGACTATATCTCTGTGCATGCACTATACATCCTATATCTTGATTTTTACAAACAGTATACTCCTGTATATGGTGTATCTTTATTGCATACAGTATGTTGTTCAGATAGATCACATACACTTATGTAGAAACACTGTACTATATGCATATACAAGATACTATGTATGTATATATTATATATTAGTAATTCAGGGACCCTGTTTTTGAAAATGTGAATCTTTAGAAATAGATTAGGTTTTAGAGAGATTAACAACTCTCTCAGATTATTTTGATCACCTTCAAACCTAGTGGTATTCAAATACCAGTGGGCAAACCATGTCCAAATTGAGGGGGGTTAGTTGAGGTAGTCAGTCTGACTATGGGAATCTGGCTTTCCAATTGTCAAGCAGTTACTGCACTCCCTGGAGAAACACTGATTGGCTGTGTCTCATTACTTCCAGAAAGTTTGTCTTTTGAACACAGTACTCCCAAAAATAGTCACGCACATTAGTTTGGCGTGGCTGGGGGTGGGGTTAGCACAGATACCCGGAGGAAAGGAAGATTCTTTTATTCTTTGAACCATTTCCCATTTAATTTTTAAATGTATACACTAGAAATTTTATTCTTTGAAATTCATGCATTTCATTGTCACTGGCTACATGGTATAGGGTTTTGGAAAAGGAGGTTTTTTTAATCAAATTACTCTGAGTAAAACTTTAAAATACTTACATATAGTGCATACTTTAAAAAAAACCCATCACCTGACAAGGTTTAAGAAAGTATGGTTTACTCAAAATATCAGCTGGCTTTTAGGAAAAAGATAAATGACTTTAGTGATTTTCTTTTATTGGTATTATAGTTGTCATCAACACACACTCACACTCCCCCCAGCAAATCGTATACTAGATTTAAACTTGAAAACAGGACCCCAGTATGGGTATCCCATATGTTGATTATTTTGGGTGAGCTGAGCAGTTTATAAAACTTACTAGAAAGTTGCTTAAAGAGGAAAAGAGAGAAAATAAGAGTAAGTTGCACATAATGATAACAGCATCCAGTACCTCAAATAGGGCTACAGGCTTCTAGAGCATAATTCGAAGAAATAAAAGATTGACTACATCAATCAAGTTTTCTAACTATATAAATCCAAATTCTCATACAAATAATTAAACAGTTTCCTGAAAGAATAATTTAATACATCTTATTTGAAAAGGCATAATATATCAGTAGCTACACTGATGGATATATCCGTGAAAAATATACACACAACACGCATTCCCCACAATTTCTTTATTTGCTAAACTTTTTTTTCCTTTTTCTGGTATTATCCTTGAAAATAAAACCTTACATTAATATTTCACATGTATAATTAAAAATCATTTTATTAGCTATAGACTAAAGTGCTGATGTGTATTTTCTAAAGGTAATAATTATAATTAGTGGGGTTTTTCCATTTCCTATGTTCTAAAATGCTACAAAAGAATCAATTCTCCTACCAAACGTAAGGTATGGATTACACATGAGCTTTAAACTGGAGTGGATTTTTTTCCAGCTAGCAAATGAATATTGATGTACAGAATGTGCTTAACTGGAAAAGTTCATTTTTGAATCAAAAGAACTATAAGCCAAAATTTTCATTTCTGGGTATTTACAGTTAGGCCTGAGGTACATATTTAAGTGCCTAAACAAAAGTGACTCCATTTTCATAAGCTCTCAGCAAACTCTGCCAAAATCAATGTAAACTGTAGATTCACAGCACCTTTGAAAATAAAGCCATTTATATTGAAGCACCTAAATATGAATCTAGGAGACTAATTTTGTAACCAAAGAGTCTAAATTTGAAAATTTTGGCCCATGTTTTTTGCTAACTCACTTTTTCTCTAAACTTGTAAATAGCTGCTGATGCTGAAACAAAGAGGGCATGAAAATTCACACATATTTATGACTCTAGTCCAAACAAAATGAGGAGTTTGATATCTATTCCACATGGTCTGCTAGCCTGTGCACTGTAATTGGTTGTATAAACACTATAGCACAATGCATAGAAACTTCCAGTTCTAATGACTTTAAAAAAAATTATATCGCCTCTGAATGCCTCCTTTACGTGTAAATACAAATATCAGGCATGAGTAGAAACTACTTGGGATCACACAAAACTTTCAAAAATTGGGTTGCTCTTTTGGTATTTTTACGTAGCAAAAGTAGGCTGAGAGCAACTGAAACCTTGCCTGCCAGAAATGCAGTCCAGCTCAGTAAGGCAGTGGGGTCAAATGAGCTCATGCATCACAGATAGGAAATGAACTGTGCATTGCATATTTATAGATAAAAACATTTAGGGTATTTTAATGTAAACAGATTTCCGTTTAATTTTTTGGTAAACTGTTGCAAGATCAAGACTACAACTGAGTTTAAATGACTTTCGGCATGGTATAGTTAGACCAGATGGCCACGTGTTCTTTTCTTATTTAGATGAGAATTTTCTTTTCAATAACATCTTTCTTCCTGACCTGCTTTAAAATTCCAGCAAATGAAATCAGAACAGAATTTTCAATTCCAATTGACCATGTGCAGAGGAAGGGCCAGTAGAGAAATCAGTAGAGCCATTGTGAGGCACGCTGCATCAATCTCCTCTTTGTCTTGTATCCTTTCTAGCCAGAGCTGAAATAATTAAGAATATTTAATTTATATTAGTTATACAAAACTGCAATGTTAGAAGTGTTCAGGCAAAATCACTGCAAGTTCCTCTCTCTATTGGAAGCACAAGAAAAAAGTTCTGTTTCACTTTCCAGGCAAACATGTTCTCTCCATTTATTCTTTGTCCAGTATACAAAAACCTAAACAAACGCTCATTACCGTTAAGGGAGGGAACAAGTGAATTATGGAATGATGGATTTCTTTCCATTGTCTCTTGAAGTTGGAAGATGCAAGGGAGGTGGGGCTTTTCAAATGAAAAAAAAATCAAATATTAAAATATTACCAGCAAAATATTATTTCAAACTACTTAAGTTTTTATAACTGCGCACACCAACCTAGTATCTAAAACATGTAATCATTAGCAGCTTGTCTATGTGTGTTATATATACTCCCCTAAACTGAATAATAGATTGCAATGTAAACTGTGTCAAAATTATATCTTCTGTAGCTGGTGTGTGTGAGAATGTGTACGTGTACACACACACACACACACACACACACACACACAATAGATAAAATTGACACAAATTGTACCACAATGTCCACCATTTACAATTTTGTTTGGGTCTAGTAAGAAATATACGATGGATATACATTTATTGAGATTTAACAATTATTGTATTTAAGAAACACATAATAGATCAGAAATCTACAAATTCCCTTAATCTGCAGACAAGCTAAGCGGATAGGATGGACAATTTAGAAGGGGAGAAAAAATTGCCTGACTGAAACCAATACAGGGCCATATATAACAGTTAAAGAAATATCAAAGATGGTTATAAATTGGTTATTGTTGTCACCACTAAATGTAAAATTTCTGTATCGTTCAAGTCCTGGACTAGTATCATGCTCCAATTGGCCACCCACACCTATGAACCCGAATCAAGAGCTTTTTCCCCATAAATCTCTGGTTTACTGATGAAAGTATGTTTACATGTCACTGTGAAATATCCTTCTTTTCTTCAGTTGAAGAAAGTTTCATTAAAGCCTCAGTCATTCTTCAGGTGTAAGGTGAATGAGGAAAAGGGGAAAGACAGCAGAACGAAAATTACCAGGCATGTTTTTTTAAACCAATATATCTATATATACACCAATTAGAAATGTATCAGAAAGAATGAACAAAATAGTAGATGTGTATGAAAATATCAAATAGAGCAAAGACACCTTAGGGCAATTCCTACATTTGCAGTCTCGTAATAAGAGCATGGTACTAAGAATCAGGAGATTTTGGTTCTAATGCCAGCTCTCCCAATGAGTTATGTAGCTGTGGACAATTCACTTAACCTCTGCCTCAGTTTCCTCATTTGTAACAGAGAAATACTCACCAATATACATCACAGAGGATTAATTAGTGCTTTGGACATGTAATTATTGTTGCAGGCCCTATGCTCAAATACCACAAAGGAGGGCATAAGAAGCAGCACTGAACAGAATATGAAGGCAAAATTCCCGTTGACTTCCATGTTTATCTGCACCAGGTCTGTATGCTTGGGCCTAATAATTAAACAAAAATGTACTTTCTTTAGCTGAAAAGGTAGAAAGTGTGTGCTTTTAGCTAGGTTCAATACTCCATTTTCATTTAATTTACTTGAAACATTTCATCTGTTTGGGCATATAGTATTTTGCTTGCTGTTAGCAAAATGTTATTAGTATTTAAGAAGATAAGTGAGATAGTTTCATCTTCAGTATAAAATATAGTCAGGTAGGGCTGGATTGTGAAGCCTACTAATGTGGTATAATACCTTACTCTGTAAGTTGTCCCACTCATTTCATTGGCTTGACTTGAGAAGGTGCTTCTCAAGGTGAGCAAGGGTGGCAGTCTCTGGTCCCCTTATTTTTACCTGTGATATTGATGCATTTAGGCCCTGATTCAGCAAGGCACTTAAGCACATGGCTAAATTGAAAGCGTATGAGTAGTCCATTTACTTCAGTAGGATCACTCTTGTGCTTAAAGTTCAGCACATGCTTAAAGACTTGTAGAAACTGGTTCTACAAAACCCTTGCACTAGTTTGAACAGTTACATGTCCTTAACCTGATTCTGCTCTCTGTTATACTGAAGTAGGGTTGGATGAGTAAAGCTGAGAGAAGTATTTAGCCACTCTGTTTTCTATATGGTAACAGATTTTGTTATTTAATTGATCTAAATCACAAATTCATGGGTGTGCATTTCTAAAATCACAGCACAGTAAAGAGTCCTGCAGAGCACGAGACTTAACAGTGGTTTCTTTCAGGCCGCCATTTTGTGGTGAAGTGAAATTGCTGTCTGAATCACATGCATAGAACTTGAAAAAAATTATTTTTGTCTATGTACAACTATGATGGTGCTCTGCACAAACAAAGAAAACACTCATTCTCTCCATAGAGTGTTTGCATTAATCAATATTCATGCAGAATATGAAAAGTACTTACACATACTTTCAAATGTCTTGACAGCTGTGTTCAGGTTATAAAAACCCATTAGGAAAATGAAACTTTAGCAGATCTGTGTCCATGTCTCCTCTGCTTCTCAAAATGGGCGGGGTGATGAGAAAGAAGCTTGAGGTGAAATATCCTTTGTGGAACTTCAGATTCATGCAATGCACAGGATTAAGAGGGGAAGTAAGCAAAATGTGTAGGCTATGAGCTATTGATGGGATGTGTTTCACCAGCCTACTTTTACTGTCAAGTCACCAGACTGTATTAGCAGTTTATCCAGTCCCCTAAGCTGTAGGATATGGATAATGGGATTGGACAAAATGATTAAAATCATTTTGTCTCATGATTTGCACATATTGCTTTTATGATGTGAAAACTGAAATATTTAATTGTATGATGAAAGCACAAGCACCACTTTTTCTTTTACCTTTAATTTTATTCAACATGTAGAAGTATTTCCTTCTGTACCTTTAAAAAAAAAAAGTCATCATGCAGTCTTCTCGCTGAAATCAATTTATTTTAACCAGGAAAATAATCTTGGAACTATTTTTTTTTGCATGAAATGTGTGAAGCCTTTGTTTAAAATGGTCTTCAAAAGAAGATTGCAGTTAAATTATTTGCAGGATTGTATGATTGTTATTTAAGAAATCTGGTGATTTTCCAGGATATGTTGTCCATATGCTGAGGCTTAACTTCAACTTTCAAGTATTATTTGTAGATCATTTTAAACTATTTTTTCCAGAAGGATAATTTGCAAAGGGTAGCATTTAAAAGAGAATTATAGTGAATGACATCAGTAAGGGAGAAGATAAGCAGTTCCTAAAGTTTATCCAAAGACATAAGGGTTAAAATTTCAGATCTTCATAGAAGTGGGAAAAATGGAAGTTTAAAAAAAAAAGGAGAGTGAAGCTGCTGGTGACTTGAGTGTATTTATGGATTACTATGTCTTGAAAAGAAGAAAACCAGAGTTGTAAGATGACACTGCAGGGGTTGTCTGGACTTTTCACTGAGTGTGAAGTCTGTTTAGTCAATGCCTTAATGCCTAATACTGACCTTTGACCTCTTCACTCCCCCCTTGCTCCAGGTGCAACATTTTTGCAAGTGCTTTAAACTTTATTGGAAAGTTTGTGCAGGTTTCACACACACTGCAAAGTGCATAGGGTATTTTACACAACATTAGCAGAAACATATGACATCAAGGCTTAGCTTTTTTTTATTTATTTAGTACACACAGACTTATTTTATGTGTTCCTCGCCTCATCCCCCCTATTAAATTAATAATTTAATAATTACCACATTAAATTCATAGAATCATAGAATCATATTTGAAAGAATTCTTCTTGTGTGTCTCAGACTGTACCCCTAAATAGCCAAATACAAGATTAAAATTAACTGGTATGGCACATTAGCCAATATGGTAAATTATAGACCAGCTATGCAACATAGAGCAGCAACATTATTGATCTCTTAAAGTAATTGTCTTTGCTATGGAAATGTAAAACACAAAAACAAGAGAAGCACTAACTGATGTTCTCAGAAACAAAATCAATTTCTTGTACTATTAATTAGACCTTGGCTGATATAAATATTGAGAAAAACTAACGTTTATAGTCTAGTAATAAAGGGAGCCATACTACATCAAGTCTATAATTCAGGTTTGGATTTTAAAAAAAAATAACTGGATGAACTTCTTCTGGTGTATCTTCAACAAATGACATTATAAACTAAATATGCGATGTGTTATACGTAATGCATATATATTACATACACCATGTAACATTTCATTTGTGTGTGTACCCTAGAGGTTTGATAAATAGTTACTGAAATTGCCTGTTTGCTAAATTAGGCTACAAGTGTCACCATTTTTCACACAAAATGTAAAAATGGTATCCTAACCTATGCATCCATTGAAGATTCTATGGTACTTTCCGTAAGAGCAGGGATTTTTTTTCAGCTACTTTGGTTAAAGTCCATCTCCAGGGATGCTTTTTCCCCCTGCCCCATCTGTGTCCTACTAAGAGATTGCAACTATTTTGTTCAGGTGTGGACCTGGCTACCATGATTTCCCCTTGTAGAGTGCATTTCAGCAATCACATCACATTGGCACAGGAATTTAAAAATCAAGATGGAAACTTAAGTTGGTGACAGCCCGTTTGGTAAGGGGCAGCTATACACGCTATTTCTGGGGAGAATTTAAAAGCTGACCTAGAAAAGTTTAAATGGCTTTGTATCAGCCAATCCAAGAGACTTCCTCTCTCCCCATGTCATACGGCACAGTTGCACTGAGCAGAGGGGTTTGATTTAGAAGAGAGGGTGAATGGTAATGCCCTCTCGCCAGGGTCCTTACTTTTAGGAACGCACTCCCACCATTGAGATTCAAAATAGACCAGGACTGCTGAGCCTCAGTGTATGCGCCAAGACTGGTGTCTTCACTCTACTATTTGGGTAGGATGAGTCTGAAGAAGGTTTAAAGTTCAGTTTTTTGAGGGGACGTTTTTGGCTGGGGGTTGAATTTCATATTGGGTTAAAGATTTTAGCTGGACTGTTTTTTCTAAATATGTTAAAGCCACCTAGGCACCTTTTAAAATATTTTGTACCTTTTAATATGAATCTAAATATATAATTAGCTTTTTCCACCTACATTATCATTGTAGTTTCAATTGGATGCAGCTTTCTTGCCCTACACCATTGCATGGCTATGGGTGTGCTGCAGCAGTCATATTCCACCCCAAGAGTGGCTGCATTCACTGGTGGGTGACATGGTTGAGTTCAAGGTTCTTTGGAACTAGTATTCTAGCGCAGCCTATTTTTGAAGTAGGCTCAAGTCACAAAGGTTCCCAAAGCTCTAGGAAAGGTTTAAAGCCAGTTTTCTGTTTTGGTCTCATCTCCATGTGTAATGTACAGACAGCAAAAAAGTGTCAGAAAAATATGGAAACTAGGGTCTTGAATGTCATGTTCAAAATCTCTTTCCAGACCTAGGCAGTGGCTTTTCCCCCCCCCAAACACAGAGTGTGTTCCTGTTAACAATGCAGCTGTTAACATGTCATCAATACTCTTTGTTTGAGAATACATTAAAATGAAGAAACAGATTTTTAAAGTGACTTTAAATGTAAACATGGTACTATACCATGGAACTGGAATTGGTTTCTTCCAAAACTTTTCCTTTTCCCTCCTGAAATGACATGCATTGTTTTCAAGACCGAGATTTAGTGCAGGTACTCAATTTCACTGAAGGTCAAATACACTTGTCAAAATTATATTTTTTGCACAGCTGAGAATTCAAATAATTTTGTGGACCAAAAATGGACAGATCTAGTCTTTGTGATGGAAATACATAGCAGTATAGAGCTGGTATTGGAATAAAACAGAATGAAGTAGTATTATACACTATGTTAATGTAACATCATAGTGAAACGATCACCAATTTTTGTTTTGCTGTATATGAGGAGAAATACCCACCCAGACACAGGTTTTTGTCATTGTGGAATTTTTTGTACCAATAAGTGCTTGCACATTAGTTTTATTTTGGCTTTACATCCTGGATGTCTTAATTATACTTGCAACAAATATTTACAAATGCTAATTGCAGGAATATGTTATCACCTGTCTCCTATATGACATGGATTTGCCTAGGATACTTCCCAGGATGGGTTCTCTCTCTCACGTGTCACTTATCACCATGGTATTAGAGAGCCTTCCATGTTGAATTGGCAATGGTTTGAAAAGGCTAGTTGACCCTACTCATAATGGAGAAATCTCTACACAGCCCGAACCAACCTGGGGAACAAAGAGCAGTAAGCTATATTTAGTTAGTTAATAGCATTATAAGTACTGCTTTCAAGTGATTAAAAAAAAATGATCGCAATTAATCGCATTGTTAAACAATAATAGAATATCATTTATTTAAATATTTTTGGATGTTTTCTACATTTGCAAATATATTGATTTCAGTTATAACAGAATACAAAGTGTACAGTGCTCACTTTATTCTTTTATTAAAAATATTTGCACTGCAAAAACCAGTATTTTTCAATTCACCTACTACAAGTACTATAGTGCAATCTCTTTATCATGAAAGTTGAACTTACAAATGTAGAATTATGTACCAAAAAAATAACTGCATTCAAAAATAAAAGTGTAAAACTTTAGAGCCTGCAAGTCCACTCAGTCCTATTTCTTGTTCAGCCAATCGAACAAACATGTTTGTTTACATTTGCAGGAGATAATTCTGCCCACTTCTTGTTCTCAATGTCACCTGAAAGAGAGCAGGTGTTCACATGGCACTGTTGTAGCTGGCGTCACAAGATATTTATGTGCCAGATGCACTAAAGATTCATATGTCCCTTCATGCTTTAATCGCCATTCCAGAGGACATGCATCCATGCTGATGATGGATTCTGCTCCATAACAACCCAAAGCAGTACGGACCGATGCATGTTCATTTTCATTATCTGAGTCAGATGCCACCAGCAGAAGGTTGATTTTCTTTTTTGGTGATTTGGATTCTGTAGTTTCCACATCAATGTGTTGCTTTTTTAAGACTTCTGAAAGCGTGCTCCATGCCTTATCCCTCTTAGATTTTGGAAGGCACTTCAGATTCTTAAACCTTGGGTCGAGTGCTGTAGCTATTTTTAGAAATCTCACATTGGTACCTTCTTTGCATTTTGTCACATCTGCAGTGAAAGTTTTCTTAAAACGAACAACATGTGCTGAGTCATCATCTGAGACTACTATAATGTGGAAATATATGGCAGAATGCAGGTAAAATAGAGCCAGAGACATACAATTCTCCCCCACAGAGTTCAATCACATATTTAGTTAATGCATTTTTTTTTAAACATCAATATGGAAGCATGTCCTCTGGAATGGTGGCCGAAGCATGAAGGGGCATACGAATGTTTAGCATGTCTGGAATTGAAAGATATTGCAATGCCAGCTACAAAAGTGCCATGCAAATGCCTGTTCTCACTTTCTGGTGACATTGTAAATAAGAAGCGGGCAGCATTATCTCCTGTAAATGTAAACAAACTTGTTTGTCTTAGCGATTGGCTTAACAAGAAGTAGGACTGAATGGACTAGTAGATTTTAAAGTTTGCATTGTTTTGTTTTTGAGTGCAGTTATATAACAAAAAACTGTACAGTATCAGAGGGGTAGCCGTGTTAGTCTGGATCTGTAAAAGCAGCAAAGTGTAAAACCCGACGAAGTGGGTATTCACCCACGAAAGCTCATGCTCCAAAACGTCTGTTAGTCTATAAGGTGCCACAGGACTTTGTTGCTTTTAAAAAATTGTACATTTGTAAATTGCACTTTCACGATTAAGAGCTTGCACTACAGTACTTGTATGAAGTGAATTGAAAAATATTGTTTCTTTTGTTTATCATTTTTATGGTGCAAATATTTGTAATCAATAATATTGACTACTCTGTGCTGTAATTGAAATCAATATATTTGAAAATGTAGAAAATACATTCAACATATTTAATAAATTTCAATTGGTATTCTATTTAACAATGCTATTAAAACTGCGATTAATCATGATTTTTTTTGAGTTAATCACGTGAGTTAACCAATATTAATTGACAGCCCTAATTATAATAAAATAATCCTAAAATAACTACTATACATTCTTTGAAGAATATCTGACTATCTGAAGATTTTTAAAAGGTATGATTTTACAGTCATTTGAAAATACACAACAGAATACAGAATTTAGCCAATCTATGATCTTTATTCAGGACAGACAAGGTGGGTTAGGTAATGTCTTTTATTGGACTAACTCCTGTTGGTGAAAGAGACAAGCTTTTGAGCTACACAGAGCAATTCAGATGTTCACATGACACTGTTGTAGCTGGCATCGCAAGATAATGACATGAAATTAATGGGAGTTTTGGCAAAGGAAACAGGATTTTGCCCTAAAGGTTTATTATTAGAGCCCTTGAAGGGAGTTTTGCTTCTTTTAAGTAGCAGCAGTCAGGTTCACCTCATCCATACATTCCACCTGTACTCCCACCAGCCTCCCGTTGTCAGGATGATTCTGGTCCCACTTCACAGCCAGCAGAGCTCTACGCTAGCCCCAGCCTCTGAAATGCGCCCCCTACTTGCAAGAACAGGATTTTGCTCATGTGCCTTGAGAGACTGGGAAAAGTAAGTCTGGAAGGGGTTTTTCTTACTTAAAGTAGCTAGAAGGTCAAATTTTTCTTATAAAGTATTTCTGGGCAAAAAGCATCATTAACATCAGGAACTGCATATACATCTGTACTACACACTTCCAGGTATGTTTATATATGGTGTGCACAAGTACACAGTTTCCCATTATAACAGTGGGAATCATACAAATATATCCACTAGGCTATGGACTCAAAATCTATTCTGTAAGAGGCTACCAGGCTTACAAAACTAGGAGCAAACTTAAACAAGATAAGCAGAAGTACTTACAGGGAAGCTAACATTTAGTCTCACCAAATTTCAGTGAGTCAAAACATGAAGCATTCAGTTATCTTAGTCTGTGGGATTAATCTGTCAGCATTTTATTACTAAATCCAAACTTCCTCTTTTCTCCCTTATTGGTGTCATGTGTTAGAGGTTTTTTTAAGTTTTATTTTATGGTTAAGTTCACTTTGCAGATTCATCCTTGCCTCATGTCTTATTTTGGTAGTTCCTTTCCCCATCACATATCATGAGACAGTCTTCCTTCGTACACCAAAAAGTCATGCTCAGAATACAAGGATTTATATAACCCCATTCAGAAGATCATCATTCATTATGGCAGTTCGATTGGCACTGATATTTAAATTCTGTCTGAAGTTCCAACCAGTTCTGTAGCATAACTTTGGGCTCTTATTAAGACTCCATCCCTGAAAACCATATTGGACACACTGAGTTAGTAAATGAGGAGTGAGCCATTTGGTAAATTGTCAAAGCTTATGCACATCCAAACTCTGCTGTAACTCTGAATAAGTAAAACCTAATCATTAATCCTCTTCTACACATTAAATCCATCTTCTATACACAGTTTAGACTGCAGTGCAGGAAAATGTCATGTTTCTTAATGTACAGAAATAAATGTTCTGTGAATCTTCTTGCTAACAAGAGATACCATAATATATTGATAAAAAAGGGCAGTATTCAGAGTTTTTAAAAATAAAATCCAATGATGACTATAAATTTATGAAATATATTGGTGTATATACTGTGGCCAAAATCCCTTTTTACCATGACAAAAGCAGTTTACCCAGGCCATTTGCAAGCTAGTAGTCTTAAGCCAATTACATGTTAACAGAAAAATCAGATAATCAAAAGGTCAGTTCATGCCTGCTCACATCTTCTCTCTTACAAACAATATATTTTAGCATCTTCTGTATTCCCCATGGGACTAAAACCTTCCGAGACTTAACTAGTGTCAAGTCTGGATCTCTACAGAATTTATCAATCAATCAGTCTGATATTTTCGAGGTGCCTCACATTTGCTGGAGTTTCTAATCAAGCAAACCTAGAACCACATAAGCCCCTCTTGGTGAAAAATCAAACTTAACTCAAGGGAGAAATCCTGGCCTCATTGAAGTCAATGGCAAAACTCCCATTGACTTAATGGGCCCATGATTTCTCCTAGGGTTTCCAGGAAATGCATCCATTGGAGCCTAATGGAAGGAGCATGAAGCATCATCTTGAAACCTTGTGAACACACAGAGGCCTTAGGGTCTCATTCAAAGTCCATTGAAATCAATAAAAAGATTCCCCTTCCCCTCCAGGGGTGTGAAAAGCATGGAGAAAGGTGATATACAAGAGGTAATCTACAGGGCCTCCAACATAAAGTGGGCATTGCCTGGTTTTCTCCTTTTGCCCCAAACATGTGGATAGGACTCACTGTTTTGCTACTTTAGTATATCCTTGGTGGACTTGCTGCTCCCTTTTTCCACTTAGCATTGCAGATCAGATGGGAACATGCAGAAAATTGGGACTGTGCAACTGTTTGCTCCAAGAGTTAATCTAATATTTTAAATGCAGAAATGTGACTGTGCTAACATTTCTTTTGCTGCATTAATGTGAATTAAGTCTAGTTCAAACTCATTGTGCGGGACAAGAAAAAATAGGAGAGGCCTACTTTTCAACTAATCAATTCCATGCCAAGTAATAAAATTTTGTAAGGAATGTCATCCTATATAGAGAGTCCTTCACATTATATGAGCACATATTTGAAGGAAGACCCTCTGTATTGTTTTCCATTTCCTTAAGAAGGCCTCTGACTGTACCAGCTGTCTAAACATATTTCCAGACTCCGTGCATTCTGCTCCAAACCCACTGTAGTGGAACTCCTCTTAAGGGTCAAAGGTAGCATAACTGCAGTGACTTAGTGTTTTTAGAGACAAGCGAACATAACAGTGCTTTTTAAACACTATTTTCTATCAAACTCAGTACTTATTTTAACATTATTTGCTACATCTTGTTTCAAGCTCTGACCTAAAGAATACAACCTTAGTCATTCAAAAATAAACACACAAATATATATCTAAAAAACAACTGCTGGAGTATTATGTAAAATTATATAGGCTTTAAAGGAATTCATAAAGATACTTGACCTTGAGTAGTCTGCTCTTGATCCTTATCTGGTTTGCTCTCTGCTACAGTCACACTCAAAGGGAGTGGACGGGGGAGACCGGCACATGTGCATACACATACTCCATCTACTAGAATATTCATTTAGTCTCCTGTTTTACATGCCCATACAGTTAGGAAGTAATGACCTCAGAGGGATGTGGATATGAATGAATATCAGTTTTGGACTACATGATATGATTTATATCCATATTGAAACCCCGGAGCTAAAATCATATCAGGCTAACCAAAATGAACACAAGTGACCGTAGAATGACTAATGTAGCATATTAATTACTCAAATTAAATATTCAAAGTCCTGTTGAGATGTTTAGTATCTCTTCCAAAAAAGTAAGTGAAAAGTTTACATTCTCCTTACCCCCACTCTCCAACACAGACATCTGAATTAAATTTATGTTTGAACATTCCTTCTAGTCATCCAAAAAGTAGAATACAATATCCATTGTTCATATCTAGTACCATAGTAACATCTTGTGCATTTGATCTTTAAAAGATGGTGGCACTACAGAATTCACCCTTCTGGTTAGAAGTCAAAATGTTTCATGTATAATAAGTTATGGAAGAGATTTTTCATTACATCATACAAGTCTTGGATTTTCACTTACTTTGAATGAAAGACCAGCACAAAGCATCTCTCATTCAAATGCTACCATGGTATCCTCTCAGTTTTGATCTTGTTGCACATTTGGAGAAGAATCAAGGAACATGTTTCTTAAAAGGTGATAATGTAAAGCAGCAAAAAGAGAAGGGATTAGTCCAAAAGAGTACTTGGGGTTTTCCTTTCCAAATTAACTCAAAATGGTTTAAAATTCAAATGTTAAAGTCTCCAGGAGGCAGCTCGAAGTTGGATATCTGTCCCCTCCACAGATCACCCTAGATTTCACAGCGTTGAGCAGCACTGAAAGTCATTTTTTAAAACAGACCGACTGTTGCTAAATGCAGTCTTGTCCAGACCAGTACAAACTTGCCTCCGTGCTACTGAAGGAAAAACATGTCTTACTCTCTTCTTTTGAGTGATCATATTTGTTACCATTGGAAGGAATATTCCAGTTTCTATTAATGGCTCACCTGATTTTAAAAAAAAGTTTTTAATTTCAATATCACAATAAGACACTGGATCCCATATCACTGCTTTTAACAGCAATCTCCCCCAAAACTTTAGTAGAGCAACTCTCAGCATTGAATTGTGAGGACTGTCAATCATTGAACATGTATGTTCTGAAAGGAATCTTCTTCCAAGTATTCAGTGATTGCCAGTAGAAGAGAAGATGCAGTAAATCTGCCTATTCAAGAGGTCAGATGGAGGTAATTCAGAGATCAACAGAAGTTTCAGTCATAGCAAGACCTTCACAAAAAGTTTCCCTAGCTGTCCTTTGAATAGTCTGGCTCCATTAGACCGCATCATTTGATCACTGAGGAAAGTTTGAGTAGATTTAAATGTTTGTGATAAAGGGACAGGGAAAGTGTTCACTGTAGGGACTGGCAGGAGGAAGGAGAGAGAAGTATATTCTTAAGGGGGATGAGGGAGGAAATGTATTATTGTAATCCTGGCTCAACATCTACATTTCATTTGGAAAAAGCGTGAGGGGTCATTTCTGATGAATAAATCCAGGAAAACTGGACTGTGGTGCAGTGGTTGGGTCAGGAAGAGTGAATGACTGCTTTCTACTCAGAGCCAGGCACTGGAGTGGTAATTGGAGATACTGAGGTGGCGAAGGCGAAAGGTTAGGAAGGGAGCTCAGTGGAGACTGATTAAGAGGAGAGGAGGAAGATTAGATTACACATTTAGCCTTTTCCTAAACTCTGGCTGACCCTCTCCTCAGTGTCAAGGAGCTTGAGGTTAGTTACTGGTCAGGCCACTGGATGGAAAATCACCACGTGAATTTGATATGGTAAAAAAAGGTGGGTCACAAGAAGGGAAACAACTTTTTTTGTCCAACCCACAAAGGTTGAAGTGGGAATTATAGGGTAGGCCTAAGCCAAGGGGGAAATTTTAAGTGGACATTGATTGTTTTGAGTAGTAAGCGAGAGGACTATGCTGGTCTTGAAATTGTGCATCCTGGCTTACCACCCTCATCTCACTCCGTGGCTTCAGAGTCTTTCTGCTACCCAATTAACTGGTTGAGATGTATCTGGGGGACTGCGAGCATGATAATGAAAGGACACTCAGAAGGTGGTCTTCAATGGCTAACAGTGTATGCAAAAGGGTTCAACAATGCCACAACAAGCTGTGCATATGGGAATGCAGAAGGGAGGCCTGGGCATGGACTTGGGACCCTCAATACGTGGTGGGCAGTGGAAGGACAAGGCCAGCATCTATTGTGCGAGATCAGGTTTATAGTAAACATTCCATCATCTGAGGAACAGGTGATCGTAGGACATAGCCCTGGCTCACCCACTCATGCTATTACAATTGCATTATCTGTCACTAAACATTAGTTAAATATCTATGATGTGATTATTAACATCTCTGATTCTGCACACGTAGAAGTACCACAGGATGAACTAGACAACTCATATCAACTCTGTTGCAGAAACTGATTGTTTATGGCAACTGCATCAGCCATCCAATTCAGGAAGTCTCCAGAGCCAAACAGTTCCGATACAGCTTTGTCCACTTAGGGTGAGAGTGGCTCATAATAGATTTAGAATGGTATTGTATTGATGAATAGCTTCCCTCACTGAAATCAATGGTCTATAACCTTTCTCATGGCGCTCCTCAGAGCAGTAGCCTGGCAGTCTCTAAAAATTGATTCTTTTGGAGGACTTCCATGTTCATATGTATAGTGGCTTCACAATTAGCTTTGGATTTTACAATTCAAGGCATATTGACAGTGACAATCTGGATCTTGTGTTCCTTCAGTCCCATCAGAAGTAGTGGTATGGTTAAACCTTTGTTTTGGATAGGCCACCAACTTCTAAAGCTTAGGGAAAAAATGCAGATGTGCCACTCCTATTGAGGTGAAGGACCTATTTTTTTTTTCATCCTTGGCTACTCATGTACTGAATTGTTTTCAAACTGCTGTGAAGCTTCAGTTGCTGAGTTTCTGGAGGAACTGACAGAGCTTCAGGGCAATGACTGCATCATCTGGGACAAGCCAAAAAAAACCAAACAAAAAAAAATAAAAAACCACACACAACACAGATGACCCACTGGCACATTATAATACTTTTTTTGGTCCATTACTATTGACACAGCAGTTCCCAAGAACCTTCCACCTTGGCTAACTCTTCTCAGGGAACCAGAAAGACAGACAGATAGCTAGAGCAGCTGGGGCAAAGCTGCCGATTGAGTCCACACGCAGGAAGTGAAGAAGAGTCTCTTGATTACAGTACAGCATATGCAAAGCCCTGAAAAATGGAGGTCTTTCAGGTAGCAGACTTAATTCCCTACTGTTTGTAGTAAATGTCATAGGGAAGTATTACATAGCAAAACCTTTTTGCATGAATCAAATAGGTCTCAGGTTTGGTCTGAAGTTTTGAAACACACAGGCCAAAGCCAGTTCCAATGGGGGAAATCAAGACTTTTTCTTTGAACTGCAGGGAAAAAAATATATATTTACTGTGTTGAGTTTTTATAGGATCTAGAATTGCTTCATGACATTGGCTGCAATTTGGAACCACACTGCTCCTAGCTAGATTAAAAGCCAAAAAATGTCATTAATACAGAGTTAGGGTTGGCCATTGATAACCTATGCCCTTCCAGAACAATGAGTTGAGCAAAACTTAAACTTCTGAAAACCAGAATACAGGTTTAAGGTAAATGCCCACACAACCTTAACTGCACTCACCCCCATCTCCCTGGAGCTGGCAATAGCCATTGGGAATTATCTGCTTGCACTCCAGCTGCATTCACTATGTTAATTAGCTGTACTGAATGATAGAAGAACTGTGATATGAGGCGATCTGGGTCTGAGTCCCCCCACTGTAGGATCAAAGGAAAGAAGTGCAGGTGTACCTTATTGTGCCAGTCTGTGTACTTTCAATACTGAATTGTGTATGTTTTGTCTCGGGGCACTGGGATCTTTTTGCCATGGGCATTGGCAAAAGTGAGAGCAGACTGTGGATTAATGATGGGTAGGGGTAAGAACAGGTTTGGATGGTCTCCTGTGTGGAAGTGTGAAGGGGGGCTATGGTTGAAGTGGTGGTTAAATTTTACTAGTGTGGTATTTTGTTTGGGGAATAGGTTCAGTGTTTGAGCATTGGGCAAGTGCAGGTAGTGTCTGTCCATTACATGAAAAACCAGGTTATTGTTCAGAGAGGGCAGAGTTAAGATTGTGTGGGCATTTATCTTAACACTGTATTTCCTATTTTAACAGTTTGAGTTTTGCTGTATTCAAAATTCTGGAAGGGAGCCAGCTATCACAAGGCAACCTTACCACTGCATTAACAAACAGCTCTTTGCCATTTCATTTCCTAATTTCTATAACACAGATAAACACTTGTTGGTAGGAGTTAGTGGTCATTTAGGCACTTGTAATTCTCACTTAGATTTGCAATCGATATGCTACTGTGGCTAGGTATAGTCAAAAGGGCTTCTCCTCTTAGATGTCAAAGAGCTTTACATTGTTATGCCCATTTCACAGAAACAGAGGTGAAGTGATTTGCCTAAAGTTCACCCACCTAAGAATAGTCACACAACAGTGGTCTTTGCATTAGGCCACAAGGTTGCTATGTAATTCTTAAGTGCTCCTCCCCAGTCCTGTACATTTTCTTACAGTAGACTGGAGATAATGGTCATGCTTTGAATTTTTTGTTGTGTAGTTCCTGACAGAACCAGTGAGATAAATCTCAGCTATGGCCTACGTCCCAAACCCTTGACAGTTATATTACATGGTGGTTACAGTTGCTTTAAGCATGAGAGAGGATAGTGGTGGGTCTCTCTCCTTCTCCACCCCTGTCCCAGCATTCCCTACACCACCACCCCACACCCCAATATTTCTAGCTCCTCCTCCCCTCCCCATCTCACTAAGACATTAGCTGGTGATGCAGAAGCCATTAACATGTAAGAAGTTGACCCTTCCCGTCTCCTGCCCTATGATGATGTGTACACATCATAGGCAGCAGCTTACCAGAGAGGTGCACACTACCCTGGTTATAGAGCCTTAGCTGCACACTGAATTGGGCCGTATGCTCCCATCACCCACCCCCACCTGGGTCTCCTGCCCCTGCTTCAGCTAGGCTTCCCCAGCCATGCTGCAGATCTATCCACTTTGCCCCTTTCCCAAACTAGAACCCCCACAGACACACACATCAGCCAGCCCCCACACCTCACTCCAAGGTGATGTTTATCTTATTTATTTTCTGGATTTCAGATGTTTAAATCTGCATTACTTTCAGCCTCCACCCCCGATCCCAGATCACATGGAGGATGAGGGAGAAGGGCTCAGACACCCCAAGAGGCCAGGCTATCTGTCGGGGGTAACATCGAACTTTGGAGACCCTGCTGCCATAATTGGAGCCCTGGATTGATCTCTGTGTACAAGAGGACTGCCTAGTCAACTTAAATTTTCGGAAGTGGGGGTGGGGAGGTGGAGGCCCTATATCTCAGGAACCCTTAAGCAAAGTGGCTCCAAATTTGGATTACTGACCCTGCCATGACCCTCCCTCCTTCTCCCCCCACCACGAGGAGGCACACCAAATAGCTATATTAGGTTAGAGCACTTAGAATAGTCAGGCTTTAAACAGAAAGTTGGTCTTAAACATCTAGCAAGGACACGATGAGTTAATCACTGAAGTAGATTGTCAATCCCTCTCTTTAAGAGAGCATGGTATCTCTATTCCTTTCTTGTCAAGAGAACACTGAAGACAGCATTAGATGATAGTTCTCTCAAGTATTCTCTCATTTACTGGAGGGTGTGGACTGGAAATTGTGGGAATACACACAGTTCCCTCCTATAATAATTATTTTTTCCATACTTTAAGTGAGTGCACCTGGCCATTATTATAAACATAAAAAAAGGGGGCAAGGAGAGTTTGTTTGAACAGAAGAGCAGCCCCAACTATCTTTACACCAAGCAGATGCCTGGTGTAGAAGTGCAGCTTAACATGAAAGTACCCTCTTTTTCATATACTCAGTCAGCTTGAAAATCAATTATGTGTTTGATCAACTTTTGGCAGCCTTGATACCTTTTATGTGCTTATGAATTACTACCAAATAGCATGTTGAGGCCCAGGGCTTACAAATACCACTACAATTTACAAAAAGCCTTTCAATACCCTCGGCCAAGATGACTATGGAGTGAACTTTTTGTCAAGCATCAGAATCAATGTGTATGGTGGCAGTTTTCAGTTTCTATGCATTATACAACACTGAAGGCTTAAGCCTAAATTCTGCAGAAACTTATGCATGTGCTTAACTTCACAATGTCTGAAGTTAAGTGTGTGCACAAATCTTTTCAGGATTAGGATCTTAGTCTTTATTTAGAATATCAGGAAAAGGTCATGTTGCACACCAGGACGCCTGCTGCTCTTTCATACAGATTTGAGATTTGAAACAAAAGACTAAATACACCTCTACCTCGATATAACACTGTCCTCGGGAGCCAAAAAGTCTTACCACGTTTATAGGTGAAACTGCATTATATCGAACTTGCTTTGATCCACCAGAGTGCGCAGACACCCCCCCCTCCGGAGCACTGTTTTACCGCGTTATATCCGAATTAGTGTCATATCGGGTCGCGTTATATCGAGGTAGAGGTGTATTCAGATAAACAATATGTAGTTTTATTTAATACATCATCTATCCTTGTTAGCTATCTACCTAGAACCACAATTAACTACAGCTCTGGAAGCTTAACCCAATACAGGACTTCACCAGTTCTTTGGTAACAATATGAACTCTGGGATTTTGCAGCAAGCTTTGCTCCTATTAGTCCAAAGTCCTAGATGGATACATGGAGAAGTTCTTTCCACTGCATTATGTTCCAAATAAATTAGGAATTTAATCTCTCTTCCCCATCTATCCAAAATTACTTCCCTGTTAACGCAAATAAAACATTTGTGCACCTCAGACATTTGAAAGCTCTCAATC
Source organism: Mauremys reevesii (assembly GCF_016161935.1). Lineage (NCBI taxonomy): Eukaryota > Metazoa > Chordata > Testudines > Geoemydidae > Mauremys > Mauremys reevesii. The sequence goes on along the minus strand of NC_052630.1, from coordinate 66,076,059 downwards.
CTGCCCTCATTAATACAATCTAATTTTCCACATAGGAGTGGCAAATTGCCAATTAGCAAGGTGCAATGCAAGGAAAATAAATAGGTATGAGTATTGTCCAGTATGGCTATAGTGCAAATATTTCAAAAACTAGTCAACCACAATTTCACAGCTCTCAGAATCCAATATATCTTTACTATAACTAAGTATTTTGTAGGGTAGGAGTTCCATTTCTCATTACTTTTTCTTTCATTTAAATAAGTCTTACTTTGTTTAGTTCTCTCCCCCATTGGCCCCTAAAGCCCTGAGAATATTTTTTTGTGTTCAGACTGTAACAGCAAAAACATGTTACACTTATAACCAAACATTCAAATACAACACACCCCCACACAGCAAATCTTCTTTGTTCATTCTTCTAGTTATATGGCTGAATCTTTTATTCCCAACTAGTACACAGTTCCAACATAAAACTAATTTTTGATTAAGATGCTTAAATAATATTAGATAGAGCTGGTTGGAACATTAGATGCAATTTTATTCTGTCAAAACTGAAAGGTTGAAATCAGGCAAAGCAATGCTCTAAGCACCACACTACAGACACTCTTCCTGAACTAAAAAGCTCAGTTTTTTTTTTAAATCTGAAAATGGACATTGACAGCTCAATTTTTGGTAAAAAGAAATTGGAAAGTTTTTGGTTTTGTTCCAGTGCCCAACACAAACAAAAAACAAAAAACCCCCCACAGATTTCAAAACCTCAAAAGTTGCTGTGAAATGGCATCTTCTAGTCAGCTCTTGTATATGTGTGCATGCGCACACGCATGAACACACATCATAATCCTACCCATGTATTAGATACAACATACTAAACAATTCAAAAACAGGAGAAGCTACTCTATATCAGAAAATTAAAAAACAAACAAACCTTAGATCCTAAAAAACAAATAACCAAGCAAAACTAAACAAATATTGATATCTATTGTATTGATCGCATAGGTTCATCACTTAAGAAAACAGTATGCTCTTTATCAAGTCTGGGCAAATAAAACTACAACTTTAGATTTATTTTTTCCTTTTCCCCCCTCTAGTCAAGAATAAAAGCAGATTGCAACAAAGTAGTATGGGTTTCATAAATCATAGCACAACTGTCCTGATCCTCACTTCAGGTCATGAAGGACTTGGCATCTTGTGCCACATAGCTCTCCATAAATTGCTCTCCTGTAATACACACACTACTTTTGCACAGGACTGCTGCCATTTTTCATCTGAGAAAGCAGCTATATGAAGTGATGGGAGCTTTCAGAAGTAGAAGAATAGGCACTACTTTTAATTTAACAGAAAGTGGCATTTCATCCTTTAGCCTTGCTGGTGAACTTGTTAGTAATGTGATGTGTCACATAGGTTACAGTGAAATCATGCATTGCACCTCAAGGATCAAATATTGCTTCTCACTGAAAATGCAAGAAGGTTTCACTGTAAATTCCTATTTCAATTCATAAGCTCTATAACGGTTTTCCAGTTGAAAAATATCAGTGTCCAGTACATAGTGATTGGTCTTAGTATGAAAACTTTCATATTGACCAGAAATCAAACATTTAAGGGTCATGTACATTCACGACATCCTGGGTCATGTCACTTTATTCCAACATAACACAGACACCTGTGTCTTATGTCTTATAGTAACAATTCAGTCTCCCATGGTGTAATTTTACTGTTGTAGCCAATCTGCCAAAAGTATCTTGAAGTGGCTTTTAACATAAATTAACAATAGACATATAATTAACAACCCCTGTGTTATACTGGAATGAAAGCCTTGTGTGAGATTGCCGTGTCACAAGGCATCCTGTGAGGGACATTATTTGATTACACAATTTGGTAACAAATGCTTTAGTTGGTGTTCTGGACAAGTATGCTTACATTTTATGATCATTTTCAAGTTGTAAAGAGATCTAGTGAAATGAGCTAATAAAGCAGAGCAAAATACGAAGGCACTTTACATGCATTAGTTTATTGTAACAGATGTACCTGCCCCATCAATTAAGCACAGTTAGTGTAAATACTTTTTACATAGTCTATTACATTTTTGGAAGTAGAATTGGAATTCCATGGTGAAAGAGCTATGCAGTGGTTTTTACTGTGCTATATGCACTGATTTACACATTGCTATGTTTATAACAGTTCTGTTGCTGCCAGAAGATTCTCTTGCATTTAAGAACTGATAGAGAGATGGAGTTTTAATTATAGTCAGGTAAGCCATTTCAGACGAGATAGTCTGCTAAAACTGAGCCTAGTTTGTGGGCTGAACAAAAGCCTAAACATTTTGCTAAGTACTCCCAATACTTATCTCTTCAAGGTCCCAATCATAGCATCCTGGGGAGTGGATGCTATCCTTGCTGAAATCTATCTCAGGACATCAGCAAGCATGGTAGTAATGTCTGGACTAGCTGTTATCTTCAGAATCCCATGACATCTAGTGCATTTGAGTGGATCCAGTACATTCTGGGATGCTTCTCGCATGGGAAAATCCTGGAGTACACAAGATTTCAACAGAGCAGCTGTCCAGAGAGCTGTTCTAGACAACATTAGAAGTTTTTAAATCTCTCATAAAAAGAAGACCTGTTAGGGGTCATGGATAAGAAATTGAGGGTCAAGGAAAGGAAAGGATGGGGTCAGGGAAGATGCATCTGTTTATGCTGAGATCAGAGGCAGAAAGAAAAGATTCCGATAAACGAGAAAGTTCTGTGGATCTTCTGAACTTCACCCAGTCACTTGTCATAGAATGTTATAACGGCTGCTCTGAAAGGAAACTTTTGGGGAATTAAAAATATATTGTGAATTATTGCTCCAGTTCACTTCCATAGGCATTTGATACTTGATGTTAAAAATGCCATTGACTTTAAAACTAAGATGTCTGAATTTTTTTAAACAGAAAAATCTTTTAAGAGAACACTGTTAGGCACACAATATAGTTAATCGTAAAACAAAAACAAAACAAAGACCCCAAACTCTTACAAAATTCATGACCAATAGCAATGTTTCCATGATTTTTAAAATTCTACTAGAAATAGATTTTTGTTTTGTTTTTAAATTATATTCCCCTTCATTAATTGCAAACCAAACATGGCAGCATTATGCTAGTGCATGAGACCTAGAAGGGAAATTAATTAAAAGCTAACAAACACCTCACAACTGAACTCAGATGAATGCAAAAAGTGAAAAGTGCATTTTATTTTTCTTCCCTTTTTTTTTCTTCTTTCTTCATTTTAGTAGTGTGAGGGGATGGTAGGCAAGGATTTTTTTTAAAAACTGACAGAGGATCTCTATGCAGTTTAATGGCAGAAGATGAATAGAATAGTCTTAAGAAGTTATCACTAAAGATATGTTTGACATTTTAAAAAAATTCTTAGATTCAATCAAGTTTAAACAACAAACGGAAATATGGAGTATTTTTCAGTTTAAGGGTGCGATTTTGATTCCCAGGGATGGCTCACATAGATGCTCACAAATAAGATTAAAGGTCCCAATTTCAGAATTAAATGAACACTTTTTAAAAGAATAATATAATAAAATCTTTTTTTAAATCTAAAAATGATTGTTTCAGACTTGCATTTTATTATTTAAAGAGGCTTTAGCAATCCATTTTAATGAACAAACATGTTAGTATAGTGGATTGTAACATCTACTGTGGTAATAAGACTTGACAGGGTGTTCATTGTTGTACCACAATTGGCTTGGGTGTCTTGTGAGGCACAAGGCCAAAGGCCAACTGCTTTCAACTAACGAAGAGTGAATGTAGACCAATAATGCATGCCCTGTCGTATTTTCTTGCAAAATACTACCTTATCCCAGGTGTAGAATGCATTTATGTTCTAAAGTGAAACAAGATGGGCAAGAAGTATTTAAAATTATTTCAGCCACTCTTCAAAGAGTTAGGTGCATGTCATGTTAGTGCAATTGCAACATCATAGTCACTTAGCTATACCTCAGCAGAAGCCAATCAGATCCACTTGATTTCTTGATGAATCAGTCTCTAATTAGAGTAACACTTTTCAGTGGAATACACCTTAAAATGGATATAATCTCCATTAATTATGAAAATGACGACATTATATGCTAGACTGCTTGGAAAAAGTGAAAAATTGCATTTACACACACAAAAGAAAATGGAATTTGACCTTCTCTGAAAAAATCTAATTTACAAAAATAGTTTCTCACTGAATTGCAAGATTTATGAACTCATGCAACAAGTTTGGCTGCATCAGTTCGGTTACTATATTGACTTTACTCAGGAGAAAGTACTGTGCCAAAAGGAGCTTGCCAAAAGAAAAAAATAAATAAAAGAGCAAAGTCTGTGGTTCTCTTATTTAACAAAGCTCCCTTCCCATGTGCATAAATGATTATGCTTCCCTTAAAGCATACAAGCGACTGAAGGACTGAGATCAGCAAAAAGGTGGGTGGGGGAGGAAGAGGGCAAAACATACTGCTGGAGTGAATGGAGAATGTCTATTCAGAGAAACAGCAACATAGGCAACAAAGGGGTCACCCTGAGTTTTGTTCTGTCCACCCAGAAGCTTTACAATAAAAGCCAAATACTTGTGAATAACAATTGTTGAAACATCACTGAGACACTGCCCATGAGAAATAAAGCGGTTTCTGAAAGGAAAAAAAAAAAAACCAACCACCAATGAATAATATAGGGGGGGATGTTTTCTAGTTCTTTAAAGGAAAATATTTTTGGCCAGGATCCAATGCCTGGAATTGTCATATTCTTTTTCCTATACAAGATTTTTCTTTGTGGCTATTCCCCTCTACTGGCTGCTTTTCTAGTTAGCAAAGATAGAGGTGACATTTGAGGGAGGAGGGATTGCGGCGAATTCAGGCTACACATGCATGTTTAAATGTGGTATGTTAGTTCATCTTGATTTACCGGGGGCAGCAGTAGCAAGAATAAAAGGAGAAGCTATTTCTGACTCCCTCACTGCCCAGAAAGAACAAGGCCTGTGGCTATGATGTGTCTACCTTGCAGCACCTCATTTCTTCTTTCCCTCTCAATTGGCAACCATCAGATTGACGATGCCAGCCTCCCCATCAGCTGGTTTGTCTCTGTGCTGACCATGAGGGAACACACAAGCAGGGGTACAGCCTCTTTTCTCTCATCCTTTACATAGGGTTTTTTCCCTACCTGAATTTCCACATATGGCAGGGGTATTTATTCTTTCCAGCAGGGGCGGCTCTAGGCACCAGCAAAACAAGTTGGTGCCTAGGGCGGCAAAAAAAGGGGGCGCAAAAAAAGGGGGCCCCCAGCTCATCCTGCTGCCGCGCTGCCTCGTGCCGCGGGGGGAGGGAGGGGAGGGGAGCGAGAGGAGACGACCTGCCGCGCGCATGGCAGCTCAGCTCAAGCGAGCCGCCGAGACTGCTGCCGGTCGCGAGGTCGGAGGTCCCCAGCCAGCGGCCGCGGGACTCTGCAGTCATGCCAGCTGCCCCCGCGTCCATCCTGCTCCCCGGCTCTGGCGCGCCGCAGCGCTGCGGCCTGCTGGGCGCAAAAAAAAGGTAGAGCTTTCCAGCATTGGAATTTGGGATGGACCTGAAAAACCAATGTTCATTTTCCTCTGTTCCTTATGAGCTCCAGCCTACCACTATTACTGGCTTCAGCCAATGGACAAAGTTCAGTGAGAGTTTTATGAGGTTCCACCTGCCACTCCTCCTCCACAAGATCTCTCACTCCCTATTTACAATGAATGGGTGGAAACAGATTCTGGGCAGCCAGTAGCCTTCTCCACTTCACAAGTAGAGCCCAGCTGCTTGTACTGAGACTTGTGCATAGTTCTACCCATCTACCTCATTTTTTTTCCCCCAGTGAGCCCAACTCCGAAGTATCTGGTGCTTTACAAAAGCTAACCAGTTGTCACAACATTTGTCTGGCAGGTATGGATCCTCCACCTGTTATTTTCCAGATGAGAAGCTTAAAAGTTTAAGATTGGAAATTTTGGCCTTGAGTGTCTAAAATTACGCACTCAACTCTATATTTAGGCACCTAAATGAATGGCCTGATTTTCAGAGGTGCCGAGCACCCCCTGGCTTCTACTGATGTCCATATTTACTCTGGACACCCAAATATGGCCTTTGGTGCCTAGCAGACCAACAGGATTCAAAATGTTGACCTAAGTGACTTGATGCAGGCTAAAAGGACTCACTAGGTAACATCAGGGACTGAAAGCAGGAGTTTTTTGCTCCTAGTCTTATTTTATTTCATGCTGATGAACTGCCCCTTTCTTCTTGAGCTATACTGGTAACTCAGCAAAGGGCCAGATCAATTGTGAGCAGCCAGGTGGTAGCCAGGAAATATTTACAGTAGTTTGCAGTATTGGCATCCTGGACAGCATCATTAGTTGTGAAATGGTTGGGGATCCCATTGGCCAAATAATCAAGGGATGTGGGGCAATGGATTTCATGGGCCTCAAAGACAAGCATTTTTCAGCTGTGGGAGAGAATCATTGATACCCTGCAAGTGGTAGTAAAGACTCACACAATGGGAAGCTTTCGATTCTAGCAGTGGGGTTTTACACTTTCAGGGCTATCTTTTCAAGGGAGAAGGACAGAAACAGACTAATAATAGAAATTGAAATTAGAATGGACATTTTGAAGCTCTCCAAAACTGTAGTCTTCACAGGTCCCAAAGGCTAGCTCTGCCTTCCATGGATTGGATTAAAATAAAAACAAAACAAACCCCACCCCCCACTAGCACGTATGGTCACAGGTGGATGAAAGTTCTCAGAGAGTCAGGCATTTGCATTGGAAGCAGGGCTGGCTCCAGGGGTTTGGCCGCCCCAAGCAGCCAAAAAAAAAAAAAAAAAAAAGCCGCGATCGCCATTGCGATCGGTGGCAATTCAGCGAGAGGTCCTTTGCTCTGAGCGGGAGTGAGGGACCCTCCGCTGAATTGCCGCCGAATCCCTGAAAGTGCCGCCCCACTCCCGAGTTGCCGCCCCAAGCTCCTGCTTGATAAGCTGGTGCCTGGAGCTGGCCCTGATTGGAAGGCATACAAAACTGGACTTGCTGCCTTACAGATGCGCTGGTTTGGGTTCGTCACTTATGATTACGGAGAAGGGGAAACAGGGCCCTCCCTTCTTGCCAGGGCTGCCCAACCTTAGTCATTTGCAGATAGTTGCAGGTTGATAAAAGCTGTAGGCAATTTCACTATTAAATCAGTGTATGCTGCCCTTCTACTATGTCCATGGCAAGCGGTATGGTATTTGTCTTCTGTATAAGCACCATTTTGTTTAAGACGACGACGGGCAGGAACACAGTTGCTCAGTGGTATGCCAGGATTAAGTTAAATATGATCAACAGAAAATACACAATATTGTACAACTCCTGTCAGAGATGCTACAGGGATGTTGGATATGGAGAAACCCCTTCCCTAAAATAAGGGTCTATAAAAATGGACCCTTAACATAAATACCTGAATAAAAATTGTTGTAATGTGATTAGAAACTCGTGAGTTCATATTTTGAAGCTGGATGCACTTTTACTTCCTCTTTACAGTACTTAGTCCCTTTTTATAGCAAAACAGCGTATCACTGAATTATTAAAAGTAAAGCACATCTTTCTGCTTGTGTCCTGCTAGGAACTTCATGAGTTGTGTTATCCCCTGAAAAAAAGTGCACAAATTCATTAAAAATCCTAGAGTAATCTGAAAGGATAAGTTAAGGTTTGATCAAAAGTCATGGAAGTCATAGGAGTCGTCTTATTTATCCCAGTGAGCTTTTAATCAGACCCTAAAATGAGCCACCTTCATATTTTTTGGCAGAGAAAATTACAGTACAGGATTATACTACCACTTCCAAATAACATTTTTTAAAAGCATGGCATGTACTAGGTACCAATGGAGCTTCACTTCCACTTTGGAATACTTGCGGTTGCAGAGTCAAGATATTAGCGTGTCAGTAGCAGAAGTTGGCACAGCTGTCTTTTTAGCATCCGGTTAGTGAATCTTTTACATGTTTGATTAATCAGGAATATTCTTTATTTTACACCCTCGTTATTTGTTATTCTTGCTACATCTTCCCTTTGGCACATATGCCACATCAATTTACACCTGACTTAGCTTATAGCACCATTAATATTTTGAAATTGGACTGCAATGCCTGCATTTCAGTGTAGTGCTGGGGGAGGGGGAGGCAAATCAAAAAACATTTTAAAAACATCATGCAAGCTCTGTGAAACACACACGTGCTACATACTGAATAGTGAACATAAAGCTTAAGCTCAATGCAATGTTGCCTGCTGATTCCATAAACAACAAACAAAGCCTTTGAGTGAGCTTGAGTGAGTTGTTTTCCCTGTGGTCTGAGAACTTGCTAACCCTAGACAAATTATATTTAATATGTAAAAGTCTCATTATCGGAGATCTCTGATTAAAGAAACTGAATTTGTGCCATTATATTCAGTGAAAGATTAACTACTATAGTCAGTTACCTGAAGGGAGAAAGAAAATTTAACTCTTTCACGGTGCACTTCACCCAGAATCATTTTCAAGGATAACCAATTATTACGATTTCTAGGAAGCAAGTCATTCCAATGCAATGCCATAGCAAAAATACCATCCCTCAACAACAGAAGTGTGTGCCTGGAGTAATGCAAAAAGTGGTTAAATACCTAATGGAGGTGACAAGAAGGTAACTGATTTTATAAATAGTCAGGGAGAAGGCCATTTACTGTATTTACTTTTTCCATGTAACCATTTCCTACACGGCTTCCATTTTCTATTGCAATATTCATTCTAATGACAGTAGACATTTAACTGTACTAAGAATCCCATATTTGCATTAAGTAGTACCTTTCTCTACAAGTAGTTCCACTTGAAACCAGCAAGACTACTTGCAGAGTAGATTATTAATGAACATGAGTGAAGTTTGCAGAATATACCTCTTAACTGGAAAAATTCAAAGGTGCATTTATTGAATTGGGCTTGGATTGCTTTCTAAATACTTAGCTATGTGTGTGTAGTCCCATTGGGCTTAATGGGCCTATTCACATGCATAAAGTTAGCCACGTGTTCAAGTACCTTGTTGAATTGGATCCTTGGTCAGTAATAATAGACTATTTCCACCCTGTTCCCTGATATGGCTAGGTAAGAATAGTGACAATGTAAACAATATAAGCCTGCTTGTAAAGGGGGCGGGGGAGTGGGAGACACACACACGGTAAATATTTGTTTTGGTTAAGGATGAAAGTATTGGGTTCGTTTAAAAAAAAAAAAAAAAGATCCATTAGGATGCTTTCTTTGAATCAACTGAATTCCTTCCAAAATGCCTTATGGAGTGGCTGTTTAGTATTCATCTCCACACTCCTGTACAGCAATGGCTGTTAATCTAAAATGTACAAAAATGGGAAAAAACATAATAGTTCTACGAGCAGGCTTATTTTTGCCTATCTGTCTTAGCATTTTCTGAACAAAAAATATACAATTCTAACAGTTAACTAAGTTAAATAGCTAACACTATAAAAACACAGGAATTTATAGCCTAGCGTACCTAAGAATCAGTGAAACCACATCACTGCTCTTCTGTTTTCAAGGTCAGTGCTAAGATAACACACAGTACATATTATACAATTGTTTAGTATAGGAGACATGGTAGCAGACTGAGCCGTAATTCAGAGAGCTTGGCCCTGAGCTCCTAGCATAAATACTGAGTTAACTGTGCCTACACCTTCCATTGTGTAGTTAACGTATTCATTCGCTGCTAGCCTCCAGCAAGTAAAACCCAGAACAGGGAGGGGAAATGCCTGAGCTATGTTCAGATCTCAATCTTACCAATTCAAATCTGGAGTTACTCCATAGACTTTAATAGTGCCATGAAATTAAGGTTGCCAATTTTGGTTGGACGCATTCCTGGAGATTTCATCACATGACAATCTTTAATTCCTGGAGACTGCAGGCCAATCCTGGAGTGTTGGCAACTGTAAATGAAATAAGTGGAGTTGTTCTGGTTTTATATCAGTATAAATGAGATCAGAATGTAGGCCATTTTGTTATTTAGGTCTCTAGAAATACACAGAAAATGGGGTTGGTATTTACTGGATGGATTTCTACCATATTCTGAAAAGTTACCTTTGACATGAAAGCCACTGCTCAAAAATATAAAATGTAATTAGAAAAAACAAAAAAACTCCTAGCTTTTCTTCAAGTTCTCTTTAATTTCTTATCTTCCTAAATGTATGCGTGTGTGTGTCACGCACACACACACACAGTTTGTTCCAGGAAATGTGTAAAATGCCTTCTGGTAACTTTTAAATGAACATGAAAATCTCTTTGAATTCAAAAGGTTTCAAATAATGACAAAAGAGAAGTGTGCTTGGACTATTAACAAATAAAAGGAAACTAAGGTCAGGAATCACTCTCCATAATTAAAATTCATTATCTTTTCTTTCAAACTTCAGTTTTCTATGACATAACTGCATTAGGCTTGAACAAGGCTTTAATGTGCTGAACAGTAATCTTTTCCTGTACACTAATACCAACAGACCTAAGCTACATTTCTTAGCTAGGATCTAACATTTCTGAGTACACGTTACTCTTGCAGTTTCATTTGTCGGTAAAACCTTGTTTACTTGCTTCCTGTTATTAATTATGGGAAACAGGATCCCTGCAAAACTATGAGAGGCTCTTTTAACTCCTGTCTAGACTTTTCAAGGCAAACTATAGATGAGTCTTTTAATGTTTGTGCAAAGCCAGAGACTGCAAAAAATATATTGTTACCTCACACAGCTTAAGACTGCTTATCTCGCTCTCACACACAAAAAAACCCTTAAATCACTGCGGCTCCTACCCTTATTATTAGGCACTGAAGTAACATTTTCTTTCATAGTTGGAGACTTTCTTCATCTGTCACGCTGATTAATTAACAGCTCACAGTATGAGCTCTGAGCTTCAATAGCCTACTGAAAGCGAGAGAGAAAGATCAACATTAAATATTCCATAAAATGCTGAAAAGGAAAAATGCTCTCTTAATACGAAGGGATCTCTCGTACAAAAAAACTAGCCTAATTTCTGTTTTGCTAGATCACACACATGCTAATATCATGCAAGGAGCTGAAAGCAGATGTATTGGGGAGGAATAGTTAGGAAAAAAACTGCAGTAGACTTTAAAAAGAAATATATTTAAATCAGGCTATGTTTGCTCAGAGGAAATGGGGGCCTAGAATACCAACCCTACACTAATGGAACAGTTCTCACCAGTGCTGTAAGAGCTAGTATTAACCTACTAGAAAAACAAGCCTATAACACAACAAAAGTTCATACACCAAGATCTGGGGGAAAAAGATTTGCAGAGTCTCAACCTACAGCTCACAAAAAAACATTTACACATTTGTGGGTTCTCTCTCCCCCTCCCCTAAACTGTTACCGTCTGGCAGTTATTTTAAGAGTTCGACTTTCACCAGCTATGAGCTCTCCCCCCTTTTCTAAGCCCCTCCAATAGTGCTGAGTGGACAGAAATTACAGATGCAAGAAAAGCTGACAAATGACTAAGGCCCCTCCCCAAGTGCCTCAGACAGTCAAAGCTCCTGCCAAAACATGCCTGAAAGCTAGTGAGGAGACAAAGACACAAAGATTCCATTTTCTCAGTGAAAATAGATTTCATGTGTAGAACACCAATGAGAATAATAGGACACTGACACATGCTTGTATTTTCAGAAGCAAAAAATAGGAGTGAATATTCCAAGGACGACTGAAATTATGTTTGATTATACAGCAAGCCCAACCAATGTTGTTTAACCCAATAATCTTTTCAGACTGCAAAATGGTGTGATAGTCTAAAGAATGTGTTTCAATAATAGAAAGCCTGGGGTTCAACAAAATCCAACTTGATCCTACACTGCTAACTTACTAAGAATAATCTTTGCTATAGTACATATGCGATTAAAACAAAGCAAATTTAAAAAGCTATCTTTCTCAAATGTTTGGTGAGGTATTAAAAACACTCACAAAGGTTTGATACTATTAAAAGACTCCCCCACGCCCCAGCATGTGTCATTACTAGAACTTCAGAGAATTTAAAACCCTGACACCCAAGCCTCTGCAATCTTGCAAGCTTTGCCTAGTAAGTTCATTTTGTCTTATTAGGATCCGTGGTTGGCATTCGTCAATGAGCTGGATCTGGTCTGACTTGGAGCTGCACAAATCAGCAGAGAGTTGGATGCATAGTAGTGAGGTATAAGGGAGAGGAAGAACATGATTTCTCTTTGAAAAGAGTTTGTTCATCAGGAAATTGGGGTGAGGCTATGCAACTGGGAAAGGGGAAGGTTTGAGTGTTTAAATTAATCAGGAATTTGAAGAAGAATATTTACACTAAAATACACTAGGTTAAGTGATTTTTTAAAAAGCTGATCCCACTCCTTTATCACTTAATAGCACAAGTAGCTATGATTAAAGGAAGTGTGTAAGTTCCCCTCAGGCTGACAATTTTGGAGATCTTTGTTGGGGGAAGTGAGGATGTATGCAAGGGCTCGCTGTTAGTAGGGTTTTTCCAAATGCTTATAGCTCTGATTACTGTTCATCAACATGCAGAACTCTTGCAAAGCATCTACTTATAATAGCCCCCTTTTTTCTTTTACACAGGATGCCTACATGACTGCTGCTATTTGATATTCCCTCCCCAGTCCAGTAAACCAGCAGACTTTCAGCAGAAACATTAGGACTTACTATATGATTAAGAGGTTAAACATGTATTTTGTAATTAACTACCTGTTGTGGTAATAGCACTGGAGATATTTTAATATTTATAATATTTTAAATACACATTCAACCCTCTCTCTCCTTCCCCGGCACACCAACACATACAAAAGGAGTCAATGTAGAGCAGGTTTCAGACTTCAGGCTAGATGATGACTGCCACAAGCCCTGTGTAAGGCATGGCACGTAGCTGTGGCACCCCATGAACAGCACAAGGAAGGAACTTTTTGCCTTTCAAGAAATCCCTTCCCTTCTTCTCCCTGGCTTGTACCACAAGCTATTAGGATATGCCCAGGAGGGCTCTGCTGTGAGGACCAGCACATTGTGAAGGCCAGAATCAACTTTCCACTCATTCCCTACCCCTTCCCCGTGCATACAGGTGTGCAACAGTATCTCCAGCATACCAGATCCAGGGGCTAGGCAGGCCATGCTGGGATGCAAGGGAAGTTCTTAGACCCCTTATTGCCTGGTGTAGACCACGTTGTATTCGAGTCTTCACCGTTTACCTTTTTTATATATTTCTTTACCAGGGTAAATTTTAGAAACATAGGGCTATCATGAGGTTTGAACCCTTCCAATAGCCAACAATAAAACATTAAGCAAACATCATTTGTGTTACACTAAGTGTGAGAAAGTTACTCAAGAACAATAAGCGAACAATAGAAAATGGTGCCGAGAGATACTTAATGCTTGTCAAACACAGGCAGGCACAGTCCCTACCCCATAAGAATCAAAGAAAGGTTAAAGATGGGGAAGAGGGATGCAACATGGAAGCAAAGTGAGCAGCGAGGATAAGTGCATGCTGGATTAGCTACGGTTTTATTAGTTTTTTTAAAAAGATATAAAACTAAAAAATTTCCTCCCAAGTCCTTTCCCCAGCTTCTCAATCACTATAGACACTCGTCAGCCCCCAGTCACTTAGATTCCTATCCTGAGAGTCATCTTCATCTTGAACCTCTCCTTAGAGATTTGCATCCAGGCAGCATCTCAGGGCTTGTCCACATGGAAACTTAGTGTACAGCAAGCTGAGGTGTGAACTTACTAGTTCTTTGACTGCAGAAGTTTTAGTGCATGGCAGCAGGATCAACATGACGACTTACTTGGCGGCAGGCTGGTGTGGGTAGATTTACATCCTGCCTCGCTGCATGCGATGAGTAGGTCTACACTGTACCGTAAATCTGGGCCTGCAGGACCCGAGTTTGTGGACTTGCGTTTCCAAGCCGACACTTGAGTGTCCACACTGCATTGTAACACCGGGTTCATAATTGCTGGGCCTGAGTCTCTCAACCTTGGTAACACCTCCATACTGCATGCACTACTCACACCGTCTGACCCAACTCTGTGGCTTGACCTGTATTGATCACTGCAGGATGACAAGGCTTGGGCTTGAGTCATCAGGGCCAGCTCCAGGCACCAGCTGAGCAAGCTGGTGCTTGGGGCGGCATATTCTGTGGGGCGGCATTCCGCCCAATCCTAGGGCAGCACGGCCCTTTTTGTTTGTTTGTTTTTTGGTTTGCCGCTCCGGACGCCCTGTAGGGGGCGGCAGTGCGGAGTGGGGGAGTGCCCTGCAGCAAACTGAGCAGGGCAGCCCCTGTTCTTCCCTCTCCGCTGACTCGAGCGGCGCAGAGCCCTCCCGGCAGGCAGCGCAGTGGTCAAGACCGCGGGACAAGCGCCCCGCTGAAGCCCTGACCACCCCCCTGCTCTCTCTCTCCCCCGCTCCCTCCCCTTCCTCCCTGCTAGACTGGGTACGCACTCCGCTGCACGTCTGCAGCACAGGGAGTCCCCCTGCACCCTGGTTCCGGCTGCCCGGCAGGGTTTTTTTTTTTGTTTTTTTCCCCCCTGCTTTGCCACTTCCCCTACCCCCGCTTTGCTGCTCCGGCCACACTACAGGTTTTTCTTTTGTTTTGTTTTTTTTCCCCCTCCTGCTTTGCCGCTCCAGCCGCGCTGCAGGTCCCTCCCTCTCGCTGCTCCGACCGTGACGCAGGTTTTTTTGTTTGGTTGGTTTTTTTCCCCTCCTGCTTTGCCACTCTGCACCCCCCCCCTTTTTTTTTTTTGTTTGGGGCGGCAAAAAAGCCAGAGCCTGCCCTATGAGTCATAGTGGGATTCTGGTTCTGACCCACACCCCAAGCAGCTTTCTAGAACCGGGGTTCTGAGTTTTTGCTGATCCATGTGTGGACAGAAGGGTAGGGGTTGGGATCCAACCTGAGCCAGAGCCTCAGCTTATTGTGCAGTTTGGACATACTGCAAGTCTCAGTGCAGAGAAACCCTATATGTGTTCTGCATCACATCTTTAAGATAGCGTGTTCTGTCTACCCACACAGCCACAAATATCACCCAGGCCCTCATCTTAATTACTGCCACATCCTTTTCACCAGCCTTGACAAATGCACTCTTTCCCCAGTCATAGCCATTCAAAATGCCACTGCTAAGATTGTTCTTCTAGCTCGGGGTCAGCAAACTTTTTGGCCCCAAGGGCCACATTGGTATGGAAATTGTATGGTGGGCCATGAATGCTCACAAACTTTGGGGTTGAGGTGTGGGAGGGGATGAGGGCTCCGAGCTCTAGGGTGGGGCCAGAAATGAGGCGTTCAGGTGTGGGAAGGGGGCTCCAGGTTGCAGTGCAGGTGGGGGGGTGAGGGCTCTGGGGTGCAGGAGGGTGCTCTGGGCTGGGACCGAGGGGTTTGGAGGGCAGGACGGGGATCAGCACTGAGGCAATGGGTTGGGACATGGGAGAGGGTCAAAGGAGCAGGCTCTGGGTGGTGCTTATCTCAAGCAGCTCCTGGAAGCAGCGGCATGTCCACCCTCTGGCTCCTACGCAGAGGCGCAACCAGGAGACTCTGTGCGCTGCCCTGTCTGCAGGCGCTGCCCCTGCAGCTCCCACTGGCCATGGTTGCCAGCCAATGGGAGCTGTGGGCAGGGGTGGCTCTACACACCAGCGCGCCAAGCAGGCGCTTGGGGCGGCCGTTTCCCGGGGGGGGGCGGCATTTGGCTCCGGTGGAGCTCCCACCGGCATGCCAGCGGCAGGTCCACCGGAGCCCGGGACGAGCGGACCTGCCGCAGGCATGACTGCGGCGGGTCCCGTCTTCCCGCGGGTCCGGTTGAGCTGCCGCAGGCATGACTGCGGCAGGTCCGTTTGATCCGGGCTCCGGTGGACCTGCCGCAGGCATGCCGGCGGGAGCTCAACCGGAGCCGCGGGAAGAGGGGACCCGCCGCGGGACCGGGGAAGGGCGGCGCAGCGCTCCGCGCTGCTTGGGGCAGCCCGATTTCTAGAGCCGCCCCTGGCTGTGGGAGTGGTGCTTGGGGCGGGGGCAGCATGTGGAGCCCCCTGGCTGCCCCTCCACGTAGGAACTGGAAGGGGACATGCTAGAGCGCTAGAGCTGGGCAAGCCCCAGATCCCACTTCCTGGCAGGAGCTCGGGGGCCAGATTAAAACATCTGAAGGGCCAGATGAGGCCCCCGGGCCATAGTTTTCCCACCTCTGTTCTAGCTCATTACTTCAACCATGCCACCTCCACCAGTTTCCTGTTCATCACATCAAACACAAGCTGCTGCTTTTCCCTTCCTATCCTCTGGCTACTTATCTCTCCTAGGCTATCAAGAAGTTGATAACCATATCTGCTCAGCCAATGATGGCAGCCTTTATTGTCCACTTCTTACATTTTCAAACAAGCACCCTTGTGCTTTCTCCTATACTGACCTGCACCCATGGTAAGAGCTCTTTGTAAACATCCACAAAGCCCTTTCATTATCCTCTTTTAAATCCCTCTTTGAAACTCTCTGTTGCTGTGATGTTAACAAATTAACAGTTAGGGAGCTAGTGTGCTGAGACCACTGGCTATCATTTGTTTTCCTTTGCCCTTGCGGGCTGTATCCTGATGGCTCATCTTAGACTTAGATCATAAACTCTTGGGGCAAGGACCATGTTTTTTGTTCTGTTTGTACAGCACCTAGCACAGTTCCTAGGCACTATCACAATACAATACACAATTTACCCTGCTCTGTCTTCCCTCCGCCATAGAAGACCTTGGATTTCTCCCACAGCAGTCCCCAGACGCATTCTAGTATCCCTACATCCCCTCCTCTTTTAATGTTCAATCTCTTCAAACCAGGCAGAGTGACATGCTTAATTTACATGCAAAGATAAAATGAAAGTGATAACTTGTGTGACAAATTTCCTCCTCTACCTTGGTGGGTCCTGTGCTTATTGGCGGATTTGCTCACCTCAGCGATCTTCTCCTCTGGTGGAACCCACAGTCCGGATCAACTCTTCCTGTGTCTGATCAGGAGTTGGGAGGTTTGGGGGGAACCCGGGCCCACCTTCTACTCCGGGTTCCAGCCCAGGACCCTGTGGACTGCAGCTGTCTATAGTGCCTCCTGTAAGAACTGCATGACAGCTACAACTCCCTGGGCTACTTCCCCATGGCCTTCTCCAAACACCTTCTTTATCCTCACCACAGGACCTTCCTCCTGGTGTCTGATAATGCTTGTACTCCTCAGTCCTCCAGCAGCTCACCCTCTCACTCTCAGCTCCTTGCGCCTCTTGCTCCCAGCTCCTCACACATGCACCACAAACTGAAGTGAGCTCCTTTTTAAACCCAGGTGCCCTAATTAGCCTGCCTTAATTGATTCTAGCAGCTTCTTGATTGGCTGCAGGTGTTCTAATCAGCCTGTCTGCCTTAATTGTTTCCAGAAAGCTCCTGATTGTTCTGGAAGCTTCCCTGTTACCTTACCCAGGGAAAGGGGACCTACTTAACCTGGGGCTAATATATCTGCCTTCTATCCCTCTCCTGTACACATCTGGCCTGACCCTGTCACACTTGGCTAGTTTCCCATCCCAGTGCAAAAAGTACTGGGCCGTCAGAAGTAGCGGTAGCTTTGTGGACCAACTCTGGAAGCTATTGCAAGAGCAGGGGGCAGGCAGCATGGAAGAAAGCAGATAAACAAGGCATGGAAGCGGGCATTGTTGACTGGGTGAAAGGGACAGGGAGTGGAGCACGAAATAAGAAACAAGACAAGATTTGTAATCAGGAGAGGTAGAGCTATGCTTTATCTACTACAATTAGTAAGCTCACTTCTCCGATAAACAATACAAAAGAAAACATTTTGAGAGGATCGTTAGCTCAAGGAAGTAGATGACAAACATTACACATTAAACAGACCCACAAATAGTTCCCCTTAAACAGGCATATGCTGATAGTGTTGCCTGAATGGGAGAAGCAATGTATTTATGTTCAAATGTTTTATATAAAAAAGGCTACTTCTCACATCAACGCCTTAATATTATTTCTATCTATAAAAGCAACAATTGAGAATTCAGTCTTATATTCTTGTCTTTAATTCTTCCTAATGTGTCTGAATCTGTTGCAATGGTCACAAGTCCTGGCAATAGATGCTACAGGGTGAGCAAAGCAGAGATATTCAACCTCTACTCTTAAGTGACTTGCTTATAGGGAGTTGTAAATTTGTCAGACCTTTGGGATAAAATTTATTAACATTAATGGGGATTGCATGATTAAATCATTGTGCATTGCACTAAACTTTTAGTTGTTAATGTTACTTCAACACTGGGATTTAGGGTGATTTAATTTCCTGGTTTTTGTTATAGTAATAAGAAAGGCAAGCAAGATTTTTCAAAGCCATCTAGAGGACTTAAACATCTTCTTCCATTAATTCCAATAGAAGATGTGTGTCTAAATCCCCTAAATGGCTTTGAAAATCTCAACCAAAACGTCTCCCATGGAACCAGTATGAGAATTAACTCCACAGATCTTAACAGCCTGTGAAGCTTATGCTATTGTAGTACTTCTTGGATTATGAGAACTCTTTACAAAGCAACACAGTCCATCACAAAATAAATATTGGAATTTTGTTTGTTTTACCATAACAGTTCAATGTGAGCCGTTCCCATTTAAGAAAAATAATTTAAAAAAACCAATTTAATAAAGTGGATTTTTGACAAAGAAACTCAAGTGCTTGTTAATGGGCTCTGTTCTAGAGGCGTGCCATTCTGGCAAAAATTTCAGATCTGCATGCCAAAAGTGAAGCTCCTTTAGGAATCCCAGAACTAAGAGCTAGGCATCCAACTCCCACTGAATTTCAATAGGAGTCAGGCATCTAACTCCCTTAGGCTCTTTTGAACATTCCAGGCTAAACTTCCAAGTCTGTATTCAGGCATCAAGATGGAAACATGGCCTGATTTTCAAAAGCGTAAAGAATCTGCAGCTTCTATTGACTTCAACAGGATTTAACGGGGCTCAGGTTTTTTTTTTTTTTTTTGGATAATCAGGCTATTTCTATTTAGCTGTTTAAGGGCTTGTCTTCATTACCACGCTCAATTGGCACAGCTGCACTGACGTAGCATGTCTGGTGAAGACGCACTATGCCGATGGGAGAGCGCTCTCCTGATGCATAATTACTCCACCTCGGTGAGAGGTAGAAGCTACATCAGCGGGAGACTGTTTCCCTTTGACATAAACCGTTGTCCACACTGCCTTAAGTTGACCTAGCTTACCTTGCTCAGGGGGGTGGCTTTTCCACACCCCCAAGTGACATAAGTTACACCGACTTAAGCAGTAGTGTCGACAAGCCCTAGATGTGTACTTGGGGTTAGGCTCTCAAGATTGAAAAGTTTGGCCATAGTGTTCATAGCAAAACTGCACTATGAAAAAGAGAACTACACAGAGTTTAGCATTTTTTAAATGACCAACAAAAAAGGGATCTTGACACCTTGGTGACTAGCACCATTTAGTTAAAATAAATAAACAAAAAACAAACCCATGCCTCATTTTGATATAATTTATTTTTGTTTCCCCTCAATAATAGAACTATTCAATAAAAACAGCAAAAAGTGTAGAAATACAAAATAGTAACCAGCTGTTTGCAACGTTACTGGAAACTGAACAATTACATTTTATTAAAGTTTCTCCCAGTTCAAAACTTTGCCTACTTAGTTTTACCCAAAGCAAACTGTCAGCCAAACATAAATTATTATTCTTATGTCAAGTGGTTTATTATAATATATAAATAAAAACAACTCTGTTAGAGATTTAACACTAGTGGTCCCTGCTATACTGATGTCAGGATCAATTTTCAGCTGATATATTTAAGAAGTCCTGAGCTATCACATAAAATCTTGTTTCTTTGTCTTCCAGAGGAATTGGAGCAGAATTGCAGACCAACAAATGAAGTGAGCTGAAGGCAATTTGACCAATGTTTTCTGTGTGAATTCCACAGAGGCTGATGAAGCATGTTATCAGGTCTCCAAGGTACAGCACAGACATTAGTCTGTTGTGCCATAAAATTAAGAAATTATTAGAGTAAGCTGTTTTCTTGACCTAGATGAAAATACCAGGAATACAGAGAAGTCCTGCACTCTGCACTGAAGTGTATCTTTCCTAACTGACATTTACTAACATGTTATTAAACATATGCCAGCTCTGCCAAATAATCAGGAAGTGCAGGCACCCGAGCATAAGGGCAGAGACTGGCTTTTAAGAAGCTCCACCTGTCTCATGCAGTCTGGTATCATAACTATTTCTATGTCACAGAGTGCAACATAGTGTTTGAATGATAGACAAAAAGGACCAAGATGAAAGTGATTTCAAAGCAATCCTGTAAGCCTTTTTGCAGGAATCAAAATAATACAGAGACTGAAATAAATGGACAAGAGTTTGAAATAGGCTATAAAATATCATGGCAAATTTTAATTTATTTATTTTGTAGAAAAGGATCTCAAGTAAATGATGCCTCCTAATAAGGCACATGACAATCTCAATTATGAGAATCATTATTCTAGGCACTGTGTGCTGTTTTATATTCCCAGCAGGATGTTTTTCATCTCATCAAGAGTTTCCAAGGCTGTCTAGTGTTTCTGTATATGCAAAACATATTCAAGCTTCACTCCCTCCCCACGTCCCCAGCCCAAAGCTTCACTAATTAAAAAAGCCCTGTCAAGTGGTCAGACAGACTGGAACTAGAGGATTATAGGTAAGAGGGATGAAATGAAGGGTTGAAAGCTATAATTTCTCTTTCTGTGGTAGCAGCAGAAGTAGCTGTTATAGACAGGCAAGTTAAAAAAGTGGCTGCCTTGGCTAACAGGCTTTGTAATAACTTGTTCCCCAACAGAAAGTCATACGAACCTCACTTGTAAGATGCAATAACTGCTGGGTTGTCTCTTTTTCTCCCATCTCATGCAAGCACTACACCCTCCGGCTGATTTTCTTCCGGTCCTCGCTCACTGATTCCACTCCTTCCATTCCCTCACTTTTTTGTCCTGCTGCGTTAACAGTAATTCCTAGGCCTTTGACTAGTGTTCCATGCTGGGAGCTGCTAGCAAACAAAGAGAATACTTTTAAAAAGGAGAGAAATTGAAATGAAGAGGGGGAGAAACAACCATGGTTCTATCCATTTTTGTATACACGGTTACAACTGTGTATAAATAATATCTCACGTTGAACAATGTTAACTTTTTTTCTCCAGTCGCCAAATTGGTTGACTGGACAGATAACCACGATAGTGAAAATTACCCCTCCAAAGTTCTTTAGGAAAAGACAAATGACTAATGTGCATGTAAGAAATATGGTAAAGTAATTATCTATTTGTAGCTGAATATTTTCCGACAGAATGGGGGCTTCCTGTCTCCCCAATCCAGTTTCCAGTCTCTTTACTCTGAATCTCACTGAAAAAGTTGCCGTGTTATCTTTAAAACTACTTGTCACATGATGGTGTGTGTGTTATTCTCTAGTACTGCAATTGCTTGAAGCTCTGTGGGATACTGCACCCAAAGAAAGGTGAACCACTGTAAAAAACAAACAAACAAACATACATGTGTGAAAGGCTCAGACTTTGGCCCAGATTCTTAGTTCTACATCAGCTGCAGATTCCCTCAGAACATGGGAAATCTTGGCTACCCATTTAGGACAGCTTTCAGGCTCCTTGCACGGCAGAGCCAGGATTTGTCCCCTTTTGTGCCTGCGTGTTTAGATTGTGACATCATCCCATCTGTCTAGTCAATTTATGTGTGGGGGTCTGCAGTCAAAACAAATTTATCACCTCAGATTTGCTATTGGTGTGTTGCCTAGGAGCTGGGATTTCAAACATTGCTGTAGCTTTTGATTTTGTTGTTGTCATCAACAATCATGCTGCCTTACATGGTGTCTTTCAACAGAGGGTCACAAAAGCATCATTATGAACATTAAGGAAATCAATCTTATAGAGGAGCTGTGAGGCAAGTAGTGTATCCATTTTATGGATGAAAAACTGAGTCACAGAGGTTAAGTGATCTGTCCTGGGTTATACAGTGAATTAGTGACAGCAAAGCCAGCACTTCGGGTGGGACTGTGAACATTCATATGCGGCCCTCCCCCTTCACTGCTAACATCAATCAATTTGTTGTCCACTCTTCTGCATAGGGCCAAACTAAGAGCATGGGAGATTAGCAAAATGATCCTGTAGGCTACACCCCAAATTTAGTCAAGTCTCATTTTACAGAGAAAATAAAGGTTTGGTGAAGATCTTTAGGTTCTTCCCACAGATCCTGCTTCATAAACTGGACCTGGCTGCGTGTTCCTTTCAAGTCTAGTGATTAGCTGACATTTAGCATCAGTTTAATAATTTCCAACCTATCTTCATAAGGAAGAGGGCAAGGAATTTAAGAAGGGAAATTGTATTTTTACATTTCTACTTCCATCACATTACAGGGGTCCAGGACTTTGTAGTGGGTAGTAAGTGGGGGCAGGAGGAGGGAAAGGATGGTTCCCAAGAGCCAGAGCAAGGAATCGGACCCAGGAGTCATTGCTTCCACACCAGTGTTCTGTTCACTAAATCACAGCTTTTGACTAGCAATGCTGATTTTTGTTCATATTTTGTCTTTCAATCTCATCCTCTAAAGAATGTAGTTTTTAGAGTGAGGATTACATTTAGGGCCTGTCAAATTTAACAGCATTCCTTTAACCAACTCCATAAGCACTATTTAAAAATATATCTTGCAAATATACACGAGTGATGCACTCACCTAATGGTAGAGAGAGGGAAGGAGGGAGACACAGGGCACAGAAAACCCTTTGGTTCTTGTAGCATAAGCAGGAAGTGGATTAACTGAAATCAAAGCCTTTCAGAATCAAGGCCTGCAACTAACTGCATGTAGGAGTACCCTTGCACTCACATTGAGCCCCATGGAGAGTCAGTACATGGAGAACAATTGCCGGATCAGGGCTAAAGTCAGAAGAATACGTTCCAGCCTTAAGGTCAAACTCAGTCCTCAAACAATAACATTTCCACATGATCTATTTAATTTACCTTTTTTTAAAAAAATGTATTTTAAAGTTTTTTTATAATTTTAAAGTTTATAAAAATGCTTCTTATGCTACTGCAAAGAGATGGTATAAATCTATTTATTAGTACAATTTTTAAATGAAAATGAAGACTTTCATTCAGCTTTTAAAAATGAAGAATAATTTTGAATGTTGAATAAAAATATCAAATTTTAGCCACAGTGGAGCAAGTCTACATAATGAAGTCCATACATGAGGAACACAGGAAAATAAGCAACCAGTTGATCACAAAAATCTTAAAACTAGCCTCTTATATTGCTCAAGTAATTTAGTAGGAGCACCTTCAATGATGTATTAAAACTAGAGGCTACTGTTGACTTCTATACTGAATGCAAACTCTGAAAAACAGAAAGGCCTACAAGGCCTATTAATAAAAACCTTTTCAGTAATGAAGCTGTTGATGAATAAAATTATGGATTAATGTTTCAGCAATAGACCAGAGAAAAATCTAGCAAAAGCTCCTAAAATACCAGTGAGATAGCTTAAAGCCACCCCCCTTTCATTTAGAGGCTAGCCTTAAAAGCCAATCACTACGTGTTATACCAACGTGTGCAGTTATAATGGATTTCAACAGATCAAAGAGTCAGAGTTTATAGACTTTTATCAGAGGATGCTTACCAACAATGAGCCTTAAGAAGAAGTAACACTAACAGGATTACTGTGGATAATAAAAAGAAACAGAATGCACAATTATTGTAAAGAAAGGGGCATTATCTGATGTGATAGCTGCCACTGAAGAAAACCACCACAGATGACAGAGACCTGAATCATAAAAACCAGTAAATGCCAGCCTATTTTTCTCTGTTACATTGAATTGCATTAGACGACACCCGTGACTGAATCATTTGTATTGATTTTTCTTTTAAAATCAAGGTATCTATGATTGAAAATAAAAGTGATTAAAAAATTGCGTCACAACATCTGCAGGGATTGGATGTACTGTTCATCACCTGTGAACTTATGATAAAGCAGCCAGTACCACGTAATATTAACCCATAGAAATAGGAGAAAACAAAACCAAGTGAGACCTCCCCAAAAAATGAAAGTTAACTCATGGTTGAATGGAGCAGAAACAGAAAGCCCTTTCCAAACAGCAGAATGTACTGAAAGCTGCTAGCAGATCTACAGCAGACGTTGGACATTACTACCTTATATTATGTACTGCATGCACTTATGCTGTACTAGATGTTTTCAACAGTGTCCAAAGCAGACTTTAAGGTCCAACCAAAGCCAAAACATCTGAAGGTCATGACAGCCTCTCAAGAGAGCATTTCAGTGCTGTGAGTTTGTCAAGAGACTGATTCTTATTGAGAAGATTAAACATACACTAAAGAGAAACTGCACCAGTGCCATCTTCTCAACTACCTGTGAATCAGAAAGATCAGAGAGAGCTTGGAAAGTAACTAGATCCTTGTTAGAAGACTGATCCATTAAAAGGAATACAGTAGAATGGTAGTGTTCTTCAATCACGCTGGAAACTCACCTTAAGGTAGATAACAGACAAGTCAGTTCCTGAGGCTATTTCTTCTGGCCACAGCTGACACAAAGGTCCACAAATGCCTCCAAAGAGGATATTTTAGTGACTAAAGAGAGAAAAACCAACATGTTGATTACAAAGAATTAGTGGTATGGAAACAAGGCATGATCCACGAAAAATCCTGGGGGAGGGAAGGCCATTAAGAAAAAAAAGCTGTATTCAAGTATACGTGACAAACTAGAGATATTAAAGATATTCAAGAGGGGCCATATTGTACCATTTACAATGGACCTCCAGTTCCACTTCCAACAGATGCTATAATAGTGACCAACAAAATTAAGTATATTTGAAGTTCAACGTTTTTCACATTGCAATATGAATTCAAACAAGGGGTCAGATGGAGGTAACATTACAAAGGAATATGAATCTATAGCAAAAGTAGGCCAATTTGGCATTGTAGTTAGGCATCCCCCTCCCCTCACCACACACATCTGGTCTGTTTGAGAAAAAAGCAGCCCACATACTGATAACATGCTATTCTAATTTTTGCTAAGTGCAAAGAGCCATTCTAAATAAAGTAAAGTACGGGGTGCATATACACATGTGCAAAAATGGAATCATGAGAATTTCTGTGCAAAATTCCATGGAACAAAACTGGATCCCCCTCCAATCAGAAAAAACCATACCATGCTTTGTTCAATTATGTATTTATTTTAAAAATCTCTCTCTCTCTCTCTCTCTCTCACACACACACACACACACACACACACACTATCAGTCACATCACATCAATAAACATTGTGGAAATTACAAAATCTAGGTCAAACATTTGTTTGTTACTAAATGACAAGCATTGGACTTGTATGTTAAAATTTCATGTCCTGGTGAAAATGTGATTTCCCTCCCCGTCCCCCTATCTCTCTCATCCTTATTTGAATGAGAAAAATGGTGTTTTCTAGAAGTTTAATTTTAGACTTTCTTAAAATGAAGTAGCTTGCAATACAATTAACAGAGGTTGTATCTTTGGAACAAACAGCATAGTGTGATTAAAGTTTTTGACATAACTAGAGCACATTGAATAGGATGAAAAATACAGAAATATTCAAAACAAGGCTAATCATTTTCTCTTGCCTGAATCCTACCCAAGCTTTCTTCCATAAGATAACTATTAATATCATTATTATTTGCCTTAATCTGTGTTAGGTTTATTATTGTGGTAACACATCAGTTACACTATGCTGTTCTATTGCTTCATTAAATGTGTTCATAAAGCCTATGCACATAGATTTATGCAGGCACCTCAATAGCATTAATAGAAACTGTGTGTAGAAATCCCTTCTGTCTCAAGTGAAGAACAGATCACATTGTGCAAGGGGGAAAAAAAACCCACCATCCATAAATAAATGTACAATGATGGATGACCACAGTTCTCAAAAGACTGTTGCAAAACTGAAATATTCACTAGCTATGCATAGAACATTAATTTCGTAGCACAGAGAATGGTGATTTGGAGTTTCATGCTACTTTGAAAACTTGATATAATCAAATAATTCAATTAATTTTGAATAGTGATGATACATCTGACTCCCCATCCCCCATGTCCTCTGTTTAAAAGCAAAATGGCATGATTCATTAAAAGAGTATGGGACAAATCCTTGCTGAAGAAGGGCCACAGAAGGCACAAAACGCGACAGAACCATTATATTGCCACTGCATGAAGTGGGAAAGAGACCAGATAGGAGAACTCCACACCCTTTGTTTCTCACACACTGAGCCAAGCTCCATCATAATTAACTCCAGAGGAGTGCAGGAAAGGGAAGGTTGCGGGCAGATCATGTTGTGAGAAGGGTGAGGTTAATAAGTCTGAAAACTGCCCAGATTTTCAGCCACAAGACACAGTGGGCTCTGGCCACTAATATAGCCTGGTGGCCAGAGTAATGGCCACAGATTAGCTGCATGGGTGTCCGGTGTTGTAGCCTCAGACTGAAGGCAGCTATAATCCTCTATCCTGACTACTTTTGCATTTACTGGAGATTTGAAGAGGGCATGGATTTGGGGGTTTCATCCTATGCACTTTTCTGCAAAAGATTACAGCCATATATTATTAACAAAAGACAAATTGTGCTACCACAACACAAATAATACACAAGAGTTGGGGTTGCTATGTGTGGGCCCCCAATGTGCTAAGCACTTTACAAACACTCAGTGAAATCCATCTCTGCCCTAAAGAGCTTTTAGGTTAACTAGACAAAACAAAAGGTGGGAGGGGAAAAACAGAGGCACAGAAAGGTGAAGTGACGTGGCCAAGGCCACACAGTAAGACTGTGGCAGAGCCGAGAACAGAACCCAGGTGCCCCGAGTCCTTGATCAGTGGCCTATCCAATAAGCCATACTGCCTTTGAAAAGTGATGTTTGGTTTACGTCTGAAAACACGGCACAGTTAACAGGAAAGGGGAAATGTCTGAAAATAGTCTGAATTTAAAAGGCCTGAGTTTGGAGAGTATGGTAACCTGGCAGCTCTCCCCCCATCCTTTCTTTGTTCAGGCTAGCAAGTGGCTGTAAGGAGTTAGAATTTAGATAGGAGGTTATTTATCAAATGGACATTTCTCCTCAGGCAGAGGAAGCTAGAGCAAATGGGGTTTTAAAGGAAAATGGAAGCCCAGTAATACAACATTTCCAAAACTTTATTAACCCTGCCTCCCTTTCAAAATAATAAAGATACAGATGGAGAGGCCAGTTTATTGGAAAGGTCAAAGATAGGACGAGGGCCTATTATTCACACAGGATCAAGTTTATTGCAGCCTTTGGCAGACAGCAAAAGGAAAGAAGTGTGCTGGGGTTTTAGTTCCCAGTTTGGTCACCTCACCAGGGGGCTTGTTGTATTGCCTGAAGTTCAACTAACCTGTGGGGAAAGTACAAGGAAAGAGAAGCAGATCCTTCTCCCTATAAAGCTGAGTCCAAAATGGCCAAATCCTGAAACTTGGTGAGCTCCCTCAATTCCCATGGAAACCAAGTATGACAAGGAGGTGTTCAGCACCTTTCAGGATTAACCTCATGAGGCAGTGGGAGCACCACTTCCCAACTAAGGGCTACTACTTTGGAGGAGTAACCATATTAAACAGAAAAAGAAATCAATTCTCCCTTGGAGCTATTAACCTGATTTTGAGCATTCTTTCAGAGAGCTGTTGAAACAGAATCATTTGGTGTCTTGGCAGCTTTGGTTTGATGACTTGCTTTAGTTCAGATAGGGTTTCTTATTCCTATTTAAGACATGATACCAAGTCACACATCCTAGACTGACACACACACACAGGAATAGTATATGCAGATCTCCATTCTCCTGTGTAAAAAGCGGATTCCACTTCACCATGGCAGTTTTATCCCAGACCTCAACTAGGATGCTTAGAGTCCTCAGATGTGTACAAAAAGTGGGGAGAAGACTGTCTGTCCTATCTGGGGACAAACCACATTCCCCAGTGGAACAGTCCTGGAAAATACACAATACACCACAAGGAGAAATTCACTAAGATTCGTCCTTTTAGCCTCCCTCCTGTGAGTTTTCCCATCCAAGGAGCAATAAGACTCATTTAAAAAAACAAAAACAAAAAACGGATGAGGGTTTGAGTATCTACTGATATGAAGTTACACACAGATTACTCTGACTGTATCTCTATTAGGGATGGGCAGAAATTCAGGTTCAGCTATTAACCACCAAATTTGGGGGGGGGGGAAGCGATCTAAAGAGACTGCACTACAAATTCCTGGGAAAACATTTTTACCCTTACCAAATTGCTCACTAGAGACTGAAGGTTTTTTGTGGTTTTGATTTAAAAAGAACAAAAACAAAACAAAGAAAAAACCCCACAATCACACCCCCAGCATTCCCACTGAATGTACTGGGGGTGTTTGGGGGAATGCAAGAACAGGCCCCAACTGGGTGGTGAAGGCATATGGGGGACTTGAGTTTCTAATCATCCACCTATGGCCCAACTTCTTTCACAACTGTACAAAATCTGACAAAAGCAGAGATATCCAGAACTCAAACTACCCCTGCATTCTTCACTCACTCTGCGTTTAGGCATTGCTGAGCTCCCAGCTCGCCGAACAAGTTTTACGGTGGGCTCCAATACCTAGGCCAATATTGGAAATACAGAATGGCAGTTCTCATTCAGTTCAAATTTGACCTTAAACATTTTTAAAAGTTGTTGTTTCCCTTTACATGCTATACAAGATGCCATATTCTGTCCTTAACTCCATGTGTGTCTCCCCCATGACTTAAATGGCAATACTGTGACTTGAAGGCAAATTTTGTCCCACTATATTATGCTTTACTGTATCTACAGCACTGCAGCCACATCCAGGCGGTGTCAATGGATACAACATTCTCTGATAGCAAAATCATATCCCTTCCTTCCTGCAATTACAACACTATTCCATACAACAAACACTGACATCTGGAAACCTACTACCATGATAGCAGCTGCGACTCCTGTTCTAAATCAGGAAGTGAGCTGTACTCTCCTCAGGGTTTTAATTGTTATGGAACACGCTTGTAGCTTTAAAACACAAGAGTAGCAGCCAGCTTGATCACTGAAGGAAATACTGTAGGATATACAATTTTAATGGAAAAGGTGATAGAAGTAGCATAAATACACCTGTGTGGGTTCACTCAGTGGGTGTATACACACACAGACACACACACACACACAGACACACACACAGAGATCTCCCTCCCTTGTTAGAAACAACTACATTTTAATAGGTTCATTCATCACTTCTATAATACCATGGAATTGGAATTTCTTATATTCATTTCATTAGTTCAAATTTAAACTGAAGTACAATGGCACAGGCCATGAGCATTTAATTTGTTAATCAAAAGCAGTGTTGTACCAAGTCATCAGTTATCAACATTTAGCAGAGTAAATGATGATTTTAAACTTAGTGACTTTCTACTCTCATTTAAAAAGGCAGAGTGGTTTGGGGACATGGTAGTCATTACTTGTGTCATGCTGTCCCCTGGCTTTAAAGTTTATCTCATTATTCCTCATAGTAGCTTTAAGGCAAAAAGGTGCAACAGTAGATACTGGCCTCTGCTATGTGAGAGGGACTAAGCATTTGTAATCTTGATTCCTTATCAGGCTATTGAGAGAGTATGCAGTGTAGTTGTAGCTGTGTGGGTCCCAGGCTATTAGAGAGACAAGGTGAATGACCAACTTCTATTGGTGTGAGACAAAGCTTTCAGCCACACAGAGCTCATCTTCAGGTCTGGGAAAGGTATTTCCAGTGTCCACAGCAAAATGCAAGGTGGAAAAGATTTAGTATAAGTTGCTGAGAGGGGGTTAATTGGTTATAGGTTGTTTTAATAAGCTGCAACCCCAGTTTGTTCAGTCCATGATTTTTAGCATCTAGCAGAGTAATGAATTTAAGCTCCTGGGCTCATCTTTTGAAAGTGTTATGGAGGTTTCCTTTGAGGACGACCACTGAGGTCAGATATAGAGTGATCACTTTGTAGTGGAGAAAAAAAGTGTTCACCCTCAGGTGATAGGGTGTTTTTGTCTTTTATCATTTTTCTGTGTGAGTGCATTTGAGAACATAGTGATTTTCTAGTTTCACGCACACAGTAGTTTTTGGGGTATTTAATGCACTGGATGAGGTACAGCACATATTGTGATAGGCATGTGTAGGGCCCATGGATCTTGAAAGGTGCTTTACAGGGGGGTAGCAAAGAGTCTTGTGGCACCTTATAGACTAACAGATGTTTGGGAGCATGAGCTTTCGTGGATGCATGCATATTCACCCACGAAAGCTCATGCTCCCAAACGTCTGTTAGTCTATAAGGTGCCACAAGACTCTTTGCTGCTTTTACAGATCCAGACTAACACGGCTACCCCTCTGATACTTTATAGGGGGTGTTGATCATTGTAGCCATGGAGATGTGTCAGGTTTTGGATCTGTAGTTCTGGAAGGGTCTGGTGCCACTTTGAGTTGGTGTGTCCTGGTCTGTGGAGAGCTTGCTTCTGATGAGGAGCTTGGAGAGTTTGGGAGGTCCAACCTCCACTTCTGGCCTTGCTCCTCAATGACTCCTGGAATGGTTGTATTGAAATGTACTACTCAGCATAAAAGAATATCAAAATCAGATCTTATAGAAAACACACAATTTTCTAACATCACTAGACTAGCTTCTGTGGTTAATTTGTCAAGCTGTGTACTTGAAAGATTCCCAGTGATTCTTTCACCTCCTTCAGACACTGCTTACTTTCCCCAATTGATTTGATTGTTACAGCATTGTACTGAGGGTATAAAAAAGGAGATGTGACATCAGTTTGAAAGCCATGAATCCTTTAGCCTTGCCAGAGTGCTTACTCAGCAATGCCTATTCCCCTTGGTGCTACTTATTGCTAGCTCTAACACCTTGTTCACTTTCCAGTCCTCACAGCCTCTCAGAAGTTAAATCCACCTGCAGCCCAGATAAAGGAAGAGGGAACCCATCACAATGTTCTGCCTCACTATTTAATATGATCTTTTAGTTGGCATATGTTAATAATAGTCTTATCACTGCTGATGCTAACAACTTCTCTGCCTCCTCTTTGGGGTATCCTTTTCAATATTTAGATTCCAGAGTTATTCTATTCCTACTATAGGATTTGATCTCATGCCCATTGTAAAACCTGCAGGAGTAAGCTTACATCCAGGAGGATGGAGAAGGGGGGGAAAAAGAACACCATATGTTTTTCCTCAAAGTCACCTCCAAATATTTTCAAGGAGGGCAGGATTTGATCCCAAACAAACAGAAGCAGCAATAGGTTAGGCCACAATTTCTGGCTACTAGCTGAAAGCACAGGACTTTCTTCACTTATATAAAAGTGTCCCTTGACTTCTGTCTGTCTACCAATATTTGCATCATTCAACATAGAAATAGCAATTGAGTTTTAGATCTGGCTTATGCAATGAGGGGAGGAGGCACATGCACACACACTGACTACTCAAGGTTTGGGGCTTTCTCCAGTTTACTAGATGAGTGGTTTTGGAGAAGCTGCCTTATTTCACAACAGTTTACTTTTGGTTTGTCCACAGAACAAAAGTAGGACTTAAGTCATGCACGGCATGAATATTTTGGTAAGAGTGCATAAACTTAACCATGGGGAGGGAGGCAAGTCGTGGCAGAAAATATTTACCTGGTATGGCAATCAAGTTATATACAATGAGCCAATGTATAGGAAAAGTGGTATGAGTAACTGCAACTTACAAAGGCTGTATTCTTTTGTTTGGGTTTACACAGTACAAAAAAAATAGAGCATCTATCATCAAAAATCCCCCCACTAGAAATCTGGAATACATTAAACAAGCTTAATTTACACAATATTTATTTTCCCTTTTGAAATATGTATCTGAAAAAACAGTTTGCAACCTACTATACACACACTTCATGAGGTGTTCTATGATCAGGCCTGTTCCTGGAAAGAATCACTAATTTGGCAATTACAGCATACATTACACTAAGGTGCATTAAATGTCTGGCTTCCATGAGGGCAAGGAGTATGAGCAGCTACCTAGCTTAAATCCACTGAGCAAAACATGCCCTAGTTATAATTTTAATAGCACGGAATTAAAAAAAAATAGAAACCTCTGAAAGCCAGAGAGAGTGTATTACAACAGCTTGGTGGGACCAAATGAGATGCATCAGGAATGCAGTCATAGGGTTATGTGCAACTCTGTTACAGCTGAACATCAATGGATTCTTGTAAAAGTAAGCTTTGTGTGCTACTTTAATGAAAGTAGAACACACAGTCATGACATAGTTCACAACAGTGAATTCTGTACTGAATGTCAAAACTAGGCATGGGATAGCTAAATATAACCTGCTTTCCTTTGCCGTGAAGCCTTGCAATGACACAAGCCAAGTACCCTAATCAGAAAAAGTCTATAGTAGGGGAAAAGAAAACACCACACACCTCTATTCTGTATGAAAGAGTAGTGTCTTTGGACAACATTTGGCTCCACAAGTTCAAAGGGGCAATTTTATCTGCATTGTAAGTACAGACCCAAACATTTCCCTTGTCTTTTGTCTCCATGCTATAGCTATTTTGTCCCATTTAATGCCATTTAAATTATAGACCTGCAGCAGCCAAGTAGTCAAAACACCACATCATCTGATGAAACATTGCATTATAATGTCAGTGTGTCTGTGTTTTAACTATTCTTTCATATACTGTACTTGTCCTCATCAATCACACACTCTCTCTCTCTGCCAGAGAATAGCTATAAAAGACAGCTATCTTTAGAGCTCACTAAAGTTTCTAACAAAGGGCCCTAATACTTCATTCACTGCACAGGCAAGACTCCTTGATATCCAAAAAATCCATTGATATAAACAAAATGCAGGATCAGACTAAAGATCTTTTATGATTATTTAAACTGTGAGAGGCAGTTAGGGAGCCAGATAAAAGAAAGCACAACATTTATTTTAATTAAATTAAGCTAGATCAAGTATTTTTTTTCCCTTTTGGTATTTAGGATCTTTGCATCTTAGATACAGTAATAGGTTTCAAATAGAGGGAAGCACAATATTTTCTGGGAGGCATATAATGGTCTTTGCATCTGTCAAGTTATTTGCAATAGCAAATACCCATTAAATACTTCATACTTCTATAGCACATTCTAACTGGACTAATTAATTCAGCTTCAACATTGCTTTGTGGTTGGGAAATACCCTAAGGCTCCCCCCCCCACCCCACCCCCAAACTCCTTCCTCAAATATACATGGCAAAACTAAAGGAGAAGTTAAGTAACATGAACCCAGGGTCACACCAAGTCAGTGGCAGATCTGGGACCAGAACTTGCATCCCTATCCTTCCAAGCCTGCATTTTAAATCACTTCCTCTGATGGTTTCTTTGCAGAGGAAGGACCTAACATCAGATATAAACACAGGAACTGCTTTCTCTAAAATTCAGCTGTTTTAAAGCCAGAGAATTGTTCTTTCGGGGCCTGATCCTCCAAGACCTCACATGGACTACTCCACTGAATACAAGAGAGATTACTCAGGTGAGTAAGAACCAGCAGGATTTAGCTTCATTTATCTCCCCCCCCCACCCAAATCGTAGTTCTCCATAATCCAAATGGAGTGTTGCCCATCAGTTTGGACACATGAAAGGAACTGAAGGTTGCTGTGTACTTTACATGAGCAGTCTAGTGACATACACACACTAAAACTGATTATAATGGGTCAGATTTATCCCTGGTATAAGCCAGTTTCCAATAGCACATGACATGCTAAGCATTTTCAAATATAAAATGAATAGTACCTGCCCCCAAAGAGTGAAATCTGAATCTGCACTGAGTTATGGCCAGGTGCACTTAGTGTAAATGCTGATTTTGGTCTATAAGGGTGGATTTTCAAGAATGCCCAGCTCTGACCTTAGTGTGCTCTCTCTGAAGTCACCAGTAAAACTCCCGCTGACTTTGGGCACTTCTGAAAATCCTACCCCAAAGCTGGTGTGACCGTAGCTGCCTTCTGGAACATCTCTTTCCTTATTAACCATCACAGCTATTGTGCTAGCTGAGAAGCTTCTGATAAAAAAATCCCTAGATTTGACTACTTAGGAGCTGGAGGCCATATAATTACAATTTGCTTCCCTCCATTGGTCTGGTGAAGGTCATGTTTGCTGGCATTCAAGGAAAGATACAAGTCCCAAATGTTTACTGTGGACTTTTTTGGATGGGGTTGCATGATTCTCTAGAACATCCCTTTATTTCAGATCAATATGCTCCAATTTACAGGTGCAATCATTTGCCTTGCATCACTTTACTGGATCAAAGAAACCATAAACCCACATTAAAGGCTCCTGGATGGCTTCTCCCTGCACTTACATATAGAAGGAAGTGTCCTAAACTTGCAATCCCTTAATTTTATAAACATCCTGAAGAACAAATATTAATAACTTCCTTGCACAGTCAAATAGCAACCTGTGGGTTTCAGAGCTCCCTGATGGGAGTCAAGGCGACAGTGAAAGGCAAAAAGCAGTATGTCAGCTCTGTGGGCTGCTTATTTGTTCACTATCAACCAGAATGTGCAGGGAACTGGAGAGGGAGGACAAAGTTAGAGCAAGTGTACTGCAGCTGTGCTTCCAGAACATCGCATAATTTTAGCACATGAAATCTATGTCAATGAAGATGAAAATATTTTAAACAGACACTAGAGATAATTTCTGTATTAATTCCAATAATTACTTTAAATCAGACAATTCACTGCAGAGGTTCCCTACAGAGCAGCCATGAATTAACAATCTGTATATCATCATGCTTATCTCACATAAAACTCTTTTGAAGACCTGCTTTTGAAAGCTGCAAATTTTAACAGATTTTACTGCCCTTGTCATATGCAGAGAAAATGGGATCAAATGTCTCATGTTTTGTGACTCTGGGAACCTGTATCTGAGATGAGAATCAGAAGGATGCATTTGTAATCATCTTCAGTGATCTAGCCAAATCCATAGAGGCGGTTCTCTTTTTGTGTCTTGGTGTCTTACAGATGCTGTCAATTGTCTGCCCAATCCAGAACAGGCTGGATTTTTGTTTTGTTTTGTTTGGTTGGTTCTTTAAACCAGATATAACAAAACCAAAATAATGGGGATTAGAATTCTATAAGGAACAACAGCCAAAGCTAAATTGAATCAGGATGCAAGTGGGTATTCATCACAAAGAAACACAAAGCAAAACAAAAAACAATGGAATATTTATTTCTGGGATATAGAGAGCTAATATATGTCTGCAACATTTTCAAGTGGGATAGCACCTAGAGTTAACATTTGGCCTTCTTGGCTCCTTGTTACAGTCCAAAATATTCCTGGAGTTTGTCACCAGACAGTTTTGGGCCCCACACTACAAGGAGGATGTGGAAAAATTGAAAAGAGTCAAGGGGAGGGCAACAAAAATGATTAGGGGGCTGTAGCACATGACTTCTGAGGAGAGGCTGAGGGAAACTGGGATTATTTAGTCTGCAGAAGAGAAGAATGAGGGGGGATTCGATAGCTGCTTTCAACTACCTGAAAGGGGGTTCCAAAGAAGATGGATCTAGACTGTTCTCAGTGGTAGCAGATGACAGAACAAGGAGTAATGGTCTCAAGTTGCAGTGGGGGAGGTTTAGGTTGGATATTAGGAAAAACTTTTTCACTGGAATGGGTTACTTAGGGAGGTGGTGGAATCTCCTTCCTTAGAGGTTTTTAAGGCACGGCTTGACAAAGCCCTGGCTGGGATGATTTAATTGGGGATTGGTCCTGCTTTGAGCAGGGGGTTGGACTAGATGACCTCCTGAGGTCCCTTCCAACCCTGATATTCTATTCTATGATTCTATGATTCTGTCCATTTGAGAACACTGTTGTCATCCCTCGGTGCTTCTCTAAGGTTCCCCCCTGGGCAGGGCTGGCTCTAGACCCCAGCGCGCCAAGCGCGCACTTGGGGCGGCCTGCCGCCAGGAGGGCAGCAGGCAGCTCCGATGGACCTCCCGCAGGCATGCCTGCGGATGGTCCACTGGTGTGGGGCTCCGGTGGACCTGCCGCAGACATGCCTGCGGAGGGTCCGCTGGTCCCGCGGCTCCACCAGATGTGCCTGCGGCTGCTCCACCAGAGCCGCAGGACCAGTGGACCCTCTGCAGGCACGTCTGCAGAAGGTCCACCGGAGCCGCAGGACCGGCGACTGCCAGAGCGCACCCCGCGGCACGCCACCCTGCTTGGGGCAGTGAAATTACTAGAGCCGCCCCTGCCCCTGGGAGAGAAAGTCCATGGCTTAGTATTGGGAGTGTGATGGGGGTAAGAGGGACCCAATCAGATGCAGGAATTCTAGCAGCCACATTTGGTAGCATCTGGACAGTTTTAGTCAGGTGAAAATCATGTCATATAATAGCTTATCAGCTGCCCCTCATCTGATATGTAGTGAAAAAAGTGTACCACACAAAAAGTAGGATATCCAATGTCACCCCCCTTCTCCCATTGTGTCCAATAATGTTCATTCTTGTTGTGATATCTCAAACCAGAGTTTTCAAAGCCAGTTAAATAAGATCAACAGTGTATATTTTACATATTTTTATAACTTGTTTTCCGATTAGACACTCATTTTACACCTGGGACAAGTACAAACTCTGCCTCTAGGATTGAGGGTTACTCACCTCTAACACTGAACCTAATCTGTGAATCTTAAAATTGGTCAGAGAGTTGGTTTTACATTGTTTTACTAGATAAAAAGTAAAAAGCATTACCTCACAAACTTATTTAACTATTTGCTAGTAGAAATAAAAAGTCTACCATTCCTTATATACCAGTTCTATTTACTGATCTTTATTCCTTAGACTGAAGTGAGACGGACTTAGAATACTTAAGTAGGTTATGCTGAGCAAAAAGATACTTGAATGCTCAACAGAAGCTTACATTTTCAGCCACTATAATCACACACCTAGAAACAAGCAGCTGCATACAATGGACCCGTCAAGTTATCAACTGCAGCTAACACTCTTTCTTACAGAGGCAGACTTTGTGACTCTGGTTTCCTTGCTGAACCTCTCCCTGGAGGACTGCCCAGCTGGAGACAATACAAACCCCTTAGGGCCAATTACTTGGCTTGGTTCTTGTCCACGTCACCTGAGAGCTGTCACTTCAACACACAGATAAAGAAACCATATGGAAAAACAGCAGGAATAAAAAAGTCATAAGCAGACTGTTAAGATGACTGCTGTTGTCCTGCTTGCCAGATTATTATTTACATCATAACTAATTTAATAAGAAGATTAAGGGGAGGTGGCTGAATAAGATCTCCTGTCCACAGAGGTAGTCCACTGAAATACTATCCTGCTTATTGTGAGATGTCATATAATGTGTCTGAAATAGCTAGAAAAATTCAGGGCCAGTTCTCAGTTGGTGTGAAGTCACCATAGCTCCATTGACGTCAATTTACACTACCTGAGAATCAGGCCCTGATCATCATCTTTCTCCTCCTCCATTTTAGGACACTAGTTTGCTGATGGGATTGAAACTTTTATTTTCAATCAGAGGCTAAGACTGAAAAATGGTAAGAAAGGATACTGAAGTATATTCCCTACTCAAAATTCTACCTCTTCTATGGAATCATTGGGCCAGACCCTCAGCAGATTACAAAGGTTGACACAAAAGGTCTTGGCAAAAGTAAATCTGTGGAACAAATTTTAAACCAAGCTAATGTAGCCTGCTCAGATTTCCATAAAACTAATTTTGAAATTGTTTTTCCCCCACTTCTGAATTACTTTTAAATAATCTATAAAATTGAATGACAATAAAAGAAAATGCATTCCAGTCAAGGCCTTGTCCTCCCTAGCATGCTGGGCATCAAATGGCAAGGTCCCTGGATTCTGTGACATTCTAGCATGTCAACTTGATTTAATTTTTTAAAATGAAGGCTTGTAATTAAATATGGAAATGATAAATCTGCGCATTAGCCCCTTGCATTACTTATTTTGCCATTATGTTCTGCTGTTCCATATTTTAAGTTTTCAGTATTCCAGAAGGATAATTGCATCAGTAAAGCTGGGGAGAAAAGGAGGGATGGAAGTTTTACCTTGCAATAGCTGAGTACTTTGGTGGGGCTTTTGGTACCTGGATGTTTAGGCTGAAAGATCAGCAGTAAAACAGTTAATGCTGACATTTTAAAATGTACGTCTTTAGGTTCCAGAGTAAACAGTCATTTGAGAGGAATAAGGCTGTTCACTTTAATGTTTTTCAGACCCCTTGTTTCAGATTGTTTGCAAACTCAGAAAGACATTGGTTCAAAGATAACAACAAAAGAAAAGCCTTTAAAAAAAAAAAAAGACAACCCTATAATAAGGGTGGAATTTGCCACAAAATTCATCAATGGCAGAATCCATAGGACACTACATGTAATTTACTGTAGGGAAAAAAGAAAGCAATATCCCCTCCTGATCCTGTTTTAAGGCAACTAACTCCCACCTAATTAATGCAGATTACCAGGGAAGATATTACATAACAGCAATTTCATGTCATTTTCTTTAAAAGTTTATAACTAAGTATATGACAAATCTAAATATATTGAACAGAGTTGTTTTTGTTAATTTTATGAGATAAAATTTGTTTAGAAGTATAGCTCTTATCTGACTTTGCTATGGGGGATTTTTTTTTAAAATCAACTGACAAAACTGAACAGGTAATCACTGCTTTTCATTATTTGTATTTGTTCACAACCCTTAAGATTCCAGCGACAGTCCAGAGACAAAAAGTAGACACTAAGAACAGGTTCATTTACTACATTTCACTTAAAACAAGTTTTAGATTCAGAGAATTCCAAACCTAAGCTTGGGGTCTCTTAGACTTGTCAAAAGAGACCACCACAATAGTTTTGTTATTGTTGCTGCTGCTGAAAGTGGAGATTGAATCTAAAAGACATATTTTAAAAGGCTGGCATAATAGGAGCTCATTTGTGCTTTATAGCAATTTGAAAAATTCAATGCTTTTTATAAAATAATGATTACAGACATACAATTTGCAGATGCAAAAATGGAAGCCATTGCTCAAACATTTGATCTGATGTTCTTACTGGAAAAAACTGGAGGTATGCGCCCAGTGACAGTTACAGCAAACTACAATACTTTATCTTTGATTCACACCCCTTTCACTCATGTTTTACAAATGTCTGTTACTCTACAATAGTCAGCTAAATATCAGAAGTGCTTTCCTTACACCTTTTGCCCTCATTAATAGGATGTACAGAGCACAGCTCAAGTCTTACTACAGCTTCTCAAAACCACAGAATACCCATTTGAATGTTCACCTCATTCATTTGGTCAATGGACATTCATGTCTTCCCTTTATCCTCTAAGAGAGAGTCACAATGTTCAGATACCACTGGGCACAAGTAACATAATATTGAATCATATTCAGGAAAGTTAATTATCTTAACAGGGAAGTTGGAGTGTTCTTATACACCTCACCCGCCACAGCTTTGCCTAAGAGGGCTGGGTCTTTTGGCTCAGGCCAGAGAGACTCATGCTGCTACATCAGGAGGTTCCCTGGGTTTGATCTGCATTGTTGAAGGTGTCTCACTCAGGGGCATTGTGCAACATTCCTAACCCCAAATCAACCCTTGTATTTCATGATTTCATATTTTAGTAGCAGTTTGTAGGGAGGGGAAGAAAAACAATTATTCTTAAATCACAGATATTCCGGGGAGTGGGTGGGAGAGTGAGGTGTTCCTTTAAAAGAAAAACGATAGTTTCATATTCACTGTTCCCTAGACAGTAAAGGGTTTTTTTTTCCCAGGTGACGTATCCACCTCTTCTGAGCATGCAAATCAACAAAGGGCCATCGAGCACGTCTTCAAAACAGAGACAATTCATGCTCAGTTGGCTGTCAGTCAGCATTTTATGGACAGCTGAACATTCCACATCTTATGGCT
This sequence comes from Mauremys reevesii, assembly GCF_016161935.1. Classification (NCBI taxonomy): domain Eukaryota; kingdom Metazoa; phylum Chordata; order Testudines; family Geoemydidae; genus Mauremys; species Mauremys reevesii. Next base: position 66,036,110 of record NC_052630.1, on the reverse strand, counting down.
AGAGATAGGCACGAATTTGAACACTCCAAACAAAGGGAGTTCAAAAATTGTATCTGGATCGGCATTTGAATTTTGCAAATGGTGCCCATCTTAAAATTTCAACAGTACAAAATTTCCAAGGGTAACAAGAGCTTTCACTGAATCCTCCCCCCCAACCCCCTTTTTCTGACCAGCTCCCATATTTTAGATATTCCCAATTTCAGTGCTGCCTAACAGAGTCTCTTGGATGCCTACATTTATGTCATCTGTTATAATGGCAGTGCGCCCAGTTTGAAGTAGTTTACTCCATTTCTCTAAGACAGATGCTAAGAGAAGGCTGGTTTGAATGGACAGATGACACTGCAGTGCCAATTTGCTACAGGAAGGTCCTCTCTGAGACAGATCTGCCATATTGGGACCATGTTTCTTTTTCGTGAAATTATATCTGCTGACATGTATATCAAACCTGCCCTCACAAAAATTTCCTCAGGATGTTACTCTTTATTGTAATTCCACCTACCAGTGAAACAGGTAGTAGTATACAGCCAGAACTGAGACCATATCCACATACACTGTGCAGATAATCTGATAAAACCAGGAAGGACTCAGTCTGATGCTGTCAAGATTCAATGGCCCCAATCTTGTCCATCAGCTGCATGATCAGGCCCCAGTCACATCCCCCACCCCTAGTTGTTCTAAACAGCTCTGCTACAAGCGGGCAGCACAGACCCGTGAGGCTTCAACATATTTTGAAGGTAGCACGAGTAGGGGGCTGAGAGAGCAGTTGCAGGAAGGGTAGAAGAGGAGATGAGAGGAAAGAGGAAGAAAAGTGACAGGTGTTGAATGAGACAGTATCTGCTTGAACTCCTCTTGCCCCTCTTCTCTTGTTTTGCTAAGCAGCAATGAAGTTATGACTCCCACCAATACATTTACTGAACAATAAATAATATTTGGCACTTCCATGGTACCAAAGGTTCTCAAACATTTTACATGCATTAATTACATTTCCTAACCTTGCCAAATAAGCAAAAAAGTTAAAAGCATAGGGTACCAGGACATCTGTTCTCTCCTGTAAATTCACAGCAATGAAATATACTCCTTTTCTCTACCCAAATATTTGTGAGGGGGGAAGGGAGGAGACACTGCCACTGGGAACATAGGATAATGGAGAAGTGATAACTCTGCTGCAAGCCAAGTGGATAGGAGTAGGAAGTGACAACACTGCTGCATGATGTCTTTATTTCAGAGTTTGTTTTACACTTGATATTTTTCCTGAGATTGCCTTAAAATGTTAGGGTGAAATCCTGGTCTCATTGCAGTATGTGGCAAGTCACCCACTGATTTCAGTGAGGCCAGAATCTCACCTTAAATCAGGTATATTAAGAAATAAATTTACAGGTCTATTAAGAAAAGTCTCAAAAATCATCTGGCCTATGTTTGGAAATGTTTTCCCCATTCCCTGCCACAGTTTCCACAGAACACATCTTTCCCAACATACAGTAATACCATTAAACAAGCACTTTACAGCCATAGATCTCCAAGTGTTTTGTTAAACAGATAACTGTTAACCCCACTTTATCAAAGAGGAAACTGAGGTACAGTCAGGGATCATGATCTGTCCAGCAGCTCTAAAGCAGAGCCAGTAATAGAATTTGAGTCTTCAGGGACACAGTCTAGTGCTCTAAGCTTTAGGTACACTGCCTATTAGTTATCAGCTTTAATTAAAAACAAAAACGTATTTGAGTTGTATTAAAAGAAAGCAGGAAAGTTATGTCTCCTTTCTGGCCCCTCCCAAGCCCCTAAGGTCATTTTCCACAACAGAAATAAAAGCTTTCTTGGTCATGTATTTTGTCCTAAACAGCAGTGGTTAGCTGCTTGTGGCTAATTAGTTACTCAAGTGTAATAATCTTCCAGCGTGACAGAAAATGTTTAAATTGAGTTCTCTGCAAGTAGTGTACTCCTGGAAAAGATGCCATAAATCAGCAGGGTTATGGAACTCTTTAAACAAAGCAAATCTGCTGTGGGAACCATTACAGATTTAACCATGTACTGTCTATGTACCTAGCTGACTTGTGCTTTTAACTTAACACTTTTCACTCAGGGCTTTTTAGCACCTGGATCACATTAACCAAGAATGAAAGTCACCCAGTATGCAGAGTCAGGATAACGCCTCTACACTAAGCCTTCAACGAAGGGTTTGCACAGGACTTAAGTGGTGTACATGGACCTTGTACTGGCCCGCTGCACAGAGGTGAATTTCACCTAAATCTTTGAATAAGATACAAAAAGTATCAGTTTCACTTGTTTACCTATACAAAATGCTAAATCCGTGGAGTACAGAATCCCCACTCATTACTAGCCATGAAGATAAGGAGGTATACAAGAGATGCAGACAATCAAGGAAAGTTCTTACTCCAAAGAGGGTTTTATGCAAAAGCCAGACAAAAATCATCTAGAAACATATTAGACAATGGTTGTGGATACTGAAGACAAAGTCTCATCTAACAGTGACTAGCAAGTTTGGGTGCCCAACTGGAGACACCTTTAAAGGGTCTGATTTTTGGAGAGGACTGAACTCCCATTCTCTGAAAACCAGGCCCCTTCAAAGAGTCACAAGTTAGGCACCCAAACTCATTGCTGAATTTGTAAAATATAGGCCCAGGTGTCCAGGCATATTTTGATTAGCTGATTGGTCCTTCTATAGGTCACAGCTGTGTACCATCTGATCCGTAAGTTACCAAGAGGAAGAGAAGAATTCTCTCCCTCCATTGAGTGGTTAAAAGCTTATACGTATGTTTTACTCACACACACACGATTTAACAATCTTTCACCACTTCTGTTCTATCCATTTGACCTAACAGCCTGCATTTTAAATTACAGATTTTGTCTGCAAAGTGTTACTTCAATTCTTTGTTCCTTTGCTTTACCTTTCTACTCTGTCTTGTCTATTTAGGGGCAGAGGCAGTCCCTCACTAGGTGTTTGTACAGTGCCTGGCACAATAGGCCCCTGATCTCTGTTTGGGCCTCTCTGCACTATTAGGATACAAATAATGAAAATCAAGCTTATGTCTCCACCATGCTCTCTCACACCTCCTTTGCCAATCCTCTGAGAAATGGAATTTGGGTCCTTAAACCAGCTCCCAGTCAAGTTCCCTAAATGGGATGTTAGTCAGGATTTAAGCTACCGCTGCAGTGGCTGGCCTGCAAGCTAAAGCAGCACTGCTGCTGGGCAGGAGAAGCAGCTGGGCAGCATTTAAGCTAAGATTTAAAAGGACAAGGACAAGGATTGTGAGCTGCTCTAAGGACCCAAATTCAGTCTCAGGACTTTAGGCAAGTGGGAAAGAAGAAAGCAAAAAGGAAAGAACTAGAGGTGCTGGGAGGAGAGAGGAGCTGAAGGATAAAGAAAAGGAGACCTGACAAAAAAAAAAAACCCAACAACAACAACAACCCAGCACACCTCATACCTCTTCCCAACTCCCCAGTTGTTATCTCACTCAGCACAGGTTGTACTTCAACAATCACTTCCAACTCACATTTTCCTGTTGGAAAACAAACAAATTAGGGGTCCTGTTTAGTTTTGTCCATAGAAAGCAAGCAGCGACAGTGCTTATTGGATCATAAAGTGCTCCACAAAGGGCAGCCACACTCATTGGTGACAGGAAGCAGGACACCAAGTAGGCAGAGAAGACAAAGCCTTAGATTATAAAAATTACTATCTTGCATAAAAGTTGAGAAGGTGTTTGTAGCCTTTGATCTACTATTTTACCCTTCTATAGGTAACTAATTTTCTTTAGTCACAGATACATTGCACAATATATATTTGCTCATGCACATAAAAACATAGTTTAAAGGGGTAAAAGGAGACTAACAATAAGCCACTGTACGAACAGGTTGCTGGTCCATTTCAGATGGTTGAAGCTACTGGAGCAAGTGCCAATGTAGAGTGGCCCTGGCTATATTAAACACGTACATTTTAGGTCTGTTCCTCTCAGCTGTTGAGCACACAATTTATGTCACGCTCAGCAGAACTGAGCCCATAATTAGCATGTTTGTTTTGAATGGGTGTAGCTGGATGCTCAGAACTTTTGAAAATTTGGCAGCTTATTTAGGAGGAGATTAGCTTTAGGTCATTAACCCATCCACCCCAAATTCTTGTCCATGTGTAAATAATTTCTGTAAATACCCACAGATGTTACGCAATGCATGAGGTGGTTCGCATGACTGCTAGTGGGGAAAGGTGATGGTCCATGAGTCTCTGTTAAGACACCTTATGGAATAGATTGGAGTCGTCACATATAGTATCTGCATTCCAGAAGTGGTGGTAAAAGTCTGAGAAGTGATACTTGAAAAACAGATCTACTGAGAGAACCTCTACTGAATAAAATCTCATCTTGTTTTGTCTCCTGTGAGCAAGTCTAGGGCAACATCGCAACATTTTCCTCCCAAGTGGGCAATCTCACATTAGTAGCAACTTTTTCATTGATCATCAGCTCTATTCTGTGCTGTGCTAGCCTCCATACTAGACTGTGTGATGTACTCCTTGCTTAGGATTAAACTGTAGATCTAGAAACTATTGCCATATTTGAGGGTGGCAGACAGGGACTTCAGCAGCAGTGGCTGGAAATGATCTGCCAGCAGAAAACCTCTGGAGGCACTGGAGCAGCAAGCACTATAACTTTGAAAATGGCACAACATGAGTTCTTTCCACTGCAGTGCTTGTGGAGTGTATGGTGGCATTGGTGGTGCTAACTCTCTCCCCACATGCTTCAAATCAGGAAATACGAACTACTCCTTGTGCAGAAATACAATGGGAGCAGGGCTGGGTTTCACCTATATACAAAAGGAGCCAGATTAAGAACCTTGATTTCTTGGTAAATCTCATGTTGCATTGGAAAATACAGCTACTGATTTGATAAATATACACTCCTGTAGCATTAAAATTGTTTCTGTTCCGAGAGAAATTGCCTGCCCTGCAGAGTTCTACAGAGTCCCTCCCTCCCTGCAGGATAGGTGGGCTTTTAAGGCTATGGGTCTGTAGAAATAAACACCTGCCTAAAAATACACTAAAGGATTATTTGTGATTGTCAAATGGTACTTAATGGCCTGCTCCAGTTACTACTGGTCTCAGTGCACAGCCAATGATTCATGGAAATTCTACCACCCTCCCAAATTCTAGAGACACAGGAGTTTGTTCTATTAGGGTCTAACAGAAGAAAGCTCGCCTTTCCTGGGATTGTAGGACCACCACACCTTTCCCAAGGTCATTTTTGACATTGTTCTAGAAATGGGGTTGTTGAGAAAGCTCTTAGGAGAACCCAGTGCACGTTCTTAGGAAGGCTGAGCATCTTAATACTTGGTGTATAGGGAATGGGTTACTCTCCAGTTGCCTAAACATCAGCAGCCAATTAAGGTACAAGAGTTGAAAGTGGGCTACACATATTAAGCTTCTCAACAGTTATTGTTGGTCAGCTGAACTGTTCAGTTCACATCTTCTTAGCCATCAGTAAGCCATCTATAGTCATTACGTCTGAGAGCAATGGACATACTAGCAAGTCAAGATGTCAATATTTTTAATGCTCAGAATGCTGTTTGTACTTGAGAATAACAACTTTCCAGCTTTAAAGACTGCTATAAATCTTAACTCTAGGCCAAATCCTCCCTTGTGATGAGCATTAGAGTGGTGATTGAGGTGAAGACAGCCTACGGAGCTTCTCTGTATCCCCAAACCAGTATGCCATACAATTGCATTAGAGGAGTCCTACTAACATTCAAGACAGGAGCCTTTGTACTGCAACCCACAGCACTTCACAATCCCAAGTGTGTGTGTAGGGGGGGGGCATGATGTGTCAGCTGTGGGTGTGACAGTCTTCAGATGTCTAGTATCAGAGGGGTAGCCGTGTTAGTCTGGATCTGTAAAAGCAACAAAGAATCCTGTGGCACCTTGTAGACTAACAGACGTTCTGCATCATGAGCTTTCGTGGGTGAATACCCACTTCTTCAGATGTCTAGTGTGCATCCAGAGGTTGGCACAGTCACTAACTCTCATTTTCAGAGCAGCAGTAAGGTGAACTGAGCATTCACACCAACCCCTTTCAACCTCAGTTCCACCTAACTAGTTCTGTTGGTGCTGGTGGGCAGTCCAATAGTAAAGGCTTAGCCAGTGCCACTCCATCTCCCTTACATGGCCACATCTCAAGATTAGAATTTCACCCCATATACACATAGGATCAGTTCATCCACCATTGAAATGCTCAGCCTCTGATGTTGAAGATTGGTTATAGCAGCTAATTAATAGTAACGGTGATATTTTAGGACAGAAAGTGAAGTAGAATGCTACAACCAGTTGAAGCTACATAGGGTATTATGTGGGAAAGAATGTAATAATTATGCCTAAAACTTGGTCAGTACACAGGGGTTTAAAAAAATAAATAAAATAAGGGGTGTTAAAGCACTATAGTATATTCACTGCCAAAACTATAAGGTTATCGGTGATTTATTGCCCTGAAGACTTTAAAGTAGCAGTTCTGAGTGGAGTGCCATTTGTGCCTTGAACTCATTTCCATCTTAAACATATGCTTAGTATTGAATGCCTTATTTAAGACCCTAGACAATGTTCAATGTCATGTTTCCTAGAAGAATAAAATTCCTTGTGCCTACTCTAGATATAACTTGCAAGTTATCAGCATATAAATAAAATATGTATGTCTGTACACAATAACACTATTTAGGGTTTATATAGTATTTTAATGTCTGTATAGTGCTTTGAACTTGTAATCACAATTACACCTTTGTGAGGCAGGTAAACATTATCCATCTTTTAGACCAGGGAAATAGACACTGTGGAGCTAAAACACTCACCTTGGTTCAAAGTAACTGAGTGGCAGAGTTAGGATTATTAGAATTTTGTAGTTCCAAAGGTTCAATGCTACAGTGAATCAGAAAGAAGAGGGGAACAAATTCAAATCTTATTGTTACTCCAGCAGACTCTGAAGGGTGATGGGAGCATGCATGCACATCTGAAACGTCATCTTTGCTTTAAAATAGGATCGCTAGAGGAAACACTAAAAATGTCCTTTTCTCTTTAATTAGCAATTCATTTTGATCTTACACTATGAATAACCTGAAATATACCCATTATAGTCACTCAGTGCTGCTATCAGCAAAACACACACGTAATATGCAAAATGGATTAAAATAGCTCCTAAATGACAAAACCGATTTCAGAGTTCTACTATGTTAGGAGTTGTACAAACCCATTAGAGCAGAGCTGGTTTTTTTTTTTTGTAAAGAGAGTTTGTAAACAAGGCAGATCAAGGGCAGTAGAAACCAAATAATATGTCCACTTTATGGCTAGAGAACCGAGGTACAGAGATTAAGTAACTTGCTCAAGATGACAAGGAAATCTGTTAGAAGCAGGAATTGAATACACATCTCCCAATCCAGTACCTAGACCAGAAAGTCATCCTCTCCTAAAATCTGTTCATGCTGGAGAATGCAGGCAATTGTTCTGCTCCCTCTTGATCCAAGCAAACAAACATCTAGTTGAGCTTTATATAAAGCCCCAGTCCTGCACTAGGTACTGGATAGATGCAGGATTGGGGTTGCAGTCTGAAAATCAATTACTACAGAGACTTTAAAGTTAATACCTTATTGTTCATATAAAATTATCCATACTTTGCACTATTATACTAACTACCATGCAAGCAACCCTTAACACCTAAGACACTGAATGCACTCATGCACTTTAGGATTTCAGCAACAATTACTTATATAGTGCCTTTCATCCACAGATCTGAAAATGATTTACAAAAGCAGATTAATATTACCACCTCTGTTTTACAGACAGGGAAAAGGAGACAGAACCCTGAAGAGAGCAAGGTCATAGCAGAACCAGCAACAGAAAGAGCTCTGATCTCCTAACTCCCAGCCCAGTACCCTATTTATTGGGCAATACTGCCTCACATATTTGCTTGTGTGCAACCACAGCGGGCAGGTGCACCAGATATTTTACGAGTGCAGCTTTAAAATTATTGGCTTCAGCAACTTGTATGCAAAATCAAATAATGTGGTAGAGTTGGAACTAGAGAACACAGATCTCCAAACTCATCATTCTGGTTTTTAAACCACTAGACTATGCTCGGAGTCAAATAAGGAAAGTATGTCTGTCTGAGGCAATCAAAACAGGAAAGATGGTAAGAAGTGGTCTTCAAAAGGTGATAGTGAGTACAGAGAATTGCTAGCCAAACTACTTGTGCTTTAGATTGAGTCTATCATGTTGCTTCTAATTTTCACCACATCTTTGATTTAGCTTCCACTTGACATGTTTTGGGCCTGGGCCACGCAGAACTCCATGCCAGACTGTTTCCAATTCCCAATGTTTTGCCTTGCCTAGAAAGTTAGATTGCTGAAATATTTGCTAGAATAAATAGAGGTTAAGTGTGAAGTCAGTAGGTGAGCTTTGCTTCATGGATATTGATATAAAAAGCAGTTGCCATACTACTCTGACCGATCTAAAGAATAGATGTTTGTATATGATTTATGAACACAAATGTGTACATCTTCCATAAATAGTAATGTGTTCCAGTAACAAACTGAGTAGAGAATTCTAGCCCATGAGGGCTGGGAAACTGCAGGCAGTATTTGAAATTGTCCATTAATTCTTGGTTTCAAATGAAAAACAGACTATAAATCCAATCCTGTAATCCTTTCACATTCATGTAAGCATGGCATAATCAGACCTGATAATACAGATGTCTGTTTAAGATAATTAAATGTAATTGAACCAATAAATAATGACATATTCAATATACAGTAAATGCACTTTGGAAACCTTACACTAATATTACTTAGTTTGCATTTTTGTCACTATCAGAATTTTAGCAAGTTTCCAAAGCTAAAAATTTCATGGTTAAGTATTCACCAAAAGCCTCTAGTTCTCTGAATAATTTCTGTAAGAGTAATCAAATATTGAATTAAACAAATAGGTCATCACTACTGCTCACACTTGCACTGGTACTAAACTATTGTGGTTAAACAGCATCCCATTTCTCAGAAAGATTGTGTTGCAGACGTGTAATATTAGCTGATGTGTTTAATTTTAACAGCACAGTTAATTTTTGGACAGCAAGTTTACTCAAAAACCATCTTCAGTAGCCATTAATGAAATCTTCTGGACTGAGGAAACTATGTATTTATTCAGCAATTTGCCATGTAGGTCACAAAGTTTTAAGAAGATTTCTATAGCTATTTTATTTCAAAGCAGGTTTTCTAATATGCCAACATTTATTCTTTAATTTCATGGGCAGTGGCATTACACCAGGAATAAACTGGGGCACACACACACACACACACACACACACACGAACGAAAAATGGCTCCATAAGTGGCAGAATTTACACAAAGCAATCTATCATGATTCCTATTGAATATAACATTTTTCCCGTCTGTGTTAGATGGGTAAGTGGCATTGCTCTGACATTTTACACAGCTGCTATTCTTTTCCCCAGAGGTGGCTGCATTTCACTGGTGGGTGAAAGTATTCCCTAGAACATCTTTTTGCTCCAGTACTACATAAGGATATTAAAATGTTTTCATAAACTTTAAGGCCAGATGGGACCATTATGACTGTCTAATCTGATCTCCTGCGTACACCAGCCATCAAACACCACCCAGTAACTCCTGCATTGAGTCCATATTTAGGAATTGATTCTGCACTCCTAACACACCTCAAACTTCTATCCACTTCAATTAGGTTTGTAAAAATATTGTGAGATCAGATAAACGGTGAAGTAGTATTAGGTTGTGTCATCTTTTACCCATGTGCTGCAGAAGTGAATGCTTCCTTCCTACCCCCTTTCTGCTACAGAAGTACTTCCTTTCTTGCAGTGTCCATAAATTTTTACTTTTAACATAACACTAAGTTTCATTTCAATAATTGACTTGCGTTGTACAGCCAACCAAGAAATAAAATAAAGCTTCTGTTGACGATGGTCAAGTGGATTTAATTCATTTAAGAGAAAATCGCATAGTATCACTATTTAATGGGATTCTTTGTGTGTGTTACTTTATTTCAGGTCCAGTGTCAATACAATATGAAGATGTGGCATTTGAGAGGGTTTTCTTTTAAATGGAGGAACACCATGAAGAATGGAGCAGAAGAACAGGTAAACTGGTTTTAAATGGGAATAAAAAGGAGCCAATAATTATGCCTCACTCTGCTTGCAAATCATGCTCAGGTGTGAACTGGCCTAGCTCGATTGATACCAATAGAGCTATGCCAATTTATACTAGCTGAGGATCTATCCTAATACCATTTTTAGATACTGCCACTGGAATTCACACTTCAGTGTCAAAACTGAAAAAGTTTGAAAATGCACTACCTTTCCTCCTGTCCCCAAGTGTGTAACTGAAGGCTTGCTGACTGGGGGAGATTATGGAAGTAGCCTATAACTGTGCACAAGTGATAGTTTGACACATGGAGAACAATGTGGTTTTGCCCCTTGCTTCTAGACAAATGAATATTTATATGCAAGACATAATTTTCCCCTCTAGTAACAATTTAATAACATCAAGGGGATGCTATTAACTGTTAAATGTTGTCAGTGCAAGTTAAAGATGCTGTAAACCACTCAAAGCATTTACCACCAAGCTACATTAACATAATCTTTCAATCAGTGCAGAAGCTACATAGAATTTTTTTTAAAAATGTATCCCTAAAGAGAGGTGCTAGGAGTGCAATTCTTACAACCTGTATGTACTTGCAAGAAATCCCCAATTCCAGACTATTTGTATAACCCAGTGCTTTTCTTAACAATCTCACTGCTTGTAAGGGCAGCAAAATAGATTCAAAAGGATGTTCAATGCAGCCAGCATGGATCCAGACTTACTTGGCATCTATCATGTATTCCCCAATAGATGGGTGGATGGAGGAGGGAAAAGGAAGGGGAGGGACAAAGAAAGAGCAGGAGAAAGTTTCAAATTAGAGCTGCAATCACTATTTCCAAATAGGGAAAGGAGTCTAAATAACTGTCCCATATAGGGAAACTGGTAAACATGAGTGGTAGTGAACAGTGAAATCTATTAGCCAATATTATGCAGTTAAACATTCTTCTTTGAGAACAGAAAGAAAAGTCAAGATGTGGACTCTCGTTAATTAAGGGTAGAGATGCAGCTTTCCCAGCAGCAAAGTAATTGTTTGTGCAGTGCACACACACACACACCCCCATATCTTCAAATTTAGGTCAGGCATCAAGAGGAGGAAAAAAGGACTGGAGACTGAAGATGAGATGCTCTATTTCACACAGTTGCCCTCTGGAAGGACTGGCAAAGGCAGTCACTTAAATTAAGTGCAGGTCATCAGACAAGATATCTAATCTATTCCTGAAACAGACAACCTCAACAGCCCAGATCCCTATGGCCTTTACAGCGACACAATGAACTACTTCCTCATGTACCTCTGTCAATTCACGTTAGGTTCCTACTTTTTTAAAAGTGATATTTCATGTACACTATGACCCTATTGCTCATAGCAAGGAAAGTGCTTTGGTTTATTTATGACCTACTAACCTTAAATAAAAAAAGCATACAACTAATCTGAATGTTCTCATAAGCCTGGAGATTTAAAATAAAACTTAAAATAAATCTGGCATTTGTAGCACAGCCAGCTAAGCTATATTTGCCCAGTTGGGAAATTTTTTTTTTAAATGAAAACCAGATGACAAGAGGAAAGCATTATTACCCTGCATAAACTTCAAGGTTTGGGCATCAGGACTGCAGCTCATGAGTGCCTGGATTTCCCATGAGCCTCTGCTTCCATCAGCATAGAGTTAAATAAAGCAAGACTGTGGTTTTACATCTATCTCCAGTCTAGAAGACTAGAATGAAAAGCCAGCTGTAGTTTTTGAGATAGAATTTAACCCAGTCACAGAACCTAACCTTGGAAATAGAGATGCTGGTTATCAGCCAGGCAAGATAGTTTGTTTAAAAAAAAAAGTGAGAGAAAGAGAAAAATTAAGAATAAAAAGCAAACATCCTCCATCTTCTATGCTAAAATGTGAGTGACCCTAAACTCTACTCATTTAGCTGGGACAACACTGAACACATGCAGATAGGAACAAAGGCCTATCGAATCCAGGAGCCTGATTCTCCACTCATTCATGATGTAAATCAGGAGTAACTTCATTGAAGCCAATGGAGTTGCACTGGAATAAAACCAGTGTGAGTGAGCAGATAATCAAGCCACAAGACTGTGGTCTGCTATATGTGGATACATCACAAGTTTTTGGCTGTATTGGCAAAACAAGTTTACTCTGCATTTACTTTGAATTCTGAAGCTTTCACAATCGCAAGGAATACATTTCCCAGGCCAAAAAAAGGGCAGGGTGGGAGGGAAGCATCCTGTCTACAAAGCACACTATAGCCCACAAAAGAAAGAGGACCCCAATTTATGCCACTGCAATCATGTCTATGCACACCAGTATGATTTTCTGTTGGATAAAGGACAGCAAATCATTTATCTTAGTTTACTATTACATGTTAAAAAAGTGGGGCAATCAATTCCAGTATACGCAGGGCAGATCAGTTAAAAGAAATAGCTATGACTTAAAAGTCCTTGCCAGGGAGCCTTATTTACCATACTAAAGGAAATAGCACACAGTCATGATATGTGGTGTCTTTTAGCTTTGGGTTCCCATTTATGCAAATACTAGTAAGCTGATGCTTGAAGTGACTGAAAATAGGTTATGCACTGAAATGCCGAATATACCACACCAACTCCACTTGGAAACAAGATTTCAGATGCAGCATTTAATGAAAACCAACAAATCATCAGTTTCTCAATAACTAGTTCTACTGCACAGTGGGCTAGAGATATTCTCTAGTTGAGCCTGAACCTTTCAAGGTAATTCTCTTCTGCAGGCCAATGCTGCTTGCCAGTGCAGATAGTAAGCAAGGTAGATAAGTCTCACTTTGTCCTCTGATTCATACTCGTGTCTTTCCACTTCCCAACCCTTCCAATTAATAGCCAAGGAAGACAAATCTTTGTTGTGTTACACATGAATTGCAATACTATGTACACTTCCTTTTTTCTAGAAGCCAGTTTTGATAGAAGAGAAAGTCTAAATGAACTGGCAAGGTTTAGAGGAAAGGCAAACAACTTCCATTATTACTGGAGCCTTATCAGAAGGAGCCCTTCATGAAATGTGATAATCAAATCCTTGATATGGACAAGACACTTAAAACAAACAAAAACAAAAAACCTCCCACACACACACACACACACCTCACTGCACTCCAAGAAGGAATCTCTTGGTTAGAATGACCCAGATAAGTTCACTTCTTACTCTCATGCTAGATTTTCATAACAGGTGGAGCCAACTGCAATTTACATTTAAAGAATATCTAACACTGCATCAGACTGTAATTTGATTACCTCTAAACTAGCATAATGGGATTTCAGTTGACTTCTTAAATTAGGCAGATGTGTGTGGTGGATAGGTATGTAGAAGGGCTTTGTGAATTAGACTAACTATAGGGGTTATATAGAAGCATTTGAAGAAACAGGATGCTCCTTTTAGAACAGACAATTATTGAATATAGTACTACTGGCATATATGGTAATTTACAAAGAGAATGAAGTAGTTCTACTTCCCCATCCTCCCCTAGAAGCTTATTGAGAAACATATGCTGCTTAAAACAGTCAATCCCCGACAATCTTAAACAGATTCAGGTTTGATTCAATTCACCCAGCAGAAGACACTTTATTGGGACTGGGCAATCTATTAGTGACATTGCAGGTTCATTGTGCTTTTAACCCAGTTGTGTAGAAGTACGGGATTACACACTTTGATTAACATTTTACTCCATGGTTTGACTGACAACACTAGATAATTTTGGTCTAGATTTCTAAACTAGATAAATAAAAGCTTTTCAATAAATGAAACAGACCTTTTCTTTTCATAGGATCAAAGCCTGGAGAGTTGCCAGTTCCTTGCTGTAGGATTGTAATAGAACGGGCCAAGGAAGGTGGGTGGTGGTGCTAAGGGAACAATGACAAACTGCATAATCTGTATGATTAAAACCATTGTGTCAGTTATGATTTCCCCCCCCCCTTTCAGATTTTAAGGATGCTGTCAAGTCAGTGGAGTTCTGTTTTTAGTGGTTGCTTCAGTGAACATTCAACGCTGTCGGTGAGTTTGGAATTAAAGTGAAAACCATCGACCGTTGATTGTACCCTCCAGCTAACCATCATCCTCCTTGCTTCATGCTTTCAGGCCTTTCAATGAAGACAGCTGCCAAACCAGCACACAAGGTATCTCTTCCCCCCACCCCATCCTCTTTGCAGAGCTTTACTAAAAAGGTCACAATCAACATTCATTGCTGTCGGTGGGTTTAACTATGTGGACAAGCTCACTGAACAATGAATGCAACTGTGGCCCCACTTTTTGTGATCACAGTCAAGAGGAATATCAGCTCTGAAAGCAGCATTGAAAGTCTTTTATATATGAAACTTTTCTGATCAAAAGAGGAATATCTTCAGGATTTTTTGTTTTAAGCTGGTTTGACTCAGATGGTTGAGACAACAGTCACTCCTTCCTGGAGCTAATTACAACATAAAGTGAGCTCATTCTGCCATTACTCTCCCTTACTTACTACAGATATTAACAAAAACTCTGGTATAGAAAAAGCCTCCCTGTATGCACCCCTGAGTACTCTGAACACAAGAGGAGAGATGGTTGAAAACGCCTCTAAAAATAATAATAATAATAATAATAATAATCTATGTACTGCAGCATTGCACATGCAGAGAGATGACGGCTATGTGTCTCCTTGGCAAACCAAGACAAACTCACGCCAAAATTTCTTACAATTGGGAGCCTTAGTTAAAGAATGGTGATAATATTCTTGATCTTGGTGTAATACAATTCATTGCTATGTGAAGTTTATTTAAACACCTAATAAACATTAAAACATACACCTTATTGGACTTGCCTCTTTGTACTGTTTTGCGACAAGCCAGAAAGAAATTACTTATATGGCTGGTAACAAAGTTCAGCTCGTTGTTATAAATTATGGGCTAGAGCTGTGAGTGGCCATGCTGCGTTCCCTGATGCTGGGTATAAAGGGAAAAAAATAAAAGGAAAAAATTGAAGCACACGACTACTTTCCCAGCCCCACTCATGCTTCATCCACAAATCTCAGGCATCAACCTAAGTTTTTAACATCAGCTGAATGGGTACTGAAACATCATGTAATTCTCTAAGCCAGTTTCAGCCATTAGCTTCAGTTTCTAGTATGTTGGTGAGTTTTGCATAGACATTACTTCCAAAAGGAGAGGAATGACAAATCATTTCATTTGTCTCTCCCTTGTGACATGCACTACCACTGACAACATCTGCTTTTTACTATGCATATAAATAGAAGCTTCAACACATGAAATGGCAGTTTCTTCTGTAACTTGATGGTGATGGGGTAATTAAAGAATAATTTTAAAAAGTTAGATTCACAACAGAGATCTGACATGGATCAATGCACATAGGAAGAGAACCAGTTCTCTAAACAAATACCCAAAATTCTAAGGTCATGTCCTCCTAGAAACATATGGATTTTTAGTTAACTTGGTGCTATGTGGTACTCTTAGTATGAAGACACATTTTGCTTTGTTCCAGTTACCACAATAAAGAGGGGATAGTTCCAGGTGAACTGTTGTTGGAGACCCTGCAAGGTTCTAGACTGGATTCACTGGGGCCTTTGTTCCATCACTTTTCCTAAGCTTCTCTTCCTCCCAGCCCAGGGTATTTTAAGTGCTACCCACCAACAACCTCTCTCTGTGTTCTCTCTTCTTTTCTGGCATGGTGCCCCAGATGACTATAGAATTTCTTACTCTAATGACCCCAAAGATATATTTAAAAGGGAGCAGTTTCTCTGGAGATCACAAAAGCTACATCTTATAATTGAAAGTAGTAACTTTCAGATCAAGGTGCAGCTAATATCTCCTGGCACCAGTGTGAATTCAGATTTATTTAAACACGAGTTGTAATATGCTAGATCCTGTTGGACTCAGCGAGCCTCTTAAATATTAGCTAGATAGCTATGCTGTGTTATGAGTTTATAAATAGACAAGGTATTTATCTGGACAGAAGAGCCTGGAATTTGGCAACATGGGAAGTATAATATCCTGGTATGGAATCATCCTAACAGAGAAGAAATGGGAATCATTCGTGCTATTTGGTTAGCAAAATTGCAGACTAGAATTGGTGTGGAGATACAAACTTCAGCTCCACATCGAAGGAAGCTGATTTTGAATATATGGTTTTGTATAAGGAATCTTTCTTTATAATACCCGATTATCTTCCTGTGTCAGAGGAGCTCTACCTTATTTTGTTTCCTGCACTGATTCAATATTATTTAATATTTATATTACAGTAGTGCAGAGAGCCCTCCATCAGGATTAGGCTAGGCACTATACAAACACTTATTAGGAGATCAGCCTTATCATAGAGAAAAAAAAACCTTATAATTTAAATAGTTTTCATATATAGAGAGAGTGTGTAAAAACAGTTTCACCTGGACTAGGTTATACTATCCCCTCATGGCAGCAGTGAGTTATGGAATTAAGCATGACATGTAGGCTGATCCTATGTGAATTTCAAGACAGATATCACAGATACATGGATGTAAGAGCATTCGGGCAGATAAAAGAAAAAAAAGCCAAGAATCTCTACAAGTTCCATCTCACATTCAGAAATTAGGAGGGACTGAGTCTGGCACATGTGTATATGGTGTGAGCCATCAAGGTCTATATATTAACCACCCACTATTAGTTAGGTTTACACAGTTACCCTCCCACCAACAGCACAAAAAGAAGAACTCCACATGGACTCCTCCTGAGGGTCGAAATGACAGTCTGGACCTATACATAGAATGCTTCCGCCGACGTGCACAGGCAGAAATTGTAGAAAAACATCATCGCTTGCCTCATAACCTAAGTCGTGCAGAACGCAATGCCATCCACAGCCTCAGAAACCATCCTGACATTATAATCAAAGAGGCTGATAAAGGAGGTGCTGTTGTCATCATGAACAGGTCTGACTACCAAAAGGAGGCCGCCAGACAACTCTCCAACACCAAATTCTACAGGCCACTTTCCTCAGATCCCACTGAGGAATACACTAAGGAACTGAACCATCTACTCAGGACACTCCCTACACTAACACCGGAACAAATCAACATATCCTTAGAGCCCCGACCAGGGCTATTCTAGCTACTGCCCAAAATCCACAAACCTGGAAAGTCTGGACGCCCCATCATCTCGGGCATTGGAACTCTCACTGAAGGACTGTCTGGATATGTGGACTCTCTACTCAGACCCTATGCCACCAGCACTCCTAGCTATCTCCGTGACACCACTGATTTCCTGAGGAAACTACAATGCATTGGTGACCTTCCAGAAAACACCATCCTGGCCACCATGGATGTAGAGGCTCTCTACACAAACATCCCACACGCTGATGGAATACAAGCTGTCAGAAACAGTATCCCTGATGATGCCACAGCACAACTGGTTGCTGAGCTCTGTGCCTTTATCCTCACACACAACTATTTCAAATTTGATGACAATATATATCTCCAGATCAGTGGCACCGCTATGGGCACCCGCATGGCCCCACAATATGCCAATATTTTTATGGCTGACCTGGAACAACGCTTCCTCAGCTCCCGTCCACTCACACCCCTTCTCTACCTACGCTACATTGATGACATCTTCATCATCTGGACCCATGGGAAGGAGACTCTGGAAAAATTCCACCACGATTTCAACAGCTTCCACCCCACCATCAACCTCAGCCTGGACCAATCTACATGGGAGGTCCACTTCCTAGACACTACGGTGCAAATAATTGATAGTCACATTAACACCACCCTATACCGAAAACCTACCGACCGCTATGCCTACCTTCATGCCTCCAGCTTCCATCCCGGGCATACCACAAGATCCATTGTCTACAGCCAAGCACTGAGGTACAACCGCATCTGCTCTAACCCCACAGACAGAGACCAACACCTACAAAATCTCCACCAAGCATTCTCAAAACTATAGTACCCGCACGAGGAAATAAGGAAACGGATCAACAGAGCCAGACGTGTACCCAGAAGCCTCCTACTGCAAGACAAACCCAAGAAAGAAACCAACAGGACTCCACTGGCCATCACATACAGTCCCCAGCTAAAACCCCTCCAATGCATCATCAGCGATCTACAACCCATCCTGGACAATGATCCCACACTTTCACAGGCCTTGGGTGGCAGGCCCGTCCTCGCCCACAGACAACCTGCCAACCTGAAGCATATTCTCACCAGTAACTGCACACCGCACCATAGTAACTCTAACTCAGGAACCAATCCATGCAACAAACCTCGATGCCAACTCTGCCCACATATCTACACCAGCAACACCATCACAGGACCTAACCAGATCAGCCACACCATCACCGGTTCATTCACCTGCACATCCACCAATGTTATATATGCCATCATATGCCAGCAATGCCCCTCTGCTATGTACATCGGCCACACTGGACAGTCTCTAAGGAAAAGGATAAATGGACACAAATCAGATATTAGGAATGGCAATATACAAAAACCTGTAGGAGAACATTTCAACCTCCCTGGCCACACAATAGCAGATCTTAAGGTGGCCATCCTGCAGCAAAAAAGCTTCAGGACCAGACTTCAAAGAGAAACTGCTGAGCTCCAGTTCATCTGCAAATTTGACACCATCAGCTCAGGATTAAACAAAGACTGTGAATGGCTTGCCAACTACAGAACCAGTTTCTCCTCTCTTGGTTTTCACTCAACTGCTAGAACAGGGCCTCATCCTCCCTGATTGAACTAACCTCGTTATCTCTAGCTTGCTTCTTGCTTGCATATATAAACCTGCCCCTGGAAATTTCCACTACTTGCATCCGAAGAAGTGGGTATTAACCCACGAAAACTCATGCTGCAAAACGTCTGTTAGTCTATAAGGTGCCACAGGATTCTTTGCTGCTTCTGAAATACTTGTGGTATTTCCCACTGAAATTATAGGGGATGCTAAAAATTACAAGTCAAAAGTAAATGGTAGGTTTAATAACCAGCTATGTTTTAATGGTACTGACTATAACTTCCATTAATGGGCATCATCCTCAAGTCTCTTCTTCCTTTGATGCCTAACTCTATTTAGACACAAGATACCTCATTGTAGCCAACATATTGCACAGTATTCCTCCTGACCAGCTAGTTAACAGACCACTTACTTGCATCCAATATTATTGGTATAAAAAAACCGCATAAGACAAAGTATTAGGCCGGGGGCTGACCCTGTTAGTAATGATTATTCTGAAGTTCCATGGAAAGGTCTCATTTCTATTTTTATGGTTTGTTGATATTATATATAATGTTATAAATCCCCATTGACCAGAGGTCTTCTGCAAAAATGGCCATGAACAATGTCATTGTTAGTAATTCACTCAGAGCAATATATACTATGAGGTCAAGCATATCAAAGCTACAGTGAATGCAATGGATCCTGACTGTTAACAGTAATGCTAGGTTTTAAGATTTATCTTCCTAATAGAAAGACGAAGGTGGTAAAATACAGTTCTCTGTTCCCCCATCAGTGGTCACAACAGCATGATTGGAATTACAGCACAGCCAACTCTGAGCAATTGACCAGATTTAAAGATCAGATTTTTAAAGTTTCCTCTGAGTGTTCCTGCAGTTAGCCTGACCTCCTGCATAACACAGGCCAGAGAACTTCACCCAAAAAATTCTGGATCAAGCCCTGGATTTATGTTTGAGCTCATAGATGAAGACTTTAGGGCCAGAAGGACCACTGTGATCATCTAAACTGACCTCCTGCACATTGCAGGCCACAGTGCCTCATTTAGAAAGACCCGGTTTTGACTTAAAGACTGCAAGGGATGAAGAATCTGATGTTCACTACCACAGAAGGAAGAAAACTTCAAAGTCATTACCTATGCTACATCTACACTAGGAACTGAAGAGCACCCAATTGTTATGCTCTAATTGCCTCACATGGTCACTGCTGGCATGAACTAAAAAGGTACCTAGTTTGCATTAATGTAATCCTGTTGATAAAAGACAAACTAGGTACCTTTTCAGTTCATGCCAGCAGCATCCACATTGGGCAGTCAAAGTGCAGTACACTAATGCCCTATGCAACTCCCGCAGTCCAAACTGAAGGGCTGTGTAGACAAGTCCTTTGTGTACACTAATACTATGAAGGAGGAAAATCTTATCCCTATTTTACAGATGGGGGAAATGAAGTATGTAGAGATTAAATGACTTCCACAGACTTTCTGTGTAATTTTGGGCAAGACCTGGGTTCTGTTCTCAGGTCTGCCATGTCCCAATCACGGCTTACTGGGAAGAAAGGAAAAATCCCTTAACCACAAGAACATCCAATGATGTAGCCCACCTTTTGTTGTTCTACATTCCAGCACTGCTCTTTGTCCTTCTGTATTTGCAACTACTATACTTCATTCTCTTTCCTTCCTTTATATTGTTACTCCTCAAAAGGTACCGAGAAACCATGATCAGGTTTAGGTTTATATTATATGCCTAACCACTTTGAATTCTCCCTGCTGTAGAAGTACTAAAGAGCAAACAGATAGGCATGTTCAACTGTAACTTCCTCATTCACCCTTAATCAAATTCTCTCTCTTTTTTTCTTTTCATTGCATTGTTTTAGATCCTCCCCAAACTATAGGTACTAGAAATTCACACAATATTACAAATGCAGGCAAGTCAAGCTCCCTAAAATGAGCTTTTAACTCCCATCTCTTTCAGCCAAGCATAGCAACACAGCGCCATTACAAATGCCAACATTTACATTTATCTACTATCATTCCTTGCTGAGTCCCAGATAGCCAAGTCCACTTTGTATCAGTGTATTTCATCTCACTGCAATGCAGGACTTAACATTTGTTGAACTTAGAGCAATTTCTCCAGAACATTAATTTCCCTTCAAAACAACAGACATTTCTCTAAGATTTTAAAACTTAAAGAAAGTGGGCAGCATGCATTAGCAGGCAAGAACCAGGTCCGGCTCCAGGCACCAGCTTATCAAGCAGGTGCTTGGGGCGGCAACTCCGGAGCGGGGCGGTACTTTCAGTTATTCGGCGGCAATTCAGCAGAGGGTTCCTCGGAGCGAAGGACCTCCTGCTGAATTGCTGCAGATCACAATAGCGGCTTTTTTGGGGGGCGGGGGTGGCGGGGAGGGCTGCTTGGGGCAGCAAAAACCCTGGAGCCGGCCCTGGCAAGAACATAAACAGCAGTCTCTTATAACATGGCTATTTAAAACAATTTATTTACCAGAGTACTTTACCACCAGCCCTTAAAAAGCCCCCCCCCAGAAGTGCAGGGAGGGGCTCAGAGAACCCCTTACTCTACCCCAAAACAAACCAGAAAATTTTCACAGGCCCTAAAGAAGAATAAGTTCCATCTCAGACACAGAAATAAGAGTTGTCTTCAGAGTGTGTGCATGTACCAAGGGAGCAATTAAAACCTGGACATTTACCACAAGCTAGGCAATCAGGAAGCACTGCAGATATTGTGGTAAGCCCAATTTAAATAATGAGGATTCCTGAAATTCTATTGTAAAAGTGAACAACCATCCAACACATCTTAAAATGGCACCCATTATAAACTCCAATTAACACTAAAATGGAAGGTGATTGTTCCCTAAAAAAAAAACAGTGAAAAACAGATGCAAACAAGATCACTTTTAGACAAAAAAAAATTCTATTCTGCTCCAGAGAGAGATCAAATGATGAAAGAGAAACAGTCATGTTCACTAGCTCAGCGTTGTATATTGAGATACTAGTTTCCTCCCAGGGCCAGCTCCAGGGGTTTTGCACCCCAAGCAGACAAGACCTGCGGCAATTCAGCGGGAGGTCCTTTGCTCCGAGTGGGAGTGAGGGACCCTCCGCCGAATTGCCGCCAAATAACTGAAAGTGCCGCCCTGCTCCGGAGTTACCGCCCCAAGCACCTGCTTGATAAGCTGGTGTCTGGAGCGGGCCCTGTTTCCTCCAGTATTTCACTTTGTCACAACCAGTGAGCATTTCCCTGAGGACTGCAAATGCAGACATACCTGGCATAGCCATATAGCAATTTCTGTTATGAGACCTTCAGCTTCTAATTTTAGATGAGGTTTAAGGCTGGGATTAGAGTTTTTGGTTTGATGGAATCAAGGCCAGTGTTTGCATTGGACAGCCTCAAAATACTGAACTGTTTTCAGACGATTTGGACAGGAATAGGGGACATCTCAGAAGATCTTGTGTTACGAGATTTCAGCCTGACTGGTACTGAAAGCAAGTGCCCCTTTCTGGGCTCATATCTGAACTGAGGCCAAAACCACAGAGACAGATTCAGGGATTCTAATTGCTAGGGATCCTAATTGATACCCACTGCAAGTCAGAGAGGCTCAGCTTTGAAGTTCTGTTTTCTTCCTCATTAGTAGAGAATGATACAGAACCCAATATACTGTCAAAGGAGACTTTATCTTAGGCTCTTGTGGCTTTCTCCACCAAACAATGGTATCTTCAGTGATAACTACAGTTTAAAAAAAAAACCCACTACTCCTCCACCCCCACCCCAGTTTGGTGAGCTGACCAAGGGCCTAATCTTCCGATAGTGAAGTCGACTGGAATTTTGCCATGCACTTCAAAAGAAGCAGGACTGGACCTTCACTTAGTTGATAATAGGATGTACTGATGA
This sequence comes from Mauremys reevesii, assembly GCF_016161935.1. Classification (NCBI taxonomy): domain Eukaryota; kingdom Metazoa; phylum Chordata; order Testudines; family Geoemydidae; genus Mauremys; species Mauremys reevesii. The sequence goes on along the minus strand of NC_052630.1, from coordinate 66,013,355 downwards.
TACATATCCCAATTTCCTCCTATGTTGTTTCATGCACACACAATTACATGAACAGGGACATTAAGGGTTGTGGATGATGCATTTGTGAGAACAAACAAAAGCTGGCACCTAAGTTACTTTAAACAATGGCTCCTGATTAAAACTGTAATTCCAATGACAAAAACCTCCTCAAGATAACAAGTTTGCTGCCATTAGTTTCTCAGGGCTTGGCTACACTTGCAGATGTGCAGCGCTGGGAGTTACAGCTGTCTTCATACAGCTGTGTAGGGAAAGCCCTGGAGTGTGGCCACACTGACAGCTACCAGCGCTGCAGTGTGGCCACATTTGCAGTGCTGTTGGGAGCGGTGCATTATGGGCAGCTATCCCACAGAGCACCTAGTCCCATTTTGGCGCCGTGGGTTGTGGGAAGGGGATGGAAGGGTGTGGGTCATTCCACTTCCTGTCCCAACACCCCGTGATGCATCGCTTCACATCCCAGCAGTCACTGTTTTTCCGTCCATGTTTGGCGCCATTGTGACTCTCCCAACGGTTTCTGTGCAGCGCGATTTCTGTGGGAAATGGAGCCCGAGCTGCTGAGGAATATGCTGATGAGTCTCACCAACACATCACGTTTAGCAGTTGAGCTATTCCTTCAGCTCCAAAGTGACAGTGAGGAGTACAACGATGATGATATTGAGTCGCCTGACGCGTATGACACAAAATTGCTTGTGGCATTCACGGAAATGCTCAGCACCATGGAATGCCGCTTTTGGGCTCGGGAAACAAGCACTGAGTGGTGGGATCACATCTTCATGGAAGTCTGGGATGACGAGCAGTGGCTGCAGAACTTTCAGATGAGAAAAGCCACTTTCATGGGACTGTGTGCTGAGCTCGCCCCACGCCCTGCGGCGCAAGGACATGAGATTGAGAGCTGCCCTGCCGGTGGAGAAGCGAGTGGCTATTGCAATCTGGAAGCTGGCAACTCCAGACAGCTACGGATCGGTCGGGAACCAGTTTGGAGTGGGAAAGTCGACCGTTGGAATCGTGTTGATGCAAGTTTGCAGGGCCATTAATAGCATCCTGCTAAGAAGGACCGTGACTCTGGGGAACGTGCAGGACATTGTGGATGGCTTTGCACAAATGGGTTTCCCTAACTGTGGAGGGGCGATAGATGGGAAGCATATTCCTATTCTGGCACCACCCCACCTAGCATCTGAGTATGTTAATCGGAAGGGGTATTTCTCTATGGTTCTCCAGGCGCTTGTGGATCACCGTGGGAGTTTCATTGACATTTACACAGGCTGGCCTGGAAAGGTGCATGATGCGTGCATCTTTTGGAACAGTGGCCTGTTCAGGAAGATGCAGGCCGGGACTTTTTTCCTAGACCGGAAGATCACAGTAGGGGACGTCAAAATTCCCATTGTGATCCTTGGAGACCCCGCTTACCCGTTAATGCCTTGGCTTATGAAACCGTATACAGGGAAGCTTGACAGGAGCAAGGACCGGTTCAACTACAGGCTGAGCCGGTGCCGAATGACTGTGGAGTGTGCTTTTGGCCGTTTAAAAGGGCACTGGCAATCTCTGTATGGGAAGCTAGACTTGGGGGGAAGCAGCGTCGCTGCGGTTATAGCCGTGTGCTGTACCCTCCATAATATTTGTCAAGGGAAGGGTGAAACATTCAGTCAGGCATGGACTGCCGAGGTTCAACACCTGGAGGCTGAATTTGCACAGCCAGAGAGCAGGGCTACTAGAGAGGCCCAGCAAAGGGCTAGAAGGATTAGGGATGCCTTGAGGGAGAAATTTGAGGCTGAAAGCCAACAGTAATGTTTGTTGCCTTGCATGGGAGTGAAGTGCAGTGGTTACAATGTTAGTAGGAATCTGTTTTTCCTAAAATGATTTGCAGTGCCTGTTTCTTTCCTGGGCTACAGTATCTTTCAATTTCTGCAATAATAAAGACTGTTTTCAAAGCCAAGAATTCATTTATTGAAAAGAAAAAAAACTTTCTTGACAGACACACAACATTTTGGGAACCTAAAAGGGCAGGGGGGTGGGGTGGTGGACTGTACAGTCACAGGTTTGAATATGTCCTGTCTGGAGTGCTGTGCAATGAGTGCTGCACTTCAGGATGAAAATACTGCATGGTGATGGGGGTTGAGTGCAGAGGGTAAGGGTCGTAGTTCTCAGGGCTGGTTGGTGAACGTACAGGTGTTGGGGGCAGCTGGTGGTAAGAACCTGGATGCTGGGGAAGGGGGTTTTGAGCTGACATTGGGGCACAAGGGAAAGAGCTTTGGGACGGGGGGGGGGCAGCACGTTAGTGCTCTGCCTGCATGGCTACGAGTGACTGGATAGAGTCCGCTTGGTGCGCCAGGATGCTTATCAGCTGCTTTGTGCTTTTCTTCTTAGCCGCTGCGTTTCTCTGGCGGATCCTGCTTTCCCTTTCCCTTCAGTCCTGCAGTTTTTTCCTCCAGTCCTGCAGGTTTTTACTCTCTCTGGCAGACTGATCCATAACTGCTTTCAGCATGTCTTCTTTGCTTTTTCGCGGCTTCTTCCTGAGGTTTTGTAGCCTCTGAGCAGTCGATGATACGGGCAGTCCAGTAGTCAAGGACACTTTTCGAAAGGCAAAAATGGCAACAGTTAACAGAGGCAGCATTGTTTATAATCTCATCCAGACAGTTATTCCCACACAGTGAAGGAGTTTACAGTCTTCACTTTAGCATACTTTTCCCATACCAAACAGAGCACACACAACCCACAGGAGCCACGAAATGGTGAGTAAGGGGTACTGGTTGCTTCAGGGCTGTGCAGGGGTTTCTGTGCATTGGGAACAGCAAACAGCTACAGGGGGCATCTGCACTGAACACTCTCCCAACATTTTCCACAAGAGTTAATCCTGGAAGATATCTCGCTGCTGCGGGTCACCTGGGAAGAGCGGGAGGATCTTCTACAGCAATGCACATTCCACCCTGGCCCCTATGCAGCTTGCCTGTGTGCAGCAATGGTCCCCCCACCCCTCGCGGCACAGTGGTGCGGACACGTTAGCCTGACTGGGACAAGGACCACAGTGGCTCTCCCTATAAACTTGCGTAAGCGCATTGCCCACGCTCTGGCTGAAACTTTTGAAGAGATTACCGAGGCCGATTACCGCGACATGATAGACCACATCAATTCCACATCTAGGCATGCATGCATGCAGCCTTAACCCCCCCCCCCTCCTCTCCCGAAACATTTCCATCCTGAAAATAAAAGCCTCTTACCAGTAACCTGCTCCTCTGCTTCTCCTTCACCAAGTACCGGCTGCTGTGACTGGCTACCTTCCTCCTGGCTTGAGAAGAGCTCCTGGCTGAATGCCTCCTGGGACTCCGGGGTGTCTCCCCCCACCCCAGTACCCTCACTCTTGGTTTCCTTCCCTCCCTCCCCCTCCTCCTCCCTCCGCTCTGAAGTGTCCATCATGGTCGTCGGATTGGCAGTGGGGTCACCCCAAGTATCGCATCCAGCTCCTTGTAAAAACGGCAGGTTGTGGGGGCAGTGCCGGAGTGGCGGTTTCCCTCGCGGGCTTTGCAATAGGCACTCCACAGCTCCTTCACTTTAACCCTGCACTGCACCGCATCCCGGTCATGGCCCCTTTCCAGCATGGCCTTTGATACCTGGCCAAAGGTATCGTAATTCCTATGGCTAGAGAGCAGCTGGGACTGCACAGCTTCCTCCTCCGAAACACTGATGAGGTCCAGCTACTCGCCATTGCTCCATGCTGGGGCTCGTTTGGCGCATGGAGGTATGGTCACCTGGAAAGATTCACTGATTGCACTCCACACCTGGCTGAGCAAACAGGAAGGGGATTTTTAAAATTCCCGGGGCATTTAAAGGGCGGGTCACCTGAGTCCAGGGCAGTAGAGTTCGAACTGATGAGCAGAGTGGCTGAACAGGCATTCTGGGATACCTCCAAATACTTCTGGAGGCCAATAACTGCGCTTTTGGTGGCCACACTGGTGGAGCAGCGCTGCATCACCAGCGCTGCAATAGTTATACCCGAGGCAGAGCAGGAGTACAGCCAGTGCTGCAGCCAGGGAGATGCAGCGCTGTATGTGCCTTGCCAGTGTGGACGGTGAGTAAGTTGCAGCGCTGTAAACCCACCACCAGCGCTGCAACTCTCCAGTGTAGCCAAGCCCTCAGTACTCCTCTTCATTCTGAAGCCTCAAAGTTTCTCATTAGGCTCTGATGATGGAGTGCAAGCCTGAAAGTGAGCCAAATTGTATGCTTCTCTGCCTGAAATCTCTGAATTTTTGGCATCTTAGGAGACAAAGCTGCAAAGCAACGTTCAGATGAACATTGTCATAGTTATTTTATTCTGTATTAGACACACTCGCAGGTTGCCAACTTTCCATTTTTTCAAACCCAAATACTACAGACCCCCCTGTCACTTACTCTCCTCTCCCCCCCATGATTCAGCCGGGGTGGGAGGGTCTGCCTGCCCAATCAGGGCACTGAGGTGTGGAGGGGGGTGTCTGTCCCTGGAGTGAGGGGATGGAGAGAACCAGGGCCATGGGAGGCTGAGAAGGCAGGATGGGTGGCAAGCCCAGCTGCCAGCCCAGCTCCTCAAGTGCTGTGCACTGTCAGGATTCCTCCTCCTCCAGAAGCAGCTGCTCTTCCGGCCTTCCCGGTGGCAGAGGCAGATTGCAGTTACTGCGGTAACTGGACTTTTGGTGTCCAGACAGCAGCGCTGACCAGAGACGGCACAGGTCCCATTTTGACCTGACTTTCTCGTCAAAAACCAGACATCTGGCAACCCCACTAAAGAATGAGATACCTAGACTGTCAGAATGCCGGTCATTAGGAAATAGCAAGTTACTCCCAATTTATTTAAATAGCAAGATGCACAAGGTACTTGAGTCAATTATTCAGTGGTGAAAGAAATCATTTTAAAACTATTTCTCATAAGCATTTTGTACCACTGAAATCAGAAAAAGATACAGAAATATTTTGGCTAAATTGAGTTGGGCCCAGGTGGTTGCTCTCAAAAGTCAGCATCACCATCTGATGTGTAAAACATATTCCTAATTATCATAAAGTACACCCAGTGCTAATTGCTGTATTTGAGACAAAATAATGAGCCATGGCAAGCCTAAAACTCACGTTGGTGCATCTTTATTAAGCTGCTTTTGGATGGCATTTCAGCAGTGTCAATATGCTGCTGGTTACCAGGAAGACAGAGATGATGAGGCTACCAAGCCCACTGCCCTTTCCCTCCCACAGACTGTGGATACTGTTAAAGGCCAAGAACTGCTACAGACCTAACAGGAACTGAAAAAATTCAGGTAAGATGTTTGGAGATACAGAAAGGTGAGGGGGTGGGAGGGAAGAGAGAGGGCTCGTTGACAGTAAGCAGCAGCTGTAACCCTGAGAATATTATTGAGGAAAAATTATTAGTAGTGTCCCTAGAAAGATCTTTGTATTCCCCCAAAACAATTGCATGAGATCATTCCAGAAGTTCTAGCTGCTGCTGATCTGCTAACTAATTAACAAACAGAATCAGATCCTCATCTGGGTTGAGTGAGCATACATCCAGGGCCGGCTCCAGGCACCAGCCAAGCAACCTCGTGCTGGGGAATGGCAGACTCTAAGGGGCAGCATTCCGTCCAATCCTAGGGCGGCATGGCCGTCCCTTTTTTTTTTTTGTTCGCTGCTCTGGCCACCCTGTAGGGGGCAGCGGCGCGGAGGAGGGGACTGCCCTGCTGGGAGCCAGCTGCGCGCTCCGTCTGCCTCAGCCGGTGCCAGGTGTGCAGCAAGCCCGGCAGCCCGCGTCCTTCCCTCCCCGCTGACCGGAGCACTGCGGAGCCCTCCCGGCAGGTGGCGCAGCAGGAGGGGCCGAGTGGTGAGCACCCTGGCTGAAGAAAGCCTTGGGTGAAGGAAGCCCTGGCCATCCCGCCCTCCCTTCTCTCTCTGCCCCCCGCTAGCCGGGGCGCGCACTCCACTGCCTGGGGCACGTCTGCAGCCAGGGAGTCCCACTAGCCGAAAGTTTGCACTCTGGCTCCAGCTGCCCTGCAGGGTGTTTTTTTTGCTTGGGGCGGCAAAAAAGCCAGAGCCGGCCCTGCATGCATCTACTGACTTCAGCAGAGTTATGCCAGCTTATGCTAACTGAAGATCTGCAAACAAACTGCAACAAAGCCCCTGAGAACATGAACTGCAGAACACGCAGAGACTGTTTCTCATTACACTACATGCAAGGTTTTTCATTTATAGGGTACATGGGCTGTCTTTAAACAATGCATCTAAAAGACATGTTCTCTACAAACACACACATTTCTACCAGGAAAAGAGTTGTGGGTGTCTCTCGGCAATTGGGCAGATAACACTTGGAGGCCCAGTTACCCAGTTTGCACGTGCAAATGACTTTTTACAGCTACATGCAAGAGGCTTTAGGACACAATGTACATTTTGCAGCTACAACCTTTACACCCACATGATGATAATTGGCCTTACCTGCCACGAGGCAGTCTCTTCAGCTTTGTTCACGCTGAGGTACGTGGGTGGGGAGAAAGTTCACAGCATAGTTACATTTGACAGTGGCAGCATCAGCACACTTGACAGTGACTTGTTTCCCCACTGTACTTTATGCTCCACTTTCCATAATTAGTATATGGAGCAGAGAACTGGTAAAAATAGCTTCATTTGTTGCGCTTGAACTATCAGGAAGAATAAAAGTCATCTAGGTTTTTCATCAGATCACCCATCTGTGTGCCTTCCTGGTTCAGAGCCCCTGCTCAATCATCTCCTCAATACCCTAGTTTCATACCCCACTGGAGTCATTAGGAACCCTTCCAGTGACTTCAAAGAGCTTTGGATCAGGCCCCTAGAAATGAAGGTTTCATTTAAATAATGTATCACTACATTTCAGACATGACACATTGCTGCACTTATTGGTGAGCAGGTATAAGCATTGTGTAAAGCCATTTCTGGAATCAGATACAATACTACAAGCAGCATAATAGCTAAAAGTGAACCAAAATGCAAGGTCTGGTCCACATGGGTGTCACAAACTGGATCCTTCAGAGTTAATTTACACAAAGGAGGTTACCACCGAGTCCATACTTTACCATGATCTATTCCTTGAGTCTATAAGGGGGATTACTCACTCTCCTCCTTCACCATTTTCTATCTTATTAAGGCTACCTTGTACAACCACTACCCCCTTAGTTCCATGAAGGCCTTTGCAGTGGGTGCCTTCCTCATAGAGTAACAGGTGAAGGACTAAGCAGCAGGGTCAGACACCCCCTAGTGCTTGGTGCAGAAGCTAATCAACTTGATGTTTCTAGAAGCTGGCTATTACTTGCTTGGGAACCTCAGCAGGAATAGTCCGGGTCTGTCAATCTTGTGTACCCTGACAAAAACCTGAATTCACCCAATTTCCATATGGGTTCTTGGTTCTAGGCAAGGATTGTGCATAACTAATGATAATACTCAATTCTAACAAAAAATTTTGAACCATTAATTACCTTGCCATTTTTTTTCTAGCATATAGTCAGATGTGTTTAATCTCTCCATGACTATAATCTTATTTGGCAGGAGAAAATTCTAACCTTTGCTAAACAAAGTAAGGGCTAATACAATTAGGTGTCTACAAATGACACCATTTTGGGGGGATTCCTGCCAATTAGAGTTAAATGACATATGTAGATTGTTATGGAGAGTGGTTACAAACCATTTCTTTCCTCCACACTGCCTCATTGAATCAAATGGATCTATAAAGGATCAGGAGAGGTCATATGGGAATTTCAGTACAGATCTCTGGTTTCCTGAATTGGACTTCAGTTTCTCTAGTTTGGAGTTTGTTTGTTTTTAAAAATCTTCATCATCATCCAATGACATTTCCTCACTTTTAATCACTATGAGGGTCTCTATTCACCTGAATTAAGATCCTGCTAGTTACAAAAGGTTACCAGCTTTTAAATAAAGTTGCTCGCTAATCTGGTTTTCCATGCCTTCACATGTGCATTGTTTCATTCATGCCCCACCACAAATTTCACAGGCAAATAGGGGGAAAAAGCTTACCTGAATTTTCATTGTAACTCAAGTTTTCCATCATATTTTTAACTGAACTGTTGGTGAAGCCTCCTCTGAAAAGTTAATGTCATCATCGTTTGGTTGTGTTTGATTAAAATGGAATCTTTGATGTGTCCATTGCAGAATTTAAATATTACTAGCATTCAGAGAATTAAGGTAGAACATGTATCACTGCCATTTGGTAGTGTTATATAGTCTTATAGGGCTGCATTTTCAGCCACTGCCTCTGAATTTTGAGCACTCATCTTGAAGAACCTTTGATTTAAGGTGCCCAAGAACATGGCATTTGCTCCTAGAAATAAACTTGTGATTTTGTGCATGTAAACTGGGTAGACCATTAACTGCTCATTTGGCACAGAGCTCCTTGCACAAAAGTACCAAGTCCAAAATTAGTTTTTGGTTAGAGGCTGCTTTGAAAATTTGGTCCACAATGTCAATAAATAAACTTTTATAAATATAGTTCTGAGTCAGCCCCAGCAGTAGCAAAATAAATAGATTGCTTGTTCCTTTCCTACAGGAAAGTGATTCCAAAAATATATAACTGTCACTTTTCATCTTTAGAATAATGTTAGCTATTGAAAAAAAGACCCACAGTGAGCAATTATGTTTTCAGCCTTCATGTCATTTTACATCATTCCACTATCTCAGCTATGCTAGGAAGCTTAAAGACAACATTTTAGGTCAGTGACTTTTGTCTACAGTGTATTTGCTTTTTGATAATTAAATTACATACATTTTAAATAACCAAATTCTGAAACAGACATCCATTAAAAAAAAAAAAAACACCCATGACCTGCTGCATCTGTGATGCCAGTGACACTGGGTTGGAAAATTGTATTTGTTAGAGATATTGAGGATTATAAAACTTTAAGGGCTTGATAGATCAGCAAATAATTGCAGAGAATTTTTTTTAAACCAAATACCCACGAGTCAGAGTGACACTTCGACCTTTAGACTGTAAATCCAGGCTAAACAAAGAGAAAATATCTCTTATATTCATTGATATGATTACCAAAATATTGGTTCTCATCAAGAAAGGTCACAAGATTATTATTTAACCACATCACATGGAAACTAGTACTTCAGTGAGCAAGGGGTTATGGACTCATGATTCATGCTAATAGCCATTAGCACGGTTTAGGATCACAATTTAGGTATTAAAGGCAGATTTGAGAACTATTTTCCTTCTCTGATAACAGAATTTATGGCAGATATACAAAGATTAGGTCTCCAGGCAAGTATTTTTTAAAGGCTGCATATTCCTATTATTACCAATTACTTTCACCATAGATGGTTCTTATGCTTTATTATATGACTATGTAGGTCAAGATCTTCAAGATTCTTGGCTCCAGCTCCAACTCTAGTTTGACAAAACTAAGAGCTGTTGATAGGTTGCTCTAAATCAGGGGTCTCAAGGTCCCAACCGTGGGCCATCTGTGGCCTGAGAACCTCCCCACTGCAGCCCACGGAGGAGAGACGCATGCAGTCACACAGCCAGCAATGTTTGCTACAGGTGCCGCTCCCCACAGCTCCCATTGGCTGGGGGAGAGGGACATCATTAATTGCTGGGCAGCGTCTGCCATGGAAGCAGCATCATTAGTTGCCAGGCAGAGTCTGTCATGGTGGCAGCATCACTTTTTTCCCCCACAATGAATATAAACAAGTCAAAATACCAAACACAACTATCTGATACCCACCTTGCTGAAGTCCTGAAGGTTTCAACTGCTCAGTCACTGAGGCCAAACATCAACAAACTGACAGAACTGAAGCGTTGCCAGGTGTCTGGCAAACACTAAACTCTCTGGCAGGCGAAGAATTGTATAAAAGTTGTATGACAGTTTTATTATTTCTAAGACACTCAAAATAAAAATACAATATAAACGTTTTCTTTTCTGAATACCAACTTCAATGACATTATTGGCCCTCTGGGAGGATTTGAGGACTGGCACTGGCCCTAAGGTAAATAGAATTTAGAGCAGGGGTCTCAAACTCAGCCACTGATGTGGTGTCCATATGTTGGTGGAGCACAGACATAGCATAGCAGAGCTTCTCCATGTTGCCTCTGCAGCCTCAATATAACTTATCCCTCCGCAACACACCTGAGGCATAGACCGGGAGCTAGCACAGGTGTATGTCAGGAAATCATCATGTGCTAGCAGAATTCTCTGCTGCACATTTGCAGCCAAATCGTGGCCCCTTTACACCAACTGAATGGGTCTTGAGACAACCTGGCCCATAAAATCTATTTCAGTGGTAAGGAATAGATACATGCTAGCTCACAGTACCTAGCTGTGTGATTGACTGCAAAGTACCAGGCTAGTGGAGAGAGTTTAATTTTCAGAGCCTTTTCTTTAGATGAAACAGACACACACACACGCACACAGTCTGGCCTCGGAAAACAAGCAGCACAGAACAAGTAGATTTGTTGCTATTGTAAAAAGTTAAGCTTAAGCTTTACGGTCTCCCTTTCTGTGCTCTCAGCTGCCAGCAGGTGTTGCTGCATGCATCAGTCTAAAGGCTCTATTCACTAAACTTTCCCACTCCAGTCACCTCACATACTCATTATGACAGGAAAACAGGAGAAAACCGAGAGACTGTTATACCGCTTAGCCTAAAAGCCTTCACAGCCTGACCTCAGCTATGTTCCTAAGGCTGTGCAGACCAGAAAGGAGGAAAAGTTTGGCCATGCAGAGATATTTTTGGTTCCAATAATCTGGTCTTTATAAGTCAGTACTACAAGAGAAAATTTTAGAGATTTTTTTTAAAAGGTTTAGTAGGCATAAAGGCACAGGTGTAGTAGCAGCAGATAGTCATTTAACTAACAAGAAAGTTTTACACAAGCTTTCAGGTTCTCAGTAAGATTTCCCTTGTAGGTGAGAGTAATCAGAAGTTTATACATAAGTGCTTCAAATATCAGTGCACTGGAGGGTTTAGTAGATATTGGTTTTCCCAATTTACAATTCCTCCTGGAGTTATTTTCCAGTTGCACCAATTTCCTCTTCATTAGAAGAAAATCTTTTATAAGATCCCAAAAGCTTGTATGCAATATTTATTCAGTTCGCCTAACTAAAGGTATTATTATGTACCTATAGTTATTGGATCGGTCCCCGATGGCACTACACATCATATAACAGATGTGAAATGCAGCCCTGTTGAGAAAAGCACCAGTAATCAACTACTGCTTTGCTTTATTACAAAGCAAGTTTCCTTTTGAGACAACCTAAACTGCCATTAAATATAAATTTGACATTAATGTAGAATAATTACATCTATTGCAATTTCAGAGGCCAGTATATGATTATGATCATTCTGACTTGTACACTAAACTAAAATACAATTGTTAAAGTTATATTACAGGAAAGTAAACAGTACCAGGTTTGGTTTGTTTTTTTAAATCAATACTAGACATTGGCCCAAGCTGTAGAATCCAGAGACAGGTTTCTAATATTCATCCTAAAGTTTAATGGGGTTTAAGGTTTGATTCATCAGGGCCGGCTCCAGACCCCAGTGCGCCAAGTGCGCGCTTGGGACGGCAGCAGGCGGCTCCAGTGGACCTCCCGCAGGCATGCCTGCGGAGGGTCCGTTGGTCCCGCAGCTCCGGTGGAGCATCCGCAGGCGTGCCTGCGGGAGGTCCACCGGAGCCGCGGGACCAGCGGACCCTCCACAGGCACGTCTGCAGGAGGTCCACCGGAGCCGCGGGACCGGCGACCACCAGAGCGCCCCCCGCGGCATGCCGCCCTGCTTGGGGCGGCGCAATTCCTAGAGCCACCCCTGTGATTCATTATAGGCATAAGGAGAAGCCATAACACTGTCTGCATTTGCTTCCCCTGACCCCACTCCAAAGTTTTGGAGTGTTGGTACCTTCAGTTTTGGTTTGAGTTTCTCTACTAAAATATACAGACCTTGCAACTTTCTTTTTTGGTTGTGGGGGGGAGGGGGAAATTATAGGGTTACATTCTCCTTTCACATCCACACAGGTGTCAACTTCAAGGCACCATTAAAGAGTCAAGATGGTCATGTGGGTAAGATGTGGACTGGGATCTGGCGCCATCCCCAGCCCCGTCCTGACCTGACCCCACCCCTGCCCCCATGCCAACCCCTTCCCCAAAGTCCCTGCCCCAACTCCGCCTCCTCCCTACCCCATTGGACTCCTTCCCCAAATCCCCACTCCTTCCCCAAGCACACCACATTCCCCCTCCTCCCGCCTCCCTCCCAGCACAGCTGTTTCGTGGCAGCAAGCGCTGGAGCCAGGGGGCGGAGACAGAGTGGAGGCGAGGTGGGGTGGGGATCAGCCTGTGGGTGCAGAGCACTCACCAATTTTTCCCCCCTCGGTGCTCCAGCCCCAGAGCGCCCACAGAGTCGGTGCCTATGTGTGAGGCCTTAAACAATGGTTACAATCTCTGACCATCAGGTCACCATCTATAACATAATATAGAAATCATAATATGGAATCATATGGAAATCATAATACACCCTGACTCACAAGAGTTCAGTAATGCTTGGACGTGATCTGAGATTACTGTCATCTAGGCAATAGAAAAGCATCTAATATAAACATAGTTAAAGGGGAGAGTGGGGAGAAAGAAGAGGTTGGTGCATTGTCTATTTTATAATGTAGGTATAATGAATAGAGCTGTTTTTATTCTTAACTATGTGATGTTTTTTAAAGTGACACTTATTTGTTGGATGAGTGCCTTAAACAAGTAGTCTCATTCAGGAGGACCATGCATGTGTCAAGCCCATGTGTCTGCAGGATCAGGGCCTAAGTGAACATCCTATCTCTAAACTAACATCATTTCCTAAATTGTCAGTTACATGAAGTCTGTGTAGACACACCTTCATACCCAATACTCATTATAGTATCCAATTGTCTACTGTATGCAGTCTCCCCAAAATAAATGTTTTCAATATACTTGGAAAAAAATTCAAAGATGTATAAAATTGTTTTCAAAGTCCATTCAATCAGATCCTATAGTGTAGGTCTCACAAGGGGAAGGGGAAGGTCACTACAAATTTTGTAAACGTTTCAACATGAAAAATGGAGGAAGGTTTCAGGAGAGAACCAGCGTGGGTGAATAGGTGACTGGGCATCAGAGTGTATGACATGGAGAAGGAATGCTGCTTGAGCAGGAAGATGGCAGAACTGGGGAGGGAGAGTATGAATTTGTAGTAGAGGAAATCTGGGGACTTCGCACACAGAAGCATGCCAATGGGATGATGGAGGGGGGGGGTTGAGCGGGAGCCTGGAGTGGAGAGAATGAGGAAAGGGATGAGTGGCTGATCATAGACAATGTAGGATTGTAAGTCATGAAAGAGTTGAAATAGATCAGAATGGGGGCAAGTGGTTGAATGTGATGGAGATGGGGTGATCAGGGAGAGGGAACTCAGACTAAAAGATCAGGAAGGAGGTAGTGTTTAGTGAAGATATTTCAAGTGAATAGTAGTTTTGGGAAGCCGGAAAGCCAATGCAGAGATTAAGTTCCAAAGATAAAGGTGAGGAAGCTAAAGTGGGAGGCTTAAAGGGGAGATGGGATGTAAATAGGGCATGGGACCTCACAAAGGAATAAGGTGGTAGATTGATTTTTGAAGATCTCTTTAGCTGCTAGTCATAGATATGGAGATGGGTGGAGAGGCATCTGGTGAGTGGTAGATGACCTCTACATGGAAAGGACAGAAGAAGAGAAATGTTTTCCCTTCTTCCTCTGAAGAAGCAGCCTTTTCTCCCTACCAACTTATCCTCCTGCCCAGAGCTTAACATGGCCCCTTCAATAATCATTAGCCCCTTCAAATGCTAAAAGGTTGACGCAGTGGAAGGATAAGTTAACATGGACATCCTGACTTCTCATCACCATCAGGCCCATGCCAGTGCATGCAACTATTGAGGACTAGACATCAGCTTCTCTGGGTCCCCACCCTCGGGTCCTCTGCAGGTGGAAACCTGCCAGACTGGCTCAGCTGTCTCTGTGGGGACCAAATCTAACAGATGAGATGGGAGAGCAAGGTAGGTCTACTAGCTCACTCATCCTCTAGGATATATGCGTGATGGGTTGGATCACAGAAACGCGCTTTGGAACTGCCACCTGATGTGCTGAGACTACCTCTGAGCCCATTTTCCCTGACAGTTTGGGACTTCAGTGCCCTGCCTGGTTTGAGCCAGACATGCTAGCCTGCTACAAACACAGACCCAGGTCTGAACTATGTCCCCCAAAAGCTGCAGGCTAAACTAAAAACAGCTTAAGTGTTCTTGTCTCTAGTACTCAGATAACTGGGTCCAAACCCCAAATAAATCCATTTTACCCTGTATAAAGCTTATACAGGATAAACTCATGAATTGTTCACCGTCTATAACACTGATAGAGAGATATGCACAGTTGTTTGTCCCTGCCCAGGTATTAATATATACCCTGGGCTAATTAATAATTAAAAAGTGATTTTATTAAATACAAAAAGTAGGATTTAACTGGTTCCAAGTAATAAGACAGAACAAAGTGAATTTCCAAGCAAAATAAAACAATAAAATGCAAGTCCAAACCTAATACAGTAAGAAAGTGTTTACGAATGAAATCTCACCCTCAGAAATGTTCCAGTAATCTTATTTTACAGACTTGCCTCCTTCTAGTCTGGGCCCAGCAATCACTCACACTCCTGTGGTTACTGTCCTTTTTTCTGGTTTCTTTCACATATCCTTTGGGGGTGGAGAGGCTCTCTCTTGAGCCAACTGAAGACAAAATTGAAGGTTTTTTGCAGGGGCTTATATAGTTTCTCTCTTGTGGGTGGGAACCCCTCTCTCCCCATGTAGACTCCAGCTACAAAATGGAGTTTTTGATTTACATGGGCAAGTCACATGTTCATGCATGACTCAGTTTTCTGCAGGTCTTCCCAGGAAAGCTCAGATGTGGATTGGTGTCTAAATACTCCCAATTACTTGAATAACCCCTTCACACGATGTTGACCACATCTGCCTTAGGTGTTTTCTGCAGCAAACACTTTAAATACAAGCATAGAGCCAACACTCATAACTTCATCCTATTCATGTGCATATATCATTTTTATATCTGAATACATGCAGAAGAATATAACTTTCACAAAGGTATGTTATGTAACCCTTCTGCCTGTCTAAGTTGCCAGCAACAAGGGCCGGGTTCAGTATCCAGGGGTTCTGTTTTAATAACGCAATGCAAAACCAGCTCGAGCCCCAACCCAGTGACCTGGGACAATTACATACCACCCCCCAAGCGCCTCTAAGAGGCAATACTTCCCCACTCGCAAGCATGGAGTCTGAGTGTAGCAAAATCCTTTTAACAAAAGGAGGAAACAATGTGGCATTATGTTGGGGAAACACCACAAACAGGAGTCATAACACAAACCATGAGCAAAAGACCCACCCCCGCAAGTAAGTTTGACAGTATCCTTTTCCCTTCAGGGTCTTAAGTCCAATAACCCAAAAGATCACCCCAAAGTCCCAAAAGTCCAACACCCCAAAAGTCTCTGTCCCTGATCAGTGCAGCCCCATAGTTCAAAAGTTTATCTGCAGAGTTTTACCCTCCCAGCCTGGGTGCAAATGGGGGGGAGGGGCACACAGGATGTTAAGGGGCATCTTACGTGGTTCAAGGCCGACTGCCCCACCTCTCCGTGGGGTTCTGCAGCAGCCTTCACCACAAGCCGCTCCACTCCACCAGCCATCCCATGAACCACTCCAGCCATCCCATGAACTGCTCCGCTTTGCCCTGCTTCACTCCACTCACTGTCCTGTGGGCCACTCCAACCATCCCACAAACTGCTCCACTCTGCCAGCTGCTTAACAATATATCTTCAGGCTCCCCCACTAGTTAACACAGCACTCAGTGATCTCAGCTCTTAGTAATTTCAGCTCTTAGTGATTTCAGCTTGTAGCAAGGGAACCCCAGTGCTGGTGCACCATTGGCCCAAAGTGAATTCAGCACAGCAGCCTGTAACTAGACTCAATAGAATCAAAATTAGCTCTGCTATTCAACAGTGTAGAGAGAGAAGGAGATGCAATTGGTGTTTCAGGCCTTCAAAAGGGGCCCATACCATCAGGTACAAATACCAATCCCCAGCCTCCCTCAATTCACTGGGTTTTGGAATCCATGTCCCTTGTCTAGCGAGTGCTACTTAGTTGATGGTGAGTCCCTCTGTCATAAAACAGTTCCACTGGCCTTGATTCACATAATCAGGGAAACAACACTTTATTCTTCCTGCCCCAATAACAGAGAAACCGGGGATCCCACAGCAGCCAAAATGACCATTTGGGTAGCTGTGAGCTCATGCGAGGCAGGGTGTGTGCCTATGCAAACAAGACCAGCTCCTGAAGTTTTTTTCCACAACTCACCACAATTCACCACCAGATGTCAGGGTAGAGCTCATCCTGACTCTGCTTACAGTTACATGGCAAATCTAGCATAAAACACATTCCAGTAATTGGGAGTATTTAGACACCAATCCACATCTGAGCTTTCCTGGGAAGACCTGCAGAAAACTGAGTCTTCCCAGGACTCAGTTTTCTATAAACTGAGTCCTTTTATAGCTTTCTATAAAGCTTTATGCGGTGCAATGACACTATGTTCGTCCAACACAGGTTGCGTCACTCACAAATAGTGTCATTTACATATGAGAAATAGTTTGGGAGTACAGCGCACAGAGAATCTCTTTGGGGGTGACTAATCACAGTATAGTAAGTAGGGGGAAAAGGAAGGATGAAAGACACCTAACTAGTCAAGTCTTGCTCACCTTAAGGCTCTATTCTCTCTGGAGCTCAGGGAGTTATCTGAGACAGGGGGAGAATTAGTACCCCAGAAGCACTGTTCTGATCCTAGCAAATACACAAGCAGCCACTCTTCTGTGTCCAAGGACAAGATCAAGCCCTTAAATAATTTGAATGCTCTTATTTAGTATATTGTTTTTCCAGTGGCTATTTAAAAATTAGTGTATTGATCCCATAACTGCAGGTGGACAAGTGGACCCACACAGAGCCCCTGACTCAGCAGGACTCCTTATAGATAAGCAATCCACACAGACACTTGAAGTTGCAGGATAAGGTCCCCCTTTATTTTCTTACCATCTTCTTTGCAATTTATTGGTATTCTCTCATTCGGTTGATTTTTTTAGACAAGGAAGATCTCTGTTTTGGATTTACAAATGGAATAATTATAAAACATTGTACAGATAAAAGGCTTCTCCTGTAACTGCTCTTTCCTTCATGATTTATTTATATACAAAGGGGCTGGATTCAGCCAAGAAATGCACCCTGTGAAATCCTACTGGCCAGAGCACAAAAGTTGCAGCATTAATTTGCCAAGTCCTTTCCACATCTTGAAATACCATTTTGAAATGATTGTTTCCTATGATACCACAAGTATTGAGAGTCTCTAACTGTGGTTTCTTTCTGGTAAAAAAAATTAAGAGAATGTAGAAACTCAGGAAAAGCTAAGACATATACAATATTCTCACGATCAGAGAAATTTTTTTCCAAGAGAGTTAATTCTTTTCTGATCTCATTTTCTCTTTTTTTTTGGGGGGGGGGGGCTCAAAGGAAAAAATATTTTTGCAGGCTGACGGAGTTCATAGAAAGATTTTTGGCTTCCAGCAAATTTGTGTTCTCCTCTCATCTAGAAAGGTACAAATATGCTCAACCAAATCCACAGTGCTCACTGCTGCTGGAAACAAAATCTGTGTAGCTCTTTTTCACCACCATTTGCAGTCATTTACAAAATTCGGTACGCTAACCACAGCCCCAGCCCTCTCAACCACCTATGCACATCATCTTTCACTATTGTGCAGTAATATATAGCGTCAGTTCTGTGGGGCCTTTTTCTGAATGTGGAATCAGAGACATTCCTTTAACTGCAGAATGTGAATATTGACTTTATTTGGTCACCCAAAGACTTCCTAGAATTGGAAATACAGGGGGTATTTTTGTTCATCTGAGTGGTGCAAACATCTTTGTTCTTGTGAAAAATACATTTGAAGGGAAAATTAAATGATGCAAGTTTTAACTTTTAACATGGTAGGGGGGACCTGTATCTGAGCTCTCATATTAAGATTTTCAAGAAATATTGAGGTAGTTGACTGGGTTTCTCAGGGCAGCAATGGGAGACTAATTTGGCAAGAGTGCATTGGTCACTTTTTAGGATACTCTCCATACAATTAATTCAGGCCATGCTGTCTCCATCCCTAGCTCAGATAAATTCAGCTGCCCATTGCCACTCTTCATACACCCTTCTGCAGGGCTCTATTGTTGTTGCCATAAGAAGGTCCTAGCTGCTGCTGGAGCAGCTCTGGGTTAGTAATCCTCTTCCCCATGCCCTCTAGGAAAGAAGGAGAGGGAGTGGAGCTGCCCATTGTTGTCCTGCAGCAGAGAAGAGAGGTCAGAGAGAGCAGATTGGGCTGATCCATTTTTCTAAGTTCGGGGGTGAGGGGAGAGGAACCCTCCAGACTGAAGAGGCCAGCAGCTCAGGGCCAGCTCCTGTGTTTGCATGGTCCTGGGAGATAACCCACTGAACTAAATGTTGGTTTATTTTAAGCTAGGATTCAATTTAGGATGGGAACTGGCTGCCTAAAGTCCCAGTCTTAATTCATCAATGACTGCATTTGCACTGGTGGAACTCTCCAATTTTCACAATACTTCCCTTTCATAAACGTTGTGCCATCACATCAATCCAACTATTTGCTTTCCTTCCACCAGAGGCATTACTGAGTTATCTGAAACTTGGCAACAGATTAGGTCCTGTACAATACTTGATGGCCCTGTGTTACACCAGCTCAGCTGTTCCATATTATAAAGACAAAATATACTCTCTCTGAATTTATTCCAGAGCTGTTACCCTCCCTCAAGAGTGGAAACTGAAATAAGGTTAGTACGCATTAATTCCCTGCTACTTGTGGAAAATGATGGATTCTGATGCATGAAATCCAACACAGTGTTCCTTGGAAATATTTTTCTTAATATGTAAAAAACCCCAAATGTATGACCTGTAAGAAACTTGAGCAGTTAAACTGATCGGTAGGTCCATTTGCATGACCAACTAGATACTGAAACCTGGAGCAGAACCAGCACAGGTGATTGGTTTCCCTTATCTGAGAAAAGACTGAAAATATTATGGTATTGCCAAGGCATGCAAAAAAGCCCATGCATGTATAATGTCAGTCTACAAGGACTAAAACAGAAGTAGTATTACTTTTCACATCAGCTGAAAGCCAGGTGCACAGCAACTGACAGTAGTGGCATTTAAAAACCCCTTTGGGATGAGGGATCTCAGTGCATCTTGTTTGTTGTGGGCACTTCTTTTGCATGTTACTCATGTAACAACTCATGAGTTCTTGAAAACTACACAAACTTACACAGAACAAGATTTTAGCTGTCAAAAAAAAATTCTCAGTTGTTTTCCTTTGTTCCAAAGATTTAGGGCCAGCTTTTAGTGTAAGTGAGCATGTCTACATTGACTTCAATTGAGCTATATCAATTTACACCAGCTGGGAATCTGACCCTTAAACTAGAGGCTGCTGTGAGCCAGAGTGTAAACACTCTTGGCATTTGCAGATGGGGCCCCTCTCTCTCCAACTTAAACATCCTATTTAATTTGCAAGAAAAGAAGCCATGCATCACTCACGTACCTCTGTGCAGGGTGACCTTAGAAAAGCATAGCTCAACAGATACAGCATGTTGCCACAAAGTGGCATCCTTTATTACACAATCACAGCTCCTAGGTATGACAGAAAAAAAAAAGAGTTGTGCATGAACACTGCATTAAAGAACTCCAGTAATGCGAGTCAGTAATACTACTCCTACTTGCACAGAATTCAGTTGGAGACAGCTCAAACTGCAACAGAATATTATGCCAGTATTTGGCCTTTCTGTAGAGAATCTCAAAGCTCTTTCTAAACACAAGTCTACAACAGCCCTGAAATAGGCAAGTCTTATCTTCATACATACAGTGAAACTGAAGCACAGAGAAGTTTAAAAAGGAACACCGTACATTCAAAATTTAGTCAATCAGTTTCAAAAGCTGAGTAGTTGTTTCAGTTACTACACCTGCCTCTCAGCCACCCCTGCCAATCTTTATGACTGAAGTTATTTTCCTGGATCCCCATCCCTCCATAACAAAAATTCTCTCCCTGGTTGCTGTATGAAAGGCCCAATTAAGCTGACTTTATATACTGAGGGCTGACAAAGGAAAGAAGCTGCTAAAAACAGGGAACGTGTCTTCAATCTGCCACTTACAAGTAACAACTAAAATCACTAACACTAGAAAGTAAACAATTCAGACAGAAATCTGATGTAAGTTGACAATGTCTGTTGAAAATAATTTGTTCAAAAATCACTAGAGTATAGGAAATAAAGTCCAGTGTTGGAGACTACCACACTGATAATCACTACACAATGTTTCCTCCTAAAATTAGATTACTATAGTTTGTCTGTGCACTTAGGAGTTTTTCTAAATGGTTTTAGCAGTCAGGGAATGAACCCACCAGGACATAGAATATGGTTTTGGATACCAGATACTTAGAATTATGTAGATTCACAAAGTACTAGACTGGCTGGGAGGATATAGATTTTTTACTAGAGAGGTCAGCCGGCGCTAATATGGGTAAAGCATTAATGTAGATCAAATAATGCTACTAACATTTCATGACAAACTGATTTATCAGCCAGATTTATTTTTGCAACATTCCTCTAAAAATGTTTATTCAAAAGTTCACAGCTTCTTCATCATTCAAAAAGCATGTGAAATATGATAATTAAGGAAGCACCAGATAATTGGAATGCACAAGAGATATTACAACTTGCATTATTTTGTTGAAAGAAAGAACTTTCTCTTGGGATCTTGAAGCAAAGATTGAGTCCCATTTCCAAGTCAGACTTCTCAATAAGTTACAGATACAGCAAGTGTTATTTCATATTACAAAATTGGAACCCACAAAGCGCACTCACACATTGCTCATTACTTCCATGCTAATGCATGAACATAATCAGTTACCACAATGTTGCCTTCCTTTCTTCCTGAAACTACTCTTAAACCTTGAGATTTTCAGACGCCTGACTACTTAAACAAAAACAAGCAGTCAAGCTTGCCTGATTTCACCAGTTTTATCTCAGAATATCTAAGTTGCTCATCAATCCATGTATCTTTATGAATATTTGGCACAGCAGGAAACATTACAGACATGCATTCCAGACTCCAAATCAAAAGTTATCTTTTTAGTCTTTCTAGGTGCATGTAGTATAAAGAAGAGGAATGTCACTAACAAACATATGCCTAAACTTACTAAATTTAGCTTTACTGCAAAGCTACCTTTATCAACATAGTGTTACATTTTCATCAGAAAACACAGTTACTTAAGAAAACAAGAATGTGGCAGAGTTATGACTCCACCTCTATTGCCAGAATATATGTATAAAACCCTGGACTGGAATAAAGACTAGCTACTGTAACTGCACTTCTGTTCAGATACCCTATGAAACCATTTAGTTTTACTTCAAGAGTATTCCTCCTAGAAGTGAGAAGTATAATGATTTGTTACATCTAGTTAAACCGTCTATCTTTATATCTTTCCATATCATAAGCTTCTATTCAAGCAGAAACAAGTTCTGAGCAACTCTCCTTATGCAAAAGCCATGTTTCCTTTTCATTGGGCATCTTAACCGACTGACAACAGAACCCTGGAGGACCTTCTGTTAATTGTTCCAAACTCAGTTAGTCAGTGGGAGTTGTGAACTCTCAGCAACAGGCCATTCGTTCCTTAACTGTTTCTACTATAGAGCAAAAGATGTGGGTGGCATATTTACAGGCTATGCTGCCACAGGCAGAGGCCATTTCACTTGTGCCATATGCTTGGACAAGCTATAGGAAAATGCTAGTGGGCAGTCATAGGTAGAGAATGAAGATCCACATAGGCTAGACATTCAGTGCTGCTTTCTACTTCTTCCAGATGGCATTTAAGAGAGGCATCACCTGTTTCCCCTGATGTTGATTAGTCATCTTTTAAATGATTATTAATATAAACAAACTAAACAGCACTGCTTTGTTCCAAGAAATTTAAAATTAAATGGACACTTTAAATGAAAAGTAAACATGGAATTCTATCTATCCACAATACAGTTTATACAACTTTGTGAAGTTACAAAGACACTACAAAATTTTTAGGAAGAAAACATTTTGATCAGTGATTTATTCCGTGCCTAAAATGAGGTGCACTGATGGAACAGAGCAGAAAACAGCAAGCTCTAAAGTACTGTTATGGCCACACTATTTCATAAGAGCAACATTAAAGAATTCAGTCCTCTCTCAAATAGGTTTCCTGATACCAAGAAAGCAAATTCTCTGTGGATCCAATTCTCTTTGCATTTGGACTGGTTAACTCCATTGGACTTCAGTGAAGACATGAGATTTTGAACTTTCACAGCCAAAGGTTTAAATAAAATAATCTTTACATGGTCATTTTATTAGACATATCTCCACCAGATGCTTCACTGAATCCAGGACTCACTACTGGCAGGTCACTATTCCACTTCACTATTTGGTAGTTCGTTTTTTTTTTTAAAAGAGGGGGGATGTACAGTGTGTCCTACCACAAAGTGAGACCTTGTTGGAGGTTTTCCACTGATATTTCTTATTGCCTTTTGTTTCATATCTTCAGATAAGGAAAAGAGAGGATTGAAGAAGGATCATAAAAAGGATATTTCTTAAGGCCCCAGTACTGCAAAGACTTTTCATTTGCTTAAATTTATACATTATAAATATTCCCATTAAAGTACTTAAGCATATGCTTAAGTTTTTGTAGGTTAAGGGCCTATACAATATTTCTTCCATAGCACAAGAAAAAGACAGGAATTAGATTTTTATTTTTATTTTTAAGAGCCTACCTGCTTATGTTTATTTGGAAATTCATGGTCTTTTGCTTATTTATCTTTGTGATCATATAGGATCAATCAAAAAGCTTTTTAAGAAGGAGATATAATTCCATTTATACATTTCACCACAAGTACAAATGATGAAACTTGTGAACCTGCAGCCGTGTCCAAAACCAAATGAATTTATAACACGATTTCTGTTTCTTCATAGTTCTTCAAGTGCCAGTTGCCAATACCAGACACTACTGCTATACACTCCCAAGATACCACCCTGAGTATTACAGCAAGAGGCAGATAATACCTTGCCACACACTGGAAGGGACATCAGGATCTGCCACATCACCTCCTGACCATATTATCCCTTGTCTGATATAGACCTCTTC
This sequence comes from Mauremys reevesii, assembly GCF_016161935.1. Lineage (NCBI taxonomy): Eukaryota > Metazoa > Chordata > Testudines > Geoemydidae > Mauremys > Mauremys reevesii. The sequence goes on along the minus strand of NC_052630.1, from coordinate 65,990,066 downwards.
CATTGCAAGGCAGGCTGAATGAATACTGATGTACCTATACAAATTTTGCAATCAAATGCACAGTAGTATTTAAAACATGGTTTTCTAGTTAAAGGAAAGCTTGTGTTGTATATTAGACTTAAGACACCTCTCTTTCCCAGTCTCCAAAGCTAGGCTGCTGCATGTGGATGTCTCATGTTACATAAGTACATTTTCCATTAGACTCTCTCCCCTCCTTTTTTCATAGTCTTATTTACTTTTTCTACTGTGCTGCTATCTATACCTTTCTCTAGCTTCTCCAGAGTAGAAAGTTAACCTATTTTTTCATTCAAGTTAGACTTAACCTACAATGTTGAAGTGTGTTTCAAATTGACCATACCTAGTAGATTATCACCAGCTGAAATATACCTCAAGCTCCCAGTTAAACAAAAAAACCCACACAACCATACCCCTGAGTATAAGCACAGATAAACAAGAGCTGTTTAGGTTTGAAGCATCCTAAAATACAATATTTAAAAACATTTCACTGAGTACTATTTGCTCTTGAACAATGCTCCTAGGATTTGTTGGCAGACAATGCAGAAGGCTGCAGCCAGTGACAAGTCCTATGATCAAGGTTCTTCTCCAGGCTCTGATGCCTCACGTGTTGTTTTTCCTCTATAAATCGGTTATACAAACATATTTTTTTCTCAAATACCTCTATCACTAGGTACCGTACTTGCTCAGAACCAGGGGCGGCTCTAGAAAGTAGGCTGCCCCAAGCAGCGCGGTGCGCTGCGCCGCCCTTCCCCGGTCCCGCGGCGGGTCCCCTCTTCCCGCGGCTCCGGTTGAGCTCCCGCCGGCATGCCTGCGGCAGGTCCACCGGAGCCCGGGACCAGCGGACCTGCCGCAGTCATGCCTGCGGGAGCTCAACCGGAGTCAAATGCCGCCCCCCCGGGAAACGGCCGACCCAAGCGCCTGCTTGGCGCGCTGGGGTCTAGAGCCGCCCCTGCTCAGAACACAGTGAAAAGTGAAACAGCAATGGGCAACACAGCACAGGGCTAAGACCCAATTCTCAACCCCCCACCTTTAATATTTGAGGCATAAGATAGTGACACTTATTTTTTGACCTCTTCAGTGGTGGGGGAATGGAACAACTCTGTATCAAAAGTGGCTGCTGATAACTAATTTAAGGAACTGCATTGACATTGCTGTGAAAGGAGACTTATTTCTACACTTTATGATGTGGAATCAGATGGTAGGAATTTTGCAAAACCATTGGATATCTTTAGCCCACTGGGTCTTGGAGCACTCACAGGCTGCTGAGGAAGAGTTTATCAAGACATTCATGCCATTAACAAAAAAATTACTTAGATAATTGAGCTGATTCCTTCTCAAAGTATCAACATTGTCTCATTCTCCTCTAGAAAGAGAGCTCTCCCACTGAAGAATACAATGGATCCCTCATTAAAACCAGTACTGCTGATATTGCAAGACCTCTCCTTGATCTGAGTTTCTAGCCTCAGTAAGAACAGCTATCATACACACACTCTAACAGGATATAGATTGAGAACAATGACATGGGGCAGTCTTTTAAAAGTTCCCTATTACACATTTTAGGCATCTTATCATACTGCCATTAAGACAATACTTCATGAAAACTTATCCTAACAGCTTGATACAGTATTGTTTGCACTTCCAGAGCTCCCATTTACACTAATGTGAATTTTTTTTATTGTTCATATTATACAGAATTAAGCTCTCACAATTTAAAGGGAGAATATGGAAGATCTAGAGCTAAGACCAACAAAACAAGCAAGTCAAACAACCAAGTTTCTTTTATAAAAATAATAAAATCCTAGCTAAGGTTCGTATTTATTTTAATCTTTCTAGATGACTCAGAGCAATAATTGCCTTAAGACAGTAGTCAGCCTTTTTAAATGGCCAAGCAAAGATTGCCTCAGGACACTAGCCAGATATTTTCCTTCTATAGTTAGTACATATACAACAAAATATCCTAAAACAATAAACTGATTTCAACAGAAAGCTTAAGCCTATACCTACCTGAACTAAGGAGGTTTTTATAAGGCTTTTCCCCACACAGCTTTGCCTGCATTTCTTTCTTGAACAAAGACCAATCTTCTGATGAGGGTAATGAGACCCTCCTGTTCCAACTGACTGGGCCAGAAACACAGCTGCCTTCCCTCCATCCAAACAAGTTAGGAAGTGAAGAGAGCAGCTGCAGTTTCATGACCAGTGTGTTCAGGATCTTTTCTATAGCTATTTGTTTATTTCCTAGGGAGAGTTCTCCCAAGGAAGTTCTCCCAAAGAGCTTGTAAACTCCATCATAACCAACCTCAGTAAGTGTAAGTAAAACAAAAACATTAAACTGTTATACTGAAGTCAAGACAAGTATGTTTGATCCCTATTTTTCTAATGTACCTACAGTACCATCCCTGAGGTGTGTAGGGAGGCTTGGTAAAAGCTAGAGATGTGGGGTTTGTTTAAAAATAACTGAATTTATGTAAATTCCCCAACTAAAACTGAACCAGAGCAATACATAGTAAAATACACACCTAACCATAGGTTTAAAAAAATGTCATTTCCCCTCCCCCTCTACAGATACTCTAAGCAGGTTGCTAGTGCATGTGTCTAGCAGCAATATAACTACTTAAACTCTTAATCTGTTCTCTGACTTGTTACATTACAGCAGCTTTTCCCAGCTCTTGCTAGAAGAAACAATAAAAATTAAAAATCTGTATTGTAAGGATAGGCAACAAGTTACAAATGTGGGAGTGGCTACAGAATGAGTCACTGTTTGCATGGGAGCAATGATACTCAGGCACTTACTGAGTTTCTGAGTAGTCTCTGTGAATTACATGTTTCAAGGAGCCTGGGCAGATTCAGGCAGGGCTGAGTTTTTACATGCAGTTAACAGAAGTGCTGTGTCTTCTCTCCTGAGCAAGAGCTCACTCCTGAACATTTGTTAAAACATTACTTTGGCGATACTCTGCCCGGTTAGGACAGGGCAACCATTGACCGCATAGCCCTGATCGTCATGACAGGTATTAGCCAAATAGAAACCCTCAGAATGGAACACGTGTTTAAGGAGCATTAATTCATTTAGGGGTATGTTCCCGAGGCATGTAGCATCTGGCTCAACAAAATGACCTTCTGATAAATGAGTGTGTTAAATCGTTAACTGCGTATGTTACGTTGGTTGTGCCTTGACATGACTGAAGTAGCAGCATCTGGTTAGGCGTGTGATCATCCTTTGTGACCTGAAAAATCCAGCTTTAGTGCTCCAGCTTTTGCTCCATGCTCGAAGAGAACCTTTCTGAAAATTCCTGGAGTGGGCAAAAGAACAAGTTACTTGCCCAGGGAACCTTTTGAAAAAGTTTGTCTTGATACTTAAGTACAAGAAGGTTAATTTAAGGTTGTGAATGGCACTCTGCACTTGCTAGCTTTCCAGCAGGTATGTAAAACAGACATTTTGAATGCTCCTACTCATTAAAGCCCTCATGGTACCTTTTGTAGAAGCAGATGTAAACCCAGTGCCCTTGCTAAATTCCAACTTGACTAAAAGCATTGCACTACTTCATTCCATGTTGCAATTTCAGTTGGTTATACCACTCTTCACTTGTTGTTCTAACTGTTGTGCAGTGCTATGTTTCATTCTCAAACTGACTTATAATCAAAGTGATTTGTTTGTACAATGAGTTGATAAAAGCTTTTAAAGAGCTTAGGGATCTATGAAGTCAGCAAAATTGCACCTGCTAACATCAGGTCTGAATTTACAGATGCCCCCCAACTTACACAATCATTCCATTCCAGAAAGCCTTGCATAACTCGAATTTTGCGTAAGTCAGAAAAGTATATCCGTACGTTACACAAAAAATTCTGCAACCCGAAAATCCTATTTCTGGTTTATGGAACTTTTTCCGTAAGTGTGAATTTGCATAAGTCGGGTCTGACGTAACCCGGGGAACATCTGTATACAGTTATATTCTGTGATCATGAAACATTACAAAAGTGTGATTTTGAGAAGCATCAGCTCTTTCTAACTTACGCAGAAAGAAATCAATGTTAACTATTAAAAATATAAATGATTTGTTTTGCTGGGAAGTTGCGTCCTACAATTTTTAAAAAAAAAGTCAATTTAAAGTTTTCAAGCACTGAAAAGAATTCTAAAGGGTTCTGCTTTTAATACTCAGCATCTGCCTAGAAATATATCAATCATATAATCATAAACAGCTGTTGCATTAGACTTTTAATCAGCCATGATTTTCAATAGAGAAGAAGAATGCTGGAACAGATGATGGAAAGTTATTGCATAGAATCCCTTACTTAGGAATTCCAAATTCCAGTTTTAGGGAGACAAAACTTTATTAAGCATTGTAAAAATTTCTCATGTGTAAAGTACTTTGTTCTAAAAAGCATAAACCATCCTATATGTATGGAATACATGAACTCAGCACACATATACTCACAAAAGTATTCAGAGTGATATGTTTAATGTGATATAGTAAAATGCTGCATACAGGCATTGTTTTGTGTCAAATATATAGGATACATATCACTAACTACAACAAATTACAAAGAACAAAGCTGTTGGCTAATAGAGATATATTATCTCCTCAGTATTCATAAACTCCACTTATGGGAGTCAAACTCTTGCTGATGGATGAACTTATCCCTTAATCTAAAAAAAAATTGCTGATGCTCAGCAAGGGCCAAATTCAGCTCTCAGTTTCATTGGTATAAATCTGGAGTAACCCCAATGAAGTCCGAGTCATTCCAGATTTACACTTGCGAGAGTGAAAAAAGAATTTGGACCTATGTGATTGCTCCTTATTCTTAAGAAAATGTCCTTTTATTTGAGATAGCAGCATGGCAACTCTGTCACTTGCCTTTCATAAGAACATAAGATGGAAGGAAAAGGATATTTGTAAGACAAGGGGTTAAGAGTCAATTAGTGGACCTCTGATTGCATCCTAGTTTGGGGTGGAGCTATTTAAGAATCATTAGGCACCTGGGCCTTAAAAGGAACCTGAGGGAAGAGGCTGCTTCTGTGGAAGGAGTCCCAAAGAAAGCAGATCAGCTTAAGAGGGATGGAAAAATGGTTGGCTCAGCAGAGAAAGGAGAGTATAGGAGGAACCAGATGCCTGAGAGCTAGAGGGAGGCAATGTTAAGCACAAGCTGTAGGGAAGGAACTCAGAGAAATAGCAGCACACCTGATGAAGCTGACCCAACTGCTTAATACAGAGTCTCTGGGCTGGTACCCAGTTAGAAATTGGGCCTGGGTTTCCCCAACCAGTCCTGAGGAAGAAGCATGCCAACCTACTGGAAGGAATATGACCCCAGGGTGGGGCTGAAGAATGACCCTAAAAGATGGGCTAAGGAATGGTTCAAGAAGGGGTCTGAAAGCCAGGAACAGCTTCAGCCTCTTCCCATGTGGAGGCTGAGCTATGAATCTTGTGGGCATATATACTTATACTTACTTTGACAATACCCTCTTAAGTGTGTTTTAGCTATGTTACCTTCAAAGGGAGAATAGAGAGAGAGAGATCAGGTTTAAACATCATCTATGGCAGCTCACTGGAGGCACATTTACTCACAGAAAATCAATAGAAAACAAGCTAAGCCAATAAATAAACAAGCTAATAATAACAAACAATTGCAAACTTCTGGGGGGAAATTACTTTATGTACTGAATTGTATTTTAAAATAGGCCATCTGCATACAGCAAAGTAGGATATTTGGAAGGTTTGGAGACTCAGGCCTGGTCTACACTAGGCGTTTAAACCGGTTTTAGGAGCATAAAACCGATTTAACGCCACACCCGTCCACACTAGGAGGCACCTTATATCAATTTTAATGGCTCTTTAAATTGGTTTCTGTACTCCTCCCCGACGAGAGGAGTAGCGCTAATATCAGGATTAACATATCGGAATAGGGTTAGTGTGGCCGCAAATCGACGGTATTTGCCTCCGGGCGGTATCCCACAGTGCACCACTGTGACCGCTCTGGACAGCATTCTGAACTCTGATGCACTGGCCAGGTAGACAGGAAAAGCCCCGCGAACTTTTGAAATTCATTTCCTGCTTCCCCAGTGTGGAGAGCTCATCAGCACAGGTGACCACGCACAGCTCATCTGCACAGGTAACAATGCAGTCTCCTGAGAATCGAAAAAGAGCCCCAGCATGGACTGCACGGGAGATACTGGATCTGATCGCTATATGGGGAGAGGATTCAGTGCTAACAGAACTGCGTTTCAAAAGACAAAATGAAAAAGTATTTGAAAGAATTTCTAAGGTTATGACGGATAAAGGCCACAGCAGGGACTCACTGCAGTGCAGAGTGAAAGTTAAGGAGCTCAGACAAGCCTACCAGAAAACCAAGAAGCAAACGGAAGGTCCGGGGCAGGTCGAAAAACATGCCGCTTCTATGCTGAGCTGCATGCAATTTTAGCGGGCTGCGCCACTGTCAAAGGTCTCACCCCCACTTGGAACTGTTGGGCTCCAATGTGGGGACCTGACTTGGTTTCCCTCTAAACTAAAATCCTAGTTTAGATCTAGTAGGCTGCCACCACTCAATCATTAAATGTGGATTGAGACACAGTCCTTCCCCAAAATCCTAGGGGATTCCAAGAGCCCCAAATCCATGGAGTTCTTACACCCAGGAGAAACAAACCATTCCCCCTGCTTCCTCCCCCCTCCCTTTTCCTAGGAGAGACACGGGGTCTAACTACAGAGGGATACCTCCCCCTTCTCTTTCCCTGAGAATCCACCCAAGGAAAGACCAACAAGTCCTTAATAGAAAAGAAAAGAATTTATTAAAGACTAAAAAGAAAATACAGAATCTCTATGAGCCCAAGCTGGACACTCATAGGGAATAACCTTATCAATCTCTGGAGAGAATCCCCCCTCCCCCTTTCTCAGTAAAAAGCAATATCAGCAAACAGGAATAAAGCATTTCCTTTAGCAAACACCCAATTGCAAATATAGAAATCAAATCATAAGACTAATTCGCCTTCCTAATTAATACTCACTATTAATTAGTAGAAACTACTCCAGGAGAACTTGGAGACATGACTGTCCTCTCGTAGATTCAAAAAGAGAACTCAGAACACAGACAAAGGCTTCCCTCCACAGAGATTTGAAATTATCTCGTCTCTGATTGGTCCTTTGGTCAGGTGGTCACCAGGTACTGCATGTTAACCCTTTACAGGTAAAACAGACTTTAACCCTTAACTATCTGTTTATGACAGCCACAAGTACCCCACCCCTGACCATGGATTCCGAGGTGGGGGTTGTAATCTCTGCCATGTCTGAGGATTATGCGGACGGGGAAGATGAAGATGAAGAAGAGGAGGATGACCTAGCAGAGAGCACACAGCACTCCATGAGCCCCAGCAGCCAGGAGCTTTTTCTCACCCTGACGGAATTACCCTCCCAGCCCTCCCAAGCAACTATCCCAGACAATGACGCCATGGAAGGGACCTCTGGTGAGTGTACCTTTGCAAATAGCAAACATTGTTTTTTAAGCAAGCGTTTTTTAATGATTGATTTGCCCTGAGGACTTGGGATGCATTCGCAGACAGTATAGTTACTTAGAAAAGTTTGTTAACATGTCCGGGGATTGAGCAGAAATCCTCCAGGGACATCTCGATGAAGCGCTCCTGTAGGTACTCCAGAAGCCTTTGCAGAAGGTTTCTGGGCAAGGCAGCCTTGTTCCGCCCACCATGGTAGGACACTTTACCACGCCATGCATGTAGCAAGTAATCAGGTATCATTGCATGGCAAAGCATAGCTGCGTATGGTCCTGGTGATTGCTGGCATTGAAGAAACATCCGTTCTTTATCTCACTGTGTTATCCTCAGCAAAGTGATATCGTTCAGGGTAACCTGGTTAAAAATCAAGAATTTAAGTAAGGGGGATTGCCATTTTCCTACTGGGTTCGTGGACTGCAGCAGCTTAAAAAAAATCCTTTCCTGCACGTCGCCAAGCGGGGGGTGGGGAGGAGTGAAATGCTGATGATCTTTTTCGTGTTTGGTCAGTGGGGATCTTCCCCAAGCTACCAGCCACGCAGTGGGTGCGGGGGTGGGAAGGGTGTTGATTAGCAGGGAGCTAGCATGGTATTAGCCATGCGTTGTGGGGAGGGGTAAATCACTACAGAAGCCGAAAGACAGTGGCTTACCATGGCCGCATGCAAGCTGAATTCTGATGCCCGGACCTGTGTCTGTGAGATCTGTAACTCCAGAGCTGCAGGCACTCAGTATTAAGATGAAAAATGCGACCTTGTAGGGAAATCACATGTGCTATGTAAGGTGAATAGTGCTGTTCACTGTGAAAGAGTATAACCATTGTTCTGTAAAATGTATCTTTTTAAATATTTCTCTCCCTCATGCAGCTGCAAATTTTTCAAGCCCTCCTCCATCCCAAAGGCTAGAACAGATAAGGCAGAGGAAAAAGAAGACGCGAGATAAAATGTTCTTGGATATTATGGAAGTTACACGCAAGGAAAGAGCTCATCTGAATGAGTGGAAGGACATGGTATCAAATTACAGGAAAGATGCCAGTGAACGTGAGGACAGGAGGGACACCTGAGATGAGAGGTGGCGGCAGGAAGACCGGCAGGAAAATCAGCGGTGGCAGGATGCAACTCTGGGGCTGCTGCGTGATCAAACTGACATGCTCCGGCGTCTGGTGGAGCTTCAGGAATGGCAGCAGGATCACAGAGTGCCGCTGCAGCCCCTGTATAACCACCCTCAACCCTCACCGTGTTCCACATCCTCCTCACCCAGACGTGTAAGAACACGTGGGGGGAGGCTCCGTGCACCCACCCACTCCAGCCCGTGGACAGCACAACCAGAAGGCTGTCATTACTGTGAAATTTTTTTAATGGCCTTCTCCATCCCTCCTATCCTCCTCCCAAACCACACCCTTACTTCTCTCCCTCTTTTTATAATGAATTAATAAAGAATTCATGATTTTTATACTATAGTGACTTTATTTGCATAAGTAAGCTGTAATCGAAGGGGGAAGGTGAGTTGCTTACAGGGAATGAGTTAATCAAGGGGGGGGTGTTCATCAACAAACACAGCAGTCACACTGTACCCTGGCCATTGATGAAGCTCGTTTTCAAAGCTTCTCTGATGCGCACCGCTTCCTGGTGTGCTCTTCTAATCTCCCTGGTGTCTGGCTGCGCGTAATCAGCGGCCAGGTGATTTGCCTCAGCCTCCCACCCCGCCATAAAGGTCTCCCCCTTACTCTCACAGAGATTGTGGAGAATACAGCAAGCAGCAATAACATAGGGGACATTGGTTTGGCTGAGGTCTGAGTGAGTCAGTAATGTGCGCCAGCGCGCCTTTAAACGGCCAAATGCACATTCCACCACCATTCTGCACTTGCTCAGCCTGTCATTGAACAGATCCTGACCACTGTCCAGGCTGCCTGTGTATGGCTTCATGAGCCATGGCATCAAGGAGTAGGCTGGGTCCCCCAGGATAACGACAGGCATTTCAACATCTCCAACTGTTATTTTCTGGTCTGGGAAGTAATTCCCTTGCTGCAGCCGTTTAAACAGAGTAGTGCTTCTGAATACGTGAGCGTCATGAACCCTCCCTGGCCATCCCACGTGGATGTTGGTGAAACGTCCCTTGTGATCCACCAATGCTTGCAGCACCATTGAAAAGTACCCCTTCCGGTTTACGTACCGGGTGCCCTGGCGCTCCGGTGCCAAGATAGGGATATGGGTTCCATCTATCGCCCCCCCACAGTTAGGGAATCCCAGTGCAGCAAAGCCATCCACTATGGCCTGCACGTTTCCCAGAGTCACAACCTTTCGTAGCAGCAGCTTAGTGATTGCTTTGGCTACTTGCATCACAGCAGCCCCCACAGTAGATTTTCCAACTCCAAATTGATTCCCGACTGACCGGTAGCTGTCTGGCGTTGCAAGCTTCCACAGGGCTATCGCCACTCGCTTCTCTACTGTGAGGGTTGCTCTCATCTTGGTATTATGGCGTTTCAGGGCAGGGGCAAGCAAGTCACAAAGTTCCATGAAAGTGCCCTTACGCATGCGAAAGTTTCGCAGCCACTGGGAATCGTCCCACACCTGCAACACAAAGCAGTCCCACCAGTCAGTGCTTGTTTCCCGGGCCCAAAATCGGCATTCAATGGATAGAATCTGCCCCATTACCATCAGGATCTCCAAAGCGCAGGGGCCTGCGGTTTGAGAGAATTCTGTGTCTACGTCCTCATCACTGTCATCGCCGCGCTGCCGTATCCGCCTCCTCCTCGCCTCAGTTTGAAGGTCCTGGTTCACCATATACTGCACGAGAGTGCGCGAGGTGTTTAAAACATGCACGATTGCGGTATTGAGCTGAGCAGGGTCCATGCTTGCTGTGTTATAGCGTCTGCACAGTTCACAAAGCAAAAAAGATGCGAAACGGTTGTCTGCTGCTTTCAGGGAGGGAGGGGTGAGGCTGTACCCAGAACCACCCGTGACAATGATTTTTGCCCGATCAGGCACTGGGATCTCAACCCGGAAATTCCAAGGGGCGGGGGAGGCTGCGGGAACTATGGGATAGCTACGGAATAGCTACCCACAGTGCAACGCTCCAGAAGTCGACGCTAGCCTCGGACCGTGGACGCACACCACCGATTTAATGTGTTTAGTGTGGCCGCGTGCACTCGATTTTATACAATCTGTTTTGCTAAACCGGTTTATGTAAAATCAGAATAATCCCGTAGTGTAGACGTACCCTCAGAGCCATACTACAACTACTCACACACTGTGGCTAATCCAGAGCAGGGATCATCGATTCTAGAGAGGGTTGACTGAGAACAGGGGCTGGAGGAGGCCTTTCCCAGAAACCTTCTGCTCTGTCCGCCATCTTTAGCAGCAGCTGGAGGAGGCAGTGGGTGGGAAGGGTGATAGATGCTGGGTCTATGCAGCTCCTGAGCCCCAGCCAGATTACAAACCTAAGCATCCTCAGCCTGGCCCAGAGCATATGCAGCAGCAGCAGCTCACTGGGAATGCAAACCAGGTGGGAAGGAAGCAGGAGTATTATTTCCTGTTGTTTTTTTTCTTGGGGGGGGAGCAACGCAGAAGAAGACTTTAACCATGATAACAGGGACTACTTAAGCACCTGAAAACTCTAGGGTTTTTTGCAGATAATAACTTAGATACAATATTCCTGTCAGCTAATTTATAATTCCTATAAAGAAAAAATATATACAGACACCAACTAAAGCAATATTTTATATGCAATTTATAAAATATTTTAAATGTAAATTTAGAACAAGCAACAAACCTAGTGGTATCAGTTTTGGAGCCTTAACACAGATATCAGAAACACCAGTCTGATACTTTATATGCTATCTTCAATAGAGTTAAATACAAAAAAAAAAATCTGCTTGCTTTCTCTAACAGACACACACTGTGTTACTGTCATTACTACTCTATTTTAGTCAATGTTCCTCATGCACATTTACTTAATTTTAATCTCATATGTTAAGTATTTTCCTCTTTTATTAAGAACAGGAATTTAATTTTCTAATTATTTTGGCATTTACATTTACCAATCACAATCATGTATGTGACTCGCTAACATTTGACTACATCATTACTATTAGTTTCAGACTTGGAACCACATTTATTTTCATACACATTTTAAGTTATTTTACAGATATAATTAAAAATACGATTTGAGAATAAGTGACCCTCATCTACACACTGTCTAAAGTTATGCGTTTAGCTAATGTTTTTGTTTTTTAAACTGGCACTGCTAAGGTGAGTACAAGCTAAATTTACATTCTAGAAGGATACTATTATTTGATTGTACCACTTTAAATAATGAATGACAAAGCACAATATGATAATAAAAGTAATAATAATTACTCCAGCCAGGACAGGTTAGGCATTTTAAAACTCATTACTCAAAAAATTAAACTTAAGCATAAGAGAAATAAAATTATGAAATACACAGACCAGTCAAAAAGTAATAACAGTACTATAATCCTCAACGAACTTTGAAAGAATAAAATTACAGAGAATATATGTGTATTGCGCATTTTGACAGGAAGTACCAAGTAGTAGTAACAACACAAGTGTGTGTGTGTGTGTGTGTGTGTGTATTGGGGGGGAGTATGAAAAAGACTGTGTGCATGCCTGAGTGTGTCTGTGCGCTGTCTCTTTAAGCTGAGCACTTAGGAGCCTAAATGCTTGTTCAGTACAGCAGCAGCCGCAGTTCCCACTCCTGAGCCAGACGCACTGGTACAGACAGGCTCCCTGTCCCCCCACACCAGCTCAGCGGAGGCTCACTTGGGCACAGCCACCTCTGACATCGGGCAAGCTCCCCCAGCCCCCTACCAACCATGGATCTGTTCTCCAAGAAGGGGAGACTGTGGCAGTGGGAGCTGGGTGGCCAGAGAGCAGTGGCTGCTGGCTGGGTACACAGCTCTGGGAGGAGCAGCTACAGCAAATTTGCTGGGACTATAGCCCCCACACGCCCCGTTCCCAGTGCCATTCCTGCTGAAAGCTCTCCTGTATTCATATGTTTTGTGAACTTTAAAATTGTACCTTTTTTGTTACCCTGGAAGGGAACTGAACTTTGCGATATGGCTGGAGGCTGGAGTCACAGACCTAGTGAGAGTCAGATGGCCTTCAGGAGGTATTGGAAATAAGGACATTGCACCCTGCCAGAAGAGGCTGCTGTGGTTGTGACTACACAACCGACACTACTGTACAATCCTTTTAACTGAAAAACGGATATCCTACTGGCAAACAGTATCGGCAATATAGTTTCACAAAATATTGTAAAGCTCCTTGGCTTAGTTCCTTGGGCCTGGTCTACACTAAGAACAGGGGTCGAACTAGGGTACGCAAATTCAGCTACGTGAATAGCGTAGCTGAATTCGAAGTACCCTAGTTCGAAGTACTCACCCGTCCAGACGCCGCGGAACCGAACTCACCGCCGTTTGCAGTGGTGGAGTACCGGAGTCGAATGGAGCACTTCCGGAGTTCAAACTATCGCGTCTATATTAGACACGATAGTTTGAACTCCGAAAAGTCGAACTCTCTGCGTCGAACTGGCAGGTAAGTGTAGACTAGCCCTTGGATGACAGTGGATGGATCACTTGATAATTCCCCTGTTCTGTTGATTCGCTCTGAAGCATCTGGCATCAGCCACTGTCAGAAGTCAGGATTATGGGTTAGATGAACCATTGATCTGACCCTGTATGACCATTCTTATTAATTAAATAGAGATTCATTTCTGTCCAGATATTTTGGCTTAAAATCTCCATATGCTCCCACCCAATCTGGAAGTTAAAGGTCCCACACATCTCCCAACTGAGGAAGTGAGAAATAATCCAATGTAAATAAATATATTTCAAGTATTTTGCTACAACAGGCCTCTAGTATTCACGCTCTCCTGTGTCTATGCTTTCTACTCTGGCAGACCTTTGGTCATTATCCCAAGAGGAGCAGAGTAGCGGAGATGAAATTAGGAAAATTCTTTTACATGTTACTATGTACCTTCAAAATAGCTTAAGGACAAATTAGTACTAGTGGAAGAAGCAGCAATTTTTCTGCAGGGTGAGCTATATAGTATCTGGGAAGGCAAAAAGCATGTCAACCCTATTGTTTTCATTACACTGAAAGACTGAACATTGATGCAAATAGAAACAGTACCTCTCAGAGAGACAAATAACAAGGAGTAAGAGTACCGTGCACTCAGATATTCCTTGCGTTTTTGCCCCTTAACTTCTATATGTTTTTATAATAAACATATTATAAAGGAAGCCAAGTTAAGACTCTTCCACCTATCCTAAGTAAACCAAAGAAATAATTATTAGAAACTAAATGCCATTCAGATGCCATTTTGAAGCAAGTTATTTTCCATATTTGGATATGCCCCATTATCACACCAGGACAAATTTGGATGCTCATGACACATTGTTTTGTTTGTGGGTCTAGTGTAACATTAGTTCAGGTTGTTCTTATCAACAAATAATAAAAAAAAATAGGAAATGTAAAGTTGAGTAAAAAGTCATAAAGTCCAGCACTCAAGTTAGGAAATGCCAGAATGAATGTTTCCAGTGCAACTGTAATTGAGGGCCCTTGTCATATGTATTATGATGCGGCCTTTAATTACATGCAGACGTAACCATCTGTGAATTGTTCAATGTAAGGGACTTGTCCAGCATCACATAAGAGCTGGGTAGCAGAGGCAGAGATAGAATCCAAGTTTCCACAGTGGTATTCTACTGACCTAACCATGGGTCCATCCTTTCTCTTCCTGAAGTCCCCTGCCTCAGTCACTACAGATCTTGCAACTTCTGCAACAAATGAGGCAAGGGTCTAACAGATAGATTCCACTACACAACTTCAATTCATCCCCTGAGCAGATCTGTGCTGTGCACGGAAAGAGGCAAGGGTCTTGTGGAAGTAGTAGTATATAATTATGTAATTACAGATGGTATCATAATGCATACACAGAAGAGGCCAGAATTAAGGTTGAATGGGCAATGTTCATTCTGGCATTTCTCAACTTGAAAGTACTGTCCTTTGCACCCTTTTAATACTTAACTTTTTATGGATTAGTTTTTTGATGACAGCAATGTTAGACAAAAGTTTTTGTTGTTGGCAATTTCCTTACGATCTCTTGCGTGCCATTTAAATAATAAAGCACTTACACATTTGTTAGCTTCAGTGTGTATTATTGCCATTACTATCTTTGTGAAGCTCCATATTTCACCAAGTGCCATGTTGATCAACATACTGAAAGTAATTAAATTATTTAAAAAATGTTGTTTGAGTAAATGCAGCTCATAAATGACACTTTTCTAGTTGTGTAACAAAAATCTGAGTTAGGACTCAGAGCTATAATTTTCCACCCACCCCCCATTTTTTTTAACAAATTAAATATTCTGACAAGCTTTGCAAAGCCTATATACAATATACAGCAAAATGAGCTTGAATTGTGTCTTATTTTTATGTAACCCTTTCTGAGGAAAGCAATAATTACATTATCTTTTTGAAAGGAAGCTACCTACATACAAACCCAAAGGAACCAAGCAGCTTATCCGAACACAGTCTGCTTTCATTACAACAACTCCTGTGCCCCTTCTTTTAATATCATCAGCTGAGGTAAACCAGTCATCAAAGGCAGCCATTGCCATGACAACCAGGGCACAGTATGCAAATGAAATGGTGGAATGAAATGTCACAGTGGTGCTGGTGAAACACTGAAGTACAGACCCTATAAAACAAAAAATTCGGACACAACCCGAATGACACT
Organism: Mauremys reevesii; assembly: GCF_016161935.1. Classification (NCBI taxonomy): domain Eukaryota; kingdom Metazoa; phylum Chordata; order Testudines; family Geoemydidae; genus Mauremys; species Mauremys reevesii. The sequence continues at coordinate 65,974,801 of NC_052630.1, read as the reverse complement.
CTTACTACTGCAAGGCCAATATACATGCCGTCAAACACATGACAAACCTCATCCTCTTGCAAATCTTAGTTGTCATAGTGCTTTTGATGTCTATTTATCTCAGAAAGTTAACTTTTGGGTCTTGTCTGTCTGTAAACGTGGGTTCACCCAGTTCCCAGTGTAACACGTCAACCTGGCAGCATAGATTGAGATGTTGGGGGTTTTTTTAATATAATTATGGCACTCATTTAAAGAAGATACAAATAGAGTTTAAACTATAAGATAGTTGGGTTTACTGGCACACTGGGTCACTATGCTGCTACCTAGGGAGAGATTAGACTATCAAGTCACCATTTTATGTGCAAGTTCTAGAACAAAACCACAACCCCTCCTATATTCCCTTTGCACCGCTGGCTTAAAAGCTGCCTTAAAAAGGTAGTACCTGAGCTTTTTGCTGTTGTAGCAGAATCTTCAGCTGATGAAGTAGTGGCATAGCCAGCCCTTATAACAACTGCTCCTGGCCTACCCTCCTCCCACATGCTCAAAGTAATGTGCCCCACACCCCACCAGTGCACTGGAAGGGGCTATAGTACAATGCATTGTAGTGATCCTGACCATAGGATTGCTTCCTTGTGACCTCTTTTCCAGTAGCATAACTTAGGCCTGGTCTACACTAAGGGGCGGGGGTCGAACTAAGGTACGCGAGTTCAGCTACGCAAATAGCGTAGCTGAAGTCGAAGTACCTTAGTTTGGGCTACTCACCCGTCCAGACGCTGCAGGAAGGAAGTCCACGGCTCCAAGGTCGACTCCGCCACCGCCGTCGTTCGCGGTGGTGGAGTTCCGGAGTCGACTGGAACATGTGGGGAGTTTGAACTATCGCGTCTTGATTAGATGCGATAGTTCGAACTCCGAGAAGTCGAACTCACTGCGTCGACCCGCGCGGTAAGTATAGACCTACCCTTACCCTAGTGGGTCTAGCATTGGTGTGTATTGTATTGGTTGAAAAGCACTATACACATCACCCTAAATGTATACTGGCCAAAAAACTGCCCACACACATTTCATAAAATAATGACATACATTAGCAGGACTATTCTGAATTTATATTACAGCAGTGCCCAACATGTGCTAGGCACTGAACAGAAGAAGACAGTCCCTGTAATGAAGAGTTTACAGTCTAAGGCCCTGATCCTGCATCAGTCACCACACAGGTGCAGAGGTTTACTTGTGCAGATCTCACTGCAGGATCAGGGCTTAAACAAACTACAGAAGATATGGGAAGGGGTTGGATGCCCCAAACAAAATGTGAAGTGATGGTAGATACACTACTTCCTACTTCCATGGTTTTTAGTTATATACCCTGTATACACACATGGATAAAGTAATCCTTTTTTCTTGCTCATGTGTCCTGCTGCCACCATGTTCAATACAATGGCCTTCTTCCCTTCTTGCACATTCCACACCAGAGATTTAAGGCCTGCTCTACACTATGATTTTAGGTCTAATTTAGCAGCGTTACCTCAATTTAAGCCTGGACTTGCCCACGCGGCGAAACCCTTTTTTTTTACTTAAAGGGCTCTTTAAATCTATTTCTTTACTCCACCTCCAATGAGGGGATTGATGCTGAAATCAGCCTTGCCGGGTTGAATTTGGGGTAGTGTGGATTCAATTCTACGGTATTGGCCTCCGGGAGCTATCCCAGAGTGCTATATTGTGACTGCTCTGGACAGCGCTCTCAACTCATATGCACTGGCAGGTAGACAGGAAAAGGCCCGCAAACTTTTGAATCTCATTTCCTGTTTTGCCAGAGTGGCAAGGTGCAGGTGAGTGCAGATCTCATCAGCAGAGGTGACCATGATGGAGTCCCAGGATCGCAAAAGAGCTCCAGCATGGACCGAACGGGAGGTTCGGGATCTGCTCGCCCTATGGGGAGATGAATCCGTGCTAGCTGAACTTTGTTCCAGTAAATGAAATGCCAAAACATTAGAAAAAGTCTCAAAGGGCATGAAAGAGAGGCCATAACAGGGACGCACAGCAATGCCATGTGAAAATTAAGGAGCTAAGGCAAGCCTACCAAAAAACCAGAGAGGTAAATGGCCATTCCGGATCAGAGCCCCGAACATGGTGCTTCTGTGATGAGCTGCATGCCATGGTAGGAGGTACAGCCACCACTACCCCAACCCTGTGCTTTGACTCCGTCGATGGAGAATCACGCAACATGGAAGCGGGTTTTGGGGACGAGGAAGATGATGATGAAGAGACTGAAAATAGCTCACAGCAAGGAAATGGAGAAACCGGTTTCCCCAACAGCCAAGATATGTTTTTCACCCTGGACCTGGAGCCAGTAACCCCCGAACCCATTCAAGGCGGGCTCCTGGACCCTGAAGGCAGAGAAGGGACCACTGGTGAGTGTACCTTTGTAAATATTACACATGGTTTTAAAAGCAAGCATGTTTAATGATTAATTTGCCCTGGCATTCACGGCCAGTACAGCTACTGGAAAAGTCTGTTAACGTGTATGGGGATGGAGCGGAAATCCTCCAGGGACATCTCCATAAAGCTCTCCTGGATGTACTCCCAAAGCCTTTGGAAAAGGTTTCTGGGAAGGGCGGCCTTATTCCACCCGTCATGGTAGGACACTTTACCACGCCAGGCCAGTAGCACGTAGTCTGGAATCATTGCATAATAAAGAATGGCAGCGTATGGTCCCGGTGTTTGCTGGCATTCAAACAACATCCGTTCTTTATCTCGCTGTGTTATCCTCAGGAGAGTGATATCATTCATAGTCACCTGGTTGAAATAGGGTGCTTTTATTAAGGGGACATTCAGAGGTGCCCATTCCTGCTCGGCTGTTTGGCTGTGGCTGAACAGAAACGTTCCCCGCTGTTAGCCACACAGTGGTGGGAAGGGTGTAGCATGAGTGATCTCTCACACCAAACCAGCAGGCCCTCAATACAAGAGGCAAAATGCAACCTTGTAACAAAAGCACATGTGCTGTGTAATGTGAACAGCAAGGTTTAACGTGAAAGAGTGTACTCATTGTTCTCTAAAATGTGTCTTTTTAACTACCACTCTCCCTGTTCCTCCACCAGCTGCAAATGTTTCTCCTTCACAGAGGCTAGCAAAGATTTGAAGGTGAAAAAAATGCACTCGGGATGAAATGTTCTCTGAGCTCCTGCTGTCCTCCCACAGTGACAGAGCACAGCAGAATGCGTGGAGGCAGACAATGTCAGAGTGCAGGAAAGCACAATATGAACACGAGGAGAGGTGGCGGGCTGAAGAGAGTAAGTTGTGGGCTGAAGATGAAAGGTGGCGTCAGCTTGCTGACAGAAGGCAAGAGTCGATGCTCAGGCTGCTAGAAGATCAAACTCATATGCTCCAGCGTATGGTTGAGCTGCAGGAAAGGCAGCAGGAGCACAGACCACCACTACAGCCCCTGTGTAACCAACAGCCCTCCTCCCCAACTTCCAAAGCATCCTCACCCAGACGCCCAAGAATTCTGTTGCTTGGGCAACCCACTCCACCCCAGAGGATTGCCCAAGCAACAGAAGGCTGGCCTTCAATAAGTTTTAAAGTACAGTGTGGCCTTGTCCTTCCCTCCTCCCCCACCCCACCCGGTGCTTCCCTCCTCCCCCATCCCTCCCGGGCTACCTTGGCAGTTATCCCCCTATTTGTGTGATGAATTAATAAAGAATGCATGAATGTGAAGCAACAATGACTTTATTGCCTCTGCAAGCAGTGATCAAAGGGAGGAGGGGAGAGTGGCTAGCTAACAGGGAGGTAGAGTGAACCAAGGGGGTGGAGGGCTCATCAAGGAGAAACAAACAGAACTTTCACACCGTAGCCTGGCTAGTCATGAAACTGGTTTTCAAAGCTTCTCTGATGCACACCGCGCCATCCTGTACTCTGCTAACTGCCCTGGTGTCTGGCTGCATGTAATCAACAGCCAGGCGATTTGCCTCAACCTCCCACCCCACCATAAATGTCTCCCACTTACTCTCATAGATATTGTGGAGCGCATAGCAAGCAGTAATAACAATGGGAATATTGGTTTCACTGAGGTCTATCCAAGTCAGTAAACTGCGCCAGTGCACTTTTAAATGTCCAAATGCACATTCTACCACCATTCTGCACTTGCTCAGTTGAACAGCTCCTGACTACTGTCCAGGCTGTCTGTGTATGGCTTCATGAGCCATGGCATTAAGGGGTAGGCTGGGTCCCCAAGGATAACTATAGGCATTTCAATATCCCCAATGGTTATTTTCTGGTCTGGGAAAAAAGTCCCTTCCTGCAGCTTTTGAAACAGACCAGAGTTCCTAAAGACGTGAGCGTCATGTACCTTTCCCAGCCATCCCACGTTGATGTTGGTGAAACGTCCCTTGTGATCCACCAGTGCTTGCAGCACCATGGAAAAGTGCCCCTTTCGGTTTATGTACTTGCTGGCTTGGTGCTCCGGTGCCAAGATAGGGATATGGTTTCCGTCTATCGCCCCACCACAGTTTGGGCATCCCATTTCAGCAAAGCCATCCACTATGACCTGCACATTTCCCAGAGTCACTACCCTTGATAGCAGCAGCTCTTTGATTGTGTTGGCTACTTGGATCACAGCAGCCCTCACAGTAGATTTGCCCACTCCAAACTGATGCCCAACTGACTGGTAGCTGTCTGGCGTTGCAAGCTTCCACAGGGCTATCACCACTCGCTTCTCAACTGTGAGGGCTGCTCTCATCTTGGTATTCTGGCACTTCAGGGCAGGGGAAAGCAAGTCACAAAGTTCCATGAAAGTGCCCTTACGCATGCAAAAGTTTCACAGCCACTGGGAATCGTCCCAGGCCTGCAACACTATGCAGTCCCACCAGTCTGTGCTTGTTTCCCGGGCCCAGAATCGGTGTTCCACAGCATGAACCTGCCCCATTAACACCATGATGTGCACATTGCTGGGGCCTGTACTTTGAGAGAAGTCTATGTCCATGTCTATGTCCTCATTACTCTCGTCACCGTGCTGCCGTCGCCTCCTCGCCTGGTTTTGATTTGGCAGGTTCTGGTTCTCCAGGATAATGTGTGTGGTGTTTACAGTGCTCATAATTGCTGCGGTGATCTGAGCGGGCTCCATGATCCCAATGCTATGGTGTCCGGGCTGAAAAAAGGCGGGAAATTATTGTCTTCTCTGACTGAGGGAGAGGCGACTGACAACATGGCATACAGGGAATTAAAATCCACAAAGAGGGTGGCTTTGCATCAAGGAGAAACACAAACAACTGTCACATAGAATGGCCCCGTCAAGGATTGAGCTCAAAACCCTGGGTTTAGCAGGCCGTTGATTTCAAGGAGGGAGGAAGTAAATTAATACAAAACAAATTGGGTCTATTTCTTGTTTTGATCCACTACATCTATCTTTTACATCTTTAGGCTGGCAGCAGACGGTGCAGTAGGACTGCTAGCCATCATCATTTCCTCGGTGCTCGGCAGAAGATGGGAATGACCTGGCTGAGTCACTCCCATGTCTGCCCAGGTGCCCCTGACCAACCTCACCGAGGTCGGCTAAAAGAGCACCCAGGAATATGACCATGATGGCTACCAATCGTAATGCACCATCTGCTGCCAAAAGGCAATGAGATGCTGCTGTGTAGCAATGCAGTCCCACGTCTGCCAGCACCCAGGAGACATACCATGATGGTGAGGTGAGCGGGCTCCATACTTGCCGTGGTATGGCGTCTGCACAGGTAACCCAGGAAAAAAGGCGTGAAACGATTGTCTGCCGTTGCTTTCACGGAGGGAGGGAGCGGGGCCCTGACGACATGTACCCAAAATCACCTGCAACACTGTTTTTGCCCAATCAGTCATTGGGATCTGAACCCCGAATTCCAATGGGCGGTGGAGACTGCAGGAACTGTGGGATAGCTACCCACAGTGCAACACTGCAGAAGTCAACACTAACATCGGTACTGTAGACACAGTCCGCTGTCTTAATGCACTTAGAGCATTTTGTGTGAGGACACACACAATCAACTGTATAAAAACAATTTCTAAAAAAACGACTTCTAGAAATTCGACCTAATTTCATAGTGTAGACATAGCCTAAGATGGAGTGAAACAGAAAGAAACAAAGTGGCAAGTCCAAAAAGTTGCTTATGTTCAAAGGTGGGAGCGAGTCACCTGGGCAGTGCAGCAACCTCAAGGCTAGTTAACCCTCAAGTACAGAGAAGCTTCCACCACTAACCCTCCATGAGGCTTGAAAGGAGAGAATGGCAGTAGTTAGCCACAGTCTCTAGCTGCAGAGCTAGCTAGTCATGATAGCAGCCAGAACCACAGCAGGAGATCTTGCATGTGTACACATGCCCTCTTGTGGGCAATGGGGAGAGAACAGCAGGAGCCCAAAAGACGCCGCAGAGAGGTTCACAATCATAATAGCATTTGGGATTCTGCATGTTTATTATGGACAGAACTTGAACGGCACAGATCAACCAAATGTGAATATATTACATTCAGTGTATTCAAGCTTCACATGAACTGTGTCTCAAAGAATAAATCCAAATAGTATTACGGTTCTCTCTCTCTAACACACTTAGGGCCTCCATTACTTTAGTTTCTGAGCCCCTCACAATCATTAATGTTTTTAGCTTCACAACAATGTCCCAGTGAGGAAGGGAAGTCCTATTATCCCCATTTGACAGAGAGTCTTTCTGTGCTTCAGTTCCCTACATTACTTGCCCAAGGTCACTCAAGGATTCTGCGGCAGAGCATGGAATTGAATACAGATTTTTGGGGTCCCAGATGAGCACTCTGACCACCAGACCATGCTTCCTCTCCTCTTACCTGGATCACTGTGGACTGAGTTGAAAGAAGTGAAAAGACTCCTGTTGACTCGAGCAGACTTCAGATCAGCCCCTATATCCCCAAACTCCCTAAGAGGTAAGCCATAGAGATTGGTGCATGGGAGTTCATACACTGGAGTATTACTTTGATACTCAAGTGTTAGAATCAAAATATGGGTATACAATTTGCTATGCAAAAACAAAATCCATTAATATAGAGGGGAGCATACAGCTCACTCCAAGAAATTTCTTCCTTGTGCTTCTTATCAACGTTGAAAATGAGTAGGAACTCATTCTTAATATTTGTGATTAAAGATGAGGTGGGAAAAATATTTAGCTTCAACTTATCCTCTTCTTTATTTTCTTTCCTTTTATTTTTTAAATCGTTACCAACTTGGAGTCCACCTGCTGGCTTCACAGGGAAAGGCCTTTCAAACAGACACTGGGGGCTTGCTCTCAGAGCAATACTGAATAGGCTGGGGGAGCATAATCTTTAAATAGTCATATATGTAAGGCTGTGGATTAATGAAACTAACTCTCTAAGTTTTGACCATACACTAATAGCTTGATCTTGTACCACTGAACTTAATGGTGATCTCTCTCCTGCCATCCATCTCCATCCTCTGACAAACAAAAATGGTGCAGCTCCTATTAATCTTAAATACTTGGAATCTGTCTATTTTAAAAATGGTTTTTGGCATTGTGACTTAGGCTTCTAACTCAGGTTAGTGCTTTTGAAAACTTGACTCCACTTCTAAAGGAGATTTGAAAATACAAAACAAAACAAATTTGGGACTCCTAATCCTAGATTTTTCTCACCAAGAGTTAATTTCAGTTAAGCCCAGGAGCCATTGAATGTACTAGCAGTTAGTACCAAGCTCTCCAGATTCAAGGCAACAAAGGTTAAATGTGACTTGGTTTTATTTACACAAAAGAAACAGCTTTAGTAATATAATATTGTTAATTTTTTAAGTTGGGAGCAAATGTTGGTGAATTTCAGTGCTTACAAAGCTGAGAGATTAATCCTGGCTAGAGCAAGTCACGGTGCAGGCAGGCCGAGTGTAAACTCCCACACACATCTCCGTCAACGCACTTCAGTCATGAGTAGCAGCAATCCATGGCTGCTGTCCCAGTACTGGACCGCTCCCAAGCAGAGAGTGCCAAGTGTGCTGAAATGCGCAATGGTGTTGTGAGTGTAACTAAGACCACCAAAATGGCACATTTAATTACTTTCCCCTGTGCTTAAACTGAGGCTGCCACAGGCATTGAGTATAGGAGGAGGGGACACACAACACTGGCCAAGTGGAAAGCCAACAAAGAGACAGCAGACATTAAACATCATACAATGAAAATCATGCAATCCATCATATGGTCATTTCTGGTCAACTGGATTCAATTTCAATACACTGGAAACTACTTCAAGGGGCAATTCCTGCACCCTCCTTCTTTGGTCCCTCTTCCAGAGGAACGGCTGTAATTCTGCTTTGTGAAAAGAGGCAGGATTTGAGGGGGACAACTGGATGCAAGACTTCTGATCAACACAACTCCCAGCTTGGTGGGAGCTTCCTATGTGCTATGGTAACCCTTTCCCTGCTAGCTGAGGTATGCAAAGATAACTGCTTATAGTTTCCCCATACTAGTCATGATGTCAGGGATCCTGTCACTAAACTGTGCATTAGCAGAATAGCTTGCTATCAGGCAACCTCTAAAATGCAGACTAATATAATAAAGATGTGCGCACTCAAGTAAGATTTCACAAGCACTATTTGTTTTGTTTTTAGACAAACTTAACAGTTAAGCATTAAATTAGACTCAAACCTATTGTCTACTGTACTGCAGTGTGCAATATTGATAGTGAAATAGAAATAGGGTTAAATTATTTCACTGTGCGGCAGGTGAGCCAAGTGCAAATCTTGTACTGGTAACTTCTCTTTACAAAGTTGATTCCGTGGGGCGAGGTGGGAAACAACCAAGAGTTCCTCTCTGACTGGAAATGTCATTTGCCAGCATAAATGTTTGTAGTATTCTAAGTCCAAAAAGTGATTGAAGGTGCTTCACTGATAATTACTGCACACTGATAGGGCTCCATCTACTGCATCATCCAGTCAATGAAAGGCTCCTATTGACTTCAATGGCACAGGACAGGTCCAGAGTCCTTAGAGAGGATTAATAGAACTGGCATCACAAGAAAGTTTTAAGAAACCCCACACAAGCAGTTTGGTTAGGGAACCTAATCCTCAGGTTTTTAACATGCCCCATGTCTGAAAATCCTATACAAGGAAAACTGAGAGTCAGGGACGGCTCCAGGCCCCAGCACGCCAAGCGCATGCTTGGGGCGGCATGCCACGGGGGGCACTCTGCCAGCACTGCGGGGGTGGCAGGCAGGGTGCCTTCGGCGACTTGCCCGCGGGAGGTCAGCTGGTCCCACAGCTTCTGGACCTCCCACAGGCATGGCTGCGGGAGGTCTGCCGAAGCCGCGGGACCAGCGGACCTCCCACAGGCAAGCCGCCGAACGCAGCCAGCCTGCCATGCTTGGGGCAGCAAAATGCCTAGAGCCGCCCCTGCTGAGAGTAAGGCCACAAATGCCACCAGTGTCAAATCTGGGGGTTGCATGCACATTATCCCCCTGGAGGAGGCAGTTCCCCACCTTACTGGAATGTGAACGTGTTTAGTTTCGAGACACCATTGAAGGTATAGCAGGAGCCAAAGGGAAATCTATACAGGTGTTTATTATAAGTATAGGAGGGCAGCTCTTCAGCCTTCCGTCCCTCAGACAGCATGGCTCTTACAGATAGTGTACTGTCAGGAGACCCCCACCCTTGAGCAGTTAGCTACATGTAATGGAGACAAATCATCAAAAGTTCATGATTACAGCCGTATGATCTTCCTCCGTGAAATCCCCATGGGGTTACCTTCCACCACCCATTGAAAATGAGGGAAGAGGGGATGATGCAGCATGCACCCAGCTCTTCCTTCGAATCACACACTCTGGCACTTTTGGAGAATACTTGGATGAGACCTTCTCCTCAATGGCCTCATCCCAACGGAAATGCTAAGCCCTCCATTGCTGACAAACTTTACCCTCCTCACTTCTTCATTGTCTGAGTCTTCCGATCCTGCACAGCCATAGCAACAACAGTCATAATACTTGCACCCGCCACTGGCACTTGGATGCCTGCTTGGCCCACTGTGGATGCATGCACCGTCACACTGCAAGAAAGCTTGTTTGAAACAAATATTAAAGAGCTAAAGTAGTGGGCAGATGCCTCCCCACCATACCCTCCTACTGGTTTTGCATTCTAGATGAAGCATGCACTCTGCCTCTATGTAAAGTTTTGCTAAAATGCTGCTATACAAACAAATGGCTGTAACACCTCTTTGTTGTTTAATCTGGCCCACCCATTTCCCATGTACATGTCCAGCAGCAGAACACCTGCACACATTTCTTGTGTTAACCCATTTCACTAAACTGAAGACACATCCTGTTCTTGCATCTGTGCTGTATTACTCATGCTGCCTTATGATGGCCCTACTTATGTGGTCTTTGCCCCCAAACCACTTGACAGGAGCCTCATCTGCACAAACTAAGGCTGTTTGGAGCAGTTGCCATCACATGGTTGCTCAGTCTGTTTGTAATGTCTCTGAGCCAAGAGGTGTCAGACTGCAGGGTAAAGGTATCAGCCTGGATGCCTATTAAAGTTCGAATTCTTGCCAAAGAAACCTGAATAAACTTTATAAAAATATTATTCCCCATCTTCCTGTTTATCTTAGATTTTGAAGTTATAACTATTTAATTTATCATACTTGATTTACTGCAGTTATTTACTTTGGACCCTTCTGTATTTGATGATTTTTGAGCAAAGAAGCAGCTAATTCAACACGCCAGTTGAAAGGAGGAAAAAATCAGCATCAGGAATTAAACTAAATAACTCCTGATTTATTTATATTTTTAGCTACAAGTTAAATCTTGAGGTTGAGCAATTGAAATTTGAGGTACAATTTAAAAAAACTGGCAACATAGATCTAAAGCAAGAGAAAAAAATCTATAGCTATAGGGGGATATGCACACTGGACATTTTATTTCATAAAAAATATTAGTGAAATGGCTCATGAGGGGGTGCCACACTGGAATTCCTGGGAAGCTCAGTGTATATATATATATATACACACACACAACAGGGTCAGTACCAGTATAAGCTTTCTCCCCACCCTCATATGTCTCCCACAACAACCATCTTGACCAGGAGAGACCACCTTGAGAGTCAGTTCTGTCTACATGCCCATTCAATCCTCCATCAAGAAGGATGGCAATTGTGTTGTGGGCAGCGTTGAGAGCTCAAAGTATATAAAGAACTGCACAGAGGGAGTCATTTGTATTGTAAAACAAGTATTACTGGTCTTATAAATCCCAGGAACTATGCTGTGGACACTTGAGTGCCATCTACTGGCATTTTGTCTTAACTATACGTATATACCACAGGCTCATGATCATTGCTGCCACAGACTTCTCCATTATGAACTGAACTGATGCCACCAAATTCATTTCACATAGATCATCAAAGAGCAATCAGATACTCGTGCCTTTCCACTGTTCTCATGTTTGTACTGTAACTAGTGCTATAGTATTGAGGGCCCCAAATCCCAGATACTTAAATATATAACCAGAATGTAAATATCACTTGCACACACACCTAGGAGAGTAGCTGTGTTGCCTGAACAAGTGGTGTAGGGGAATGTCTGGTTCCTGGTCTAGATGGAAACGGGGACTAAAGGAGACGTATGGGGAATCTCTCAGCTCCCACTCTTCTCAAAAAACAACACAAAACCCATACCACCACATCCATATGTGTGTATACACACAAGATCCCTCTCCTTCTACTTCTTCATTGGCTGGTGCAATACAGACTCATTAGGTGGGCAATTTTGGATTTCCAGTGACAGGGCTGGTTCCTGTCTGAGGAGTTTGTGGGTTCCCAAGTTTTTCGTGCCAGTGGGTGTAGCTGCAGCAGCATCACCACCACCTGATGGGAGAAGAATTGCCCAAGCTGATAAGCTGCTGACTGTCTTCTACAGAAAGATGTGTATTCCCTCCTTGGTTGTAGGAGGCAGAGAGGGAAAGAGGAAGAATATGGTGTCTCCAGTTCTCCCCTTTCCATGGAAAAAGGGAGGCTTTAGCACTGGCTTTCTGAACCCTAACTATAATGCAGGGAAATTGTTTCTCAATTTCTGGTTATCTATAGATGGGAGAGGGGGTATTGAGAGAACAGAGAAGATGGTTGCAGGGCACAAAGGTATGCAGTTCCGCATTCTGCATCTGTACAAAAACATACCATTTTTTGATTGGCCATATGCCTGTTTGGGGACAAGGACACCTTGTAAATACATTTATTTCCATGTCCCATCAAATAAGATAATGCAATGCCACATCATAACATGACTTCAGTATAACATATCATAATAAAACAAATATAACCACTCTATTTTGATGTACTTTAACCATTGGTGCTGAATTGGTGACCTCACTGTCACAGATTCACAGGAGTAGTGCTACACCCCCAGGTTGGGACAGTGTCTTGGAGGAACCCTGTTTGATGCTCCAGACCCACAAGAGGTCTTTCTGTTCCTTCAGGGTAAGCCATGCGGCCTTGCCACCTTCTGAGACTGAACCTCTGTGGCTTCTGAACTCCTTCTTCACATCATGATCTCTATTCAGTGAGTCCACCTGTGATAGATCCTGGTAGAGATGTATGCACCTCACCAAGTATTTACAGTGACACTCAAGCAGTGCTTTGAAGATAGCAGGGTTTAGTCAACCGGAATACATCACTGGAAGTCCATTTCTATATGCTAATATAAGAATGCTAAGCATAATCCATTCTGATCAGCCCAGAGCACCAGTCAAGCTGTACTCAACCCCACTTTCAGACTCTCTGTCTCTCTGAAGCTTCCTTTCTTAGTCAATTCCCAGGAGAGAAAGCATAGGCTCCTTCCAGAAGCCAACCCTTTATTCCCTCACTTATACCTTGCAGGCCTTCTATCTGAAGTTGGGGTTTCTACTTAGCTTCCTTTATCAGAGGCAGGGAAATCCACAAATCATTGGACCTTGCATGGTCTCTCTGGCCCCCTTGTTGACCTGGGCTGGTTCCAAATATTTCCTTAACAACTCTTTGTTCCACGTAGACAGGGTGTTCATACACCCACACACCCCCTGTGTCTCAGTCTTCCCTGAAAACAAACAATTCTTTCCCCCACCCCGCTCACTGGGTAGTGGTGCAACATATAGGAGAAATTGAGGCACACATAGGACTCAAATACTACAGAAAATTCTCCATTTCATCACACTCACAGAGGCCTATGCTTTTGCTTCAAGATAGTAAACTAGTACACAGTCAGTGAACTCAGAATGAAGTTCTGATGAAGTGGGTTAAAGCCCACAAAAGCTTATGCCCAAATAAATTTGTTAGTCTCTAGGATGCCACAAAGACTCCTTGTTGTTTTTGTTTGAACTCAGAAAGGTCTTCGCCTAACAAACCAGAAAGGAAAAGATGAGTCAGTGATATGACTGCCTTGTTTTCTGATATGACACCAGGAAAATAGAGGTGCTAAGACATTAACCTCACAAAGATTTGTGCATGGACTTCAGCCCAGCCATGTAAAGCTGATAAATAGTGAGACAGAAAGGGACCTAATCCAGGACATCAGACCAGCATGCTTGAGATGCTAAACCAGAAAACTCCAAAATCAACCCTACAAGCTAGAAGTGCTGAACTATTGAGCTTACAAAGGCCATTGCTTTCTTATCAGCCAAACATCCTAATGTCTCAAGAACTTTGATTTGGGGTCATCCCAGCAAGCTTAAGGTGCTGAGACAGGGACCTCAGAATTATGTCCTTGGACATCAACTCAGCAAGCTACAACTACTGAAGCAGTAACCACAGAGACCCGTGATCCTTGTCATCAGGCCCATAAACTAGAAATTCTGAAGCAGAGACCTGACAGGATTTTTGCTTTAGAATAAGTGGTGTAAATTGGAGATTCTGAGCCAAACATCTCACAAAGGCCTGGGCCCTCACATCAACCCAGAAATCTAGAGACACTAGCCAAATGTGACCCCACAAAGTTTTATTCTTTGACAGGAGGCTAGATGTGCTGATGGAGAGGCCTGAGCCTTGGCACTCAACCAAAAAATAAGAGCTTGATAGCTGCATACAAAGCTAAAATTGATGGTTAGTGACCTTACTGAGACACAAGTGCCTTCACATTAGACCACCAAGTTAGAGATGCAGAACCACTAATCATCACAGAGCCAAATACCCTAGATAGCAGCCGATTGTGCTCAGGATACTTAGCTAGAGCCCTCACAGGGGCTGGAGCCTCATAAACTAGAGGTGTTGATCCAAAGACCTGACAGACACCTATATCCTGACAACAGACCAGAAAACTAGCGGTGTTAAAACAGTAATCTTGCAAAGATTTTTGCCTTACCTTCAGCCCAGCTATTTAAAAATCCTAAGTAAGGGACTTCACAGAAGCCTTTGCTTAGACATTGTCCCGGCATACTAGAGCTGCTGAGTCAGTCGCCACACAAAAAGAGTGTTGATGTAGGCACCTCATAAAGGCCTGAGCCATGGCCTCAGCTCCATAAACTTTAACTGTTGAGGCAATAGGCCTTATAGGAGACCTCAATCCAGCAGATAATCAACTACTGACCTCAGAGACCTCTTTCTTGTCATTAGAACAGCCAGCTAGCAGTGATGAGCCAGAGAGCACGCAGAAGTCTTTGCCTTCACATTAAGCCAACATGATAGAGCTGTGGAGGAAATAATTTCCGAGTCCATTGGGTTACCATCAGGCCAATAAGCTAGAGATGTTTGATAGGAGTTAAAGTGCAGCTTAGTCTATATGAATGCAGAACATCCTCCTCTGCTTTCAGCAAGGGAAAGTTCTGCCTCCTCTCCACCTCCTGGGCTTTTGGGAGCTCAGCTCACTCAAACATCCCCTTCCTCTTCTCTCACTGGCTGGCCAAAGGAGAACTGATTACCCTTGAGAATCTGCAGTGGAAGCAGCATGTGCCTGGCTGGGTAGTTTATTGCTAGTAGCTGGAGAAGCCCCGGTCACTTAAGAACAGAGGAAACATTGTCCAAGTGAGTGGAGAGTAGACCCACTTCCAACATGGAGAATAGAACCTGGAAAGCTGAGGGCATCCTGTGTGTCCAGGAAAATGGCAACCTCCAAGAAGCCCTATATAGAGGTATGTAGCTCAGAATTCATTAATTTATGGCAAAGAGAGAAACAAATAATATGGGGTGGAGTCCATTAATTTATTGGAATAGGGACAAGGAAAGAAGCCAGTATTTATTAATTGTGGGATGGGAGAGAGATGGGGGAAAGCTGAGAATTCACTAATTGGGGTGTGGAGGTGAGACCAGAATTGATTATTTCAGAGAAAGGTAAGAGCCCTGACTCCATGAATATAGGGTGGTGAAAAAGAAGAATTCATATACTGGGGAATGGGACAGGGGAAAGCTGAGATCATTCAGTGATGATGGGAACCCATAATTCATTTAAGAGGAGAGCACATTTCTTATTAATCACATTGTATTGAAGATGGTCAGAAAACAGAATTTCCATTTCATGGGAAATTCCAACATTTCAAAATTTTTCATTCCAAATCAACTGAAAAAAATTGAAATTACAAAATGATGTTTAATTGTTTCAGTCAAGATGAAAATTTTGATAAGGTAAAATATTATAATATAGAATACTAAATATAAATATATTAAAACTAAAGTCCACATGAAATGCAATAAAATTGTACTGAAATTAAACTTATATTTTTGAAATAAAACATTGACATCAAAATGAAATGAGAAATTATTCATTTCTTCTTTCTCCCATCAAAAATGTCATCAAAATTGAAATGTTCCTGTGACACATTTTATTTTCAACTAAATTGTATTTTTCCAACAGAAAATTTTGTTAACATTTTTCAACCACCTGTATGTATATGTGATAGGAGACCTTAATAATTGATTTTACTTGGGCTGGGGGAGCACTGATTAACAGTTGTATATTGGGGAGTGGTGACTGTTGATTTATTGTGGGGGGTGGGGTTGAGATCTAAGCAATGTGTGTGTTCTTTTATGTACAGCACTTCACTTGTAGCTTTGCCTCTGATAAATTCACTTTTGGAAAAAAATGACAGAAAAGATCATTCACCATGTAAGGCAACATTGTGTTAACTCTCTAGTACCCATGGACTAAATGTATGTTAATGAACAGTGCTGCTTTCCTGAGCAGCTACCCAATGATCCCATTGCTAGCCATTACTGATTGGTGGGGTTGTGACCTCATAGTAGGGATGCTGAGAGATTCTGTAAGGGCACATGATCAATCAAGGCTATTATATACAGATTAAAACTAGATTAGATATGTATATGGGTGCTTCTATATACACTGAAGCAAAGCATATTCTTACAGGTACACACATACAGTGCTGTATAAACAAATGTCACACGCATATTACCATTAAAGAGTACTACATTAAGTAAATACAATAAACCAATAAATGCAGAGATGTCAATACTGTTTTAAAACCAATGTATTTGAAATGTTTCAGCACAGCCTGGTGGACAAACAATATCAATGCAATAAAAGCCATTCAAATGAATGTATGCAGCTTGCAATGTTAATCAATATGCAAATTGGGTGTGGCCCTCAGGGTCCCAGGAAATTGGCAATGAGGTCTTTGCTAGAGGTGGTCAAAAATATTGTGACTAAACACTTTCCCAGGAAAGCTTATGCTCCAATACGTCCAGGGGCGGCTCTACATATTCCGCCGCCCCAAGCAGTCATGCGCAGGAGGTGCCCTGGAGCCCCGGGAGCAGCGGACCTCCCACAGGCTTGACTGGTGAGGGTCCGCTAGTCGCGCGGCTCGGCTGGACTTCCCGCAGCTGCGGGTGGTTCGCTGGTCCGGCGGCTGCGGTTGAGCCGACCCGCGCCACCAGCGAACCGTCCGCAGTCACGCCTGCGGGAGGTCCACTGGAGCCGCGGGAGGAGTGCCCACTCCGCAGTCATGCCTGCGGCAGGTCCGGTCGTCCCGGGGCTCCGGTGGACCTCCCGCAGGCGTGACTGTGGCAGGTCCGCCGGCCCAATCTGCCGCCCCTGCCGGCAAGTGCTGCCCCACGTGCGTGCTTGTCGCGCTGGGGTCTGGAGCCGGCCCTGAATACGTCTGTTAGTCTATAAGGTGCCACAGGACTCTTTGTCGCTTTTTATAGATCCAAACTAACACAGCTACCCCTCTGATACTTTCCCAGGAAGTTAGGCAGCTGAATGCAAGCCAAAACAATTCATTTCTATTCTCCCAAAACAGAATTTTCCTTCCACAATTTTAAAAGGTGTCCCCCCATCTCCTCCCCCCTCCTGATTTTTATCCCGAACTGGGATTTTTTCCCCTGAAAAAATCTAAATGTCTATGCAAGGGAAATTTTATTTTCCATTCAGCTCTGGCACTTTGTATCTCAAAGTTTTGGCCTAGGAAAACAATGATTGTTGAGCTGGGCCTGGGCTGTAAAATTCCCACATGGGTTTGAGTTCATCTTTCCAAATCTTCCTGTCCCTCCCGCTTGCATCTCTGAGATCAAAGTATTCGGATTTAGAGTCCCAGGTCAAACCCTGTTGGTTTTTACCTCTTAAATGTCCCTCATTTTAAGACTGACACGCATTTTACTCCCAAAGTTACTACATTCAACACAAACGTGGCATCCCCTCACTTTTATTTTTGAAATAAAGAACAATGCTACATCAGGTCAGTGGGACAAATGAATACTTAAAAACTATGGCTGGATAATTTTAATGGCCGTTTTGTCATTTTGTGAAAATATATAAAAAGTCATTCAAATCTCATGTTTTTAGGGTCCTCTAAGGCTCAAAAGAGCATCTCACCTCACCACACCTCCTCTCACAGCTTTGGAGATATGGTGGGATTTATTATGGGGCATGACACCGACAGACTGGCCAACTTGGGAATGACCCATAACAAGTTAACAAAAGGTATTAAAATGTAATCAAGACAATCTACTAGTATGTAAATTTCAAAGAGATGCATTAGACCAGCAATCATTAACCTGTTTATTTGTAGTCGAAATCAAGGGTAGATGCTAAGTCTATTTGTACGTGTTTACCTATCTCTTGTTAAAAGTTTAACAATATAACCAGACTAATTTGTAGATTCAAATTCCCTTTCCGGTCTTAATTGCCTTATATTATGCATGCAGATGGTTCAATCAACCTTAAGATCAAAGATGAAAGATAGTGCAGGAAATTAAAAATATTATCTATATATCTATAAGTCTTCAACTTAACTATCTATGCTATAATGAAGTACCGGGCTAATTGCCTTTTGTGAATGAATGCCACTAGCTTACCTGTATATGCATAGTAAATAGAAGATTAGCTTCAAAGCAACAATCTGCACTGCCTAGTCTTTCTTGGGGGACATCCTGCTGTGACAAGATGCTTCTCAGATTGCTAGAGAATTATAAAGGAAGCTTTGGGCCTGATTCTTTTTATCTTTAGTCTGCTTAAACTTTGAACAGGGAAAGTATAAGCTGTAAAATGGAGATCTTCCAAATAATGATTTGGTATAACCTGGGAAATGCATAGAAAGACTGTACACCTGGATAGCCTTTTGGACTATAACCCTTTAAATTGATTCTAGAAAGAATTTTACAAATCAGCAGTCTCACCATCTCTGCTATGAAACTGACTTAAGGACTTTACATATATTTGTATGTATACAGAACTTTTAACCATTTTCAACTCTCCTCTTTCTTTTTCCTTTTATAATTAAACTTTTAGTTTTTAGTTACTAAAGGATTGGAATCAGCATGAATATTGGGTAAGATCTGAAACTCATATTGACCCGGGGATAAGTGTCCAGTCCCTGGAGATTGGAGAACCTCACAATGGTTTTCAGTAACCTCTCACTATATTACACTTGGCTGTCTAGATGGGAGTCAAGGACTGGAATGTTTAAAGGGAACTGTATTAGGCTTCTTGATAACTGGTGTGATATTACAGAAGCTGTTTTGTTACTGGCTTGGTGAATTTATCATAGAATAAACCACAGTTTTGGAGATTGTCCACCCTATTCCTTGCAGTCTGCCCTGACTATAGCATTCTCAGTGTGGCCCATCCAGGAACCCATTCACATGGGGGTTCACTTTCCTTCCAAGCAACAGACCTTGACCACTATAGCAGATTACCCTTTTATACAGACCAATGATCTGACTCGCTCAAGCAACTGCTCTCTAATTCCAAGATTTTTCTGAGCCTTAGCTTGGCTGTGCAGCCTAAATTCAGCAATCCTCTGCCTTTTACTGGTTCATGTTTCAACCTTAATACTGTTTTTATATTGTTTCCTATTAATACTTAGTTTTAATAATATGGCATTTAATATTAGTGATTATTTAGTTTGATATTTATTAAAACTAAGGTTGTTGCCCCGTTAAAAAATTAATCATGCGGTTAAAAAATCATGCACTGTTAATAATAGAATACTATTTATTTATATATTTTTGGTTGTTTTCTACATTTTCAAATATATTGATTTCAATTACAACACAGAACGCTTTGTATTTATTTTGTATTACAAATTTGTGCTATAAAAACAATATAAATAGTAATTTTCAATTCACCTAATACAAGTACTGTAATATAATCTCTTTATCATGAAAGTTGAACTTACAAATGTAGAATTATGTACAAAAAATAATTGCATTCAAAAATAAAACAATGTAAAATTTTAGAGCCTACAAGTCCACTCAGTCCTACCTCTTGTTCAGTCAGTCATTCAGACGAACAAGTTTGTTTACATTTGCAGGAGATAATGCTGCCCACTTCTTGTTTAAAATGTCACCTGAAAGTGTGAACAGGTGTTCACATGGCACTGTTGTAGCTGGCATCACAAGATATTTACGTGCCAGATGCATTAAAGATTCATATGTCCGTCCCTTCATGCTTCAACCACCATTCCAAAGGACATGCGTCCATGCTAAAGAGGGGTTCTTCTCGATAATGATTCACAAAGCAATGCAGACCGATGTATGTTCATTTTTATCATCATGAGTCAGATGTCACCAGCAGAAGGTAAATTTTCTTTTTTGGTGGTTCGGGTTCTGTAGTTTTGGAGTGTTGCTCTTTTAAGACTTCTGAAAGCATGCTCCACCCCTCATCCTGCTCAGATTTTGGAAGGCACTTCAGAATCTTAAGCCTTGGGTGGAGTGCTGTAGCTATCTTTAGAACTCTCACATTGGTACCTTCTTTAAATTTTGTCAAATCTGCAGTGAAAGTGTTCTTAAAATGAACATGTGCTGGGCCATCATCTGAGACTGCTATAACATGAAATATGTGGCAGAATGTGTGTAAAACACAGAGCAAGAGACATACATTTCTCCCCGCAAGGAGTTCAGTCACAAGTTTAATTAACGCATTATTTTTTTAATGAGTGTCATCAGCATGGAAGCATGTCCTCTGGAATGGTGGCAGAAGCATGAAAGGGCTTATGAATGTTTAGCATATATGGCATGTAAATACCTTGCAATGCTGGCTACAAAAATGCCAAGTGAACACCTGTTCTCACTTTCAGGTGACATTGTAAATAAGAAGCCAGCAGCATTATCTCCCGTAAATGTAAACAAACTTGTTTGTCTTAGTGACTGGCTGAACAAGTAGTAGGACTGAATGGAATTATAGGCTCTAAAGTTTTACATTGTTTTGTTTATGAGTGAAGTTACGTAAAAAAAAAAATCTACATTTGTAAGTTGCATTTTCATAATAAATTTGCACGATAGTACTTGTATGAGGTGAATTGAATACTATTCCTTTTGTTTATCATGTTTACAGTGCAAATATTTGTAATAAAAATAAAGTGAGCGGTGTACCCTTTGTATTCTGTGTTGTAATTGAAATCAATAGATTTGAAAATGTAGAAAAAATACCCAAAAATATTATATAAATTTCAATTGGTATTCTATTGTTTAACAGTGTGATTAAAACTAATTAATCATGATTAATTTTTAATCATGATTAATTTTGAGCTAATCGCATGAGTTAACAGTGATTAATCGACAGCCCTAATTAAAACCCAAGGGCTCAGTTATCCTTCCGTTAATAGAAAGAACATTACTCCAAAAGTGGTTTACACTAGGCACCTGAGATGTTTAAATGTAATTCAATTACCCATTCATTAGGATAGAAATGTGGGTGTGAATTAGACAAGATTTAGCAGAGCTGTGAATCTCTCTTTGCTAGTGTCTATACAAATCAGGTCACAGCCTGCCATGCACTTTTGCAATAAATACGTAAAAGTCAGGAGAGCACTAAGTCACCTGCAGAAAGCAACTCAAGCAATAAGTATCCTCCAGAATTTCTACAGCCCCAGCAGCTTTGCAGGAATTTAAAGGAACTTGGGGTCCAGACTTTCAGACGTTGCAAATTAATGGAGCAACACTGATGTACACCAGAAGAACATTTAGCTCTAGGGCCCAGATTCTCAAAAGGTATTTAAGCTCCTAACTTCCACTGATTTCAAGAGTTTAAATACCTTTTGAGGATCTGGGCCTAGCTGTCTACTGCCTTGGGAGATATTTACAGTTCTTCCTATAGTTCTGACATTCTCTGTTTTGTGCATACATACTACATAACCACATATCACTCTTGGTGTTTTTAGCTGGATGACACCTTGGGAAACAACTAGAGATTTGCTGAAGACCAAATCTTAGCTGGGGGCGAGGAGGGCAAGGGGGACAAACTAAGAGGATTGCATGTTTCAGAGGTAGAGCAAGCACCCTGATTGTGCCACAGGGAGGGGTCAGTTAACACAGGATCAGCCTGATCTGTACCCCATTCACTTATGGGGCATTCACGTTTTCCAGAAAACTCCTCAAATTGTTGGTGGCCTTTGCCTCTGAAAATACAGGAGGGGTTGGAGCTCTTCATCCCCAAAGCTGCCCCCTACATTTGCAACTCTGCTACATTGATCTTCTCAAAATATGCAAACAGGTTTGGTGTCCTAATTTTGTTTTACTGAGTGGGGCCAGGTTTGCCTGAGTCTCTTTGGCTATAGGTGCTCTTGTCTCCTGAAAGGATTCATAAGCCAGTGAGGCTTTGGCTGGAAAGGAAGGAAAGTTCAACTTGCAGGCAAGGAAGGTCCCACTGTTCGTGCATTCTTGCTGCTGTTTCTTCAAGTGAACTGCTTGTGTAAGCAGAGAATGAATGAAGCATCTGGCCTAGGAAAACTGGAAAATTAAGTTAACCCCGTTATACTTTTATTCTTTGGCTCTCAGGGGATCAATCACTTTTTTGGGCAGCTTTCAGATTCAGTGTTTTTTAATCAAGTATACACATAGCCTATGGCATGGCTCTCTACCTAGGAGTGTGGTCCAAATAATAGCATATTGGAATGGAAAGTTAGGAATCCTAGCTCTGCCACCTGTTGTATGACCTTGAATAAGCCATACTGTAACCCACACGCCTTCTGGGTGTGGTGTTCTGTCCCATCTAGTGGCACTGAGACAACTTAGAAAGAGAGATAAAATGAGTCTGCTCTACAGTCTGAGCTAACACCCTGCTGGCTTTTAGCCCATGTGGTAGAGGCTCATGCACTGAGGTCCCAAGTTCAATCTTGCCCACCTCTGACTGGGGTCTACCCATCGGCATAACAATATCACTTCTGTATTCCTTATCCCCATGTTACAGATGAGGAAGCTAATACTTACCTACCTTTCTAAAGTGTCTGATCTTTTCAGATGAAGCGAATGATACAAGAATTAAACACTACCATTGGTTCTGCTGAAATCAGCAGATAAAGGGAGCTACAAAACTATGTGCTGAGTGTAAATAAAAACCAACCATTTGCATAGTCTACAAAGAGCAGGTGCATTTCAAGACCCTTCATTCTTTTACATATAAGTAACTTTACACAGAGTTTTACATATTTCAGAATAATTCCCACTGTGCAATTTATTAATTGTCCTTTTTATTTGGCTTTAAAAGATTAGGCTGAAATCCACTAAGGCAATAGTAAAATAATCCAAACTGTAACATACAAATCATCATCATATTACGAAACTACTAAATAAAATCAGCAATGTGCTAGTAGCATGTACTATTAGTAGCATAGTATTTTGGAATGTTGAATATACATAATAGGTACGACACTTTTGCAGGAGCTCTCTCTTTAAATTAGAAAAAATTAGCACAAGAAGCAGCTGTGGTAACACATGAGATCTCAAGTTGCCAAATGTCAATTCAATTAACTATCAAAGTTTCTCCAATCAGTCAATACTCTGAGTTCTGGACTTTCTTCTTTCAAATATTGAAGCCTCAGATGGATTTGTATGGAGCAATGAGGACATCTTGAGGCCAGTTAGAAAAATGCAAAGCTTACAGTCCTAGATTGGTAAGGATGTGTGGGACCAGTTACTCAGCTAGTATAAATCCCCATAGACTTTGATGGAGCTGTAAGATATGACCCAGATATGGCTTTGCTGTTCTGCAAAGCACCTGCAAAGCAAGCACAACCCTAACTAAAGTCAATAGGAATTGCATTTCTGAAATTCAGGCCATATTCCTTACCCACTAAGTCAATTTAAAGATAGTAAGACAATAGTTACTTACAAGAAAACTCATATTTGCCATACTTCTAACTTTATATTTATGACTGTACATTATTAGAGATTCTGGTCCTGGCAACTTACTTTCTTATAACAAAAAATAAGATTGAAAAAAGGTAGCATGACTTTTCTTTCCACTCCTGAATACCAGACCATAATGAAAATCAGCATTACAATATACAGATTTGTAAAAAGATCAAAAATAATTCAAATAATTTGAAAGGAATAAAATGCAAATCTACACAGAAATTAAATTTTCACAGTGCATTACATTATCCACAAATTTCAAGTATTCTTTCCATACCGTACCTCTGAAAAAATAACTCAAGATCAAATCTCTGCTACTTATTCTGTTTAAGATCCTTTGTACATCCAAATTTCATATATTTTTCTATGCACTCTCAGTTAAAACTGGAGTCTTGGGTCCATTTGAAGAGCTTTCTGTTCCCTGAATGCCATCTGCAGATTTGGAATCTTCTCGCGCTTCCATATTCATATTGGCCTCTGACTCCAGTGAGATGATATCCATAGTAATCAAATTAGCTTCCTGATCTGTTTTATCTGCTTCCATGTCAATTTCAACTGTATCTTCCTGCTTGCTGTTTTTCTTTACTTGTCCATTCTGTGCAGGGTAGATGCTGCTAATAGTATCATACAGGAACTGGTATTGTTCCTAATACAAAAAAGAAGGGATTAGTGTAGATGAAATGCCATGTGATTGAGCCAGGATGTCTGATTTTTTTTTTGTCTTAAGTGTTGACAATGTGAATCTTTCCATCTTATTGAAACATTCAAGGTGGTCTCCATGGCTGCTGGCCCACACGAAGTTGAAGCACCTCCCTGCTATGCTCAATGTGGAGTTTTTGGTGACACGGCACTGAGGGCATCCCTAATTCCAGGTAGATCAAGTACTAGGTCACTACCTATAATCAGCCCAGTCCCAAGGCAGTTTCACAGAATCCATCCCTCTTGATTCATATGGCAAACTATCAAAAGTGTGTTTAAAAGAGAATGAAGTAGGTGGATTAAGTGTATGGTAGTGACTACTGTTCAGTTCTCTAATAAACCACAGCAGAGTTAGCAAATCTAGATGATTTAGATGGATTGTCAGAGAGAAGAATGCATATTGCATGCAAGCAGGAAAGCAGCTCCTTCTGTGCACTCTTCAGAAAATAAGGAGGGCATTTTCTAACCTGCCTAAGGGAGTTAGGCATCCAGCTCCCATGGAATTCAGTGGAAGATGTGCTCCTAAATCCCTTAGGCAGCTGCCAAAGTTCCAGCCTAAAATATTAATGGTTTACAAACAACATGTACTGTTGATCTTTTCAGTTTCAAGAAACTGATTACTATAGCTGTGGATAGGTTGCAGACTAGTTCCTTCTTATCACCAATAGCTAATTCACAACTGCTGATGAATAATTACGGATGAGATCATTATAATACATTTCCTATGCAGAAACAATGCCAGTGGTTATTAGAACGTTCATGACTAAAGATAAGCAAATCTATTGCATTGTTTGGTTAACTCATAGGATTTACTTACAAAAGTGGGGACCATTCCCGGCCTGGCACGTCGAAGAGATTTCACTACTTGGAAGACATCTATCACATCTTCTGTTTCTGCACTTTCCAAGAGGGTCAACAAGGCGCAAAATACACCAGTTTGTTCAGATCCATCACTAGAAGATACACATTATTGGAATTCAAAAATCTGTACAATTTATCACAAGCAGTTAGGTTTATTTTAAAGATTATTGTACTGACAACAGTCACAAAGATTCCTATCTCTGAAATATTTCTAACTGGAATGAGATTATAGTAACCAAGAGTACCGTTAAGATGCAAAGAGGACATCGATTTTTACTGTGCTACATTATACCTAGCCCTTATGTAGCCATTCAATTGTGAGGGGGGTTGGGGGGAAGGCAGCCTCTTAAGGATCAACCAGATTTAGCTTCTGCCTTTGGGGACTACAGGGCTACTATCATAATGGTCTCTCAGTGGTGCATGACGCTTACTAGTGGGTAGGGAGTAAGTGTAGCCATAACTCTTTCTTTCCCATCCCACCCTCAATATGCTCTCAGTGGCCAGAATTGCTGATTTGTCTTACAAGATGAGTAAACTGCCCCCCAGGGCAACACAGAGCCCTGAAGAGGCATTGTGCCTCTGTACTGGTGCTTCACGTCACTCCCAACTCAGGCCACATAAGACTTGGACCATACTGATGTTAACAGCTAGCCACGTGTGAGGTATAATGGCCAGCAAAGGACCCAAGTCCATATATACTAGGTTTGGTGAAATTTACACCTCCCTGAACAAGGCTGGCCTTTCTAGCTGGTGGGTGCAGCCCTACAATCCACTGTGAGCTTCACAAGGACCCCTGCCAATAAAATGTTGGAAGAATGTGCTGAGCGGACCTTTCTCTGGTCATGGCTTTGTACCAGCCAGCACATCTACTTTTTAGATAGTTCTCATCTTCTGTCCTAACCCATGTCTCAATGGAGGGGAGGTTGTGGCCACTTTGCAATGTTGCATGATACACAGGTGGACGGTCTGCCATGGGAGCCCTCTGCTGGGAGAAACTGGCATACACTGTAGTGTGAATTTAGTCTCCGGGCTTTAGGAAAGCTTAGGAGCAACAGTAAGAATTATGAAACTGCTATTGCCAAGTATAACCAAACTGTAGAAATGCACTAAAATATCTATAGCATCCAGACCCACCGGCAGTGAATGACAATTGGAACGCTCCGGCTGCATCTGATGTCCTCAGTGACACCTTTAACTGCAAGTTTTTGTTTGAGGTTCAGAATCATGGTGACTAAGTCTTTGGGGTTTTCAGGAAGGTCCAAGCCATTCCACTTGTGGTACTGGTACATATACACATTTCGAGTTTCTTTCCTCTGCAAAACAGAGATTAACATACAGTAAATTCAAGGGATAACATAATGATCCACATTATATTTATTCCACGTGAATTTTAAAAAAAAAACTGATAATCACTTAGGACTAGACTGACTTGAACTACGCCTGTGAAGGGTGATAACACTGTGGGTACTCAGACCTTGTGCACCCACTACCATCCATTTAGGAGGTAGATTGGGCCTGGGTGGAGACTTGACTGAATTACCTCACAGTGTGTCATAACTTGCTGTGGGACCAGGCCAGCAATAAATTACTGTCCACTGGAGACAGAGGAGAGAAAGGTGGGAGCTGTGCCTCAGGGAGGTCTTTATCCCTCATTTTACTTATGTCTGATTTGTAATTCAATGGTGACTGTAAGTCACATTTTAATAACTATTAAAACGTTTAATGGAAGGAACTAATAAAACATCAACTATCAAAACACAAACAGGTTTGTACTTGTCTTTTGATTGTCCTTATCTTGTTTGCCTTTTACAAAAGACTAAGTTTAAAATAGAAGAACAAGTGTAAAATTCCCGTCTGTCATTTTTTATCTTTTACCTTCACATGTGTTACATCAAATGCGTGTATGGTGTAGCTAGAAGACAGGTTGACATCTTTCATTTCAACTTCTATACCTTCATATGTTTGCTTTCCTTCTCCCCAGTACTGTGCACAGAGTTGCTAGAAATGAAGTATAAATCAGTCCTTATTTTTATCATTGTGTTTGCTTTTCTTTCCAAATCAGTTTAAAGGATGCATATATTCTATAACTATTCAGTTTCATTTTATCATAAAATACATCACTGATGAACTTCAAGGTGTAATCAAAAATTCATTTAAGCACAATTTAAAATATAAGGATGGAATAAATCCTATTAGAAAACAAAATAGTTGATAGGTTGAGTCACTTTCTGACAGAGTCACATTTTTGGTTTGGAAATTAGAATTCCATTGCAGTTTAGAGATTGGAATTCTGTTCTTTTCTCTTTTGAAGAGTATTGTATCATATACTTTACTTTGAAGATGACAAACTAACCTGATCTCCTTCTTTCAGCTCTGTCAACATAACAATTACTTTGACTTTTCTTTGAAATATCATTTGCCAGAAGTCATTGATCGTTTCTGGTAGTGGCCCTTGCGTTGCAATCATTTCTTTTGGACCCCAGTAGCCCTAAAAAAAGACCATTTGAGCATGTGATTTATTTTTACTAATTCATCTGAAAGGCAGTTATCATATGTAAAGAAGTATTTACCATCTAAAGGGAGTTTGGTAGCCTACATGAAATGAGTTAATGGTCTCAGTATAGTTTCTAGAGGACAAGTATCCATTTTAAAAAACCATCATCACAATTGGCAATAGTTCATAGTGTCACCAGAAAGGACAAAAATTGGTGGGCACATGACTGACCCTCCATAAATAGCAGTCCTTTATCCAGGACAAAGTTGAGACACATTTGTACAGCTTTGTGGGAAAGCTTAGTCTGCCAATATCTGAGGCAGAATGCATTTTGGGGTTAAAAAGAAAGTTTACCACAGTTGGTATTAGAAACTGGATATTGAGTGACGCCTCTAGCAACATCACAGAGTAGCTAAGCAAGTCAATGCAGACTGACATTGTATCTATTAGTAAACAGATACAGTATTTACAATCAGTAGATATGCTAGCTGTATTTTTGTCTACAGAGTTCAGACAAATCCCATTCATTGCATACTCTTATAATCAGTTATATCTGTTAGTGTCCAACAAAGGCCCTCCAAAGATGGTATCTTTTAGATGTGACTCTGACACTAAAAGCTTGCTTTTCAATGCTAGCCTCTGTTTTAACTAGGCCAAATTTGTACCCACAAAAAACTACATAAAATTGACTGTAAGGGAAATTAATATATATAACTACCTGTGTGTACCTGGAATTCACATAGGTGGAAGTCTACCCATATATGTGCTGGCAAAAATATAGGTGGCACTGAAAAGCCTAGCTGAAAGTCAGGTTTTAAAAGAAACTATAAAAGATAATTATTTTACCTTCACTCTGTTTATTGCAACAGTCACTAGACTTAAGGCTATTATGATTGAAGTATTTAACTCTTTGAGGCTGTATAGATTAGGACAGTGTAAGGTAAGAACTCTGTCTTTCTCCAATGGGACAGCCAATATTACAAGATCTTTGTGATTCAGTCTATAAATGAACATCCAAATAAAGTGCCAGATCTTGATTGTCTTACTCACATAACTAGTACCATGCTAACGAAGCCAATAGGACTACTGGAAAAAGTAAGATGAGCAGAAATTGGCACATAGCTATTATCAGGGACTATCAGCAGAAAGCATATTAGATACAAGTAGTTTTATCCTCTAAATACATACAGTTATGAATGATGCGTTTATGTATCTGCTTGCTTCCTCACAATCACTGTCCTCATCAGATGATTCCTCTGAATCATGTTCACTCTCTTTGCTTTTCTCCTCTTCATGTTTAATTGGTACTCTGTTAAAGTCATCTGAAAAAAAAAGTGTCACAACAATAGCTTCTATTGGTAGGAGGAAAGCAACCATCTCCCTTCTTAGTTTTGTTACAATGGAAAGGGAATGTAGAAAAAGTGCAGTTATTCAGCAGTTATGCAATGGCATAGAAGCAGCAGACATGCCACAATGGTTGTTTGGAAAAATAAACCAAGGACTCCTCACAGTTTATATTGTAACAAATCATTCACTTCCTAAATTTTCTAGGGTGGAGTACATATCAATACGTCAATTTACTGTCCTGTTTTATCTGTAATCTTTTGTAAGAAGCCTTCATACAATTAGAACAAACTGACTGCAGACATCATCGCAAACACTTACATGGAATCATTTTGGAATTCCGGTTTTTACTTTTATTTTCCTGTCGATTGCCAGTGTTCTGTGTCCTCCATCCCCTGTAGGATGGTAGCCTCTAAGGAAAGAAAGCATACAAGGTCACGCCATGTGCTAAACAATGGTTTGCCAGCTTTATAAAATTGTGATACTCTCAGAGACCCATCTCTTCTCTTAATATCTCAGTCCCCTACTGCTTCATTTCATTCCATGGAAGTGCCTGGACCACAATTTACAAACCATTGAACCTACCACGTGCAGTACCATAAGAAATCATGCAGATAGAAACAATTTTAAAAGATTGAGCTGATGTATTTTATGAACAATGTTAACAAAAAGGGAATAAAATTGCTATTTCTTTAAGACATTTCACCACTTTAAAAGTTTTTCCAGGAACACAAAGTTAATGTATTAAGTTTATTATGGTACTGCCAGCGTATATATGCTACACAAAATATATCTGTATAATTATCTACCAACTATGGTACCCACTTTTCGTGGGCATCATAAGCAAACTGATTTTTTGTCAAATACATGGATCGCTAGTGGTAATTTGCACCCTCACATCCACATTGGCACAAAGACATTATTGCTCCAAATAAATTGATAACCCTAGATTCAATTTTTTAAAACATTTTACATCTCCCTAAGGTCCTGATCCTACAAGCTATTCTACTCAGGCAGTTGCCTGTTCTGCATCCATGTGGAAAAGCTTGCCAGATTGGAGCGTAAATCTTTAATTTTATACACACTCCTGGTTCAGCCACAGGAAATTATATATTTGTCCATTATATTTTGTCTCTAGTTTCTCAGAAGGAAAAAGAAATAAAGCTATGGAACCCTAAGGGGAAAAACTGGAGAAAAAAAAAGAATTACTGTATGTTTTCAATAAGATAAAAATAATTAAAAATACAAAATATCAATTTACTATCAGAAAAACTGGAACTGGTAAAACTCAGTATGAACACTCCAGGGGCCAGATTTTTGTAAAATGGCCTAGCTCAGCTGAAGACAATGTCACTATGCTCATTTAGAC
This sequence comes from Mauremys reevesii, assembly GCF_016161935.1. Lineage (NCBI taxonomy): Eukaryota > Metazoa > Chordata > Testudines > Geoemydidae > Mauremys > Mauremys reevesii. The sequence goes on along the minus strand of NC_052630.1, from coordinate 65,944,537 downwards.
CAGATGAATATCTGGCCCCATCCCTATTCCCCAGCAACCAAATATTGGATCTAATTCTGTCACCCTCACTTTGAGCAGTTCCTTAATCTGTTGATTTCATTTAAAATGACCAATTTAGTTGGCAGAATTTGGCTCTGAATTATTGGCTTATTTAAATTACCTCATGTCACTTTTTTGTTTAAAATCAGAACAGAGAGTCGAATAAAACAGAATGCACTATTATATTTACCTGGAATTCCGCTTCCAGCAGAGAGGGGTCACTGGGAGGATCTCTTTTCTTCAGATTATTAAGGTAGGTGTGCAGTTCAGAGAGAGTGACCTCTGTTTCACCAAACTGATTGTATTCCACCAGTGCTTGATGGATCAGGATGTACTGTGCCTAGTGGTCCCCAATGTAAGGATGAGGTGGATTTCAAAAATTGAAAATAATAATTAGAAAGATTTTTCAAATTGCTCTTGCTATCTAAAACATATAATAATATTCAAGTATTCTTATTACTGTTGCTATATTAAACTGGCAGTAGATACAGCGATTGCTATGTCAATTAAATGCAGTTGGCTGTGTTAGTGCAACATTTAGTGCTTTTGATCAAAGGTGCTATATAAATGAAATGTAACGTAACTCAGGTTGTACAACTAAGAATTTGGGGTGTGGTTTTCCAAAACAGCCACCTAAGTTAGGAGCTCAAGTCCCATCAGTCATTTTCAATGAAACTTGTGCTTCTAAGCACTTCTGAAAATCCCACACTAAAGAAAAAAAAAACAGTGAATATGCATAGTTAACCTTGCCCCAAAATGCTCATGTTTTGGTGCCAAAAGAGAATAGGCTTCTATGTATTTTTGTCCCTTTTTTTTTGGATGCAATTCTAAATTTTTAAAAAATGGTTGAAATGTCAAACTTTGGAAAATGCTGACCATCCCTGCTTCATAGATGGTTTTCCTCCCCCTGTTCTTTCATAGTTTTATATTTCCCTGGACAACTGCAATGGAAAATCATGGCCATATTAGTTTTACCTACGGTTGAGCTAGCTGGGCACTGCTTTTCCTGAGGGTGATTAATAAATGGAACAAAGCAGCAAGCTCTAGAACATACCTCCACTTGAACCATGAGGCATCGCTGTCGACGGAGCTTTACAACATAGCCATAAACATCCACTCTGCCTTCTACCTCTAGCCCCTCCAGCATAGCGTCGATCGCAATATAGGTTCCAGTACGTCCAACACCAGCACTGACGAGTACAAAGTGATAGTTATTGAGAGAGGAGGATGAATGCCAGTCATGTTCTGCAAGGTGATGCAAAGCAGTGCAAAGAGTGTGGCTTATAATAAATTAATCCACAACTCAAAAGACTGTTAAACTTACATTTTAAATAAATAAGGACAATATTTTCAAACTAAATAAGTGTCTGCCTTTTAAAAGTTGCAAGCATCCTCAGGTCCCATTGATCTGAATAGGAGTTGTAGGCTTTTTAGTACCTTTGAAAATCAGGCCTCTTATTTAGGTCTGTAAATATGGATTAGGTGCCTTACTTTAAAGCAACCAACTTTGAAAATTTTGGTCTAAGCAACTATAGCTAACCTTCCCTGACTTGTTTTTCTCGGTAGCTCTGGCTAGAATTTGTTTACTATTAGAGAGTTTCTGTAATATTTACCTGCAATGAATCACTACTGGGCCACTAAAAAAGTTGCTTAAAGCATTAACTCTGCGGCGTAATTTGAGGAGAAGATGAGGATCTTCAGGCACTCCATGGTCTGGCCAGCTAGTGAACTGAATGTGAGTCACATCTCTCCCAGGTGTCTTCTCCTTTCTCTGGACAACATGGAATTGTTTCATTAGTACCACACCAAAATCAAATGTAAATATACAAAGTATAGAATAAAGCAGAAAAATAGGTACAGTAGGCATCTAGTATTGCAACAGCGATTCCAGACACTGTACAGTCACATGTTCTTTCCAAGGTTTCAGAGTTGGAACATTTTCCAATTTTAATAATAAAAGAGTGGTTAAAAATAAGAGCCATACATGTGGAACATGCCATAACTTGAAGAAAGAATATAATGACAATCCACTAAGGTGAAGTCCAGTATTATCATCTTAAGAATACTTTATTTTGTGATTATGTAGAATGTACCATGTGTTCTCCACTGTACTTGTACATCATTTAGGAAGTCACCATAAAGGTCTATGTGCTGCCAAGTGTATTTGTTGATTATTTTGCCATCTGTACTTTTAACTACCTGCTAACGTCACACAGACCCACAGAGGAATGAAGTCTAAAAACAGCAACTCAGAATAGAAGTGGGGCTGTCAAACCTGTGACAATCACTGAGGCTGCTCATGATTTCTAAGTCACTGTATTCAAGGCTTAAGGCATACCAGGTCCCATAGGGTCACAGACCCTGCTTTAATATGCTGTTGCCAGGATCAGGGAGAAGGGAAAACACATTTTGGTAGCTGGGGAACTATGACTGTGAATCCAAATAAGAAAAAAAATTACAATGGGGTACACTTGGCCATTGACTACATGATGGAGATGAATCACAAGGACTAAACAACAATATACATCTTGACTGTTTCCATTCTCTTGTTGTGAATGGAGAGTTGGGGACAGAGATCTAACAGCAGAAGAACAATAAAACCTGTATTATTGTCTCTCAGGAAGCATTCTGCAGTCAGCAGACTATACCATCATTGTGGCAGTCTGAATATACCATGTGACATGTTCTCATCTTGTGCTTGGTTAGATATTAACCTGAAACCATGCCTGTTTAGGATGTAATATACTGAAATTGAATTCTCTCACCCAGGCAAAGTGCTGGGATGCTACTACTGATTCATAACTGTATGCTTATTTTACACGCAAGCAATACTCTGCACTCTGACTAGCTGATGTTTAATTTATACAATGACCATCTGCTTATTCCCTGATACCTATTCAGTAGGTGAATCTCCAAATAGGGTTGCCAATTTTGGTTGGCTGTATTCTTGGACATGACATAATCTTTAATTAAAGATTAATTTTTAATTCCTGGAGATTCCAGAACAATCCTGGAGGGCTGGCAACTCTAAGGCAACTGACTGAGAGTCCCAGGTAGCCAATCAGAGCATAGAATTTGCATAATTATTGTACAGTTGCTCCTACTAGGTTATGAGCTTTAATAATGTGTGTTTGGAAGTTTCATAAGAGTTTCTGAGTTGTTGCTTTTTTCTCCATTCTTAGCCTACGTAAAAATCAACTGATATTTTACAGTACTTTGAATGATAATCAGCTGTGACAGCAGTCACAAGGTATTTAATTTTAACTTTTTTGTTAATATGATCTTACAGCCAAACAAGCAAGCACCAAACAAATTGATACTTGACAAAAATTAATTCATATTATTTCTGATCCGTAACACTGTAGCTATTGTAATTTGGAGTCTCTCCTATGCATGATGCCACAGAGTTTTATTAACACTTAAGGGCTTGGTATGGCCACCTTACTCACAGTAAGTGGTAACTATCTTAGGCTTAGTGGGACTAGTCCCAGAGTAAGCTTCTACTCCATGTGAGGAAAGGTAGCAGAACTGGGGCCTAAAGATGAAAACATGGGAGCAAGATGTGTCTGGGAGGGTGCTATACTATTTATGTTTCAAGATGACCTGAACCTCCAGCACATTCAGTCCTTAAATCTAACACAACAAACAATAAATGGTGTCCTGACTAACCTGCTATGTATCCCCACTGAAATAAATTTGCAAGGAATAAAAGGGGAAAATGTATCCCTAAAGGGTAAATTCTACACTCAGTTACGCTCTAGGAACTAGTGGTGCTTCACTGGTATAACTGAGATTGGGAATTGGCCTAAAAATCTTGAAAACTCCATCTTGACCCCTTATAGCTCTAAACCATGGAAGTTTATAAATACAATAGAGGTTACCGTAAACTGTAATTGTCCCCGTACAGTTCAGACAAAGACAGGCAATACGGTTCTAAGAGCCACATTTCTGAGTGAATTTACTAGGGGGAAATAATATTCAATGTGGTGGTCTCAGCATTAATTTAAACATCTATTATTCTATGTTCATAAACCAATAACAAGTTTTCCTAATTTAAAAGGGGTAAATCCCTGACAAAACCACAGTATATTGCATACAATTTATCCAGCCTTGTCAGCTGGCTTATAGAACAGAAAGTTACTGGGGTTCCTGTTAAGAATACCGGGCCCATGGTAAAGAGGGAAATCCTAGCGATGAGATAAGTTTCCAATTCATATTTGCCCTATGACATTATACACCATCTACTAGGTATTCTCTCAAGCTCTATGTTGCTTGGTAGAAACGGGGAAATACTAACTGTCACTGTTATTCTGGAAGAATCTCTGATAATAGTCTCTTTATACCAACTATACAGACCAATTCAAATTATTCTCACATTATTAAGCCAACTCACATTTGTAATATGCAGTTTCTGAATAATGTAGTCAGGACACGTTTTACTTTCATTGCTCTTCACAACAATGTCCCCAAAAGTTTCAGTGCTATTCTCCGTTGTCGGCCAGTATTGGGCACATTTGTTCTATGAAAATACAAACTTAATGGATTAGAAGCTGGATATCAAAGTGACAATGAAATTAGGTTCTGAAGAAAGCTTGAAATAAAATAAAATCAATACCAGATAAAATACATAACCAATACTTCAGTACTATTTCAGTTTCTGATAAATACTGTAGTTTGTCCCTTAAAGAAATTACCACTGCTTTAGTTAAACATTCAAAAACCCAAAGATCCAGATTCTGGCCTCATGCACAAAGCCTGAAGGGATTTACATAGAGAATAAGATGGGAAGGAATCCTATCCTCCAACCTAACTGCAGGGGCAAAACAGCTGCACAGTCCGTGCACCATCATTGACTGCCTGAAGGCTACAGTAGGGATTGCAGCTCAGTCTGTGACTCCTACTTATATTTCTAGTCAGTGAATATACATAGCTGCAGATGCAATAGTCATGCACCATTGCCTCTCGCAATTCATGCCCAAATGCCCTTCCACTCCTGTTAGCAGTGTGGCTATACTGCAAACACGTATGCTGCCAGCCAGCTTTTTTCCTTAAAACAATCAGAATATCAATACTCCCCCATCTGCATCTGAAACATGTGGCCCTACCAGGGTGGTGAGCACTCTCCTAATCACTGCTTCCAAGTTTGGTTTCAGAAGTAGGAAAAAGAGGGCTAGGGTGACCAGACAGTAAGTGTGAAAAATCAGGGTGGGGGGGGTAATTGGAGCCTATATAAGAAAAAGACCCCAAAATCGTGACTGTCTCTATAAAATCGGGACATCTGGTCACCCTAAGGAGGGCATAAAACAAAATGGCAGAGAACTGTGGAGGCATGCCAAGACATTAGGACAGGATGCTGGGGGAAGAGAAGGAAAGTCCCAAATACAGAATATCCCCTCTTTCTCTGAGAGTTGTGACAGGTCTGCAGGAGTATGGGGGAGGGAGAGAGATTTTAGTGCAGCTCAGCAAATTCTAATTCAGGGAGTTTGAGGCAAGTTATACTCTCTGAAAGAAGGGTATCTGTAAGAAGGTGGAAGGTAGCTCCCTATTCCTTAGGGCAGTGCGTCAGATGACATTATTGAAAATGCTGCTAATCAAATAGTCTAAAAGGCAGAACCATGTAGGCTTGTTAATGTTATTCAGTTTCGGAGATTCTGTCACAAATAAAGAGTAAAAACAAGAATGAACAAGGATTCAAAAGAAATACTTGAATGCAGAGAAAACATTTAAAGGAAAAAAGAACAGCATAATTCACCACAGCAGAGCAACCTCCTGTATATTGCAGTGTGTGTGTGTGTGTGTGTGTGTGTGTGTGTGTGTGTATCACACTCACCCTATTATTTTCTTCACAGCGAGTCACCATAACAATAATTGTTGCCTTGTGTTCCCAGATCATTCTCCAGAAATCATCAGTGGTCTCATCCTTGGGGCCTAGCAGATAACGTATTTAATAAGAGATCCCTTCCCAAAAATTAGGAAACACATAAAGACTAGAACATAGTTACTATACCTATTATGGCTCAGAAGCCATCCAAAGGTCATGCAATACTAGCCATAGACTGAATGACTTAATTATGATTCCACCATCTTAGTCTACATACTGCTAAAACTTTATTGGTGTGTTGCTGAGAAGGACAAAAATTCTCCAGTGTAACAATAAAGCAAATACTTATACGCAATATGTATGAAGCATAATTTGAAAAAAGTCTATTCTGCACTCCTCAAATTCCCTTCTTTGGTTGGTTATAACTCCCCAAATCCAAACAGTCTAGCACTGCTTTATTTATTAAATTCCACATATGCTGGCCATCCAATTTTTGTTTAAATGTATTAATACTGTTTGACTCCACTACTTTGATTACAGAATAATTGGGTGAAGAATTAAATAAAAAATAAAGTAAAAATGTACCTTGGGCAGCAATGTACTTCCTTGGTTCTTTGAAACCCTGTTTTAAAATATATATATAATTACTAAGCATTTAAAGATAGCAGATGAAGATTGTGAAAAGATTTGTCACTTCAGAAATCTACGTATTTTACATGCACAATAATATGAACACCAATCCAATAGTACCAAACACAGCGTAAAGATAGAACTAAAGAAGTGGAAACAATCAGTTCAAGAAGAGTCAATCAAATGCATTTGGTGCCTGAAATGGGACATGTATAAACCATGTTTCATTTGTGCATCAAAAATGTTTCTGAGAGAAGTCACTCACATCAATATGGCTTGCATTTATATAGTCTGATCCTGGGTCTCCATCCATCTCTGAGAGTTCAACTCGGTTATAATCATCTGTTTAGATAATTTAAAACAAAGTAATGAAATTATTAACCAAGTTGCCTCAATATACTGATGTAAGCGAAAACAATGAAGTATTTACAGAATGTATGGAATTCACATTCAGTACTTACAAGGGAGAATATCAATGTAACGGTTTTTGTTTTGGTTGTAGTTTTTGCGTGCTTCCTTTATTGAGAACTTAGAGAAAACTCTGGGAATGCTCTGTAAAATATAATGCTTCTTTTATTCATGAAACACATTTTAGAAAACTTCAACTGGCAACAAAATTCACATACTTGTTAATTAGTTCTTAATGACAGTTGGAAGATAACATTCTGTTATTCACAATATTATGATTCATGCTGATTAGCTTTTTGAACAAATATTAAGTTATATAAAGATTAATATATTTTCCATATAATCAAAAGATGCTTCTCTCTCCCTCAAAAGACTAATAAAGAAGCTCCATGTTGGATTCTAGTCTGAACAGAAATTAATAAAACTGCTCTGAAATGCAGCATGAAGGGGCCCTGGTTCTTGACTGGGGCTTCTATAAACTACCACAAAACAAACAAACAAACAAACAAATAAATAATAATACACTTCTAACTTCAACTCATAAAAGTAAAATCTTTAGAAACTGTCCTAAAACCCACAGCAGTTATGACCACCTTGGCTCAGCTTAAGTTTGTGTCTGCACTTTGAGCCGGGGGTGTAATTCCGAGCTTGAGAAGACATACCAGTGCTAGCTCTGATCAAGCTAGTGCACTAAAAATAGAATGTAGCCATGGCACTACAAGCGGCTAGATGTCCTGAGTACATACCCATCTGAGATGGTAGGCATATATTGGCTCTGCCTGATTCAGAGCCAGGTCTCTCAGATAAGTGCCTTATCCACCAGCCTATTGGCTATTCTGAGATGGAGGTGGGATGTTCTTAATCTTAGATGTTTTGTAACACAAAACAAAAGGGGTTGGTTATTTAATGTGACAGATTCTTTTTAATGTCATGTTCCATAATATCTGGGTTTGGGATTTGTGTTACATTTCTGATTAGGCACAAACCTGAAACTCATCAAGGAAAAGTCTTCCTTCATCAGCAATCTTTCTCTTGTAGGTTTCCAACAACATTTCTGCAGGAATAGGCTCTACGTTCATCAGTTGTTTTTCGTCATCTTTAAATATACAGACATATATTTGATATTTATTTGTATTTGTTTTTAAAATGTACATAAAATCTCAGTAAATATATTTATTAAACAGTAAGATTAGCTAACGAGAACAGAAACATTCAAAGTGAGCCATATATGTTTATAGCACCAAGTCCCACCCCTTCATATGTGAGTAAACAGAGTCCCCAAAGCAACTGAACTTCTCCAGCAGGGTACATGTCAAAGAAACACTGCACACATGGACTATGTCCATATCTGGCACTGCACTTTAGGAAAGATGTGGACAAATTGGAGAGAGTCCAGAAGAGAACAACAAAAATAATAAAAGATCTAGACAATCTGATCTATGAGGAAAGGTTAAAAACTGAGCTGATTTAGTCTTGAAATAAGAAGATGGAGCAGAGACCTGATAATAGTCTTCAGATATATTAAGGACTGTTATAAAGAGGACTGTGATCAATTTTTCTCCATGTCCACTGAAGGTAGAACAAGAAGTAATGGGCTTAATCTACAGCAAAGGATATTGAGGTTAGATACTAGGAAAAACTTTCTAACTATAAGAGTAGTTAAGCTCTGGAACAGGCTTCCAAGAGAGTCTCTGGAATCCCCATCAATGGAGGTTTTTAAAAGCTGATTGGACAAACATCTGTCAGGGATGGTCTAACTTTACTTGGTCCTGCCACGGTGCAGGGGGCTGAACTTTATTATTTCCTGAGGTCACACCCAGCCCTACATTTCTATTATTCTAAGACTTCTACACCTACTGTGTGCAGAGAAGTAACATGCTGAGTGCACAGAGGTGACTTGGGAAAGTGGTGAGTGTGTGGCCAGTAAGGCCATCACAACATCTGAACCTGGCACAAGACACTTCAACCCAAACAGGGACAATAGTTAGATCAGTGATCCCCAACCTTTTCGTCTGGTGGGCGCCAGACAAAGGACCATGGCAGCGGTGGAGCACCCGCCGAAATGCCACCAAATTTCGGCGGCATTTTGGTGGCGACGCCTCTCGATGACGCCGCTTGTCAGTGGCAAGCGGTGTCATTGAGAGGCGTCGCCGCTGAAATGCTGCCGAAATTCGGGGGCGACGCCTCTTGATGATGTCACTTGTCGGCGGCAAGCAGCGTCATCAAGAGGCGTCGCCACCGAAATTCGGGGGCGACGCGTCTCGATGATGTCACTTGTCAGCGACAAGCAGCATCATCGAGAGGCGTCCCCACCAAAATGCCGCTGAAATTCGGCGGCATTTCGGCGGGTGCTCCACCGGGGGTCAGGACGCGGGCACTGTGTTGGGGACCCCTGAGTTAGATTGTGCTGCCACTTACATTTGAGTAATAATTAACAATTTATTAGCTGTAATAAATTATATTACTGTGTTATGCACAGTAACAGTAACCATTACACTGTCAGAAACTAATGTGAAAATCATTCTGTCTTCCATGAGTTATTATTGTTAATTACAGTGTTAAGTCCTTGTGCATTTTGATTCCAATTTAAATTAAATTTTTGCTATTCCATACAGAAACAGGACAAATGGATATAATTGTGAAAGTGTCATCTTCCAATTAGTATAATTAATTTTATAACCAGAAATAAGTTTATATTATTTCAATATGTCCATAGAAAAGTGGATTCTGATTTCTTTTAAATCAATAATAAAATAATATCAGCTGCACAAAAAATAGCAAAACATGTACAATGGAAACTCCAGTGTAATTTCTTCATATTATTGTTTCTCTACAAGAAATTACTCAGGGTGCTAGATCTGAAGGAAACAGGAAGAGGAAAGAGGGTGCAAAAATGGGCAACCCTGTCAAGTTACCCTCTGTAAATTAAAAAATGGAATTGAGACCATTAGTTCGTGCAAGAAATTTCCCAAAATTTATTACAGATAAATCCCAGTCAACACAGTCAAACTACTTTTCATCATCTAGTGAGAATAGCTTCCCATACTAAATGGAGCAATCTCCTGACATATCTGTTTTTAAACTCTTTGACCCTGGTATAAAAACTATTTGTTCTCAGTGAATTAATTTGGGATTAGTTGGTACTGTCTGCCAAACCAATCGCTGGCTCTTTCTTTCCCATTTTTCAGGGGGATAAGGAATTTCTGGTAAGCTCAGGATGTGCAAAGTACTAGGAATAGGGCACCCAGAAAGACCTTTATAATGAAGCACAGATTTGAGGCACCTCTTCTTTATACTCAATTCTTGGATCATGTAAAGGTCTATTTGGGGTGAGTTCACTTCAGAGATGAATCTCATGAGGTTTTCTGAAGCCCCTTTCTGTATTCTGTTACAGCCATTGTTTGAGATACAGAAATAGTTTTACTGTCAAGATAATAAATACTAGATTTTCCAAGTTTTCCCAACATTTAATAAAGTTACAATCATTCACTTAAAGAACATGTATAGAATATTCACTGACCATTACCTTTGGCCTGGGCAAGGTCTGATTGTATTAATATCTAATAACTAATTTGTGTAAATTAATTAGACTTTAGCCATCTAAAATATAGATGGCTCTGAGATGGAATAACGCATTTGGCTAACATCTTATTTCCACTTACTAAACATATTTTATATGGAAAATGTACTTACCCCTCTTAACAAGCACCACATCTTCACCTGAATTGCTGTAAAAAGCATGAGTGTTTGTTAAGGCTTTGACTAATGTGATGTATGTATGACAATGAATTAAAGGATACAATTAATTAAATAAAGGTAGAGTCTTATAAGACTATGGGGAGTGGAGAGGAGTGCTGAGTGATCTTCAAACCAGGTAAAATTCCCTTTATGGCACTTCGTTGCCTGACAGAGGCAGCCAGAGATTCCTTTATCATATGGGAGTCCCCTAGTTGTCCCAGGATCAGAGGAAGTGGAAGAGCAAAATATAACTACACTCGCCTTCCCATCTTTAGCTAAGCTGAGTATGAGCTTGGCACAGCTGAGGACTGAGACCTCAGTTTTAGAATGCTACTGCCATTTCATAAGTGGAACTCTGGCTAGTGCCCTCTGATTTGCCATTATGTATCTGAGGTAAAACTTCTGCATGAAACCCCGGTTCCCTTAACACTGTTCTGAAATCTTCTGTTTTAGCATAGTTCTGGAAGAAAAGTCTGTATAGCACCTTGATCACTGTGCACACTAAAGAAAGCCAGATACAACCTAATGTTCATATAAAAACAAAATATAAATGCTGGATATTTATTTCTCATGGTTTGGCAAGAATTCTGCTTATAGAAAACTTTTATAGATTCATAGATTTAGAGGCCAGAAGGAATCGTTAGATCATCTAGTCTGACCTCCTGTATAACAGGAGCCATAGAATTGAATCCAGTTACTCCTATAGTGAGCCCAGTAACTGTGTTTGATGAATCTAGAGTTATTCATTTTTATTCAAGGGTATTCTAACAGAGTTAATGTGCTGGCTCAATGAGTTGGCTTCCTGACTCAGGGCAGGAATGAAGCTGTTTGTACCAGCTGTACCAACAGCAGAACAGGGGTTGCCTTTGAGCACATTTATTTGTGAATTATCTGACCAGCTCTTTGGTAACTTGAATAACATTAAATCATAGATATTCTGTTATCTTACATTAGATTACTATATTGTGCCTGCTACAATGCAAGCCACCTAAATATCCATGATTTAGTTTTTCTTGGATTTTTTTTTAAGGCAGAGGCATATCTTTTTCAAATATCAAATGAAATACCTAAGTCATATATTTAAAACATCATCACTTTCTTTTATAAAACCTTCAAAATGATTTTTCTACTTCTAAAAAGAGGAGATGTAGGAGGGAGAAACTTACCTTAATTTTTCTCTGTGGAGATCATAGATTTTATACAGAACAATAAGTAAGGCAATTGATGTCACAATAATCAAGAACGCCAGGAATATAATCAGGGCTTGAGAATTGTCTATCAACAAAAATCATGGCATGAGTATATTAATAAGTTATTTTTGAACAAACAATTAGAATTAGCATAGCAATTTTACTCATTTTATATTATATTTGTGTGTGTTCACACGCATTTAGAAGGGTTGGTTGGAATTTGAAATGTATTTGTGTGAAATAACTTATTTTTTGTTTTGTTTTATGAAAAAATTCTAAATAAAAATTCCTGCTGGCAAGAGGGGATGGGAGAGGAAAGGGAAAATACCTGAAAAACAAAATACTTTTTTAAAAAAAATTAAAATGTTTGTTTTAAAATTTTCATCTAAAACAAAACATTTTGACCAAATTGAAAAATTTCCATTAACAACTTCATTTTTGTCCAACAGCTATTTTATAGTGGGAAAAATTGTTACAATTACAAAAAAATGACCAGCTCTAGTGTTTATGTATCTATCAAACCACATCCTCTTTCCCTGGACATATTCCCTATAGCAACTTGATGCTTTGCACTCCCAGAACAGAACAAAGGAGCCTCAACAGAGCCAAGAATCTGGCCCTCTATCCTTTTCCTCTGATAATGATTTCTTCTCCAGCATTCCCCTGTCCTGGTATGAATTCTACTCTCTTTAAATATACACTTTTTATTTCTGAAAAGCATCTAATCTTCCACCTCCTCCACTCTGTAATTCCCCATTGCATTTGTTCTTTGGGATGTCCCACTGCGAATGTCAGTCTTCGCCATCATTTTCTTTGGCTAGCATGCAACTTTGTATTTCTATTGACTGACCCTCTGATCCTCTTATTCCTATATACCTGCCTGTCTCTTTTTGTCAATTCTTGCTCATACTGCTGAATGCTTCAAAGACAAACAGTTAATAAGTGTGCTAAATACCATTTGGTGTAGATTTTGCTTCAGTCTGAACCTTTTCAGCCTGAACCATTTTATTGCCAGAGTGGATGCAGACTACATGAAATGATTCAACTAGTGCACTTGCTACTGTCTCACAGTGCACTGGGTGGCCAGAATGGGTGAAATGGAATGTCTTGGATTATGGTGACCTGCGCAGAACTGTTTGCCAGGAGTTATGAGTGAAAGGTTTTGTAAACAGAAATAAAGTTGATGATGCGACAAACTGGTCTATAAATAATTGCCTGACATATCTGGAATTTGGAGTCAGACAGTGATCCAGAGCTCTGAAAAAGAAGAGGTGTGTAACACTGGCTCTCCACACCTTGTGATCGAACTGAATTTTAACTGGCCATCGGGATTTGCATTCTGACTTTTGGACTCTGGTGTTGTATGAAAGGGATGTGAATGTGGAGTGAGTGGGGTTTATATTGTAATCAATAAAAAGTATTTAGAGTATTGTATATCAACACTGTGTCCGGTATCTGCCTGCTCCCCCATCCCGTAGGGAGACCTCTATCAAAGCTTAACAGCACTAGTCACCTAAATATTGGAATTATGACAACAGCAGAGTTTAAAAGGCACACTAACATTAAATCTCAATGACACTTAAACAAGTCTGTAAATAAAAATGTTGACAAGTCCATTGAAAATATTTACTTACATTTTGTTGTTACTTCACGTTTGACAGGATCCCCCTGATACTCTCCATTGTACATGTAAATCTGAGTAGCAATAAATGGAGACATTCATAAAATTATTTGTACTAAGCAAAAGTGCTTCCAGAAACTTAAAATATTGATTTCCAAGGAGCTATGCAGATTTACACTAGCTGAGGATCTGTCCTCCAACCTTTTTCAGCTCTTAAACATGGCTGCCACTAAAATGAGGCACTGTGTTGCAGTATAAACTATTTTAAAAACTTTTTGCTGATATATCAATAGCATTTGCAGTACAAAATATCTGAAAAAATCAGTTAGAAATAACCAATCATAATAAGGGCACATTTTGCTGGATATATATTTTAATATGAAAGTAGATGTGCAATATATAATAAGTATCAGAGGGGTAGCCGTGTTAGTCTGGATCTGTAAAAGCAGCAAAGAGTCCTGTGGCATCTTATAGACTAACAGACGTTTCGGAGCATGAGCTTTCGTGGGTGATGCATCCGACGAAGTGGGTATTCACCCATGAAAGCTCATGCTCCAAAACGTCTGTTAGTCTATAAGGTGCCACAGGATTCTTTGCTGAATATATAATAAAACATTATAGTTTATTTAGTTTTTCAATAACTATGACAATTATATTTTTATAAAAGGGATCATCATCTAATAAATAGTGTAATATTTTAATGCAGTTTTGTGTATACAAAGTACAAAATGTTAATTTGGAATCTCCAATTTGGAATCTCTTCATGTGTTCTCAAAATTTCCAAAGTGAAACTTCCATACAGGATTCACTGTACCAAATTTTCTGCATATGCATAACTTCTCTCACATTTATACACCAAGTTAAAAAGCAATATGTGCATCTAATTTCAAATACTATATCTTTCTACATTTCCTTTTGTGTATGTATTTTCTGATTTTTAAGTCATTCTTATGTAATATAATATTCTTAAAATGCAGCCTTTAATTTTGCAAAATATAATTCATTTTAACTAAATCTATAGCATCTTCTGACAGAGTATCTCAAAGCACTGTATAAACATTGTTTACAAATTTAAAGGTCACGACATCCCTAAGAATTAGACACCCAATCTTATATGGTACTTCAGTTACTCAGAAACTATTGATGTTAATGGAAGTTGAGACTGCTCAGCACCTTACAGGATAAGGCCTAAGTAAGCATTTTTCCCATTATACAAATAGAAAAAGTGAGTGACAGCAAGATTTAGTAATTTGCCTGGAGTCACAAAGTCTGTGGCAGAACACAACAATTTCAAAGGATAAAGTCCTAACTGATGCTGGTGGCTGCTGAACATTAATGCCATCCCTTATCTGCCTTCACACCTCGGCTCCTCACAGAATTTTTCATCTTGCAGGAAGAAGCACTGTGCCTTCTTGTGTTAGCATGCCTTGCATGTATTAGCAGCAGAGTTGTAAACAAGACACCAAAAGTAATTCTTCCACTCTACTCAGTTCTGATAAGGCCTCAGTTGGAGTTCTGTGTCTGGGAACCACCCTTTAGGAAAGATGGGGATAAATTGGAGAAAGTATAGAGGGGAGCAACAAATATGATTAAAGGTCTAGAAAACTATAAGGAAAGATTGGTAAAATTGGGTGTGTTTAATCTGGAGAAGAGAACACTGAGTGAGGATCTGATAACAGTCTACAAGTATGTAAACAGTTGTTATAAAGAAGAGGGTGGTAAATTGTTCTCCTTAACCACTGAGGGCAGATCAGGATGTAAAGCATTTATAAATTGCAGCAAAGGAGATTCAGTTTGCATATTGGGAAAAATGTCCTAACTTCAGTGGTAGTCAAGCACTGGAACAAATTATCAGGTGAGCTTGTGGAATCTGTGTCATTGGAGGTTTTTAAGAACAGGTTGGACAAACACCGGTCAGGCATGTTTGAGATAATACTTAGTCCTGCCTCAGTGCAGGGAACTAGAGTAGATGCCTATTGAGGTCCCCTCCAGTTCTACATTTCTATGAATCTTCAGCTCAACAGCTGCTAGACATGCTTTCTCTCAAGCTGGCTGGCTCTGTGCTAACTTGTGCTAGAGAGCCAAGGCTGTAGTTAAATAGCCCCATGGGCTACAACAAGCAACAGTATTTTTTCACCTGATTTGAGCATTGCACAGTCATGAAGGGCAATGGTATTATTATGATAGTTATTATGATGTTACTCTTCAAGATATTTAAAGGTTCTTTAGTAATTGAGAAAAACTGGGTCACCTTGAAACTGACATCTATTCCATGTATGCCCTAGACATGTATGAGGCATAGATGGAGGGTCCCACTTGGGCTATAGCCACCTGAGATTCATTCATAAAGCACCAGCTATTTTTCTATTTAAGATGTCCTTAAAAGCTAACATTGGCTTTCAGAGAAATAGTGGAAGCCACTGTGTGATAAACCAGTGAGATTGCATGTGAGATAAACACACACAAGAACTTAATTTAGTGACAATTAAGGTTGCATCAGGACACACTCCACCAAGTTAAAACCTGAAAAGGGTAGAGGAGATTTAAGAATCCTTGCTGCATCTACATACTTGATAAGTAAGTTCCCTTAGGAGACATCTTTCCTGAAAGGACTACTATTTCTGCCCGTGCACCATACAATTGAACATCATCATCCTCAGTGTCTACATGGACTCTCTGGACTCAGGGTAGGTTTACACTGCACACCAAGACCAGGTTCTGACTCTGAGCTGAAGCCTCCCCCGCCCTTACAACCACATGTAAATCACTTACTTGGGTCAGCAAGCACTCAGGACCTGGATCCAAGGACCCTGCCAAGGAGGTTGGTCAGAGCCTGAGTTTTGCTGTGACCTGGGTCTAAGCCATGTTATTTTGCAGGGTGGATATAGCTCAAGCCACAGACCTGAGTCAGAAGGTCAATATAGTGCATTATGGACGTGTTAGCATGGTTGTAAGACCTGACTCCAGCAATTATAGTTGAAAGACCTGACTCCAGCAATTATAAAACTAAGTTTAAAATGGAGTGTGGACATTCAAGCACAGACTTAGAAATACCAAGTCCACCAGCCTGGGTCCCACAGACATGGGTTTACAATGCAGTATAGACATACCATAAGAGACTGAAGAAATCTAAAAGGCCCAGAGTTCCTGAGTTTTGGAGCTGGGAAAAGAACTAACATTTAGGTAGGGTGTATGTATATATATAGTAAAAGGATGAGTGGCAGCAAATGTAGCAGTGGGAACAAGATAGGGAAGCTTATAAATGAGAGAAAACCCAAAATCTAAGATCTCGCGAAAACCTTTTATCCTATTTTAAGGGTGTCAGGGTTGTCACAGACAGACACTGAATCTACAAAACCACAATCAGTTCTGTCATGTATTGAGGCCTGTACAGGAATTGAAAGCTATGACTTTAAGAGTTGGGAGGTTTCCTGTTTCTCCTTGTAGGCAGTCAGCAGACAGACAGCCTAGAATAAGGTGGGATGAGTTGTGCTTCTCTGATTTAGGGAGCAGCCTGCCTATTCTCTCTCTGTTCAGGGTTCTTGTGAGTTATCATTTTGAATTCTTAGAAATAAAATAGTTTGTTATGTTGCAACTTTCCAGCAAGTGTATTTATGTTTATGTTTTTTATCTAACTTCTGTGAACATAACAAGTTCCAGTGACTCTTGAGTAGACCCAGATGCAGAATCCTACTGTTGTTGCCTAGGAGACCCTGTCTGATTTCTCCAGCCAGGATCAGGCAGAACAGACCAGATCCTGGGCCACTCTTTGGAAACTACACCAGAATCTTAGTCCCTGTGTGTCCAGGGGGGTTAGTGCAGGTGGTGCAGGATGAGTCCACAAAAGAAGACTGCACTCTACTCCAACAATTACAGCAATCTCAGTCCCTCTTCCTTTTTTTGGAGATTATCTCTGAATTCAAACTATAAAATGAATGAACAAATCCCAGAGAGATTAGCATCCACTCTGCAGCTGTGATTTATTAGCAAGGCAAGAAGGCAGGAGAAGATTGAAGAAAAAGACAGATACTGATTCCTGAAAGAAGCTGAACTCCAAGCCTGCTTACTAGGTGCCTTCTTAGCTGAATTAATATATGGGAGCAGCTACCAGGGCCTGGAAATGTTCCAAAGAAGTGGTAAATATAGTAACAGACTTTATAAGGAGAGTAATAAATGCTACAAAGATAAAATGCCAGAAGGGAATCTCTGTCCCTGTCCACAGTGGAAGGGAGGAAGTTGGGGGAGAAAACTAGAGGGAGGCATTCAGGAGAGGGAAAACTTTATCTGAGGGAGCTCAGAAGACAGAGACTGTTTGAATATGTAACACTGACACCCAGCAGCAGCAGGGATTGAACCCAAGACCACTAAATCTGTGTCTACTACTTGAGCTAAAAATATCATCCTCTCTTAACTGAGGCTGTAGCAAGCTCATCAATCTCTATTTGGCCTAGGCACCACTAAAGGGGAACAAAGCACTACACTGAGCAGGCATGACACAAGGATCAATTGAGGTGTGAAAAGTCTGCCAAAGTCTCATCTGGTGGGGATGAGATCTGATCCCTGAGTCATCTTAATCAACCCATGAGTATATAATAAATATCAGGAATAACTCTGGAGAATCTCAAGAATCCATAGTGAAAAATTAGTAAATAATCTAAAAGTATTTATTTGCTAAGGATTATATGCATAGCGCTACCCAAGCTCTTACACACACGCATCCTTCAGTGTCCCACAATTGAAAATTACATATATTAGATATTACTGAGTCTGAAACATAAAATAAACACCAAAATGCAGATGTGGATTGTGATCAGTAATCATAACATTTACAAATATTTAAAACTATAACATATTAGTTCTACTAAGAAAAGAGCTTTACCATAGCAGAATAATTTTTGATTAAAAAGGAGACACAATACAACTTTTTTTCTAAAAAATGCCACTACCAATAATTTTGTGGTGAAATTAACTATATATCCATCTAAACCTACATGTATATAACTTACCTCAATGTCATATGTGGTCAAGTAATAAAGATTTCCTTGATAAAAATCACACTCGGATCTGTTAATGGTTTCTGTACCCAATTTCAATATGAAACGTTTTATTTTGCCATTTGCTGGATGCCCCTCACACTTAATGTGGACAGCATTACTGTATGGTTGACTTATACTGATAATCTTCACGTTACCTGGTTCTGTTTATAGAAAAAATGACATCATTTTTTATTTTATTATTTTGGAATCAAACATTTTAAGAGTTATGTTTTACCCATTTTTCACGAAATGCTACCTACATGTATCACTGATAGATTTGTTATATTTCACCACCTAGTCCTGATTCAGCAAAGTCAATAGCACTGCTCATATGCTTAAAGTTAAGCATGTGCTTAAGCACTTTGTTGAATTGGTTCCTCCATAAACTCGAATAAGACTGTGGTAGGAGATTGTTTAATAAGAGAGATCTGCTTGTGATCCTGATATAAAGAAAAATGGCACAGTAACTGCTCCATTTCCTCCTAGTATAATTCTGCATTTGGGAAACTGTTATACTGAAGAAATTGCTTAACAGACAAAGACATTATCCATGTGTGTGCATGTGAGTTTGATAACTATCATGTATCATCATAATAAACAGTACTTGAATGCTCAGTAAATACCGAATTTTATAAGGGTACTTAGAAAAGCATGGCAGCAAGTCTAGTCTGTGGTTTATTACCCTACTTTATTTATATTTCACAAAAGGGCCTTTGGGGGGTGGAGGTTGCTAAGGAAAAGTGGCAGAAATCCATATGTTCTATGGATGAAATTCACCCCATTGCAGAATGCCCATGCAAGATTCTCATTATCACATAAAACCACTATTCCAAGCATAAATGCTATGGAAGGTTTGGTGTAGACCCTTCGTTCTGGGGTAAATTTTCCTATTTTTATGTAAAGATTATTTCAAAACTTATATGAAATAAATCATGAGTAACAGCTTTAATCTTCATTTCAATGGAGAATTGGTGTATGAGTTGTATGTAGTCTTCCCAGATAATCCTGAAAGCATGTAGATAACTAGGCACACTACTGCAATAGCACTCCAGACATAAGAAGACTTTCTTGAGGAGGCTTGTTTGTGGGAGAAGAAAAAACACCATCAGACTGTGTCTTTGCCTACCTCTTAAAGGGAAAATGGTCTCATTAGGTTGTTTTCTCCGTGAGGACATTGTAAAGAGCTGGCAGTCTTTGCTTGAGAGACCCCATTTTGTTAGCAGCTGGCAAATATTAAGTGAGCTCTGATGACTAACTGAAGTAGGTGATCCTCTACTAAAGCTGGGCAACATTTTGTTGCTGAAAAATGCTAATTCAGGTTGACAGAAACAGTTTGCGAATGTGTTGAATTTACCAAATTTTTGGTCAAAAAGAAACGAGAAAAAAATTCAGAAAAAAAAATCAAAAGATTCCATTTTGACATTTTCAAAACAAAACATTGTGAGGGAGGAACCTTTATGAGCAGCTAAATTTGTGAAGAAAGTTTGAACTGAACATTGTTCTCCTTTTGTTAATTTCTTTGCTGGACTGGGTTTTATAGCAAGTTGGGAAATGCACCTCCTCTTAGATAGAAGGTTGCAACAGAGGGCTATTTTAGTCTGAAAGAGTTCTAGAACAGAAGGGAGCATTGAACCAAAATATAGGCTTGGAGTTAAGGCCTGAAGGCATAAGGCTGTGGAAGGATCTTCATATGGGATGCCTGACATGACATACCCAAGAAAGTAGCTTTGGAGGGGTCAGATTTGTTACCAGTTTTGCAATTCTGGCCTGGCTGTCAAGTAGAGGACACAGAATCAGTGATGAAGCTAGCCAATAAACAGACAATGCAAAAGGGCCCAGACAAGATTGTAAAGGACCCCAAAGACACCAGATTTAGGGTCAGACTCATACCAGTAAGACTTCAGGATCAAAGAGTTTCTGGCTTCCTCTAGAGGAATAGACCTGAGGGGGGCATCTACTAGACCAAATAGATCTAATAGACAAGATTATTAATGCACCTGTCCATTACAGTGCCTGTAGGGGGCCTTCAGCTACTAACTACATCTTGAGTATTCCTTCACTAATTAAGTAAAACTTTATATACAGCAGATGACCCAGAGCCAACATGAAGGCACAGGGACTCCCCAAGGAAGGATGATGTGCATGATCTGCTGTACAATTGCCAGGGGCGGCTCTAGCTTTTTGGCCGCCCCAAGCAGTCATGCGCGGAAGGCGCCCCGGAGCCGCGGGAGCAGCGGACCTCCCGCGGGCATGACTGCGTGGCTTGGCTGGACCTCCCGCGGCTGCGGAGGGCTCGCGGGTCCGGCGGTTGAGCGCCCCCTCCGCAGTCATGCCTGCGGCAGGTCCAGTCGTCCCGGGGCTCCGGTGGACCTCCCGCAGGCATGACTGCGGCAGGTCCGCCAGCCCAGCCTGCGCCCCCCCACCCCCGGCACTAGGGGACGCCCCCTAGATTTTGCCGCCCTAGGCACCAGCTTGTTTTGCTGGTGCCTAGAGCCGCCCCTGACAATTGCTGACCATTTAACACCGAGAAAGAGTACAAAACTCTATGATGGGATCCTTGTGGAGCTTTTTTGTCTCCTAGAAATCCGATCCCACATCTCTAGATTCCTATGGTAAGATTTTCACCTCCACTCTGTCCTCTTCATGATAGGTAAAGGGGATGGAGTGGCATAAAGCGGTTCTAAAAATCTTGGATACAGTTGGGGGGGAGGGGAGAATTCCCCTATTGCAGGGACTGATGAAGACAGATACAGTCTGTTTTTGAGGACCTCCCTTTCAAGCCCTGGCATAGAGTGTGTACTAGGGTTAGGGGACAGGAGGGGCATGTCAGGGATGAGGTTGGGAAAGTAGGGGTGTGTTGGAGACATAGCCACAGCTCACAGTGCTGCAGAGATTTTTGGCAGATGCTGTTTCCCATAGGGCAGCCCTGTAACTTAGAAAGGCCTTCTAAAGTATCTATACTATGCCGGTGGCTGCTTCAGCCTGGGGAGCAGCCAGAATTGGAAGGATGCTGAGGTGGTTAACAAACTTGCCCATGGCATTTAGAAGCACAGTACAGAATCTCACCACTAGTCTGTTGCTCTCTGCTCTTTCCAGAAGATCTAAGATTGATAAGGGACTTTTAATTGTTCCTAGCTAGCAGGAGAAAAAGAAATACTCCTCTTCAAAGTGTCATAGCGTCAAAAGTGATATAAAACAGACTGTTATGTTTGTTTGTTCTACAAAAGGAAAATCAGTTCCCAGAACTAAATGTAATCCAATGCATTCAAGAACATTATGATTAACATGGAAACTGCAGTTAATAAAGGCCAGCGAGAAAAATATTCATATGAACTTTGCAACTCTTATGTTTTTGGGTAACGATATGAGAACTGTGGTTAAGCATGTTATTGCCACAAAAAATCGAAGTAGTAGGCTGAGAACTTCAAGCAATATTTCTTCAAGAAGAGGTCTTAAAGACAGGTTCCCATTTAACACTTCTGTCTTGAGATGTGAGAGATGCCATAGCAAGCATTAGCAGGACTTTTGCATTATAGCCTTTCTAAGCTATTAGACATTAACATTTATCAACCTAAGAGCAGAAGGATGAAGAGAGGAAGCAGAAAGAATGCAAAGGGAAGAGAAAGAGATTCCTGAACTTGAAAAGGTTGAAAGAAATCATGGTACATAAAGAGTATCCTGAGCTTTATGATGAGAAGTGGGAATGATTCAGAATGTTTAAAGCAGAGAGGAGATGGGTGGCGAGAGAGAGTGAGATCTAAAAATATAGAGGTTTGGTAGCCCAGTTAGGTATTGTCACAAATTTCCCCACCTTTACCACCACCAGTGGTAATAATGATGGGAACGTCAATATATTCAAGGCATCAGCAACCCCCAGGTCATGTTGTCCTTCTCTGATTAGAGTTAGATGACACAAAGGTCTCTTGTCAATCTACACTAACACTGCAGCCAGGGGTAATAGTGAACTGGCAGTATCAATGGCAGGAAACATTTGCAAAAAGTTCCCGTTGTAGACCCAGTCTTAAAGATTGAAGGAAAAGGATAAACGAACAGGAAAAAGTTGGTGCTCTGAAAGTAGAGAACGAGTTAAAAAATAGAGAGATACTTTGGAGGCAGAGCTTGAGCCCTACACTGAGAAGGGCAAGGTCAAATAATCCAATCTAGCTAAATCTCCATATTCATGGGATACAATTTTATTTTACTTTTTTATTGGTATTGTAGTGCCATAAAGAAATATATTTTATATGCTTATTTTTAAACTTATGTTTGCATTTTGTATTAACCTTTAAAAGTTCAAGTGTGAGAATACTTTCAAGTTCATAAATTTAAACAGGTGTGAAAGAACTTTTAAAATGTCAGCATTACGCAACATAATATATAGAACATGGAATCAATACCACTTACTGAAAGCTTGGTAAGAATTAAACATAAGCTGTGAATATTGACACAAATAGGCTGAACCAAAATTTTCAATTTATTGTAAATTGAGTAACAGAGTAATAAATTAATAACTAGTGAGACAAGTGACAATGAGAATGGTTGTATTCACATATTAAAGACAGAAATAAACTTACTAGATGACTTTGTACATCCTCTATAATGCACAGGTTTCCCTATAAGTGGTTGTCCTTTCTTATTATAGGTGACTGCCATTACTGACACATCATATTTTACGTAAGGTTTAAATCCACCACACTCAGAAAAAGTGACTTCACTAGGAAAATAATAGTCTGTTTTAAAAAAAGAAAGATTAAGTTAGTATTTCATACTATGAACATAGGAACTGGCATAGTGTATCAAAGTCAATATTCCGGTCTCCAAAGGATGGCCAGTAAAGGTGCTAGAATCCCTGAAATGGACAGTTATGGATTAAACTGGCCAGAGAGGTCATTGTTCCTGGCCCACATCCGTTGGTAATTACCTTATGTCCTGAAACATGAGAGTTCATATGCTTATATTTTTATCCTATATACTGTAACTGTGGATGTTTTCATTATACCCATGTATGACACACACAGAGAAACACAAAACTATATTAAAAGAACCAAGCAAATATTAGGAAATGCCAGAATTAAGGTTGCCCATTGTTGTGTTCCAGGGAGGCCCCGGCCCTCCCAGGGTGCTCTGTAAGAACGAGGCCCACACACACTGTGAGTTATTGGCTTTAATGAAGGTAAAGTGACACATCCGCAACGGGGACTCCAAGCGTTGCTGTCACGGAGGTGGGGAACCCAGCGCCCTGGAGCTCGGCCTGGTTCGGAGTCCAAAAGCAAAAACAAAGCATGCTCATATTTATACAAACAGCAGCAAACCAGCTCATACATAATGCAATAGGAACTCTCCACCCTCCGGGGCCGCCCCTTTGGCCAACAGCCTAGGGGGCTTGCCACGCAGCAGTTCCAGCCGGTTACGGCAGGTTAAAACTAGCATGCCGTGTCCTACAATAACCGGAAGCTGAGAAAGCGGAACTGCCTAAGCTAGGCCGTAACAAAATCTTCCGTGGTTCCCTAGCCTCCTGCACCCATGAAACCTTAACTGGGCCCTATTGTGTATATGCTTCATGACAGTGTTACATTACATCACAAATTACTTTTTTCCACAGAACCCCTGCCTCATTCAGTGAATGGATAGCTATTAAATATTAATTTTTATCTTCCACGTTCAACAAGTGGCCTCAGACCTTATTTAACACATGATTCAATTCCTGCACTAATTACAAAATCATTCAAAGGTGTTTCTATGGTGCTCCCATCACAGTATCTGAGTGCTTCAGAAACACTGATGAATGTATGTATCCTGTGAGAACAGGTGGCATTATTATACCCATTTTACACCTGGAGATTGAGGCACAGATCAATTAAGGCCAAAAATGTTGAGCGTGCATTTATTCTGGGTGCCCAACTTGAAAAACCTAGGGACTGATCTTTCAGAGTACGTAGCATTTTTATAGCAATTTCTTTTTCAAAGGACAAGCTACCATTGACTCACCACTTCAGCACATCTAGCCATAGGTGTCTCATACTGGGCAGTCAGAAAATGAGGAAAACACAATTAGTGGCTGCCTATGAAAAGTTTGGTTTAAGTGACTTGCCCAATATCACAGGAATTCTCTGGCCGAGGCAGGAATAAAATCTGATTCTCTAGGGTGGTGTTCATTTATCCTTAACGAGGAGACTTTTTTCTTTTTGCAGTCTTATGCCTCATTCACCACACGTCTTCCAACTTCTACTACCAGTGAGGCAGGGGTTCTACAACCAGTGAGGCAGGCAGACAGTCTCCTTCACTATACAGCCTTGATTCATTTCCATCCTGTACCATCCATCCTGCACACTGAATGAGGCAGGGGTCCTCGCAAATTAGTATGTGATGATGTAATTAAAGACAATGTAATAATGTATGTGCACCAGGGATCTGAATTAAAATTACACTGGCAATCTTAATTTCACCATTCCTTACTTGCAACCTTAACATTCTTTTAGCATTGTTTTTAATGTAATTTCCAAATTTTTAAATATTCTTAAAAAACAAAAATTCCATCATGTGGAACCAGAGTGACCCCCAAATGATGACATCAGCATGGTTCACATCTTTAGATCTACAGCACAGACTTGTACCACTTGAACTAATTATGCAACTGGTAGCAACCATGGCTGTTACCCTGTGTGTGTTCCAGGCACTCAAAGGTGGATGACACACACACTTTGCCAGTTGGTTTCACAGCTATTTGCTGACAGAAGAGGAATAAAGAGATTCAGGACTCCTAGGTTCAGTTTCAAGTTCTTCAAAGGGAATCCTCTCTAGTGATTATATATCCTTATTCCCCTATTCCCTACTGTATTAATTTTGATGGAATTTGTTTTTTTTTGTTTACTTTTTTAAAAAAAGTAGGAAATTACATTTGAGAAAAATACATTAAAAAAAAGTTAAGGTTTTCAAAGTCAAGCACTCAGAAGTCAGGAAATGAAACCTCAATTTGCACACACACACACACACGGATATGTAGTATGACACAGTGTTTAATTACATGAGGACATACTATATTTTCCACAGGACCCCTGCCTCCTTCCGGTCACAGAATGAACCTAGAGCCTAATTCTTCAGCATGCTTAACATTTTTATATCACTTTATAAGTTCAGATCATACGTCCTTAACTGCCTTAAGCATGAGAACATCCCTTCTCTTACTACAATCCTCTGCTTAATTCACTACACACCTTCCAGCTTATCTAACAAATGAGGCAGAGGTCCTAGGGATGCCTGGGAGTTTTAAACCAGCTCCCCAATTCAGGAGTGCCATCAATGGGACTTCAAAGGAAAACCACCACATCCTCTCCCAATCTAGCTAATTCATTTCATAAATGGCTGGGTTGCATTAGTTAAACTATAAGCCCCTTGAGGCAGGAATCATCTTTTTACATGTGTTTTCACAGTAACTGATGCAATGGGGCCCTGATCCATGATTAAGGTTCCTAGACATTACCACAATACTACTAATAAATAATAAGTAAACTGAAGTTTAGGGTTGAGACCTGAACTGGAAACTGATACATTGCCAGGTTCAATTTCTCAAAAATAGAGAGTATAAATGCTGGGATGCAAGCAGAGTCTGTCAGGTATAATCAAGCCACCCTGGCCATATAACTTCTGAGCGACCCCTACTAAATCTGCTACAATGGGATACCTTTGAAAGTTCTGTGTGTGTGTGCCTCCAAATCCATCCATCCATTCACTTGTTTATCCCAGAATAATCCATATTCCTCCTTCCCCTCCATTATTCCAACATCAAAATTCATTCTTTCTCCCCGCTGCCAACATTTGTTTTTTCTAATTTGGAGCTCAGTGTTTGGATCCAGCCTCCCAAATTCACAATAAATGTAGGCTGCCGCCACAGTGGGTTCACATTAGACAGAGGCTGGTGTTAGGAAGACCCATAGCCTTCTGTCAGACTGTTGGTTGCAAGTGGGCCAGCCCAGCTGGGTGCACTGCAGAGGTATTTCATGAAATGGGAAGAGGCCGCATGAGCTTGTAGTGGCAGCAGACAGGACCAGAACAAATTTCAGGAAGAAAACAAATGATCCAGCAGTTAAGCAGGAGCTTTGAGACTGTGTAGTCTTGTGTCAATGACCTTTCCCGCTGATGAAATAACAGCCTGAGCCCTTACTAGCTATTTCAAATACATATTCCCACATAGTGCCTGGATCTGGGAGCAGACCAGCTGTCCAGGCAGTTAGAGAAACTGGCACACTTGCTTATTGGCCTACTCTAGTCCTGGAGAGAATGAGAATGGATGAACAACAAAGCCTTTGGACCCAAAGCCTATATCATTATAAAAGAAAAGAAGCAGAAATCTTAAACCAGTTATGCTAATTGCAGGTGAGAGGGGATTAAGAGACAATAAAAATAACAAAGAAAAGATGTCTCTAATATTTTTCTTATTTTTCCTTATCCTCCTCCTATAAATGATTTTTCATAATGGGATGAAACATTACCTATCCTCTCCCAACAAGAATCTCTTAATTTTTTAAAATTATACTTTTAAGTCATACTCTAATAAGAATAATTCACTCCAGAATATTCATTAGTTGATTATTGGTGCACTCTACCTTCAGCACATTGCTTACAACTAACTCAAAATGGGGCCCAATAGCCGGTTAGTGGATACTGTTGTTGTGTCCTATTGCTAAATTCCTTGACTTTCTCAGAATACATGATAACTGGCTGTGGTGAAACTAGTCCACTGAGCTCAACAATGAAAAACTTCATGATACAAAAAATAAATTACATGATTGAACTGATATAATTTCAAAGGAAAAAAAAACTTTTTAGAGATGTGATTGTGCAGGTAAACTATTATGGTAGTGCCTAGAAGTTCTAATCAGTGATTGGGGCCCCATTGTGCTAGGCACTGTACATAATGTAGAAATCTCTCTCTGTTACGTGGCAAATATCAAAGAAAAATATACTTGCCTTTACAGCTATCACCACATCCACCACTGCATTTCACTATATAGCCATGAATAGGGCCATTTGTTGTATTGGATGGTTTTTTCCATTTAAATAATACACTTGTAGAATTTGTGATTTCTTCACATTTTTCAGGTTGCTCTGGTGCTGTTACACAAAATGAAGGGAGAGGGAATAACACTGTTTTAATGCAGAAAATAGTTTTCAAATTATAAAAGCTCAGCAAATTTGAAATGAAAAATATGTATTATGTCAGCATTTGAAAAATACTTGCTGCAATTAAGATATTATTGGATAGTAGTGCAAAAGACTAGAAGGAGATACAGTTGTGAATAATAATGCACAAAATTTATTGAAGCCATTTTACACAAATATAGTGCATATATATGCTGTAGAAATTGCATAATTTACAATGCAAACAATGACAGCTCAGAGAATAAGGATGAATTTTTTGAATCATCACTGTAGTGTGGCAAAATATTAATGGAATGGGACCAACTGGAGCAGTAGTTTGTGTGGGTTTCTGACTGGAGCAATATGTACATAAATTAAAATCACATAAAAAGTAAAGCAATTTGAAATAACAGAGAATAAAAAATAGCTGAAATTACAAAAATCATTGGATGATGTAAGTATTCTTGTGTTCTGTTGGAATTTGGTATTTTGAGCAAATTTTGCCCATTGTAATTGTACTAGGTAATGTGAGTGTAAAGAATTTATACCTATGCGGCATAATACTGGGAGGAGAATCAGGAAGTCCATTTTCAGGAATTCTAAAATTTGTGAGACTGATGCAAAATGCTTGTTTAGCAGAATGATTCATAACAACTGAAAATTACATCAGGGTCTACTCTCCAAATAACGGGACTTACACAAAAGGAAGAAAAATGCTTAGCGAAGTGATCCAGAAGTTCTGGAGCCTAAAATTACCTAGGACTTCAGCCTACAACAAGAAAATGTACCAGTGGGATCACAAAGAGATCTCAGTTCAAAGCAATGGTGTTGACCAAAGTGGCCATACAGGTAATGGGAGACCTGCAGCAGACCTATGAAATTATCTGAGGAAATGGTAACAGTGTTAAATTATAAACAATATTTATGATGCACAACATAGTCTAGTGCAGGGGTGGGCAAACTTTTTGGCCCGAGGGCCACATTGGGGTTGCAAAACTATATGGAGGGCCGGGTAGGGAAGGCTGTGCCTCCTCAAACAGCCTGTCCCCTGCCCCCTATCTGCCCCCTCCCACTTCCCACCCCCTGACTGCCCCCCTCAGAACTCCCGACCCATCCAACCCCCCCTGCTCCTTGTCCCCTGACCGCCCCCTCCCAGGACCCCCGCCCCTAACCACCTCCCGGGACCCCACCCCCTATCCAACCCCCCCCTGCTCCCTGTCCCCTGACTGCTCCGACCCCTATCCACACCCCCGCCCTCTGACAGCCCCCGCCAGGATTCACACGTTTATCTAACCCCCCCCCCCCCTCCCTGTCCCCTGACTGTCCCCGGGACCTCCTGCCCCTTATCCAACCCCCCGACTCCCCGCTCCCTTATCATGCTGCTCAGAGCAGCAGGAGCTCACAGCCCCGTCAGAACCGGTAACACTGCCCGTGCTGCCCGGCAGGAGCAGTGGGCCAGAGTACTGGCGGCGCAGTGCGTTGAGGCTGCAGGGGAGGGAGGTAGCAGGGGAGGGGCTGGTGGCTACCCTCCCCACCCAGGAGCTTAGGAGCTGGGCAGGATGGTCCCGCAGGCTGGATGTGGCCCATGGGCCATAGTTTGCCCACCTCTGGTCTAATGGGTAGGTCATTGTATGCGGGGGTGGGGTCAGGAGACCTAGGTTCTATACTCACCTCCACCACTGACCTGATGTAACATTTAGCAAGTCATTTTACCTAGCTGTGTCTGTTTCCCTTCTGACTTTTTCAATGCCTTGTCCATTTAAATGGAAGGTTCCTCTGGGCAGGGACTATTCGTACTTGTTTTTTTGTACAGTGTCTAGCACACTGGTGGTCCTAGTCTCAGGTGGAGCCTCTAGGCTCTATCATAGTACAATATCAAATGACAATAATTAGAGCTGGCCAAAAAAAACATTTAGGAATTTCAATCTTGTTTCATTTCAAACTGTTCAAAATGGAATTGTTTCTTGTTTTATGAAAAAATGTGATTTTGAATAAATAATTGTTTCAAAATCAATATAGAAAATATCAAAATGGTTTTCAACATTGGCAAACAACCATTTTGATAGTGTTTTCAATGGAATCTGGTGCCAAATTAGATCTTCCAGGGTGGATTCGGTTTTTCGAATTTAAACTGGAACATTTCACATCCCACAAAAGGCCAAGGGAGTTTAGATATGAAGTTCTTGGTTTGGGCCCATGTCTAATATTAATTCAATATAACAACTACCATGTAAGCCCAATGTGTCACCTCCTCCAGCCTCTATATCTATATCCATTGATCAGTTTTCCTGTCTGCAGGAACAAAATTGTTTTCACTTTGCAGAGTTCAAAATGTACCAGTTTGGTAGCGGAAGGAACTGAAATGTTTGTTTTTTTGAAATTTTATTAAAATGAAAACTTCTGATTTTCAAAAAAGACAGGGTATGGAAAGAATATTTCAGCCATTTTTAAAAGGAAAAAGACAAGGAAAAAAAGTAAAGATGAAAAAAGAAAAAATGTGAAATGGGAGGAATAAAAGAAAAAAGACAGAAAGAGGCAAGAAAGGAAGGAAAAAACAAATGCAAAAAAACACTGAAAGATTAAAACATTTAGATAAAAAAATAGAATACATATTCTGTTTTCAGATTGTCAAAAATTTCAACTGCCCCAAAATTTCAAAAATTCAAATATATTTCTGTTGAATAAAAAAGCTATTTTAACCTCCCCTCCCTCAAAAGAAGTTGCTCTACAGTCAGTTTAGCTACTGAGATGGAAGGTCCTATCACAGAAAGGCTCTCTCTTCTTCTTCTTCTTTTTTTAAATTAAATAAAGGTAAGTATTATACTCACTTCCATAATCTGTTGTTATATTTGCCTTAACTTCTTTGATCATTTCGTTGGTACTTAAAAAGATTATTTTTGAAGTACAGTTATAAAGGGTGTTGGGTGACAGATTCGTCAGCAGTATAGAGTCATTTAAAGTATTATTGTCCAAACCTGCATTAAAATATGGAGACATTAACATTTTCACAGGATCAAATTCTCCGGTTACCACTTTATGTATTTTCATCTCACTGTTGCTCATTTTAAAAAGGCAAGTAAACACACTAGTTACAGCACCTTCAAATTAATGCAGTTGCGCCATGTCCACTTTGCAACAATTATGCCCCAGCCTCTTCCTCAGTGAACACAGTCTAAACAATTGTAGATAGTATTTTAATTTAATTTAATTTAAAAAACAGATATTTTCAAATATATTCAGGGAGATTTTTAGTTTTCAATATAAAAAGAATTCATGCCATTCCTTACAAGCAGTGATGCCCAAACCAGGGGCGGCTCTAGGCACCAACAAAGCAAGCAGGTGCTTGGGGCAGCCCATTTGCAGGGCGGCAGCCAGCAAGGATCCAGCCTGGGAGCTGAGAACCAACAGGGGGCCCTGATAGCTCCCTGCCTATAGAGCCAGCCCTGGAGCAGGGAAAGAACTACATTTCCCAGCATTCCCTTGGCTGGTATCAACAGGAAAGAGAGGGGAGGGAGTATGGTAGCTGAAACCTCATGCTGCAGCTTGCTGTGAATGGAGAGCTCACTCCTAGAGCAGGGTGGCAGTGTGAATGGGGAACAAGTGTGCCCAAGGAGTAGAAGGCTTTGGCCCAGATATCCCCTTCAGAAGACATCCTCAGACTGGATTAGGAATACTGGTGTGACCTCACCTTGCAGCCCCCAAAGAAAGAATTGGGTGGACTAAGTGGACAGTGCCCCTCTCTATCTGAAGCCTAGCAAGGGAGGTATGTGGATCCCACTAGAATTTAAAATGAAAAGTAAGGGAGGGGAGGCTCTACTGGACCTGAGCAGCTTTAGATACAGTACCAGGCATGTAGGAGGATTTCCACTTCTGAGCCATGGAAGCAGAAATTGACTTTTCCTTTCCAGATTTAGCTAATATTCAGAAAGGGAATCTAGCACCTGCCTTCCAGATTTGAACACCTCAAAATTCAGGAGTGCTCAAGCTCAAATTGGGTAGTTGTTATTTCATTTCTCCCAAATCAAATATACTGATCCACTGTAATTTTCTGTAGAAAAAGTAGGATAAAATTGAGAAGAAATGCTTCCCAGAGGTTTTTAGGACTGGAATTGCTATTTTTAACAGCCACTGCCTTTTTTTTAGTTGTATTTGTTTAAATGGAAGACAGTAATATTGCATTGGCAAATTCCCCATAGAAACAGGGTGCAGGTGGGGGGAGGGGGGAGAGCCCAGGGCTGGAGCAGCAGGGGGTGCGGGTGGAGGGGGCAGAGCCCAGGGCTGGGGTGGCAGGGTGTGTGGGGGGGCACTAGTGGGGAGTAGGGGGAGCCCAGAGTTGGGGCAGCATGGGGTGTGTGGAGGGAGAGCCCAGGGCTGGGGTGGGATGGCAGGGGAGTGCAGGGAGAGCCCAGGGCTGGGACAGCAAGGGAGTGTGGAGGGGGGAGCCCAGGGCTGGGGTTGGGGCAGCCAAAATTTTTTTTGCTTGGGGCAGCAAAAAACCTAGAGCCAGCCCTGGCCCAAACCCCAAAAGTTTGAAAGGTTCAATAAGGATAAAAGCCAAAATGTCTAGATGATTATCCGAGCTCTTTGGGATCAAGCTCATTATTCATGTCCTGTCCATCTGTTTCTTTCCTCACAACTCAACAAGACCATGTCCCTTCCTTTAAATTCTTCTGCTCTTAACTCTGTTCTTCCCTTTCACCTCCATGTACAAGTTCTTTGTTTTAGTTCCATAGCCTGCATGATTTCCTTTCCCTGCAGTATTTCAAAGTGGCCCTATCTGTAGAGCAGTTTACAAGGAAAGGTCAAAGACCAGGTGAATGATTTCCAGAGGCATTAAGGACTGGTGCCTACCTCCAGCTTGCCTTCTCACTATGCTTAGTAATCCGTGGAGGGGATGGTTGTGGCTGTCTGCCTCTTCCCTGTTGAATATCTTGGAGGGCAGGGACAGGAATAGATTACTAGCGCTATGGCCATTATTACTATTTTGGGAAATGCCTGAGCAGGCCTCTCCATCTCCCTGGTGGTGTAATGGATTACTTTCTGCAATATATTGAAGAACTCTCTCTATCAGTTGGGCTACCTTCTCCCTATTGTTGTCATAAGGGATTCCTCATAGGATCCCTCTCAGCTGTTAGCAGTGGGCAGCAATCATCCCTCCCCTTACAAATTACATTCTAAATGTGCATATTGTGCATATTTTATCTTCACTATCACTTTCTTACCAAATGATGAGTGGGAAAAATGTGAGGACAACAACCCTTTGAAAGAGGTGTACCTTCTCAATCCTCTTCACCAAACACATGAGTGTATATATGTCATTTTAAAAAAAGTATCTATCTATGTAAGGCTAGATAAGAAACAGATATGAATCAATATGAGAGACACAAGGTGGGTGAAGTAATATCTTTTATTGGACCAGTTTTTGCTGGTGAAAAGAACAAGCTATCAAGTCTCACAGAGCACTTCCTTGGGTGTGGGAAAGATAACCAGTCTCCAAGCCAGACACAAAGTGGGACAGATTGTTAAACATAAAGGGTTCACAAATGTTGTAGAAGACCACTTAATATGAAAAGAGAAATTAACACGTCTGTAGTCATATGACAATGGAGGGTTAGTACGCAGCAGGCTGTGTTGCAAATTGTTATATTAGGCCATGCAATTCATGTCTGTATTAAGTCCATGTTTTTTAGTGTCTAGCAGAGTTATGAATTAATTTTCTTAGCTTGCATTTTAAAGGCATTGTACAAATGTCCTTTGAGGACAAGGAGTAAGAGATCAGATATAGAGTGACCGCTTTGTGAAAAGTGTTCGTCCACAGGTGATAGGGTATTTTTGTCTTTTAACATTTCTCTGTGCGAGTTCATTTAAGAGCATAGTGATTGGTTTCACTCACATAGTTGGTGGTGGGGCATCTGATGCACTGGATGAGGTATGCACACGTTGTGATAGGCAAGAGTAGGACCTGTGGATCTTGAAAAGGTGTGCTGTGGGAGGTGTTGCTCATTGTCTGCTGTTCTGGAGGAGTCTGGTGAGTTGAAGTATCTTGGT
The DNA here is from genome assembly GCF_016161935.1 of Mauremys reevesii. Classification (NCBI taxonomy): domain Eukaryota; kingdom Metazoa; phylum Chordata; order Testudines; family Geoemydidae; genus Mauremys; species Mauremys reevesii. The sequence continues at coordinate 65,910,868 of NC_052630.1, read as the reverse complement.
CTGTGGGGACCTTGCTTCTGATGATGAGCTTGGCAAGGTTAGGGGGTTGTTTGAAGGCCTGAAGAGGGTGTTGGGAAAGATTTATTTCAGGATGTAGTCCCCATTAAGTATGGGTTGTAATTGTTTGATGAAACTCCATATTGCTTCTAGGTGGTAGGTGACAAGTAGAGGTCAATGGAGTGGTAGTGGTCAATGGAGGGTTTTTTTTCCTTTATTGAAGCAGGTTCTCTAGAGTATTTGAGTGGTCTGTTTCATGATGAAATCTACTTCTCTGGTGGAGTGCCCTTGTTTAGTCTAGGCAGTTTTAAGTGTGTTAAGATATGTATCGTTGTAAGCGAGCAGGACTCAACCCTGTGGCACCTCCTGCTGGTCGTTTCAGGGAATTAGCTCTTCCAGCGTCCTGGAGCACCCCCTGCAGGCTGGTGATCTGCCTTCTCTCTGCCCCCCCCCCCCTCCCCCTGTGCCTGTTGTTGTTATTTGGGCGCTGCCCCTGGCAGTAACTCTCCTCAGTTAAGGTCTCTCCCCCCCCACTCCCACCACCCATCCCCACCACTCCCAGTGAGCTACTCCCCTTCATCCCAGTCATTGCTCATCAGCAGCAGGGACCAGTCAAGTATCAGTTTCTCACTGGCAAGAAGACCCCTGGCCTTGCCCTGCTGCCCCCCTGTGGCTGCCCTGCCCAACCCCAGTGGCCTTTGGCTTTTGAGCTGCTGCCTGGCTGGCAGGCTGCTGCCTCCCCCCAGCCCTGCTCCCTCCCCCTGCCCTGCCCAGCCAGGTACAGTCAGCACCCTGCCCTCCAGCCAGGAGGAGACTCTCTCCTCCAGAGAGACTGTTTGTGCTCCTGGCTCAAAGCCTTTTATAGGGCCAGCTGAGGCCTGATTAGGGCTTAGCCTATGGCCACAGCCCTCCAGCTGCTTAGTAGCTTTCAGGGCTGTCTTGAGCCCTCCAGGGCAGGAGCCTCAGGGCACACCTCAGGGCAGGAAGCGTGACCCCACTTTCACCTAATCCTCTTTTTTCTCACATTCTACCATATCTGATAATATAGCTGGCTGGTGGTTGGCATATTTGTGGGGTGTGTGCTGTGTTTTGGAGATATTTGTGTGTATTTGTCTTAGATTTTTTATATTTGTCTGTAGGGTTCCATTGTTGAATCTGATTATGGTGTGTGTGAAGTTGAGTGAGAGGTGGGGAGTGTGTCTGGAGTGTGGGTGGGGTGGGTGTGTGGGTGGGGGTGAAGTTATGGTGGAGGACTAGGGGAGGTTGAATGTTATTTGTCAGAGGATGATAATGTTCATGATGCATATTCATTTTCTAGGTTCTGATTCTAGAATCTAGTCCTCAAGAGGTAGTCCATCACATCCCTGGTTGTTCCTTCCCACAGTTTGGACAAAATTAAATGTGAAGTTATTATGGGTGACATTCAAATGGATGAATTTGGTTATGAGTTTGGGGTGGATTTCTGAGCATTGTCCTCATTATCTTGTAGATATTTGGAGCAGGGAGTGATGCCATCATAGTGAAGGTGTGATGTTGTACTCCATATGTTCTATGGAAATACATTTTTAAGTGTGACTATGATGTAACTGGAATATGTTTCATGCAAAAGGTCTCTTGTAAGGTATCATTACAAAGCTCATAATCTAATGAGTGTGGTCATCCTATTTGTATGAATGTATCATTCTTGTATCTGAAGCTAGAAATATGAAGTATTACTGTAAACTCCTATTGTAACTATGCAATGTGTGGGCCATTAATGGTGGCTTGGAATCTTGATGGCTCCCATTAATAGGACAATTGGTTGTAAATGGCTCTGTTTACTTTTAAGCCTTCCTGTATATGTGTGTGCCAGCCAGTAAGTAATGGAGTCTCACAGGACATGTGAACATGTCACTTGATACTGGAATCCATCTTAAACCTGGTGCTTTTCCATTTAGAAGGAAGGGTGGGAACCCAGAGAGAGACAAAGGATTCCCACCTTGTGCCAAAGGTATAAAAGGGCATGGGGAAAAAAACACAAGCTGGGGGCTGCCAGTCATGAGAAATCCCCTAGTTACCGCCTGAGCTGGAACTAAAAGGAACTGTACTGGGGAAAGGATTGGGCCCAGACTAAGGAGGAGTCTAGTCTGTGAAAGAAGCTTATTGGAACATCTCTGAGGATGAGATTTACCTGTAATCAGTTTCTTTTGTATTAGGCTTAGACTTCCTTTTTTTGTTTTATTTTGCTTGGTAACTTACTTTGTTCTGTCTGTTATTACTTGAAACCACTTAAATCCTACTTTTTATACTTAATAAAATCACTTTTATTAGTAAACCCAGCCCTGGTCTACACTATGAATTTAGGTCAAATTTAGCAGCATTAGATCGATTTAACCCTGCACCCGTCCACACGATGGAGCCATTTTTGTCAACTTAAAGGGCTCTTAAAATCTATTTCTGTACTCTTCCCCGATGAGGGGATTACTGCTGAAATCAACATCGCCGGGTTGAATTTGGGGTAGTGTGGATGCAATTCAACGATATTGGCCTCTGGGAGCTATCCCAGAATGCTCCATTGTGACTGCTCTGGACAGCACTTGCAACTCAAATGCACTAGCCAGGTACACAGGAAAAGCACTGGGAACTTTTGAATTTCACTTCCTGTTTGGCCAGCGTGGTGAGCTCAGCAGCAGAGGGGACCATGCAGTCCCAGAATTGCAAAAGAGCTCCAGCATGGACCAAATGGGAGGTACTGGATCTGATCGCTGTATAAGGAGAGTAATCCATGCTATCAGAACTCCATTCCAAAAGATGAAATGCCAAAATATTGGAAAAAATCTCCAAGGGCATGATGGACAGAGGCTATAACAGGGACCCACAGCAGTGCCACATGAAAATTAAGGAGCTCAGGCAAGCCTACCAAAAAAACTAAAGAGGCAAACGCCCGCTCCAGATCACTCAAGATGAAATGTTCTCTGAGCTCATACAGTCCTCCCACACTGAAAGAGCTCAGCAGAATGCATGGAGGCAAACAATGGCAGAGTCCAGAAAAGCAGAAAATGAATGCAAGGACAGGAGGGACGAGCAAAATGAGAGGTGGCAGGAGCAAGAGGAGAGGCGGCGACAGCGTGATGGGAGGAGGCAGGATGCAATGCTGAGGCTACTGGGGGATCAAACTGATATGTTCTGGCGTCTGGTGGAGCTGCGGGAAAAGCAGCAGGAACTCAGACTGCTGCTGCAGCCCCTGTGTAACTAACCACCCTTCACCTCAAGTTCCATAGCCTCCTCACCCAGACGCCTAAGAATGTGGGGGGAGGGCTCTCCGGGCACCCAACCACTCCACCCCAGAGGACTGCCCAAGCAACAGAAGGCTGGCATTCAATACGTGTTGAAGTGCAGTGTGGCCTTGTCCTTCCCTCCTCCTCTGATCCACCACCCCGCCCGGTACTTCCCTCCTCCCCTACCCCTCCTGGGCCACCATGGAAGTTATCCCCCTATTTGTGTGATTAATTAATAAAGAATGCATGATTTTGAAACATTAATACTTTATTTCCTCTGTAAGGGGTGATCGAAGGGGGTAGGGCAGTTGGCTTACAGGGAAGTAGAGTGAACCAAGGTGACGGGTTTTCATCAAGGAGAAACAAACAGAACTGTCACACCGTAGCCTGGCCAGTCATGAAACTGGTTTTCAAAGCTTCTCTGATGCGCAGCCCACCCTGCTGTGCTCTCCTAATCGCCCTGGTGTCTGGCTGCACGTAATCAGTGGACAGGCGATTTGCCTCAACCTCCCATCCCACCATAAACGTCTCCCCCCTTACTCTCACAGATATTGTGGAGCACACAGCAATGGGAATATTGGTTTCGTTGAGGTCTAACCAAGTCAGTAAACTGTGCCAGGCATTTTTAAACATCCAAATGCACATTCTACCATGATTCTGCACTTGCTCAGCCTATAGTTGAACAGCTCCTGACTACTGTCCAGGCTGCCTGTGTATGGCTTCATGAGCCATGGCATTAAGGGGTAGGCTGGGTCTCCAAGAATAACTATAGGCATTTCAACATCCCCAAAGGTAATTTTCTGGTCTGGGAAGTAAGTCCCTTCCTGCAGCTGTTCAAACAGACCAGAGTCCCTGAAGATGCAAGCATCATGTACCTTTCCTGGCCATCCCACATTGATGCTGGTGAAACGGCCCTTGTGATCCACCAGTGCTTGCAGCACCATTGAAAAGTAACCCTTGCGGTTTACGTACTGGCTGCCAACGTGGTCTGGACCCAAGATAGGGATATGCATTCTGTTTATCGCCCCACCACAGTTAGGGAACCCCATTGCAGCAAAGCCATCCACTATGACCAGCACATTTCCCAGAGTCACTACCCTTGATAGCAGCAGCTCAGTGATTGCGTTGGCTACTTGGATCACAGCAGCCCCCACAGTAGATCTGTCCACTCCAAATTGATTCCTGACTGACTGGTAGCTGTCTGGCGTTGCAAGCTTCCACAGGGCTATTGCCACTCACTTCTCAACTGTGAGGGCTGCTCTCATCTCTGTATTCTTGCACTTCAGGGCAGGGGAAAGCAAGTCACAAAGTTCCATGAAAGTGCCTTTACGTATGCAAAAGTTTCGCAGCCACTGGGAATCATCCCAGACGTGCAACACTATGCGGTCCCACCAGTCTGTGCTTGTTTCCTGGTCCCAGAATCAGCATTCCATGGCATGAGCCTGTCCCATTGCCACCAGGATGTCTAAATTGCCAGGGCCTGTACTTTGAGAGAAGTCTGTGTCCATGTCCTCATCACTGTCATCACCGTGCTGTCGTCGCCTCCTCGCCTGCTTTTGCAGGTTCTGATTTTGCACATGCTGCAAGATAATGCGCGAGGTGTTTACAATGCTCATAACTTCTGCAGTGATCTGAGTGGGCTCCATGCTTGCCATGGTATGGCATCTGCAGGAGAGCAGAGTTGCAGTGGAAGCGGTGACTGATGATGGATGCCATGAGAATAGATATTTATAGAGAATGACAAGAGGGACCTGTGAGGTGGATTCATGACAGCCGGAGAGCAGAGTTGCAGCGGAAGTGGTGGAGGACAACCATTAACACCGCACACATTTCCCAAGGAAGAACACACGTACCTGGGAGCCCATGACAGACAACATGGAGAAACTTGCTACCAAGACAATAGCAGCGGAGCAGAGTTGCAGCGGAAGTGGTATATGATGATGGTTTGCAGACCTACTGCACCGTCTGCTGCCCGCAGCACCCAGGCACAACAGCGGCGGTGTTGGTGAGCTGAGCGGAGCAGGCTCCATGCTTGCTGTGGTATAGTGTCCGCGCATAAAAAAGGCGCAAAACGATTGTCTGCCATTGCTTTCACAGAGAGAGGGGTAACTGATGACATGTACCCAAAACCACCCGCGACGATGTTTTTCCCCATCAGGCAGTGGGGTCTTAACCCAGAATTTCAATGGGCGGCGGAGACTGTGGGAACTGTGGAATAGCTACCCACAGTCAGATCAGTAAGTCGATGCTAGCCACGGTAGTGAGGACGCACTCCGACAACTTAATGCACTTAGTTTGGACATATGCAATTGACTGTATAAAATTGATTTCTAAAAATCGACTTCTATAATATCGACCTAATTTCATAGTGTAGACAATACCTCCAGAGTAAGTGATTAATACCTGGGGGAGCAAACAGCTGTGTATATTTCTCGATCAGTGTTACAGAGGGTGGAAAATTTATGAATCCACCCTCTATAAGCTTTATATAGAGTAAAACAGATTTATTTGGGGTTTGGATCCCATTGGGAACTGGGTGTCTGGGTGCTGGTGACAGGTGACTTGCTGAGCAGTTTTTCGTTAAAGTCTGCAGTTTTGGGGGCGTGAACCAGACCTGGGTCTGTATTGCAGCAGACCAGCGTGTCTGTTTCAACAAGGCACGGTTCTGGAGGCTCAAGCTGGCAGTGGAGAATGGGCTTAGAGGTAATTCCAGCACATCAGATGACAGTCCCAAGGGAGTCTCTGTGACCGAACCCGTGTCAGAAGGAATTTGGTTTACTTACTATTTGTAAGTGGCAAGAATGGTGGTTAATATTGCAAAGTTGCTGGAGGAAGTCAGTTGTGTCCTAGAGGTAACAGCCCTTTGTATGGTGAGTGTTTTGAGGATGGCATTTATGAATCCTGATATTCCTTCTGTAAGAGTGCTGTGGACAGATATGATGGGTCTGCCTAGATTCCCTTGCTTGTTTATTTTGGGAAATATGTGGAAGGCCACTGGGGAGTGTTCCTGGGGTATGAGGTTGTAGAGTTTCTCTTGGAATTGTTTGGGAAAGGACTTGTTGATACCCTTAAATTCCTGTGTGAATTGTGCAGTGGACTCTTCTTTGAGTTCATTATAGCAGGTAGTGTCAGAGTTGTTGGTTGGCTTGGATATGCTGGTTACCTTCCCCAGACCTGAAGAAGAGTTCTGTGAAGCTTGAAAGTTTGTCCATGTCACCAATGCATGTTGGTCCAATAAAAAAATATTATCTCACCCACCTTGTTGCTCACATATCCTGGACCCACACAGTTATAACAACAATCCAAATATATAAAGAGAGAGAGAGCGAGAGAGAATAGCCTGGCAGTTATGATAGCAAAAATTTGATCTGCTACATTTTTAAGAAATATAGTACCTAAGTACAGTTACACAGCACTAATTGTGCTGCTCTTCTATTTCAAGTCCTATAATGTTTCCATAGAATGATATTATCTATTAATTAGTTCTCTTTATAAACTCTGAACACTGGCATCTGAAAGACAGAAGTCTCTCTTGAGGAGGTTGGGTTTGGGAGACTGAGACTGGGTGACCATGGAGACTGGGGCGAGGAACCCAGGGAGGGAGATAAACTGTGAACTGGTGCTGTGGAGGGGGAATTCTGGGACGTGGTTGGAGATTCTCAAGGGGAAGACTAGGAGTAGCTGGGTAAGCAGAGTGGGACTGGGTTGCGGAGCCCAAGGGATGAAGACTGGGACTGGTTAACAGAATGGAACAAGAATGAGGAGTGAAGGGGGAAGATTAGGATGAGGAGTCAGGGAGAGGGCGACAGAACTGGGATAGGATAGAGAGAATGAGGCTGAAGGGATTAGGTTTGGGGAAAACAGGAGCAGAAGGATCTGTGATGACTAGAGTATATTCTCCTCGAGAACCTGGAATGAAACCCAAGATTCCTGAGTCTCATCATTCCTCTGCTATTAGCAAATATGTAAAATCACTGACAAAGTGAGTGTCTTATCCCCTTCTAGTGCTGGTCCACAAAGAGGATGACAAGCTGCTACTACTGTGAGTTACTGTATTAGTTCAAGCAGCATAGGTCTTGTGGTGGATCTAAGCCTTTTATCCCTACTGTTGACTCATGTGGGGGTCAATATGATTATACATAATGGAATTTTTGTTTTTTCAGTCTGTTTTTTATAAAAATTAGGAAATGACACAAATAAGCTATTTAAAAAATGTTATTGTTTCTAAGTCAAGCACTCAAAAGTTAGGAAATATCAAAATTAAGGTTGCCTTTGTGACCCCTGGTTCATTAACTGCACTGGATGGACCTATGCTCTGGGAATGAAACACAGTTATGTAGCGAAGGATAGTGTTTTCTGACGCACAGCTACCTTGTTTGTTGCAGAAGTTGGAAGGTATGCAAATGAAAAATGGGATTTGCAAGAGGAGAGAGGATGGTCGCATGGTTAAGGCAACTGAATGCTGCCTTTGAGAATTGGATTCTATCCCTGCCTCTACAACAAAGTAGACAAGTACTAGACAAGTCATTTAATCCAACTTTTCATAGGTGGTCGCTAATTGTGTGTTCATTTTCTAGATGCTCAGGTTGAGACCCTGGGGTCTAATTTGCCAAAGCACTGAACACTAGCAGCCACAACTGAGGTCAATGGGACCTATACTGTGAGTACACAAGGTGTGATATAATACTAAATACTCTGCAAAAGCAGCTCTTAGGCTTCTCAAATTGGGAAACCAGAATTAGTAGACTTTTTTACCTTAATCTTTTTGTGCCTCAGTTTCCCATCTGTAAACTGGGAATAATAATATCACCTATCCACAGAGAAATATTGTGAAAATAATGCATTAATATTTGTGAAGCTCTCAGTCATGATGATCACCACGGAGAAGTTCATGAGAAAATTAATAATTCTTTATTCAGAGCAGGGGTTGAAAATCAGTCAATAAAGTCAATAAAATAAATAAAGGCTGGGGCCACATATTGAACAATAAGGATAAAACAAAATATTATATAGCTGCTCATTCAGTGAGCACTGTCCATGCTGTGGACTGAATTAGGCATAATCCTGTGGAAAAATAGTATATAAACATGTAAGCAGAGTCAGGTTGAGCTCTACCTCGACATCTGGTGTTGAATTGTGGTGAGATGTGGAAAAGAACTTCAGGGGCTAATCTTGTTTGCATAGGCACATGCCTGGCATGAGCTCACAGCAGCCCAAAATGGTCACTTTGGCTGCTGTGGGATCCCCAGTTTCTCTGTTATTGGGGCAGGAAAAATAAAATGGTGTTACCCTGATTATGTGAATCAAGGCCAGTGGAACTGTTTTATGACAGAGGGACTTGCCATCATCTAAATAGCACTCGCTAAACAAGGGGCATGGGTTCCAAAGCCCAGTGAATAGAGAAAGGATGGGGACAGGTATTTGTACCTGATAGTATGGGCCCCCTTTGAGGGCCTGAAACACCAATTCCACTTTCTCTCTCCACTATTGAATATCAGAGCTAATTTTGATTCCATTGGGAGTCTAGTTACAGGCTGCTGAGCTGAATTTATTGTGTGCCAATGGTGCACCAGCACTGGGGCTTCCCTACTACAAGCTGAAACCAGTAAGAGCTGAAATCACTGAGTGCTGTGTTAACGAGTGGGGAGGGGGGCTGAAGATCTATTGCTAAGTGGCTGGCACAGTGGAACAGTTCACGGGGCAGCAAGTGGAGTGGAGTGGCTGGCAGAGTGGAGCAGTTCATGGGATGGCTGGAGCAGTTCATGGGACGTCTGGTGGAGTGGAGCAGCTCGCGGTGAAGACTGCAGCAGAACCCCACAGAGAGGCGGGGCAGTCGGCCTCGGACCACGTAAGGCGCCCCTTAACGCCCCCCCCCTGCCATTTCCACCCAGGGGAGGTAGGGGAGTTAAAACTCTGCAGATAAACTTTTGAACTCAGGGGCTGCATTGACCAGGGACAGAGACTTTTGGATTGTTGGACTTTTGGGTGATTTTTGGGTTGCTGGATTCAAGAGACTTTTGGGGTGTTGGACTTAAGACCCTGCTCATGGTTTGTGTCATGAATCCTGTTTGTGGTGTTTCCCCAAGATAATGCCACATTGTTTCCCTCCTTTATTAAAAGGATTTTGCTACACTCAGACTCTGTGCTTGCGAGAGGGGAAGTATTGCCTCTTAGAGGCACCCAGGGGGTGGTATGTAATTGTCCCAGGTCACTGGGTTGGGGCTCGAGACGGTTTTGCATTGTGTTATTGAAATGGAACCCCTAGATAATGAACCCGGCCCTTGTTGCTGCCAACTCAGATGTACAGAAGGGTTACAAACATGTAATTAAATACTGTATAATAATGTATACACACACCAGGAGGGGGTAGATTGATGCTGCACAGGCAACCTTAATTCTAGCATTTCCTAACTTTGAAGTGCTTTGCTTTTCACTCTTAATGTTCTAATCGTGTAGGTTTTTGTAGGTATTTGTAATACAAAGGGCACATAAGAACATAAAAATGGCCTTACTAGGCCAGACCAAAGGTCCATCTAGGTCAGAATCCTGTCTTCTGGCAGGCCTGTTCTGGCAGGCCAGTGCCAGGCACTTCAGAGGAAATTAATAGAACAGGTAATTATCAAGCAATCCATCCCCTTTGTCCATTCCAGCTTCTGGCAAAAAGAGGTTAGGGACACCATCCCTGCCTATCCTGGCTAATAGCCATTGATGGATCTATCCTCCATAAATTTATCTATTTATTTTTTTGAACCCTGTTATAGTCTTGGCCTTCACAACATCATCTGGCAAGCAGCGGCAGCTCCAGGCACCAACTCTCCAAGAGTGTGCCTGGGACGGCAAGCCGCGAAGGGCACCCTCCAGTCCCTGCGAGGGCGGCAGTCAGGCAGCCTTTGGCAGCTTGCCTGCAGGAGGTCTGCCGGTCCCACAGATTAGGCGGCAATTTGGCAGCAGGTATGCCGAATCCGTGGGACCGGCGGACCTCCTGCAGGCAAGCCGCCGGAGGTAGCCCGTCTGCCATGCTTGGGGCAGCAAAAATGCTAGAGCCGCCCCTGCTGGCAAGGAGTTCCACAGGTTGACTGTGCGTTGTGTGAAGAAATATTTCCTTTTGTTTTTTCTAAACCTGCTGCCTATTAATTTCATTTGGTGGCCCCTAGTTCTTGTGTTATGAGAAGGAGTAAATAACAGTTCCTTATTTACTTTCTCCATGCCAGTCATGATTTTATAGACATCTATCATATTCCCCCTTAGTCATCTTTTTTCCAGTCTTATTAATTTCTCCTCATGTGGAAGCTGTTCCAGATCCCTAATTGTTTTTGTTGCCCTTTTCTGTACCTTTTCCAGTTCCAATACATCTTTTTTGAGATGAGGCAACCACATCTGCACACAGTATTCAAGATGTGGGTATACCATGGATTTATATAGAGGCAATATAATATCTTCTGTCTTCTTAGTAATCCCTTTCTTAATGATTCCCAACATTATATATAATATATGCTTCTATCCCAGGGGTCCCCAACGCGGTGCCCGCGGGCGCCATGGCACCCGCGGGGGCATCTAAATGCGCCCGCGTCCTGGCTGGCAGTGGAGCATCCACCGAAATGCCGCCGAAATTCAGCAGTAATGCCTCTCGATGACGCCGCTTGTCGCCGACAAGTGACATCATCAAGAGGAATCGCCTCCGAAATGCCGCCGAAATTCGGCGGCATTTCGGCCGGTGCTCCACCACCACCACGGACCACTGTTCTATCCCTTATGTGTCTGTCTCTATCAGGAATCATGTCAGATGCTACTGATTCATTTAAGACATTTACCTTCTAGATTTCATGACATCTTAGCACGTTTATTCACTTACTAAAGGTAAAAATTATGCTTTTTTGTTTAACAATTCTTTAAATCAGGCAGCTCACCTTAAAGTATATGCCATGAGGCAAAAATATATACAATTAAAACCGTGGTTATAAAAGGTATTAAAAAGTACCTACCATTATCACAAGCATAGGAGTAGCTCAAATTACATTGAGGTGGGAAAGGTCTGTTCCACATTAAACGAAAAGAGCTGTCATTTACTTCATCATACGTAAAGTTGTACCTTGTTTTGTCTGTAATGATGAAGACATAATGCAATATATTCAGATTTTATTTGAATGTGCTTTTGAAGGTATTTATTCTCAGTATTCATGTATAACATTATGTTTGATTATTAATACAAGCATGTGTTTGTGGAACCAGGGAACCAAAAGTATGCATTAAGATGAGTAAAATCATGTGTAATAAGGCATTTTGGTGAGTTACTAAAAAAAAGTTTGGCAACTCAACTTTAAACATCTGATAACCTATGGAATTCTCTGTGCAAATTGTGGGTCGAAACATGACCCAGCTTTCATAGCTGTACAAGGCAATATGGGAGCATATATGGTGACCGTTCTCTCCCTCATGCGGGCTACACTGGTGTCATGGGTAGCAGCTCAGGTGGTGAGGCAGGCACCAAAGAGCTCTTGTGTTCCAACCCCATATAGGTGAGTGGGAGGGGACAAGAAATGAGTAGAGCTATGGCTCCAGCTTCACTGTGTCAGATATTCACCAAGGACAGTTTACTCTCTCCTTGGAACACAGGGTAAATTTGGAGAGAGATTGTGTCTGAATCAGTCTCCCTTCAGGGATACAAAAATACCCTATCACCTGTGGGTGAACACTTTTCACAAAGCAGTCACTCCATATCTGATCTCTTAGTCCTTGTCTTCAAAGGACATCTGTACAACACATTCAAAAGATGAGCTAGGGAACTTAATTCATAACTCTGCTAGACACTAAAAAACATGGATTTAATAGAGACAGTGGGTAGAATAATGTAAATTCTTATGCTGTCTCTCTACACTATTGTTCCAAACTCTATTCAGAACTTTTGTTGATTATATCTTGTCAATTCTGCCAACTGGCCTCTCTTAACAAAACATTCACAGAAATGATAGCACAAATATACCATTCCTATTAAATGAAAATCCTGAATTAATACACTGTAGAGGAGGAGCGAATGCCCCCTCCGTCAAAACAGCAGCAGCCCTCTGAAAGCTGGTTCTATCTCCAAAGCCTTGATTGGCAAGGGGATAAGCAAACAGGAGTTGGGCAGAAAGATGGCAGGAAATCCTGCACGAACTTCATCTGGCAAGGTCTCTTGGGAAGAAGAGACACCTGGGGGATACAGCAGTGCAGGGACGGCATCTGCTGCTGCTGCAGAGCAGGGCCAGGCACCGAAGAGCCAGTCCAGGACATTACAGGAACTATGGTGGCAGGTGCAATTTGCAACAGAGACATGGAGGTGGCACTTCGAGTTCACACCATAGACATACTGGAGCTGGGGAGATCTGGATTCTGATTTGGCCTGTTGCTGAACTTACAGCACTTACTCTTTGACTACAGAATAAATGTTCTGAAATTGGCAAATAAATCCATTAATTATTTTGAGTTAAAAGGCATTAAAAACTGGGCCCTTTAAGAAATTTAGCATCTGGCATTATTTCCTGTTTCTGAGCGACCTCAACATTGGAATAACACAGATGCTTCAAACTTTCCATATAGGTAAAATTAATTGAAATGTTGTGCATAGACTATATTTGAAGGAATAACTAAGTTTTTAATTATTGTACCATGTAATTGTTATGATTACAGAGAATACAGACAAGCACAGGTCAACAGTTCAGGTAACTCTTAACTGGGGCCCCTGAAATTGTTACATTTTTAAAAAATGAATTAATGTTGATACTACATAACTTAAAATATTTCTAAATATCACATTATTTTTGTGGTTTCTTGTTTAGTGTTTGTGTATGAAACTTTTAATAATTAAAAAAAAAAACCTACTGATATTCCCAGACCAAAAAAACGTCATACAGGTGGAGGAATTACGGTTGAGAGTGCATATCAATAACTTAAAGATAATTTTCCCCAAAACAAGCATTAGAAGCCTAGAAAATTGAGTGTTAATTTTACACTTAAATACAAAATGTAACATCAACTCTGAATTTCTAGGGTTTGTAATGCTTAGTTTGGGGAGAATTACATCATCCTGGCTATAACTTTTACCCTTAAATTACTAATATGTACTGTCAATCTTAACGCCGTTTTAATGTAGTTTTTTATCTTGGAATATATTAAACCACATATTTAACAGGAAAAAAAATGAATAGAAAGTACTACATCTTTCTAATGAGGCCAGTTTACTTATGGTTTTTACCCTAAATCAAATTTAAGTATTCATACAAAGCAAAGACTGTCTTCAGAGAACACTAGATCCTCACCACGTTTCTAGTTTCAAACTTGTGTATGCAGAACTAGAGGCAAAATTTTCATAATTATACTATTATGTACCATAAAGACTGAGGCAAGAGGTTCAAAAGTGACTAGTTCTTTGAGATATCTTAGAGAGGCCTGATTGTCACAAAGTGATGAATAATCATCAGATAAAAATCAAGACTTTTTTTAAGTTGTCTTAGGTCTGGCACCCAAATAATTACTCACTTTTGAAACTCTTCACCTCAAAGCTTTACCGTACACAATGGGCCTGATTATGGAAACCTTGCCTCCAGTCTGCACCCACAAGTACTATATGGAGACTTTGCACCCCAAATAACTCTTGGGATCTACCTATTCTGTTGAAAGGTGGTTTCTGAAACTCTGTATCACAAACAATTTAATTTTGATTTTGCTGAATAAACCCTTATATAATGAATAAAAACGGTACTTACCAGGTCGGACATAAATTGAACGTAAAGTCTTACAACTACCAACTTCTATTTCAATCTTATATGTTTGACATTCCCAAAGTCCTTCGACAATGTCATTGTTTATTACAGTGTCATTGTTTGTTATAGTATTGTTGAATTTATATTTAGGAGTGAATTGATGTTTTCCTTGGTTATATCCCAAAACGTTCAGTTTTCCACTGACGCGGTTCTGAATGTAATTGTAATTCTCCATTGTAAGATTAATTTGATGATTAATTTCATCTGAAAGAGGTGAAAAAATGTTAAATGCCACACTTAAACAACAATTTTTGATTCTTACACTTGAATTTTACTTTTAGCATTGGTCACCTCTACACTTTATAGAATCATAGAATATCAGGGTTGGAAGGGACCTCAGAAGGTCATCTAGTCCAACCCCCTGCTAAAAGCAGGACCAAGCCCCAGACAGATTTTTGCCCCAGATCCCTAAATGGTTTCCTCAAGGATTGAGCTCACAACCCTGTGTTTAGCAGGCCAATGCTCAAACCACTGAGCTATTCCTCCCCCCACTAGCCATAGTACCACTCCGCTGGCTGACAGGTAGCATAAATTATAATAAATAAAATCATTTCATTGTTTTATGGAATTTATATAACTGATTTGGAAATACCAGTGAAAGAATCATTTGTCCAAACTCTAGCACACTCCATCCTTTAAAGATCTCAGGAAAAAAAATATGAGGAAGTATATGAAACTTAGGCCTGGTCTGCACTAGGAATTTACAGTGGTAAAGCTACCTCTCTCGGTAGTCTGAAAAATCCACACCCCTGGGAGACATAGCTATACCAACCCCTGGTGTAGACAGCACTAGGTTAACTGAAGAATTCTTCCATTGGCCTAGCTACCGCCTCTGGGGGAGTTAGATTATCTACGCTGACAAGAGAACCCCTCCCATCGGTGTAGGTCTACACTGAAGTGCTACAACAGCACAGCTGCATTGCTGTAGCATTTTAAGTGTAGTTGTGCCCCTAGAAATGTCCTTTTACATCCCCCATCAGCGTACAGACATATTATCAAAAATGGTTTGTGATGAGGTCTCCACCCCACACAAGACAAAGCAGGTTATGTTAGGCCAATTAACATGATAGGCTGCAGCTGGAGGAAAGCCAGGGACTAATAAAGGTGAATTGATGATGAAACCTAGTTGGGCAAGGGCAGGCTGAGCTTCTATAAAGCCAGCAAGCTAAGAACAGAGTGGGGTTGCAATCACTCCCTGGAAGAAGGGAGGTTTGTTTGGGCTACAGAGCTTGGCAAGAAGTCAGACAGTTAGTCCCTGGGAGGAGGGAGTTTAGACTGGTAAACCTAAGAGAGGGAGAAGATAGAGAAGAGAAATACAAAGGAGTCTAGGGAAATAGCAACAGGGTCAGGGAGCAAGCAGACTATAGCTGCTAGACATAGGGTCACTGGGCTAGACCACAGATTAGTGCATGGGCCTGGGTTTCCCTACCAGATGCTGGGAAAGTGACACAGGACTAGCCTTGAACCAGAAGACTGTCTGGAATGGCATGGAGATAAGTAATCCAGTGGCACTTTGATACTCCGAAAGGGGAGGACTATGCAGTGATCTGGTCAGATCTGAGTCACAAAGATGGAGTTTTACAAGTCCTGGTGAGTGAGGGGGGATTCAGTATGAGCAACCATCAGAAGCGGGGGCAGCCTCACCCATATAGAGAGATCTCTAGTGGAGCCAAGGAGCCTATAAAAATAAGCCTATAAATAAGCTGGGCACTGCATTACATTTCTACCCTGAGTTCCATGGGACAGGCGGGAGACAATGAGCCTCCTCCCATCCTATCTAGTCTCAGATTTGTCCACTTGTATTCACACCAAGCCTTCCACATGGTCTGGGAGGAAATGGGCATGTTACCATGGAGACCCCTGATGCTCTTTCCTATGTGGGTGGAGAGATCTGTGCATAGAGAGACTCCTCTCCTTTTGGATCAGGGGAGGGGACACAATCTGTCCATATGTTACAATACCAACCTATATGTGTATTGATATTATGCATTACAAAGTGACTAGCAAACAAATAGGTGTGAATAAATTATATTCAGCCATCCATCGTGACTGTACAAGATATACCAGAAACATTACACACATGGGCTAGACAGGAGTCTAAGAGTAGATAAAAAGCAACAGAGTGATGGTTGAGTTGGAAGCTGGTACACGTATTGGTTGGGGTATGTTAGGACATTGTGTGAGCTGGGAGGTAGCATGGTAATGTAACAACACTGAGAGGTATCCAAAGGATGGAGTATTGGGGACAGAAAGAGGTGTCTCTGGAGAGCAAAAGTGGTGACAGCACACTTGTCTCCCTACAAAAAGTGAACACTCTACACTACTCTACCCATTTCTGCAGCATTTGCAAGCTCTAGTGGCAGACAAGTTCAACCCTCTTCAGAGACATAGTCTCTCTGTTGAACAAGGATGCTAGGATGGGAAGTAAATTCTCTTTGGGGCTCCAAGAAACAAATGAAGCACACTATCTGGGCAATTTAATTTACAGTTTTAATATTACAATTTAAAAGAAATAAATATCAATTAATACTTGAAGATATTTTCTGATGGCTAAAAATCATGTAACCCATACAGCACTATGTATATTATACATGGACTGTTAAGGTCCTCTGGGCCCTCAGAACAAAATGTAAAATCCACTTCTTCAATATAGACTTCTCTCAGTAACATCACTAAAATCACATATTTAAAAAAATATGGTCTCTTCAGACTGGGGAGTAGAGTCATGTAGAGATCAACTTAAATTTATTTTATGAATTTTGTGATGCATTCAGAGACCATGATGAAGGACATAATATAAAAATCTAAATAGATATGAGATGAATAGATCATGGCTGTAGTACAACTCATTACTATGGTTGTAATGATTTTATCCCATCTACACAGGCAAGGGGAAACCCTGTTATAATAATCTGGAAACTATTGTATTACTGCACAGTTCCCTGGCTAAGCATGCTGTCCGGTCTCCAATTCACCTTCCAGTCCAGTATTCTCTGCCTATGGGCTGGGGAAGACAGATAAGACTAGTTTTATCAGTTATTCTCTAAAGCCTGCAGTTTTCTGATTTTGGATATAAAATTAGATGATTAAAGAGAGAATCTTAGAGAGCACCTTGGTACTGAACAAGCCAGGCACTTTTCTCCCATAGGCAGACACTATGCTGTAGCACTGGTGAGCTGTGTTACTACTTCCCAGATGACTGCATAGTGGGTTGTCTGAGCAGCTTGAGAATTGGGCAAAAGCAGTCCAAAAATTTCTGAAGACCTGCAGAATAATCCTCCAAAACGTAAGAAAGCCCATAAAACAAAATAAAATGCTTAAATACCTGCTGATTTGGTTTGTTTGGGCATTTAGTTGATTACAGTGAGGTGGGGGGGTGTTTTTTCTGGTTTAAAAAGTTGCACTTCACCTTTATTAAACATAACTTACCACAATTTATGGGAGGAGTCATTACTGCCGTGGTTCCTGTAAGAACAGGGGGAAAATAAGACGACAGCATTCCATTAATAATTTTGGGGAAGGATGGTTAATGCATTTGTACTTAAATCACCAGACATTTATTTCAAAATAATGTTTAGCTTTTACATGTTAAAATGGTTGTACTTTGATTAACTCATATTTCTGTCTTCAACCTTAAAGTATAATTTGTATGCATTTCATTATTTCCCTTTGCATGGTTGATTGCAAATTAGACTGCTCCTTAATCATGTTTCACAACTGTAGTTCTACACAAGCAAGTTGCATTATTTCTCTTATAGGTATGATATGCAAATCAACATGATATGCAAATCTACATCAGTCTCTTTTATAGCCAGAATAAGGGGACAGTAATGATTGGAATGGCGCTTTTGCAAGATTTCATTTGCAAGATGGCCATGTCACTTTGAGAACTGCCATGATGGTGGTGATGAAGTGTCTCAGTTTTTACTGCCGTTAAACAAAAAGAATCAAACCATTGTGAATTAATTACCCTAAGCAAGTAAGAAGTGCAATATTGGGCGTCACCATTGTTTTTTACCGAGAAAAAGCAAGTAATATTTTCTGTTTATGATTGTGAGGAAGTGAATATGACCTTTTAAACATAATTTAATAATTAAATTAACAGTAATAAGCTTCCTAAGAGACTTTAGTTTCATGCAGTTTCTTCAGTTGTATCTGTGATAAAAATATTTGTTAAGGTTTCAAAGATAAAGTTACTTCAGTGGCTAACACATTTCTCATGCATGAGGTGTTAGGATTGCTATTACTGTGTGCAAGTTTGTCACCATTTTTGAAAGGTGGAGTAGTCGTCATGGAATGTGTGGTGTCTGAGGAAGACTCAGGCATGTTTGATGTAGTGCTGGTTGGAGTAAGGCTCATAGATGGTGAAATGGTGCTGTGCAAGGATGTCATACTGGAATTATCTGCAAGGAAATAAACAGAACAAATTAATGTCAGAAAGTCAGTCCTTTGTGCGGTCATATCATAAATGGGTTTTAACCTATGCTTTCTTTTTATTATCCTATCACTACTCTCTTAAAATGGAGGTGCAACTGAGGCTGTGTTAGTATTTGCATTTAAAAAAAACAAAACAGGAGTCTGTTAGTATAATTTAAAATAATATCAAACTTCTACAGATTAAATAATCCTAAAATATACTGGGCTGAATTCTGCAGTCACTACTCAGACAAAACCCCTAATGAAGTCAATGGCAGTTTTGCCTGAATAAAGGTTTCAGGGTTTAGCTCATTATACAAACTAGGAAAGACCACAATTCTCATCCTTATTTCTTACCACAGGACTCAATTCTGCTAACAGTTATTACCAAGCATAGCGCTTATTCCAACTGAGACACCTCATGGTAGTAAGTATCAGAAGGGTAGCCGTGTTAGTCTGGTCCTTTTTTTTTTTTTTAATAGCTAATCTGTAAAAGCAGAAAAGAATCCTGTGGCACCTTATAGACTAACAGACGTATTGGAGCATGAGCTTTCGTGGGTGAATACCCACTTCGTCGGATGCATGGTAGTAATCACTACTCTCCATAGTAGATGTTTGCAAGATCAGATTCATAAGTACCTAGGTACTATACACAACATAATTTTGTTTTCTTAATTAGAAACAATTATTACTTATTTATTCAGTTTTATATGGAGCCCACTCCTGAAGTTCTTACTTCGGCAAAACTGTCATTGACTGCAGTAGGAGTTTTGCCAGAGTAATGACTGCAAGATCAAACTATCAGATGTTGTCCTCTGGATATAAAATGCAGAAGTCCCTTGCACTCTGGCACCAATTGTGCAGCTTAGAAACACTTTCTCAGTTTGTTGAGCAATTAATGTAATAAGAATTAACCTAACTGCTGAACTATACAATTTTCACTCCAGCAACTGTACTATTGACAGCCTGGGCATCTAAAGGAATACAGCAAACCTGGTGGTTTATGCATGGTGGTAGCAGGAGTGAGTGAAGTAAGGGCAGCAGTGCTGCTGTGTGGCTGATTGTTGGATCCCATGGAAGAGTCTGAGTATGCATGAGTGAAATTTGCGCTGCTTGTTGGAATGACACCTGTAGTAAGGAAGTACAATAGTTTGTTATTGCTTCCTAACATAACATACACAGACAAGGACAATAAAGTCACATGTAAGCAAGGCTGCTATACCTGGAAAGATAACTTTAGAAGTTCTTGCTCTTATATTTAGGCAGACACACAATTTCATTTTGTTTCTTATGTATTCGGCTAATGGAAAAGCCTTCAAAATGCATTCCAAAAGAAAGGTAACCAGAATTACAAAGCACCTACAAAGTGAGCAGGTGAATGTTGAGTGTCCTAAAGGTAATAAAGGTAATAACTGGAGATATACCAATCTCCTAGAACTGGAAGGGACCTTGAAAGTCCTCAGTTCTCACTGGGACTGATTGCTGTTGTTGAAGTCAAAAGTGAGACTCTCATTAGCTTCAATGGGATTAGGATAAAGCTCTTTGATTTTGATGGTAGCTGAGGGTGCTCATCCCCCCGTGTAGGTTCAGATTCCTTGTGTTTTAAGAAATGGTCATAGTCATGCAGAAAGAGAGGTCTACACTTGTAATTTTAATAACTGTTCCAACACAATAATATAAATGTCACCACTACCCTGTAATACTCTCTGATGTATAAAACCATTATAAAAACTAATTAGCCTGTCTATTGTTCCAGCACACTTGTATAACTCTATAAGGATCAGATTCTGTTGGCAAATTCTATTACAGTCATTTTACAGGTGAGTACAAGATCATATATCCCAGTAAATGGTAAAGAGCTGGAACAGACTTGGGAATCCTTACTCTCAGTCTCCTGATCTAACCACCACCAACGCTCAAACAAACTGTCATATATGAAATCTTTACCAGGATTCTCAGTTGATTAATATTCTTTAGATTTAGCTAGTGGGACCTTCAAGTTTTAGCTGAACATCCAGTATGTATAATACCTTATATCTTCTCATGCATTTTCATTGTAGAAAATTTTTAATCCACGAGGATGATTGACAATTTTGTAGGCTTACAGTTTCGGGGAGAATGAAGACAGTTGTGAAGGCAAAGAACTCTTCCTTCATTTCAGAGAGAGCATAACTTTTCAATGAGCACATAACAAAACAAGAGTATGAAGATGGACAAAAAATTAAGGCCTCAGGACATCAATACTATGTCAACTTGTCCTTAATGCCGATGATTTTACAAAGCATTTTATATGGGATATGTATCCACATAATCAGCAGCATAATAGATCCAGTCTATGGTTTTTAGGCTAGTTTGAAAGAAGCTATGAATAAATATATGCCCCCAAAATTGCTTGAAATCAGTACTCCTTTCTTTGTCTCTTTGAATAGGAACTAAAATTCATCACTTGCAATAGCTTTATGAAATATATACCTGTAAATAACCTATTAACCACTGGATGTCATCATTGCTTCACAGAAGGAAAACAAAATAAATAATCTTTTATCTAACAATAAATCATTACTTCAAATTGGACTATATTTTTAATATTGATTGATTTGGCATTTCGCAGTGGTCCACTTTTGTCCAACACTTCTGTCTGTTTTTCATGTTCTGAATGTCCATGGAGCACACTGGTACCTCTCACGGGAATATTCTGCTGCTATTTCGGTCTCCCTGTAGTGTTTCTCTGCTTTCAGTCCCAGTTTCACTGTCCTTTCTCTCATTCTCATCTCTGACCTCTTAACTCTTTATTTACAGATAAAGATTAGATGGTCATGTAATTGTGCGGTAAAGTGTTCTTACCAGATGAAGAACCTGAAATTCTTAGTGGTAAGTAGAAAGCATATCAATGACATATGCTGAGTACCATTTGCAAATAAAGATGCTTAATACCCTACAGTTTCATCTTGCATTTTTTCACTCAGACAAAAATACCAGGTAAAATCAATTGAAATTTTGCCTCATGATGTGAAGTACTGTCTAGAGGACTGAATTCCTGGAATTATTCATCTAATACAATATAAAAACGGCATGATAAATACGAGTCTCATTTTTTAGCTTCTTATGAGAGGCTATTCCAACAGTTCACAAGGACTGTCCTTTTGTGATCTGAGTTAGAGGCCTCAACTTGTTCCTTTTGGCCCTTGGCCAGCAATGATATTGGGAATGCAGCTGAGGCAGTGTACTTATCCCCTATGGAAGCATGGAACATCTTGACTTGCTCTGCTTTAACCCCTCTGCGTAACTCAGGAGTAGTGTTGAATTGTGTGGAAGAGGTAGAGTTGATTATGACCTTAAGAAGGTTGAAGCCCCCCATTCAGAAAAGCATCTCTTTTCAGGACATTATTTAAACAACCTGTGGCAGCAGCAGCTGTGTGGTTTTACCAGAGTCTTGTGTGGTGATGCTAATGGATACTTCAGTAGAATATCCAGTATGTATATGTATATATTTGACTCAGAACATGAGCTATGCTTGCAGAGTCATGTTCTGCTTCAGAGTTGCTTGCAGGTGAGGGTGATGTATAATGTGCAGGTGTGACTAAAGAGCCACTAGACAGTGGGAGACTTGAGTTTCCTGTTGTGAGTGATAACGAAAAATATAATGGTGGAAGACAGCACATCCTTAAGTGTGATGAGTTAAACAGAGAGAATGTCACCCTTCTGAAGTAGTCTTGCATCTGGACTGATTACAGCAATTCAGTATGACGAGGCTGTTTGTCCTCCTCAATCAAAAATAAACCAGATTCACTGGGTCAGACCTTTGGGACTGGCCTTTTGGCACTGAGGAGTTTCAAACAGCCTTTGTGGTCCCCTTTTTAGTTTCCTATAAAAATCTAGGGCTCCACATTCTGGGATGTGCTATATTTATAATACTGTGGGTTTTAAACTGTATAGGTCTGGTCCCAAGCCAGTGAATTTAGTGGAAAGATTTCAGCTGACTTCCGTGGGCTTTGAATCAGTCACTAGATGACTTTTTAAAAAAAATTCTGTCTGCTTTTTCTGTAATTCTTGTAAAAGTTTAACTCTTCTGTGGGATAAGATAAATGTGAAAACACTATCCGGGATTAACAAAACCAAACAATTATAAACACATTTTCTGTTTAAACTAGCACACACAATTAAGAACCTACCATGTTCTATTATTTTTATTATTAATTATTTGTATTACAAACATATAACAAACACACAGTCCCACCCTGAGGAACTTACAATCTAAATGAATATGCTAAGTGAATGAGATGTGTTCAGTGAAATACTTGTAAACCACAAATTCAGACAGAAGCAAATTGGTTCATTTAATTCCTCCTTTTTAAACCAGTCTATATTATTTCACATGTGATCTCACTGTTCTAAATGTAAAGGCATTAAACATTCTAGAAGATAATACTTGTACACACAAAGCATGTGTCTTATTGGAAGTGAACACAACCACAATACAAGCACATTTCATAGAGAAGTGTTGCAGTTCTGTAAGGAAAGTAAAAATAGTTCTCTTACCAGTTTCAGTAGAGGTCTGATTTTGTCCTAAAAGGAATAAAAACAGGAATAAATACAGTATGTCAACAGAAGGTTATACATGTTTGTGTCCATACATTAAGGCCCCAGTCCAGCAATCAGATTCATGCAAACAGATCCTTGCCCCGTGCAGGAGAAGGGCTTAGGGACCTGACTCATCGAGGTATGTGAGCACATGCCTGACTTTAAGCATGAGTAGTCCTGGAGAAAGCAATGAATTAAGTTGCAGCATACAAAAAGCACATGCATTCTAGGCTCCGTTTACTTGAAAGGGAGCTGATTCACCTGAATCACTGTCTGCTCTTTATGTAGCTCACGTGATCAGCACATGCCAAAAGTGTGCCAGTGTTAAACAGCACTGAAAACTGAGAACTGGAAGCACATATATCAGGTAGTGGGTCAATGAAGCATAGTGATAAAAACCTATAATTATATTGGGTTTATGATGTTACCTGTCACTTTGCAACTTTATCTCTAAATATTTTTGTTTATACTAAAATTTGGAAACATTAATCAATTTGATTTTAATTTAAGCAATAAAAACAAAACCATGTTTCTGGAATGTTAACAAATTATGATGTAATATAATGATCCAGAGCCTCAACTGGTGTAAATCAGTATACACCTCTACCTCAATATAACGCTGTCCTCGGGAGCCAAAAAATCTTACCATGTTATAGGTGAAACCGCGTTATATCGAACTTGCTTTGATCTGCCAGAGTGCACTGCTTTACCGCGTTATATCCGAATTCGTGTTATATCGGGTCACGTTATATCGGGGTAGAGGTGTATCTCCACTTAAGTCATTGGAGCTGGCTAGATTTACACCACCTGAAGATCTGGCCCAATACTACTGAGTGAGATTAACTGGTGCTATACCAAAGAGTGCTTTTCAGTTGTCCATGGGGAGAGGAGAACCATTCTTTTCTTCCCAACTTCACACTGACTGCTCCTGAGCTTCCCCTGTAATCTAAAAAGATTTTAACCTTGTAGGTCACTCAACCCATTGTAATAAGATTTATTTGGGGAGTTATCTTGTAGCTTGATATTGGTAGTCTGGGATTCTGATGGAACAGGCGTGGGATGGAGACTTCCCCAAGATGTTTTAACTAGAGGTGAAATGATTCTCTCAGGTGTAGAAGATGTAAAAATGGAGGTTCAATACCAGTCTATAAAACCCTATAACACCTGGTGATACATAATTGACAGGACCTTAACTGTGAAATGTACAGTATAAATAGTAATTGTCTTTATGCGTAGTGCTTTCTTTAATCCAGAATGTGAATTCAAGGCATGAGACATTGAGCTTCCATTCGTTCATCCAGGTGCTTAATAATCTGTCATGCAATACAGTGTCTACCATAGAACAACATGTACTATACAAGAAACAAGTTAAAACTTGTTTAATTTGTTAATTCTCTGTGACAGGCTGTGACACCTGAGCTAGGGAAACCTCCACATCTGAGTTGGAGTTCAAGCACTTGGGAGGCAAAGGTAGAATGAGAACTCAAACAATGCCTGATGCCTTTAAGGCCATTTTTGTCTAAACATATATATATGTTTATATATATTATATATATAATAAAAGAAGGCTTCCCTCAGCTGTGGGCCTCAGATATAGTACAAATATATGATGCTGAGCCCAATCCCTTCCAGCACCTCTGTGGGATCCCTTCATCATATCACACCCCCATATTGGTATTTTTGGTAAACAGCCTACAATGAAATATTCCCAGTTCACTGTTAGGAAATGTAGCTTTAGAAGTATCAGGACTATGGGTCAGATTTTACAATATGGCTGCCTAAATTGCACATGCACCTGTACATGCTCATGCTTTTATGCATGCAAAGTGGATACTTATGCATGCACTTACCTGTCATGCACGCACAAATTCTATGGATACAATTAGCAATAGGTGCCTGCATTTGAGAATGTGGCCCTGTGTTTCTAAGAAAGAAATTACATTAAATTGGCTATTAGCTAGGATGGACAAGGATGCAAAACCATCCTCTAAAGTGTTCCTAGCCTCTGTTTGCCAGAATCTGGGACTGGGCGACAGGGGATGGATCACTTGATGATTACCATGCCTTCTGGGACACCTGGCATTGGCCACTGTCAGAAGACAGGATACAGGGCTAGATGAACCACTGGTCTGACCCAGTATGTCCATTCTTATGTTCTTATGTTTTAAGCTTTAAGAGTCTGATTCTCATTTACCTAAAGCCTCTTTGCATTTTGTTCTGGCAGCATCAAGATGTCTTAATGTAAATGAGAATCAGATACTAAATATACCAAGGATATACAGATATTTTGAAATATTTTCCTAATTTAATTATTTAATATACTATTCATATGAGGTAAGCCAGTGTGAACAACTGTAAAGGATTGTTGTAACATCTGTGTGGTGGAGCTGGATGTCAGTTCAGGGAAAACAATCTGGGAACAAAACTGTGCCCCGTGTTTCACTTTTACCTTCGTTGTCGCCTGCAGGTGAGTGTGGAGTGGAGCGTGCAAGTAGAGGTGATGTGCTTGTGGGCATGGGAGAATTTGTAATTTCTGTTGTTCTTTCTCCTGTCACATGATGGGGAAAATATTATTAATTGAATAGTGTACATAGCAGAAAAGTACAATTTAAATAGAAAAAAATGTCAGCTGCCATTAGTTTTCCAGCTAGGAGCATATTTCTTATTACAGCATTGATTACAGTGGGATAACTTCACGATGCTCTCTTATATTATATATACACAACAAGAAGGCAGGGGTATTTAATGCCTATTATGCTTCAGCCTTCACTAAAAAAGGCAAATTGTGACCAAATATTTAACACAATTAATATTTACAACAAGAGACATGGCAAGCAAGTCAAAATAGGGAAAGAACAGGATAAAGAATATTTAGATAAGTTAGATGTATTCAAGTCAGCAAGGGTCTGATGAAATTCACCTTCGGGTACATCAGGAACCAGCAGAAGCAATCTTGAAATTAATAGTGATTATCTTTGAGAATTCATGAGGATGGGTTACATCCCAGAGGATTGGAGAAGGGCAAACATAGTACCTATGTTTAAAAACTGGGGACGCGGGGAGAAGACCTTGGGAATTATAGACTAGTCAGCCTAATTTTGATACCTGGAAAGATACCGGAACAATCAATTTGTGAGCACCTAAAGGATAATAGGATTGTAGGTAATACACAACATGGGTTTGTCAAGAACAAATTATGCCAAACCAACCTATTTTCCTGCTTTTACAGGGTTACTGGACTAGTGCATGGGTAGAAGCCACAGAGGGGATATATCTTGTTTTTAGTAAGGCTTTTGACACTGTCCCATGACATTCTCATAAGCAAATTAGGGAAATGATATCTAGATGAAATTACTCTAAGATAGGGGCACATCTTGTTGAAAGACTGTACTCAAAGAGTAATTATCAATGGTTCACTGTCAAACTGAGGGACATATCTAGTAGGGTTCCCTAAGGGTCTCTCCTGTGTCTGGTACTATTTGACATTTTCATTAATGACTTGGATAATGAAATGGAAAGCATGCTTATAAAATGTGTGGATGACACGAAAATGGAGGGAATTGCAAGTACTTTGAAGGACAGAATTAGAATTCAAAATGACCTTGAAAAATTAGAGAATTGGTCTGAACTCAAGATGAGATTTAATAAAGACAAGTGTAAAGTATTACACTTAGGAAAAATCAAATACACAACTAGACAATGGGGAATAACTGACTAGGCAGTAGTACCACTCAGAAGGTGCTAAGGATTATACTGGATTACAAAATGAACATGAATCAACAATGTGATGCAAGAAAAAAAAACTAATATTCTAGGGAGTATTAATAAAAGTGTCACATGTAAGACACAGGAGGTAATTGTCCCACTCTACTCAGCACTGATGAGTCGTCCGCTGGAGCACTATGTCCAGTTTGGGGCGCTACGCTCTAGAAAAGGTGTGGACAAACTGGAGAGAATCCACAAGAGAGCTACAAAAAATGTTAAGTTTAGAAAACCTGATCTATAAGTAAAGGTTAAAAAACGGGGGCATGTTTTATCTTGAGGAAAGATGACTGAGAGGGGAACCTGCCTCAGTGCAGGGGGCTGGACTAAATGACCTCTTGAGCACCCATAATGTTTTCTGACTTCACTGGAGCTGTGGTCCTTCAGCAGCTCTGAAAGTCAAGTTCCATATTTACATGCCTAAATTCACATATATATCTTCCCAGAAGGCATTCGGTCTTGCTTTCAAGATATCAAGAGATGGATACTCCACCACTTCCCTTTGTTTGTTCCAATGGCTAGTCACCATTACTCTTAAGAAATTATGCTTGCTTTCTAATTTGAGTTTGTCTGGCTTCAGCTTCCAGCCATTGGGTCTTATGCCTTTCTCTGCCAGATTAAAGAGCCATTTAGTACCCACAAAAAGAACAGGAGTACTTGTGACACCTTAGAGACTAACAAATTTATTTGAGCATAAGCTTTCGTGGGCTAAAATCCACTCCTGTTCTTTTTGCGGATACAGACTAACAAGGCTGCTACTCTGAAACCTGTCGTTTAGTACTCAGTAATCTCTTGAAAACCTCTTTTCAGTAATCTCTTGAAAACCCTGGCTGTCTGAGTGTAACACCAACAGACCCCAGTCATCAGCGGGTGGGATTGAACCAGGGACCTCAGGAGTTTAGTGCATGGGTCTCTACCGCAAGAGTGAAAAGCCAACTGGCTGTTATTTAAGCCTGTAGAGCAGACTCAGTAATTTCTCTCTAACTGGTCTTGATGTCACTTGATGGGACAGAGCACCACATCCAGAAGGTGTGGGGGTTACATGAGCAAGTCAAGTAACAGCAGCATGGGCACACTTTGGAGAAGAACAGGAACAACCAAAATGCCACTTAAGGCTCGGTCCTTCACATCTGAAGGCTTTATTATCTTCCCCCTTACACACAAGGGACCAAATTGGTTTCTAGTCTCCAGCACAGAGGCTCACCATAGGCAGAGCATCAGGGACTCAAAGGGATTTCTCCTCATTGGCCTGACAAGCAACATCATAATAGTTCAGCTGTTCAAAAGATGCTACAAGTTCCACAATCCGTCTGGGCAGTTTAAAAAAAAAACCAAAATGTAGCCACAAAGTTTAAAGAAGGCACCCCAGGAAAATTCTCAGTTGCTAAGTAGCCAAAAGCCTGATGGAACTTTGAAAAAGCTCACGTACAGTAAAAAAAATGAGACAGAAAGAAACCAGAGGTGAAATCCTGACTCCAGCGAAGTCAATGATAAAAACTCCCATCAACTTCACTGGGGCCAGGATCTCACCCTAGGTCTCTTTTTGCTAACATTTGTAAAAAGCCAATAACTTAGTGTATTAGAGCAGATGTATTAGCTAGAACTAAAATAAAACTGTTAGAAAGATAATGCTGAAACAGCCATCCTAGTACTAATGTGTACGAGTAAGGTTTTTCTAGTGGGTTCATTCCTGTTATCCACCATACAGCACCACCATAGATACTCCAAAACCACCTACATGGCTCACTGCTAGTAAGGCAGTAATGGTTGAACCTCACCAAGCTCAGAGATTGGGTACAGACACATATCCAAAAATATAGATGCTCATCTGAACTATCCAAATCTCTTGAGCATGCATATCTACTGCGTATGGATAGGCAGCTACTTTATTAACATTTGTATACATGCAAATACATAAACAAAATTGGAAATCTTATGAGATAAGACAGCAAATTTGGGCCTGTAGTTGGCCATGAATTCTTCACTTAGAATATGCCTTTAAATGTTTTAAATTACATATTTGAGCTCTCTGGTTTGGTCCCTTTCAACCAGATTACTTACCCTTCATAAACTATTCCCAAATCTAATTTTGTTTCAATGTATTAATTTGGTCTTAGCCTTGTACTCAAATTTCACATTATGTGAACTTTCATAGTAAAGGTAGAACTTCATTTGAATGCATGTTTGCAGAAACTGAATAAGGAGTTGCAAACCAGGTCAAAGCAAAATTCTTTTTAGAAAGTATTGAAATGCTCACAATGAGTTCTTCTCTCTATTCATCCATCTCCAGTGTAAATACAATGAAGATATGGTCAGACACTCTAAGATGTAGTGCTTCAAGAGAGGTATAATCTGTTGATCTGAGCACAAGATGGAACCAGAAATCACTGAGTTCTAATCCTCTCTGTGACACTGGCTCATTTTGTGACTTGGGCAGATCCCTTAACCTCTCTATGCCTCTAAAAATGTGGAATAAATGGTACTAACTTAACTACCATTCAGGGATGTTTGAAGGATTCATTAATTGTTTGTAAATCTCTTTGATGATGACTACTGCCAAGTATTATTATTAAATAGCTTTGCTACAGTGTTATCTTTCCTTTTCTTGTCCTGAACAGATTTTTGTGGCAATTTTATGACAAACATTCTGTATGCCTCATTTTCTTTTTAATTTAATTTATTATAGCAGCAGAATAAGATGCAGTTAGTATTAACTCAGTAGGTGGCACCATAACACCAAAAAACTCTCAAACATTGTGCAGTTGTATCTCCTATTATAATCCTGTTGTGAGATACCAGACAAATTGAATAGCTCCTTTTAAAAAGATGAAAATGGAGATCACAGGGCTCTTGATCTTAAAATAACATTACTCCAATACCAATACATGTATTTTTACCATGAATTTACTCTTCCTAATGTGGTCCACTACAATTCAAAATATTTCAGAGACTGTACTGGCAAAATCATGCTTGAGGTCACAACTTTCTGCCCCGGTCATATCAATCAGCAAGCATGTTTCTAAAATTCGTAGCTGGAATGAAACTCAAGGATATCTCCAAAGCTCTACATGTAAGTTGTTCTGAATACAAAAAGTACAATATGTTGTAAGAAAGTCTGACAATCACTGAGACATTAAGGGATTGGCAACCCAGGTCTGGATGAAATAGGGAACATCCCAAATCTTTAATGAAATCTCAGACTTAATCAAACCTTAAATAATTTTTGAGATGATGTGGACGTTATTGACTCGTACATATAAGCACCTGGAAGGGGAGAAAATGTAAGGGATGCAAAGAGCTTCCTCTAACTAAGACGTGTAGGCCTCCCCCCCTTGGCTCACCTGATAGATTTTCAGCCTATTAACCATGAAGGTCCAGTGTTCTACATGTAAGTTCTACCTGTAAGTTCTTCCGCTCCGGGTCTTCGATGGTGAAGGGTCCTTCCGACGGGGCAGAAGGACCTCCCGCCACCAAATTACTGCCGAAGCGGGACCTGCAGCCAAAGTGCTGGGTCTTCGGTGGTAATTCGGCAGCAGGGGTGCCCCGCCGCGGGTCTTCGGGGCACTTCGGCAGCAGGTCCCAGAGCAGAAGGACCTCCCGCCACTGAATTACTGCCGAAGCGGGGGCCCCCCGCTACCGAAGACCCCAGGCCCTCTGAATTCTCTGGGCAGCCCTGCAAGTGGACTGAGATTTACTATGGCTCTATGCAAAGGACTGTGCCTAGTCCTCAAGGTTACTGCCACCCAGGATTATACCCTCAGTACATACCAATGCTGAATTGCCACAACTTTGCATTTCCTGCTGCAAACAAGCACAAGGAGCCAATGAAGTTGGGCCCCCTAACACCACTGGCATATTTGGCTTTTAACTACTTTAATTCAGTTTCTTGAGTCATGAAGCCAAAGTGACTGGGCTATGCCCTGTGATTCTTCGGTGTGGGGAAAGGGAAGGGGAAGTTATCCTTCCCGACAGGCTTTGGAGCCCCTCAGTCTAAAGGCTGCAGTAGCACTGGCAGATGATGCGACTTCCCCCTCCACAGGGGAAAATGGTCAGTGATTCTGCATAGTTGCAAATCCCCACCTCTGCCCTTCCCCAGCACCCCTCAAATGTCCAGCACATTGTAACACAGGAGCACCACTGAGGAGAGCTCTGGAGTGACTTGGGGGTGCAGGAGATAGGCTGCATTAGTTCTTCAAGGTCAGAGCCTTCCACATCTGCAGAGGATGCAGCAGGATGTGACCTACTTGAAGGAGAGAGGAAAGCTCTTTGTGTGGGTCTTCTAGAAAACAGAATAGATTTGGACATTAGTCAGCTCCACTGCACACCAGCAGTGAATTGCAACTCAGAGAGGAACTGGTGGGAGGGAGAGGGTGAGTAAGGCGAGAAGCCTTAGAAGCTGTTTCTAGCAGGCCTCTTTGGAATTATTTTTAAACTTCAAGTGGGATGAGATGTAATTTACACCCACTTTAAGGCCCCTTTACACTGCCAGCCTGGTGTAAAGAGCCTCAGTGTAAGTGAGAATGGGGCCCTGAGACTTTACTGTTTCTTTGTGAAGGAAGTTAAGAGATTGGTGCTACTTTACAAACAGCCTGTATAAACACAGGCCTGGATACTGTAAACACTTACATGTGAGTAACTTTATATGGTGAGGAACCCCATCAAAATCAATAAAACTAATCACGTGTGTAAAGTTACTTGCGTGCAAAAGTGTTTGGGGTTCAGCACTATATAGTTAGATTTTATTCTTTATCATGAATTGTTTTGAAAAATATTTTCCATTTTGTTCCAAGCCATTCTGTGCCCAGACCTGTTGATTCCCAAATTGGGACCAAAAACTGGAATTTTGAAAATCATGTAAAGGAAATTCTGGAAAATGTTTCATTTTGACATATTTGATTGAGGCAAAACATTTTGACATTCCAAAATAGAAATGTTTTGTGTTGGTTTATTAACTGTCCAAAACCACTTTGTTTCAAATCAGTTCAATATTAAACTGCATTTACTCGTAGTGATGCATTATCTTATGGGAGTTCTATATCAGGAACCTGATGCTGGCATTCACCTCTATGAACCAGAAGTTTGATCTGCTGGTCTGAGCATAATTTAGCCAGACTACATCTCCCATAATGTACCCAGAGTCATGTGACTCACATGGGGCACTGCACAGCGTGGACCCACACTGCATTATGGAAGATGTAGTCCTCCAGGGAGCCTGGGCAAGCATGGCAGATAATGAGAAATTACATGTCTCATTTGGCAGTATTACACAAAGGAAATGCTAAACTAAAGTTCTGTTGAACTGATCTAAAATGAAGCCTTTCAGGTCAGTTCAAAATATGAATGTTCTGATTCAATTGATTTGTTTGAGCCAATCAAAAATGAAATATTTCACTTAGATTTGCCAGATAGAAAATCAATATTTTTTGGCAAGAATCAAAATTTTCCCAGAGAAAACGTCAATTTTGAAGAAACTACATTTTCTGACAGAAAATCATTCAACTGGAAAACTCCCAATCAGCCCTCCTGAGAATCTTCCCCCAAACCCTTAAAGAAATACAAAAAAGAAATGCAGCAATCCAAATTTAAGTTTTGCCATGCACATAATTAATCTAAACTAAAAACAAAGCTTTGCTAGAATCATAATTACTTAAGAATCCCACCTATTATCAGATATACAGGAAAGCAAGTCTGTCAGTTGTATTATACATTAAACTTAATGTCATCCATCATCTTCACAGGCTTAGAGCAAGTATCATAGACTGCTTGTAGAACTACAGCTAACAACGCCTTTGCTGCTCTGTGGTTTCTCTCATTCTGTTTACTTCTGTTTTTCTTCTTCAGAACCCTACTAAAAAGGAAGAGGGTGCAGTGTACTGTGGTTTAGAGCTTAAGCGCTTCCAAATGGTGAAACTGGGTTACTATAGCACCCGTATGCTCAAGTAATCAGCCCTATCTTGGTGCTAAACCACAACTTCTCTAGAGCAGTCATGCAGTTTCCTGATTAACTTCTTTTCACCAAATTTGCATTTCTAATTATTTTTAGTTGTACAGGCCCACTTATATGATAGAAAGCAGGGTTTCCAACATGAAGATACCGGTAATCTTTGGAAATACAACGAAATGTGCTTTTCAGGGAGTATTTGTGAACGCCTGAAATATGCCTGCAAGAGGGGAGCGGCTCTAATACTGGCTTAATATTTATTACAGTTGCAAAATGCTGTTTTTTGTGCACAGTCATAAACATCCTCTGTATGTGAGGAATGCAATAAAAAAGAATGAAAATATGTAGCTAGCAAGACTGTATATGTATAAGCTGCCGTATGAAACAATTTCAGTGGTATTTATTGACACTGTGATGTTTACTTGGCAATTCTATGTTGAATCAAAAGGGAGCCTACATCTTTGTTTGCTTTTTCCTTTTGAATATTTCCAGTATTCATGAAAGTGAGAAGCTGAGAGCTATACTTAAGTAGATACAATGTTAAACATTTGTTTTGCAAGTCTCACCACCCAGCGTTAGCAATGAATCTTCCGGCACTGCTATATTATTGATCTTCCTTTCCAGAATTGACTGAGCAGACTAGCATTTGTACCAAGATGATGGTTTTGTGGACAGAACCACCAGGGACACTGGATTGAAACTGCTAAATGCCTATTGCTTGTGACCAATGGAGAAAATATGGGGAAATAATTACTAGGCTACCGTTCCCCCCCACCACCAGTATTCTCATTGCTGCTTCTCCCAGCACCATTGGGGTGGGGGGATTGAACAGGTGAAGGACAGAGCACAGTCCTGAAGAGGGTTGAAAGGGGTAGGAGGCTGAAACCAACAGTGCCTTATAATGGATCAGAATAGAGTCAGATGTGGTGCTCATCATGTCAGACCATCTCATTGGAATTGTGGGGTGTTTGGCTCTCAGATTTCTTTTCTAACTATATTCCACTGAGTTCCATTACAATTCTAGTGCTACCCGTGACCTGGAAAATATTGAGAGAAACTATTTCTGCCTGGAAACTACATTCCAATAATGCTGGGTACAAGTGGTGTACATTTTTTGCACAAAATGTTTCTTTTTCTTTTAAAAAAGGCCATTTTCCAGTTATTTTAATCTTTTTGGAAAAATTATAAACATAAACATGTAACATGTTTAAGAAGATATGTTCTTTTCAAAGTTTATTTAGTTTATTACAGTAGTGCTTAGAGGCCCCAACTGAAATCAAAGACCCTTTGTGCTAGGTGCTGTACAAAAATAGCTTACAGTCTCAGTAGACAAGATGGACAAAGGATCAGAGAAAGGAAGTGCTGTTCCAATTTTATAGCTGTGAAATTAAGGCAGAGAGAGACAAGCTTGAGAGTGACTTGCCCAAGGGTACACAAGAAGTCCGTGGTAGAACAGAATGTAGCTCTACCGAATCCCAGTCCAATACCTTAACCACAAGTTCTTGCTTTCCCCACCAGTAGGATATAGCCTAAAGGATATATCACTTTCCTCCTCTATTTGTTTGGGGATGGTTTTTGTTTTGTTTTTTATGAAGATATAAACTTCCTTGCAGTTATTCTTAAAAGTGCCCACACTAAAATTTCTGGCTACTGGATTTTTGTTGTTGCTGCCTGTATTTTTTTGTGTGCTTTTTAAATGAAGCCATAATATAGAGAGTGTAAATAAACTTCGTATTTGTCTAAAATATTAAACTTTCCACATTGCAGCACTTCCTCCGGACATCTGTACAAACTGTTAAGTTCATTTAAGGAGCAAATTGGTAGGCAATGGTACAAAGAAGTAGATGCTGTAAATCTTCCAATATATAATGGGTAAAGTTACAGCAGTATGGTACAATTTAATTTGAGTCTTTCCTAAAACCACAATGCATCACAACGTGCTTTTTATTTAATTGTGCAATTAAATGTCTGTGTGTGTGCGCTGCGTACCGTACTTCCATAGAGTCAGGTAAGTCAGCAAATCAATGTACACATTCTGACAGACTAGTAATTCAACAAGGCTATGAAAAGTGTGCATTTCCTGGGGGCACTGAGTATGCAGTTACCTATGTGTGCAAGTTATTATTGCATTTCCCACTGTAATTGCAAAATCAAAGTGTTGTCATTTGTGCTATAGAAGTGCTACAGGTGGAGGTTTAAAACTGCTTTTAATCAATAGAGATTATTACTATGGACTAAATCCTGATCTGGAGTATTTCAGCATAGCTCCATTGACTTCAAAGGACTACAGTGCACTGATTTACACCAACTAAGAATCGGGCCCTTAATGTATCTACTGTAAAATTGCAGATTCTAACTTATACCTTATTGACGTCAATAAATTGGACAGCATTTCAGTGCAAAATTTGACTCCATGGGGTCTTTTGAAGTGAAGGGCGGGATGGTGTAAATCAGCACAAAATAGCTCCACATATTTAGACAAGAGACTCACTTAATAGACATGGAGTAATAATTTGAGAGTTGCAATGATACTTTATTTAGGATGACCAGACAAGTGTGAAAAATTGGGTCCCTTTTGGGGGGTTGAAGATGGCGGGGGGGCATAGTTGCCTATATAAGACAAAGTCCCTAATAACAGGACATTGATCACTCTAACTTTACTACTGATGGAGAAATCGTCAAATTAGGACCTGATTCTGCCCCACTGAAGTCAATGGGAGTTTTTCATTGACTTTAATGGGAACAATATCAGGGCCTTAGAGAAGATAACTTGAATTTTATCTGAATCAGGCAAGAATCAAACTGTACCTGACCGCTTAGATGATAAGATGGATCTGTATAATTCCTCTAGGGCTGTGCATTTCAAGCTTTTGGGCGGAGGGGGCAGAAATGGAACCAAATATAGCAGTCTTATTTCAGAATGGAGTAATCTGTATGCCATTGCGCTACACCTGTAACGTGCAGTATTGTTTTTATTATACCGCTACTCTGCCTGCTGTAGCCCTAGGAGGGCTTTGAAGAATCCTTAACAACAACAGAGCTATCTGAAGCAGAATAAAGATACAATTACATCAAACCCTCCAAAAGAACTTGATTTTCCAGTGAACTGTCACTTGTGATTCTACAACTTCTTGCTCCGAGTCTGACTGAGCCTTCAGCAGTTGTTGTGCTTTCTGAATCTGAATTCCAGCCCTCACCTCACTAAGAAACTGTGCTCTAAACTGCATTGCTAGTCTCATTCATCTTCCATGACCCAGATTCCTTCCAACGTTAAAAGTATCAAACCAGCACTGGCTGATAGAGATCCTGTACCTGTTTCCTAAAAGGTAGAGAACTTTAAAAAAAATCCATCCAGCTGGGCAGAAAAAGCTTAACCTCATTTCAGCTTCATGCCTAATGCTTGCATATGCCATTTGGCAGGTTCGTCCATTTTAAAGTTGGCTGAATACAATTAATCAAGTACATTAATTTTTAACCAGCTGCAGCTCACTAGATAAACTAGATAAATGCAGACATGTAAAACTATTCTTGCAAAACAAAGGCTTGTCAACTATAAAAAAAATCTTCTTAGTCTCTGTTCTTACGTTCATTTGGAATTCTCCTCTCACTGATGTACAAAAAGGAAGGAAGATCCAGAGGCAGGGTGCTGCACTTGGACTCAT
Organism: Mauremys reevesii; assembly: GCF_016161935.1. Classification (NCBI taxonomy): domain Eukaryota; kingdom Metazoa; phylum Chordata; order Testudines; family Geoemydidae; genus Mauremys; species Mauremys reevesii. Next base: position 65,874,453 of record NC_052630.1, on the reverse strand, counting down.
GAGACCTGGTTTCAATTCTCTGCTTCACCTTTGACTTTGTGGGAACTTGGGCAAGTCACTTAGTTGCTCTGTGCCTCCATTTCCCCATCTTCTAATAGTTATAATAGTACTACCCTGCCTCAGAGGGGTGCTATGAGGATAAATACATTAAAGATTGTGAGGTGCTCAGATAATAGGGACCATATAAGTACCATAGAGAGCAATACACAAAAGACTGTAGCTGCTTATGCCTCTAGTTCTGCTGCTCTTATAATGGGTAGTACCCTCTTGCCCAGAATTTGCTCTCTCATCATGCTGAGCCATCTTAGTAGTATCTGGCAGTACCTTACTCCACAAGTAGTGCTGTTGAAGAAAATGAGACAAGTCACAGAGTATACTCTTTAATGTGAGCAAAGGTGGAAGTATCTTAAGTTTGGGACTACTCACCATGAGTAAGGATGGCAAACAGTGGCATTGAACCAATTTTTACAGTGGGGTGCTGAAAGCCATTGACCAAAACTGTAAACCCTGTATATAATGGAAACCACTTCAAGTCAGAGGGTGCCATCTCACTCCCAGCACCCTTACTTTTGGCATGCGATGGCATGGCAGAACCTGGTCTTTATACAGATTAAGCTCAGCTCCATACAGTATCAACCTATGACTTATGGTGCAGCAAAATGCCGCATCACAAGTTGCCTAGAGTCAGACAAAAGGGGACTAATTTTTATAATTGGAAAAACGTTAAGTAAATGAAACACAAAAGAAGTGTCCAGGTTGTTCCACCAGCTTTTAATTTACTCACTATTCCTAAATGAATGTTACAACAAAATGAATCAGACATGAAAACTGGTTGTTTTCTTTCTGCTGGTTTATAGGGACAGAGTTATGAAGGCATTTGGCGAATGGCAGAACTATCCTCAAGATCAAAATTCACTTTTCAATCTTTTGTTGTGCAAAATTAAGATAAGATTTATACATGACAAGATGTAAGGGCCTGATTCAGAGCCCGCAGATATCAGTGGAGTCTTTGCATTGACTTCAGTGGGCTTTGGTTCAGGCCTGATATGAAGTATTTGACAGAAACAGCCCGAACGGATTTTTGATTCTATTAATTCATCTTGTTAGGGATTCTTTATTATCTTATTTTACACAGAATCAGATTTAACCTTCCTTTCTAATCCCCCACTCGCTGTATTTTTCTAGAGTCTACTCAGTTCCCATTTTTCCATACACACAGTGATACTCAATACCTAGAGTGAACTAATTGCATTCCTAGCACAAGACCCCAGCAAGTTCAGCAGTGTCATTTCTAGCCTCAGCACTATACTTCATTCAGAGAACTGGAACCCTCCCTCTGAGTCCTCACTTCACTGTAAAGACATTCTGGGACATTCTGGCAAGGGTAGCCACTGCACGTGCTTTATAACCTAAGGGCTTTATTACTGAACAACCATATCCACATTGTCGAGCACTTACATCCATCATCCCACTCCCTTTGAAGGGATAACTCCCGTGAGGAAGCACTTGCCTGTAGAAATGTAACATCCATAGTTGGGGCCTAGAGTTTTGTTAAAATGTAGGTGAAAAATAAGAATCTGCCTGAATCTGAATTCTTAGGGAAAGGTTGTATGGAGAAAAATAAGAGGAAACAAAGGAACGAGAATGGTGGTGCACAGAAAGATACAATACAAATAATAAAAACAAAAAACACCACCAACCAACAAACCAACTCTCACAGCGTACTAACGTGCATGATCCTATACCCAGGAGGGATTTTAACTATTCAGATATCTATGATAAAAAAACTTGCCAAACAGGAATCAGAGTTTTAGAAGATAATATTATGATTCAAAAAGCAACAAATCCAACTAATAGAGAAGCCACTCTGTATCCGCCTCTGATCTTCAGTTGATGAGCTTGGAATGGGTAGCAATTGAGAGAATTGCAAGCGAGCTTAGATGACGTGAACAAAGAATCATAGAAGAATCACAGAAGATTAAGGTTGGAAGAGACCTCAGGAGGTCATCTAGTCCAACCCCCTTCTCAAACCAGGACCAACACCAACTAAATCATCCCAGCCAGCACTTTGTCAAGCTGGGCCTTAAAAACCTCTAGGAGATTCCACCACCTCCCTAGGTAACCCATTCCAGTGCTTCACCATCCTCCTAGTGAAATAGTGTTTCCTAATATCCAACCTAGACCTCCCCCACTGCAACTTGAGACCATTGCTCCTTGCTCTGTCATCTGCCACCACTGAGAACAGCAGAGCTCCATCCTCTTTGGAACCCCGCTTTGGGCAGTTGAAGCTGCTATCAAATCCCCCATTATTCTTCTCTTCTGCAGACTAAATAAGCCAAGTTCCCGCAGCCTCTCCTTATAAGTCATGTGCCTCAGCCCCCCAATAATTTTCGTTGCCCTCCACTGGACTCTCTCCAATTTGTCCACAACCTTTCTGTAGTTGTGGGGGGGGGAGAGCGCGGGTACGAAACTGGACTCAATACTCCAGATGTGGCCTCACCAGTGCTGAATAGAGGGGAATAATCACTGCCCTCGATCTGCTGGCAATGCTCCTACTAATGCAGCCCAATATGTTGTTAGCCTTCTTGGCAACAAGGGCGCATTGCTGACTCACATCCAACTTCTTATCCACTGTAATCTCCATGTCCTTTTTTGCAGAACTGCTACTTAGCCAGTCGGTCCCCAGCCTGTAGCAGTGCATGGGATTCTTCTGTCCTAAGTGCAGGACTCTGTACTTGTCCTTGATGAATCTCATCAGATTTCTTTTGGCCCAATCCTCAATTTGTCTAGGTTACTCTGGACCCTATCCCTACCCTCCAGCATATCTACCTCTCCCCCCAGCTTAGTGTCATGAATTACCTGATTTCAGCAGTGTGCTGAGTGCCCATAATTACCACTGAAGTTAGAAAGAATTGTGGGTACTCTTCCTCTCCAAAAATCAAGCCAGCTATTTAAGTGCCTAAGTCAGATATAGATACCTAACTTTAGACACTTAAGTGTGTCCTAAATGCTTTCCCTTCTCTTCCCTACAGGCTATTATCAAATGTTATATGAAATATGAACCTCTAGACATGGTATATAAAATAGAAAAAATGCTCATCTGATTTTATTTTAACATCTAGCAGGAACATTTCTGTACAAAAGGAAATTTTTGGAGAAATCTATGAAAATGAAAATTGGGATTCAAATTGGAAGAACTCTAGCAATCTGTGTTTATGGGATTGTGATGTTCACTCACCTTACCAAAGAAATTGGGTGGCACAAAACTCAGATTTCTCATGATCTTAGTGAGAACACTTAAATTAATATTGTTTTAAATACTTTCTTTACATAGACAGACTATTTTTTCTTCTTTTGAATGTAACACACAATATTTGAAGTTTTTTGTAAAATCTTTGCACTTCACTTTTAATGCTTTGAAATGTGCAGCATGGGTACTTTAAGCAAAAAAGCTGGCAAAGAAAAGTGAAAGCAAAGATATCAGGTATACAATGTAACACAGCGATTTATTTTATAAAAGTATGTAGTAGACTTTTAAAAATATAGGGACCCAGATAAAGCCCTTAGGCCATAACTGGGAGAACATCTGATTTCATGCTCCAGTTACCCTCAAACCTCTTCTCTTTCACAGACACAGCAGTGAGGTACACAAACCAGGGAATTTAGCAGACCTGTAAACATTTTCCTGACCTGGACAATAAGGCATTTTCTGAAGCATGCAGTGGCATTTCAGATAGTACCAGCCAGAATTCACAACCTTGAGAAGAAACTCTTACAAACAGAAGAACATCAAAGCTATCTATTTTATTAACAAAACAAACCTTGATTTGTAGCCACAAAAAATAAAGATGTTTGGTAGCAGAATGTGTAATACCACCTGTAGGATTGTGAGGACAGATGTAAAAGCTGGTTTAAGAGGCTTGATGCATCCAAAGGTGGTAAGACTTCACCATTTCAAAGCCTAAACTCCACAGAAATCTAGTTGAAATTAATGCAGATGAATATATGAAAGAGAATAATTTACTACTCTTTAAAATCCATTCATTGTAGCTTTCTATAAATAAATGGATTGGGAGTTCATTAAAATAAGGTATTCATGCACACTGCTGTATATATACTGTATACCATATATGTAACGGAAGACATGCAGAGGTAGGGAGTTCTGATGAATGTTGAGGAAAGCACTTCAGCATTCATTTTAACCACTGACTTCAATGGCACATGCTTAAGTACTTTCATGAACAGCGATGGTTTTCTGAATCAGGACCCTGTGAGGATTGCTGCAGCAGAAAGCTGCAGACCTGACTCTAATCCTAGGATCACCCTAGCAAGAAATAACTGTACTTGTTATTCGGGGAATTGATAAAGCATTTAATCACCTTTCATCCATACTGGCTAATGTGTACATGTGAACCACTACTCTGCCTACTACTAAATGCAAACAGACTGGCTCCTGTGTTTGTAACAGTTTGACATTCTAAGGGCTGGCCTGCACCAAGGGTGTCCGCCATTACGGCTGTTTAAATCAAGTTGACTCTGATCAACATCCTGTGTAATCTGCATCAAGCTAGACCTGAACTCTGTGTCACAGTCCCTGGAGTCTGTAGCCCCCTGGTGTGGCAGACTGGAAATTCTGAAGCAACTTCATTGAAATTAAAAACTGAGGAAGCCAAATTGTATAGCATGCCCCTTTAGAGGCAGCACACAGAAGGCAGAGCCCTGGAGACGGTATGGGATTATGGGACAAGCACATTAGCAACTGAACGTTTCTCGCTAAAATGTTGAAATTTAAAAAGCCATCTGTAGTTTTCAAAGTTAACAACATTTTCTACTGGATCAGAAAGTTCCTACCTCTGAGACCTATTGTTTCAGGATGTCTGCAGCCTCAGATTGACCACATTTACACTTAGTTCAAGTTTTCAAAGTCTTCTACACAACCAGAAGAGCTAGAAACACTTTTAAAAAACTGAAACCCAAGATTCTAGACCATGGTTCTGCTTCAAAGAGTAGATTCCGGGGGAAATTCCATAGTCACGGTATACATGAGGCCGTCCTTGTGCCTGTTGCAGAATCAATGCACTGTAACAGAGACTACAGACTCCATTACAAATGCAGTACAATATTTAAGCAGCATATAAGGGAACTGACTGTCATTCCCAGGGTGCTCTGGAATGCTGCAACAAAAGGAGGGCAGGGAGCCCCCAGGCCTTCACAGGCTGACAAGGCCAGAAGACATATGAATCACCAGGAATGGGGAAGATCAGTAATAGACCACCAAAAATATCATATCTGGTACCTGAGTTATTCAGGGATAACAAGCCAGGGAGTGGATATATTTGAGACTGATGTTAGGGAGGGAACTGTTAACTATCTGGGAACCTGGCTGGGAATAAGGCTAATTGCTGGTGCCTACCTGTGGCAGGTGCAAGTACTTGTTCCATAGGGTCCAGTTTTCTGATAAACCAGAATGGGAAGTGGCCCCTTGGGAAGGCATCTCCTAATGAATCTGGGGAATGGTTTTGGGGCTCCTAATCAATAGTAACAGTGAGGAGACAACTCCTTGCCTCATCCCCTTAATGCTCAGACAAGGGGAGAGTTCTCGGGTACCAACAATGGATTGGGTACTAGCTGTGAAGGCATGGGAGACTGAAAGCAGCCCTCCATGAAGTGGAAACAATTGAGGAGGGAATCATGAGCTACTTTGTACCAGTTATTGCTGGGTGGTTCCGGGTGAATTAAGTTAATAGAGTTGAGGCCTAATTAAATCACATCCCTTGCATATTGTCTTTCTTCCCACATGTCCGGGAAAATACATGAGGCCCTGCCTATGCTGTAGTGTCTGCTGCAGAATTAATGCATTGCAACAGAGATTATAGACTTCATTACTGATGCAACCACTGATGCAATCATTAAGCAGCCTAAGCTGGCTAATTTTTCTGTTAGTGATAGCTCATGGATGCTGTCCTATAACAGAAGTAGTGGAGATGTGTGTTGTTGTAAAGATTGGAGATGATTGGATCTATTTTATATGCTGCAGGTACATTATATTTAGTTGCTGTACTTGGTCTCTGTATGTAGACTATGTGGCTATCATTACAGTTAGCCTGTTACATAAATAAAGTTCAACTTCCGTCTAAGTCAACCTTAGTACAGATCCTACAGGCCTAACAATAGGAGCACTTCCCTTTAGCTGGTGCAGTTTCTGCCTGTGGGCCATATGTGTTGCAGTGGTGTATGGCTATTGGTTGGCTGTGAAGTCACACTCCATCTTTGTGGTTTGATGGTTTGGTGACAGTAACCTGGGTTGTGATGTCATATATAAAACCTGTGTGACCCAGGACCTGTTTAAGAGGAGGTTGAGTACTTGTAAAAATATTAAAATTGTCTGTTAAATGCATTTCGTATTTAACGACAAAATGTGTCAAACAATTTATTCACTGCATAATATTCAATCATCTGTACTTTTCTTTCACAGTTTCTACTTCTCTTACTACCTAAATTGACAGCATTTCTATATTTCTGACTTATAAAAAAGAAGACTGAAAAAATTATGTCTGGGTAGCTTTCAGTCCTGGAATGTTTCATACTAGAGTTCTGTACAGCATTAGGATGATATTGTGAAGAGTGTATTAAGAGGTTACTTTCTGTATTTTTTCTCAGCTAATTGCAGCTCCCAGATTCTCTGCTGGGCCCCTTACTTTGGAGCAGTTTTGAGCAGAGTAGTAGGTTGATCTAATTTTCACCATCTGTAATGGTTCTCACAGGACTATCTGCCAGCTGAGAATAGCACATTCTGATCAGGCCTCTTTTCCATCTCCTTCTACCCCCTCACTTTCTACTCTAAAGCAACCAGCCAGAAGGATGGTCTAGGAGCTCACGGGTGACTCCCTCCAGGGAAATCCCCTGCTACATGTATATGACCAATGTCCACTCTCTTTGTGCCACTTACAGTAGAATAAGGCAGAGACTCTGCCCTGTAGAGTCAAACACTGACCCTTTTCTATGCAGGAGTAGTAAGGAGCATGATAGATGTTTAGAACTATTAGCTCAGTTTGCTCAGTCTAGGATGCTTGGGACCATTTGGTATCTCCCAGCTCGGTTGTTTCTGCCGCCATCTAATTAAAAATGCTAATGCTACAGAAGTTGGATTGTGATCCTATTTTCAGGAACTTCGCTATTCAGAGGTGATCAGATCAAGGATTTTGGTTCAGCTTGTTATAAAGGCAGTAGTTTAGATTTCCAATGTGAAGAAGCGTATGACACAAGTGACGTTGTCCCAGCCCATTTTAATCCCCAGCTCTGACCAGCTATCAGTTCAGTTAGGACATTTTTATTGTTTGAGGCCAAATGGAAAAAAGATGTCAAAATTATTTGGTTCCCTTACAGACGACGCCTAAACAGAAGCAGCCTGAAGAAGAAAATCGCCCCTGAGCTTTAGAGGAATTTCAGAAATAGCCTCTTGATCCAGATTAAGTTCAATTGAAGTTTACTGAGAAGAATTACAGACCTTCAGCTCTGCCAGACTCCTACCCATCACAAATATAAATGCTCAATTAGAATTCCTAAGAAAAAATGGATTCCTAAAGTACTGCCCACACTCTGCATTCTATCTCTTCAGAGCATCCCACATTTGCAAACTTGTTCTTGTCAACCACAGTGAAAAGGAAGTGCTGATCCACTGCCCACAATGTAACTAAAACTGCAATTTTTATATATTTCAAAGAGAGAATATTTATCTCCCACTGTTGTTCTTTAATAATTTAGGTGTTGTACATTTTGCTTCTTTATCGGCATTCATAAGAATAGACACAGTAACTAATAACAAATAATGTTTTTAGGACAATCAAGATAGATACTTTAAAAACAGAACAAAAGAGGAACGTCCATGTTCACAAACAAAACTAATAAGGGCAGATGACAACCTGACACAAATTTTCAGAGCTCCACTGACATAATGAATCTATTTTGATTTTCACCAAATGAGGATCTGCGGCAAGGTACAGGTTCAACTGTACATCATACGTAAGAAAATAAATAATTACTTTTTAATATTTGAGTATGTTAGTGGTGGCTGGAGCTAATGGATTTCATTTTTATTTCCGGATAAGGGACAGCGTGCTAGAACAATTTAGAGTCAACCGGATGTGGGTGCCTTAATTTAATCTCCGTTTTGCAGATCACTCGGTTGTATTTCAGCAAGCAGCTAGCACTTGGCTTGCACTCTATAGCAAGCGCCCTATCGGTTCCCATGGCCAGGGCTGCTTGTAAACCCACAAGTGAGTTAACTTCCTCACTGAGGCAAACTGAATTGCAGCAACGTTCAAAAATATTAACACTTCAGCCTACATGGTTTGAAATGTAGAATTTTGCAAAAGTAAAACCCCAGAGAGCGTGATTAGCCAATGACTCATCTTCCCTTTTTAACATGTGTTCACGGCTATAGAACTATATTTAATTGGCTTTTGAATTGATAGAAGCCTCATAGAAGATTCCAATCTAGTATGTAAGGCATTTTATTGCACAATAATGTATATTTTTGTGGTTTAATCTCTCAAGCACATTACATTAAGTTTAAATAAAGAGAGAGAAAGTTTATTGAATGAAGAATATTTGCACAAAATTATCATAAATTAAGTGGTATAGGAAAAGCAGTGGAAGTTCCAGTTTCCCCACATAGTCCTGCCGTTGTTCTTCAATCTTGGCTTGTAGAAGCCACCTCCAGGTTTGGGCTTTATGCCCATTCAGTTCTTGGCTTCTCAGATAACACTTCCAAATATTGCAAAAATGTGGAGGAGGATACGGACACCTGTCCAATAGGAACTGGATGGAGAACTCCAGATCTGTACAAAAAGGCCATTGAACTGTTGTTCAAGAATAGAAGTGAAGACACAGTATAGCATGTTGTAGCTTTTTTTCCAATGCAACACATCTAGCGTGAAATTTTCAAAGTTGCCTAAGAGTAATGAGAACTGAGCATCCAAATCCCTTACATGACTGAAAATCTCAGCCACAAAGTATAGTAATCAGGAAATTAGGGCATTTGCACATAGGCATTTTGTTTTAGTTTCATTTCCAACTACCATACAGTTCTAGAATATTATGGGGAAAAACAAACATTTGGGTACATTTACAAGCAACTCTAATTATGAATAATGGTAGATATCACTTGAGATTGCTTCTAAGTACACTACATATATTTAGGTAGACAGAATGTCATGATTTAACAAGAAACTTTCTCACTTCTTTTAATAATTTACATTACCCTACAGAGTTTCTTTTTAAGAACATAAGAACAGCCATACTGGTTCAGACCAAAGGTTCATCTAGCCCAGTATCGTGTTTTCCGACAGCGGCCGATGCCAGGAGCTTCAGAGGGAATGAACAGAACCAGGGGCGGCTCTAGGCACCAGCGGGCCAAGCGCCCGCTTGGGGCGGCATCCTGGGGGGGCGCATTTTGGCTCGTGGAGTCCTCCCGGTCGGTCGCGTCCGCCGGCGCGCGAGCTCCCGCAGGCGGCTGCGGCAGCGGCAGGTCCGCCGCCGCGGGCTCCGGGACCCCGCCGCCATGCATGCGGGAGCCCAGCGAATGCCACCCTCCCCCCTCCCCCCTGATGCCGATGCCGGAAGGGGGGGGAGGGGACCGGGACGGACGCGGGCGCGCCGGCGCGCCGCTTGGGCAGCTGCAGCTTTTTTGAACAGAACACATTATCACCAAGTGATCCATACCCCGTTGGCCATTCCCAGCTTCTGGAAAACAGAGGCTAGGGACACCATCCCTGCCCAAGCTGGCTAATAGCCATTGATGGATCTATCTTCCATTAACTTATCTAGTTCTTTTTTGAACCCTGTTATAGTCTTGGCCTTCACAACATCCTCTGCCAGAGAGTTCCATGGATTGACAGTGTGTTGTGTGAAGAAATACTTCCTTTTGTTTGTTTTAAACATGCTGCCTATTAATTTCATTTAAGGACCCTAGTGGTTTGAGCATTGGCCTGCTAAACCCAGGGTTGTGAGTTCAATCCTTGAGGGGGCCACTTAGGGATCTGTGGCAAAAATCAGTACTTGGTCCTGCTAGTGAAGGCAGGGGGCTGGACTCGATGACCTTTCGAGGTCCCTTCCAGTTCTAGGAGATAGGTATATCTCCAATTATTATTGTGTTTTGAGAAGGAGTAAATAACAATTCCTTATTTACTTTCTTTAAAAGGTTCTTACTTGTGAAAATGATAATTTTAATTTAAAATAAACTATAGAAGTGGACACTTTACGCAGTCTATTTTGAAAAGTTAAGAACATCACAGAATTTTACTTAAGATAAGTATAAGATGCTTGTGTATATTGTTTTCATAAGAAAGACTATGACAATTTAATTCTGAAATTGTTGGTTTCAATAAGGTTGCATTGTTGAACTGACCTTAAATAAAATAACCATTAAGGGCCACAGTCTTCTCTGGGATTAAAATCAGTGTGATGAAATTTAATCATAATGATCTTAAAATACCTCAGCCCAATTTCACTCATACTCAAGTCTGCTGATACTATGCACTCAGGACATGATCCCTGTGGTAGGAGTTGGATTTGACCATAGTAAATTTGTGGCATGGCTGGTCAATACAGTAGGAAGAAGGGCCATGTACTCCCAGGACAAAAGTGCCTTTAAGACATCCCCACGATACACAGGATTTGGGGGATCTTTAGAGTTTTGGAACTGAACTCTCTGCTTCTTCTGTGGAGAGTGAGAAACTCCTATCCCAATGGGGAAAAAATCAGAGGGAACTTTACAAGGAGAACTTTGGTGAGTTTTCCTCCCCCCAGAGCTTCATCTGCAGGAAAGTATCAACTAAGATGGTAGTTCCCAGTTTTTCTGGTCAATATAATGCACCAGAAACAGTATCAAAAAGTATGAGTAAGATTGTAAATAAAGGGCATTAGAATAACTGAGATGAATACAGAATCCAATCATCTTTGACAAAGAAACATTTAAAGAGGTCAAATGAATTTTTTTTCAGATTTTACATCAACAATTACCAGGTGTGTGTGCAGCATAGGGAACATCAGTGTTCAGCAAAACCAAGCTATAATCTGTTTCCAGTCATATTTGGCATCTACCTTAACAACTGCTCTGTGAAACTTCTGGACAGAATTTATGTACCAGGAAATCAAGATGCAGTACTTCAAATGTTCATCCTACTTCATTCAGTCCCAACAGTCTTCATCACAAAAGTAAAATCTCCTGTATCAGTATGGGGGAAAGTCTTTTGGAGGAGGTGGGGGCCAGGGCTGTTTTTAAGCTGAAAGTGTTGGAGCATTTTTTTGTTCTGAAATATGACACAACAGCAAATTGCATGACAGGTCATTTTCCTAATGATAATATTGCTTGTAGCAAGACAGCATGAATACTGGGTCCATACACACACTAGCTAAACTTCAGTATCCAATGGAAATGCTATTTTACACACTTAGGTTTGATAGAAATCGAAGATGCAGTCTGTCATTTTGTGGGTGTCGGTTAAGATACAGGACTATATTTCAGCAGCAACACTCAACAGAAGCCTGACAACTAAACTACCTAGACAATCACATTTAATGCAGTTTCATAAAACATTGTAGACTATCCAGATCTTCCGGTTACTCACATTTTGCACATGCAAAACTTCTATTGCCTTTAATAGGAATTTGGCCTCAGTGGATACGTTTACATTGCCAGTAAGTACCACAACTGCTCATCAGCTGACACGGGCCAGCTGCTGGTCTATAATTGCAGCGTAGACATACCCAGTAAGGGCCAAATGCTCAGGGCCTATCTTTATAGCACAGCTCGTGCTAGTTTTCATTTGCTCTTCATGTGCTTTATTAGATGCTTGGTTTCCAAAGCACAAAATGGAGTAAAGCTGGTGCATCTGTCACAATATAGAAGCGGCTGATACTATTTGCATTGTTCCTGTTTCCCAGCTTATGATGTACTCTTTGCATTTGCTGGTGCTCCTGGACATTTGAAGCAGGTTTGACCTTCGATCTTACTCACTATTCCAAAACAGCCAGTTGGCATCCCACCTTTACTTGGAAAAAAGCAGAGAACTTCATTTGAAGCCAATAGCAGTCTTCTCTCAGCAAGAAATGTACTTAATGAGCCAGCAAGAAATATTAATACCTTTTCATCTTTCCCCAGTAAAACAGTCCTTGTCTTTGCTGATCCTCAAGATAAGCTCTTGCACCCATCCTTCTTTTAGGATAAAATTTATCCCTATTCAGAGAGTTAGCATGGGACTTCTGCAAAGCTACTTAAGTCATGCTTGAATGGTCCATAGGCCTCCTGTTGGCCCCCTGCAAAGGGATCAACTCCATTGTGACCAACAAGCACCAAATGAACAGACTGTTCTGTTTAAAAGCTGATGGTACAATATGCCCCTATCTTTTTACACTGTTACTTTTTTCTTTTTTTGGCTTGAACTTATGGGCTTGCTGACAAATGTCTCCATTTCATTTATGAAATAATCATAAATTGTCCCAAACAACTATAAAGCCCAAGAATAAAATAATATTTCCTACCTGTAGATCTCCCACCTTCTACTTTAAGAAAGGCAATGTAGCCAAATCAAAAGGGTCCTTGACTCAGCTTCTATTCCTCTACTGGTGACTGTCAGTGAGTCACTTTGACTCCCTGTACCTGTTTCTATCTTTTAAAATGGAGATAACAATACCTTGGTAAAGCACTTTGAGATCCATGGATGAAAAGGGCTCTGTAACAGCTAAATATAACTATTATGGGGCCCTGAAGTCCAATGACAGCAATATTTTTACACCTATTATGCATGAAGTAACAAAAGTAATTGATAATGATGAATAGGTGCCCCAAAGTTATTTCTTTTGTATTTCATCTAAAAACTGATCTTTAACATGATTTATTACAACAAATATGCCATCTCAAATTCAGTAAATAAATGCTGTCCCCTCCAACCACATGAATATGCTTCAAGTTAATATAGTAATATAACACGTTCTGTGTTTCTCTTGCGAGGAAACTGCTTCAATTTCTTATGCTAGTTCTCTAGAAGATTAAAATGGTGTTACCATTGAGATTATATCCACCGCAATGTATGTACTGAATACTACTAGAGATCAAGTTATTTCCTGAATGCAGAAATCTGTCTAGGATAAAACCCACTAACTTGTAAGAAGGTTTTCTATAGTTTGTGCTTATGCACGTAAGACTTAGATCTGGAGAGAATGCTAATAATTCTATTAACTTTATGGTAAACCTGAAATGTACTACTACATGTAGTTATGTAATGGAGTAAATATTTTGAGTTGTAATTTTAATATATTTTATATTTTTTTTACACTGTTACCAAATATTTAGGTTCTGAACCTACAAATGCCATGCACATGCTTAGCTTTACTCCTTTAAGTTCTCCCACTGAAGTCAGTGTTTAAAGTTAAACATATGCACAAATGTTTGCAGAGTCAGGAACATAGATTGTAAATCACTATAAACTCTAATATTTTAGAAAAAGATTAGGAGAGTCATCCTTTCTTAGGGTATGTTTATGCTACGGACTGTATACCAGTATAGCTACCTCACCATAGCTATGCCAGTCTAACCCTGAAGTGTAGCTGCAGCCTATACCAATGGCAAGGATTTTCCAGCTGTGTAGAAACACCACCTCCCAGAATGATGGCAAATATGTTGACAGAATCATTTATCCATTGACAGAGCTGCATCTACACAGAGGGTCAGATCAGCATAGCTCCATCAGTCAGAGGTGTACATTTTTCATACCCCAGACTGATGTGGCTACGTAGACCTAACTGTTAAGTATAGACCAGGTATTAGGCAAACCTCCCAATCACATGAAAGGGAGGGTTTGTCAGCATAAGGCCTGCAGGATTGAAGGCTTTTTTTCCTGAATAAATGCCTCATAGTGAGAACCACTATTAACCATTATAGTGGTAACCACTATTAAGATATGAATAAAATGTACCAGTGAGAAATAACATGATTTTCTTTGTTACGTCACTGCTAGCAACTAAAAGGAAAAAAAAGTGATTACTTAGCATTAACCCAGTTATTCATGAATGCAGAACAGAACTATATTCTCTGTAGCTGGAAAAAAGAGATATGGTGCCTCTGAACTGCTCTATTGAGAGATTCCATGATGTGTCTAAAAGAATTACCTGTTCATTCTTATTACTATTACTACTATTAATAATGCAGGAATGGTACCATTCTGCCTACACTTCCTGAAAACAGATAATAGGTCTGTATGTCTGCCATTATCAAAAGATCCATCAAAGGTCAGGTAATTTTCCATACTCATTTAGAAACAAAGAAGCTACCTATTCTGGTAAAACTGTTCCAGGTTTTCAATGTTTGTGCCTCAGACATGAAGCAGATGTAATCAGTGAGAAAATGAAGGCCGTTATTTCCATGACAACATCAACACAGAGGTGTTTGTGTTTACTCAGCCCTGTGCTCAGAATTGGAACCTTATCCTGTCAGGAGCTGAGTGCTGAGAGCTATCAAAACCCTTTGAGCCAAATGTCCCACATCTTTACAAGATCATCCCATTTCCATGAAGGGATCTCCACAGGACCCAGGATGAATGTCTGGAAAGGTGGAAGGGGCAGGGAGGTCGGGGCATGGAATCAGGATATACAACATCCTATCTGGCCACCAGTGATACATCTAACAAAAGAGTCAATGTTGCCTGGACTAGATTAACTCTTCCCTAGCATCCCCCACCCCTAAGATGTGGGAAATCCACTGGGAAAGGATTCCAGGGGTATTTGTTGATAAGGAAAAACCCTTGCGTTGGTACCACATTCCAAGCCATTATGGAGGCACAAAACCTCAGTATAGACCCATCCTCTTGATCTAGTGGAAGATCTTCACAGATCTGAAGGGGTCTATGGGATTTAGAGACAGAACACCTTATTTGTTCTTTAGTGGAATGATTCTGGAGAAACTCCACAAGGGGAACATCTCTCAGAGATTTATTCACAGGAAAGGGTGATCAAGTCCTCAATATTTACTCAGACCTGAAGTAGGCAAAAATTCCAGTGACTTATAGTAACAAGCCCTAATTATTCGTTTCTACATAAAGACTGCAGTTATCTTAATGAAACCCATGATAATCAGAGTTCATTTCAAAAGCACCTAATGTAACTTTGGAACCTAAGTCCCATTTTCAAAAGTGACAGACATTTAGGATCCTTAGTGCCTAAAGCAGGCGTCGGCGACCTTTCAGCAGTGCTGTGCCAAGTCTTCATTTATTCTCTCTAATGTAAGGTTTCGTGGGCCAGTAATACATTGTAACACTTTTAGAAGGGCTCTTTCTATAAGTCTATAATATATAACTAAACTATTGTTGTATGTAAAGTAAATAAGGTTTTTTACTTATTTAAGAAGCTTCATTTAAAATTAAATTAAACTGCAGAGCCCCCCGGGTCGGTGGCCAGGACTCGGGCAGTGTGAGTGCCACTGACAATCAGCTCACATGCCGCCTTCCGCACCCGTGCCATAGGTTGCCTACCTCTGGCCTAAAGGTACGTCTACATTGCACATGCAGCCTGTAGAGTACATACACTACATAACTGCTAACATGGGTATAAAAAGCAGTGTAGTCAGTGAGCCACTGCTTAGGAGAGTAAAGAGACTCCTGATCCCTTTGGTTATGTACCTGGGTATTTACCCTACAGGGTTTTCTACATACCCAAGCAGCGCCTCCCAGTCTATACTGCTATTTTTATCAGCATAGTGGCCCACTGTTGGAGCCTTCCCCTGTGGCAGGGATTGGTCCTGGCAGCAGGGAAAGACTCCAGCAGCATGGAAAGCTACCTCAGGAAACTGCTGGTTCCTTTCCCTGCTACAAGGAAAGGCAGCTCCGTTGCAGGGAAAGATTCCAGCGGTGGGGAAAGACTCTGGCGGTGGGAGGCAGAAGGGAAAGGCTCCGGCAGCTTCCTGCTGCTGAGGCTTTTGCCTGATGCCTCCTTGCTGCCAGAGCCTTTCACTGGCAAGTGTAGTTACAAACCACAGTGTGGACACAGCTCACTTTTCACTACACTTTGTAGCTATATATGACGTGCAGTGTAGACATAGCCTACGTCAGTTTTGAAAATGGGATTTACGCTCACAAGTCACTGTAGATACCCTCTGTGCCTAGTAAACCTCCTAAAGGAGTGCACCATATCTACCCAAAGTGCTAACTCATCCAAACAGAAGGCCCAATTCTGGTGTAAATTTTACTGACATAAATCCAGAGTAATTCCATTGAAGGCAATCTTACATCAGTGCAGCTGAGATCAGAACTTGACCCAGAGTAACTGAAATAAATAAATAAATATAAATATATATATAATATATTCTATTTTATACTCATTTATGCCATTAAAAGCGGTAACATGAAGTATGCTAGACATTTTCTGAACAGCTTTTATACATTCTGAATAGTTGACATGACACTTCATTTTCCTTTTTTTCTAGTAGCTGTTACCCCAGAACAAAGTAAAAATTTTCCAATCTAATGTTTTACATTTGATTGTCCAACCAGTGTATACTTTTCAAGTGAGGGTGGTGTGCTGGGGTCAAAAGCTTTTATTTAAAAAAATGTATCAGGTGAGGAGAATTATTTGATCATAAAATTCTACTTTTTAAACTTAGTGGCTCTATCGAACTGGTGTTATATTGTCCTTATCCAATTTAAAACTCAAACACCAAAATTCTAATTATATGTTTTTTGGTAATGTCTAAACCTAGCAAAATAATTTATTTATAATAAAAAGAACAGTACTGCATTAGATCTATTTTTAAAACATGAAAAATGTTTCTGTTTTCTGGGAGCAAAATATCTCACAAAACACCTTGAGAGAGAGAGAGAGAGAGAGAAATTCATAGGAACACTAATACTAATTTTATTCTGGCTGGTTTATAGTTAGTACAGTTATTACTAAATCTTTATATCACAACCACTAATAGCAAGACCCCACAAACTGTACTAAACATCTGTCCTCTGTGATAAGGTGCTTAAGGAAGCATAGCTCCTCAATAGAAGAGAAGCAGGGACCAAAAGATGACTTCAAATCAGGGAGTATCATCTCAAAAGAAACAGTAAAAAAGGAGGTCTGGAATCAGATCAATGTACTAAACTATATTGTTTCACATTTTAATAGAAAACAGGCAAATTTTGAATTATGGGGTTATAGTTCAGTCTCAAAATTCTAGTAAGTCACAATATAAACTGCTGAGATTTGTTCTTTGGTATATATCATTATCATAACCTGTGACACAATTATATCCAATAAATCACAGTTACCTGCTCTTTTTTCAATATATGATTGTTATTTAATAATGTAACAAACAGGTAGCATTACTAACATCTCATATGAAAAGGAAAACATCAGAAGGGCTGTTCTTTGTTCTTCTTTTGATGACTTTAGTCTATAGGTCCTGATTCAGCAAACCACTTAAGCACGTGCATAGTTTTAAGCATTTAAGTTGTCTTTCTACAGTTAAACCATTTTCTGAACAAATATTTATCAAAATATAATGATACATTTTTGGAACATTTTGAAAATACCATTAAGCAAAGAGTGAAAGTGTGTCAGATGTAAATTAGATGATGTATAACCCTTTCAATCAGTGTGGTGGCTCTCAAAGTCTACAATAAAAATTTTAAATGACTTTGTGGTGCTGCCCATTTCCTAATATGCCAATTATCATGAAGACAAGCTGTGGGCCAATTGTAAGACAAGCTAATGTGACAGGTTATTTTCAGAGAGAGCAAATGGTTATTGTCATTAAAGAATTTCTATATAAATCTAAGCAAATATTTTTTATTCTGGGGTCAAAGCAAAAAATTCTCCCAAATTTGCTTTGAATTGAATTGAAATTGATATTTTTTAAAAATTTTCACCAAAGCAAGGACACAAAATGTTTTTGTTTGGAACTGACAAAAACATTTTGGGTCAACCCAAAATGATTTTTTTGACTTTTTTTGTTTCAATATGGTCATTGGAGGGGCTTTTTCCACCTTTTTCTTGTGGCTTTTTAAAAAAAAGTCCAAAATTCAAAATGAGACAATATTTTGGAACAAAAATAACTAAAAGAAACATTTTCAAATGTTCAAAATGAAACATTTTGAAACCAAAAAGTTGACCCAAAACATTTAGAAATGGTCAAATCTATTTTTTTTTTTACTTTTTCAAAATAAATCAGCCAAAACTATTAATCAAATTTGACCAAAATTTGAAAATATAGTTTCAGACCCTCACCTCCAAAATGCATTTTTTCAGTGACAATACTATTTACTGAAAAGATTTCACCCAGCTTTTTTAGTGTACCATGTATCTGCTTCAGTATTTCAAGACTTTGCCACAATCCCTTTTCAGTGAACATTTTATATCTTACTAATAAACTCAGCCACTCAAATCCCTTTGCAATTTAAAAGTAAAACATTTCCAAAACACATACAGCTGCATACGACCTGATTTTCAAAAGTGCTAAGCACCACAATTCCAATTATTTAGTTCAATAACTATCTCTTTCCAATACTGAATGTTGCAGTGTGGATCTGGACCTTACTTTCGTTCACTGAAGACAATTTCCAAAGCTATCTTTGTCTCCACTTTATCTGCAACATGCACTTCATGAAATGTGATGTCAAACCCTTGCACTCTAGCTGTTAAATCCTGTATTTCCTTTCATACGTATATTTTATGTATTTTTCTTTTTGATGAAGGATGGAGAGTTATAGTACAATACTTTTCTGTGGAGGTAAATCTTTTAGGGCAATGACATGTCTGGAGTGAGAATTAATTCCTTATTATTATGATTATATTTGGTTTTATGAGTGCTCAGATACCGGTGAATCTGGGACAAGATTCTGAATAGAATAGAATAGAATAGAATATTGTCCCTTCCCTTTGGTATGTAGGTAGGGCAACCAGACAGCAAATGTGAAAAATGGGGGCAGCGGGTGAGGGGTAATAGGAGCCTATATAAGAAAAAGACCCAAAAATCGGGACTGTCCCTATAAAATCGGAACATCTGGTCACCCTGTATGTAGGTACCATTACACACTTGCATTCCATACAGATGGAATATCTGTAATGTGAATTGTATGTCAGGAGCATAAAAAAATTATATTTTCATACTCTCTGGAATCATACACACGGGCATATCTTATTATATACAAAGTACATATACAACACACAGCAACCTGCAGAGCTATATTAAAATTCATTTACATGACTACTAACTAGTTACTATACTGTTACAAGTGTGAAACCAGAGTGGGTTTAGGGATGGGTTAAACACTGGGGTCAAATAAATAATGTTAATAAGTGCAATGCTTTTGTATATGTCCTTATATATAGTTCATTCACATAAGAGAGAATAAAAATAATTACATAGGTGTCTAAAGGTTGTTTTTAGCAGGGTTTTATATTAAAATGTACACTACCAAGTTCTGCACTGTATCATCTGCTGCAATATAAAAATTGCAAGGGCACAGTGACCAGTGTGAATAATAGTTTGTGGACCTATGTGTGAAAGGTTATTTTGGGTGCAGAGAATGATTTATTATTCAAAGATGGTGCTACTTTGAATAAGATAACAGCAGGTCCATTCCTCAGCAGAAGACATTAATTGCATAGGGGATTATAAAAACAATATGACTTGATCATCCTCATCCGTGCTCCCTTGTTCCTTCCTTTTTAAAAAACCCACTGTTGTATTTTGCCTTAAATTAGATTGTGAGCTCTTTGGGGCAAGTATTGTCTTTCATTCTGTATTAGTACAGTGCCAAGGAGGATGGAGTCGCCCTGATCTTGATTGCAATCATTAGGTTCAATTGTAGTAATAAAGAACAATAATATAATATTCACGGCAGAATATACAAGGCAACAACAGCCACAATGTCAAAAATGCTAATGGCCTGATGTTCCATGTGCTCAGTACCCGCTATTAGGGCCAAGTTTTCCTCTCTCACCTCAGCACCTAAACAAAGGCCAGACTTTCAAAAGAGCTCAAAACCCACCCATCAAAATCTGGAGACTTATTCTGATGTCTGAATGATCACCAAGTTCTTTTGAACATACTGCCCTATTTGCAAGTGCTGGTCCTAAATACCTTGTATGGGAAATTAAATGCTGAAGCAAAGCTGTAGCATTTGAGGACCCAAAAACTATCCTATTGTGAATATAACCCAAGAGCATGATATTAGCATTATCTTATCATAGGAAAGTAAAGAAAATTCAACAAACTACTGAAAAAGAAAAAGAAAAAAGAAAAAAACCACAGAGACAAAATAATACTTGTAAGTTTGAATGCGTTGTGCTGCTGCCTTTGTGGACTTTCCATTGACGTCACTTTGGAGGTGAGGCTTAGGTGAATAACATTTTGAGCGGGGAGAGAAAACAAGAGATTTAATGTGAGAGGGAATGACTGCCAATGGTGTGAGGTAATGTGATGGATAAAATGTCATTTCTGTTCAGTAGAAAGTCATTTTTAGAGGCTTTGGTTTGCTGACGATCCTTCCCTTGACAGAATCCTGCGGCCATTGAAATCAGTGACAAAACTCCTATTGACCTCTATGGCACAGGATCATGTCCATATATGCCCACTCCTCAACACTGCCACATGTACTAAAATCCCAAATAGTAGCATATGCAGGATAGTCTTCAACTACAACTAAACCTGGTAGATCTTGATCACAAACGTTAATCATGACAAGGAGACAAATGCAGCTAGAGCATCTTGATCTTTGTTTATCTAACAAAGCACTCCTGAACTCTTGTGGGTTTTGCTATAAAGATGTGAAGTTATTTCCTGAACTATACTGTGACATTGCAATGGTTTTAATATGTCCTATGTTCCACTCAAAAAGGAGTCTACAGGCATGGTTTTCATATCATATTGTGACTCCCTAAAAATCCACCATCTTTCTTCATCTAGAACACTTTTCTTTTACATTGATTCTATTTTAGTGGCCAAACAGTCCAATATTCCTAACAATATAACATACCAAATTCAGGAGATCAACAGCTGTATTTCACTGAAATTCATGACAGTTTTACCTCTGTCTCCCTCAAAACATTGAGTTCACTGGTATCCAAGAAAAATTTGTCTTTCCACCCACCAGTCTTCCCTTTTTGCCACCATCATATTTAGACCTGATATCCCTGCCAGGGCTTCCTAAATCAGAGCTCTCTCTTTTGCCTGCCTTTGTGTCCTCTCCAGCACCTGAGTTCACCTTGGCTTAAGTTATCATAGACCCTAATATTCTGTAGGGGAAAGAGCATCTATTGGGGAGGCTCTTAGAAGGTTTTATTTCTAAGTCCTTTAATTCACTTCTCAGGCAATCAAAATGCCCTAACAAACACTACTAGATGATGAGTAGCACTGACCCAGAACCCCCTAGTAGCTATATAACTTTATTGCAATTTCACATCTTTCACTGAAACCTAAACCACATGCCATGCTTCTTATGTGAAATGTGAAGCAGGTGCAGAGGATATAGAAATGCCTTTTGATTCTGATAAGCCAACACTATTGAACACAGAAGCATTAAACAAAAACCCATCAAACAAAACTGAGCCTTACAATAGCTTATCTATTTTAAGGCCTCTCCCATATATCGAAATGCTACAACTATTGCAATTTTTCTACTGTATATATTCTCCAGTTTTTCCCATTGATTACCAAAAAATTAAGATGATATTTTATCATTGCAACAAAGTACCGAACATAAAATTATTAAAATTATATATAATTTTTAAAAGAAAACGTTAATTGGACGTAAATTTTACAAGAAGGACTGATTCTGAGAATAAAATCTCTTTGGTGTATCCGCTCCAAAACACTATAAAACAAAATGATTTATCTAGTATTTGTGCATGTTACCTTACATTCATTTTTAAATCATCTAGAAGTATATAGAAAAGAGACTGATACAGAATGGAACTGCAATAGCCAAATCAACTGTTGACCAATGGAGAAAAGTCCAGAAGTAAGAATGGGAAAACTTTCTTTTACCTTGTTTTGAGGTCTGGTTTCTAAGAGATCCTTGACCTGGTTTCCATTTTTGTGCAACCAGTTGATTCCTGAAATAATTTGTACCCACAAATGCTACCATTTAAACATCTAAATTGCCTTTCTCAGTTTGACATTCTTATGGTAGCATTTACTTCAACAAAATGGAAAACACTTTTCAAAATCAGGCCTTTTATATCTATGGTTTCTTGAGGGACATGGTTTTCTGATTTATGAAGTAGATTGGAAGCCAGGAAACCACCGTACCAGTCTGGCCTCGAACAGCGACTCACTGTGTGACTTTAGTCATTCCACTTAACCTCTCAGTATCCCAATTTCCACATTTGTTAAAATGGATACTAAATGTAATTTACAGGAGACAAGAGAGGGTTAATCATATGGGGCCTGGTTCTGCTACTTTTACTCAAGTTGAGTAGTTCTTTACTCTCAGAACAGTCCCACTGATTTGACTGTGGCTGCACAGAATAATTTTTTTTACATGAGTAGTTGTTACACTGCAAAAACATCACCTTACCATTGTCCGCTCCTATGCTCCAGGTGTGAGGGCAGAGATCAATCCTATGCCATATATTCAGTCAGTCACTTGCTTTATACTTTCTGCACTTCTTGTGGATAGCTCTATGTCCTAAGACAGTGTTTCCTGAGATCAGACAGCTTCTTCAGAATAACTCTTTTGTGATAATTTAAGGGTAGTCAATAACTTTTACCTTGTTAAATGTTAATGAATTGTGGCTCAAAATATCACCATGAGGTAGGTATTATCCACAATTTAGAAGGGAGAAACTGAGATTTAGAGAGTTTACATGACTTAAGCTAGTTCATACAATATGTCTCTGGGACAAGGTGGGTGAGGTAATATCTTTTATTGGACCAGCTTCTAGTGGTGAGAGAGAAGTTTTGAGCCACACCAGTCTTCTTCAGGTCAGGGAGAGGTACTCTGAGAGTCAAAAGCTTGTCTCTCTCACCAATAGAAGTTAGTCCAATAAGAGATATTACCTCACCCACCTTGTCTCTCTAATATTCCGGAACCAACACGGTTCCAGCTACACAGCATAAAACATGTCTGTGACAGAGTCTGGAATAGAATCCACAAAACCTGACACCTACTTCTGTGCTCTAGCCACTTGGCCATACTCCATCATTTATCTTCCCCCTTTTTTCTTATCCACTTCATTCCTTCTTATCTCCCACCATCTAGAAGCAGTTCAGGAACTCACTACTGCTTAAGGTAACCTGTTCACAGTTTCAAGGGGGCAAGTGCCTTTGCAGTAACTAGTTAATTATCTGAAAGTGTCTTAATACCATATGCCTATACACCAATCGTTCTGAGACAGAAATTATTGCTATCCTTGTGTATTGCCTTACATTTTCCAGATGATATAGCTTTGCAGGTGCTAGGAGATAGCTAATATATTTAATGATCTGCTAGTTGCTATATGTAGTACAGAAATATTCTTTGATTTGACCTCTCTCTCCCCACCCCCCGTGTTATAATGCTATTAGTCTGATTTGTGTGTGTCCTGTTTCATCACGTGTCAGGAAAAGACTATTTCAAAGGCTATTTCAAAAATTGCTCCACAGAGTCCACATTTTTGTGACAAAAAAAGTCCTCCATGCACAATGAAATATATTGTTAGAGCTGACAACTGTCTATAGAGTGGTGAGATTGTGAATGAGGAGCACGGTTGTAAGAGAAGTCTTTGAATTTGCAAAACAGAAACCCAAGAAAGCATACCAGCTGAGTGTACGTTGACACAGAAGGAATAACTAGGAGTACAGTACTGAGAAAGAAGTAGAAAAGAAAAGAAAGGTAATAGGTTCTGTAGCTATACAACATTATGGATAATGACACTGAAATGCTCACAAAGTCAGTTTTTAAAACCCTGATACTGAAGCACCCAGTCTGTTTTTTATTAGAAAGAGAAAAAAACCTGGAAATAGATAAAATGGTTTAACAATTATTGAAACACCAGAGAACATGACCTGTCTGCAAGTGCACAAATAACCTGGAAATATATCAAGAC
This sequence comes from Mauremys reevesii, assembly GCF_016161935.1. Lineage (NCBI taxonomy): Eukaryota > Metazoa > Chordata > Testudines > Geoemydidae > Mauremys > Mauremys reevesii. Next base: position 65,850,384 of record NC_052630.1, on the reverse strand, counting down.
ACACAATGCAGCAGTCTGAGTCTCCATTTCAACTGAGAAAATCAAAGCACTGTAGGTTGTTTTTGTTGTTTAATCTTGATATTTACAGGAAGAAATCAATGTTTTACCATTTCAGGGCTTTACACCGTTATGATGCATCAATTTGATTCCAGACTGATTCAGTGCCTGACTTCAGCTTCAAAGATAGTAAACATTCCATGCAAAAACTGCCTACTAGTTCAGAGTGGTTTTCCCGACTGAAATTACATGAACTAGCTGAAATCAAACATCCTCTTGACTGTTAATGAGACATGAGTATAACAGCAATGTGTGACAGTGGGCACCCTGAAGTAATGGAAATGGCAATAGGCTACCCGAGGTAACATATTTCTAGACTGTACTGCCATTTCCTGGATGGCCCTGGCAATCCAATCCCCATTAAACAGCTTAACTGAGAAAATAACTAAGGCCCTGGACATGGGTGAGTGGAGACTTAAGAGGCAACAGCCATTTTGGCAAAGGGAGGTAGCCATGGCAGAACTCAGGAAAATTGACAATTAGATATAATATCTAACTAGACCACAAATACGAAGAGAGGACACCGTGGCGTTAAACTCTTTATGGTCTTCTCCTGCGTCTCACTCTCAGCATGGTACAGAATGTACCTCCATGCAGCTTCTCAAGGGAAGAAATATCTATTAAATACTCCTTCAGAGACTTAATGTGTTAGTGATTGAGTATGAAGACCTCCAGGTTATTCAATACACATAAGTAATGTCAGGGATGCAGCAGGGTCTAGTGGATAGGTCAAGGGACAAGGAGTCAGGAAACCAGTGTTCTGTTCCTAATTCTAACCTCGACCTCTTATGATACTTTTGGAAAGTCACTTCACCTCCATTTCCCCTTTCTCCCCTCCCCTTTGTCTGTCTTGCCAAAACAGGGACTGTGTTTCTCTATGTACTTGTGTAGTTCTTAATACATTGGGTCCCTATTCTATGTTGGGGCCTTTGGAATACAAATATATAAACATAATAGCATCGGAGTAAAATTCAGAGGTAAAGGGAATGACTGCAGTGTGACATGTTCCAAAAAGAACTTTCCTTCTAATCAAACTCTGCATGGCAGCTCTGTGATTGTAGGAGTATATTGGTAGTACATTCTAAATGTAAGGAGTCTGGTGGCACCTTAAAGGCTAACGGATTTATTTGAGCATAAGCTTTTGTGGGTAAAAATAACCCACTTCTTCAGATGCATGGAGTGAAAATTACAGATACAGGCATAAATATATTGGCACATGAAGAGAAAGGAGTTACCTTACAAGTGGAGAACCAGTGTTGACAAGGTCAATTCAGTCAGGTTGGATGTGGTCCACTCCCAATAATTGATGAGGAGGTGTCAATACCAAGAGAGGGAAAATTGCTTTTGTAGTGAGCCAGACACTGTCAGTCCCTATTCAAGCCCAAATTAATGGTGTTAAGTTTGCAAATGAATTGTAGCTCTGCAGTTTCTCTTTGAAGTCTGTTTTTGAAGTTTTTTTGATGAAGGATGGCTACTTTTAAATCTATTACGGAATGTCCAGGGAGATTGAAGTGTTCTCCTACTGGCTGTTGTATGTTACCATTCCTGATGTCTGATTTGTGTCCATTTATTCTTTTACATAGAGACTGTCCGGTTTGGCCAGTGGTGTTCTGTTATTTTCCTTGTTGGGCCTGTCCTGTAGTAGGTGACTTCTGGGTACCTGTCTCACTCTGTCAATCTGTTTCCTCACTTCCCCAGGTGGCTACTGTAGTTTTAAGAATGCTTGATAAGGAAAACAACAGAACACCACTGGCCATCACATACAGCCCCCAGTGGAAACCTCTCCAGCACATCATCAACAATCTACAACCTATCCTGGAAAATGATCTCTCACTCTCACAGACATTAGGAGGCAGGCCAATACTCCCTTACAGACAGCCCCCCAGCAACTACACACCACAGCACAGAAACACTAACCTAGGAACCAATCCCTGTAACAAACCCCATTGCCTACTCTGTCCCCATATCTACTCTAGCAACACCATCAGATGACCCAACCACATCAACCACACCATTAGGGGCTCATTCACCTGCACATCTACTAATCTGATATATGTCATCATGTGCCAGCAATGCCCCCGCCATGTACATTGGCCAAACTGGACAATCTCTATGTAAAAGAATAAATGGACACAAATCAGACATCAGGAAAGATAACGTACAAAAGCCAGTAGGAGAACACTTCAGTCTTCCTGGACATTCCATGATAGATTTAAAAGTAGCCATCCTTCATCAAAAAAACTTCAAAAACAGACTTCAAAGAGAAACTGCAGAGCTACAATTCATTTGCAAACTTAATACCATTAATTTGGGCTTGAATAGAGACTGGGAGTGGCTGGCTCACCACAAAAGCATTTTTTCCTCTCTTGGTATGGACACTTCCTTATCAGTTATTGGGAGTGGACCACATTCACCCTGACTGAGTTGGCCTTGTCAACACTGGTTCTCCATTTGTAAGGTAACTCCCTTCTCTTCATGTGCCAATAAATTTATGCCTGTATCTGTAATTTTAACTGCATGCAGCTGAAGAAGTGGGGTTTTTTACCCATGAAAGCTTATGCCCAAATAAATCTATTAGTCTTTAAGGTGCCACCGGACTCCTCGTTGTTTTTGTGGATACAGACTGACACGCTACCCCTCTGATTCTAAATGTGGTTTGCTGCATTTCAGTTTGTAAATATAAATGCTTTAATGAAGAAATCTAAATGAATTATATGGTTGGAATCAGAGGTCTGCCATGCAGAGTGTAAAGAAAACTTGGCCTTGAACCAACATTCCTTTCCCTATATTCCTTAGATAACAGCCAATACACCTCAACAATAATCCTATCATATTACATGCTCTTCACTCTTCCCTCCCTCCCTCTGTCTCTCTTACCCTCCACTCCTTCCTCTCTTGTTTTTCGTGCTTCTGGTTCCCATCTATTATCAGATTTTGAAATACCAGAAGTGAGCAGAACACTGAAAAGTCACTGACTTGTCACAAACAAGGTCCCTGACTCAGAGAACTTGCTGTCTACATGCACTATTGAAAACAACACAGTGAAATACCCGACACATCTTCAAGAGACAGGTGGCTGTTGTAAGTGAAAAGCGTCACAGAAGAGAGTGTATTTCAGAGCACTCTCTCTTCCCGTCTTCCTCCTCTAATATCTTGCGCTTGTTTTTGCAATTCTGTTTTTCTTAACTACTCCACCTTCCCTGCATTACCATGACTTTCAACAGTTATAATTTATAACTACAACATGGCTCCACTAGATCTTTCCAGAAGGGTAGCCTGAGTTGCACTCCAGCACAATCCATTCAGGAGGCCAAAGACGTAGGGGAGCTCTGCCAAAGGTTGTGGCCAAAGCAAAGAAGAAAAGGCATTTAGACCAAGCTCATTAGCTGTTAAGGTTGGAAGTTGTTCAGGCAGTGATTTTCCTGAGGCTGCAGAAGCCTTTTAATTAATAAATAATAATAATAACAATAAATAATAATAATAAAGTCAAACCCAAATTATTAAGTGGAACTTGGAGTTTCTTGTGAAAAGGAAGTGGCTCAGTGGTGGGTAAAAGGCTTGTGAAGATTGTTGCCGTGCCAGTTCTTTAGTGGGTGGAAAGGATGGCCTGAAGCCATGGGACGAGAGAATGTTCAGCCAGCATGTGTTTAAAGAAATCTGAGAACAACTGTAGCTTCAATATGCACTGTAGATAGACCCCGGAAATACAAGACTTACATTTTGATTGTTTGTCAGAAAACCAAGTTAGACAAAAGAGCATATTATGACACTGATCGTTATAAAGCCCCATAGCATATGCCAGACAGCATTAGGCCCTGATATTACAAGCTGTTCTGTGCAAGTAGACTTGAGAGCGATGGACACCACTTTGAAAAAGTGACCTGAATGGGATTTTTCATGGATGCAAATGTCTCCCTGTACAGACCAAGTTTCAGGAATGGAGCCTAAGTGCACTTGGTAACTTGGAGATGTTTTACTTCAGTGTCAGTATGGAAGTTTTCAGTGTTCATTAGAAAAAGGGTACTGAACAGCTACAAATGATATTACTCTTATATTTATTACTGACACACTGCAGATGGCCACTTATATTTCATTTCTTGAAATTTCTAACAATATACATAAAAAGGCACCTTTCCCAGATTCTAGCTATCATTGACATTCTTTAAAACCATAGGTCAAGATTCTTAAATGTGACTAGTGTTTCTAAATGCCACAATGTTGGGGTGCCCAACCTTACAGGGGTCTGACTGGCAGAGGGTCGGTGCTTGGCACTTTGAGAGAATCAAGCTGTTTTAAAACATCTCAGATTGGGCCCCACAAATTGAGCCCCCCCACCCTTCCCAAAAAAATCACTAAGCATATTTGACTCTTGGCCACAAATCATAATGTAAAGACAAATCCAGCAACAAACTCACCATTGACTAACAATAACCAGCAAACTATTTCTGCAGCAAGATTAAAGACCCTCTCCTTCCCTCCCCGTATAACCCCTCGGGCAACAAACCACTCCAGATAAGACCTAGCACCTACTCCATCCCTACCAGCCAGTGGTAACCAATGCAAAAAATATCAAGTCCACCAATACACCTGTCCTAACAGAAAGATCCACCCCCATCAAACTCTTCCCTACCCAATAACAGGAAAAATAGATAGGCATTGAACATGTCTTGAAAGTCAAATGTAAACTATTTTGCATAAGGGGGGGAAGGAAGGTTACAACGACTGACCATAATTTGTGTCAGTAAGGCATGAGGATAGGAGTCTCTCAAATAAGCACGTGCCGAATTATATAGGGAAAAGCAATGCCTTAAATTCCACCTGGTAACCAACAGGCAGACAGTGCAGATCCCAGAGCCTTGGTGTTTTGTGCTCCCTCCCTGCTACATCTTTGATTTTAGTCCCAATGGGACCTACAGTGTCTATACTGTTGGATATTTGACATAGTGGATTCAGTAAATTAATATGGTATGGCTAATCACAAACAATAACAACTAGCTCTTGTACTGTGCTTTTCATCTGTAGATTTCAACATGGTTTACAAAGATGGTAAATAGCTTTATCCCCATTTAACAAAAGGGGAGACAGAGATACAAAGGGGTGAAGTGACTTGCCCAAAATCACAGAGGAAGATGCGAGAGGAAAGAATTCCTTCCTTCCAAGAAATGGAGACCGAGCAAAGTTTTAAGCCAAATATTTTCTCCCTCATAATTCTCCAATACCTTAATGCCATTTCAGTATTTGAACTTTTACTGACTTTATTCTGTTTTTCTGCCTTCTGTGGCTCCTATAACGATTGTATTAGCAACTTGATAGGGAGGAACTGGCAGAAGCCAGACCAGACTACGCAGAAAAGAAGATAAAATCTGTCTTTTGAGGAAAAGTAATGCTACCCTTTCCCCCTCATCCCCTCTTCCAGCCCCCTCTGTTAGCCATTGCACCGACTCACAAGAGGGGTGGCAATGGAGGCAGGCATTGACCTGCCCTTGCTGAAGAAAAGGGAGCAGCAGGCATCTGTCGACGTGAGTTATAAAAATGAAAAATGGGAGAGCAGATTAAAAAAAGAGAATTCTGCTCTTTTGCTTTATAGTGCAGGATTCACTTGTTTCCATATAATATCCAATAGTGACTAACCAGATCTACTTAGTACCCACCTCAAAGATTATAGAACTAATACCCAGCTTCCAAACCAGCTAAAAACATGTTAGCAACCAAGGGTCTGATTCTTCTCTCACTTACACCAGTGTAAATCAGGAATAACTCCACTGAAATCAATTAATAATAAATTATTAATAATACACCTGTGTAAAACGGCTTTAGATGAGGGGAGAATCAGTCCATGCCATTTGCTACTATCTGGAATTAAGTGAATTAAGGACCACTTTTAGGATGAACGTTGCTTAACAAACAGCTGCCGTAGCTAACACGAACGTGTCAACATCCTCAATTATATAAACTAGCTAACTGGAAGGGTGGTAGAGGGTGGGAGGGGGGCAATCATGCTGCAACACTGTGCCTTCTTTAATTGAAAACTGTATCATCATAGGATCCAGATTCTACAGACACTGATGGCCATTTGTAATACTTACTACTCTGACTTAATTGACTACTCACATTGACTAAGCCATTGACTTAATTGTCTACTCACATTAGCAAGCACTAAACCTATCTGTCAATGTTGCAGGATCAGGCCCTTAGACTATATCATTCTTTTTCAAGTCTGACAAGTGAAGATTGAGCTAACTTCACTTATAATGGAAAGTAGTTGCGGACCATTCTAAATTCTAAGTCCCTCTAATTAATTTTCACTAACTACAAAGTGGATATCCCAACAAAATTACTTTATTTCTTGAAAACTGTCAATGGTAATTACACAAATTCTACAATTTCCCATCACCACAGTCAGTTTTTGGATTTCTTTCTAGACTCTTTACGATACAAATCTAAATTTGAGGAACTGTATGCCATCGGCATCAGGGAGTGTCTTAAATACAAAGAGAGTTTTACTTTTTAAAGATTCTTTCAGTGATATTTTTAATGTTTTTAAATAGTGAAGGAATAAAATGTTGACTCTTAAAAAATGAACTGGGATTCCACTGAACTGACATTTATGAGAGCTCCAAATCAATTATTTTTTCAAAATTATTTGAATAAAAGACAATTAAAATATAAAATGCAAAGCTTTCTTTAAAAAAGTTTATACAATATTCACGGATGGCTACACAGGAAACATTTTTTCTCTTGCACATTCTAAGCCACGTCTTCCTGTTCTAGTGTAGCCTTTGCCACATTATGGCTGCAGTACCAATATATTATAGTTTCTGGACAAAGTTGTCAGTTCTCCTCTTTGCAAAGCTTCAACATTCTGTTTTGCTAAAAGAACTTTACGGTACCAGATTTAGAAAATGAAATATCAGTTGGTACCTACCTTTGACAAAAACATTGTTGTCCAGAAGGGCAAAGCCAAATGCCAAGAGTTCAAGCCACAAAAACATGGTCATATCTGGAAATCAGGAGTATCCTTATGAAACAGCATGTGTCTCTCTCTGGAAAGCAAAATAATTGTTATTTTTCTGTAAAAGTATTTTTCGGCAAAACTTGAATCAAAAGCAGAATAACTGTGCACGTACATTGCAGTGCCTGCTTATCAGTCAGGGAGCAGTTTCCTCTGTCACCCAAAGACTAACCACTCGCAATCTCACTATATAGCTAAGTGATGTCAGAGACAATCTTACCTACTTCTTTAAAATGCCGCTTTTTTTTTCTTGTCCGTTTCCAGGAAGTCAAGAGGGTTTTTCTTAAGTTGCTGCACTAATGTTTAACTTCCTTAATTCAACCAAATAGATCATTTAAAACCATTTCTGCGGAAGAACTGAAGAAGAGTTTAAAAGAATTTCATGTTTCAAAACATGGGACAGTAAGTAAAGACCTTAGTACTTCTAATATTAGCTTTTCTGTAACTTAGCTCTGTTCCAGTGCCTGGTCATTCATGAACCATGTATTCTTTCAAGCTATACCAAGGAAGAAAAAATATCCTTCTGAGGACATAATGAATCAACATATTAAGCTGACAATACAGCCATAATAAAAATAGCCAGTTCTTATTGAAGTGAATATCGGTTAGATGAATAACATTTGAACATTGGTCTAAAAAGTACTTTTGATAACAGTCTCTCCTAACATGGCAGTACTCAATACCAAATGGCTATGGATGACCTATATTCTGTTTCTTGTGCTGTTCTGTATCTAGGCAGTCAACACGCTGTAGTTGTCTAAGGCTTTCATACCACCACCTACAATACACTGAATCTGAATTTTGGCATAGTCAGTTCCACAAAAAGTTGACACATCCCTCTGATGGAATATTTAGTCCCTTTCTAGTATTTACCAGGGGGCAGCACAGTCCTGGAGGACTTTAGTCCCTCCTGCTGAGTAGGCAAAGGACTGCAGATGTCTTCCTTCGTTGTGGACACTGGAATGGTACCCAACAGCTGATTAGGGTCCAGTTGGATGGTGAAGAGCAGAAGAGAGGTTAAAGGGGGAGAAATGCTGGAATTGCCTCTTTCATTGGGAGTTTGAACCAACTACCACCACTTTAGTGATCAACATTAAGATTACCAACATTTACCAGCAGCACCATGAGTTCAGAGGATTGCTAAAAAAGGGAAGAAAGCCTCATTCATTTATGTTTATTGGTCTTATACAATAAATTATGTAAAGACTGTCCAAATAGCATACTATAGGAAAGTGCATAAATAATATCTGAGATATTACAGGTTTCCCCTATACTTAACATAGGAAATAAGGGTGCTACCTCAGACTGGGGGTGGAAGCACTCTACTGTGTCCCAGAAAGCCTCATGTAGGGACCGCCCTGTCTCACTTACCTCTGTCAGTTCAGCCACTCTGGTCTCAAGAGCCTGTCATCGATCTCTGAGGGTCATGAGCTACTTGCACTGAATACACATATATGCCACCTGCCCACAAGGCAGGCAATCATACATGCTGTATTCAGTGCAATAAATTGAATAGTTCCCGCTCTACTGCCAGACTTCTCCCTGATTATTTTTATTCTTGAGGGGGGTTGTGTGTTTTCGGGGGTGAAGGGGAAAGAGAGAGAGCTGGTCAGTGGCCTAGGTTTAAAGAATGTTTATCTGGCTCTCACACATCCTCTCTAAACTTCCTTACAAAACTCCCGTTTGCTAGTTCCTCTGGTCACTTATGAGCTGGCTGTTCTTCCCGAGTTAGCCCTGCCCCCTTGTCAAGAGATCTTCAAGAGATCAAAGAATGGCAGGCTAGGGCCTCTTTAGGAAGGTCTCAGCCTGGCCTAGAAGGCCGCGAGGCTCAGCACACAGCCTTCCTCCCCTCCCCCGCAACCAGACCATACTGTAACCTTCAATCAAGCAGGCGCATGGCAAGCAAGCAAAACCACAACAGACAGACAACAAACTTATCCCAAAGGTGGAATGTCTTTGCACCAATTCTTTAAAAAAAAAAATACTGAACATTATATGGATCAGAGCTTTAGTGGGTGTCAAATGGATATAGTTCCATGGGAGTAAATGGAGCTACTTCAATTTACATCAGGTGAAGATGTGGCCCTATCACCTCTAAGCTTACAAATATGCACCATATAAAGTTTAATCAGATAGAGGATTCTTTACTCAAAAACAATGAAAAATTCATGATTGTATGTATTTTTGAACTGACGTATTTCCATGGCATTTAACACTGTCTTTTAAATCACTTAATGAGACTTGAGATTAGCTCACATTGTGAGCTTTCTGTCAAAAATTTAGTAACAACCGCCTGTATTGTTCCAGGTTTGCAAGATTTAAACCCAACAACTCCAGGGAGTTATTATAAAACTTGACATGACCTGAAACTGTTTGGAGTCTAAATTCCTTTTTATAGATTGTAAACTCCTTGGGGCAGGGATCATGTCTTCCTTTGTTTCTTGTACAAGGCCAAGAACACCATTGGCATAGCTTGCTGTTTCTGAACTTTTAACAATCAATCAAAGTCAAATTGTGTAATGGAAAAATCAGCAAATTCTAATTTTATAAGACATCAGAGTTTTCCTAATACGCCATTGCACTCTGGGGTATCAAAGCTAAGAGGCCAACAGTTCAGTATCTAGGCAGTCAACAGTGGGGAGAGGGATAGCTCAGTGGTTTGAGCATGAGCCTGCTAAACCCAGGGTTGTGAGCTCAATCCTTGAGGGGGCCATTTAGAGATCTGGGGCAAAAATTGGTCCTGCTAGTGAAGGCAGGGGGCTGGACTTGATGACCTTCCAAGGTCCCTTCTAGTTCTAGGAGATTGGTATATCTCCAATTATTACCTTTACCTAACAGCTAGTTACAGCATTAGCCTTCCCTCTGAAGCTCAATGTGTGGCCACAGAAAGAGACAGTAGCACTATGACTCCCTAGTGAGTTAAACTGTTTAGGCGGTGGGGAGTCAGTGAATATCATAGGGAGTCTGCCTTTCCATATGGTGTAAAGTGAGTATAAAACAGAATGCTACCACCAGCATAGAGGACCAGAGAATTTTTATGTGGAAGCAATTTACACTTTGCACAGGTGAAAATGCAGCACCAGGTTTACAATGGCATCAACGGTGCCAGGCCCACACTCAGAAGGGGCCCCAGTGCTTGGACTGTGGTCACATCCCTCCGCTCCACCTCAAGGACCTGCACCCACTCAGCTTCTTCCCCCCGAGACTCTGCCCACCACTCGCTCCTCTCTGCCCCCTGCCGCCCTCACTCCCTCCTCACTCATCTCTGCCCCCTCCCCTCCCATGTGAATGGCAGACAAGGCCTCAGGTGGAGCATGGGCGGGCCCTTGGTGGAAAGAGGCCAAGCGTGGGCAGGGCCTCGGGGCCCACAAAAGATTAATCCAGCCCTGTGAAAATGATTACACAAAATGCAAAGCAGTGGGGAATTGGGCCCCATGAGCTTTAATTTGCAGAGATTTCAGAAAATCCATTGACTTCAATTGCTATGTCAATTTACAGCAGCCCCGCGGAACAGGCCCAGTATTTCTATTTTTTAAAAGAATTACTGACTAGCTAGAAGACAGTAAGGATGAACTTTCCTTCTCTACCTTTTTTCACCCCACTCCCCACAAAATTCAACAATTCCACTCACTGAGTTTCAGAGAGAAAAAAATATTTGCATTGAACTGTCCTCTCCCACTCAGTGGTAAAGGATCAACAGTCCCATTTTTAGCAGGGTAGTCCCAGTGTTTCACACACTCTTTTGAGATGCCTAAAATATTGCAGTTTTCATTTTATCAGAGGAAACATTTGAGATTTTTATAGCTATACAATGTTTGTTCAAAATATAGTTACTGACTCCACTGTGGGGAGCCTGAGAGTGTTACGCTACACCAGCCACTAAATGTGTGACAGGGTATAGAGTGTACAATGTGTTCACAGGCAAGAGCTGTAGGTACTCCAAGCACAAGGCCCTTCGGGTTCTTGTCCTTGGATGTACAACTATGGTGGCTGCACATTTGAACTGAGTTTTCTGCAAAGCAAATAGTGTGAATCAAGCAAAATGCACATAATTCATTTAGGGTGAATGTACAGGAGTGGATTTCATTTGTACTGAATTAGATTTTCTATACGTCCTGAGAGCAACCTTCCAAAGGCGGGGCGGGGGGGGTGGGAGGAGAAACTCAAATACAATTTGTTGGAATAACTAAGTTAAAAAGAAACTTTAAACTCAAACTCAGTACACATAAAATACAACATCAGGTTACGGGCCAGTGGGGAGCACTATTTCCTGATTAAAAATCTAGTTAAAATTCTCTTCAATGACTAGTTGAGAGCACTGAATAGAGCATCTGGAAATCAGAATTCAGGCAGGGCCACCTGAGGTGGGGGTGGGGGCAAATGGGGCAATTTGCCCCAGGCCCCGCAGAGGCCCCCAGGAGAATATAATATTCTATAGGTTTGCAACTTTTTTTATGGAAGGGGCCCCTGAAATTGCTTTGCCCCAGGCCCCCTGAATCCTCTGGGTGGCCCTGAATTCAGGGATGACAACAGGTGAGAATATCTTTCTGATCATTAGATGGCTCAATTAATGGACATAAGTAGAATGCTAGAAGTATGAAGCTATATCAAAAGAAGATAGTAAGAGTGCAATGTTAGAGTTTGTTTATGGCTTTTAGCCACTAGCCTGTTTTGGGGCAATGAACGGAGCAAGCACCAGGAGTAAATGGGCTTCTGGGAAGCACAAGACTTGTTGGAGGTGTTTAGCATGCAGGGTGAGACTTGCTGCCATGCCATGCCATGCCATGCCACACCCTCCCCCATGTGCCTTCCATCCTTGTTAACTCCTGCAGGAGCTGGACACAAGCTGACCTTTATTGAGAATGACTATTAATTTTTCAAAACACTATTTGTTTTTATCTGAAAGCAAATGTTAGTACTTGTGAAAGGCACTAGATGGACAGCTCTGGAGAAAGAAGCAACCTGATTATCCACAGAACAAGTATAAAAAAGCCTGGCAGCTGCAGAGCTATCGCCCCCCTTCCCACCACTGGCCAGCCAACATGTCTCCTCCCTGACCAGCAGGGACCACTGCTAATAGACGTAACCATGTTTTCAAAATAAAGAGCTGGGAAGTGTTTGTGGCAACAAAATGCTAAAGTGCTCTTCAGTCTGGCTCCTTTCTTTAATCTGCTCTGTCTGGGTCAGAAAAACTTCACCAAAGAGAGGTGGAGCCAGAGGTGAAAGTAAGCCGGTGCCATACCGGGGCAGCCCGGCTTCCCCAGGTGGCAATTTAAAGGGCCTGGGGCTCCCAGCAGTGGGGAAATTAAATTGCCACCAGAGCCCTGCTGCTGGAGCCCTGGGGTAGCGGCAGCGGGGCTGCGGGGGTTATTTAAAGGGCCGGGCCTTCCACTGCCTCTACTGCTACCCCAGGGCTCCAGGGGCTATTTAAAGGGCCCAGGGTGGTAGCAGCAGCCAAGCCCTGGGCCCTTTAAACTGCTGCCGGAGCACCCAGCTGCCACTGCTACTCAAGCAGGGGAGGGCACTTGCTGGTACAGGGTGGGCCGGGGCTGGCTCTGAGCCCCCATCCTTGCCCCTTCTGCCTGAGGCTCTGCCCCTTCCAGGGGCCAGAGGCGGCCCCAACCCAACCCCGTACCGGTAAGTCCCTATTTTTACTTTCACCCCTAGGTGGAGCTCGGCCTCTTACCCCTGTGCAACTACCTCCCTCCGCTCTATAGTTCTGGTGTATGTACAGAGGAGAGCAACTGGGGACAGATTTGCTGCCAGATATGTTAACCCTCTCCCACCAAGGCCCTCCCCTCCTGGGGTCAGAGCAGTGTTTTTGCACTGACTAGAATAGGTCACCAATTACTTGCAGCATATTGCAATGTTGTAACCTGGCACATTATGGCAAGCTTTGGCCTTGCACAGTGTTTGGTGCAAAACACACACTTGTGATGTGATAAGAGTGAAACAGAGACATACATGACATTTTATAGCACTACTGTAATGAACCTGTTGGCTCCTTACTAGGAACTGTGTTAACCCTCTGTGCAACATTCATTCAATAGAGTGCTCCCTCATGCCTCCAGCACAGGAAGGAGAAGTACTCACACTGGTCAGGGTGGGACCTGGCTCTGGAGACTGCAGGGTGAGAGGTGGCTGCAGAGAGAAAGTTGGATTTGTTAGAAGACGAGACTGAAAAGATGAGAACCAGGCTGTGAAGCAGCCTATTGCTGGCCAGGATTTCAGTGGTAGCCATGACAGATGGTTACTTGGAAGAGGCCTGCAGATAAAGGGACTATGCAGACAGGTCTAAAGAAGATGGATGAAAAGACTGGACTCTGGCTGTGAGATCTGCAGACCAGTACATGACGCCTTCACGACAGGGTGGGCTGGAGTGACATATGCCTGGCACTAGTCCTGGGGAGTGCCCCTTTGTACTTCCGTTCTGGACTTACCTTCAGGGCTGGGTTAGGAATTGTTGGTCCATCTTTCCTTCTAGTTTAAAGTCATTGTGCCAATGTAACTGCAATGTTTATTTCTGACCACCGTAGTAAAGCAACCTTTCATTATTCATCAGACTCGTGTTAGCTCAAGTTATTGTAAAGCCAAGGGTACACACACACACACACACACACACACACTCTTTCTCTTCAAAGAACTTTTTTGCTCTCTCTTTTGTTTAGCAATACTGCTGTTCTGATATTTGACATCTTCACTTCATGTGTTATCTGTATGAACTAGATTTTAAAGCTGATCAGGACAGAGACCTTAGTTTGGTATCTCCAAAGCACCACGCAGGCCTTAAATTAACAATGATTATGGGCTGGACCCTGAAACCATATCTATCATCTCTCATTCAGTGTCAAAAGGTCAACTCCCACCTCCAGCTGGCCCATGGTGCCAGCCTGTGTCATCCACTTGTTAAGATTTTCAAAACAAGCACTCTCTTGCTTTCTCTTATGTTATCCCTCACTCTTGGGGAAGGTCTCCATAAACATCCACAAAACTAACTCATTATCCTCCTTCAAATCTCTCCTTCTAATTCTCCTCTGGCATGAAGCCTACAAAAATTGTGACAGCCTATTAGCCTGTTGGTGTGGAAAAACTACTGCCCATCATGTTGACCAATAATGTCTCATTGTTTCCTTCGACCCCTCCATTTGTCTGTCTATATCCATCTGTTGTTTCTTGTCTTGTACTTAGATCATAAGCAATGTGGGGAAGGGACAGTCTTTTTCTTCTGAGTCTGTATAGTGCCATGACTAGGACTTATAGGTGCTATGCTGATACATACATACATACAGCACTTAGAGTTTGAGACCAAACCCATTAAATTCCATGGAAAGATTCCCATAGGCGTTGAATCAGACTCCTGCCGAACTCACCACTCTGATTGACTTCTAAGGGAGTGATGGGTTCTCAGTATTTCTCAGGAATTGGCCCTGTGTTGTTGGACACATACACAATGAACCAGTTCATTTCACATTATGCACGCAACAGCAAATGAACAACAGACCTTCATTCTACCGTCAGCCTCTATGCTCATGAGAGAGAGAGAGAGAGAATGAATATGGGAAATTACCTGTTTTGTAACTTCCTAAGAAATGGGGAGGAAGGAGAGCACATAAACGAAAGGAAGACAAGAAAAAAAAGAAGAGATTAAAGGAAAAAGAAATGTGGATAAAATTACAGCAGGCACATTGTATTTCTTGACATACAAGATATCTTGGCTGCTTGTTTTCATGCCTCTTTGTTAACAGCCTACAAAGACCCTCTTTGTTATTGCCTACTAGTTCACACTCTTGTTGGAGGGCATAGGTGCCAGGCAAAGATGGGTTTTGATAGGAAGCTGACATAATATTACAAGCGCTATCTCTACTGCAGGAAATCTCTCCTCTATCCTACCAGTTGAACACCAGCATAATGCTACTCCTTACATTTAACATTTTTTTTATACCTTCAGGGTGTTCAGTGAAAGAAAGGCTTGTCAATGTCCTGTATGGTAAAAGAATGGAAGATGTGGAGTTTGTGCACGCTTTGATGTCATTTAGCCAGATTTTTGTTCCAGCAGTTACCAAGGTAACCCAGAACACAATGTAACACATTTAAATTTGTATACATCATCCCCAATATGGAAAATCACAAAATGCTCCGAAGCGCATCAGTTAAGGAGAACAGGAAGGGCTAAAGATGAGCTTTAAAGAGCTTTAAAGAGACAAAGGACACAGAGGAAAGGAAGAGGGAATTCAGAATTGATGACAAAGGTCTGCAATTGTGGACAGTAGCAGGTTAGAGACAGAGAGCAGGCTGGGGTAGAGGAACACTCTGAGGGATGTGGTGTTGTGGGAAGATCAATATCTGGAAAGGGAAAGTGTACTAGATCCGTGGTGAATTTGAAAAAAATCAGGAGGGCAGTTTTAAAGTGAATTCTGAGATTAACATGAAAACAATGAAGATGATGGAGGATGAGATTGATTTTAATTCTATTTCCTGCTCTGCCATAAACTTCTTGGGTGAACTTGGGCTCTGTGCCTCAGTTTCCCCGCATGCAAAATGGAAACAAGACTGCTATCACTTGTCTAATCCACAGGGATGTTGTGAAGCTTAATAAATTAATTAATGGCTGTAAAGTGCTTTGAGATCTTCAGCTGGAAAGTGCTATAAAAGTGCAAAGTATTGTTAATCATCATATTTTTCTGCTTCCTCGAGCAAGACAGTTACCTGGCTAAAGCAGTGATTAAGAATACTTGGTGTATCAAATAAACATGATGTATTAATATAATTCCATTTCAGGCATGGCCACAAAGAGTAAACTAGACCAAAGTGGAATTAAATCACGTATAATTAGGGATCCATGTTTGTCATGGAAGTCGCGGATTCTGTGACTTTCCATGACCTACATGGCTTCTGCAGTGGCCAGTGTGGCTGAGCAACTGGTGCCCAAGCAGTTAGCACCAGCTGACGGTGGAGCAGCTCTGCAACCAGCCGCTGCTCAGGGGCTCCCCGGGGCCAGCCACACCAGCCGCTGCTCAGGCGGCCCCTGGGGCCAGCCACACCGGCCCCTGCTCAGGCAGTACCTAAGGTGGCCGGAGCAGCCATTGTCGGCAGCCGGAGCAGCAGTCCCCAGGCAACCGGAGCAGCCATTGCTCTGGCAGTCCCCAGCAGCTTGTGCTGCTGCCCCCTGCACCTCCAGGAGTGGCTTCCCAAGATTTAGTCAGGGGTATTTTTAGTAAAAGTCATGGACGGGTCGTGAATTTTTGTTTATTGCCTGTGAACTGTCCATGACTTTTACTAAAAATACCCTTAACTAAATGGTAGCCTTACATATAATTAAAGGCTAGAGCTGATCAAAATGTTTTTAATAATTTTATTTTCTTGCTAAGTGATTTTTTTTTACTATTGGAATTTTTCATCATTTTTATGTGTTTTTTTTTCAATTAACTTGGAAAATGAAAAATTTAGACAGAAACACTGTGGGGGGGTTAAAAACTTTCTTTTTTATTCTTAATTTTCCTTCCTTGCCTCCTTTTAGAGAGAGGAAAAGGAAAAGAGAGAGAAAAGCATGGAAAAGCAAAAAACAGAATATTTCAAAAATAATTTCAAAACCCAAAAATTTTTATTTCAAAATTTTCATGCAAAATTTCCAATTAATGAAAATTCATCTCTTTTCTAAACCTGGGGAATAAAAGGGCTTTGAATTTTTCCAAATTTTGTATGAAATATTTTTTTCCATTATCTGTATTCAGGACACAAATTGAACCCTTTCCAAAAAATATAAGAAAGTAGCCAAAGGGGAATAATTACCACGGCTCAATAATAATACGTTTTACATAACAAAGACAAATAAAAGACTTTGCACATGTTTGTACCAGATCGTAACAGAAGATTAGATACACATAGGGCAGCTCATCTCTCTAATCCACAGTAAAATCATAAAGTTGTAAAAATTAAAGATAGGAAAGATTTATTAACCTGGCCATCCCCATGCCACGTGAGGCTTGTTTTCTATCATGTTCTAACACTTGGTCCCATATGATTTTAAATGATTCAAATGGCTGGGTTTCCAGTTTTTCATTTGAGGGTTTACTCTACAATCTAATACATCTCAACTCTAGTAGGTTTTTCCTGATTTTCAGCCTAAATTTTCTTTTGCTCAGTTTCATTCTTTTTGGTTACAACAAATAGGATCGTCATAAACAATTCCTCTCCCTCTGCAGCATATACATCCTTCAGATGCTTGTAGGCACTCAAATCAGACTGCTCTGCAAAACCATGTTCTGAAGTGTCCCAAGCCTCTGTTTGCCAGAAAATGGAAATGGGCGACCACAGATTGGTTCACTTGATGATTACCTGTTCTGTTCATTCCCTCAGAAGCACCTGGCATCAGCCACTGTTGGAAGACAGGATACTGGGCTAGATGGACCATTGGTCTGACCCAGTATGGTAGTTGTTATATTCTCATATACACAGTAGATGCCATCTTACCATTGCCATATAGAGGTCATAGCAGTGACATATTTACTGTGGGCCAGAGGGGTCATGAACTGGAGTAATGCTAAGCAAAGAGCAGCAACCTATGGTCAAAAGCAATAAAAAAAAGGATATACAGATTCTTTCCCAATGTATTTTTGTCTTGCTTTCAGTGTGACACAGTCCTGTATTTCATTTGGCTCACTGGATGTCCTCTTATCACTTGTTTCCAGAGCATTCTCACCCATACTTTAAGATTTATCAGTTTACTGAGTTTGGTGCCAGTGCTTTAGGCAAACAATAGGGATTGTGGGTGATACTGTAAAAATTTGATCCTTTAGGTGAATCATGCCAAAGGGCGACATACCTGTCCTAGTGCAGAACAGGTGCATTAAGAGACTATCATTTTACTTTGTGATTCCTTTGTCTATGTAGCTTACAACTGCAATGCCTTTGGGAGGTATGTCTGCAGCTCTCACATTGCAGGTCTCTGTGTCCTGTTTACTGTACACTATGCCTTCTGCCTTTTATGCCATTACTGCTTTTCCCACTCAATATCTGCATTTTGGGCTACCTTCTTTCACTGTAATAAGTTGTATATTCTTAGGTTGAATCTCAGTTTTATTTTCTGCCCATTTATCACACCCTCCTCATCTTCTTTGTGTCATTTCACTGTCCCCTCTAATATTACTTTGGGAAATATCGCATAAGTCTATTAATTTAATTACTGTTTACCTCCAGCACCTTAGTCTGTCTCCACCCCTGCTTGCTACCTACCCAGAGCTGGCTGCATTGTCATATAGCATTATTGTTTGTCTACTGTTCTTTAGGTCTTTTCAACCTGTCATCTGACTCTGCTCATATCCAAGCCTATTTACATTCATTTTGCAAGTGAGATTTTATGAGGCTTTGTTATCAAATGCTTTACTAACATCCAGACGGTGATGTAACCAGTGGATACAAATGTATTCCCAGAGCAGGCAGAAAATGCATGTTAGCAAAGTACTTACAAGCATAAGTATTTACCTAGAAGGCTGATCTGCTTGCAGTCATGTTGTTGGTCAGTCTGTGATAGCCCTTCTCAGTGTGTTGACATGAGGATGTGTTGACATCTTTATGGGGATGTCCAGCTGAGTTACACAGATGTCACCAAAGATGGGTATATTCACAGGCATTACTTCTTCCTCCGTGGTTTGTCAAGGAAGCGTTGTTAGAGAAGTGCAAAAAGTGCAGAGAACATCTACAATGCCTCTGCAAACTTGACTCCATGAGGCTGCAGCAAAGGCCTACAATGTAAACCTTGGAGAAGAAATTACAGTCTGTAGACTTAGACTGTAGATAATAAGAACTATAGTGCTTCTGATAATTCACTTAACCTCTCCGTGCCTCTGTTTCCCCATCTGTAAGATAGCTTATGCCACAGGGCTGGCCTGAGACCTAATTGGCTCATAACGTTTGTCAAGTGCTTTGAAGTCCTCAGATGGAAGGCTATAAAAATTGTAAAATATTTATTATTATTATTCCTAAAACTAATCCATCTGTGCTGTCAAATATTAGTATATTACTTCATTGGAAGATCAGATAAGTGAAGATGGGTAGACAGCTGCTGTGCTGTGACTGTTACTTACTGCACTAACCATAGCAGTCTAGTATAACTTTTTGCTCCTCTGCAAAGGGGACAGAGAAGAGTGCTCTTGGCTTACACTGAGTTCCTAGATACAGGGACTGTCTTTTTGGTGAGTAGGTGTGCACGCATGTGTGTGCATGTGAATACGTACAGTACCTAGCACACTGGGGCCCAAATCCCTGTCTGGGACCTGTAGGCACAAATAAATAATACAGGTTGTGAAGAAGGAAGTCTTTACTTAACCAAAACCAGAGTGGATAATTAGAAAAATAGTGGAAGTAAAATTATGAAAAAAAAGACAGGAAATGTATCTGAAGTTTTCTCCAGTATTAAGGGTTCCTTCTAATGATCAAAATCCCAATGAGATAAATCCTATGAAATATGTTTCAGACGTAATTAATATTGGTTTCTCTGGCACCACTGATCCATTTTCAATTTACATATTAGAGTGTCTTCCTTCCTCACTTGTTTCATCAGTAATAACAGTTACAAATTTGCAGAAACATTTACTTCTTTGGCTGTCTCAGACTGGCTTAGTTTATTTACTAGATGACCACTTGATGTCCCTTCCAGCTCTACATATATATGATCCTAACATAGGTTTTACATAGCAGTTGAAGAATGGGGGATGGGGGAGAAGAGGGAGGAAGAAACAGCCTATGACATACACAGCAGTAGAGCAGCAGAGCAGTTATTTCCTGTACCTGTTAGATGTGCTTCATCGGTCTCTGTATTTCAAGTTAGTTGATTCTCAGCAATAATAGTTAAATGTAGACCCAACAAGCTGTTAACACTGTCTGCTTTTCTCTGGTACCTCCATAATAGCTTGATTGTTGTCCCTCTTCCTTCAAGGTTTCCAACATGCCATTTCTTCCTCCCATAACAAAGGTTTATTACAAATTGCATTGTTTTCTAGGTTTACGGAACACTTAAGAGGGCTGAATTTTGACTAAGCAAATGCTGTGAGATGTCAAATACTTCCACAAGGGAAAAGCAGCACACACATTTCTGTGGATTATCATGACGTGGGGGTGGACTGTAACCAGAGGTACACGTTGCAGACAGCAAGGATATATGTCGCTTGACAGCAACAGTATGATATTCTAAAATACATTCAAAGGAACTTTAGAGAAAAGATAGCTATGGATTTGAGGGAATTCCCTCTCAAATAAAAGAAAAGGGAAGGCAGAGGTACATTGTTGGCAAAAGGTGACCCTCACAAATAGTATAGATGCTTCCTACATTGACGGAAGGGGGTTTTCCATTGGTGGCCGCCAAAATGTAGATGGTTTAGATCCATTTGAATCAGATGCTAATTCAGACTTTGCCTGAGCTTCTCAAGTATAAAACTAAATCTAGAAATCCTGTGAGAATAAGCTCTGTTTTGAGATTACTGGTGTTTCCAGAAAGGTCTTTCCAGTGATATTTGGACAGAGTGGACTTTAGTCCCAGTTCAAACTGGGAAGTGCAAAGCTAAGCAAAAATGAAAAATAGTTAAGAGAGTCAACTAAGCACTTCACACTATGATAAAGATGTGGCTCAAGTGCTGAGCAATGGCTCAAGTCACTTTTTACTGAGGGTATGTCTACACCAGGACTGGTCAACCTGTGACTCCAGAGCCACATGCAGCTCTTCAGAAGTTAATATGCTGCTCCTTGTATAGGCACCAACTCCAGGGCTGGAACTACAGGCGCCAACTTTCCAATGTGCTGGGGGGTGCTCACTGCTCAACCCCTGGCTCTGCCACAGGCCCTGCCCCCACTCCACCCCTTCCCGCATCCTCCCCTGAGCCTGCCTTACCCTCACTCCTCCTCCTTCCCCAGCAGAGCCTCCTGCGTGCCATGAAACAGCTGATCTGGAGTTGTGGGGAGGGAGGGGAAGATGCCGATCAGTGGGGCTGCTGGTAGGTGGAAGACGCTGGGAGAGGGGGGGAGTTGGGGGGGACGGGGGACTGCTGACGTATTACTGTGGCTCTTTGGCAATGTACATTGGTAAATTCTGGCTCCTTCTCAGGCTCAGATTGGCCACCCCTGGTCTACACTATAGCAGCACACCTATGGTGCTGCAGCTGTGCTGCCCTAGTATAGATGCTTCCTACATTGATGGAAGGGGTTTTTTCATCAATGTAGTTAATTTACCTCTCCAGGAGGCAGTAGCTAGGTCAATGGAAGAATCCTTCCATTGACCTAGCCGTGTCTACACCATGGGTTAGGTCAACCAAACTTAGCGTATGGCTACACTTGCAGCTGTACAGTGCTGGGAGTTAAACCTGTCTTCGTACAGCTGAGTAAGGAAAACGCTGCAGTCTGTCCACACTGACAGCTACCAGTGCACTGTCGTGGCCACATTTGCAGCATCTGCAGTGGCATTGGGAGCAGTGCATTATGGGCAGCTATCCCAGCATTCAAGTGGCTGCAACATGCTTTTCAAAAGGGGGTGTGTGTGGAGTGTGACAGGGAGCGTGGGGGAGAGAGAGAGTGGATTTTTGGAGCTGACACTCTGTCAGCAGCTGCAAGTTCCGACCCTCTCCCCCACCCCCTCTCGCTCACTGAAAGCAAATAGCCCTCTTTGGTTTTTTCCTCACAGACCACATAAGCAGCCTCCCCGAAATGGACCCCCCCCCCTTCCTCCCTCCCTACCTCCCGCACGCCATGCTGCTTCTCTCCTCAAGCCCCCTCTCTTCAAGCAAACACTAGCTGTGGGTGTTCCAAAGGGAGCTCATTCACAGCAAACAGGAGCTGTGTTTGTTTTTTTGATAAGCAGCTTCAGGAGCCCGAAAACAAACAGAGGCATCACAACAAAACAAAGAGCGTAATCTTTACTTAAAAGCATTATGGGAAGCTTCCGGAGGTCAGTTAAAGTGTAGTAAGATTATTCCCTGTTTACACTGGCACCCCAGCGCTGCAGCACCAGCGCTATTCTCTTTATTCCTCTTGTCGAGGTGAAGTACATGCAGCACTGTAGCCAGGGAGATACAGTGCTGTATGTGCCTTGCCAGTGTGGACGGGGAGTGAGTTACAGCGCTGTAAAGCCACCACCAGCGCTGTAACTCTCAAGTGTAGCCAAGGCCACAGTGCCCAGGACACAAAAATTTTCACAGCTCTGAGCAATGCAGCTAGGCCAATCTAATTTTCAAGTTTACACTAGGTCTTAATCTGAACTGGTTCGCCCATTGCTCCTAGTAAAGAAGGGTAATTACAGTTCTCTGTTCTGTTAACCAAAGAGAGGAAGTTTTAAATTAAAAATAGCAAAAAGTACAAGGAGCCAAGTGTTAAAAAGTAGATGCCAGTGTGAAATGTGGACTGTGGCAGAAAGCCAAGAAACTAAAAGGTGATTTAAGGATATGTATAAGAAGAAAGACAGACCAGAACCTGGGAAATGAAACACTTGGAAATGGAAGGGTTTGCTTCATGGATGTCTTTGTTTTATGTCTTGCTTCTGTTTCATTTTTTATTATTTTGTAATAAATGCTCAAAGAGCTCTGGCACAAATTAGTTGATATCATTTTAGCTGTGTCAGAAAATACTCAAGAAACACATACCATCGGCTCTTACAAGCATACACATTTTCTGAATAGAAAAATAAAAGACAACAGGATAAAAAAACCTTAAAACCTATTATGACAAACTGTTCAGATAGTACTATGCTCAGAACAATGTCTCATGATGCCCATAAAGAGCTATTAAAATTGTACAACACAGTGAACTTCCTTACTTGCATATAAGACACACACAGACACACAGACACACACACACACACACACACACACACACACAGACACACACAGGAAGTTTGCATAATGCTGGAAATCTAGTCTCTGCCCAGAGAGAATCTGGCCTAGAGTTTAGTCAATTTCTTTTCTATTTGTTTAAAAAACTCCATTAAATTTTAGTAATTTCACTTGCAATAGAATAAAAACAAACAACCTTTCCTATCTCAAGTTGATAATGCCCAGATTGAATCAACTGGCAGATCAATTGCAGTTTGCAGAAGTCTGAGGTAATGTATGCCCCCTCCCCCAGAGATAAGAGTGTGATATTTGCATATCCTCTTTCGGCCTTTTACAACACTTCCTGCTTTACCTAGTCAGTGAAAAATACTACACAAGGTGAAGCCCTGCACAATGATTACTTAGCAAGAGGCTCCACCTCTGTAGTAATAACAAATAATTTTATATTATAATTTATGAAATTCTGTGTTCAATCACAAATATGTCATTAAAACCTGACTTTAGACACACACACAGAACCTGTTGAATGAGTCTTGCCAGTTCAGAATCAGAGCTGTGTCTTAGAAGTTCATTGTAATCAGGCCTGTAAACTGCCTGGTATTAAATTTTTTTTTTCCCGTCATAGGCAAACAAAGATACAGTGAAGTCAGACAGGTAACAGCATTAGTTCCTAGTTTGATCTCCAGACTTTGTGGAGCCAAATTACTCTCCACCAATCAGAAATGAGCAATGAAGGGTGGTATCTGTGGGTTTAATACATTTTACCATGTGGGCTGGAACTCCGGAAGCCATGGGTAGCGGGAGAGAATATTGTTTCACAAATACAGTCTTGTAAAAAAAAGCTAGAAACCTATTCTTCAATATTATTTCCCACAAAAGTGGGAATGTGTTTTAAGGATGTATGAACTTGTTGGAATAAAAAGAACATCCTTCTCCATTACCTACATCACCCCTTAGGGTATGTTTACACTGCAATAAAACACTTACGGCTGACTCAGGTCACCTGACTTGGGCTCATGGGGCTCATGCTGCAGATCTATAAAACTGCTGTGTAGTCATTTGGGCTCAGGCTGGGAACACACTGCCTCACAGGATCCTAGAACCTGGGCTTGGGCTCGAGCCAGAACATCTACACTACAATGTTATAGTCCAGGGATCTCAAATTCAAATCACCACGAGGGCCACATGAGGACTAAGAGGGCCGCATCACTGACACCTTTACATACAAAGATACAAAAGCCCTGCCCCCTGCCCCCGCCCCCATTCCACCCCTTCCATGAGGCCCTGCCTCTGCCCACCCATTCCCCACCCCCATTCTAACCCGTTCCCCAAAGTCTCCTCCCGCTCCCTGCCCCTATTCCAACCTCTTCCCCTTAGCGCCGCATTCTTGCTCCTCCCCCTTGCCTCCTGGAAAGCCCTAAGTGCCACCAAACAGCTGTTTGGTGGGGGCAAGTGCTGGGAGGTAGGCAGAGGAGCAGGATGCAATTCACTTCGGGGGGACAGAGGCAGGAGGCAGAGGGTGAGGGGAGCTATGGCAGGCCACAGGAAATAACTCTGTGGGACACATGCAGCCCACGGGTCGCTTGTTTGAGACCCCCTGTTATAGTCCAACAGTCTGAGTCCCACTAGCCTAAGTCAGCTGAACCCAGACAGCTGCAAGTGTTTTACTGCAGTGTAGTCATACCCACATGTACATACATGCTCTTTCTTCCATGCCATCCTTGGATTCTTCATTGAACTGGCTGATAGGACACTAACATCTCATATTTCAAATCCCACTCAAACCTGCAAGAAATGTATGCCTACACTGACAAGGTAGAAAGGCAGATGGATAAATATGAAAACTTGCACTAAATGTTTCATATGCCACCCTTTGTAGATGGTTTGTCTTCTCGAATCATAATCGCTTAGGTGCTGGAATTGTGTTTCCTTATAGATGATCACAGTACCACGTGCATTTGGTGTGCTACTTCAGCACAAACATTCAAATAATAATGGCAACATATAACAAACCCTAGTAAAACAGAACCCAAAACAAACTTTCTTTGAGGTTCAAAAATGTTCAGTTCACTTTTGTTTGCATGTGCAAGAGAAAGGGATGGGACTGAAAAAAGAAGTGCCAAAATAAGACAAGAGAAGCTGATCTTTGCTGTTTCCAAAGGAAGATTGTGGTGTGTCTGGCCTGAATAGAAACAGGAAGCAATAGAAGTGTTTCAAGAAGGCCTGTTTTAAAAAGATGTCTAAGCCAAGTTCTGCAAACCCCAGGAGGTTAAAATTGTTAATATGCTTTGGATAAACATCCAAATACATGGAATATCTGAGCTGTTTGAAGCACACACACCATTAATATCTTTCTTCTAGAGTTTTAGACATGCATTAAAAATTAAGCTAATTATTAAAAGAACAAAAATAGATTTTATCTTGCCTATCATCATATTTTTTCAGTGACAGATTGCTTAAATCCTATTTTATAAACCTTTTACACCACATCTCAAAATGTCTATTGTTTGGTTATCGACAGGTAATAAACCACAGATATAAAGAAAACAGCTTGGTAGCCTTATTTAACATGAATCTAGTGAACATACATACTGCTAGACTACTATACTGTAGACACTCTTTTTTTAAACTACAGACAACAATGGCCTGTACATAAAAAGTGAATTTTGTTTCATTTAATTTAGAGATATGTTTAGCATCCTTACCATTAGCTGCTATTCACACAAGGCAGACAGTATATTTTGCAAGGCTCAGAATACACAGTTTAGTTAAAGAGACCCTGTCAGGTTAAAAACACATATTTTAAAACCAAATTTCCTTACCTATGATACTCAATGAATATTAAAAAATATTACTTTAATACTCTTTATTTTCTGCACTCTACTCAATATGCACAGTGAAAATACGCTAGTCTTACCATTTCAAGTAAGTTTCACTTTCTGATTCCTGCACATTAATTAGCATAATGATACAATATGAAGTAATAGGTTTGCAAAAGACTAAACTAAGGCCCTGGTTATATCCTTCCCAATGGCTGTTTTTCCTCACATTTCAGGTGAGAAACTCCAAATTTGTGCTTACAGGGTGAAATATTGGCCCTACTGAAATCAATTCAGATTTGCCATTGTCTTCAATAGAGCTACAATTTCACTTGCAGTGTTTCCATCAGACCATTCCCTTGTGGAGGTAGCTCTCCACCCATTCCTCAGAACAGATACGGGGTTTAGACCAAAAAAATTGTTGAACTCCTGGTGCTAGGCATGTGTTGGGAATTAATGACATTGCTGTTCTGTCTTTCTCTTAGGATAACAGATTTAAGGCCTGGGAGTCAGTAGCTGACCCATATCCTCTGGAGATATCTCTATGCCTTTGGAGTAGTTTGATGGAGGAATTAGTGCTCTTGGGAAATGGATGACTTAATGGACCAGTTTCTCTAATTTCTTAAATTACAGATCACAAAATTGGTTGCCATCAAACTGACTCATACCTGACAGCCAAGTGGCTCAATCTGCTGCATCACAAGCTAATACATATTCAGTTATTATAACTAGTATGTCTGCATGCAAATGGCTGCATTTCCCACCTCCCCTTGTGGAATATCACAATGCACAAGTTGCAGGAGGGATGGACAAGGGTAATGGACAATGGGATAGATAGCAATAGCCAATTACTACCCAAATCCTCTGGGCCATGATCTTAGCGGGTGCAACGCGTGGGCTCAGCACAACCTTTTCAGTGACTTGCCTCAGGTTCTTCTAGACTGATTCTAGAAGCTCTTGTTAAGATGCATCTGAGCAGTTCTTGGTTTGCACTGCATTGAAGGGTGCATGGCACTAACTCTCAGGTTTTCTAAACCAACTAAACCTGCTCTGGGGCAATGGTGAGGCTGAAAGTATGTGAGAAGTGTGGAGTTGAGTAGAGTGAAAGTGCTACAAACACATCTCTCCCTCTCACCATCTGGCTCTGGGCTGCTGTTCCAGCATGTTGAGGGCTCCCAATTGATTAAACCGCAGTTGAACAACATATTTAAAAGGGGGAAAGCCTTCATGAAGGAGCATATCAAAGACTTTGGAACCATTTATTCAATACTGAGCAGGTGGGTTTTCGTCCCAGTGCATTTGCATCATTGGCACTCCAGCCACCAGAGGTCACAACTGCACATTCCTCCTTCCCTCCATCCCTCCAGGCAACAAGTTAACAGTAATGAGGGGTGCATTTGATTTTCCTCTTTTAAGAAGTTGTGCTGTAAGTTGTTGATTTATAGGCATTTCTGCAGCACTTGCTACCACAGTTTCTGAGCACCTCACAACATGAAAGATATATCACATTACCTCTAGTAGGTAGACCCCTCCACCTTTCTCCTCTTAAGCTGGTGTCACACAGTGACAGGAACTGGTAGCTGATTCTTTCTTCCCTGGGTGTCATTATAGTATGGTTGATTGGAGCAATGCCCATTTCTTAGC
Source organism: Mauremys reevesii (assembly GCF_016161935.1). NCBI lineage: Eukaryota > Metazoa > Chordata > Testudines > Geoemydidae > Mauremys > Mauremys reevesii. Next base: position 65,823,040 of record NC_052630.1, on the reverse strand, counting down.
TCAATTTCCTGCAGACATTAGTGCATAATTTTTCACCTTTCCTAAGATGAAACCTATACTCTGTGTGCTCTAGTGTTCCAGCTGAGTGTAGAAAGCCTGGTGGGGAACAAAGAAAGAAAACAGATTTTGAGGTAAGAAAGAACTACCCCATTCAGAGGCAAGGACCTTGAAATGGTCTCGAATTTCATTTGCAGCAGAGCAATGTCCAGAGCACTGGTGTGATGTGTTCACGATGGTCAGCTCCACTTGGGAGGCAGGCTGCTGCATTCTGTAGCATCTGTCACACTGGCACAGCCCATTAGGTAATGCTGATTGCAGTAGTCCAGATGTAGACTGTGTTAGCAGGGCAGTAAGGGGAAAGGTGGCAAATTCCTGTAATGTTTAGACTGACAGGTTATCAGGCAGTCAAGATCATTTATATATTCCCCCAGTTACTCAGGGGAAGATGTTCAGCCATTTGAAACCAAAACAGACATCTTTGTACCAGACCTCTGGGTTTGGAATGAGCAATTCATGACTCCCCAGCAAGGGGAAGGTAACATTCATTCCTGCTTACTGCTGAAGTTTCTATGGCTGGCACCCAGAGAGCTCCTTCTCAGAGGCTTTCAGAAACCATAGGTTAAAAATGGGAGAAGAGGTGACTTAGTTTTAAACCTTGACTTTGTGTAGCGGGGGAAGGATCTTATAACTGTGCAGAGATCTGTGGTTCCTACTCATGGGTGAGCCTGAGAGAGAAAAATAGTGGCTAAGTGGCAAACTGCTTGGGAAGGCACTTCAGGTTTTCCTTGCACAGGGATGGTGTCCTTGATCTGATGGTCCCAAACAATCACGTTAGAGTGGTGGGGATGAAACCAGGCAAGAATTATGTTAATATTTATTCAGACGTAATCAATTTGCAACCTATTGCTTTAAATCTAAGCTGCTGTATGTTTTTCTCTATTTCCCAGATTGTACAGTGACTGAATAAAAATCCTGGTTTCATTTAAATATTGGGGTTTTTAATCAGGAAATTCTTTCTAGCCATATTCAGCTTTATAAAATCTTTGTCTCCCCCTAAATTTCAGGCCTAAATCTAGATAAAAATAAACCTTAGTATTTCTGGTATATTGAATTATTTGTATGAGGATGTCAAATAAAATACCATTAAATATCAGTAGAGTGAACTTCAGTAGCTCAATACTTGTTAACAATTTAGGGCTCAGCCCTTCATGAGATCCATGCAGATGGACCCCATGCCTACACAGAACCCACTGAAGGCAACAGGGGTCTCCCTGAATGGTTCTCAGTGCAGGCATGAAGCCGTTGACATTAGTGTTCATTGCCAGTGACACAATACTTAGAATGATTTTTTTTTTCTGTTTTGGAATCAGTACATTTCCCCAGGTTATGATCTTACTACTTTACACATGGGTGTGTTATTGCAGTCATCCATGATGCGGGGGGTTACACATTTCTCACAACCAGGACACTGTACTGGATGGGGAGTTGGTCTGATTTAGTATAGCAATTCCTATGATGTTATGAACCGTTGACTGACCAGGAAACAATTGTCCTGAGTTTATTAAACTTGTTTGAAAGTCTTATTTAGTCTTTCCACCCGTCCCATCTGTTTAATCATGCATGCTGTTCTTTGATGAGATTTCATTTAATTGACTTTACCCCGATTCTTCCATAACATACCTCCTTTCACGGGAATCCCCTCATGAAGAAGAGACTCTTCCAATAGAATTCCTGACAAGGGAGATTTGTGACAGGGAATCTACAAATAATACTTAAAAAGGAAACAAAAAAAAAAGCACTGTATTTAAGAGACATGGGCTTTTTCAAAAGAATCCCTCTTTAGTAAGGCCTCACCCACTAAATGTGAGTGCTTTTTGAGAAGCTACCATAATTATACACATTTTACAAGTCTTTCCATTTTATGAGGTAATTACCCCAAACTCTGATGTACTGAACATAATATCCCAATTTTGTCTCCTTTTTTCAAACAAATGTGATGTTCCTTCTTACATAAATGAAAACCATAGGACCCAGGCCTGCAGTCCTTACTCAGCCAAAGATTCATTTCCCAAGAGGACTGTAGAATAAGGCTCATTATGGGCAGGTTGTGGCTGGCTCCTTTGCAGATGTTCAAGGAAAGGTGCACTAAAAGCTTTGCCCCTGCCCCTGCCCCCGCCCATGCAAGTCAGCAGAGGTGCCCGACAGAACAGGAGAGTGAACACTGCATTTCCTGAAGGTGTGTAGTGGGGAATGTCCTCCTCTTGCATGGGTGGGAGGTGCAATGGTTTCCAAGTGTTCTCACTAGAGTGGTATAGTCATCCATTCCCCACCCAACTCCACCATACACAATTATAGGTAAATGCCACACAGCAGGTGTGTGCTTATTGGGTGATATTCATATGCAGAAGAATTCACCTAGTTTCCCAACTCCTATGCACTGAGACTTAACGTCCCACCTAGGCCCTGGACCCAGGGCTGGCGCTTCCATTTAGGTGACCTAGGCAGTCGCCTAGGGTGCCAGGATTTGGGAGGGCAGCAGGTGGCTCCAGTGGACCTCCCGCAGGCGTGCCTGCGGAGGGTCCGCTGGTCCCGCGGTTCTGGTGGAACATCTACAGGCACGTCTGCGACAGGTCCACCAGAGCCGCGGGACCAGCGGACCCTCTGCAGCAACATCTGTGGGAGGTCCACGGAGCCGCAGGACCGGCAAGTGCCAGAGCGCCTCCCGCAGCGTGCCACTAGAGCCGGTCCTGCACCTATGGCGCCAAAAACCCGGGCACCGCTCCTGCCTGGACCTCTCCATAGGGGAGCATACACCCATTGGAAGGAGTTTACAAGTGTTGTGTATTTGGTTGTCATGGTTTTTGTTCCTATGGCAACTGAGTTAGATTATTAGGGGATAGCCCAGCCGGTTTCGGCTGGTTGGGTGAGCTCTGTGTCTGTAAAATAAAATGGTAGTTTTGTTAGCTGTCTGCTGTCTGGCCTCAAGTGATTTCTTCCTAAACCGGCTGCCCCCAAGGATATAACAAGTGGCGACGATGGATGGGATTCCGGTGCTGCTCCAGTAACAGAAGGAAGTAGAAGTCAAGGTAAAGAACAAACAAACAAAAAACCTGCTTGTTTGCACTGACTGTGAAAGTGAAACTAAAAATCATGGCTACTCCGACCAGGGCACTGGAACCTTTTGATGAGAATATAGAGCAGTGGCATGTGTATACTGAGTGTTTTGAGCTTTTTGTTATTGCAAATGACATTACAGAAGCGAAGAAGGTGCCAATATTCTTAAGTGTTGTAGGGGCTAAAACCTACTCCCTGCTACACAGCTTACTACACCCTGTTAAGCCAGCGACTAAATCTTACAGTGACATTGTGGAAATTCTGGGGTCCCATTTTTACCCAAAACCACTGGTAATTGCTGAAAGATACAGGTTCCACAAAAGAGACCAAAAGGAAGATGAAACAGTTGTACAATTTGTAGCAATTTTAAAAAAGCTAGCAGACCACTGTGAATTTAAGGAGATGTTAAATGATGCCCTGTGTGACAGGTTAGTGTGTGGCCTCTACAGTGAAGCTATACAGAAGCGCCTACTGACAGGGGCTCAGCTTACCTTACGGAAGGCTGTTGATATTGCTGTCTCCATGGAACTGGCTACAAGGGAGGCACAATACATCGGTGCATCCCCTAGGGTGCAAAAAGTGTCACAGGAACCGACCCACAAAACTGTGCAGAGTCAAGAATGTTACCGCTGTGGTAAGCCGGGTCACCAGGCATCAAAATGCTGGTGTAAGGACCTGGTGTGTCGACACAGTGGCAAAAAGGGACACATTGAGTGTGCCTGTAAACAAAAGAAAAAGAGGCATGTGGTCTGGCTGACAAAAAGAGGAACCCTGCATACCCTAGAGCAGACCCAGGATGATCAAAGTGACACCTCATCACAAGAGGAAGTGCCACTGCATGTTTTGTCTTTGGCAATGGGCTCACATGAATACTGGGTAACCCCGTTGTTGGATGGCAAACCTATACGCATGGAACTGGATACCGGTGCAGCCGTCTCGCTGGTCTCCGAGACTGTGTATAAAGAAAAGCTACAGCATCTTCCGCTTAAGGCAACAAAAACTGTTCTGAAGACGTATACGGGAGAAGCTGTGCCCATGTTGGGCACTATTGATGTTAAGGTGGAGCTCAATGGACAGGCTGCTGTTTTTGGAGATGATTTGGGAAGTATGAAGGGAATCACTGTGACATTGAACATTAAACCTGACAGTCCACCAAAATATCTGAAAGCCCGAACTGTGCCGTATGCCATCAGGCCGAAAGTCGAAGCGGACCTGGAGCGCCTGGTCACCAATGGAGTCCTAATACCAGTTACCCATAGCTCATGGGCCACTCCTATCGTTCCAATAGTGAAGAAAGATGGCTCTCTCCGGATTTGCGGTGATTTTAAAGTCACTGTCAACCCAGTGTTGTGTGCAGAGCAATACCCGCTTCCCCGCATCGATGACCTCTTTGCAGGCCTGGCTGGGGGACAAAAGTTCAGTAAGATTGATCTGAGTCAAGCATATTTACAGATGCACGTCGATGAAAAGTCCCAAGAGCTGTTGACTACTGTGACTCATAAGGGGCTTTATCGATACTGTCGCCTACCCTTTGGAATAATGTCTGCTCCCGCCCTGTTCCAGAGGGCTATGGACCAGATTTTGTGTGGCTTGTCAGGAGTTCAGTGCTATCTGGATAATATCCTGGTCACTGGAAGAAATGAAGAGGATCACTTAAAGAATTTAGAGGCTACCCTACAAAGACTGGAAGAGTATGGCCTACGAGTTCACAAAGACAAGTGTGAATTCTTCAAGCCCTCTGATGAATATTTGGGACACATCATTGATTCTGCAGATCTTCATAAGGCCCCTGCAAAAGTTAAAGCTATTGTGGAGGCTCCCCCACCTCGAAATGTGAGCCAGCTGCACTCGTTTCTAGGACTACTGAACTATTATGGAAAGTTCATCTCACAGTTAGCCACACTGCTAAAACCCCTTCATGAGCTCCTTGGGCAGAACGAGGCCTGGAAGTGGACTGAAGCCTGTGATGTTGCATTTAACAAAGCTAAGGATAAATTGCTAAATTCTGAAGTTCTAACGCACTTTGATCCATCCTTACCTCTACAATTGGCCTGCGATGCCTCCCCTTATGGAGTGGGAGCAGGCGTGTCACACATTATGCCTTCGGGAGAAGAGAGACCTATTGCTTTTGCTTCACGCACTCTAAGCAAAGCAGAAACTAACTATGGCCCAAATCGAACGTGAGGCATTAGGAATTGTTTTTGGAATTCGGAAGTTTCATCAGTACCTGTTTGGGTGAAAGTTTACTCTTCTCACAGACCATCGTCCTCTGACGTCAATTTTTGGACCCTACACAGGCATTCCCCCATTAGCTGCTAGTCGTATGCAACGTTGGGCATTGTTACTTTCAGCACACACATATGAAATCAAATATCGGAAATCCACTCTGCACGGCAATGCAGATGGCCTCTCAAGGTTGCCTTTGCCGGTCAAACATCAAGATAGTGCCCAAAAGGAAATCTTCTACTTTGAACAGGTAGAGAATACACCCATCACTGCTACTCAGATAAAGAAGGCAACTCGCGTTGACCCAGTATTGTCCCAAGTTATGGACCTGGTGATGCATGGAAAATCTCGACAAACCTCTCCGGTCTCACCCGACCTTGTTACCTACATGTCCAGGAGGACGGAGTTATTGGTCCAATCTGGTTGTTTGTTGTGGGGGAGACGTGTCATTATTCCACCACCACTGAGATCACAGATGTTAGAACAGCTACATTCCGGTCACTGTGGAACAGTGCGCATGAAGGAAATTGCACGAAGCTATTTTTGGTGGCCTGGACTGGACAGTGCTATTGAAGAGAAGGCAAAAGCTTGTATGTCATGTCAGGGTGTGAGGAATGCACCCCAGTGGGCACCCCTACACCCATGGGACTGGCCTGAAAACCCGTGGCAATGTATTCACGTTGACTTCGCTGGCCCCCTTGAAGGAAGCATGTTCTTGGTGGCAGTAGATGCCCATTCTAAATGGCCAGAAGTCTCTATAATGCAGTCCACTACTGCAGAGAGTACTATCCAAAAACTACGAGGACTCTTTAGATGTTTTGGTCTGCCAGAACAACTTGTGAGCGACAACAGACAGCAGTTCGTCTCTCAGGAGTTTCAAAATTTTATGAAGGCAAATGGGATACACCACATCACGTCAGCACCATATCATCCATACACCAACGGATTAGCTGAAAGATTTGTGCAGACAATGAAACGCTTTAAAATCAGCAAGGGGACAACACTCCATTCAAAAGCATCTGGATACCTTCTTACTTTCCTACAGAAACACACCTCATGCTGCGACCAAGGCATCTCCGGCTTTTCTAATGATGGGATGACAGCTGCGCACTTGCTTTGATCTGCTGAAACCTTCTGAACCCTGACAAATTGTGCAACATCAGCAGCAGAATCAAGTTATCAGACAGGCACCCAGAGCAAAAGAGTGAACCTTTAGCCCGGGACAGTCAGTTTTGGCTCAGAATTATACTTCCAGAGCTAAATGGGTCCCTGCCACAATCATCACTCAAACAGGACCTGTTTCCTACCCAGTCCGGACTGCAGAGAATCTTACCTGGTGGCAACATGTAGATCAGCTGTTGCCAGGTCATGCCAGTCCTCAGGACACATCTGCAGTTGAGTGGTCTGACTTCACCACTTCTGGTGAGACACCGAATCACAAATCACCTGTTTCTGACTGTTCTCCTCCATTACTGCCGGCGGCTGAGATACCCCTTTGCCCAGCACGAGCTGATACCACCTCCTCACCTGTTCGTGCTGCAGACCCTGAGCCCATGGTACTTTCGGGTGCAACAACACCAGAAGTTTGCCGTAATCCACCTAGAGACAGAAGGCCTCCTCATCGGCTGGATCTTTAGCTAGGGCGAACCCACAGTTATGGGGCAAAATAATCCCCAGGGTTTAGCCGGGAATGGAGGCAGTCTACCCTCCTTCTCTAGTCTAGTGTGTGTTTTATTTAGGGGATGTTCTTATTGGGGGGGAGGCATACATTGTGTATTTGGTTGTCATGGTTTTTGTTCCTATGGCAACTGATTAGATTATTAGGGGATAGCCCAGCCGGTTTCGGCCGGTTGGGTGAGCTCTGTGTCAGTAAAATAAAATGGTAGTTTTTTTAGCTGTCTGCTGTCTGGCCTCAAGTGATTTCTTCCTAAACCGGCTGCCCCCAAGGATATAACACAAGACACACCAGTTATCTGCAAATGGAAAGGAGATTATACTAGAAACTTGAGACAAATGAACAATAAAGACCTTTCATACTATATTTGGACTGCTTTGAATTTCTTACACAGCTTTTGCAGACATTCACAGAAGTCTGTTTTGTTTTGTTTTGTTTTTTAAAAAAGGACATTTATTTCAAGTGTACCTAACCAGAATAAAAAGCCCAAGCTTTTTGATTTTAATCATAGCTCCCTCAGTCCACCACATCCTTTGGCATCATTAGCTGATGGCTCTCTGAGTTAGCTCTGTGTGGTCTCTTACTGTCACATGCACTATAATGCCTTTCTGAACACATTTGAAATAGTACTTCAGAAAAAGAAAGCAGCAAGAGATAAAGGATGTAGATGAACAGCAGTTTCTGATTAGAGCTTTCACAGAGATCACTATATCTTTTGTTTTTATAAAAGCAACTAAGAACTTTTTTTTTCTGTTTATATACAAATACTCCTGTCTTCTGCCTCCAGTATTTTCTGTTTCTCGTGTTCCATGGGCATAGCCCAAGGACATTGGGGGTGGGGGGAGAATAAAAAAGAAAGACATTTGAAGTTATTATTCCAGCACTCAGTGGGACTCCTAGAACAGTTTCAGCAGGCCCAACAGCCAGAATCATGCACACACACCCCTACAGTATGCTGCACAATTGCACTTTTTCTGCCGGGGTCTCTTCCCTGATGTGTAACTGCCATTCAGGACTGAATAAAGAATATCTTGCTGAAAAACAAGTCAGAACAAATGTATCATATTTCCACATAACAGCTAGTTTCTCCGTGTTTTTCCTCTAATAAGTCTCTTGCCATTACTGTAAGTACAAGTACTATTAATTTTCCTTCTCAAAAAGCTTGATCTACATGCAGGAATATTTTACACTTTTTGTTGAGTAACATTTTTTTGCAATCTGTCATTGCTCTAGTACAGATGCCAATTATGCCTACCAAATTAGATAAGATTATCTCCCTATGTCTAGTATTTATTTCCTTTAGGTTCCCTACCCTTAATATTATCATTAATTTGCACTATCATAGTGCTTAGGAAGGCCAGTCATGCAGGACCGGCTCTAGGCACCAGCAAAGCAAGCACATGCTTGGGGCAGCACGTTTCCAGGGGTGGCATTCCGGCCATCCATTTTTTTCAGAAAAATCCACTAATGTATGAAAAAAATAATACATCAAGATCAAAAAAATCTCCAGTAGTGCAATAGGAGAGTGACGTGAAAAATATTGTGTCACGTTGTGACACAGTCATTCATAATGTGAACATGCATAAATGTGTAAATGTTAATGGTTATTGATTAATTAAATCAAGAATCACGATTACTTGTGTGTACTGTGCCACCCTATCGACACCATTTGCACCAATTTCCATGTAGCGCCGGTGCCAGTGGTTATAGGGCTAAAATGCTGGACAAAATGAAAACGACTTTCCGGTGCTGCCTACTGGCAACAAAGAGAGAAACGGCAAGAAGAATTAGAAAAACTATCTCGTACTTCAAATAAATATTTTTTAAAAGTCGACATTACCAGTATCGGTGGCTTCTGGGGAGGCAGTTTCTCAAACCTGAAATTACTAAAAAATTATTTGAGGTCCAACATGTCTCAAAATTGTTTGTCAGGCCTCACATGAATTTCAGTTGAAGGTACCATTGCAAAAAATTTAGATTTCACTGAATTATTAAAAGACTATGCAAGTCTAAAAACCAGAAAAATTCAGTTCATATACTTTATTTTAATTTATGAGAAACTGGGTGCACCGGAAGACACTAATGTTTTTCATTCTAATGTATAGTTGAACCCAAATTGTTTGCAATTGTGATTTTGTTAAAATTAAATGAGTACACTAGTAGGAAATTGTTTTATTTCACTAACTACAAATTCTCAGTTTTCATTTTTTTTAAATTTTAAACAGTCAAAAAAAAATTGCAAAGTGCAAACAAGTGTAAAAGCCCCTCTCCCCCCCAAAAAGAGGGGTGGGGGGATGGAATTTTTTTTTTGCTTGGGGCAGCAAAAAACCTAGATCCGGCCCTGCAGTCATGGACTAGGACCCCACTGTGCTAAGCACTGTACAATTATAAAACAAAAAGACAGTCCCTGCCCCAAAGAGCTTACTATAGGAAATGTCCAAGATTTTCCAAAATTGGTTCCTAAACTTAGGCTTCTAAATCCTTATTCTAGGCACCAAAATAAGTGGCCTAATTTATTAATATTACTGAGCATAAAGCAGCTTCGACTGAAGTCAATGGGAGCTGCTGAGTGCTCCATTCTTTTGAAAACCAGGCTACCTATTTAGGCACCTAAGTTAGGGTTTAAGAACCTAAACTTTAATAATCCATTTTTCAAAATTATGCCCAGTACCTTGACTGCTACAAATTCCAAGTTTCCCTGATGGCAAATATTTAGCTACCTCTGACAACTGGCCACGTGCACAGAAAACCAAAGGATGCTTTCTATTTGTAAGGCATTAGCCAGTCACATTCTGAAAGCCTAGAGTGATTCTGTAATATGATTTTTAACAAATTAACAGCATGAACCCTCAAGTAAAGGGAAGTTGAAATGACCATGTTTATGTTGGACACATGGATGATGAGCTCTGGGGATAACAAATCACTTACTGAAATCAGTTTATAGCTAGTAACCAGAGCAAGGGGGATTTGCATATAGAACAGTATCTGCAAATAGTTCACACTTAGCACAAAATATGCAAAGAATTGTGTATGGCGTTACAGTTGTGTGGGGTACCTTAACTTTACACTTCCATTCTTTCTGAGATTTATAAAAAGCAATGTGTAACAAGGACAGCCCACTCCAGACTTCCCTCTTCCAGCAGGCCACAGCACAACAAGTGTGCATGCCTCAGTTTCTCCTTTACGGTCTCCAGAAATCATCCAGTCATTCTTAGTGCAAATGGCCCTTGGGGGGTTAATTTATTAAAAAAGAAAGCCCCATGCTCATAAATGATGACAAGAGTCCCACAACCATAATCCAGAATTCCCCAGCATGGTCCATACCCCAACACCCCAGCTCCCCAGCACAGCCCCGGCACCCCTTGCTAATACCACAGCTCTGTCTTCTCCTGTCATTATATCAGGACAGCCACCCCGGCCCTTCCATCTGGAGTACAACCCCAGTCTTCCCAGTGGGGACCCCTACACCATTTCTGCTGGGAGCATCCCTCACTCCCCCAGCCCTCTCACAATTCATCTGCATCCAGCTTCCCACCCCTGGAAATGTCGATGGATAAACTCCTCCTCTGCTTCCCTGTCTTCAACCTTCTCCAGTTCTTGGCTCCAGCTTTCCCGCTTAGAGCCAGCAGGCATTTCCCTCCACTGCTGCTGCTGCCTTCAGCCCTCTCCAGCCGTGGCTCTCTGACTTGGGGACATCAGCCAGCAAACTCATCTTGCTGCTGTCCTGCCTTCAGCCTTCTCCCAAGAAACACATTCTGCTTCCTTCTGGGACCTTCTGCAGCCCCCTGGCAGCTCTTCCCTTCCCTTCCTGACTGAACCAGTCTGTTCTGACTCACTGGGACCCTCTTTCCTTGCTTCCTTCAGGGATTTCCTCTCATTGAGCCTCTCCCTGGCCCTTTACAGACCCTATGTGCTGCCTGCCTGGCCCTGGGGGCACCTTCTCTGGCACACGGGTGCTGGACTTTCTCAAAAGTTACTAATACGTATTTACAACCTTAACTGCAGCTTAATGATATTTTGGTCTGGGAATTAAAGTATATTCAGCACTAATTTCCAAAGTTCACACACTTATAGTATTGCTATTATTATATTTGTCTTTTGGTAGCACCGAGAGGCCACAGGCAGGGCCCCACTGAGATAACAAAAGAGTTAGACCCCATCCCACCATTTACAATCTTCGCATAAGACAACAGTTGGACACAATAAACAAACAGAAGGGAGAGGAGAGGACAAGGTTACAGTGAAAAGATCATGGTCCTTCTTATAAACAGCAGTAACACACACCAAGGCCAAAATCCAGCCCCACTGAAGTCAATGGGAGCTCACTCCAAGTGCCTAGTCATCATGAATGTTTTGTAGGCATCATGGCAGGAGTGAATTAAGGATACGAGCATTAAGAATTTACTTAGGGCTTCTGATTTTAAGGTTTTATTAATTTCATTTTTCAGGATTCCTTTTTAGCAATGTTCAAAAATCCAGGGGGCGGGGGAAGCGTCTGGGCTGTCTCTTTCGCCATACTGTAGTGAGTAATCCCTTTGTAATGTTCCCTAGTGTGCATTAGTGGAATACTGTTTCAAACAACAGTAGGTTAAAGCACACTAGGGAACTGTTAGCACACACCAGCAGGTTCCACAAGGACCAATTAATGCACAACACATTAGCGCGCTTTAGAAATCACACCTCCATCATCTACATTACTGTTCCACGTAGACAAGCCCTTAGATACAAGTAACCATTTCCAGTTTTTATTGGAGAAACACCTCTTTTAAAAAAAATCAAGGGTGTTTTACTAGCGTTTATCGGTTAAAACCTAAAATCAGAAGCCCTAAATATACTCTACAAGTACCAAGTGTCTATTAAAACAAACTATTAAGGCATGTAGGTCTTCCAATAGATGCTACTCCTGATGCTACCTTCTTCAACTTTCCCTTTGCTCAGTAAGCGAACTGTATGTGGAGTGTTTCTGTGACAGGGATTGTGATTTAATAAGATCATGTGGACAACATAGGACAAGAAAACATTAGCTGGCCTCTAGCTGACAAATTAGTGGGGAACACATGCTTTAGCACTTCCGCATGGACGCTGAATCTGCAATCTGAAGGAGAGACTGTGGCCAGAGTTCTGCCTGGTGTGCAAAGGTGTGGGGTGGGAAGAGCACAAGAAGCTTTCCTTTTTATGCCCCCCCAGGCAGGGGCCAGCCATTTCAGTCACACCACTCACCTGCCTGCAGTGCTTGCTCCCCACTTGTGCCCCCACAGCCACTGGACAATTTGAAGGCCAAAATGAAGGTGAGGGAGTTGGCAGGGCTGTAGCCCCCACCCCTTCCAAACCAGCCAGCAGCGGTGGCTGTCTGTGCACAGGACCCTTTTAAGGGTGCTGAAGTGGGTGTGCTCCCCCTGTGCAGTAGGGAGCTCCAGGAGGTATCACGGGGCAGTGCCTCCCAGAGCTCCCACTGGGGTAATGAAACTATGCCAGACAGGCACAACTGCACTGTTAGCAGATAAAGATTACAGAGGTAAAGGACGGAGTGGGATGCACTCCCAACATGCTCCTGTAGATGGTTTGTGAGAGTAACTCCAGAAAACAGGCAGTGTTATATTGTGAACACGGGTAGGCTCAGTTCTATTGTAAGCTGCTGATTATTTTTAGAGTCAGTCTACTGAAAAGGCAAACTCACTTCCTCATCAAATAACCTACATTAAATTATTAAGATTTGTAAGTCTGAAAGTGGCATAGAATATCTAGCCTATTGCACTACAGGTCTAAGGTCAGTTTCAGGTGGGCCTTCCTGTTGTTGTTAACAAGGCTCTCAGAAACTGTCTGGGGCACTTCAAAACAGCCAAAAGGCATCTAGAGGAAGTCAGAATTACTGTAAGTATTAGGCTTCTATATCTATTACCGCCAGCTCCCCTCCCACTCTTTCATTCACATACCTACCAACACAGTTTTCTGTGCTGTTATTCCGGAGAGCAACACCACAGACTCTTGTTAGTTCCTCAATAACATCACAGCTCTGATGAACCAGTGTTTCGTGTGCTGTAGCAGAATGGAATAGAACTGTGATAGCATCGGAGGAAATGCTGTTCTTTCATGACATTACAGTGAAATGAGTGACAAGGCATCACTGCAGAAAGGAGGCAGTGCCTTCTCTGCTTGTGGGCAGATTCCAGCATCCCCCAAAAAGGTAAGGATGGGTGTACTTGGATCTTTGTGGGACTATCGATTTTTATATACAGGAAAAGCATACCAACCTGTTTCCATCCCAGCTAGCTTGATCAAATATATTGTGGACATGACTTGCCTTTTTAACACAATCACAGTGGTTACTTGGTATCTCACAATAAACAAAGAATTATTTTTTTCTCATTCGCCAGCAACGATCACTGCACACAAAGGACACTTCACCAGGAATCTAGCCTTCCACATTAGTCTTCGATTGGATTCCAATTGTGCCATATGGATTCATAAAAATAGGACTGGGACAATGGATTGGTGTGCAGTGTTGTTATAGCTGGTTGTCACAGGATATTAGAGAGACCAGTTGGTGAGGTACTATCTTTTATAGGACCAACTTCTGTTGGTGAGAGAGACAAGCTTTCAAGCTACATGGAGCTCTTCCTCAGGACTAGAGTGTCACAGCTACATACAAGGTTGAACAGATAAGTTAGCATAAATAGTTAGCACATATTCTAAGGGACTATTCAAGGTGAAGTGGCCCATTAGCACTCCTATTCTCATAGGACAAGAATGGGGGTTAGTAGGTTACAGACTGTTGTAATAAGCCATAACTCCGGTGTCTTTATTAAGACTTTGATTCTTAGTGTCTAGCAAAGTTATGACTTTAAGCTCCAGGCTCATCTTTTGAAAATCTTGTGTAGCTTTCCCTTGAGGAGGATTGACTGATAGGTCAGATATAGAGCGATTGCTTTGTAAAAGTGTTCGCCCCACATGATAGGAAAATGATAAAAGACAAAAGCACCCTATGTGAGTTCATTCAAGAGCATAGTGATTGTCTGGTTTCACCCACAGAGTTGTTATTGGGGCACTTAGTGCATTGGATGAGGTACAGCGCATGTTGTGATAGGCATCTGTAGAACCCATGGATACTGAAAGGTGTTTTGTGGGGGATATTGCTTATTGTAGCAGTGGAGATATATCAGCAGGTTTTGCCTCCGTTGTTCTGGCAGGATCTGATGCCACTTTGAGTTGGTGTGTCCTGGCCTGTGGGAACTTGCTTGGATGGAACTGCTGTGTCTCTAAATAGGGCATAGCTGCAAGGGTCAAAAGACCATATTAAACTTTAGGGTCTGGACTTCAGGGACCGAAGAGGGAGCCACTGGCTGCCACATAGTGCAAGTTCCATGGCTGTGGTGTTAGAGACATGTACTGTTTGAACACAAAGGATGTAATTGTTAAATCCAAGCTCTCCTAGTTTTAATTAGAAGAATGAACATCATCATCGAGAGCAGACCAAGCTATGAATATAGGCAGACATATTATTTCTGGAAATACAAATATTTTGGTGCAAAATCTCCACTCCTGCCTGGCAAACTGAAAGAAGTGAAATGCACAATTAAACAGATTCCCATTTACTATAATGTTATGTATTCTAGGATGAATGTCTATAATAACCTGTATTAGCTATAAAGACATCGGAAGAGGAGGAAGATCTCAATGAGGGTTGGAAGAAAAGATCCAGTGGGGCAAACTGACACAATAAAGAGCTGTTACATTTTGGGCCTGTACAGAGGAAGTATTTCAATAGATTTAATTTCATTTCAAGAGGATTTCAAGAGCCAGCACTGTGTAGCCTTTTATCAAGGGTTACCTTATCATAAGCATAAAGCTTCTCTTTTTAATATATCTTTTGAGCTTTTTCAAAGCAACCAATTTCCTTTGGAAATGCTTCCATTACAGTATATGCCATGCCCTGTGAAAAAGGGTTTACTCTTTGCTGCTGCTGCCTATCATGTCAAGAAAGAGCAATGCAAATATTCATGCTATTCAGAAAGAGGAGCTACAGTGCAAAGAATGGCTTCCTGGTTGCATAGTAACCATCCAAACCTAACTGCATATGCACGCATAAACCCCTAAAGCCTTCTAATAATTTTTTGTATCATATTTCAAAGATTGATTAGGCAGTGTTTCATAACTGCCTGAACGGTACTATTAATTTGTCACTGTTATCAGTTTCTTTAAGGTACCGTAGGTTTGGGTTTATATTAACCTGAGATCCTTTTTCATACTATGCTCCATGTTAATGGCGTTCAGTTTAACATTCAAGGGCTGTTTTGCCCACCTCTTTGCTATGGCCTTAGAATTCCATGCATTGATCATGAGAATGTTCTCCATTAAAAAATCAACATTGCCAATGGAAATTACATCATTCATGCAGAGCCAGATTGTACCCCTATGTGTAGGGAGAAGGAAACCCCATGAGATCCCCTCAAAGAGCACTTTTCTCTTCAATTTTCAGGGTTGGCCCCTGCAGAAAAACGCAAAAGCCTGGGCCACAAATCGCTATGCCTTCACAACTTCAGACCTAGTTCCCCACAGCGTAGCGCAGTTGGAGCCAGTTAGCCTAGGACATCCTTGACTGCAGCTGCCCAAGACCCCCATTCAAAAGGAAGTCCCCACCACAGAGAGGAAAGCAAAGGGGACCTTTGACTGTATTACACTTTGAGGGCAATTCTCCATTGCGAGCATAGAGGGGAAGCCATGCATGTCATCTTGGCTACATGTCTGACCCACCCCATCTCTCTTGAGCTACCTGCCGTATGTGGATCCCCATACCTCAAACCCCTCCATGGGGTCCAGTCGAAGGAGGGGTTTCTGCTTTTTATATGTGGTGGGTGGGACATGCACTGAAAGGACCCTCTGCAGGTGAATCACAAGAGGACCATTTGGAGCACATTTATTTCCAACCTAAACACAGGAGAAGACTGTGGCAATCTCAGATACCCCTGTACAATGACCACTGGCTAATGCTGACTTTCTAATTGCAGCTGCTGTACCACTGCAGGGTGGGGGCTGATGGTTTTTTTTTCATCTGGAAAGTGCTACTCCTAAAGTAGTGCTTCAAAAAAAAAATGATGCCCTTGTTTTAGCAAGTTCCCTACGTACTACTTGCCAGAGGTAGATTTGAGACAAGCATCAGATCATAGGGCTTTGTGCCAGCATGCATAAGAATACAAGGGCATTCCATTCAGCAGGTCCCTGGTAAACACATATGCCTTGTGCCATTAGTAAAATTATTCACTGTACCAGTCCAAAATGGCAGTGATATTAAGCACAGAGTTCCTCTTTTATGGCATTTCTCACATTCCTAGCTTTT
Source organism: Mauremys reevesii (assembly GCF_016161935.1). NCBI lineage: Eukaryota > Metazoa > Chordata > Testudines > Geoemydidae > Mauremys > Mauremys reevesii. The sequence continues at coordinate 65,806,691 of NC_052630.1, read as the reverse complement.
TGGGGAGAAATGACCCTGCCATATTATGTTTCAAAACATATTGCTAGAAGTCACTGCATGTTCCGTTTGCTGTAGCTTACTGTAGCTGTGCAGAGTTTAGCTAAGCTCTGCAATGACTTCTTGTAATTGAAGCTAAGTGAAGCAATTTTCAAGGAAAGCAAAACTGATGATGAATTTGGGCTTTTTGCCAGGTGTATAAAAAAGCAACTTAAAAAACTGGCTCTGTGTACCTTACTTTCACCGGTGAAACTAAACAAACCAAGCAAAAACAAACCCGAAATGTTCCAGAAGGACAGAGTGCAATGTGTGTTTGCTGCAGTAAGTCCTGATGACCTGCATTAAGTAATCAACCCACGACAGGAACTGTCCAATTTGAAAAGAGGTGCTTGCTTTCATGTGTGAACCAAAAGAAGCAGAACAGAAATACAAAGGCTATGATGTAAAGAGATGAAGAGACCAAAATTAGCTAGCATGTTTACTTGTTCTGAAGTGTTTTTTAAGTTCTTTGTTTTGTTGAGAAGCCAGCAGGGCACTGGTAGGTATAGAATTAGCACAGGGTAGAGGAGGGCAGCTATTATAGAGATTCTCTCTGTTTTTGGTTTTGGGGACCTTTTCCAAAATGAAGTTCTGTATAAAATGGGAAACCTAGCATCAGCTAAACCTCAGGACTTAAAGTTTCCTTTGGGCCATTTCTGCTAACCAATGATCTGCAAATGGCATTTTAGGAGGTGACAAGAGGAAAGACTAACAGCCCAAGAAACTCTAATAGAGGCTGGCTTGAGATAACAAAGTCTTCAACTGTTCTTAGAAAGCTTGCACAGTAAGATCCTTATCATCCTGCTGCAAAATGAGAGCACATGCCTGATTTTGGAGGGTCACATTTCTATGTACTCTCCAATAAAATCAGAAGAGTTAGTACCCAATCACTGCCCACCCCTGATTTTTTTCCCCTCAGCCTCCCAACATTTTTTTTGCTTTGTGAAGACTATCTCAATTCCTCCCTTCTTCCCTGCAGCAGTATTGAATGCCCTCCTCTCCCGCATCTACTTTATTCCCTTTTTCTTTGAACACTAGGAAAAATGGAAAGGTGATACGTCTCATCACCTACTGTCCATTTTCAGTTGTCTTACAATTGGGTGCTGCTCAAAATTTGCAAAATGTAAATGAAATGCATGAACCACAAGCAAAGCTTTTGTCAGAGGGTGGGAAATTAATTAACTGTCTTTTGGGCCCCTGGCAAGAAGCACATGAACAGAACAGTAAGTAAGAGTTCAGCTGGGCTGCAAACACAAAGCTGGATTATTTTCTCTACCAGGCCATTGTTGCTCTCAGCAGAGCTATTTATAGTGTGCACTGCAATTCCCCCACATACGTTGGATTTTGCAACAGAAAATGGAGAAAAAAAAGTTTGATCATCAACATAGTTTAGTGTGATTTTCAATTCAGCATGAATCTTACAATAGAAAGTTTTTTTTTCTAGGCTGAGGAATGAATCAAAGCCAGACACTTAGGAGGTGTGTCTGACAGAAGGATTTTGCTGTTTATGGGGCTCATATGTGTAAAGACCAACCCTCACTGTCCATATGATCCCGCTGTCTCCACCTACTCTTCTCACCCTCTAGAGGTCTAATTGAGACAGAGACTGTAGATACACAACACGCAATGTGTAGGTTACTCTTTCACAATACGACAGTTTCCCACACTGTAGACGGTAGTTCACTGTCCAGAGAGCACTTCCAGTCAGTCTGTAGAGAACAGAAGGGTCACAGGCTATTGGCCATTCTCCTTTTTTCAACATGCCCAGCTGAATTTTTAAAAATGCTAAATTACATTAAATAATTTATTACTAAGAGTTATTAAGAGTATTACTTTCCATGCTGGTAATTGTAGTTGCCACAGGGCTGTCATATGACTGTGAATGGGAGGGAGAAAGGGTCCACTGGACAGAAATAAGGGGAGAGAAGGTCCACAAGTCAATCTCATCATTAATATGTGATCCACCCCAGCAATAATTGCCTGATTAAATCAATAGATGTCTTTCTATTAACTCAGATAGGAATTGGATCAGGCTCTAAGTGATGAGGAACAGTTCAATTAGAGCAGTGGTTCTTAACCTTTACCGCAGCCTGCACCCCCATTTGGTTCTCAAAATATGTTCTCACACCCCTTATGAAAAATCAAAATATGTTCTCGCATCCCTTAAACCTAGATATATTTTTGTTTGTATATTATAGTAATCGTTAAAAATGTATAATGTTAATAAATACATAGGTTTGATTAACAAAGTAGTTGTACTTACGTGCCTGTGCTTAATTCACCAGACAGGCACTGCAGTGGAACCCCCAAGGCAAGCGGAAAAAGAGGCCCCAGAAATACCTACCTGGCTGACCTTCAGGTTTGATAAAAAAAAAAATGCTATATACCAACCAGCTAGAAGCTGGCCCAGGATAGAATAGAGATGGAGATCTGTTTGTTGGCGCCCCACCCCCCCCCAGGGGGGGGCATGAATGAATGAATGATGATGATTTACCGTCTAAAAAAATCTGGCATGTCTCACCCCCAGAAAGGGCATCTCGCACCCACGGGGGGTGCCTGCACCTCTGGTTAAGAACCACTGAATTTGAGAGTAAAAGAGTTCTTTAGGGCTATGTGTAACAATTGTACGATCAGTTCCAAAGTCACTAAAGAACCTATTGCAATTGAGATCAGTCCCAAGTTTACAAGTAGAAACCAACAAAATCTAATGTACATTTTCTTCAAATGAATGTACATTTACTACATGGATGTGAATTAGTGTTTGGCCTAGAGACTTTAAAGGATGCTTTCTGAACGATGTTAGGGGAGATTTTCAAAAGCACTAATAGGAATGAGGCATCCAACTCCCACTGACTTTTCCTTGGAGTTGGGTAGCTAACTATCCTTTAGGTCTTTGAAAATCTCCCTATTGTCTTTATTTACCAGTATAAGCTCACATAACACAAAGCCAAAATTACAATATATACGATTATATAATGGACTGTATGAAATCAATGGGTTATGTACAATTTTCTTTAGATATGCAGATGATATATAAAAAGGCTAACCTGCAACAATCTGTCTGTCCACTATAAAATATTAGAAATGCACATAACACATTTTCCATAGGACTGCAACCCAGCTAAACCTGCAAGCATAATTTTTCAGATCCAGTTCTTTCAGGCATAAAAGCTCAGATTTGTGCAGGCAAATGGCATTTCCACATGCAAATAATGCAGTCAGCCATCAAACTACCCAGTTTCCATACATAAATCCAGTTGTACATACAATTTACACCAGAAAAATTTTGAAGATAAAAAACTATGGAAACATGACTAATGGGCAGTTAGAGAAGTGTTTTTGGAATTTTCAATGTATTACACGTGTATATGTAAGAATTTTACATGGGTCTATTTAAGAAATTGTATTATCTTCTCAACTGTTCATTTCTGAACATGTAAATTCTAAAGATAAAATTCTGGCTGCACCGATGTCAGTGGAAAAACTCTCATTGACTTCAACGGGGCGCAGATTTCATCCTTAGGGTTTTTAACTAATGCTCTCTAACTTGCAGATATAACACAGTATTTTCCTCTATTAATGTTAGTTAACCCATTTTATTATGAGAGAAAATTAAATTCATGCTGTTGCTAAAAGCATCATGGTTGCCAATTCCTGTTTTAAAGTTATGCACAAGGTCTCCCTGACATTAACTGCTGATAGAAGCAGCAGAAATTTGCAGCATCCTTTCTCAATAGGATAGGTCTTAACCCATTTGAAGTAGCTCTTTTTTTGTTAGAACAATATTCATGGTGGCCTCATTGTGGCATAACGAAGCATGCAGGTGTGCACGGCACTTTTCCTTGCTTAGGCCTCTTTAAAACATAACAAAAAAGTGCACACGCACACACACACAAATTCATCCCAGCTGTCTTCTTTGACACACCGCTGATTTTAGCGCTTCATCATTGTATCAAGGCTGGTGCTTTGAAGCACAGCCTGAACAAAGTGTGCCACTTGGTAGTCATGGTAGCTGGGTTGTTTTTTCTTTAAATAAGCTTTTTCAAAGTATATAAAAAGGTGGGGGGGGTTCTGTTTTATTTTGTTTTTTTAAAAGATGCATGTGCTCAGGGAAACAACCACAGCAGACAGACAATACATTGGTGACCGTCAGACCAAACTCGCATTAGCAGAAGTGTTGCCTGCCACCCTCTTGCATGTAGACCGGTCTGTGCATACTTGGACCATATAAAAGAGTGGCCTTGTCCTAGGTGCTCCCTTGTGGCAGTCCTGCAAGTGACTCCTCGCCTCAGTTTCCTTTTTGGGTTCCCACTAACTCTATATGAATTTATCCTCCACTCCATCACAGTTGGTTGACAAAAGCCCCAAAACACAGTCCCTATCCCCCACCCCCAGCATGCGTAGTCTTTAAAACCCAGCTTTGTACTCACCATAGCTGGGCTCTCTCAGTCATCCTGTGTCCCCTGCTGGACAACAACCACAACCTTTCCCGCTGGGGTACAACCCCACTCTTCCCAGCAGGAACTCCCTCTGCTGAGAGCAGCCTTGCCTGGGGAGCATCTCTCACTGCCCCGGGCCCTCTCGTGCTTCCTTTGCAACCCACCTTTCTGGTAAGGAGACCTCAGCAAATAAGCTGCTACTCTGCTCACCCTTCCTTCAGCCCTCTCTAGCCCTGGGCTCTGCCTTGCTGGCTTAGAGCCAAAACCTATCTCCTGCTGCTGCCACTGCTGCCTTCAGTCCTGGTTCTGTGGCTTGGAGATGTCAGCCAACAAACCTCTCTTGCTGTTCTCTTGCCTTCAGCCCTCTCCCAGGAACCACTTTGTCCCTCTCGGAGCTCTCATCTCCTGCTCTTCCTGATTGAACCAGTCTGCTCTGCCCTTCTGAGTCTCTTTCTCACCGTGTCTCCCATAACCCCCCCTCCCCCCCCGTGTGCAGCCACACTCTTAATTGGCCCAAACAAGGAGCACCTGGACTGGAACAGGAGTGCTGAGCCTGGTGGCATTTCATGGGTCAGCTGCCCTGATACAGACCACTATAAAAGGATGCTACAGCCCTGCTTTTATTGCTCAGTGAGTTTAAAGGGCAGCTATACTGAAAGGTTGTCGTTTTCACATTTGAAAAGTTCAGTAGGAGTTATAGGCCAAGCCAATTGTTTTTGAAAATAAAATAGTTGTTAGCCATCTGTAGTATAACGTACACCCTGACCTCCTGGGTGCAGACAGATATTGCTGAACACATCAGCAGCACAGCGTGTGTCTACACTGGAAATGTCTAAGTCAGTGTCTGTTGCTGCTGGTTAACCTGAAGATGAGCAGCGGAGCATTCACTGCAAGATCTTTCATCCCTCACATAACTCTTCATAATGGCTGTTTGAGGGTGAGGAAGTGTTTGGCCTGGTCTACGGGGAAGGCGGGGGATCGATCTAAGATATGCAACTTCAGCTACGAGAATAGCGTAGCTGACATCAACATATCTTAGATCTAATTAAAATTACTTACTTCGCATCCTCACGGCACACCGCAGCTCCCCTGGCGACTTTGCTTCTGCCTCTCGCCGAGCTGGAGTTCAGCAGTCGATGGGAGAGTGATCAGGGATCGATTTATCGCATCTACACTACATGTGATAAATCAATCCCCGATAGATAGATCGCTACCCATCGATCTGGCGGGTAGTGTAGACATACCCTTAGAGTTGGATCCAGTTACCTTCATTGTCACTAGGGAGAGCCAAGCACAACTGCAGTAAGTCCTGGAGGCCAAGAGAGATGGATGAAAAGGACTCAGGCAGCTACATGGAGAGAGGAGTCTCTTTTTAAAACTAAACTCCCTCTGACCACAAATAAACCTCTTAATCCTGACAACAGCTTCTCTTTCTCAGCTCCATTCACAGGACAGAAGCGGGAACCCTCTCTGAGTTGAAATGAGTGAATGGCTGCTACCCATAAAAGTTTTTCATTGAATCTACTCATTATGTTTTTGTCGTTCTTGATAAAATATGCTTTATTTTAATTAATTTTCAGTGAAATGGAATGCACAGAAGCACCCACTCAAAATAGTCTGAATTTCTCATCACCATCAGGTAATCTTTGGAATTTGCACTGCAGGCAGTTCTGGAAATCACATATTCAGTAGGCTTTACCCACAACCGAAGTGTAAAGCCAGGCGTTATTGGTCTTCCCACAGAACTTTACAAAATTTGAAGCAGGTCTATGCAAAAGAATTGTGAATATATTACAATTGTAAATTCAGAAATTCACACTGTATTAAGTGTTAGTTATATACATTACAATTTAAATTATAAATTGTAATATATGGGTCAGACAAAACTTGAATTACTTGAACTATTTGAAATTCGCACATCAAATGAAGAAAACTGTAAATAATTACGAACAACATGACAGAATTTTGTAATTTGTTTGTGGATGGATTTTCAAATGGGAACAATGAAATGTATCAAATATATTATTTATTGTGAAATGTTCAGTCATCACTAAGAGCTAATGCAGTTAGATCCCTTTTAAATTCAATGAAAACAAACTAAAACCCTGAGAAATGTACTTAAAATCTAGGGGGGAAATCACTGACATTTTTGTTTGAGACAAGGGCACCATATGGTAATTTAGCCTTGTAGCAGCGTTTTAACATTTCTTACAAGCACAGACATTTGCTCACCCAAAATCATTTGCCCAGGATTAATCTTTGATTTAAGAGAGCAACTTGACAACACTTCCTCATCTTGTTTAATTGAAAAAGTAATTATTTCAAATTTTAAAAACAAATTTCATTTACCCATGGAGACTAACACTGTTCATTTTTACCTTCTGTTTCTCTCTCCGATAAGAACATTTGGGGCATGACTAGTGGAACCGCATATTGTGTGAACCTCAAATGTGTATGCCCTTTGTCCAGTTGATCATCACTTTATTTTTTTATCTGAACAAGATACAGTTAACTGTAAAAATATGCAGCTACATCCTCTACAAATAGTCTGATGAGTGTTGTCTTGAACAGCTATAACCAGCTTGTGATTTCAACCCAAGATGGGCTTCATCTCATGTGGTAACTGGGAGAGGGAGAAGCAATATGGCAATATATACTTCCCCAGGGTAAGATTAGAGTGACCAGATAGCAAGGGGGAAAAATCGGGACAGGGGGTGGGGGGTAATTGGCACCTATATAAGACAAAGCCCCAAATATCAGGACTGTACCTACAAAATCGGGACATCTGGTCACCCTGCGTAAGATTCAGTGTGCAGAGCCACTCTACACTATTGCAGTGACAAAAGGAAACAACCTCCTTTTCACTCTCCCCGGGCTCCTGCCATTTGGAGCCCAGTGAAAGAGAGAAATAGGACAAGAGGTTTCTCTCTTTCCATTCTCCCTCAAGCATGCAGCCCCTTGGAAAAGAGAGCTGCATAGCAACAATAGGCAGTTTCTCACAAGGGCCAGATAACAGCCTTGCAGCATGCAAGCAGTACAGAGCAGCTGCCCTGGGGAACTCCAGAGAAGAAAGGGCCTTGGAGCAAGAGCCAACAGCAGAAAGAACCAGAGACATTAATTCTGCTAAATAAACCAACTGAATCACAATGTCGAATGATCCCTAGCCCTTACACAGGTGAATGGAGGAAGCATGGAAGGATTGGTTATTCAAATATCTTTTCAAATACTTTACAGTGCTTGACTGTAAAGATTCCAAATTTGAGCTGTGTGGCTTGCTTGTGACTGGTGAAACGGGGAACAGAAACAATGGCACATGATCTAAGCAGATTAGCATGCATGCACTATTGGCACTCATGGGTGTGACTATCATTTTGCTTGTTAACTGGAATCAAACCCAAGACCATCAAAGTTATGAGCATAAGCCTCTAGCTCGAGCTACAGGGTTGAATCACCTCAGAGGTAGCTGTAGCACACTCAGTCTCTATGGATCAGACACAACCAGGCATGCAGCAAGGCATACTCTGAACAGTGGGTTACACATGCTTGCTTAAACTTTAATGTCTGCAAATTCTTGTGCTTGGAACTTTGAAATTCATTTTCTGCCAGTAAAGCTAAAATTTCCAGGGAACGCAAACACAAAGAGAGGCACAAGCACAGTTCTATTTATTGGCCCAGGTCTACTTTGTTGGCCCTATTATTCTGACATAGTGCCCATGGAAACTGCTATTAAAAGAAAACTGCAGAAAATCAAAATCTTTTTTGTTCCTGATCCCACTAACAAGAGTTTAACAACTAAATTCTGCTTCAGCAGCAGATTTGTTTTTAAATAAACCTCCTGTACTGTAAGTTTGGAGCATCATTCCCTTATTTTCTACAGTGCTTTAATCAACTCATTATAGGCATTGTGTGACCTAGAGAAGGAGAGTATCTCTAAAACCAGTCAGCGTGGCTTTCCAGATTCCACCCTTCGTTGTTCTTGCACAACAAAAATCTGCCCAAAGCAGGCTGGACTGGTGCAAATTGGGTGAGTCTTGTACCGAATGTTGACACAACAAAACGCAAAATGAAGAGGTAGGGGATGGTATATAATTCCCTTGCACTCCCAGTTATTACAAAGGCACAACAGACCCAAAAATCAGCATGACCAGCCAGTCTCAGGGAATCCAGCAACTTTTACAGGCAGAAAAACGTGCCAAAGACAAACTAGAAGAAGCCAAAAAGAGTAAGTATCTGGCCTGGGTTTATTGTATTTTCCCACTGAATACTCATTAGATAAAAACCGCAGTATTTATTTTTAAATTTTGGGTTCTTTTTCCTGGCCAACGCAGCTGAGGTGCCCTGGAAGGTATTGCAATTTGCTGCTGGTTTAGCCCAGATGCAAATTACTATCCCGCAGAGCAAATGGGAAGCAGGAAAAGTGTTGTACCTGTCAACGCCACTATCTAGCCCTAAATGAAGTCAATGTGAGTTTTGCCAGAGTTAGGCCCTTAATTTTGATAACTTAAAGCTTGTGGCTGCTTACTTTTGATTTGGAGGCATTTTTTTAAAAATTAGTCAGCCAAAAGGAATATTTCCAAATCAGGAACCCAGATAATTGATAAGCATAATTATATACATGCACTTAAACTGTGCCCATACTTAATCAGGACCTAAGATGCCAGGTGCACTTACTCTGCTGTGCATGAACATACATTCTTACTGTCATCACCTCAACCACTGCCACACCACATGGGATATCCGCAGAGCCTTTTTAGCTTAAAACACCTTCCAAACCCCTTGGAGCAAGAAACTGACATCAGAAAGCTAAGTCCTTCTGACAGCGCTGAGGCACTGGGATTAGTGTTAGAGTCTGGAAATACAGAAACCCAGCAATTGTTTTGTCAAAGTTACAAAACATATATATTGATCAAGTACCTGCTTCATCTATATTATTTTTAAGCAAATTATGTTTGTCTCCTCTCTTTAAGAATTATTGGTGAAGCAGAAACAAATAGAACCTGTCCCTGTCGTGAACTATTTTATTATTTAGTATCAGAAACAAGGCAAAAGATAAGACCTTTCTCTAAAAAGGACAAATTTGAAGTACCAGATTCACTCACAATCTAAAGAAGTGGGACAGATTTTTGTCTGTATGCTAAATATTGCAATCTGTGCCTATTAGTGTAAATGACAAAACTCTCAATGATTTAAATGGTCAGGCCTTAGCAAGATTCCCATTTGGGATTTCTAAGATCTAGTTTACAAAGAGATTGTGTATGGTCATTTTGGTTAGAGGGATGCTTTTTTTACTGTAATAATTAAACTGGGACAGCCCCTAGTGTGCACACAGTTATACCAATATAACTGGTGCTTTATACGGGTATAATGTATTCTCCTTCCCTTGCAGGAATAGCTAGAGTAGTGTAGGTATAGTCTACACTAGAAAAGATTGCTCTATTAGTGTAGCAATACCAGAAAAACTTCCTAGTATAGACACAGTTTTTACCAGCAAAAATGTGCTTTTACCAGCACAGTAAGGTATACCAGCAAAATAAGGAATACCAGCAATCAGATTCTTTTGCCAATATAGCTGCATCTACACTAGGGCTTTTGCTGATATAACAGTGGTCTACCCATGGTATTTTCAGAATTCTTCTATGAACCATAATTTAAAGCATTATGTTTTTTATTCATTGTTTGAATGTCCGTGTTTCATAGCAGTAATTTAACACAGACCAGATATACTAGTCTAAATCCAGAATAATTTCAATAACTTCAAAAGAATCACTCTGGATTTAGACCTATGTAAAGGACAGCAGAATTTGACTCATGGTTGGAAATAAATAAAATAGAACGTAAACAAAAAAACTCAAATATTTCTGAAACAGTCATTTAAAAATACTAATGTATCTGTTATAATTATCACTTAACAGGTAACCTGTGCACATAGTCATTTGTAAAGCAAATCAAGAATATTCTGTTTCAGTTCAGAAAACACCAGCTCTAAGCCAATTTGTACCAGTTAACATCAGAAGATCCTGCTCACAGGTTGGCAATCAGCAGATCTTAGTTGCAAAGTAAAACAGTGAACTTGTCCTATCTGTTCTAATGCAACCCTTCCTATGTTACCTGTAAATATGACCTACATTGAAAAACAGCTGTTGTGCAACTGCTCCAGTGGATTTTGCAAAGGGATAAACAAATGTCCTCTGGAGCCTAGAATGAGACTACCAACTCATTTCATACATTCCAGAAACGACCTTTGAACCCAAATCTCCCTTTAAAATTCTGCCGCCTTGCCTCCCTTATTTTCATTAATAATTACCCAACTCTCAAAAATAAATATGCATTGTCAGAGCAGGGATGTCAGTCCACCAAGGCGCCTGTTGGACAAAACAAGAGAGAAAAGAAACACTAATAGAAATAAGTTTTTAAAAACAAATGATGTATTTGGCCTTTTCTTGGTTAATATCTGGTATATATTTCATGTAATATAAAAAATGCATATACCGATCCACTAACATATATTAAATTTTTATAAAGTGCAGCATATCCTCTCAAAATGAGTATTCCAAATACCTACATAACAGGCAATTTAATATGGTCTTGAAACTAATATAAAGAATAACATTTTAGTGCTTGGCAAATTACAATCATGCCATTCACATGTAGAAACTTACCAGAGAATCCTCAATTATGTATTTGAAATTTCAAAGCATATTTGAGCAAGGCAGCTTTAGTTTAATGGAAAGCGAGATACACATTTTTTTTTGACAAAAGTAAAATGTGGCATTTGCAGAAATAACCAATTTACCATGATTTAATTTTTATGCATGACCTCGCAAACCTGCAGCAGTCCTAAATATCTCACCAATATTTTACTAATCAAGGCTAGTATATTCCTATTAAAGAACTACTGCACCAAGAGTACATTTTTTTCCTGACGCTATTTAACAATACTTTCCAGCTGAATAGAGGAAATGAAGACTAATAAAGGGCTACCGAATCACCAAAGGTGAAACTGCAGCCTGGTCAGCATGATGGCAGTGCAGAAGGGTAAGAGAGCCCCCTCTCTGCACCATGTTGCAGGGGATGGGAGCATCACAGAAGGTGAAGCAGCTTCAGCAGAACTGCTATGTCCCTTCCCATACAGGTGGATGAGAGGGGCTGGGGAGTGGGCAGAGCCAGTGCTCTGTTCTGCTGCCTATGCTCCCCTCCCCCCAGTAAATGTGCCCTTTCAATGAAATTCTCTTGGTGGAAGATCTGTTTGTTGTTGCTGAAGCTGGTGGCTATGGTTTTTGGTCAAAACTTCAAGTCAGCATAATTATACATTTACACACACACACATACACACACACCATGTCAAAATTATTTTCACTATATTCATTGATTATTTTTGCACCTCCTGAAATGAATATAGCACATCTCTCTTTGTCATCAAGTTGGCCTCCCTGCCGTCAGCTATTTCTAGCTGACGCTTCTCAGTAGTCTTGACTGAATTTCAGTTTTGTGCCACCACTAAACATGTAGGACCAGATCCACTGACTTGAGCAGAGCTACATTGATTTACACCAGACGAGAATCTGACCCATAAAGTCTCCTGTATCCCTGAACAATAGGCCTAACTTTGAAAAGCAAGACTTGTTGTGCAGATAGGGTAGCCCACTAAAGGTTAATGTTAGACAAACTGATTCATTCATTTTCTCTTGCCTCTAGTGAAACAGCAGGTTTAGATCTAGTTAATACTTAATTTAATCAGGTGCAGTATATGCACTATCACATCCATAGGCAGCAATGTACACTAGCAGCAAGTCACCCAAAACTCTACCAAAACAAAGTCATTGGCGTGCCATGACCAATGGTATCATGGAGAAACTAAATGGCTGCCACTGTTAAGTGACAACCAGTGTGTGGCAGCAGATACAATATATATTTACACATTTTACTTACTAGAACCCAGTAAAACAATGTCAGGGCTTTTTTTTTTTTCCTTCAACAGATTAATTGCCAAAACCAGAGAAATCCAATTCTGTAACGTGTCTTAGTTTATTTAATATGGGGTCAGGAGGGATTGTTTGTGACCAAATGTGTAACAAATGTACTAGAGATGGGCCCCAGGTGGAACCCCAAATTTGAAACTCCCCCAGACTTTAAGGGTAGCTTAGTTTGTTCTCGAGATCCAAACCCAGATTGTGAGTGATGTACATCAGCACAGCTCCCATCAAAGTCAATTGGAGCTCTGCGGGTTTACACCTGCTGAGAATTTGGCACCCTCATTTAATTATTAAGGGGTAGCTCTATAAAGCTTTAACTGGAAACCCAGACCTGAAGACCTTCAAATTTAGAGAGGTCGTGTTTCAAAATAAAGACCCAATCCCAGCTCCAAATTCTGTTCCTCAGGCCAATCTCGAGCATTTACATGAGTCATTCAATCTATGCTTAAATGGATAAAAAAAGTCCATCCTCTGTCCTTCTCTACAAACTCCTAGCAATCTCCAGTGACATGTGGACTCTGACAAGTGTAATTAAGTAAACAGAAAAACATTCCATACGATGGGCTGATGTTCAGTAAATCCACCAGGTTATACACTGTGTATTGCTCCTTCTGTATAAAGGCTTTATATAATCACACCTGATCTCTCCTTGAATCCTACAATAAGCACATTCAGTGAGTCAAGTATCCCATAAATCAATACGAAGCTTTAAAAGAAATTTAGTGTGTTTGGTATTTCTCTGCTTCTAAATCTGTTAACTGAAATACTGGTAGTGACTTGGGACTGGCCTGCCCACTGAGCAGATAATTTAACTCGATCAGTCATTTATACTTAGAATTTTCTTGAGTTCCAGACCCATTAAAAGAACTTTTTCTGGAAAACTTCAGATTAGCTTTTGAGCTATCCCTAGGAGAGTTATATTACTCGGTTACATCTGATATGGCTTCATATGTACAGAACAACTGAAACAAATCCAGGGTAGCATGCTGTAAAACAGAAGAAATGAACAATTGCCTCAAGTCTGACACTGTTGTCTGAACTGAATCATGTACCAAAAGTGGATAGTTAGGCCCTGAATGTGTTCTTACTTACACCAGTTTTACAACAGTGATTTCAGTGGAGTTACTCCTGATTTACACTGGTGCAACTGACATTAGAACCAGACCTTTAGTGTCTAGCAGACTCTGTGAGAAATGGCATTTAAGGATTATATGCAGGGGAATTTTAGTAGGATAGATTCAAAATGTGGCACATCTCTTGGCAAGTTTCACTGTAAGAGCAGATTAAAGCTGATCAAAACGCTTAATAACGTATAAAGGCCTGGCATATTTAAGGGTAGTGGGGGAGGGGTTGTGGGGTTGGCTGGTTTTATCTTAGAAATATGAGGAACATCAACTCTTAGCGCTCTGCTTTTGCTGGAGAACTTTTCTGGGGGTTTCAGAAAAGGAACTTTTTAAACTCTCACACTTTAATTGAAGGGGTGTGCATGTGATGAATCTTTTGCTCCAAAGCATTAAGTGTAAAGTTGTGAATAGGTGTTAACCAAAAAAAAAAAAAAAAAAAAAAGATCTTTTAAACAGACTAAGACTTGCTTTCTTAAATGCCCAATGTTCACTCTCATGGCTCTTGGGTGTGTGTGAACAAATGATTTTTTGGATCACTAACTGAAACAAAAATTGAAAATCAATTGGTTCAAGTCAACCCAAAACAAATATTTCTGGCAAACTGAAAAAGTAAAAAAATATCATTTTTGCTCAGCCTGAAACAAAATACTTAATTTGAGTGGCTTTTACCTATTTTAAATAAAGCTGAAGTAAAATTTCAATTTTAATGACATTTCAAATAAAAATCTCAACATTTTGTTTTAAAAACATCAACATGAAATGTTTCAATTTTTTGGATTTTTTTTTACCAAAACAATCCAGCAAATTTTATGCAAATTCACAAAATGTTTTGGTTGACCAGAACCTACAATTTTTGGCAAAAAAAAAAAAGTTTCATCTGAAAAATGTCATCGTGCTTTGCTTGTGAGATCATCATTTCATTAATTCATAAATCATCCTAGAGCCTTCCAGGCAGGACAAGACCAAATATAAAAACAGAAAAGACAAACCCATTTCTTTTTCCCCATTGCAGATCAGCTTTAGAGCTAGCATTTTATAGCTCCCTCCAAGGAAGCAATTTTTATAGTGGGGGTGCTGAGAGCCATTGAACCAAACTGTAAACCTTGTATATGATAGAAACCACTTCAAGCCAGGGGGTATGGCAGCACCACCAGCACCCCTAGTTCCAGCAATTATGGTTCCTTCAGCTGAAAAGTGCTGGTTTCCCATAGTTTGTGGAGAATTTGTAGGATCCTGTAGGGATTAGGCGTATTTTGCCAAAATCCTATAAAACAAATACACGTATAAACATCAAATTCCAGCAGTTATCACAAGTTCACCACTTGTTTCATGTTCCAATTCCATAAGCAACATGTTTCTACTATTTTTTTCTCTTTCCTCCTACACATAGCATCCTGTCAGACCCAGGAGTTACATATATCGTATCCAACTCTGCAATGATTTTACATGCTGGGAGTACTCATTGACATCAATGTGACTGTTCACAGTGTGTAAAGTTAAGCATGTGCATAAGTCATTTCAGAATCAGGGCCTTAGTCTTTATTACAACCTAAGGGCCACTTCGCATAATACAGTAAAAGCTGTGTTATCCGTCGCTTTATCAACCAGAAAGCTCTATTAACCGGCATTTCTGATATGTCCCAACACAAAGATTCAATCTAGTATCCAGGACTAGTATACTGCCCAAGAGGTTATGCAATTGCACATTCTGCACTCTACTTTTATGCAAAAGAGGCAGAAGACAAGTAAGCAAGCTGGTATCAGGGATTTATTCAAAAAAAGCAGCTTCCAGGATGTGTCATAGGGTCATTAGAGATTCAGCCCAATCTCCTACACTTTCTACATCTACAGTGATAAATGATGTTGATGACCCTGAGGCACTGCAAGATCCTGAAGTGCCTTCTGAATCATCAAAGATTAAATTATGTTCAGTAGAGTTTTAATGTTAAGTGTATTTTTAGTGATCTGGGTGTATGCCATGCGCTGCCCATAGTGATATGTAGTGTCATAAGATAACCGCCTGTATAGAAAACTTTACCCGTATACACTTAAGTGCTTCAAGAAACCAAGCACTCTGCAGTGCAGTACTACTACTGGATTGGTAAGTACCTGTAATACTATTTAATACTTGATTAATTTTATTGTATTCTAACTCTTTGAAAATTGGTATTCCATTGGTAAGCATAACTCTTCGCTGACCGCACTCCCCTCTCCCCCACCCATTCTTAACATTCCAGATAACAAAGATTTTACTGTAATAAATAAATAAATATAATCTTGATTTTGCCATCACTTTCATGTTTCCACACATTAGTGCACAAAAGCTGCTTTGATGTCCTCTGTGTCTTAATCACCCACCTGGGCATTTTACAAATTGAAAGGGGGCCGGGCAGTAAAATGTAAATGTTGCAACTTAGTTTGCTAGTGGCTGAGCTGTATCTTCAAAGTGCCTTGGAAATTTGCCAGCATTTAATAGAATCCAGTTGGTGTGGACTGAAGGGTTCCTGGCAGCGAATCAATACAGCAAATCTTACAGAATAACATCTCTTCCAATCAGTGACAACTCAGACCTGTTCTCTGGTTGCTACTGTTGCCAATTAAACAAAGATAAGTATTTTATTTAAACATGAAGCAGTGATAAGAAATTGTCATTTATGTTGTGATAAAGAACTCAGTTGAAAATACCGTATGCTATATTGTTGACAAACCTGCACCTTTTTTTGATTGTTGTGTACTGTGGATAAGAAGGGCCTGATATCATAGGTTTGGTGCTTTAGTGACTTAGGAGCACAAGTTCTATTGGCTTTCAATGGAACTTGTGTTCCCTAAATCATTTAGGCACTCCTGAAAATCTTACCAGTAGTCTGCATGCAATCAAACCTCTCAAGTACTTTACTGGGAATTCATGACATGGAAAACTATGCTGTGTAGAGACAACCATCTCTTCAGGCACAATGCTAATTTCAAAGTAATGCTATGTTTCCTCTCTCTGTCCAGGAAAGGGAAAGAGACTGAAGCAAGCCAAAGAAGAAGCCATAGCAGAGATAGACCACTATAGGTTACAGAGGGAGAGGGAATTCAGGCACAAACAATCTAATGTAAGTAAGAAGCTTACATACATATTTCACAGAGGGTTCTGACTCAACGTCTATGGAAGTCAATAGAGAAGGGGAGGAAATGATTCAGTAAGCATTGTATTAGGTCCTTACTGTAGATCGTTTGCATACAGTACAGTCAGGGCCAGCTCCAGTTTTTTTGCTGCCCCAAGCAAAAAAAAATGGGGGGGAGGTGTGGAGTGCCGCTGCCAAAGCAAAAAAAAAAAAAAAAAAAGCCGGAGTGCCGCCCCTAGAAAACTGCCACCCCTTGAAAAGGGCCGCCCCAAGCACATGCTTGGAACGCTGGTGCCTAGAGACGGCTCTGGGTACACTATCAGCTGGCCAAAAATTCATAATGACTAAATTTACTTATTCACTGAAAATATTAGCAATGGGGCTGGACTGCAAAGTTTCGCTCTTTTCACAGACTTCAGGGACTTTTGGATCTGGGACTTTGGACCTAAACTTTCTAAAATTCAGGACAGTTCAGATGCTGGGAATCATTCAGGCCCGTCTCTTAGGAAATATATAATGCACATATTTTTTAAAAAGTACCTTCAGTTTCTCTTTTTTAATGCCAGGCAGATTTTCTATTAACATCAGAGCAGAAGCTGGAGTAAGGTACAATTTTGGTTGCTAACTAATATTTAAAGAGTTGGAGCTGCAGTGACTTATTGATGTCAACGGGGATCTTTCCACTGACTTCAGAAGGCTTTAGGTCAGGCCCTTTGAAAAGTTATTGTGTTTATTCATTTATAGTGTTGGACAAAATTTTACAGGCAAAACTTTTTTCAGTAAAAAATGCAGATTCAGCAACACCCTAATGTTTTACAAGTTTGTGTTTATGTGATGAAAGTTTGGTTGCAAAAAAACAAACAAACAAACAACAGAATTCTGATCAAATGTGAACGTTTTGTTTTGGAGTAGCAGCCGTGTTAGTCTGTATCCACAAAAAAAACAGGAGTACTTGTGGCACCTTAGAGACTAACAAATTTATTTCAGCATGAGCTTTCGTGAGCTAAAGCTGAGCTTTAGCTCACGAAAGCTCATGCTGAAATAAATTTGTTAGTCTCTAAGGTGCCACAAGTACTCCTGTTTGTTTTGTTTTGGAAAATTTTTCATTTGCAATGACTTTCCATTGCAAAATTTCCTTAATTTGTTTATATACATAAAAATCCAAAATGATCTTTCTTTCAACTTTTTGATTCGCCAAAAAGTTGAAAAATTTTAATTTTTGGTCCAAGCCAAACAATTTTTTTTAACTTTTTTAAACTGTCAGTGAAATGAAAAATCTATTATTTATCTAGTTCTGATAATTTAATCTTAGCTTCCAACTATGCACACAGCAACATCTGTTCAAAACTGATTTATTTTTCATTACATTTTTCAGAGTAAAACAGTAATCTGGCTGGCATTTTTGCACCTGAATTTCTAAAATTTAGTAAATTTTAGATATTCCATCATTTTGCAATTTTCTTTGCTGTTTTCATGAAGGGGTATAACAAACTAATCTCTTTGCTTTACTGGACTTCCTTTTTGTCTGATTCCGTTTAAAGCTACAACAGCTGAATGGGGCAGGGAGGAGAAGAGGAAGTCAAATTTATCAGCTTGTCACTTCAGCCAGAGTGTCAGCTCCAAGAGATAATGTCACAGTAAAGCAGGCAGACTTGTCCTGCACATACTATTTCAGATTTTTACTGACAATTTAAAAAAAGGTAAAATATCTTTCAGATGTGTTCACCTTTACATTCAAGCCAGAACGAGAAAATCTGTCGTCTGATGTCTGAAACAGCAAAGGAGAAAGAAATTTCTCTGTGTATCACTTTGAGCACAGTTTTTTCATTACACCCACAATTAGCACATTGAGCTAATACTGTAGATTGTGGATTGAAGCGGTTTACACAAGAAGCCAAGAGCACATACAGCTCTTCCAATGCCAGCATGCTGTAAACAATCATTACAGCTCTCCTTCACTTTCCCTGACCTCATTATGTCGGATATTTGTCTGTCCCAGAAGAATGACAACATTATTAACCCAAGCCTGGAGGGCAGTAAGGAGGTCAGTGCCAGAGCAGTGGTCACTAACTAGTTCATTGTGCTGGCTCATGTATTCCTATGCAAACATTTATAATTCCACAGTTATTACAGCCACATTTAAAGTTTCCATTGTACTTAGCATCTTGAATGTGGCTCGTTAGAGACATGTTGGACTAAATTCTGTGCTGACTCACACCCCAGCCACAACATATCAGACCATAATAAACAATAACAGTAAACAACAATTAGTGTTGAATAAGAGTGATAATTGCTAATATCCACTTTAGTAGTGTGCAAAATTTGAGCACAGATCTGGATCCACAATTTGCCAAATGGGCCTATCTTTGTAACAGACTAAATCAAATCTCTCCCACGGATTCTAACTTTGGGATGTACAAAATCCATTGCTGAATTTTGAGACTCTCTCTCATAGTGAAATAATACTATGGCTCTTCCACATGAGGATCTCCAAGAGCTTGATAAACATGAATGAATTAAGCCTAAGAAATGGGGTGTAAATAAGTGCACAATTTACCTGGTTAATTTAAACTCCAATTAAGGGGTTGCACAACATCCTTAAGGTATGGCACCTACCTATGGAGATACAAGGCCTGATGCTGATCTCATTCATACCAGATGTAAGATTAGGAGCAACACTATGGAAGTCATTGGTCTGACACTGGTGTAAAATCCTCAAAGTCAAAACAGATCATAATTTAAATACAATATCGAATGAAGTTCAATAATATGAAGGGTTTGGAACTCAGTAGCAGAAAAGAAAGAACTTGAAAAAATCCAGGTAGAAATTCAATCATTAATTAACTTAAAATACTGTATTTTTTCCTATGGTGTGAATTAAGGGGGAGGGGTCCTTGGTGTGGAGGAGGCTCCGCCTAAGTGCGTAGTAATGCTCTTGAGCATTTTCCATGGGTTTGGTTTGGAGACAACATCTAGCTACCCTGAATCTGCAGAAAGTTCTCTCTATGAAGATGGCTCATTATGTGGAAGGAGTTAGATCTTTCCCAAGTAAAGGCCCTCAGGGTTTAGCCCAAAGTTAAGATACATATAATGCTAATTAATATCCTCAGAAAAATAATTATTACAGATAATAATAATCCCTTCCCGGCATTTAAAATTTTGTTTCCTTTTATTTCTCTCAAACTAGCAAAAGTTTTAATTCTATATTATAGACCAATTGCTTACTAGACGCTACTTAGAAAATGAATATCATTTCAATGGAAATCCTTCTAAAGGAGAATCTTAATTCATTCACCATGTCATCTTTGAAGGCCAAAATTGGGCTGAAGTCACAAGGAAAATGAATTTGGTGATATTAGGTGAGCGGCAAGAGACCACTTATTTGGTTGACTTCATGTACCCTCTCTACATACATATGCATCATTTGAAAGCTTATTATGTCTACTTTAAAATGAGGTATGATGTGGACCTGTCAAGTGGTGCCATTACCATAGAAATGAGAAAAAACAATGACACTATCAACACGTTAAAAAGACCACTTTGAAATATTTGCATTTGTTTCTGGTAGTTTAATGACTCTATGTACTATTTCAAGACATAAAATCAGATTTCTTTGTGACCTCAAATCATCACAATAGCAATCTAAAGAGTAAAACCAAATGTAATAATAAATTTGTATAGAGCATTCAGTGCCTCAAATGCAAAAATCACAAGCCGTAGAACACAGCTGAATTGCTTACCTGCAAACATTTGATTTGCAGTACAAGCTGCATACACAACAGAATCAACAAGAAGCTCTAGCAATCCTGCATCTCCCCAGAATTTCCCAATACATGCTATAAAACAGCACAGAGTAAAAATCATATCGGTACCAAGTTCATTTGAGAGAGTCCATTTCACTTGCCGAGCAACAGCATACAGCTGCTGATTCTTGGTGTAAATGACATGCTGCTATCCTAGAGTAGCTGATATTTCAGCACTGTAGGAGAGACTCTGGCCCTGGCAGCTATCTTGGCATCCACAATAGATGCATATGCAACTGCTGTGTAGGTGCTTTTCTTTGTTGAACGCTACCAATATCATTTGGTATTGGCAGGACATCACAAGGTAGTAGTCTTAAAGATACCAGGAGAAATCTCGGAAGTGTTCATTGGTAGGTAACAAAAGTTTATTTTCTCAAGTACTTTTTCATGGCAAGTCAGTTCTGGACATGTTCTAGTTTTTCAAATGCTGCACACTGCATCAGAGACTCTGATTACCGGGGGAGACTAAGTGACTTTTCTTTCCCACGGTTCAGTGAATTTCCCATGATGCTGGGCTAGCTACAGTCTGTTCTTGAAATAGCACTCTGGCCACTGAATGGAAGGTATTCTTTCCATCAGTGGTCTCTGTGTTGATGACTATACTAACATCTCCTTCATGGATGAGATTTCCACCAGCATGAAGTGGTTCAATTCCATTTGGAATGAGCACACCTCCCTGGAGTCTTCTACTTCGGTTTTTGCAGCATTAGTCATGAATCGCCTTAGCTCACCATAATTGATCCAGAATCCCTGAAGATGTTGTATGTCAATTAAATTGCATGACCCAAACTCATGTGTAACTGTGTAACAAGGCTTATGTGTAATGGTGTGATAATTTTGGAACCGTTAAATACTATGCACTGCACAACTGAGAAGCAACTCCTCTGATGGTCTTCTGAGGTATGACATTGCAGGCTGAGTTATATGCCTCTTTAGCCAGCAACCAAAGGACAAAGTCCTGCACTAATTGGGGTACAAAAGCAGATAACCTCTGT
Source organism: Mauremys reevesii (assembly GCF_016161935.1). Taxonomy (NCBI): domain Eukaryota; kingdom Metazoa; phylum Chordata; order Testudines; family Geoemydidae; genus Mauremys; species Mauremys reevesii. The sequence goes on along the minus strand of NC_052630.1, from coordinate 65,785,211 downwards.
AAACTGCAATCACCTGGCTTTGGATAATATGCTGAGGATTTCATTTTGGCTATTTCAGACCAAAGGACTGAAGCAACATTATGCACAACCACTTGTTCATTTGAAAGCTGTTCATCAGGCTCCTTCACCAGAAGAATATCTATAAAAATTTGGATGACTTAAGTTCCTGCTTCAGATGACTAGCAGCTTAGATACCATCAGCTAATGTTATTGCACTGCATAGAATGATGGTAGACATGCCTTGCCCATCCTGTGCGTGGAATGAGTTTGAAAAACCGCAACGTTGTTTGCAATGTTGTTTCTAATCTTAGACTCTGCCTGTTGGTATGCATACTTCCACCTTTTCATGTTCTCTGTATGTATAAATATCCCCTGTCTGTGTGTTCCATTCTATGCATCCGAAGAAGTGAGCTGTAGCTCACGAAAGCTCATGCTTAAATAAATTTGTTAGTCTTTAAGGTGCCACAAGTACACCTGTTTTTTTTGCGGATACAGACTAACATGGCTGCTACTCTGAAACTAATCTTACCTGTAACTTGGGACTGGAATAGCTTGCAGTTTCTACATCTAGGAGAAGTAGAGCTTTGTATCTTTATAGCATCTTGGACCAGAGAAGAGCCTTCTTGTTTCAGATAAGATCATTGTCATCTCTTCAATCAGCTGATAAAATGCCGTGTCATAAGTGTACCTAGATGGTTTTGCTTTAAGATTTATTTTACATAAGTAGGAAGAAAGGCATGTTGAGTGATACAATGCATCCTTAGCAATCGAGTCTTCCACTCAGTCTGTGCAATATGTCATCATCTCTTCTTTGAAATGCTGCCTCCCTTACATTGGTTGCTCTCTCAAATGTTTCTAACTTACAAAATTTCTTATTTTTCTTGTGTGTTTCTCTCAAGTAAACAATGCACCAGGATCAAACATGGTAGGATGTGCTTGCTCTGGTGGCTATGGAAGCACGTGAATTTGATGCTCTCTGCTCAGATTCAGAGTCTGTTTTCTTTCCTGGGTTCAAATACATCTCTGACGTGGCAAATTTGACTTGCTTGTGTTTTTCCAAAAGCAGCCGTGGTGATAGAATATTGGTGGCACATCACCTAAACTAGAAAACTTATACAGTCTCCACCAATACAATTCATCTCTCCTGGCTTCTGCTGCCAGCATCACAGAATTCTGTGCAGCACTAGTGGTTTCTGACAGATTTGCATTCTTTTGATTTTTTTTGACAAATAGCACATTTTTCAATGTTTGTGGGAAGTCTTTTTCTCTTGGATATAAGCTTTAAGGGACTTGTATCCTCCACATCTTCATATATTTCCCTGTGGAGGTAAAATTCCCAAGGTATATTGTTAGTATTCTCACAACCACTACCACCATTTTTCATTTTGTAGACATATACAAACTTGTTCTAAATTTGATATAGATTAGATCTATGTTAATATCAAAATTGCCATTTCCACTTAGTGAGCACTTGATTGAAGCCCAGCATGTCATCTCTAACATTAATACTGAGCTGTGCATAATTAAATTAAAAAGCTAGATTCTAGTATATTTCAATGGCTTGTACTACATACATAGGCAATTACCAATTAAAACCTTCTACCAGGCAAACTATTTGCTACATTGTATGTACAAAAGCTCATAAATGGAAGCGCATTACATTAGGAATTCACGTGCATTTATATCCACCCACTATGCAGTATAAACCATTGGCACATAATCTACTGGTGCCCAACCTTCAGCAAGAGACTGACCTGGTCAGCAAATTTCAATTGAAAATATAGGAAACTACTATAATCACTTGTGAGACACTTTGACAATTCAGAATATGCAATGCAAAAACATTTCATGTAAGTGTATTGCATTTATGTTGATATTCACTCTCTTTATCACATGCTAAACAGTATCATCATTTCTGAAAAGAAAAACAAACTTGGCCATGCAAAACCAATATATATATATTTTTAATACATTGTCATTTGCTAGCTTTGACCAATAAACAACACATTGAGGTGTTGAAATTAACGTAAACAGTATTTCTGGAACTGTGCAAAACAAGTATCAGAGGGGTAGCCGTGTTAGTCTGGATCTGTAAAAGCGGCATAGAGTTCTGTGGCACCTTATAGACTAACAAATGTATTGGAGCATGAGCTTTCGTGGGTGAATACCCACTTTGTCAGATGCATGTAGTCATATGCATCCTACGAAGTGGGTATTCACCCACGAAAGCTCATGCTCCAATACATTTGTTAGTCTATACGGTGCCACAGAACTCTTTGCCGCTTGTGCAAAAAAAGACACTCAGTTTGGGTACCATTATTTCACTTCACCTTCAGGCTTACAGCACCACTTGACAGCTCTACATCAGACCTCATCTAAATACACATAAAATAAACTTTCCAATAATATATGATGAGGCTGTGTACATTAAACTCCAAAAATATGACCCTTTTTGGAGAATTGCTGCTCACCTATATCATCCCTTGTATCTGTGACCATTGGACCACATCACAAAACCTCAACACAATTTGCCTCAACAAGTAGCCTCTGCTCGAGAGAACCACAGGACTGAAACAATAGTAGGGGTGTGCCTTGGAACCACAAAACCTACAATTCATACTATATATTGCTCCTTTATCACACTCACAGGGTGTTCTCTTTAGCTATGGGTAGCTACTATATATTGCACTATTTTTAGAATTATCGGCAGCAACCGCCAAGAGAAAAACTGAAACTCATATGGAAAAGCTCTATAGAATTTAATACTGATGACAACAACTGGATTCTATAGAGATCTAATAGGCTATCATTTTCTATTCATTTCTTTTCCCAAGTTTTCTGAACCATCCTACAGCAGGGAATATAATTTTCGATTAAACTCTTTAGGACTTTTCTATAAGGAAAGCACACTCACAGGAAGTTGGGGCAGTGAGGGGATGAAGTCACAGATTTGGAATGTGTGCATCTGTTTATAACATAACCTTGTGGAAATGTTCAGCTAGTCTAGAAAGAAGGGAAGATACAAATACATTTGAAGCGAATGTCCTGATATTTACTGTGCCAGAAGCTGTCTGGTATTTGGCCAGATAAGAAAATGTAATATTAAAAGGCCTCAAATGAGGCCTATTGAGGTTTATACATCAGTAACTATTGAAGACATTTCAGTGCTTTGCAAACACGAAGGCTTCATTTATTTTATTTATTTATTAGGAAGCATTCCCATCTTCCACACTTCAAAAACCATGGTTTGCATTAATTTTGTGAGCTCAAACAAACCCATCAGTGATAGAACATAGTAGATTAATCAATAAAATGAAAATATTCAAAAAATGTTATAGAAGAGAAAAAACTCTTAGTAGAGTAAACATTGTATGCAACAATGACATTGGAAATCTGCACTATCTGGGGATGTGTTCCATTGCTAACGAGTATCCAAAGAGTTCCCATTAATCCTGTTTATTATGTTTCTGGTTTAATCTAGTTTAAACCTGACTCTTACAAAGCATTGTGAAAGGTTTGTATAATGTTTATGTTCGGGGATAGAAAGACATTCTTAGAGGCTGCCCCGGCTACAGTAAACACAGCTGTGATGTAAGCCTTTATTTTGCTCATAGGGTTTCTCTTGTTTTGCCTTTGTAGATAATGGGATCCCAAGGTAACCTCTCCACTAAAATAGAAGAGCAAACAACAGAAAAAATCCGAGACGTCACTAATAGCTTCCAGAAGTACATGGAAAACGTAATGAAACAACTTTTGAACATGGTATATGACATCAAGCCTGAAATCCACTCAAACTACAGAGACGCGGTTTAAATCCCATTGATGTGTGCATGTATCAAGAGAAGGCACACTGTTTTCCTAGTAACCCAAATCATCTTCTCCTTTATGGGATTGTCTGTATGTGAAAGAGAAACACTAAGCCTAAAGCACACAGTCACACACAAAAATTTTTATGTGACAAAATTCTACGAGGTTTCACAAGCATTTGGTGGAATGGTTTTGTTTTTCCTATTGATAGCTATTACCCTGTCATTTAAATAGTAGAAAGCCGACAACAGCAGAATAAGTGATTATTTGACACTGACAGCTTTTTAGTGGGTGTCTTTATTTCTTTTCTTATATAAAATGTTCTGTACTACTTGGTGTGTTGCATGAAATCGTTTGTCCCGATCTTTAGTACATTTAAAATGATCAGATACGTGATAATGTTTCATTTTACTTAAAATTAAAGAACTTCTCTCTTGTTTTGAGCAACTGGACTGTGTTGGTTATGGGGATTATAGGAGTAAGCTCTTTCAGTTTTCTGTATGCATTTGCAATGACGTGTCTAGAATAATGAGACAGACAAGGTGGGTGACCAACACAACTACAACAACGCTACAGCCAATAACATAGTTCATATATCCACAGTGGTGGCTCTTCATAATTTGTAAAGTGTAAATGCACAATATAGTTCTGGCTGATTTTACATATTTATCTGCCCATGCCACTCTCAAGGAATTGTCCTACTGTTAAATTGCACCATATACCCTACAGGTCTTACTTTAGGTCTGAAATTGATATAAATGATTTATACTAATAATGAAATAGCTTTAGCTCAAGATACATAATAGAATATCTGTCATTAAGCTCCCCTGCCCCCCCCCCCAAAAAGTAGGGCTGGTTTCTGCAATCTTACATTGAATAGTACCTAAATCCATGGGGAGTTTCACTGAAGTCAAATTACTTAAGGGCCAGATCCTGTTGCTTTTACATTGGGCCAGATTCTCCCACCTTTGCTCACCTTGAATAGTACGTGAGTCCTCAAATAGCTCCATTGATTTTGTGGAGTAGAGCACTACTCAAGGAGAGAATAGCCAAATCCGGCCCATCCTGATCCAGCCCCTTAGCAGTCATTGGAAAAACTCCCATTAACTTCAATGGGATTTTGATCAGACCCTATGTCAGAAGCCCAGCTGAAGGCTTGTTTTCATTAGAAAATTATGTCAAGTTAGATCATAACCTTAAGGAGTTGCAATAAGCTAGCAAAACAATTACCATGACTTTTTTTTAGTTTATGTAGACTGAAACAAGTTGTGTTCCACTTCATGTCAGTGGGTCATAGGCAAATCCTTGTTCCAGTTAGGATTACCCATGTGACATGGCATTAAACACAGCTTGTCTCTGTACAGAGAGACGGCACTGCCATAGTAAACTGTGTGTCAGTTACCGTGACTCCTTAAGGCTGTAGCCTAATTCTATATAATCATCTATTGAAAACAAGTCCTGATTATTTCATTTTCCGTGGTTGCTTATGCTCTGTGTATACAAGCATACTTCAGACATGAAAACTTATGCCTGTTCTGAATTCCAGACTAAGAGAATACTGAGTATCAAGGAAAATGTTTTGTGGGTGGCTTCTTAGCAGCTGCTAACAGAGCACTTATTCTGCTCTTTCAAAATTAAAAGACACACTGATTTGCTAGTGGAATGAAGATATGATGTGAGTTAAAACAATTCAGGGAGAATGGTATAAGACAATTTATTATAATGGTTGCAACTTAAAAGTGTGGAATAATAGTTTTCAGAAAGCTTCAAAGCTTTTCAGACAGAGGATTATCTTCTGATTTCAGTTACTCTGGTGTAATGCCAAAATAAGTACAATGATTTTAGTGGCGGTCAGGTACTCCAAATGTACACTGGATTAACTGAACCTGGTGTAGAATGTAGAGGATAACTAACTTAATTGTATAACTCTAGACCATAGGGGACATTTTTCCTCATCTCAAGTAGAGCCTGATCCAAAGCCCAGGGAAGTAAGTGGAAAGACTTCCCTTTATTTGAATCGAATCCTCACCAATGGATTGCAAAGCATGTGGATAGATTTTTTTGAGCATTTTAGTGATACTTTGTAAAGTGAACCTTCTCTTCAGGAAACAATTGAGCACTGAACCTAAATGTTTCCTATTCAACTAAGCACATTGTTAACAAGGCACAAGTGCACATCACAGGAATGAAGAAATAAATATATAAATAAATTGTAAGAGCCCCACAGCTGTGTGGGATGTGGCAACAGTTCAGATTGCATCATGCATTCCCCCAAGAGACACTTTAGCACCTGTTTAGAGAAATCTATTAAAGTCTACTCTGAGTGTCTATGGGTACATGATTACAAAAGTAATAAAGATCAAGTGTTAGGTGCTGCCATATGGGAGGAGGAAGAGTGTAAGTGATAAACAGTTTAGGTGGATTGAGTAGGCCTCGGAAGTATAGATGTATGGTGAGATGACCCAAGAGGTAAGCATGCATGAGTCCTGCAGATGTTTTGAGGACGACATCAATGGCATAGCAAAAAGCACGTTCTCATGCCCTGCCTCTCCCCCTCTTCCTGTGGCTGTGCTGATGTTTTGAAGAAGGGAGAAGAAACTATTTAAATTCATTGATACCTTTAAAAAAAAGTCATTAAATTTCTCTCCAAATAAATTTTGTGATACTTATGTCCAGGTTCAGGATGTCAAATTTGGAACTTCTGCTACTGCTCTCTGGGGTCACCACTCATCTCTCACTGACACTTGCCATTGTGTTCATGGTTTTTCCAGCTTCTTCTCTGGGGTGACCCATGGCCCTCCCCACTGGAACTATGTACCTTCTAAACACATACATCTAGCTTTTCAGTGTTATAGAGTCAGATGCAGAATGCAGAATGTTGTGTCCATTTCAAGCAAAATTGTGATACACACCTGTTGTATGGAGGACAGTGGAAAATTGCCATAATTCTGTGGATGGCAACCTGGGAAACACAGCAGAAATAGTTGTTCAAATGGCCTGCGACCTGACACACATCTCACTTTAAAAGCTCTGCACAATTCTGCTTCTGCTTATAGCTGCTATCGTTTCCTCTTACTCCTGCTCTTGCTGTACATGCTCAGCACAAATCTACCCTTCCCCCTACTTCTCCTTTCACTCAGCTTTGTTTCTTGTCCTAAGCCACCCCTTATGTCCATATATGTTCTAAATGACCCACACACACACACACTCATACAAACACACACCCACACAGAGACTTACTTTATTCTAATCTCTACTTAAAACATACTTATTCTGTGAATCCAACATAGCTGTCAATCACCATTCAAGTAAATAAAAGGTTGTTACAAGGAGGAGGGAGAATTGTTCTTCTTAACCTTTGAGGATCGAACAAGAAGCAATGGGCTTAAATTGCAGCGAGGGAGGTTTAGGTTGGACATTATGAAAAACTTCCTAATTGTCAGGGTGATTAAGCACTGGAATAAATTGCTGAGGGAGGTTGTGGAATCTCCATCACTGCAGATTTTTAAGAGCAGGTTGGACAAACACCTGTCAGGGATGGTCTAGATAATACTTAGTCCTGTCTTGAGTGTAGGGGACTGGACTGGATGACCTCTCAAGGTCCCTTTTATGATCTACTATAATCTTTAAACTTGGGCCTTCATTCAGCCAGGTAGTATATTTTGTGTCTATCCTGTATTGTCTGTCTTGCTTTAGGTCCAAATCCTTCTTGGGCTACTCACGTAGTAGCAGAGATGTCTATGGGATTGTTTGTGTAAATAAATAATCCCATACAGTGCAATTCCCTTGGGACAAATCTCATGTCTTTCCCTGTGCATTGCACAGCACTGAGCACACCGGCAGCACTCAGTAAGTGTGAGGCTTCCCGTGTAAATGATACAGCCACATTGCTGCTCTTCTTTGCCCCAAGGGAGCACTGACACTGAATATGTTCTGTTAAGATCTGCTGGACTCTGTCTTGAAATTGCACCTCCTCATTGCAAATCACAGGTTGTTTTCAATTTAAAAAAAAACCAATAACAGCAGCTTTTTACTAAACAGTTTTACCTCTAAGAAATCTGCCCCTAATGTCTCAAATTTACTCCAGGGACACAGTGGGAGATTAGTCCCAGAGACTTCAAATCAGGAAAGCAATGAATCAGTTGGAGCTTAAGCATGTGCTCAAAAGCTTTCTGAATAAGATTGCTTTCCTGGATCAGCAAGAAGAACCATCTGTCACATTGAGAGATGAATTCACAATGAATAACTGTTTGACTCTTGAGAGATCTGAACCTTGGAAACTCATGCGATTTCTCTGTAAATTTGCTCCATTCCATGTTCACTGCAGGTCATGGAAAGAACAGTTCTCTTTCTGCTAGATGTACAGTAAAAGCCAGATTAGCCTACTGTGATTTGTCAAGATATTATGCTTTGGTGTTTTAAATGAACAGCATAAGGTTCAGGCTGCATAACCAGAATTCTGAAGGGCCAAGATGCTGCCTTCTGAATTTTCAAGTACACAGAAAATCTCCCATGGGACACAGAAGCATTAATGGTAAACACTCAGAAAGAGACTAACACATTTATTTGAGCATAAGCTTTTGTGGGCTACAGCCCACTTCATCAGATGAAGTGGGCTGTAGCCCACGAAAGCTTATGCTCAAATAAATGTGTTAGTCTCTAAGGTGCCACAAGTACTCCTGTTCTTTTTGCGGATACAGACTAAATGACTGCTACTCTGAACTCAGAAAGAGAATCATTTTCTCCTAAAACTGAGCAAGAAAAAAGAAAACAGTATTGTCCCTAAAACTACCACACATTGTTTTGTTTCTCTGCTTCACCACAGAGCTACACCATCCCTGACAGGTGTTTGTCTAACCTGCTCTTAAAATTCTCCAATGATGGAGATTCCACAACCTCCCTAGGCAATTTATTCCAGTGCTTAACCACCCTGACAGTTAGGAAGTTTTTCCTAATGTCCAACCTAAACCTCCCTTGCTGCAATTTAAGCCCAGATCTTACAATTACATTGATTATTAATGTTTAGACTTTGACCACAAATGCAGAACACAAGATGGGCACTTAGTGGGATGTTTGCAAAGGCACAAAGGTGTCTAACTCTCATTGACTTTCACTGAGAATTGGGTGCCTAACTGTCATTGGAACCTATAAAATTGCCCCCTCTTATAATTATAAATGAAATCAATGGCTAAATAAATGTCAGGCAATTCTCTAGGAAGGTTCCCTTGTGCCAATCTCACATCTCCTCCTGGTACTTTGTGTTACAACAGCATTTCAACACATGTACAACTGTGTATGGACCAAAATTTCCATTTCATGGGAAATTCCATGATTTTGAAATTTGTTTTCATTCCAAATCTTGCTCCCACTGAAATCAATCACAAAACACTTGTTGATTTCAGTGGGAGTAGGACTGGGTCCACCGTAGCACAGCTGCCGTCATATAACCTAATGAATTGATTAAATCCTCCAAAGACTTGCAATCTAAAGTTATAAAAATGCCTCTGCTGCCTCAAAAGGAAGAGCTGCACTATAAAATATGACTTAAAACCAAAGTAAGTTCCCCAGAAAAAGAGAACTAAGAAATACAGTGAAAAGCTAGGAAGGAAGTGCAATAGCAGATTTGAGTAACTCATGGCACGAACAATTATTTCCAAGTCTTTGGATTTTTTAGCTTGTGAAATGATATTGTGCTGCCCTTGTGCTGTCAGAGTTTCTCTAGCTGTCTACTTAGAGATAAATGTTCATTTATGATCCATAGGGATTTAATGGCATGATTCCTATTCATGGGAGATCTGTGACTCCATCTAAATCCCTTCATGCACAGTTGATAGTGTATCCATAAGAGTGTCTTCCCATCTCAGTTTCATTTCATATTACCTAGAGAATGAATTAAAAGGGCTGTTTTTCTAACTAACCATTATGCAATTTCATACAAGAAAGGAAACCAAGATCTGAGAGTTGGAATCAGTGTTAACTTGTTCGATTGTGCATATTGTAGACTGAAATTAGCTCCATTCCCGATTTAGATTGCAACAGGATTTGTGTCAGTGGGATTTTCCATAATAAAATATATTCTGAAACCCAGATTATCAGTACACTATCACCTGCTGTTAGAGATGATCATATATATAGCATGACAAGTGTATGCATGAGGTCCTTTGCAAAACAGAAGAAGACATAGTCCCTGCACCAAAGACAATTCAAGGGATCACGAGTAAAATCTTTGTATAAAATGGAGTGACCTGACCTGCCGGGGATTTATATCCAGAAGAGCTCAGGCACTGCTAAAGGAAACGTGGGAACAAGCAGAAACCTGGCACTGGCTGTGAGACCTGTGAGCCATTAGCTACTATGGATGGGAGTAGAGCAGTCAAATGGACCACTGATGCACAGTAACTGGTGTACCAGTTGCTTTTGCCAAGGACACTGGGACAAACCCTTCATTTTACAGTATCAAGCGGATTCCCCCAAGTGTCGGTCCTGGCATAGGCGCCAACTTTCCCCGCTGCTGGTGGGTGCTTGTGCCCCCCCGCGCCCGAATCCCGCCCCAACTCCTCCCTTTTCCTGTCCCTGCCCTGCCCCCATTCCAACCCGTTCCCCAAATTCCCTGCCCCTAATGGATCCCTTCGCCAAATCCCCACCCTGGCCCCACGTCTTCCCCAAGCATGCGGCGTTCTCCCTCCTTCCCCGCGTGAAACAGCTGTTTCATGGAGCAAGCACTGGGAGCTAGGGGGGAAAGTGGGCACACAACGTGCTCATGGGAGGAAGCGGAGATGGAGGGATGGGGAGCTGCCAGTGAGTGCTGAGCACCCACCAATTATTTCCCATGGGTGCTCCAGCCCCGGGGTGCTCCAGCCCCGGAGCACCCATGGAGTCGGCGCCTATGGGTCCTGGGGCCAGTTTTGTTCAATATCTTCATTAATGATTTGGAGGATGGTATGGTTAGCACCCTCAGCAAGTTTGCAGATGACACTAAACTGGGAGGAGTGGTAGACACGCTGGAGGGTAGGGTAGGATACAGAGGGACCTAGACAAATTAGAGGATTGGGCCAAAAGAAACCTGATGAGGTTCAACAAGGACAAGTGCAGAGTCCTGCATTTAGGATGGAAGAATCCCATGCACTGCTACAGACTAGGGACCACGTGGCTAGGCAGCAGTTCTGCAGAAAAGGACCTAGGGGTTACAGTGGACAAGAAGCCGTATATGAGTCAACAGTGTGCCCTTGTTGCCAAGAAAGCGAATGGCATTTTGGGCTGTATAAGTAGGAGCATTGCCAGCACGATTGAGGGACATGATTATTCCCCTCTATTCGGCATTGGTGAGACCTCATCTGGAGTATTGTGTCCAGTTTGGGTCCCACACTACAAGAAGGATGTGGAAAAATTGGAAAGAGTCCAGCGGAGGGCAACAAAAATGATTAGGGGGCTGGAGCACATGACTTATGAGGAGAGGCTGAGGGAACTGGGATTGTTTAGTCTGCAGAAGAGAAGAATGAGGGGGGATTTGATAGCTGCTTTCAACTACATGAAAAGGGGTTCCAAAGAGGATGGATCTAGACTGTTCTCAGTGGTAGTAGATGACAGAACAAGGAGTAATGGTCTTAAATTGCAATGGGGGAGGTTTAGGTTGGATATTGGAAAAACTTTTTCACTAGGAGAGTGGTGAAGCACTGGAATGAGTTACCTAGGGAAGGATGGAATCTCCTGCCTTAGAGGTTTTTAAGGTCAGGCTTGATGATTTATTTGGGGATTGGTCCTGCTTTGAGCAGGGGGTTGGACTAGATGAGGTCCCTTCCAAGCCTGATATTCTATGATTCTATGAGCCAGAAAGTGCCATGGACCTTTCAGGAAAAATTATCAAAGGGGCCTCAGCATGACCAAAGACCTGTGCACATGGTTTTCAAGCTCTGATTTCTGTGTACTTGAATGTATAGGTGTGAGCGCTTAAAAAGTGAAGGTGCAAATTTACACTTACACAAACAGGCCTTGCTCAGAAAAGCTAGATGAACCTTGCAGAAAGAACCTTGGTTTCTAAGGACTGATCCAAAAGACCACTGCATAGTGGTACTGCATGAAACTTAATAAGTCCACCTTGGAAGGATGAGATTTCAAACTGTGCATCCTGAGATCAGACATGAATCCAATCCTGAATCTTAGGCCACTCGGCCGTCCTTTCCAACATTTCAGAAATAATGCCCAAAGACATGAAATAAGTACATTCCCAGGGCACCAAAAGGTAAACCATAGCAGAAGACATTCATCTCCTAAAGGACTAGGTCTAGTAAATGAAGGTATATTCTGCAAACCTAAGTACAATTCATTTCATATAAAGCTGTCCTGGAGCTCCATTCAACAGCTGTTTAAAAAAAGACAGACATTTCTGTTTTTTCTGCTGCTCTTTCAAGTTATTTAAAGGCAGAAACAAAATCATGAGACTGTCAATCAATCTCTTTTTCTTTTTTTAACTCTTCAAAGGCAGCATTTCTTTTGTTTTTGTGTGTCTGTCCCACCTTTCCATCTAAACAAATGTGACCTAACTCCCACTCACTTCCTCAAACACATCCACCTACTCCAACCTTTTTCTCACTGCAAAGGAAGAAAATTCCTGGAGTGTATCTGGAAGAAACCACGCACAGATAGTACTTCTGCATGGGTCAAGCAGAGTCTGTAGACTACCATGCAAGCACTGCCCCACATCCCAAGTGTCACCACAAACACTGAAGATTACACTTCAGCCATATGTTATGCACACACCCCTTACAGGTACACCCTTTTCGACATAATATTGAGCTGAAAAGCTCATGAGAACAATCTGGTAGATTACTTGATTTTCTACTTCCAGACATGGGCGGAAATATTGTGAGGTGGTAGGTGCAACAGTGAGAAAATAAATATTTTACTTTCTTCACTGCCTTATGCTCTCATAAATGACAGCTTTGGCTTTTTCCGCTTCCCAATGCTTTTGGATTTGCATGGCAGAGAGAATGGGCTTTATCCAGCAGTAACCCACCTGAAGCTGGAAGACAGGAAAGAGATGAGGGAGGCCTAGACTTAAGAAGATACCATAGTGGAAGTCAGACCACAGATCCTCCGTCCCTACAAGAAGATAAAAAACGGGGCTGGTCAACACAATTCTGTCAACACTGTTTTTTGACAGAAAATTGGGGTTTTGAGTAAAATGAAAATGTTTTTCCAGAGAAAACTTCAATAATGCTTCAAAAACTTCAAAACTAAAAGATTTGATTCAAAATGGTGGGAATTGTAATTCAGATGCCTTTTGCTTCCATCCTCCCACAGGCTTCAGCATTTCTGGCTAGACTACAAATCCCATGATTCAGCATTGCCAGGGTCTCATATGATGTACCTCTCCCCCTCACCAATAGGAGAGAAAGTGGTGCATCCTGGAAGGTATAGTCTGAAAAGAGAACTAGGCCCTTAGAGATCAGTGATAATATAAGGTACCTGAACTACAATTCCCATGAGGCATGACAGCATCAGTTAGATGAGAAACACTTCATTTTTCAGACAAAACATTTTGCCAAAAAGCCAAATTTTTCTGTGGGGAAAAAAATGCTACTTTCCAACCAACTGTACAAAGAAAGAAAGAAAGAAAGAAAGACCTGAGTAAGGCTGGGATGGCTCAGGAGTATGCTGCAAGTGACACACATTGGGTTCTCCATTGAAGTTTGGCTTCTGTAAAACCCTCTGTACAAATAATCATTGGAGCAGGGACTTGAATTTGGGTCTCTTACATCCCAGGTGAATGCTCTAACGACGTGCCTGGAGAGTCATTCTCACTCTGGTGCAGTGACTGTTCAAATATTTTATACAAAATGGAAAAGCTTCAGCAGGAGAGACTGAGAGCAACCCACCTTGGAATACCATATAGCCCATTGGTGAGGGCATTCACTTCAGAAAGAAGAGAGATGCTCCTGAGCAAGGATTCAAATCTATCTTTCCCACATCCCAAATGAGTGTCCAAGCCCCTGGGCTATTGAATATAAGAGGTGACAGCAGTGCCACCACAAATCGAGCCATTCATTTCCCTTATTTTTTTTTAAGGGTTACAAAATCCCAGAAACAAAATGTTTCATTTGATCCAAAACATATTTTTGTAAACTTTTTAGATTTGCTGAACATTCAGAAAAAAATTGATTTGAACCTTTTACCCCCTCCCCAACTCCGAACTAGCAAACTGAAAAATCAGAATTATTTGCCTAGCTCAAATGTTCTCCCCAGCCTTCTGCACTCAGAAAGGAGGAAACCATATCTTGAGCTAACCAGAGCTTTCAAGTGTCATAAGCAGCTAGTACCAGTTCTAGTCCATTGCAATACCCAAGCACAGTCATGTTCTGATTAAGAAGCAAATAGGAATATTATGAAAAGTTTTATACACTCATATGGTACATAAACACATACACATAAACTCCAGTAGTGCTTGTACTAATTCTATGAATATACAAAAGTTAAGCAACTGCCACTTATAGCACACGTGAGTGTCATATTTTACTGCCATTTTCACAGTGGCTGTCCTTTTTACATTGATTATCCCTCGTTTTATGGTAGCAAAAGTCACTTCAAACTTTGAATCTTCCCTGAGGAATGTTAACACTTGTTATGAGTACATGACCCAACCAGTATTATTGCAAAACACCTGAAAAATGTTACATTGGAGTATTATTTAACATACTCTAGTGCACCTACAGGACATGACTGCATGTGGAATTTCATGCTGACTTGCACGCTTATTATGTCACTGAAAGTACTAGGTGCTTTTATGAAGGATGTCCTGAGACTAAATTACCTAATCTATGCAGATTTCTGCAAGTCTCTCTTCCTCCAAATTTTTGATCTACCCATGGTGCAGACTTCTCCAAGAGGCTACTGTGCTTTCATTTCACTCCTGGAAATATGGAAATTATTGCTTAGTACTCTGCTCCACAAATTGTTAATCTGACTAAAACAAAGATCTCCAATGAAATGAGAAAGCATGCAGATCACAAAAGGGAGATGAGCCCACTAATTGGTATTAAATGGACATAGCTTTAACAAGCTATTCAATTCAGATTCACTTGTAAATCTATACAGTTATCATTCAACAATACATGAAAACAAAAGCAAAACATGTATAGGAAATTCAACAGAACTTAACTTACTACTTATCATGAGTTAAATATTTTTCTATGTATACATTATTATATATAAATGTATATTATATGCCTCTCTCTATACCTAGATATTACATAGATATTATATAGGTAGATAGATAGAAACTAACAAAAGAGACAGATAATGTAAATTTTGTTCAACAATGCTGCACATGCCTTCACTGAGTAAACACTTTTCTTTCCTCTGTTGTTTTACTGTCTCCTGTTTTGCTGTCTCCTTTATTGCATCATGTGTTAAATTAGATTGCAATGTCTTTGAGGAACAGACCATTTTTGCAGTACAGACTCAGTTCTGCAAAGTGCTGAGCATTCTGACTGGAACTGGGTGGCAAACAGTTGTCACGCTGCATGAGAGTTTGAGATTTCAAACTTTTTTCCTTCCAAAATCTGGACAAAAAGTCAAAGTTTCCAAAATGTCTTCAAAAGGATGAGCCAAAAAAAAATGGGATTGGCTCAGTTGAAATGTTTTGTTCTACTAAAAAATAAAAATAAGGTTGAAATTAACTTTTTTTTAACTACAAAGTAATTAACATTTCAAAGTTAAAAGTCATTTTGAACTAAAAATAAAAATTTTCATTTCAACAATTTTGAACTTTTTTTTTTTCCTCCAAGAAATTTTGATGCAGGAGTTTTACTGAAACCAACCCTTTCCCAGGAACAGTATAGATTTTGTCAAATTGGCATTTTCTGAGGAAAATAGATTTTATTGGAAAACTCCCAACCAGCTGTAATTCTGACCCTTAAGGACATGTGTGATATTAAGCAAGATCTTTGGGGACCAGCCCTTTTATGCATTATGGGTTGAGCATTCTAACAAGAGCTGGCTGGCAAATAGTTTTACTGTGCTATGAGAATCTTCAAGATTTAAATTTTTTGAATTTAAACAGATGAGCGCTCCCAAAAGTCAATGGGATTGCTCCCATGCTTAAAATTAAGCACATGCTTAAGTTGCCTGACTAGGGTCAGATTGCTCAGCACATTGCAGGGCAGAGCTGTATCAGTACTTTCAGGTGTCTAGCACACTTTGGGGGCACTATAAAATAACTACTGTTAATACTGCTGTCCTATATTGTGGTCCATACACTGCAGCATCTCTCCACTAGCCCTTATTTCCCTGCTAAAACAATTAGTCTTAACTCACATGGTCCTATATTGAGAGTCTCTAATCACCTCTGGTGTTACTTTATAGACTACATATCCCTGGCTCCTCATGTGCAGGGGAATGAATTTTACATCTTACTAGTGGTTTGCCAGCTTGTAGCTGGCAGCAAAGCATGTTTAATAAATGAAATAATGGCAATTTATACCATCTTAACACATTTTCAAAACATATCTTCTCATATTAGTTTGCGGGGGGAAGTTAGCTATTGTTTCATATTAACTTGTAGCTGTTCTGTTTGAGTGCTGTGGGAAATATTTTTTGTGGCACACTCTTCCAATATATTTTACTTAATGGCTTTTCCATTACTGATTAAGCTATGTGGTAAGTAAATTCACATTCAGCGCTTCTTTTTTCTTCTGAAATAAATTTTACATCTATAATATTCCTTAAATATCCATTGGAGCCACACATACAAAAGGGTCTGAAACAAGAATTTACTCCAAGATACCATGACTAGGCCTGCCCAAATAATTTGTAACATTTGTTCAACGCATAGCACTTATTGTTCTGTTGGCACACAAATGTTCTGCAACGTTCATTCAAATTCACTGTTTGATCCCACCAGGGCCGGCTCCAGCCCCCAGCATGCCAAGCACATGCTTGGAGCGGCATGCCGCAAGGGGCGCTCCGCCGGTCGGCGGGAAGGCGGCAGGCGGCTCCGGTGGACCTCCCGCAGGCGTGCCTGCGGAGGGTCCGCTGGTCCCACGGCTCTGGTGGACCTCCCGCAGGCATGCCTGCGGATGCTCCACCGGAGCCGCGGGACCAGCGGACCCTCCGCAGGCACGTCTGCAGGAGGTCCACCGGAGCCGCGGGACTGGTGACCGCCAGAGCGCCCCCCGCGGAGTGCCGCCGTGCTTGGGGCGGCGGAACTGCTAGAGCCGCCCCTGGATCCCACAAGCATTGATGCCTGTGAATGTGTATGCTAGAAGCCAGAATATTCACAAAAAGTGAAATCAAAGAGTTTGGACTCAGGGAATTCGCTTTAAAAAAATAAATCAAACTAATATTCACAGAAAATTGTTTTTCTTATTCACTCTGCACTAGTTTTGACTATGATGGTTCATTCATAATCTTGGATACGTCCTAAAGTAGATTGTAATGCCTCTTTATCGATGTTACCATGTCAATAATCCAAGTATTAATCAATTCTTACATAGCCAATGGTAAACAATCTTTATGGGGGCCAATCCTGTTTCTGTTAAAGTCAGTGGGAGTTTGGCCATTGACTTCGAAAGTGAAGGATTAGGTCCATAATCTTGTCAATTATGTGAATGTTAAATTCATAATGAATAAATATTTATTTTAAGTCTCTCCATAGAGAACGCCATTTTTTTCCCAAATACACACACCTGGCTTCTAATAGTGTCCCCAGATCTGTATTTACACGGTTTGAAAATAGAGGAATATTGGAATTGCCAAATATGTTAAGTATCATGTTTCTGAAGGTTTATATCCCTCACTCGTTCCCCTAATGGTCAGTTATCCAATAACATGCATAAGGGGAAGTTTTACCTAATCTGAGGCATTTAGCAGTTGGCTTGAGTCTAAAGTTATGTCTACACTAGTGAGTTTACAGCGGCCCAGCTGCACCACTGTATGATCTCTCGTCTAGCCACTCTATGCTGATGGGAGAGAGCTCTCTTGTTGACATAATTAAACCACCCCCAATGAGTGGCAGTAGCTGTGTCAATGGGAAAAGCTATCCCATTGCCATAGTGCTGTGCATACTACCACTTATGCCGTTATGATTTATGTTCCTCAGGGGGGTGGAATATTCACAGCCCTGTGTGACATAAATTTTGCCAACATAAGAGGTAGTGTAGAAATGGCCTGAGTGTGAGAATTTAGGGGTTTTTTTAATCCTACCCAGTGTTGCTGCAGGTGTGATACATATAAATGCCTAATCCATTTGTGATGTTGCACCCCATAATGCTCTATGGAAATATGCTTATGAAAGTAAATATGACATAACTAGAATATGTTTTATGCTAGATATGCCATGTAACATATCTATGTAAAGGTCATGATCTACTGAACATATTCATCCTATTTGTATGCATGTATCATTTTTGTATTCGAAGTTAGGAATATTGGCTGTGTACTTGTTTGATTTTAAGTAGCCTTAGTAAGGCATTTGGTCAGTTTCTTAAGAAAAGAATTTGCAAGTTAAGTGTCCAGTCAAGAAACATTTAACAGACAATGGAACCTTGGAAGACTCCAATCCACATAAGAAGTCTACCTGGGGACATTCAAGGTAACATGTGAACAATGGCTGCCACCCGTAAAATACTGAGTCATGCATGGACATGTGACTTGCCCATGTGACTCCAAAACTCCAGCTTGCAGCTGGATTCTTCATAGGAGAGAAGAGGAGGTCTCCACCCACAAGAGAAAGTCCATTTAAGTCCCTGGGAGACCCCTCCATTTTGTCTTCAGCTGGCTCAAGGGATAGCCTCTCCACCCCCAAGGATACCTGAAAGAAACTGGAACAAAGGACAATAACCACAGGAGTGAGAGTGATTGCTGGACCCAGACTAGAAGGAGGCTAGTCTGTAAAAGAAGTTTACTGGAACATCTCTGAGGGTGAGATTTCATCTGTAAATCACTTTCTTACTGTATTAGGTTTAGACTTGCATGTTTTGTTTTATTTTCCTTGGTAATTCACTTTGTTCTGCCTGTTATTACTTGGAACCACCTAAATCCTACTTTTTGTATTTAATAAAATCACTTTTTACTTATTAACCCAGAGTATGTATTAATACCTTGGGAGGTGGGAACAGCTGTGCATATCTCTCTATCAGTGTTATAGAGGGCAAACAATTTAGGAGTTATCCTGTATAAGCTTTATACGGGTAAAACAGATTTATTTGGGGTTTGGTCCCCATTGGGAGCTGCGCATCTGAGCATTAAAGACAGGAGCACTTTTTAAGCTGTTAAGCCTGCAGCTGTTGGGGGATGTGGTTTCAGACGTGGGTCTGGGTTTGTAGCAGGCTAGCATGTCTGGCTCAAACCATGTAGGGTTCTGAAGTCCTAAACTGCCAGGGAAGACAGACTCAGGAGTAGTTGCAGCACATCAATTGGCAGTTCCCAAGGCGTTTTCTGTGAACCAACCCATCACACCATTGTGAATCTTTTTAAACTATTTGTATCAATAATATTTTGTAGCCCAAAGTACCACAGTTCAGTTCTGCATATATTACAATTTTATTATCATTTGCGAACTTCTTGGGCCAGATTGTAAAAAAAATTTAAATGAGTGTCTCAACTGAAGTCAATGATGCTACACCATTTACACCTGCTGAGAATTTGGCCCCTCTTCTGTTAGCATTTTAACCTTGCACCCTAGTATCCCCCTGTCACTCACTATGGTGAGGTAGTTAGTCTGCTGTATCCAGCATCTGGTATCAGACACAATTGACATGGAGGGAGGAGCACGTAGAGGAATAAGGAACAGGGAACCAGATTACAAAAACTGGGGATAATCACCATTTGGGGTTTGTTTTGTTTTGTTTTGTTTTTGGAGATCACACATGCTGCATGAAAAGCTTTTTATAAGTTTCAAGACTTCCTTGGGCTGCAATCAGGTCTGTGAACAGTTATGTTTTCTCTAACACATAATGCCAGCCATGGAACTGAGTGGGATATTTCAAATTGGAGAATTTCAAAGGGACTTTACTTGACATACCCCCAAAATAAACACACTACGAACTGAAGAATAAATCAGCAAACTGCTCCCTTTTTAGTTACTTGCACATATTTTCTAAATTTTTGTTTTCAGATGCTTAGCATTGTACCTGAAAAAACGTGTGGTCATGTTTTTAGATCTCGTAATTTAAAACTTGAACTACTCGCACCCCAGCCCATAAGTACCTATGCATTGTGCAGCACATTGCTGCCCTCACAAAATCACTGGGGACTGTCTGGTGCTTCCTATGATCAATAACTCTATTCATTAGTAGTAGCATTTATTTGGTGCCCATCACCAAGGTACTTGGAGCCTCAAAGGGCACAAGCTAAGACATTCAAGGTCTCAGTAAGAAAGTGCAAATTGCATGCTCCATATAGATTTTAGCATTAAGATTTGATGCTCTAGCATCTGTTGGAACTAGGAATGATTTTAAAATGTATGGGTGCACCCCCTCTCCCCGAGGGAGATAAAGGTATGGATATAACAAATAGAGATGGCCATGTTCAGAAGTGTGGGTATCTGTCACACCTCTAATTAATCTAGTATTTTAATATCACTATAATACAATGCTTTGCAAAATGTAGTGCACTTGTTGGAGACTGGACTAGTATAACCATTATCTTTTGCTGCATGGGAACAGCATTCATTTGTATCTTTAGACATACTCTTCAGTGACTAATAAAGGTGTTATATTCACAAGAAAATGTGGTCCTGTATGTAGCTGTGTGAACAACCCACTGCCAAATACTAAGGTTAGTCACTTTAGAGTATTACATTGTTAGTTTTCTTTATGACCAGAAAATACGCCATTTGTCATGCTTTGGAAAAGGAGATATATGTTTCTTCATCATTTATCACTCTTGAGGTAATTTGTCTCACCCAAACATTGAGACACAACTCAGTATACCAGGAAATCTTGCAAAATGTCTATGTTGCATTAAAAATGGCAAAAAAGCAAGATTAGATGCACGCTAGTTACAGTAATGTATCATTAAAATTCAAAGCACTGAAAAAAAGCAGTAGGTTGGTTTAAATTTGAACATTCAAGTATCAAGTTTAATGAGTCTCTTTGTTCTCTCTCTGGGCCCTATGGCCTGTTCTAGCTCTTTTTCCTTCTGCCTTGTAAACTTCAGGACCATGGAAGGTGAAGATCAGTTTGATGGTGTGTGCAATATAAACAAGCATGCCTGCGTTTATGTTATATTGCCTCCCTTCCGTTTTGCTGGCATGAGAGTGGAGTCTTGCAGAGTTCTAAGAGCAATAAAGTTCAAAAGTCAACCAATCTGGCACTGGAGCAGGTTGTTGTGATGGTTTGTGCAGAGAAGAGCTCCGTCTATGTACAAGCATTCACTGACTTTTTTAGACTGCTGCCAAAGTTCAGACATGAGCCTGAGTTTGGCATACCTGGGAACTGGAAGAGTAATCTGAGTATGACATGCAAAGGAACACAGTGGGGAAATTTCCTCCAGTGCACAGGCTTGTGCATAGCCCTACACACTATTAGAGAAATGACCTAAGTAATTAATGCAGGGGACAGTGTGCAGACCTCTGACCTGAAGCTACTTTTAAAAAGCAAGAAAAATTATGTTTAACATCATTAGACACCCAAATACTATAGAAAGCCCATAGAATGTGGGCTTTTGTGAAAAACCTACCAAAGATATGTGTATGACCCTCACTAGCATTATATCTGAGCACCTTGTAATATTTAATGTATTTATCTCTCAACACTTCTGTGAGGCAGGGCAGTGCCATTTTAAAGATGGGGAACTGAGGCACTGAGAGCTAAATGACTTCTCTGCCACAGACTTCTTGTCTGACCTTGAACAAGACACTTATCTCCCAAATCCTAGGCTTAACCACTAGACCATTCCTTCCTCACCAAAATCTCAGCCTATATTTTAAGTGGCAACTATGGAAATGTGGATGCTAGTCAAGTATCTACCATTATTATTAAAAACATAATTCTAATATTTGAGCCAATTCCAATTTGAAAGACAGGAAGCCTTATTTAATTCATCTACAATTCACTAGTCAGAGGAAGTACAATAGAACCTCAGAGTTCCAGATACCAGAGTTACAAACTGACCCGTCAACCACACCTCATTTGGAACCGGAAGTGCACAATCAAGCAGCAGCAGAGACACACAAAAAGGAAGAAGAAAAAAAAGCAAATACAGTACAGTACTGTGTTAAACATAAACTAGAAAAAAAAAGGGAAAGTTTAAAAAAGGATTTGACAAGGTAAGGAAACTGCTTCTGTGCTTGTTTCGTTTAAATTAAAAGACTTAAACAGCATGTTTCTTCTGCATAGTAAAGTTTCAAAGCTGTATTAAGTCAATGTTCAGTTGTAAACTTTTGAAAGAACAAAGATACCTTTTTGTTCAGAGTTACAAACAACTTCCATTACTGAGGTGTTCGTAACTCTGAGGTTCTACTGAAGAATCCACTTACACAAGCCAGAAAACATTAGTAAAGATTAGGACTGTCAAGCGATTAAAAAAATTAGTCACAATTAATTGTTTAAAACAATAATAGAATAGCATTTATTTAAATATTTGTGGATGTTTTCTACATTTTCAAATATGTTGATTTCAATTACAACACAGAATATAAAGTATACAGTGCTGAATTTATTTTTTATTACAAGTATTTGCACTGTATAAAAACAAAATAAATAGTATTTTGCAATTCACCTAATACAGTGGTCCCCAACGTGGTGCCGTGGGCACCATGGCGCCCATGGAGGCATCTTAATGCGCCCGCGTCCTGGCCCCCGGGAGAGCACCCGCCGAAATGCCGCCGAATTTCAGCAGCATTTCGGCGGGGACGCCTCTCGATGATGACGCTTGTCGCCAACAAGTGACATCATTGAGAGGCGTTGCTCCCAAATTTCAGCGGTGACGCCTCTCGATGACGCCGCTTGCCGTTGACAAGTGATGTCATCGAGAGGCGTCGCTCCCGAATTTCGACGGGGACACCTTTCGATGATGTTGCTTGTCGACGGCAAGCGGCGTCATCGAGAGGCGTCCCCGCCAAAATGCCACCGAAATTCGGCGGCATTTCGGTGGGTGCTCCACCGCCGCAGTGGTCCTTCGGCTGGCGCCCACCAGCCGAAAAGGTTGGGGACCACTGACTTAATACAAGTACTGTAGTGCAATCTCAACCATGAAAGTTAAACTTACAAATGTAGAATTATGTACAAAATAAACTGAATTAAAAATAAAACCTAACATTTTAGAGCCTGCAAGTCCACTCAGTCCTACTTCTTGTTCAGCCAATCGCTCAAACAGGTTTGTTTACATTTGCAGGAGATAATTCTGCCCGCTTCTTGTTTACAATGTCATGTGAAAGTGAGAACAGGTGTTCTCATGGCGTTGTTGTAGCCAGCATCGCAAGATATTTACATGTCAGATATGCTAAAGATTCATATGTCCCTTCATGCTTCAACTACCATTCCAGGGGACATTCATCCATGTTGATGACAGGTCTACTTGATAACAATCCAAAGCACTGCGTACTGATGCATGTTCATTTTTCTTATCTGAGTCAGATGCCATCAGCAAAACGTTGATTTTATTTTTTGGTGGTTCGGGTTCTGTAGTTTCCGCATCAGAATGTTGCTCTTTTAAGACTTCTGAAAGCATGCGCCACACCCCGTCCTGATCAGATTTTGGAAGGCACTTCAGATTCTTAAATCTTAGGTCGAGCGCTGTAGCGATCTTTAGAAATCTCACATAGGTACCTTCTTTGTGTTTTATCAAATCTGCAGTGAAAAAGTGTTCTTAAAATGAATCACATGTGCTGGCTCAGGGATCAGCAACCTTTGGCCCGCGGCCCACCAGGGTAAGCACCCTGGCGGCTGGGCTGGTTTGTTTACCTTCTGTGTCCGCAGGTTCAGCCGATCACGGCTCCCACTGGCCACAGTTCACCACTCCAGGCCAATGGGGGCTGTGGGAAGCGGCACAGGCCAAGGGATGTGCTGGCCGCTGCTTCCCGCTGCCCCCATTGGCTTGGAGCAGCAAACCACAGCCAGCGAGAGCTGTGATTGGCTGAACCTGCAGACACAGAAGGTAAACAAACCAGCCCAGCCACCAGGGTGCTTACCCTGGTGGGCCGCGGGCCAAAGGTTGCCGATCCCTGTGCTGGGTCATCATCTGAGACTGCTGTAACATTAAATATATGGCAGAATGTGGGTAAGACAGAGCAGCAGACATACAATTCTCCCTCAAGGAGTAGAGAGTTACAAATTTAATTAATGCATTTTTTTTTAATGAGCATCATCAGCATGGAAGCATGTCCTCTGGAATGGTGGCAGAAGCACAAAGGGGCAAATTAATGTTTAGCATATCTGACACGTAAATACCTTGCAATGCCGGCTACAAAAGTAGGAGCATTGCAGGCAGATTGAGGGAAGTGATTATTCCCTTGTATTTGGCACTGATGAGGCCACATCTGGAGTACTGCATCCAGTTTTGGGCGCCCTACTACAGAAAGGATGTGGACAAATTGGAGAGAGTCCAGTGGAGGGCAACGAAAATTATTAGGGGACTGGGGCACACGATTTATAAGGAGTGGCTGAGGGAACTGGGCTTATTTAGTCTTCAGAAGAGAAGAGTGAGGGGGGATTTGATAGCAGCCTTCAACTACCTGAAGGGGGGTTCCAAAGAGGATGGAGCTCGGCTGTTCTCAGTGGTGGCAGATGATAGAACAAGGAGCAATAGTCTCAAATTGCAGTGGGGGAGGTCTAGGTTGGATATTAGGAAAAACTATTTCACTAGGAGAGTGGTGAAGCATTGGAATGGGTTACCTAGGGAGGTGGTGGAATCTCCATCCTTAGAGGTTTTTAAGGCCTGGCTTGACAAAGCCCTGGCTGGGATGATTTAGTTGGGATTGATCCTCCTTTGAGCAGGGGGTTGGACTAGATGACCTCCTGAGGTCTCTTCCAACCTTAAGCTTCTCTGATTCTAAGAAGAGGGCAGCATTATCGCCTGTTAATGTAAACAAACTTGTTTATGTTAGTGATTGGCTGAACAAGGAGGAGGCCTGAGTGGACTTATAGGCTCTCAAGTTTTACATTGTTTTGTTTTCGTACACTTTTTTACTTCAATTACAACACAGAATACAATATATATGAAAAAGTAGAAAAACATTTAATAAATTTCAATTGGTATTCTATTGTTTAACAGGGCGATTAAAATTTTTTTTAATGTCGAATAATTTTTTTGAGTTAATCACGTTGAGTTAACTGCGATTGACAACCTACTAAAGATCAATTTGGATGAATGCTTTAAAACTAATAAGCTACAAAAATCTCAGTTTCTCATCATTTGAAAACATTCACAGAATAATTTTGCAAAGCTTTCTCACTTAGTAGCTTCTTTGCCCGTCAGTGTTTTGTTGTGTCAAGTATTCACATTTGAAGTTATTCTTACATGTGTATTGATATAGCACCTATGTCCCATATACGGATCAGGGCCCTATTCATAGAATCTAAGGCTAGAAGAGACAACTGTGCTCACCGAACCTGACATCCTTCATAACAGAGACCGTAGAACTTTCCCTAAAATAATTCCTGATTGAACTACAGCATTTTTTTTTTTTTACACAGAACAGGCTAATTCTAAACATTGCCAGTGCTGGAGAGTCCAACACAACCCTTGGGAAGTTGTTCTAATGGTTAATTACTCTCACTGTGAAACATTTACACCTTATTTCCAGTCTATTTGCCTAGCTTCAACTGCCACCAATGGGATTTTGTTGCACTTCTGTCTGCTAGATTGAAGAGCCTATTATCAAATACTTGTTCCCCATGTAGGTACTTATAACCTGTAATCAAGCCACCCCATTGGATTAGGCATTGTACAAACATGCATGGCAAGGTGATCCATCCCCCACTCTGGTTTTCCCATGTAGGTCACATGGTCTGTTTGTAGCTGAGTGTAGCACTTAGAATTAGTCTTCCACAGCAAATACTCACAATTACAAATCTGAAATTCATTTCTTCAAACATTTTGTAATATTTGCTCAAAATCTGCCATTTCTGTGAACACACTGAAGTAAATTTGTTTACATATTTGAATGAAATGTTCACTAAACCTGAAGTAAGGTTAAGACATATTCTGGACTACTCCATCAAGTAAACTTTTTGAATAATCCATTTGTGGACACTTTTTACCTGTTCCTCTTACAGACAAAGCTCCCAGCGGCAACCCTAATGAATTCTAGTTACTCCCTTGAGAATAACTTTTCCTCTTATTTTTGCTTCCCCTCCAGTAAGAGCTATACTTTAACCAGTGGTGGGTAGACAAGGATACATGAGTATACACCCTATAACCCATCTTTCTGACAAAAGGCAAGCGTATTTCTTATTAAATGAGAATGCTGCCCCCTACTGGGTTAAAAAGGTACACAATAGTTGAGAAAAAAATCCCATCTGGATTGTGTTTTCAGTCATTAACTGAAGAAGTGTCATCTACCTTCCATCTTCAATTAAGAATACTGACCCCAAACTCCTGAACCTTCTCTACATAAACAAGTAATTTCTGGTTGCTAACTCACAGTGCACGTCAAATAAGTTCTTACATAGTAGCTGGCTTTTAGACAGGTTTCTAAGGCCTGGTCTACACTGGGCGGAGGGGGTTCGATCTAAGGTACGCAACTTCAGCTACGCGAATAGTGTAGCTGAAGTCGAAGTACCTTAGTTCGAAGTACTTACCCATCCTCACGGCGCGGGATCGAAGTCCGCGGCTCCCCCGTCGACTCCGCCACTGCCGTTCGTGGTGGTGGAGTTCCGGAGTCGACGGGAGTGCGTTCGGAGTTCGATATATCACGTCTAGATGAGACGCAATATATCGAACTCCGAGAAATTGATTGCTACCCGCCGATATGGCGGGTAGTGAAGACGTACCCTAAGTCACCCATCATTAAAGGGTTGTACAAAATCGAATGTAACTGGGTTATGAGGAGAGGGTACCACAAAATCATTTTGTAATAAAACTATAATCTACCTTGCATAATTGTACCATGTCTATTTCTAAACAAGCCACTTCACTGCTGTTGGGCAGATTCTTCTATTAGATCTACAGAAAAAGATGAACCTATTTCCACTGACTGATGCTATTGCTGGCTAATCCAATTACCATTACAACGTCTACCATAATTAGGCAGTGACAATTATGGCTAAGCCTCTATTTTTGACCTTACGTTTCTTTATTGGAGCCGCTATTTCAAGGACAAATGATCCAACTGACCTCCAGTTGTAACCTTCATCAGATATTCCTGAATTCTGCAGCTCTGCTTTTCTAATCTTTCCTGGACTTTTATTCAGTGGCCTCCCTTACAAACTTCATGTATGGAGATAAATGGGCAGTTTTCCCTAGCACAAGTACCAATACAAGGAACACTGCAACTATTAAGGTAGCATTATTAATTTAAGGAACATTGATCAGCTATTATGAGCAATCACTTTGCTCCAAGAAAGAGGTCAAGAAAGAGGCTGTGTTTAAAACGTGTCTGCAGAGGTTATTTCAGGTTGCTAATATGGATAGAATAACCAGTTAAATTATATTCTGCATATTCTTTTATGAACTGTTTCTGGTGGAGAGCTAATTCATTCCAGCCAGACCTCTCAACCACTCTGCTTTAGCACTCTGAATTTTATTTAAGTTGCTCTGCTACCCCACTCCCCACTCCTGTTTACTCCACATTTTCTGTGGCCTATCGTTCACAGGATTGTCTGGTTCCTTCTTCACATAGAGTCATTTGGGAGTCAAGTCAAGGTTCAAATGAAAGCCATACATTCTTCTGTCTTCTAGAGGGGCTTCCTGGCTCTCAGATTGGAGCTCCTGCCCGTCTGCCAGGGAAGGAGAAGAAGAACAGATTTGTTAGAAACAAGGAGGTGTTTTAGAGTATTCCATGATGTTTGGAGGAAGCCAGGATCTGAAGACCTGAGCAACTATGGTTGGGAAGAGAATAGTAATGTGGGATTCCTTTCTGATAATTTTCCAGATAGATAGTTTGTTTTTGTGTGTGTGCGTGATTCAATATCACTATTTTTCAAAAGTGGAAATTCACAAAAGCATTTTCTCAAATGTATCCATTTTTTAGAAATCATCAATGGAAACTATTTTTGTATCACCATTTAGTCAGAGTAAAGGCTCCCCCCCCTCCCCCGCAAATTTTAAAATTAAAAAAAAATATTGATTTTTAAAATAATGACTTGCTGTTGTCTGACTTTTACTGTCTGGAGCTCTCTGCTATAAATTTGGGGGCAGGTTTCAAAAGAACTCAGCACTCATTTAGGCACCTAAAGATGTGGCCAGATATTCAGAAGTGCTCAGTGTGAGTGTTGGGCGCTGAGCTCTTTTGCAATCATGCTAATTGGTGTTTAGGAGATTATGAGCTATTATTTAATCACATAATGAGTCTCTGCATTCTCTGCTCCCCCCGCCCCCCATGCCTGCAGAGAAAGATTTTATTCTAGATCAGGAACAATAATTCTGTTGTTAAACACTAGATGGCACCATGAACACATCAAATCACATAGAAACCAGCAAGTGGGGTAAATTTAACCAAAGAAAGAAAAAAAGGAAGAATAAAAAAGAAATTATACACTAATTTGGCATATAAATCGGGAGATTAATTTATATTGTGAAACATTCATTTTTCCACAAAGAAGAAAGGCCACTCTGGAATAAACAGTGTTGCACACTGAAGCACAAAACAGTAGCTGTGCTAAAGTGTACTTGACCTTGCCCCTGCCTCTGCCCCGGGTGACCTGTACTGTCTCCTGACCTGGGAGGTTTTAAAAAAAAATCCTGTTTCTCTCTGCCTCATTGTTCCAGAATAATAGATTTATTAGAGAAGATTTCAACCCCTCTGACTGGAGTCAGAATATCCAGGGCAGACCCCTCCAGCAGCTCAGCATGGAAAGTTGGCATGGGGACCAAAGCGAGGCTGCAACTGTGGCAGCAGAGTGATGATTAAGTGACAGCAGTGTAGCCTGAACTGCCCTCTGACATTTGTTCCACAAATGAACTGAGTCCAATCCTGGTGCTTCAGCACTTATGTAACATCAGCAGGGGCTACACACCCATACAGTTATGGATACTCAGCTTCAGTCTGTTCTTTGGTGGCCACATTTAGCGCTACATCGTGTGCCGCATTGCTACAATAAGAGGATATAGGGGGTTTCTATACATGCAGCAAAGCAGAATCTCTGCCTTATGTCCAAGGAGCACACTAGGAAGTTGACCTGCCTTCCTCACTTGCCAGTTCTCAATGTCCCTAAAGGAGCATGGTGTGCCTGCTGGAGCAGAAGTTAGTGCTGGTTCATGCATAGATTGCAATCTGCAGCATGTGCTTGCTGTGAGGCATACAGTGTTCTTTTCTAAGGAGCAGTTCAGCGCATCTGGCTGCTTCTTCATCCCCTGGCCCAACCAGAGCTATGCCAGCCCATGCTGGCAGGATAGCTTTTTTGCTGAACACATAACTGGCACCCACTCTGCTCCTCCTCAACTCCCACAAGCCTCAGCAGGATGTTGTCCACTCGATGCTTAGTGCAAACAGAATTCACGTTCCCATAAATGTGCCAAACAATAAGTAAGATGTGCTCACCCACAATAAAAAAAAAAGGTACTGTCTTTTAAATGGAATGGTAATACTTTTACATACGTACAGTAGGTGTGTGAATCTTGTCTGTCCATCTGTTATCTGAAGGTTTCTGCCTCTGCTTACTGCTAGAATTTTTCCTCGAGTCTTCATCAGTAGCACAAATCACATCAGTGACATTTATAGGCTAACTAAATCCCCTTACTTTTCCAGTATTTTCATATCATATAATTATTATAACAAGCACAGTTATGTTATCTAGTTATAGTTTTAACCCTATGGACTTCTAGCTGAATTTAAGTTCCTCTTAGTAGCTTTTAAAACCTACAGTAGCAGTAAGCTCTGAGATAAAATATAGTTCACATTGTAGAATTGCTTATTGTAGAATTGTTTATATTTTCCCATGTAACAGAGGCTTCATTAAAGTTTCAATCACTATTAACTGAACGTTTGCTAGCTACAGTCACCAAGGCCTCCACGAGTGGTCCAGTCTACATGCAGAAATGAGAACTCTGACTTTAAAACATTTGGCCAAGAAACATAAATGGAACAGGAAACAGACAAGCCCACTTTGCAGCATATAGTGCCATCTAGTCACTGCCCTAAGTCAGGTCCACGTGGTTGGTTGTGACTTTACTCCCTGCCCATTTCCCTCCCAGGTTTCTTACACTGCACAGTAGACTCAGTCAAACCATCACCAACCCCACTGATTGAGACACAACCACCAGGTAAGTATGAACAATACCAGTTTTGTTTTTTTCACTCAGTCAGGAGCTCCATGGGAGGAGAGGGGACCTCATGCTTGCTTGAGAGGCAGAGGGGACGTCATGCTTGCTTGAGAGAAAAGCATTCTGTATCACTTCTCCACAGAGCAGGACACCAGGGGGCTTGATTAAGATACTATAGCCCTTAGGAGGCAGAACACCTGAGTTAAGTGGCCGTGCAGAAGCAAGGAGTCAAATCAGTACTGTGTGATGTACTCATGTACTCCAGACTTCTACGTCACACTTGCTAAAGGAGCCAGAGCCAGGCCCTGGGGAGGCTGCTTCTTTTACAAATACAGAGGGCAAATCTGTAAAACCTTGTGGCAAAACTCTTTTAAAGAGCACAAATTACACAGCTTTGCAACAAGGCTGCATGCTCACTTTCTCTCTTATGGTTTTCTATAGAACCCAAGTTTAAGGACCTGCTTCTTTGTGTGGAGGGGGTTGGACTAGATGACCTCATGACGTCTCTTCCAACCCTAATGATTCTATGAATTCCAGCACCAACTATGCATCAAAACATGGGAAAAGTATGCAAGGGATGTGCTGAGTGAGCCACCAGGAGGCTACAGCAACGGTGGAAGAGACTAGTGCAACTTTGGCAGCATAGCTGAGCATTGACAGGCACACAATGAAATCTAGTAAAGACAGTAAAAGCCTGGTGCTGGAAGCATGGCATTACCAGGTACTGGGTAGATCAGCTGCCCCTTCCTAGATAAACAAAAAGAAGAAGACTGAGACAAGGGCGCCAGAACCTTTGTAGAAGTGGAGGGGTTAAGGCCTAAGTGCCCCCTCCCTCTTCACAGCTGGCTGCTCCCAGCAGTGAGCCAGCTGCCCTCTCTTCTCATGCCACAGCAGCCCCTGGTGGGTGAAAGGTGTAATTGCAGCACTTCCCTGGCAGAATCTATTACTCTGCAGCAAAAAAAAAAAAAAAAATCTGTGGGGGACATGAATTTGTTTTCTTTTGTTAAAAAGTGGGGGGCATGTCCCTCCCATTTTTAAAAGTGGGGGGTCATAGCCCCTGGCCCTCCCGGTTCTGGTGACATCAGATCCTCTAGCTTTTGGATCAGAAGCGACTCCTGGCTCAGAGAAACGAAGTGACAATTTCAAAGCCAAGGCTACACAGAGTCTCTGGTCAAGCTGGGAACTGAACCCAGAGCTTCTTAACATTGTGTAAACCACAAGAATTCAGTTTCCTATCTGTACAATGGGAGTGGTAATAATAGTTCTCTAACCCTCATAGCTCTTAGGAGGGTAAGTGCATTAGTGTATATGAGGCGCATTGTTACTACAGTAAGAGGCACCCATAATTGGAGTCAGAAATGTCTGTAATCAAAGACCATATATTCCTTAATAAGAAGTCTCCCAAACATAAGTACCTGATGAATCCAAATATTAGCTTATTGGACCTTGCTTTCATGACCAACAGCCTTAGATGGTAATTTAACAACTTCCAAAAGGCCTGGGCTAGATTCAATCCAGTGCCATAGAAGAAGGATGTTTTGACGATTAAGGCACTGAACTAGGACTGTGGACACCTAGGTTCAATTCTCAGCTCTGTCACATTCTCTCATTTTTTTTCTGTTTTGTGTTTAGACTAAACTATTTACAGCACAGATGGTCACATCCTGTGAGTAATCTTGAAATCAACTCCACACAGCACAACCCATGTGCTGGCATGGAGTCTCTGTGAAGTCAATGGGGTTCCACATGGGGACAGGGTTTGTACATACACATACACTGGCAGGACCTAGGCCAGTGTTTGTGCAGTGCATAACACAAAAGAGCCCTGATTTTGGTTGGCGCTTCTAAGGCCTACTGTAATACAAATTAACTGATGTGAAAGCATTCATAACCCATTACCTATCCGCTCACCCCACTAGTCTCCAACCCTTAGTGAACACTGAAATATACGACATAAATGAGGAATAGCCACCTGCTTGACAATCAGTCTAAAAACCCAACAGCTTGTTATTCCTGACCAAGTAAAGCAAAAAAACAAAACAAAACAAACACTACTCACCACTGTGGAGAGGTGGAAGTGGCAAGCAACAACATCAGTTTACTTACTTTATTTACATTTGTACCATCTGTTACTGATGTATTTTTTCTACTCCTATTCAGAGTGGATTCTTCCTTTCCTGACAAGTTCTGATTTTTCCATGTACCTGGAGTTAAGATTTTTTTTTTTTAAAGACA
Organism: Mauremys reevesii; assembly: GCF_016161935.1. Classification (NCBI taxonomy): domain Eukaryota; kingdom Metazoa; phylum Chordata; order Testudines; family Geoemydidae; genus Mauremys; species Mauremys reevesii. The sequence continues at coordinate 65,752,808 of NC_052630.1, read as the reverse complement.
AAACTATTTCTTAAAGGAGAGAGGGAGAAGCATTCCCCCTCACCCCAACACCCACTCCCCTCCTATTACTTAGTCACACAGAGGGGAAGAATAGCATTAAGATTGTCCAGCCAGTGAGATGTGGCAAGAGAAGTAAAAGGCCTAGATTCAGCCCTCAATAAGAGAATAAATGTATGTGATATTTCTGGTGTTCAGTTGACACACATCATTAGATAGCATTTAGAAAGATCCTCTGTGATCTGCAGCAGATGTAGCAAAGGTTGATATATTTTCATTATAACGTGCACACACGCAGAGTCCAGTTGTTTATAACTACAGCTGAGTAATTTGCAATGAACAATTTTATTTGACATATTTACTCTTCTGTGCGTGAATTTTTCACAAGCAGATCATGCCTCTCTCCGATTCATTTCCTTTTCTAAATGATTCTTCGGCAACTAAGTTTTGGTCTTTAGATTGTTTCCCAGGAGTTCACTGTGAATATTCCCATAGCTAGTCAAAGTTTGCAAATGTTGGTCTTAGCTTCCCACTCTAAGACACTTACTCCCTGTCACCAGAAGTTCCTTCCCCACGATACCCTCAGGGCTCTAGGTATGGCCTTAACACCCACCCAGGTCAGTGCTCTGCAATATCCAGGTTTTCCTGCTCCAGTTCCAGACTTAGAAGGCTCAGCCCTCTGGCTGGGCCCCAGAGCATCTGCCCTTTCCAGGTTGCCAATGAACAGGAAGAAGGGGAAATAACACAAATAACCCAAGGCTGGGCTGAGGCTCTCTTTCTTCTGAGGTCGCTCATCAGGCTGGGGCCCTAAACTGAGTTCACAAGTAAAGAGAAAGGAACAGACCCTTCTCAATGTGTGTTAACATCTGGCCTCCCGTCCAAATGGGATGGGCCATCAGGCAGCAGCCGTTTGAGGAGCTCCTGCCTTTAGTCAGCCCTCTCTCCAGGAGAGGCGGACCGAAGGTTAGCTCTCCTGCCCATTCTGCCTTCAACTGAGCTGTGTTTTTCCCTTCAAATGTCTCTCTCCAATTCTGACATCTCTCACAGGTGTATCAGGGCAATCACCTCAACCCATATTAGTTCATTAATCCCATGTTACCTAGTGTGGGATTTACATAACCCATCAAACTCCCTGCAGTACTTCACAGGCTTACTAAACCCATGGTCCTCTTAGCTGATGTAAGACTAGTGCCTAATTTACTGGTACTCATTAGCTGAGTTGGAGATGTGTGTGAAAAAAGAATCCACCTCCAAACAGCGATGTGGCACAGCGGCTGGCCTGCTGCTGTAAGCAAGTCAAACACTGGGCCTATCCGCCACAAAAGCAAATGAGCCTTTTCACCAGGTGCATTTAAAAAGGAAGTGCAAAACACACCACATTAGCATAAACTAAGGGTATATGATCAACAAGAGTAGGGCCAGTTTGTTATTCTGTTTAGAAAGCTGTCACAGGACAGGCATCCTGATTAGAACTCCATTTTCACATTCTCCGGAGTTCAGAGAAAAAGTCTGCCTAGCTCTGTTGTGAGACCTTATTCATTCCACAGAGGAAGAAGGCCCTAAAGGAAAACTGCCTCCATAGAGCTTAGCCCTTCAGTATGAAAGTTCACAATGTACGAAGCAATTCGCACTAAGAATAAACTGTGAAATGCATTTTTTAAAAAGTGTTTTATTACCACTGGAATCTCGCAGCCCGGTACTGGAGGTAGCCATCTTTCTCTGGCACAAAGCCCCTTGTGCCACTAGCAATGTGAGAGCTCGGGGGGAAGGTCTGTGAATTGGTTTCCAAGCCTGCTTTAAGAAAAGTTTAACAATTGGAAAGGAAATTCCAATATTTAAATCAAATAGCTAACATTTAAATATTAAAGGCCAGATTGTACCTGGCCCTGCACTAGTATTGAGAAGAGGATGCAAACTTCCCCATGCTGGGCTTGGACACAAGTGCAAGAACCGTGGGCCTGATCCAGTGGATAATGAACTCACAAGGCTAAACTTTAAAGAGCCCAGTCCTCCAGCTGCTCTGCACGGTCAGTGTCCTGCACCTGCATGGAGCCCCACTGAAGTCCATGACTCTGCACAGGCCCTGAGGCCTGCACCATGCAGAACAGCTTGCAGGATGGGGATCGAATTCAGTTAGCAGTGATCAGGCATCTGCCTGACGTGTTCACATCCATTCCATCCCAGAAAGCTTCCTACAACAGCAGGAAATCATAACTATTTACCGATTTGTTTGTCAATAATAGAGAAAAGATTCTCAGCATTTCTATTAAACAGAAATTTTTAAAGAGTTTATCGTTCACTTTGGGGTGGAAGGCAAACTGGATTTTACAAATTCAAATGGCCACACCCACAGCAGGTGTCAAACAGCACAGCAACATTGAAGCAAGTGCCGCTATGCTGATTTACACCAGCTGAGAATCTGGGCCCTAAACAGCTTCTGGTTTCAAATTGAGATTTGCAGACCAGCACATTCTGAATCAGACTATCTAGGTATAAAAATATTGGCTGTCCCAAAGTAGTAGGGTTTAAAAAGCACTTAGTGTGCATTCAAAGTAAATATTTTTTTATTTTAAAATAGGTCATGCATTTTATATGATCGATTTAAAATGCAAAAATAAAACACACGTACAATAATGCACATACAGGTACCATGGGTCACTTAATCTTATCAAAAATCCACATTTAAATATGATGGGCAAATGTCTGCTGTCAGGGATGGGAAAAGCTTTTAGAGTTCAAGGTTCTGCAAGCCTCTCCAACTGTTGCTTTTTTAATTGCCAATCTGACTTTGCACATTTTTCCTTGTAATTTAAATCCATTCCTCCTTCCTCACCCAAGTTGATGCAATGCTTTAAAATACATTTAACCAGTTAAAGGGAAACCTGTGCTAACAACCTATGGCTAAAGTGCTCATCTACAAGGGGAAAATTATGGCATAACTATAGGACTGGAGTCACACTCCCTGCTGGATGCTCATGTTCCAGGATAAGAATGCCTTTTCTGGTTTAATTTATACTGATTTGCAAATAGGATAATTATTCCAGTTTAGTTATGCTGATAAATGTCCCTGAGAACAGGAAAACCTCCTTCTCCTGCAAGAAGAAAAAGGCTAACAAAAGTGAATGGGCTATATATGATATTCCATTAGCATTTTTCTTTCACCACATCTGTTTCTTTGTTTACATTCTACATGTTTGGCAAGCAGCACTGTCCAATGGATAGGGCACTTGTCCAAAAGAACTAGCTTCCCTTCTGTCCATTGCTTTGACTTGCTGTGTGAAATTGAGCAAGTCACTAAACTGCCTTGTGCCTCAGTTTCCCCATCCATGAAATGGTGATAATACCCACCTTTGGAAAGAAGCTTTTCTTTGAGATCAATAGAGGCAAAGTATTATGGATTTTATCATTAAATACTAGTTTGATAAGTTCCATTAGTTTTTCCTCCACCTCTGATCCATCTTTCATTTTGTTTGAAGTTAGATTAAATAAATTTACGCATTCCCAACCCCAGTATTCTAGCTGTCTCCCCTCCCTCCACCACCACCCTAAATGTGTAGAACTCCCACTCCTGCCAGTAGTCACAGCAGTTCTGCACATGTAGGAACAGCAGAATATCAAAGTTGAGAGCCATTGTGTGGATCTAATCAATATCATTCCCCACGGACAGATGAGGAAGGAAGAATAGAAGTATTTAAATATTAGCATCTGAATCAGAGCATGGAGGAGACAAGACAGCTTCATGGACAATTTAGATACAACTCTTAATTTTGTAGCTGGTGCATAAATTCCATGATACCTTACACATCCCTAAAATAGAGCTGGGAGCAAAATTTCACCCTGATATATTAATGGAATACAATAGGTCAATGGTCTACATCAGGGGTCGGCAACCTTTCAGAAGTTGTGTGCCAAGTCTTTATTTATTCACTATAATTTAAGGTTTCGTGTGCCACTAACACATTTTACATTTACAGGGGCCAGTGGACAGAACTCCAGACTGGCAGCGGGCTGAGTGGGGCTGAAGGCCAGGACCCCAGCTGGCTGGGGCCAGTGAATGGAACCCCAGACCAGCAGCAGGGGTGGGGGGGAAGGGGCGCTGGACAGAACCCCAGACCAGCAGCGGGGGCGGGGGGGAAGGGGCGCTGGACAGAACCCCAGACCGGCAGCAGGCTGAGCTGCTCAGCCCGCTGCTAGTCTGGGGTTCCGTCCACCAGTCCCTGCCAGCCGGGGTCCCAGCCGCCGGCCCCTGCCAGCCAGGGTCCCAGCCGCAGGGTCCCAGCCACTGGCCCCGCTCAGCCGCTGCTGGCCTGGGGTTCCATCCATCCAGGCAGGCAGTGGGCTGAGCAGGGCCAGTGGACAGAACCTCAGGCCGGCAGCAGAGCGCCACTGAAAATCAGCTCATGTGCTGCCTCTAGCATGCGTGCCATAGGTTGCCGACCCCTGGTCTACATTTTAAAAGCCCTTAAAAGTACATTTACGGACAGGTCATTATTGATCTGACCTCAAAGACATACAGTATATGTACTTTTCAGTCTGGTGTATTAGATTAAAAATAATTTCTACATTTAACACTGTGATAGGCTAAAAGAAAGTAAATAACCCAAAAGATCTACTGAAACACTATTATAGGAGTTTCTTTACAAAAGGAAGACGGTTCCACTGTGAAGCTGAAAATCCAATCAGGCATTCTGCTTTTCACTCCTCCACTGTACCTTGAGAGGGTAAGGGGCTTCCAAATGTGCGGGTTCATGGATTTGACTATTTCTGGACACCAGCCTTAGCTCCAAGCTTCCTTACTTCTGGGGTGATGGTTGAGTCAGACCTCAGACCTACACCATCATCATCGCTTTAACAGAGGTTTTGTTTGTTTGATTGATTAGCCAACAGGTTGGAGCTGGTTGCAATTTTTTTTAAAGTGCCCGTAGCCACATAGTGACATCACACGCATCTGCCTGAGGCACCAGAAGGTACTCTGCTCCTGAAAGGAGCAGCAAAATGAATGGCCAAGTATCTCCATGGTAACAGCAGTGCATGCCAGGAAATTGAGCCATGAAGGGGCAGAATTGCATTATGCCAGAAATAAGTCTCCATAACAACAATGGAGCAATGATGAGGAAAAGGAAGTATCACGCCATGACTGCACTGGGCCATATAGAAAAGGTGGCTGCTCAGATAGGATGCTACTTGTCTACTTCGATTTTAAAGGCTATTTGAATTAGACATGATGCATAATTGGTTACACACAATAAATTTATCACACACACACAGAACACACTGGGTACTTTACAAGATGCCTCAGAGAGCATACAGTCTAAATACATACGGACAGCTAATTAGGCCAGTGTGGTTTCTAAACAAGGCACTTTAGTATCAGGAGAGAAAAAAACAGAAGAAACATGAGTCAGTGCCATAAACCATGATCACAAATTCAGGGATTTCATTTTAAGAGACAATTTGAGATTATATGCTGGAGTATCAGGCAATATTACTGAATACTGCCTGGGCTATGCTGCCTTTTCTCTTTGCTGATAGCTTGTGACAACAGAAAAGGTAGGTAGTTTAAAAAGAAAATGTAGGTCTCTCTGAAAGTGGGTTTATCCACCTAATGGGCACACACTAGTATCTAATCCACCACCTAATGGTTAGATAACTGAGGTACCCCCAAAAACAACTACTGAAACAGGGCCATCTACTATGTGGGTGGGTGTTTAAAGAGAAAGATGAAACACCTTGGTAAGGTGAGAACAGGCAATTCTTTAAATGTTCTTTGCTATTCTTGTGGCATAGCATTGCCACTTATTAAAATGACTTCACCTGCATTGAGATCTTTCAGGTATGTTAGATGACAGGTCACCTTTTAAAATATCTCTACATGCACAATTTGTAAAGATTACCAAAATACAGAAAGAAGTGAGCTGGAGCACCTTGAGATGAGTGTGGGCTGCACATTGACCTGGGAAAACTCTCCACATTGCTGAGGAGAACTCAGTAAGAACCAAATCAGGAAACGTCTCCACAGAATCCATCCCATCTTTTAACACTGGACTCAGGATGAGCAGTGACAAGACTTTGGGATGCTAGCCTGCAAATCCTTATTCCTGACCACTGATGTCACTGGATGAAACCCTAGCCTCATTGGCAAAATTCCCATTTACTTTATTGACTTCAGAAGGAGCCAGAACTTCACCCATTGATAATGTGTGAGCAAGTTAGCACTACGTGCAGGAGTAAGGGGGTGTAGATGCTAGTTCTTGGTTTGTACTGGGTAAGATTCCCATGCTTTGTAGTGAAGTTACCCTTAGACATGATGATCAAAACACTATATGTCCACACTTTGAGCTGGAGATGTAAATTCAGTTCCAGGAGACATGCCTGCACTAGTTGAGATTGAGCTAGTACTCTAAAAGGAGAGAGTAGCTGTGGCAACACAAACAGCAGGAGGGGCTAGCTGCCCCGAGTACATACCAGTCCCAGACAGTAAGCACATACCTGGACTGGCTAGCCCCTCTCTCTGCTTGCATTGCTGCAACTACACTGTACTTTTAGAGCACTAGCTCGATTGCAGCTAGAGCAGGTACATCTTCTCCAGTGGAATTTGCACCTCCAGTTCAAATGTAGCCATACCCTTAGTGTTTTAACCCAAGAAGCTCTCAGTAACCGGAGACACGCTCTCTCTCTCTTTCACAGTACATTAATAGCTCATTATGGATAGTTAAGAATTGCTGCAGGCATTCAATTTAGCTAACCCATCCACACTTTTGCAAGTACTGATTACTTGTGTAATACTTGCAATACAATCAGTGTGATCAACTATTCCCTACCTGTTCATCTAATACAATTTCATATTAGTATTCTTTATTTTTGCAGCAGGATTTTAAGCATGATTCTGGGATGTATTGCATCTTTTACCCCAAAGATCTTACAATTTAATTGCCAGATTCTGCAAAGGTTTACAAGTTTAACGTTACAAATGCAAGTTGTCTCAAAGTCAGTAAGACTACTTGCATGTATAAAGTTAAACGAATGTGTAAGTCTTTGTGGGACTGGTTATTAATTTGAGATCTGAAACAATGAGTCAAGGTAACAGATGACTGTTACCTTGACTCAGATGAAAGAACAGACATAGCTAAGATATCAAAAGTCACTTGTGACTTTGGGCGCTTCACTTTTTGGGCACCCAACTCGAGACTTCTTTTAAAAGGGACTTGATTTTCAGAAAGTTCTGAGCTCCCACTATGTGAAAATCAGGCCATTTTAAAGAAACTGCAGAAAGGAAGGAATGTCTAGTGGTTAAAGCACTAGCCTGGGGCCTTGAAAGTCCCAAGTTCAGTTCCAGCTGCACCAGACAATTCATGAGACCATCGTTAAGTTATGTGCCTCAGTTTCCCATCTGTAAGATGGGGATAAATAGTACTTCCCTACCTCACAGGGATGTTGTGAAGCTAAATGCATTCAAAATATTGTGAGAGGCCCAGATAATGGGAGCCAAATGAGTACCTAAGACAGATCATCTGAGAAATTCATGCTACTTTTTTTTTATTTATTTTACTTTCTTGTACAAATACAATATATCAGAACACCAGCAGTGATCTAGCAATGGTGGTATGCACTGAGAATCAGGGAATATATTTTAGGGCCCATTCCTGCAAAGTGTTATCCTGGGGACCATGGAAATGAACAGAAGTTGAGTTCACTGTGCATCTTTGAGGAATAGGCTGTTAGGGAGGTTGCTAAGTGCCAAGCTTTTTGGTGTGGGCACTTGTTTCTAGGATATATTTTGGTAAACAACTTTGAAGTCAACACTAAAAATTACAGTCTGAGTGCTTTTTTCTCTTTTATCCAATGTACCTTCATGACTGTACTAGTCCATTTAGATGGCAAAGCAGTCAAACAGCCTCCTTCTGCAGCCTGTCTCCACAGCTCAATTACCGGTGCTTTAGCAGTACTAATTAGCATTCCTCAGAGCTAGATCTCTTTGAGTGACAGGTAACCATGGAGAGTCACAATCCTGTAGGTGATCACCAAGAGTCTGACTTTTCTTTTTAATTAAAAATTAGAAATGCCTTAAACAAAGATAACCTAATTCACTGATATATGCTATTATCCCAGGGTTGCCAAGCTGGTAAGAATAACATTAGCATTTAAAAAATGAAACAATTTCTAAATGAATAGACTACACTAGGGTGATATGAGGGAGAGCAGGTTTATTGTCTGCAGTGAGAGAATATACCTATAATGATGGTACAAAAAGGCTAAATGGTATATACTCCTCGAGGGCGTTGGTATGGAGACAAAAACAGGGCCTTTTCCTTGATATGTGATGGGACCACCCCAATTTATTTTAGTTTTTTAATAAGCTTTTTAAAAAAGATTACAAAGGATGTTATTCAACTAGAAATCTCCTAGACCAGTCATTGTGCTAGAATCAAAATAATTATATTGGAATATAATATCCCATCTGGTTTTAGCTAGTATGTGATTCAAGAATTAGAAATTTAATGGGCCAGATCAACATTTGGATCTTAATATTGCTGCTTGGGCCAATCCTTGCAAACGGAGCCAGGCTATCAACTGGTGTGAATGGTGTAGATCAATTGAAGACAATTTACACCAGCTGATAATCTGGCTCCATTTGCAGGGATGCGCTTAAGCAGCAAAATTCAGATCCAGATGTTGAACTCAGGTATGCTAACTAGGGTTTTGGTGCTTGCCCAACTTGGTATCCGTTCCATCAGCACACAAGTGGTGAACTTGTCCTTGGCAAGAGCTGACGAAGGAAAATTATACATAGTCTTGGAAAATATTTACAAACTCCTGTTGAATCATGTTATGAAGATTCTGTGTCACACATTAATGGCACTGGATCACAAGACAAGAATTAGTCTAATGAAGGAGTGACAGACTACTCCCCTATATTCACACCCTAGATCAGTGGTCACCAACTGGTCGATCGCAATTGACTGGTCGATCCTAAAGGATCTCCCAGTCAATTGCGATCTCCAGTGACACAGCAGGGCTGCCGCTAAGACAGACTCCCTGCCTGCCCCGTCCCGACTCCACTCCTGCCTGCAAGTACTGTTCACGTAGCTCCCATTGGCCAGGAATGGGGAGCTGTGGCCAATGGGAGCTGCAAGGGTGGTGCTCGCAGAGAGGGGCAGCGCACGGAGCCATGTGCCTAAAGCCCCTTCCAGGAGCAGTGTGGGGCCAGGGTAGGCAGGGAGCCTGCCTTAGCGGTAAGTGCTTCCTGGAGGGAGACCACACCCCAAACCCCAACCCTGAGCACTCTCCCCGAGTGTGCACCCTGTACCCCCTCCTGCACCCCAACACTCTGCCCCAGCCCAGAGCCCCCACCCAGAGCCCACACCCTGTATCCCCTCCTGCACCCCAATACTTTGCCACAGTCCAGAGCCCTCTTCTGTACTCCAACCCCTGGCCCCAGGCTCAGCCCAGAGCCCCCTCCCACACTGCAAACCCCTCTGCTCCAGCCCAGAGCCTGCACCCCCTCCTGAACCCCAACCCGCTACCCCAGCCCAGTGAAAGTGAGTGAGGGTGGTGGAGAGCGAGTAATGGGAGGATGGGGTGAATGGGGTGGGGCTTAGGGGAAGGGGCAGAGCAGATCCTGGGTTGCCCTTAAATTCAAAAAGTGATCTTGGGCATAAAAAGGTTAGGAGACCACTACGCTAGACACTATTGTAATAATCTTTGTACAAAGTACGTGTTGTGAGGTATCATTTAAAAACTCATAATTTGCTGGTCATTATTGTCCTGGTGAAATATATGTGACAACATTGTATGTAAAGTTATAAGATATCCCTATATGATGTTATTAACACATTTCCAAACCCCACAGCCCTGCCCAAAAAGAAGTTGGCAAACAGGTCTGTCCTAACAAAGTTTGCATCTAAGCCAGGGGTCGGCAACCTTTCAGAAGTGGTGTGCCGAGTCATTCATTTATTTTGCATGCCAGTCATACATTTTAACGTTTTTAGAAGGTGTCTTTCTATAAGTCTATAATATATAAGTAAACTATTGTCGTATGTAAAGTAAATAAGGTTTTAAAAAAGTTTAAAGAAGCTTAATTGAAAATTAAATTAAAATGCAGAGCCCCCCAGATGGTGGCCAGAACCCGGGCAGTGAGAGTGCCACTGAAAATCAGCTCGCGTGCCGCCTTCGGCACTCGTGCCATAGGTTGCCTACCCCTGATCTAAGCTGTAAACAGAATCACCAAGTTGGAAGGGAAACAAAAAAAAGCTGAAATAGATGAGAAAAAAAGAGCAGGGAATATCCTTCCACATAGACACTTTTTCTCCTAGTGCTCAGCTGGAAATATTTTTCCAGAGGGGAACTGGAAAGTATAAAAAGGGAGGACAAACATCCCATGCTCCCAAACGTCTGTTAGTCTATAAGGTGCCACAAGACTCTTTGCTGCTTTTAAACATCCCATAGTGCCCCTCTCTCTTCCTCTGCCCATCTCCTTCACTGCACCAATGCAACAAAGGAAGCACTTGTTGGATTCTGTGGGAGAGGTCCTGACCTACAGGGTTTGGTCAGTAAGACTACTGAAAGCATGTGATGAGAAACTTTTCTTGAGTCTGATAGATTAAGTTAGGTAACAGTAAATGTCTTATCTTTACCTTTTTTGCAACCATTTCTGACTTTTATGCCTCATTATTTGTACTCACTTAAAATCTCTCTTTGTAGTTAATAAACTTGTTTTACTGTTTTATCTAATACAATGTGTTTAAATTGAAGTGTCTGAATAACTATTTGAGATAATAAACTGGCATTTTATTCTCTTTAAGAAATAACAGACTTAAAATATGTTGTCCTTCCAGGAGAGGGCTGGACATACATTTCTGGGGGTAAATGTGGTAGTGAGCATGTGTTGGGGTTACCCTGCAGCATAACCAGGCTGGTGAGAGCCAAAATGTAATCCAGGTATGGCTGGCAGGCTGCAGTTACACACAGACACTCAGGGTGTAGCTTGCATGCTGGAAGGAGTCCAGGTGGGAGCTACTTCAGCGAGGAATTATAAGGCACCCAAGGTTGCAGGGTAGAGGTGACAGCTGCTCATTAGTCTGGATTGTACCCTAGTATGTCAGAGAGTGTCAGGAATTTTTCCTGTTAATAGGGGTCACCATTAAAAAAAAATTATTGGCAGGTAAAATTATTGGTGTGCTAAACACCAAATATTCACTTCTCCAGCATTTTCAAAGAATTCCTATACATAGTGCTTTATACCACAAGAACAATATCAGCACCCTCAAGCAATATAGTCCTCCCTAATGTGAATACAACCATATCAGTATGAAAGTGCTTATCCTGGTATAAATTATTCCCATACAGAAAGGGAAATAAGCTATACTGGTATAAGGCACCTTTATACCAATATAACTGTCTTCACAGTAGGGACTATACTGGTATAACTATTTCAGTAAAATAGTTGTATTTCTACAAGAACTGTATGTACTGGCTTATGCTGTTGAATATCAGGAATACTGCTCTAATAGGATAGATAGCAAGGTAACTCGACTTCTTAATGGTGACTATTCCATTTATTAACAGGAATTTTGAAGCATTAATAAAGAAACCAAAATGGGTAGCTACATTTAGTAAGATGAGCAAAAGTTACTTTTTTTTTCACAAGTGCTTTAATGAAGTGCCATGGTGAAAAGACCCAAATTGATGACAGAATAGTTTTAAGACATGAAGTGACACTGGCTGGTATCTCAAATTACTTTTGTTTTTTCCATGTTAGTTTAAAGGACTAGATCTGCGTTTGTGCAATGGTTACATTGACCAGATCCAAACACAGCAGTTCCCACACTATGGGCAGACATTTTAAATTCAACTTAATGCCCCAGATATTTTACTTTCCAAGAGTGAGAAATTTCATAACTTCACAAGAATCAAGAACAGATCTTTTATTACTACAGTGTTGTTGCTGAGCTCCTGCTTTCCATTAGCCTCTCATGCAGCTCAGGATTTAAGGAACACCCAATCCTTATCCCTGCGAGGTGTTTAAAAGTCCCAGTGAAGTTAATGACCCCCATCCTTTAGTGAGGGGTTGCTGGATCAAGTTCTAATTTGACTACATTCAAGGTTCTTTAAAAACATGTTTGATTCTTTGCTGCTCTCCCACACACAAATGGCCCAAATGTCAAATGTCTTGGCTTTTCCCTCCCCCAGAATCTGTGACTCTGGAAACAAATATAACCTATATGAGTATTCACTCATGTACTGCAAATGCTGTGAATTTTACTCAAACTGGAAAGCAAATGCTAAAACAATGGCTGGCTGGAGTTAAACTCCATGTAGAATGACACAGAACGACCGGTTTTGAGGACCACAGGACACGGTGTACCAGTTTTAAAACAGACTATTGGTAATATCTAATGTTTCTTTAAAAATCCCTGCTTTTACTACTAAGACAAAAAATCACCACTAGCTGTGGCTTTGTCTGTACCGGTGAAACAAGCCACACAGTATGCCACAAATCCTAAGTGCACCCCCAGAGGAAGATCTTCTGGGCAATGGAACTGGTGCAGCTGTACAGAGAGAGAGCACAATTGGTTTTGGCCACCCTCTAAGGTGTGGGAAGCCCAGTGCCCTGAGGGCTATCTGAATAGCAATATAGAGAATTGTTTTAGAGGCAAGAGATGGCTTAGGAAGAGATGGGGCCAGAGGATCTAGACTGTGCAGATCCTCAAGTCTTTCCCTCCCCACTATGGAGAAAGTATTAGGGCTGTTCAAGGTAACACTCACCAAAAAAAAATTCAAAAACAGACTCCAAAGAGAGACTGCTGAACTTGAATTAATATGCAAATTAGATACAATTAACTTAGGTTTAAACAGAGACTGGGAATGGTTGGGTCATTACACTAATTGAATCTATTTCTCCATGTTAAGTTCTCCTCACACCTTCTATGGGTCATCTCAATTATCACTTCAAAGGTTTTTTTTCTCCTGCTGATGATAGCTCATCTCAGTTGATTGGCCTCTTACAGTTGGTATGGCTACTTCCAACCTTTTCATGTTCTCTGTATGTATAAATATCTTCTGTGTGTTCCATTCTATGCATCCAAAGAAGCGGGCTGTAGCCCACGAAAGTTTATGCTCTAATAAATTTGTTAGTCTCTAAGGTGCCACAAGCAGTGGTGAGCTGCAGCCGGTTCGCACTGGTTCGCGCGAACCGGTTGTTAAATTTAGAAGCCCTTTTAGAACCGGTTGTTCCCCGTGGGACAAACTGGTTCTAAAAGGGCATTTAAATTTAACAAGCGCTCCCTGCTGCCCGGCCCCAGCTCACCTCAGCTCTGCCTCCACCTCCTGCCATGAATGCTCCTCTTTGCTTCTCCTCCCCCCCCCTGCTTCCCGCGAATCAGCTGTTCGTGCGGGAAGCCTGGGAGGGCTGAGAAGCAAGCAGGCTTCCCCGGCCCAGGAAGACGACGCTGAGGTAGGAAACTAGGGGGGGCCATATGCCCCGGCCACGGGGCCGGGCTCCGGCAGCGCGGGTCTGGGGGTGGTGGCGGCCCCGGCTGCCCGGCTCCAGCTCTGGCCGCGGCCCTCCCTGGCTCCACCCGGCCAGCCGCCTGGCTCCGGCCGCCAGGCTCCCGCCACATCCTCCAGCTCCGGCCATGCGACTCCTGTCCCGGCCTTGCGTCCCCGGGATCCCGGCTCCAGCAGCGGCCGGACTGTAGCCGCCAGCCACGTCCAGGCAGCGCGGTAAGGGGGCAGGGAGGGGGTGTTGGAGAGAGGGTAGGGGAGTTTGGGGGTGGGGCGTCAGAGGGCAGGGAACAGGGGGATTGAATAGGGGCAAGGGTCCTGGTGGGGCAGTCAGAAAGGATCAGGGGTTGGATGGGGCGGTGGGAGGCAGTCAGGGGCAAGGATTCCAGGGGCAGTCAGGGGACCGAAAGAAGGGGTGGTTGGATGGGGCAGGGGTTCTGGGGGGCCATCAGGAATGAGAGGAGGGGTTGGATGGGGCAGCGGAGGGTACTCAGGGTACAGGGAAGGGGGGTGGATGGGGCAGGGGTCCCTGGGGTGGGGGGGGCATCAAGGAACGCGGGGGGTTGGTTGGGGCAGGAGTCCGGGGGAGGGCATGATCCCTCCTGGGGTGAGGAGGGAACCGGTTGTTATGATTTTGGCAGCTCATCACTAGCCACAAGTACTCCTGTTCTTTTTACTCACCATTAGGCTGGAGTAACATCTGTGGAGCAGCTCCACTTCCACTCCATCTCCTCTGGGAAAGAAATTCCCTTGCCTGCGGATCTCCCCAGCACCCATTCAGATAGAAAATGGGTTTGGACCTAAGATAATACAGAACCACAAATACTCCTGTCCCTACCTGAATCAAATCAAGTTCATACAAAGGACCATCAGAAACAGAATGCCTGCATAATGCAATTAGCATCTTCTTGCAAAGACAACAGTCCGATAATTCTTCCAAAGAATTAAACAGCTTAATAATGGATTGTTTTTAATTAATGAAATTAAATGCAGAGACATCTACAGCGTTGCCATGCTGTTTACAATTATATCATAGTGGGGGCCAAACCCTGCTTGCTTTTCTCACACAAGTAATCCCCTTGTCTTCTAGCAGAATTCAGTCCTGGAGCTTTCAGTCGCTGACCTGAAGATCATTCAACGTCTTTTTTCAAGAATGCCTCTCTTTAGCAGTTTGCCACAGGTATTCTAAATAATTCAATATTTTGTCTCAGATCGTTTCCTAAGAAAATGATGAGGATGTTGTTTAAGTGGGCGATACCCTGATCTGACAAAGTTTACAATCCATTCAGCCATGTCAAAATCACATTGCATTGTACACCAACAGAGCCTTGGAAATGCATTAGTGCATACCTATTTATAATCAGTAGAATTAAGCAAACCAAGGTTTCTGTTCTCTATAGCATGGATGAAAGAATTGATGCTAGATTTGGGGGAACATCCATGTCTTGCTGGTTCTTCAGAGAATCAGAATTCTGTTCCTCTGCTACAGAAACAGAGAAACTCCTCTCTCCCTGTACATATGTAACTCCCATGGATGTGAATGCAGTTAATTCACAGTGCAAGTGCAAGAACTACAATGGAGATCCACACAGTGGATTGAAGAAGAGACCTTTGTCCTGAGCTGGAGAAAGCCAACAGCAAATCATCTTTTTCCTTTCTCTAATGTATTTTAAAAAAAATATGAGAGTCCTTACTTTATTCTAATTCCAGCCAGGAATTGGAATTAGTTTAGAATACTCTTCTCTGCATATTAACAGCAAACTACTAATAAGCAGGCAGGCATAACAGTAAGGAACCAGGTATCCCACAGACACAACAAAACACTTGCCCATGTTCTTCTCATTTGCCTTATACAGGCCTTAGACACAAAATCTCTCCTTATTGAAACTGGTGATGTCTGCTGTGAGCTGCTTATGGCCATTCTAAGTTATCAGTTCTAGTGTCTAGAAGGTTTCCCAAACAAATAACTGACTGGAATACAATTACTTCCAACTTGAAGCAGGGCTACTCATGGTCCATGCAGTCCTTTGCCTCCCATGTGCTCCTTACCACAGGGCAATCTGCAGGAGCTGTTTTAAGGGTGCAGCAAAACTTCCTCCTGTGTGTGTGTAGTATCTATATAAACACATACAAAATCCAGGGTAAGCATGCATGCACAAAAATAAATCATGGGTTGGATCACAGTTTCACTTGTTCCTAGGATAGTCATCATCTCAGTTACACTTTGATGTGAATTCTGAAAGTTTGCCTAGACTTCTCACGGATGCCTTGAAAGCATCTTGTAAAGACACTGCCAAGTTCCTTACAGAAACAGGAATAGACAGTGGATCTCTCTCCATATCAAGTAGTGATCCCTATAAAGTCTGATGGTTTTCTTCAGTTAAGTACTCCAGGCATTCTGGAAGCTTATGAGAACGTCTCGAGTCTACAAAACTGAGCTGAAGCTCCAGCAGAAACAGAGTGATAAGATTTCTGGCATTTCCTTCTATTCAGCCAGAAATTGTTCTTTTAGTTTCTTATGGTACCATGGCATTTCTGTTTCCAGTCCCAATCAGAATCAAGAAGTTCAAAGATGCATGATGACAAAGTTGTAATGGGAAACTACAGTTGTAATGTCCCAACTTATTGGAGTCTTTAAAGTTCAGCTCTAGTTAGATGAGAGCATTCTGAGAATTTTCAGGATGATTCTTGTATTACATCAACTAAATCACCTACTCTTCTGGAAAAGTCTTTTAGAATGTAATAGATAATAATGCCTTTCTATTTATTCTTTTAACCATCCTCCATAAGCCTTCAACTAGAGTTTGTTGGCCAAATTCTGCCCTCATAGTTGTGCATTCCTAGTGAAACTGAAGGAGTTGCATGGTTGTCCCAGAAAGCAGAATCAGGCCCTACTTGTCAGACATGAAAATGCAAAAACTCAAAGAAAATACACTACTGTTTTCAATTGTGCTGATTGCCAGTTCATAGTTTTATCACCTCTTGACTCAGATTGGAAGGAACAATGTCATTTAGTGTCTAAACATTGAAATCATTATATAATTTGTTACTACACCAGCTTGGGCTCGACATGATGCATTATTTAGTACTACTTACACACAAAGCATGTGCTATCCCTGTTACCTGCTGTGCATACCTACAAAGGTGACTTAACATGATGCAGTCACTTGAATTGCCACAAGGATGTTCTAAGAGCAAATTCCAAGAACACCAAACACATTTTGAACTCCTTGTTTTAACTAGTGGGGAAAGAAAAAAAAATCAGCGAAGTCTTTCTCCTTATTTTTAATGAGCAGCACAGAGGAGACTAACTATCATAATTAGTCTTTCTTAGCATTAATCATTTAATCTACTTGCAACCCGAGGCACTTTAGTTTCTCCTGTGACCATCTATGTACCACAGACTATAATGTCAGCACCCTACTGACAGTTCCTCCCGGTTTTATTCAGGATGAGAATCCACCATTCTGCTGTCATTTTGAAAAGCATGTTCATATATATCACAATGATCCCTTGGCTAAAGTATTAAACATTATCTAATGGATCATGAATAGGATACCTTAGCCCAGAACCACTAGCTATTTTAATCTCCTCCAAGGCAGTAAACAGGGAATGCAAATTGTTACGATCCTGTCACAACCCTAGTAATGGGTAGGGGACAGGAGATTTAACAATTTTATATTTGTGTGCATTTACCAACAAAAGAAAGAAGCCAATGCAACTGTGCTTTTTTGCCAACAACAGGTACTTTACATAGTGACAAACATGCTGGGAAACTGGTCTGTATTTAATTCAAGGAAATCCAACATGAGGCAAATGCATAAATGATGCAGACAACTATTTTACAGGAGTAAAATTTGAATTTTTTTCATTTTTTAAAAACTTTATTTGATTTCCCCCCCACCCCACCAAAAAAACCAAAACAAAACATTGCCACCATTTTTTTTTATCAGCCTGGTATTTTCCATTTTTAATTTGGAAACCATGTCCACCAACAATAGTTAAAAGATGAACACTTGGGAAATCCTAGAATAGGGATATGCCCTCTAGATTAGGTTCTTTTCCACTCTCCAAGCATGACCACATTTCTTTTGAAGGATCTCGTATGGATCACAAGTTGTCAGGCATGTGTGTACACCAGGTCTACTGTGAAATATACAAAACCACATTTCAGACCCTTTGATTATGTTCTGTCTCTCCCTGTCTGGATAACTTTTCAGAAGCTGACAGAGCCTTTACAATTTAATTGGTGTTGACACCTTTTGAAGCAATGCCTTGAGGCGCTGAGGGTCATTGTCTACTTTTTTCTGTTTTTCTCCAGCTGCCTCCACTTGGCTACCTTGCAGCCTGTGGTGCTACGTTGGCCCCTGCATTTTTCATTCGTGTTAGTACTTGTACTGGGTCCTATTACAAGAGCCCTTGTTAAATGCCCAGCAGGCAGCACTGAAAAGATATTTTGACTATCTGGGATTTGAAGGCCTCTAGCAATAATGGAAAATAAACTCTAAATACAAAAGTATCCCAGTAGCAGTGAGTGTTGATGTAACCAAGAAATCATGCCAGGGACTTTGTAACCAAGGTACTTACTGTCTATGCATTGGTTATTATGCCCTGGTAATTAGATTGTGTCTCTGACTTTGCTTTCTTAGAATTTGCCAACTATCATTTTCCATATCACTTGTCACCCTATGTAAACTCCATCTCCCTCCTTTTAGACCCTCTAATACTGCTTGATAATCTGTGTGGAATACAGAGCCCAAGCCCCACTCCAGGGAAGAAATTTTAGAGTGATATTTCCAAAGCCACTGAGGGAACTGGGACAGGCAATTCTGGCTAAGTGTCCAGATGCATAAGGTGGCTTTGGAGGCATCTCAAGGCTGAGAGTTTCAGTCCTGAAAACATTCCTTTCTTATGCTTAAGAGACATGTTTAACTGCCACATTAGTGAACTTAAAGAGTTGTGTTGGCAATGAAATATTTTTCTCCCTACCTGCAGGTCCAATTCCTTAAAAGGTCATGGTTTTAATGGTAACTTGAACCCCAATGCTGTCCATGAAGAAGGGCCAATGTAGCTGTAGCCATGTTGGCCCCAGGATATTAGAGAGAGAAGGTGAGTGACCTATTATCTTTCATTGGACCAACGTCTCTCGGTGAGAAAGAGACAAGCTAAATGATCTATTCCACCTTGCATTTTGCTCTGACACTCGGAATATATTTCCCAGACCTGAAGAACAGCCCTCTGTGGCTCAAAAGCTCGTCTCTATCTCACCAACAGAAGTTGGTGCAATAAAAGATACTACTTCACCACCTTATCTCATGAAGATGAAAGAAAGAGAAAACATTTACGGCATAATTTCAGCAGCAGGTAGGGTCATTCAGTCCTGGGCTCTGCCTTGTCCACACAACACTAACTAAAGGTATAGTCTAGGAGCAGATAAATACTACCACCACGTGAACCATCTTTAACTTCAATAGAAGCTTTTAATGAGGATGTCATTGTGCTTGACCAATATTAGCTAATCAAGCCTCACAGAAGTCCTGTAATTTAGGTGAAGGAGGATCGCTTCACTGGCCACTAAACTGCAGCTAGCTCTGGAGAGGAACACAGCAATTTTTTAACAACTCAGTATCTTACACCACAGTAAGGCAGCAAGTCAACAAGAGCCTACCCAATTAAATTAGAAAGGGGAATTTTAGTGAGGCAAACTATAATTGCCAAATTCAAATCTGGCCAGAACATTAAGGGTGATAATACCCTTTACACTTAAGAGCGGAATAAGATCTCTTATACTGTCACAACATAAGCTTATCTAAAAAACAAAACATGTACCCTCTACCACAGTACTGGAGCATTGGTTCAATACTGCCTCAGAAGAAAGAGCACCTCCTACTGAAACACCCATTCATTATGCAGGAAGTCAACATATCACATTTATCTTCATGCAATGTTTGCATTTTTCACTTGCTCGCTTTTTTTTTTTTTTTTAACTTTTTTTTTTTTAATATTCTTTTCTTAATTGTGACCATGTGGAGTTCCATGACTTTACCGGCATGTGGATGTTTCAAAAGAGACCTTCAAATCAGAGGACTTGATGGCACTGCATGAACATTGACTAGCCCCTGGCAATTTTCATAAGAGTCAGTGTTTGCCCTGGTTTCCTTGACCAAAAATATAGACAAAAGCTCTACTTCCACCTGCTGGTGGCCAATGGTGGAGATGGGTTTTTTTTGTTTTTTTTTTTTTGCTGGTGACAAAGCCCATTGTTTGTTGCATTAATCAGTGATGCTAGAGTATTTGGTTGAAAAGTGCTTTGGGAACCTTCAGAATGCGAGGCATTATATAAATATATGCTGCTATTATTTCATTCCTTTCAACGCGCATACACATAGTTCACTCTCTTTCATTCCCACTGCATTTGCTCTATAGATGAGAGCAAATCAAAACCCTGCATCTAAACACCCCTGAACATTACAGAAGTCAGGATCTGGATCCAGTTCAGATCTTTGTCACTCAGGACTCCCTAACTTGCACTAGTATCTTTTAGCCAATTGGAAATGTCACTAATGCACAGGAGCCTGCAATCAGTCTCTCCACCCTCCCTCTGCCACAGGCTAAAAGGCTAACACACTTATTTGAACCAATACAACATACTGCATAATTTCACAATGCCAAAATTAATAGCAACAATAATGCTAGAACTGGAGCAAAAGCAACTTCCCGAACTGTGACATAAAGCTACAGTTTGAGTAATTGTAAGAACCTTACTACCTCTTGTCCTCTTGGAAAGCCTTTTACATCCATTACATCCCTCTGACGTGGTAAATAAACCCTTCTGGAAGCACTTCAAAGCCAAAGTGAATCAAAAATGTTGGCACTCAGCTGGCACTCCTGGAAGTAAGTGGTGTTTCTGGAGATGCCAATTTAACTTCGTGATGGACAGGCAGAGTGTTTCACAGGAACCATACCAATGATGACAGGTGGGCTAGTTAGATGAGCGAAATGAAAATTATGCCAAAAGCAAATTTCATCGGAGACAGGCTTAACACAGCTTCTACTAGCTTACCCAGGGATAGGTTCCCTTTTGGCCGACACAGGAAAGCTGCTGTCTGTGGAACATAAGGATCCCAGTTATAGTATTGGCTTGAGTAATTTGCTGCACACACACACACAAAGTCCAGTGCAGTCACCGGGAGTGGGTCGGGGGAGAGAGGAGGAGGCAGCTCTGTTAATTGATTAGTATTACTTATGCTCAGGTGTCTGCTCACTGCTGGGCCAGACTCAACGGGAAAAAATCCTAAAACTGATCAAATGAAATGTTGGTATAGGGTGACCAGATAGCAAGTGTGAAAAATCAGGACAGGGGGTGGGGGGTAATAGGTGCCTATATAAGAAAAAAGCCCCAAAATCGGGACTGTCCCTATAAAATTGGGACATCTGGTCACCCTATGTTGGTTGGAGCAGAACCTTGCTGTCCTTCCATTCTCAGCCTCTCCTGGTTATGCATTGGGTATGTCTACCCTGCAAAAAAGGTGGGTCCCAAGTCAACCCAGGTTAGCTAACTCAGGTTAAATTAGCACAGAGTACATGGTGACTCAGCTATTAACTCAGGTTTGCATCTCAAGTTCAAACTCACAGGCAGCCAGTGATGGAACCTGAGCTGCTACCCCAGTTAAAAGCTAGTTTCTGTGTCTCCACTGCTATTTTAACCCAAGTTAGCTAATGCAGGTTAGCTAACCTGAGTTAAGAACAAACTTTTTTGCAGTGTAGACACACAAAAAAAGAATTTGAAGAGACACAGTAGACACAAAAACTAACACCAAATTTTTTTAAGTACATCTGAATTAGGAAGCCTGCCAATTAGTGGGGCCATTGGATGATCAAGGTGCTAAAGGAGCACTCAAGGAAGACACGGCCATTGTGGAGAACCTAAATGAATTCCTTGCATCCATCTTAACTGCAAAGGAGGTGAGGGAGTTTCCCCACTTGAGCCATAACTTTTAGGTGACAAATCTGACAAACTGTCCCAGACTGAGGTGTCAATAGAGATGGTTTTGGGAAAAAAAAGATCAATAAAACTGTAATAAGTCACCAGAACCAGATGCTATTCACCCAAGAGTTCTGAGGGAATTCAAATATGAAACTGCAGAACTATTAACTGTGGTATATAACCCACCACTGAAATCAGCCTCTGTATCAGATAGCTAATGTGACACTGATTTTTATAAAAGGCTCCAGAGGTGATCCTGACAATTACAGGCCAGTAAGCCCAACTTCAGTACCAGGCAAACTGGTTGAAAATTTATGAAAGAACAGAATTATCAGACACATAGATGTACACCGTACGTTGGGGAAGAGTCAACCTGGCTTTTGTAAAAGAGATTCATGCCTTACCAATCTATTAGAATTATTTGAGGGGGTCAACAAGAGTGATCCAGTGAATATATTGTACTTGGACTTTCAGAGAGCCTTTGACAAGGTCCCACACCAAAGTAAACAGTCATGGGATAAGAGGGAAGGTCCTCTCATGGATCAATAACAAATTAAAAGATAGGAAACAAAGGGTA
Organism: Mauremys reevesii; assembly: GCF_016161935.1. Taxonomy (NCBI): domain Eukaryota; kingdom Metazoa; phylum Chordata; order Testudines; family Geoemydidae; genus Mauremys; species Mauremys reevesii. The sequence goes on along the minus strand of NC_052630.1, from coordinate 65,730,744 downwards.
GGAATAAAGGGTCAGTTTTCACAGTGTAGGACCTCCAAGGAGCTGTACTGGGATCTGTGCTGTTCAACATATTCATAAATGATCTGGAAAAGGGTTAAACAGAAAGGTGGCAAAGTTAGTAGGTGATACAAAATTACTCAAGATAGGTAAGTCTAAAGTTGACTGTGAAGAGTTACAAAGGGATCTCACAAAACTGGGTGACTGTGCAACACAATGGCAGATGAATTTCAATGTTAATAAATGCAAAGTAATGCACTTTGGAAAATATGATACCAACTATACATACAAAATTATTAGGTTTATATTAGCTTTTACCACTCAAGAACGTCATTGTGGATAGTTCTCTGAAAACATCTGCTCAATGTGCAGCAGCAGTCAAAAAAGCTAACAATCTTAGGAACCAGATAAGACAGAAAATAGCATGATGCCACTATATAAATCCATGGTACTCCCACACCTTGAATACTGTATGTAGTCACTATATATGAGCGAATTGGAAAAAGTACAGAGAAGGGCAACAAAAATTAATTAGGTGTATGAAACAGCTTCTAGATGAGGAGTGATTAAAAAGACTGGGACTGTTCAGCTTGGAAAAGGGACGACTAAGGGGAGTTATGACACGGGTCTATAAAATCATGAATGGTGTGGAAAAGTGAATAGCAAAGTATTCGTTACTCCTTCACGTTACACAAGAACCACGGGTCACCCAATGAAATTACTAGGCAGCAGGTTTAAAAACAAACATAAGGAAGTACTTCTTACACAACACACAATCAGCCTGTGGAACTCATTGCCAGGGGAGATTGCAAAGGCTAAAAGTATAACTGGTTTCAAAAAAGAATTAGATAAGTTCCTGGAGGATAGGTCGATCAAAGGCTATTAGCCAAGATGGCCAGGGACTCAATCACTTGCAATGCAACTTCACTCACAGTGGGCCACATTGTGAACCCCTTCCTCTCATTTGGTAATACCTTTCTTCACGAATAGACATCAATGGGTTTACTTACAGAGTAAGATATTCATTGCACACAAGGGACTCACAATCTGGCTCCATATTTTTTGTGCATAGAAATAGCAGAATAATCACACAAAAATAGCACGTGTGGGGTTGGCACATGTACCTCACTACAGAACTCCACCACTTGGATACTTATTACAATCTGATGTCCCAGAAAGAATTACTTCTTTCTAACTGGATATGCTGGCAGAGAATTTACTTTACTGCTAATTCTCATCCCCTCCATGAAGATGGGCCTGAGTATAGAACTTTACCTTGTAACTTGGCAGGTTATTTTGGCTCTTGCTATGTCAACAAAAAAAACAACATATTGGCCTGTTAACTTTTTTTAAGTTATTGAGGAAAAGGGGAATGGGCCCTTGGTGGCATTCAATAACATGAGTTGTTTTCCTGAATCGATTGCCAGCATTGACACTACATCATTCTTCAATGAGTCTGGTACCCCACCAATACTGGAGAGAGCAATGGAAACTGGAGCAACATAGGTGGCTGCATGGCCTGCTAACTGGCTGATGAATCAAGAGACCCACGAGGAACTGACTGTGTGGGAACCAGACTGGTAAATGTTTTCATCTTTCTTTTTTATGATTTTCCTTTCTCCATTTATAGATGACATTTTAGAGACTGAGCTTTGTTACAAACTATTAGCCCAAGGCAGTGGGCTGGGGAAGTGAGACTTCACGGAGAGAGCGAACACAAAAGAAGTGTGAGCAATTGGAACTACAAGTGATATTAGTGGTTTGTTGTTGAAGGAATTTCAGTTTGGATTGCAGTTCAGACAGTTGTCTTGATGTAGTAAAATGAAAATCAGCACCCAATATGCCTAGAGACAAACCATAGAACTGTCAAAAAAAAATACTTCTCATCTTCCAGAAACTTGTATTTGAAATGAAAAGTCCCCATCCACCCACTACACACACATGCGCACGTACACACACACAAAAGACCTTTTCCATAAGTGCTGTACTGTGCATTGGTATTTTTCCTCACGAGATAAGGCACTGCCAGAAAAGTCCACCAAAGCTAGAGATCTCTGCAACAAATCCAACTGCCTGAATGTGGTCTGGCAGACATCACGCACATAACGATATTAGAAAACATGTCTTCAAGCAGGCTCCCCCGACGGTGGGGAGCGAGGGGGTGGCAGGAAGCAAAGGGGGCAATTGCCATGGGATCCAGGAGATTTAAAAGGGCCTAGGGACCCCTGACCGCCACTACTACTACGGTACTGGTGGTGGCAACCAGGAGCCCCGGGCCCTTTTAAATCACCTGGGTGGGTTGTAGGGCTCCTATGGGTGCACGTGACCACTCCGGACCCCACAGGCCGGCGCGGCTGGTGCTGGAAGTATCGGCATCCTGGAAGTGATGAATCATCACTTCCACTCCAGGCCCTGCGCCCCCCAGGGATGGTGACCGGAATTGCTCTCGGCGGGCCTGCCTTCAAGCAATAACTACATTTATGGCAATGTCTAGGAATCTCACCAGCAACACCTAATCACTGGTGTCAAGTATCAGAGGGGTAGCCGTGTTAGTCTGGTTCCGTAGAAGCAGCAAAGAATCCTGTGGCACCTTATAGACTAACAGATGTTTTGCGGCATGAACTTTCGTGGGTGAATACCCACTTCTTCGGATGCAAGCAGTGGGCCATCCACTGCTTGCATCCGAAGAAGTGGGTATTCACCCACGAAAGCTCATGCTGCAAAACATCTGTTAGTCTATAAGGTGCCACAGGATTCTTTGCTGCTTCTAATCACTGGTGTACATTTTGGAGAGTAACGCCACTGAAATCAAGTTACTCCAGACTTGCAACAGTGTAACAGAACAGAATTCGGCCTTTAGTATACAGTGGTGCACAAAGTGTGGCCTGCCTTTGAGAGATTATGGGATCAGTCAATTTGTTCAGGTTTTATGAAGCTAGATGCTCAGCTGCTGTGAACTGACGGATATCCATTGTTTTCAATGCACTGGGCTCCAATGGAGTCACAGCGGCTGAGGATCTGGCCCTCTGATTACCATTAGACCTGGATAAAAAATTTTGATACATAATTTACTCACTGAAAATGCAGTTTTTGTTGACTCAAAACTAATAACAAATTTGACAAAAATAATTTCGGCCATTCACAAAATCACTACATAAGGCCAGGGGTGGTGCAGTAGTACATTCACCTGGGATGTGGGACACCCAAGTTTGAATCCCTACTCTGGAACAGACACAACATTTTTGATTAACCAAAAATTCTGAAATTTCAGATTCGGTTCAAGCCAAACTAATTTTTTTTTTAACTGCTACTGAACCAAAACAAAATCAGTTATTTGCCCAGTTGTAATTGCCAAATCTGCCCTGTGTATCAGACAGTAATTCCAGAAGGTCACTCTCATCCTTAAGAGGAAATACGTCTGAACCCCTCATATGATCATATGGCTGAGCTGGGACTGAGACAACTATTTGCCAACAGCTCTTTGCAACTGTTCTCCCATGGAAGGTGTGTTCCCCCTCCTCTTTCAATCTAATTTAATCACTGGATAAAGGGAAGAAATTTTGCATTGGCTTCCTAGAGATGGAGAAAAACATGCATACTGAGCCTTCCAAGGAGGCCTAAGAGAGAACAGCACCAAAGTACCATGGAATCTCTATGGGATTGGGGTACTCAACTCCTAGCCACTATGCCTAGGATAAGCTTGAAGACTGGCATATTGGAAAGATATTAGCTACATTCAATGGCTAAATTAGGAAACAAAATTAACTGGCTGAATTGTTTTGTGGTGGCCCTAAATTTGACCATAAGTACAAATGTTATCCATAGATTATTAAAAAAAATCTTGGAAATGTAGACAGAAATGCCTTTCAACTTTGGGAGGAGCCAGTTGTTTTCTACTGAACAAGATGCTGATTTTCTTCCACTCCTAGTCAGAGACAAACTGATGTATCTATTTGCAAAACCTTGGTGTATAAACAGTTGAAATGTAGAATTCCCAGTTGTAATGGAGTCAGGCCCCCAACCGAAAGGAAATGCAGTTCCCCTTATTAAAGTAAATTAATCAGTGAACAATATGTGAGACGGGAAGGGGAGTTCCTCTTGTTAAATGTTTACCATTAAAGCCCTGAAGGGACTCTTGAGGTAAGTAAAATCCTGGAGGGAATTAGGGAACACATGCATTACAATCCATTAGTTCCTGCACTTAGGTATATGGAGTGCCTGCAGTATTTGGCAGAAAACTTTGCCCTGTAGAGAGATTATTTTACATGGAAACTTTTTCTTAGGTTAGGTTCCTAACCTGTTCATCTACCCTTCTGTGAAAGAGGGATATTTAATAAATACTAATAAGAAAGCTTAATACATTTACACCAAGATTTTCAAAAATAAGAGCAAAAAAGTCAAAATTTAGGCATCTAAATAAGCAGCCTGAATTTCAGAAGTGTTGAGTACCAAATAGCTCCATCTGATTTTTGGATGCTCAGCATGTTTGAAAATCAGGCCAACTATTAAGACGCCTAAATATGGATTTAGGAACATAACTTTGGGTTTTTATTTTTAAAAATATTTTCTTCTTTACAGCATTTTACAGCTAATTTTTAGAACGATGTCATGTATATTTTAAGTATATTTTAAAGTCCACTTTTTATTATTAGGCTACAGTGAGAATAACTTTCAAATAATACAAATACACAAAAAGAAATTCAGCAGTTCTATCTACTTAGATATGAAGGAACTTGAAACAAAATCATGTCAGCTTAAGAGAAACAGGGAGGGTACAGTAAGTTCATCAAAAGCTTTGGAGGAGACACTGACTGGCCTATTTTTGACTGACGTGCTCCTAGCATAAATGAGATCCAGGCTGCACAGTCACTGAAAGTGGGATTGTTAGATAGAGAAAATTCACCAGGCCCAGACATATTAGTAACATATCCCACTGTCCCACCACAGAGATGACAATCATTAAAACAACAAATCTGTTTGGGTATCTTGCACATACAGTAATTAGAGTTTTCTGCCATTTCCCTCCATGCCTAAAGCCTAAGGCAAAGAGCTCATTGATTCTGTTCCCTCAATGGCTCTGCACATGTTCTGTTGTTGTGGCTCTGCTCTAAGATCAGCATATGTATTACCCAGCAGAGAAGAATACACAGCAGAAGTAGCACAGGAGGTAGGAGGCACGGTTATTGATCAAGGTAGCAGAGGAGCACTAGCAAATTGCCCAGGTTTACCACTCAGGCCAGAGGCAGCAAGGGAATAACCTACCTGGTGCAGGACCCAAGAGAAATGTTAAGCTTTGTTTGCTTTCTAAAGGGAACAAATAGAATGAGAGAGAAGGAAAAGGCACATGAGGAAGCAGGATAGAAGGACATAATAAAATATAACTGCATTATTCATCTTAAGTTGTTATGGCAACCATGGAAGATTCCAGGAGCACTTTCACCCCAAATCCTCACAAACTTCAAGGCCGCAACTTGTCAGGAAAACATTTGCTTTGTACAGAGTTCAGGCACACCTTATCTGTGCACAGCCAGTGCACCTATTAATAGAAGCACTAGTTCTCAGAACAAGGTCAAGCAAGGATCTCCTAGATATGTCTACACTGCAGCTGGGAGTGTTCTTCCCAGCTCGAGAAGACAGACACATGCTAGCTCTGCTCAAGCTAAAGTGCTAAAAATAGCAGTGTAACCAGGGGTAGCATGGGCAGCAGCTTGCCTGGTACTGGTGGGTAGCCTAAGTCACCATGTGCACCACTGCTGGGCTACACTGCTATTTTTAGTGCACTAGTTCAAGCAGAGTTAGCATGTGATGCACACTCCAAGCTGCAGTGTAGACATACCCTTAATATAACTTTGGTCAAGAAAATAAGGTGCTCCCTTAATTCCTTAATGTCCGCAATCCACTGCCCCAAGCCATTACAGTGTCTTTCCAGAAAGCACTTTCAGAGATGGATGGGTTCCATTGTTATAACAGATGAATCAAGGGACAGCTGGGGAAAGCAAGACTAGGACTTTCAAATAGTTCCTCAGCCCAGAAAGTCTCTTGGCAGCCCCTTCAGGATGGCCATCTTGCCAAATTGCCCTCTTGACATGCTTGGAGTGACTGAATCACATCCTGAAGAAGTGAGGTTTTTTACCCATGAAAGCTTATGCCCAAATAAATCTGTTAGTCTTTAAGGTGCCGCCGGACTCCTTGTTGATCCTGAGTTTGTGTGCTTGGCGCACACAATGCCAAGGAAGTCTGCTAAGAAGGGCTTGCTGGTGGCTCTGGGTTTTTAGGAGCTAAAGAGGAAGAAGAGTATATTCTGTTAGCATGTCTTCAATTTTTGCTAATTTTAGAGGTACCTTGCAGAATATCTGTAGCACACCCTACTGTCCCATTCAGCCACTGGGCAAGTCAGACTCAAGTCATTTCTGGCAGCAACAATAAACTGGATGTATTTGAAATTCAGGAATAAATAAAGTACTGGGCCTAATTCCATTGTGATGATATTTTTTCCAACTTAATGCTGATTTCCACGAGTGAGTTTGGGGGATCAGGCTGGATTTGCTTCTCCATTAGCTGCCTGGTCATTTGTGCTGTAAGCCACTATTTAGGACTCAGGCTTTATTTGGCCTTGCTGTGGATACAGTGGGGGGAAAAAGAGTTAAAATTAATATTACAGGCAGAATGGATGGCTCAAGTAATGGGCTGGAAATGAGGACTGGCATTTCACCTCTCGCTCATCATTTCAAGTTCAACCCAGATGAGTAGTGACCAAACGTCGTTGCCATCTGAGGGCTGTTTGTTGGGCTGTGGGAAATGAGTTTAGTGGAGCTAATCAAGTGCTCAGCGCATTCATAGCGCACAAACCTCTGACCCTACATGTCACAATTGTTGGCACTCTCAGCCTAGAGGCCAAACATTGGAGAATCGACTAATCTTACCCTCTTAGAGTTCATGTGTCTGGGGCAGGGTTGAAGCACAGCAGAATAGAAACACAGGGAATGTAGCATTGCTCCTGCATGCGCTGTACCTATTCTGTAAACTAACAGAAAACTTCAGATGTCAGTGCTGTCAATCTGCTGTTGTTTTACAAGCGCTCAAGGCCTGATGTTCAGAGGTGCTAAGCACGCACAGCTCCCACTGACATGAATCAATGTACCTCTAAAATCAGGCCCTGAATGTGACAGAAGATGAAACACACATTTTACATACATGTGTGTACATATAATTATTTATACACATGCAAGTTTTATCTGTGTAACTTTGCAAAGGTAAAGCAACAAAATGGAACCTTAGTCATTGTTGATGAAAGGAAAAGAGAAGGGCAGAATTAAAGGACTCCACCTGCTTCTAATTTGAACTCCCAACAGGAGGGAAACGTTAAAACTCAGAAAGGTATATGTGTTTCTTTGAAAGAGTAGCCCTGTGTCGAGGGGGTGGGGGGAGGGAGGGGCGAGGCTTTTTACTTGCCTCCTGTGGTATCAAAGAAGCCATTAAAAACCAATAAAATATTATGAAGCTTTTTTGCTTTGTGAAAAAGTGCAATTAATATCCTTCAGCAGATGATTATTGATTTTTATAAAGCAATGTACAGGCTCCTAAAGTCATGATTATTCAACCCTCTGTGTGCCAAAAAGGAAGAGAGTTTTCAGAGTGAGAGCTGCATGCTCATTTGCCCATCAGCACAGTCAGAATTTACAGACTTCTACTGATTGCTTGTTTTCCAGGATATTTTTTGGTGGTGGTAGTGTTCCAGCACAGGATTAACCCTTTAGCTCTCACCTGAGACAGAATTTTTTGTGGCCTGTTCCTGAAGTATTTCGTCTGTCAGATATTCATCCACTGCTCACTGTTAGCGGGTTGGATACTCAGTAGAGTAGACTTCATGTCAGAAAATCAGCAGCTGCTCGTATATCACATTGGTCATTAGTGGAGGATCATTCTGGACCTTTGCCCACAGCACCTTGCTATGGCAGGAGAAGGGCTATAAAACCCTAGGCCCTGTCAGCCGTTGTCATTTAGGTGAGAATTTATCAGGTCTCAGAGTGCCCTCTGACTGGATTATTATGAATAATGAATGAAACTTTATGCCACACTGAGGCATTAATAAGACTGGGATGACTGGGAGAAATTCAGTACAACCTGATAGCTGTAACTTTCTGGGTTAGCAAATACACAGCTAGATTCAGTGGGCTCACTAGATTGAGTGCTAGACACAGTGACTAAAATGAGGTCCTCATTTAATTATTAAGTAAGGCTGTAGTGTTTTTAGTTTAGCCGCTGGGTGGTATTACTGAACTACTGATGCAAGGGCTTTCAGCTAAAGGATTTATACCCTTAAACCAAATTAATTCAACTGAAAACTGTTTGGTTTTTTTTTTTTTTTTACACTTTTAAAGAGCTGAATAAGGAGCGAAAAATATAAAATGCTAGTAAATGTTAAGCTTCTTGTTTGTTTTTTAAATCTCACTTTAAAAAAGAAAGGGAACTAGCTTCAAAATATAAATCATGAAAACTATGTCTAATCAGTTGTTGACATGGTAGATAGATTAGTTAGGGTTGCTGGTTTTCTTCCTTAGTTTTTGTACCTCATTCAATATGTATCCCAGTGGAGCGTAAGCTGAAAAAGAGAGAAGGATGGGAGTAACAAAGTGGGGCAGCATTGACGCAAGTATGGAGAAAATGTAGATGCATAACAGAAAAAGTTTCCAGAAAACCCTGGTGTACAGGTTACAGCTCTCCCTCTCCAGGGCCTAAGTTGCATGACTGGCAGATACTCAAAGCTCTCACTCACTTTGGTACCAGCATTACTAAGAGAGTGTTTTTGGAGGGGTGGCCCCATTTTTCTAGTCTCTCCAACATCTTTGGTACAAGTATAACTGCCTTTTTCAACCTTCCATGCAGAAATAGATTTATTAGGTCCCATGCAGAAACAAACCAAAAAATACTTTGTGTTCTCTCCACTTTTTACTGAATTCCCTTCTATCTTGGGCTTCTTCCTCCAAATCACTTATCTTCTTTTTATTTAATTTGACACAATCCTTACAATACTTCCTTGCTAGAGAGCTAATGTAGGGCCCAATCATATTATCTGCTATGGCCCATAGTAAGGGATGGTGCACAGACAACCGGCACTACTGGGAACAACTGTGTCTCAGAAACAGTTCGTCCTGGGGTTCCCCAACTGCTCTAAGGGGAAGGGAGTAATTCATGACACCCCTTTGCAGGGTACATAATATTCCAGCCCATCCCCACTGGGTGGAGCATGGTAGGATGGAAGGACAGTTTTAAATTCAATCTTGCCCACTCCCCATTCAGCTGCACTCAAGGTAAAGCAGTTGCTGCACAACCCCTTTGCCTCCTTAAGCACTGGAGCAGCAACTTGGGTAGTCCTCCAATGGAGGGGGGCAGAGGGAGGGAAGGAAGATTCTTACTCTCTCCTATTCCTCTGTACAGACCTGCAAGGACTTGCCACAATTTAGCCCATAATGGTTACGCAGCACCTTTGTGGACTGAAACTTGATTTCCTGTTCCTAGCATGTGGAGATCCAAGAGTTGTGATATTGGCGGTGGGTTTCTCCAAGACATCTTCTGAGCACGTGCAGCTGCTCCAGCAGAAACAACATCACAGCAGTAGCAGAATCAGAGTAGCAAGATTTGACATTGAGGATAAATCTCTTACCAAGAAGCCAAACTCTTCCTGTGAATCATATACAGCTGGAGCTTGTAGAGAGTTTGCTGAACACAGGTGCAGGACTCAGCACCCCCGAAAATCAAGCTAGCATTAAGCGTACTGTTATCTCATGGGGTTCAAATGAGTTCGTGTTCTCCATTGGCTAGATCTGAAATCCACATGCAAGTATCTATCACAGAACATTCATATAGCACCCCTCTCATAGCCCATAAATGCAAAAAAGTCTTGAACTGCCAGAAAATGGAGCCCTCCCACCCAATGAATACACCTTGATTACTCAATGTGCAGTCACTGGCTAGCTTTAAATCCATACTAAGCCAAATACAAAAGAAAGCCACAAAAATCTAAGGTAAAACATAGCAAGAGAACTGACCTATTTATGTATCTATTAGTTCAATTTATGAATGAAAAGGAAGTTTTTCTACCCTGCCAAAGAAAAGACAGCTTATGACTAGGGCTAGACCAAGAGGCTGAAATTCACATGATACTGATTTCAAAAGATCCACTTTGGGGAAAATATTTGATCTTATTGAGAAAAAAACAACAGGGGAAAAATATGAAACATGGTGGCTGGAGGAGAAAATGCAAAAGCCTCAGAAAGCAGAGAGATCCAGGCAGTTCTGGGTGTCTCTAAATCTAACGTACTCTTAGATGGAATTTTTCTGTTGCTGTCACACCACAAAACCCCTGCGTTAGCACTGTAGCCATCGGCAGAGGCTAAGAGCACCTGCCCAATCCCAATCCCAGACCTGTCCAAAATCATAAAACAACTAAAATAGGATTCTGAACTGCCCATTTTATAACTTGCCTACGGAGCAGAAACAGTGAGATTTTCATCATCTTTGTCTTCTCAGAAAGGAGAGCAGAGATGTGCTTCCAACCAGCATCCAGAACAACCGAAGAACGGCTTGCAAAATGTCTGCATGTCTCCCATTGGTCACATGGTGGGGAATATAAAATCAGCTACTGGACTGGCTGGAATGTTCTTGGTAGACTTGAAAATATATATCACTCTAACCTGTTTGGTGCCTGATTCAAATGCAGTTGAAGACTACAGAGAGAATCCCATTAATTTCAAAGGGAGCCATTGGTACACACAATCCAGATTTCCAACATTTCAATTATTAGTCACAAACATTAATTAACATTATCAAAACTAATAGGATAAGTAATAAGTAAGGCTGCATCTGTCACATAAGTCACGGATTCCGTGACTTTCCGTGACCTCCATGACTTCTGCAGCAGCCAGTGCTGGCTCAGGGACTGTCTGTCTGGGTTCCCAGCCAATGGGAACTGCTGAGCTGGCTCTTGTGGCAGGAGCAGAGCGTGGGGCCCCCCGGCCACCCCTCCCCTAGGAGCTGCAGGCACATGCAGAGCCGAGTAGGGCCTGTGAGCCGAGCCCCGCCAACCTTCCCCCCCCCTCAGCACCAGCGGGGGTCCTGTGCTGCTGCACGGCTCTTCCCTCCCCCCCCCCCAGCACCAGCGGGGGTCCCACACCACCCACTCATAGCACCCGTGGACCACCCTCTCCCCCCCAAGCACCCCCAGCCCAAGTTTTAGTTAGGGGTATATAGAAAGAGTCATAGACAGGTCACAGGCCGTGAATTTTTGTTTCCTGCCCGTGACCTGTCTATGACTTTTACTAAAAATACCCGTGACTAAAACGTAGTCTTAGTAATAAGTAATATACAATGTATGTTAAAGTTTTATTGTAACTTTGCCTTAATAAGAAGCTCCAAAACAACAACAAAAAACCCAATAGGATACCACTTGATTAAATTGGCGAACAAATTTAATTTAGTCGTGATATATAAGAGCCCTGGATATAAGAGTCAGGGAAATTGAGAGCCGCTGATCTATTCCTGTTCATGGATTAATGTGTTCCTAAAATTTGCAGTATATCTCCTTCCTTACATCTACATCATGCTGACCCTCCACTCACTTCACTGCCTCCCTATTGACTTTTTACTCAAATTTAAGATTTCAGTCCATATTTCACAGAGATTAGATAGTTGGACCTAACCTACCCAAGAGACCACCTGATTCTAAAGGATCAGAACCTCCTTTAATAGCTCCCTTTTTTGTTCACTATGGACCAATCAACTCAAGAGTAAACCTTGCATGTGAGAGAGAGAGAGAGAGAGAGAGAACTTTCTAGTTGGAAAGCAGTATGACCCCAGATTCACCACACCTTCAGGACAAAATATAACACTCACTTGTTCAACTCAGTTTTCCCATCTAGCATTTTGGTGGTGGAGGGGGAGAGAATCAACAACGTCTCTGACATTTTTCAGTATTCTATAAGTTTTTGCACTGTTCAGATACTACAGTAGATTAGCATAATATAAAACAGCTAGACTAGGTAAGGTAGATAGACAACATAAAACAGTACAATGGAGCACGGATCAATGATTGCTATTGTAATAAAAAGAAAAATAATAATGGATTAATGAGTAAGACAAGATGCTACATTAGATATGTGATCACCCCTTTGTACTGCATGTAAAAAAACCTACTGTATCCCAGTGCTAAACTGGTCTGGTAGCAAAGGAAGCTACTGTCTCCCAATACAAAAATGAGATTTCAGTGGAGATCCTTGAAGAAGCTATCATTAATATATATTAATATGGGGTGGTAGCAGAGGTCTAAGAGCAAGCATTAAACTTATTCTTTCAGATGTAAGTGACCACAAACATACAGCGAGGACAGTGAGGAAAGAAGTTGCTGCACTTAAACAGCAGGCATGAAGGTTCAGTGAGCAAAGGCCAAAACACTTGGTTTGGTTAGGGAGTGGGTCAAACAGTGGAAGCAGATCAGAAAGGTGATAGAACTAAAAAGAAAGGGAATCTGAACTATGCCGGATCCTAGGTCCAGCCCATGAGAATGGAGGCAAAACCCAATTTAAAGATACATAGTACAGTTATAGTAATAAAAAGTAAAACTTTCCATAACTGTAGGGGATACAATCGTTTTTCAAAAAGAAACTCTGAAACCCACACTACTCTGTGGAGCCCTATGTATTAGCTCCCTCTTCCACCTATGACATCTCACTCAACCATATAGCCATGAGTTTGCATTATAAGCAAAAAGATTTGCACCTTGTGAACTGTAGTGAAAGTTTATTTGTACACAGCATACCCATTGGAGTCTCTGACCTCCCTGCAACTTCCACGTGCATTCCGGTGGCTCGCTAAGAGACAACATGCAGTTCCTTCTGGGCAGCCATGAGCTAGGCAGGGGGTCTCCTCACCTGAGCACCCCACCTTTCCTGTTGTCAGCTGTGTGTCTGCTTTCCTGCTGACACAGCATGAGTGTGTGAAATTTGCAAAGGGGTCATGATATTTCTTAAAGAATTTGCTTCAAAGTGAGGGCCAGCTCACAAGATGTGACAAAAGGAGATAAAATTCTGTAGTACAAAAATGATTACATTAGGTTCTCGTTACACAAATCCTACTGTAAAATGCTTCCATTACAAGTGCTATTTAAAGATGATTCACCATCATACCTGGCAATAGCATGTCTCAATATCTTTATAGTTAAATAAGGTTGGTCAAGCAAAAAAAAATATTTGTCAGAAGAAAAGGGAATAGAATTGGAGTAGACCAGGGCTAATAATACTTCCTTTCTTCTACCCTATGTCTGTCTGGTCTATTTAGGTTGTAAGTTCTCCGGTGCAGGGACTACTCTTTTTGTAAAGTGCCTAGCAAAATGGGGCCCCATTCTTGGTTGGTCTTAGACACCCTCATAATAAACATATTAAATTTAAAACTAACTAAATAAAAAGGGGTTTGTAGGGTATTGTACCCTGACTTGCCATTATTTCTTATATTCTAGCTTCTAGAACCCACCCGTCCAGATTCCTGTCAGATCCCCTTATGATATGAAGGACTGCACTTGGCTTCTTCTGAAATCTCAATCCTGCATTACCTTGGGGATCGTGCCTCTACAATCCTCTAATAGAATAGTCATCTCCCAGTCCTCCTTTGGTCTCTTTCACATGTTCCATCAGGACTGAACATACTGCCTGCACCAGTGTGCTCTACTGTTAGTATCCCTAGAGGGCAAACACCAGAAGAATTATTATTTCTTTGTATATAGGTATTCTAAACCTCTTGAGCCATCAAAACTCATCCTTAACTAAAGAGCTTTCTCCTTGGGTTTCCATGCAATGTTTATGTCTGCATAGACCTATGTGAATGCCCAGTTGGCCTCTGGCAGCTAAATTGTAAGATTATCAGTAAACAAAAGGTCCCACAGGTAGCAGAGACAGTATAGAGGTGACTGCATCTGTATTGTCTGTTAAAAAAGGAAACAGATGTCATGCAAAGGTTGTTGCATTTACAGATTTATTATAAGCTACATTTCATATTGTTGTCCTCATTGTTATTAATTTTCTTCATGTTTCTTCCATCCTAACCTTGCTTGGTTTAAGTTGTTTGATCAAAGGAAAGGTATGCATGAGAGACCATTCAGCACTGAATTAGAGGGTCTGTCATGCATATCACTGTTCCTGTGATTTATAATATATGATCTCTGCATGAAAGGCTGTAAATAAATAAGTGCAATATGAAAAGAGGCAAAACAGGTTGTCATAAGTACATACCGTATACATATAAAAATAAATATAAGCATGGTATATTTTGACCTAACCATAATTATGACAGTAAAGTATGGAGAATGAATTCACGGTAATTACATAAATTAGGTCGTGCCTAGTGACCTAACAGTCCTAATGTGCTTACACTTTTCTCAAAGATTTCTAAAAAGTAAAATAAATCTCTATATTGTTTATCTGGTAAATCAATACGTTATTCTGTGCCTGCAGATTATAGTGATAGACATCTTAGGAACACTTTAGCTATGTCCTTATAATCAAAGCGATCAATGGCCTAGGACCGCAATATCTGTAAGATCACCTAAAGCGCTGGGATGAGGACTGAAGTTGAGAACTCCGCTCCTCAGGTACAAATGAACTTTCTAGCATAAAGCAGCAAAGAGTCCTGTGGCACCTTATAGACTAACAGAAGTTTTGGAGCATGAGCTTTCGTGGGTGAATACCCACGTTGGATGCATCCGACAAAGTGGGTATTCACCCACGAAAGCTCATGCTCCAAAACTTCTGTTAGTCTATAAGGTGCCACAGGACTCTTTGCTGCTTTTACAGATCTAGACTAACACGGATACCCCTTGTCCCTGCCAGCAGGTATATGGGATCTTGGGGAGCAATTACCACACGGGTGGGGTGCAAAATAAACTTTATTAAGCAAATACAAAAACAGGGAAAATTCAATAGTGAGGGGTATGGGGTTGTTAAGGTAGACAATTGGGGAGGGGTTTCTTTTTTGGTGAACAGTAAGGGGGTTTCCATAGTGGGGTACAACACAGTAGGATACAATACAGTGGGTAGTCAGTTAACACTGAGGTATAAATGTAACAGGTAGCTAGCGATTTCTATGTAAAAAGGTGTGTCACAGCAGCATATACCCAACTAACAGTTATGGATAAAATGTGTTAAATAACAAACAATTTTAGGAAAAAATGTGTCACAGTGGTGTAAATGTAGAATGTGAGGGGTATCAGAGAGGAAGAAAGTAACCAATGGGGTTTTATGCTAGAGATTTAAACTTAGTGAGACAGAACAAACAGGCTACAAGCTTAAGCAGCAGAGAGAGTGTAACAAGGTAGAAAGACACAGAGAAGCTGCGGGGGGGGGGTGGTGTTTGCAGTGGGAAGACAGACAATTACAATATACAGAACACAGCAAAATCTTATCTATGAGCTAACTTAACCAAGACTACACAAATTAAAACACAATGCAACAATTCTCTAAGCCTAACTTACAAAGTATAATGCTAAACTTAACTTAATGGGTGCACCTTATGCTAAGGATAGTTCCAGAGGGCTGAGTGGTGTGTGTCCAGGACACAGCTCCAAAGAGGGGGGCGTGACTGCAGCAGTGGATACAGCTGAAAACAGTCCAAGGCAAAGCCCACAGGAGCATAACTTAGCAGCAGCACAAACTTATTTTCAGTGGCAGAGTGCCACGGGGTTTAAGAGAGAGGTTTTAAAACACAGACCAAGGTTTAGCTTGAGTCTGTGTGCTGGGGAGACAGAGCCAGCAGTCAGGATGGGGGGGGGGGGTTGTAAGAGAGGTTTTAGGACACAGACCAAGGTTTAGCTTGAGTCTGTGTGCTGGGGAGACAGAGCCAGCAGCTAAAATAATAAAATAAAAGTATAGAAAGTTTCACAGAGGGATTCTTACCATCCCCCAAGGCAGCAGCAGAGGCAGAAACAGCAAGCACATCAGAAGGCTCGGTACAGTCTTGATAATCAGGAGATCTCTCAGGCAGCAATTCGTTCTTCGTGGGGGGGGGGTCAAAAACGGGGGTACGCTCAAAAATAAAATGAGAGCGGAGAAAGGACCCCCAGAACCCCTGGTTGATCAGACCAGGCAGCAATGCAAGAACCTTTCTGAATCTGTTCAAAAAATGTCTGTTTTTAAAGGCAAACCCTGGCAGCTTCCCGCCAGTAACTCTGATTGGCTCCCCCTCTTACAGGGAGGAGGGAGGCAGAGAAAAAACTGCAGGCAGCCACAGAGGCATGTTTGGACTAGCCCTGAGCCCAGAGGTATGACTCATGCCCAGGATCCTAAAAACACAATAGGTCTTGCAGCTCTGGACAGTGGCCACCCTACACCAAGCCCAGGTTTGAACAAAGGAGGCAGAGGCCCACCCCCACCTGAGCAGAGCAATGGCTCCGGTTAGTCTGCAAAGGCCATTCCAATGAGCAGGGCCAGGCTATGACTTTTGCAAGCCCCATGGCCGGGAGGGGCGGCCACACAGAGGAAAACAAAAAGGAATGCAGCAGGGAGGCAGCTGTAACAGATACCCCTCAGATACTTTCTAGCATATAGCTCATCTTCACAGGAGACAGAGCTTTTGTGAGGAGCTAATCTAAGACTATGTAACTGACTCCCACAGGAGCTAAGGACTATCACAAACCTCACCTCCTTCTGCTCCAAGTGCAAGATGCAATTCCTTGACCTTGCCTTCTCTAACAAACATACAGCAGTTTGTACATAAAAACACAAAACACTACACTGCACATATCCTCTCCTCAAGAGTAGTAGTGTGAGAGAAATAATGAGCCACATGCAGCAGGTGTTAGTCACATTACTTAATTCATGATTGGAAGCTCAGACACTACACTGATGCGGCAGTATAAGAACATATACAGAACAGACAGAATGATACTTTAGCGTATAAAAGAAATGGGTGTATACACATGCATATACAGGGCATATTATTCATTGCACTTCCTTTACATGTCTACTATAGGAACTCCTGTTAAATCTTTGAACATGTCAAGCAAGCAAGCAAACACATGCGATCCCTGGTCTCATCGTAATATGTAAATATTAAAAACACTAATGATGGCTATGATTATCAAAATTACAGAGTCCATTGGATACATACATAGTGTGACCAGGCAAAGCTCAAAGCTACTGACTTGGCTATATTAAAAGATGTACCTTGCAAAAGAGACCAAGATTAACCTGGTTCCAGGGTGAGTTTAGTCAAAATCACCAAAATAGACCACAAAAAGACACCAAGGCTTGCACTCAAGCTCAGTAACTACTCTCAAGCTGTGGAGAGCAGGTTTTATTGTAGGTGAAGGAAGCAAATACAATCTCCTTTTTGCTGTATAACAGGCATAGCTCTGGTTTCCATTTTGTTTTCCTTTTCTTTGTCATCATCTTTGTCACTTTGTTGTTTCCTTCTTTCAAATTTCTTTAGTACCCAGAAGTAATAAAAAAATGTTTTCTGCTTCTTTCATTTGCACAATGTTGACGGGGGTCCTGTAACCATGATGGCACTCTGTGGAATCTGAGGCACTATCAGCTCCATCCAACTCCTGCTGAAATCACTGGAAGTCTTTCCATAGACCTTAATAGAATTAGGACAAAGTGCAAAATGTGGATCTCCTCTGTAATTTATTGTATATTTTTGAGATATTTATACCCTTGCATTTCTACCCTTTGATCGAGAGCGCCTCACATTTTGCATCCTATTTTGTTTGTTTGTTAATACTTGTATTAGCAATGGTGAGATGTTCTAGAGAAAAAAGGCTGCTCACGTAGACACGGCCCAAGATTCCCCTCTGTTTGTAACAATGATAGAGCTCCATCAGAAGTAGCAGTGGTGAAGATGCTAGAATAGACAGGGCTCCTGGCGGCCAATGGTGATTTAAGCATGAGGTCTGGGATTTTCAAAGGACCCTAAGAGAGTATGAATTTCAAAAGGATTTGGGTAACTAATTATTTTAGGGTCCTTTGAAAATCGCAAACCATGTCATCCAGCCTTGCTCAGAGCAGGCCTACGCAAAGCAGTGTTTTAAACACTGGTGGCCAACAGTAGCACTCCCACCATTGCTGTCCCTGACAGAGGTCTGGGAGCCTGGGACCTATTTCAGTCACAATGAGCTCTGGAGATTCTTCCATTGAGATAATGCACTACCACATTGCCCCAGCATAGGGATGGGCCTTATAGGCACAATATCAGCCTTCGGCTGCAAAGAGTCAAACAGATGGCAGCTATGGCATGTTAACTCATACTATACAAATGACTTGAGCAGGTCTAGAACAGAGCTCTTCATACAAACCCACACATGCTAGACTTTTCTTCCTCCTTCTCTCAGCTTCCATGACTTTTCACTTCTAATATGTGACGAATCTTATTAGGGTATAATTGTTCCCACTACAACATACATTCTAAGGGCTCATTCCTGCAAACAGTTGAGCACATTGAACACCTTTTGAAGCCAACAGGAGTTGAAGGCACTCACAGGACTGGGCCCTTTATTTCGTAAAATATTAACTACTGTACTCGGCAATAGCTCTCGCACAGGGTTAGATGTTAACCTGCTTCATTGTGAGGAAATGTGTTGGCTAGGGCACCAAGGTCATTTCTGAGCTTGTTAAAAAAAAAGAATAAAAGTGGCACTTTGGAAGCCAAGGTCCTGCCTACAGCGTATTTATATGACCAAGTCACACATTCCTGAAAAACATCACTCTTTAAACAGTGACACAAGGTTAAGAGAAATCTACCCAGTACTGGCAAGCTGAAGGCTCACAATGTAATAAGCAATACTGACTATGAGCAAACTTATGTGGATTGGGGAAAAAAGTGGTTATTATTTTTTCTAACATCTGACATTTCAGATCCACCTGCTAGAGGCATCCATCTTGCTGGAAAGTAACAACATTTTTGACATTTACAGTGTGGGAATCCAGTGAAAAATGTTTAAAAGCATCCATCCTGTTTTAATAAAGCTGACCTGCATTCTGCTTTATTTTGCATCACTGCTTTGTAATCTGTAAGGATTTGACCATGCAATGATTCTGTACACGTTGCTTTGTTAAATATAAACCAACATTACAGTCCATCAGAAAATGGCGTAAAATGTTAACATCCTGTGGGTGCTGTGATAAAGTTCCTCCTCTGCCTTCGTGGGTTCTGTGCTTTATGGTGGATTTGCTCACCTCAGAGGTTTTTAGCAGTCCTCAGTTTGGCTCCTTTTGTTAGTGGCACAAACTTGCTGTTCACTCGGCTAACCTCATCACTGGCCAGCATGGGGAAAGAGAGGAGAACAATCCCCCACAGCAGGGCCGCCCAGGGGGGGGGGCAAAGGGGGCAATTTGCCCCGGGCCCCGGGCTCCGCAGGGGCCCCCAAGAGAACAGGGGAGGCTCCCGCCTCCGCCCCTCTCCTGGAGCCTCAGCGCATCAAGCGCCGAGTCTCCGGCCGAGCCCCTGAGCCCCGCCCCGATCCGCGTGGTGAGCGGGGCGGGGCTGGGAGCTCCAACGGGGCCTGAGCCCCGTCCCGCTCAGAGCGCCGTGGGGAGGAGGCGGGGCAGCTGCCTCCGCTCGGCGTGGCGCGCCCCGCCCCGCCCCCTCACCACGCAGCTCTGAGCGGGACGGCGCTCAGGCCCTGCCGGCGACGCTCGGTAAGAGGCCGAGGCCGGGAGAAGCCGGGCCGGGCCGGGGCCGGGGAGAAGCGGGACCCGCCGCCCGTCGTCGTCGTCGTCGGCGCAGCCCGGTCTTGGCGGCGGGGCCCTTCTGTTCGGGACCCGCCGCCGAAGTGCCCGAAGGCCCGCGGCGGGACCCCCGCCACCGCAGTACCGCCGAAGACCGGGCGGGGTCCCGCTTCGGCGGGGGACTCCCGCCGCGGGTCTTCGGGGCACTTCGGCGGCGGGTCCCGGAACGGAAGGGCCCCCCCGCCGCCGAAGACCCCGGGCCCCCGGAATCCTCTGGGCGGCCCTGCCCCACAGTCTCTGCTGGCCCACCTAGTGGGTCTGGGGACAGGCCTGAGACCTTCCCCTCTGGTGGGACCCACAGTCCAGGTCACCTCCTCTTATATAAAATAGGGAGTTGGGGGCATGGGGGGAACCCAGGCCTGCCCTCTACTCTGGGTTCCAGCCCAGAGCCCTGTGGATTGGAGCTATCTTTAGCGTCTCCTGTAACAGCTGCATGACAGCTACAACTCCCTGGGCTACTTCCCCATGGCCTCCTTCCAACACCTTCTTTGCCCTCACCACCGGACCTTCATCCTGATTTCTGATAATGCTTGTACTTCTGAGTCCTCTAGCAGTACACCTACTCACTCTCAGCTTCTTGCATGCCTCTTGCTCCCAGCTCCTCGCACTCCCCTCACTGATTGCAGTGACATCCTTTTTAAACCAGGTGCCCTGATTAGCCTGCCTGTCTTAATGGATTCTAGCAGTCTCTTAATTGGCTCCAGGTGTCCTAATTAGCCTGCCTGCCTTAATTGGTTCCAGCAAGTTCCTGATTGTTCTGGAACCGCCCCTATTACCTTACCCAGGGAAAAGGGACCTGCTTAATCTGAGGCTAATATATCTGCCTTCTATCACTCTCCTGGATCTATCTGGCCTGACCCTGTCACCGTGCACAATTTCTACACTGTCAGTGTCAGCTACGAAATGTCCACTGTGGTTTAAAACTTTTTCAATGGCAATGAATGAACCAGAAAGTGTTCCATTTGGCTACAAATACAGGGTAAAATTCACTCTTGTGCAGAGTGCTGGCACAAGTCCCACTTAAGTCTTTTTTGAAGGCTCAAGTAGCAGAAAAGGCATTGGGCAGGTTCTCTGCACATGTTGAATTTCTCCCATAGTGAACTGTCTCAATCTCTTTGGCGTGACATTCTCATGGTATCAGCAACTTTGAAAAAACTCGCATTGTGATGGAAAACACCTCAGAACGAGCAGAGTTTAATTTTAAAACAAACTGGACATTTCAAACATAGATGTTCATCTAAAATTTATCAAAACCACTCTGACCTTTGGAATGCGCATGTCGGAGGACAATGGGGGGATATTGGCTGTATGTCCCACCACCCCTTTCCAAAAAAGAAAAAAATGGTTTCCATGATAGACCCAGTGACACACCCAATAGAATCTTCTCCCCCCACTTCCAACTATAGTACCCCGTGGCAGGTCTTTCTGGAAGGGAGAACAGGCAATTTACTACTTCCTCCAGCAATGAGTTCTCCTTTTCAGTGAGAGACTAAGCAGCTTCTTCCTCCAGAGGTGAGCTCTTCTGATCTACTTCTCTGGCTTGGGGCAAAAGGAGCCATAAGCACTTGGTCCAACTGAACTTCCCATTTAAAATGTAATTGAAGCTTCTGCTGCAGAATGCGTAATGAGGAGCTCTTGGATCCTAAAGGAAAGAGGCCATTTCAGCACATTTTGGCTCCAGTTCTAGGGAAGGCTGAAAATTTTTGACCAGCTGGAACCTATTCAGTGTTTTTCCCCATGTTCTAGTCTTAATTTCTAGTATTTCTAAGTTTTTATTAAGCTGGAAACAGCATCGCATCCTGGTATTTTTGGGTTCTGTTTCTGGCAATACTTAAGGATGTGAAGAATTGTGTTAATTCTATCATTGGGCTCAGTTCAGTTAGAACTTTGGGTGAAGGTTCCAGCTGGTCATATGCCATCCCTCATTTCAAAATATGTTTCACAGTTCATTCAGGGGAACAATACTTAGCTTTTGAACTTTCAGGCGGTGTATCTGAGCAAGACTGGGGGAATGTCTTTTTAACTATAGTTGGGCTAATGAATACAGCTAAGCATACAAACCCAGCTAGCTAGCTATATTTTACTGTTAGCAATCTGGAGGAAGATGGCAGGCTTGATGCAGCCCACTCTGTTAAGTGAGAAATCATGACTAATGCCATCAACCCAGCAACCAAACATTGATCAACATCTCCCAGTCTTCAGAGCAACAACTCAAGCCATCATAATGGCTCTCTTTACGGCCAAGTAACACATCTGGAACAAGGATCCTCCAACTTAACACTGAGGAACTTTCCCTGGTGAAGTGAAAGTATTGCAATGAATAACATTGACATCCTTATGCTCCAAGAAACCCACGGCTCCAATGACCATTAGGCTAGCTGCTACCGTATCCATATTTACAACCTTACGGCTAGCCATTACCATCCAAAATATGGCCTGGCCATATACTTGAAGAACATCATCACTGATTTTGATGTTTTCTCCCCAGCTGAAGAAGAAGCCACCTACACCACGGCCATCAGGATAGGGGAGCTGCACATTACCAACATGTATAGCGCCCCTAATTCAAAATGGCCAAAACCAATGCTTCCAAGTGCATCGATCCCAGCCCTATACATTGGTGACCTTAACAGCCACCACACTATGTGGGGCTATGAAGTAAATGACACCAATGGTGAATACCTCATGGACTGGATATCCACGGAAGATCTGCAACTGGTCTTTGATCCCAAATAGCGAGCAATTTTCCACTCTGCTCACTAACAACACGATTAAAACTAGGACCTCACTATTGTTTCCAAAGATCAAAGCAGGAGTACGCTTCATGCATCCCGCAACATACTTCCCAACTGCCAACACAAGTCCATCAAAGTCCCCGTGATTTTGTCAAAACAAATCCCACAGTGTAACCTGGCCATAGCTGACGGGTTGCTATAGGAAAGCCATCAAAAAAGTGATAATCTGAATCCCCACATCATCAGAATGTTATCACCAGGTCGCTGGCTTCCTTTCTGCTGCTGCCAAGAAAAGTATCCCCTGGGGCTTCCAGGAAAAATACACTCACTACTGGACAAAAGAGATCCAGGACCCTGCTCCGGCAATACAACCAGTTGGGCAGACCACAGGTTGCAAAAGCCCTGTAAGAGTCTCTAGACTCAGTTTCTAGTTTCAATGCCTATGTCATCTCATAGCTGCTAATCCGATGGAATACCGGACCTCAAAAGTCTGTCCCAACTCCATAGCTTCCAAATTGGTGGAGAGCACAAAAGGACTGCTAGACAAAAACACCAAGCAAGAGATCCATCGTCAACTACATAAGAAAATGACCGCAATCCCTCCACAAGACGCCACTGCCATCAGTACAGATGAAGTGAACGAAGGTTTAGCCGCAATGAAGAAATGGAAAGCAGCTGGCAGAGATGGTATCCCTCTGGAATTTCTTCATCAACCAGACCCCAGGGGACTCCAATAGCTGGTGAAACTGTACACCAAAACCATGGAATTGGGATACATCCTAAAAACCTGGAGGGCCAGGAAAGCCAACCAATGATCAAAGCTGATATCATTCCCGTGCACTACTTACAAATTCCTGGAACATATTCTCCAGAGAATCAGTCCTCTCGTGATCCTCAAAGAACAAATGGGATTCAGGCCAAAAACAGTTGTTGCAACCAAGTTTGGGGCCTTGTAACATACATCGAGGTCAGAATCCAGAGGAAATTTAAGACTGGCACAGTGTTTGTGGACCTGTCATTAATCTACAGTACAGTCTGGATTAAAGGCCTGATGCTGAATCTTGCAAGAATCATCCCCTGCTGCAAAACACTACACCTGCTATGGATGATGCTGAGCAATAGGAGGCTATGTGTCCACTTGGGCAACAAGGTCAGTTCACCCCTGTTCCTCAACAATGGACTTCTACAAGGTTCAGTACTCGCACTGAAGTATTTAAATGTTTACATGAGCAACATGCCTCCAACAAAGTCATGCAAATTTGCATATGGGGATGATCTAGCCCTGGCAACACAAGCAGCCACCTTCAGTGACATCAATTCCACCTTGAACAGGGACCTAAAACAGCATGGAGGAATATTTCTGGAAATAGAGGCTCAAGCCAAATCCTCACAAAACAACAGCTACTGCATTCCATCTTGATAACAGGAACACTTAGTGCACCCTGAAAGTGATCTTCTGCTGCCACTCTGTGCAACATGACCCCACTCCGATCTATCTCAGAGTGAAGCTCAACTGCATGCTAACTGTCCACCACCATCTGAAGAAAGTAGCTGCCAAGATGAAGACAAGGGTCAAGCTGATCCAGAAACTGGCAGGAACCAGCTAAGGAGCATCAGCATTGCGCACATCAGCGATGGCCTTTGTGTACTCCATAGCAGAGTACCATGCGCCAGTATGGACCAGAAGTAGCCATACTCGACTTGTCGATGTCCAGTTAAACACTGCAATGGGGTGTCTCTCTGGAACACTCAAGTCGACCCCAACACCTTGGCTGCCAGTGCTGTGGCACATTTCTCCCCCATCCATTCATTGTGATGCTGCAACCCTTGAGGAATTCCAAAGAATCCTGTAAAATAAATGTCTTCCTATCCACCAGTACCTTAACAATGTCCCTCACCACCGCCTGAAGTCATGTAAGCCATTTTGGACCCATGTATTAACCTTCAACAATGCAACTTCAATCCTGATGAAACTTGGAAAGCTGAACTGAGTTCACAAGAAGTCACAAATAAACATGCTCATGAAAGACCTGACACAGAAGATCCCTGGTTTCCATCTCCCAAAAAGCTCATGGGCAACTCTAAACTATATCCGCACAAACCATGATTGCTGCACAAATGGAAAATTAAAGATTCTCCAGTGGGCAACTGTGGTCACTCAGAACAGACCATGGAACCTACCTATAACTCAATGGCCAATTCACAAATATGAAGGAGACATCACAGCAATACACTGCTGCTCCAGACACAATTATCCGGTTTAACCATCTAAATGTAAAATTATAGTAGTTGTTCTACATTTACAGAAGCCATAAAAAGAAGAAGACTGTCAGCAATAATGGATTAGTGATCCATTCATTTTAAGTGTCAAGGCATACAATGTAAAGTTAACTGGGATCCCATAGTCAATTAAAATAATAATCATAACTGAAAGACATTTTATGGATGTCTCAATTTTCTCCAAAGCCTTTTAACTGTGGTAATTTAGCTGAAGACTTTATGCTAAATGCTAGTCTTGCAACTTGTAAGTAAGATGATTGTTTCCATTTAAAACCTTTATTCACTTCATTATAATCCGGTGCAACATGCTAGTTTAACAGTCTCTGGATGGTTAACATATATATCTAACCTTCCCTTTAAATTATATTTTTTTCAACGTTTACAACCATATAAATAGTTTTAAATTTCCTAAAATGTGGCATGGGGTGGCTGAGATAGGTAGAAGAGTAAAAGTCCTAACCCACCAATATTTCATATGTACTAATTTGGGGTTGTGTTCTAGAGAACTTATTTTTTTTTAACTCTAAATTTATTTCCAGCTACTTTTGTTTTTCTTGAGGGACCTTTGAAACACTATATTGCTACTTTTCATGTTTTTTATTTGCCCTCTGGAACAATAAAAGCTCAAAGGTTCATAAATATGCATTCTGTAAATGTATTATGCTGACAAAGTGTTGCTCAGATAGCTGCTTTTGCCTTTAGGGAATGAATAAGTTTACAGCATGCTTAAACAACAATGTAAGGGGAAAGAGAGAGAGGGAGAGAGCTGTGTCAGCGTGTGGGCTGAAAATGGAACAAAAGAGTTACCTTGAATGCACAGAGAAAATAGAAAATAAAGTTAGATACAACACCAGAGCCAATGTTGGGGGGGGGGAAGGGGGGATTCACTAATTATGCTTTTCTGGGGAGAGAGGTTTACAAATTGTTCCTGAAAAAGACTGCACAGTCGAGTCATCATAAAATATACAACTTTATTTTCTAATTTCAGCAGGCATTCAGGAGAAGTCTTTTGTTCCAACCAGAGCACAAGGTTCCTGGCAGGGTTCTGTCCTCATTAATTCTAATCCCTCTGGACGGTGATCTAGTTCTGCTTCACTCATCTGTAGCAAGTTGGAAGTGTAGGGTGCTGATTAGCAATATGTGAGCTTTTGGTAGGAAGAAAGCACTTCAGAAGTTTAAAAAAAATAAAGAAAACTTTTAAACACAAATCTCTGACATGCTGTGTTAACGAATGTTGATGCGACAGTACATTTTAACAGCCAGTCCCCTGATAAACTTTTCTATGCACTGCAACAGAAAGATTGAAACCTCCAAGCTAGCCAAAGCAATAGGGGTGGAGGGTAAATGTATAGCTGAAGAAAAGCTGCTGAATAAGCTTTCCTCTAGATTTCTAGATATCATGTGTTTCTTAAATGGTAGAAATTCAGATTCAGCTTTTATGCATAAAGAAAAAAAAACCATACCACAAATGAAAATGTGACATTCTATATCTACATATTAGCCCAGAGAAGTGAACATGTTTTGATGATGCATCTCAATTTCTCAGCAGCCAAGATATAAAAAATCCAGCTAAGACACCATCCATCCGCAGCTGACTGAATCCACACAGATGGACAAAGAAAAATTACGTTTCCATTCTCTGAAGGATGAAGGCACCAATAAGGAGTTACTGTCCTTGTTTTCATCTAAGCATGATTGGTTAAGTATTGCAAAGGCTGGTATAGTTGGCAGCCTGTGTAGCCTCTACAATCCATAGGTCTCTGTTCTCTTGTAAGCATAAATTATAAGTAATAAACAAGATCTAATAGGGAACTTCAGGAGATCTATGGAGAACCAAGTACAGCAAATATAGTGAAATCCCAATTACTTCAGGGAGCAGTGCATGTAGTTAGGATGATGGAAGGTAGACCAGCTAAGCAGGTCTAAGGAGGACAGCCTTATGATGGCCAATTAAGGACAAGATGGAGGGATACTACAGCGCAAGACCTAAGAGCTCTTAACATTAATTACCATCAATGGGAAAAAGATTCCCTTGTCAGAAAAAAGGTGAGCATCAAAGACTTCCAGGGTTTATGGAGTCAGGGAGTAAGAAAGAGTTAAGAAGTAGCCAGCCAGTTGTTACTTTATTTTCTTCATGGTCTTCAAGCTACTGGCTTCATGTCTCCCAAACACCTCTCTCATCTTGGATATCAAACCTTCAATTCTCATTCCATCTTCTTGGCGGGTGTCCATATTTTGAAATGATATGCCACTGGTGTCAATACACAGGTGCCAAAACCCTTCTCCTTAACCTAGAAGCTTATTGTTCATGATACAAGCTAGTCTTTCAAAGGCACTGCATCGAGCCTGAATTTTCTTCACTTCATTCTCATAGTTCATACCACCACATATATTTAGCTTAGGAACAGTGTCTGAAGCTTCCACATGCTGATTTCTTTTTAATTTTTCCTCTTTTACTTTGATTTTTTCCACTTTTATTTTTTACTCTTTCTAAAGGGAGTTAGTTCCCCTCTGAAGACACAGAAGAAACTCTAAATAGCACTGAAAGCAACAACAAAAACTTCAAAAACAAAATTATCAATAGACTAAGAAACCCTTTCTCAACATTTCTCTCGGTACTGTATTACATTGTATTATTCCTCTCTATAAAACATTTCACAGAGTGAAATCTGCACTAAGAATCATTTTCGTTAAGTGGCCACCATGAAATAATGCCATGTAGTTTCCAGTGCAATTTTGTTCATCTTTAAATTAAATTAAAGGATCCTTTGACTGGGTGACCTATATTTTGTTCTTTTCTGGATAATAATGTAAGGCAGGTCTTTGCAAAGTATATTGCCAAAAATATATGGACAACAGAGGTGTCTCTCAAAATATACTTCATGTTAGGAGATTACAATAACTCACTTAGCAAATTCAGGGCCAGATCCTCACCAATCTGTCTTGCTGCATGGTATTCAATGTCAGAGCTGAGTAGGTTTGAAAGTAAACTATTTGTGGAGTGGACCAAACTGACAGTGCAGGGGACTAAAGCCCTCTGGTTACTCCCAGAACCTGTAGAGACATAGTATCAGTACACATTTTCCACACACCACCAATATACCCCCATCCTGCTCTAGAGGTTCAGTTCAAGAGGTAGGAGGATATAAATCTCCTGTTTAAGCCCTGGCCTCTTTGCTAAAACAGATAAATATGGTGTCAACAAGCAACAAATGTCTTCTTAGTTACTATAACACAGGCACATGTCAACTAGAAATCAGCCTGTGGCATCTCAGAGCTGGCTGTTGCTGCTACTAGGCATTCTGATTTATGCTCATTTGCAGAACAAGCTGCTGTAGTGTAGCAGACCAGCCTCCTCCCTGATGAGGGAGCTATTGTATCAGTCAAAGTTCTATTGAAAAATTTACCTTCTCAGGCTCCTTAAGACAAGGGGGCCAGAGAGGACTCAGGGCAATGTCTGTTTCCACAGAAAAATCATACACCGCTTCCCACTGTTCACTCTGTTCCTCTCTGCCCTGCATTATGACCTACGGTGCCCTATCAGTAGGCTAGACCATAATCCTTTACTAACACTCTTTGTGATGCAGGCACAGAGACCACAGCCTTCAGGGAGCTCACCTGAATGAACATCCACAGAACAGAGACCGATTGAACCACTGAAGGAGTCAAGAGCAACTCACCTACCTAGCAACATAAAAGACTAATCAGGAAGTAAATAGAGGCCAAGGACCCACAGTGCAGAGAGGAGGGAGGAAAATGGGAACTGCTAACAGAGAGAGGAGAGATAAGCCCCACAAACTCCAAAACTGTTGTTGGTTACACCTTTGTTCATAACAAAATCTGCCAAGCAGCCATTCATAGAGTTGGTCAAAACATTTCAGTCAAACATTTGTTGATGAGAAATGGCTTTTCAAATTAAATAAACATTTTCTCACCAAATTCACTTGAAATGTTTTGGTTTGTCAATGAAAACCAAAAGCTGATTTTTTCCTCCAGTCTGCTCCCCCTTTTTTTGAGTAGTAAAAAATGGGGGGAGGGAGTATACAGGGAGAAAAGGGGGATAAAACAACAATAAAAATTAAAACAAATTTTTTTTCCATGGGAAATACTGAAAAAAATGACTACTGAAAAAATTCCCCACAATTTTTCCCTCCTTTTTCAACCCGACCTAGTTACAACATTCAGTTACTCCAATCAAGTGTGGATTCAAGTTGATGATCTAGTGATGAGAGATGCCATGCCCCATTCTCAGTTCCCTACTCACACAGAAATGTCTAACACCTTAGAGATACGGTTGCTAGGGTGTTTTCCACTCAACAACAAAACACTATACAGAATGAAAAAACATAAGTGAAGGCAACAGAATACCATCTGCAAACAACAGCCCACCAGTATCATGACACTCACCATCATGCTCAGATCTTTTCTCATAAGCTCACCTTCTGCTCAACAATGCACACATCAGAGAACGGAAAAATCATATAACTTCAATGCTGACCTTCCATGCTACAGTTTACCTTTTAACACCACAGCTATACACCAAAGAATACAAAGTTGCCTGTGTGCTCAAAATACTTTACACATCAAAAACACATTGGCACATTACAAAAAAAAAATTAAGATAAAGTTAAGATCATATATCAATATTTTAAGGGGGAAAAAATCCTACAAGCATGTTTTGATTATAAATAAAACAAACATAAAACCTCCAGAAAATTCTAGGTTAAGATTAAATTTAAAAGCAACCCAAACTTCTGAAAGTTCCCCTCTCCAGTCCCTTCCTTCTCAGCTCTCTTCCTGGGGTTTGCCTTTCCAGCCCCTCGCCCTCCTCCCACACCAGTTTCCATCCTGCTGCTGAGGATCATTCAGACCTAAATAGTATAAGACACTGTAGGGAAATTGAAATTACATGGAATTTTTTTTTACTCCGTGGGAGGTAAAACATCTTTAATCCAAATTCTCAGAAAAAAAATTCTTTGTACGCCCTGTTTCAAGAATTCCAGTTTTCAAACAAATTGATCCAATCAACAATCCCTAATCAGGTTGGGGATGAAAGTTTAGACCCAGACTACACTACGGAGAGACTGTTGCCTCCATCATTTACAGCACATTGTGACCGCTGGCCAGATTGTTCAACCTGCAAATACTTAATGGAAGAGAAAGATACAGGAGCTCCTGGAATGGAGGGGATTAAAGAACAAAGTATAGAAGTCAAGGGTAAATGTACTGTGTAAGTTTCTGATACACAGATAAAGATAGGAGATGCAGACACACATGCACACAGAGCATCTTTCCTATAGATCTAGTCTAATAAAGCACAATTGACAATCATTTTTTTGCTTTTTTATCTATTGTTAGGTTTTTCAACTACTTAAGTGTTACTTAATCAAAAGAACAGTTCTATACAGCCCTTGACATCAAAGGAGAGCTTTTCTAAAGCTATTACAGTATCAAAGTAATATTCTGTGCAGACTCTAAGGTGAACCACTGGAACAATCCTTCTGGGATAGAGATGAAAAATGTTGCATGTATGTTGCCCAATGCAATCAATCATAAGGGCCGTAAAAATATTGGGCCAGACTTACTTGATACATGTATTCACCACTACTATTCTTCTCTTCCATTTTCTGTTTGTCTGCTGAGCTACTAATCTTACTAATGTCTGAAAGTTCTTGGTATGTGTAAAAGCAAAAGAGATGATTAGAGTCACAGGAGGAAATGACCACTGATGGGCTTCAAATCCATAAACCTTTTATATAATGGAGTCATGCCATAGCTGACAAGTGTCACAGAAAAATAACAGAACTGTAATAGCACTGACCAAGGGAAGACTGCCTGATAATAGTGAACCTTTCCATGTGCCCTTAACAGAATTTCTTCGTCAAAGTTAGTTATTGGAGTTTTCACTTCTGAGTATTGTACATGTAGATAAGTAAAGGTTTTTTGGTGAAGGACTTTTGTGAATCCACCAGACATTTGTTTAGTTAGCATCAGGGCTTAAATTCAGCCAGAGCTGTTCGGAGCAGAGCTCCAGTAAATATTTTCAACCCCCCTGGAGTTTTTATAGCACGTTGGGGGCCAGGGGAGAGTATAGGGGACTCTGGGAAATACTCTATAAGAATTTAAGCCCTGGTAGGCATGAACTATGCACAAAGTCCTATCCTGGGAGACTCATACTACCAAATCCACAGAATCTGAGAGCACTACTGCATTCATTACTGAGCTGAATCATTTTGTTTGGATGGTGGAGCTGAGGCCTGGGGGCGGTAAATGCCAAATAGTGGAAACCTACCTATCTGAAGACAGTAGCTGTTAACTGATTTCTTGAATTTAACATCTGGTAACATTTTCATCTTTTGCTAACTTGTAAAAGGTTATTGTATTTTTGACAGTGGGAAATTTTATCAGTACGAAGAGACTACAAAATCAGCTTCTTACTGGGCCAAAGGGTTTTCTAATCCTTACATTGCAGCATAACTCAGTCTGCTGGGAGTGCTATACCTGCCAACAACTTTTTAAAGAAACAGTACATTTTGGCATTAACTTTCAGCAGGCTTAATGACTAAGGCTAAGTTTTTGTCATGGATATTTTTAGTAAAAGTCATGGACAGGTCATGGGAAATAAACAAAAATTCACAGCAGCCTGTGACCTGTTCCTGAGTTTCACTAAAAATATCCCTGACAAAAGTGGTAGGTGGGTTCAGCACCCGTTGCTGCTGGGGCTCCAGGGTCCCCCACCAATGCAGTGCGTGGGAGCTCCAGGGTGACCCTGCCCCTGGGGGTGGGCTGCTGCGGGGCCCCCTCGCCCCAGGGAGCTGATAGCTGCAGGGTCCCCCTGCTGCTAGCTACACCTGGGCAGCTTCAGGGAGTCCCTGCTGTCCACTGCAGTGGGAAGCTGCATGGGGTCCACCAGCTGCTGGGCAGCTGTGCGGGGTCTGCCTGCCCGCCGTGGCTGGGAAGCTGCAGGGTCTGTAGCTACAGGGTCCCCCTACCAGGTTGGGGTCTGGGAGCTGCAAGGACAGGGCTGGCTGGGAGCTCCAGCCCCACGGCAGAAAATGTCACGAAGGTCAATGCAAGTCACAGATTCCATGACTTCCATGACCTCCATGACATAATCACAGCCTTATTAATGACAGATACACATATAAAGGAGAGAAGAGAGGTGTATGTGTATTACACAAACTTATTACGGTCTAAATTCTGGCCATCTTCTGCAAACTTAGGAAGTACATAGAAGAGGAACTATTCAACTGTCCAGCTCATATGATAAACAGAGGCTGAGAGAAGAGCTCCTTTGGACCTAACCAGCCAACTTAGCTGTGCTACTTCATGTGAGGATGTCTATCTGTAGTGGCTGGCCCATGTATAGGAGGGAGCATGCTGCATATTCAAAGTTGGATGATTTTTTAGCTTGAGTGGTAAGACTTTGTGCTTTTAGTGCTCAAATTCACATGTTCTATCCCCACTGATATCCTGTGATGGGTTTAGTACAAAGTGGTAGGGGACTTGGGACAGATAGTTTGAATAAATAATATGGTAAGTGCAGCGAGTGTTGATTTAGCAGGTCTGGTGAAGACAGGCAAAATTGATGGGAGAGCGCTCTCCCATCAATTTGTGTACTCCACCTCCCCGAGAAGCGTAAGGGAAATGGATGGGAGACGCTCTCCCGTCAA
The DNA here is from genome assembly GCF_016161935.1 of Mauremys reevesii. Classification (NCBI taxonomy): domain Eukaryota; kingdom Metazoa; phylum Chordata; order Testudines; family Geoemydidae; genus Mauremys; species Mauremys reevesii. The sequence continues at coordinate 65,698,290 of NC_052630.1, read as the reverse complement.
CAAAGCACAATGTAGCCACCATGGTAAGAGGCTCTAACTATGTCAACTTCAGTTACGTTATTCACTTAGCTGAAGTTGTGCAAGTTAGATCGATTTAACACGGTAGTGTAGACCAGCCCTTATTCACAAATAGCTCATTTAGGTCAATGATAGACATTCTGCTTTGAGCCCCAATTCAGCAAGACGCTGAAGCATAGGCTTAACTTTAAACACACGAGTAGTCCTGTTGTGGTCAAATATGAGACATCTGGAGTCTTGGAGTCCTCTATGAAGTCCAGGGGTCAAAACAGGCGCTTAAAGACAGGCACAAGATGAAATGCTTTGCTGAATTGTAGGCTTGATGAAGATCCTGGTTTAATCTTCACAGACTACCTGTAACAAGTTGCTACCTGTAGTAAAGGAAGACGGGTAGAGGAGGAACAACAAAAGCAATGATATGTCAAAAGATATGGTACAACTCTATAACTAAACACACATAATGAACAATATATTTTATAGCTCAAAAATTCTGTAGTTGGAGAGGGGATTTAAATGAACAAAAGCCTGCCCTGAGGAAAAGTAAGTTTGGCTCAGTTTTTCAGTAACTCATGTATTCTCTCATTTCCTAGGCTTTACATGGGTTTAGGATGCCACGCCATACCCAGTTACTTTGGTGTGTCCCATTACATCAAGTAAGTAGGAATCATTAAAAAGGGGATAGAGAATAAGACTGAGAATATATTATTGCCCTTATATAAATCCATGGTACGCCCACATCTCGAATACTGTGTACAGATGTGGTCTCCTCACCTCAAAAAAGATATTCTAGCACTAGAAAAGGTTCAGAAAAGAGCAACTAAAATGATTAGGGGTTTAGAGAAGGTCCCATATGAGGATAGATTAAAGAGGCTAGGACTCTTCAGTTTGGAAAAGAGAAGACTAAGGGGGGATATGATAGAGGTATATAAAATCATGAGTGATGTTGAGAAAGTGGATAAGGAAAAGTTATTTACTTATTCACATAATACAAGAACTAGGGGTCACCAAATGAAATTAATAGGCAGCAGGTTTAAAACAAATAAAAGGAAGTTCTTCTTCACGCAGCGCACAGTCAACTTGTGGAACTCCTTACCTGAGGAGGTTGTGAAGGCTAGGACTATAACAATGTTTAAAAGGGGACTGGATAAATTCATGGTGGCTAAGTCCATAAATGGCTATTAGCCAGGATGGGTAAGAATGGTGTCCCTAGCCTCTGTTCGTCAGAGGATGGAGATGGATGGCAGGAGAGAGATCATTTGATCATTGCCTGTTAGGTTCACTCCCTCAGGGGCACCTGGCATTGGCCACTGTCGGTAGACAGATACTGGGCTAGATGGACCTTTGGTCTGACCCGGTACGGCCTTTCTTATGTTCTTATGTCTGCCTGCCAATGCGTATGGCCCATTCAGTTTGAGAAATCAAAAAGATGTGGTTTACTATAAACCACAGCTAAAGAAACAAGAGTTGTAGCAGAAAGTCAAACAGCTTATTTTGTGTCAGAAAAATGTCCAAAGACATTAGTCCAAAGAGGTACATGAACATGGATTATGCAGGTACCTAGCATGCTAACTGTGAGTAGATTCAAGATGCAAACATTTTAATGCTTGCATGACATTATCAACAACAGCTACCAGGAAAGGTGGATATCTATTTCAAAACAAATATGAATCTATTTAAAGCTGTTCTTCTGACTACCTCCCTTTATAGGTCAGCGAGCTTAGGATGAAAGAGAAGCAGAAGAGGAGACTGGAAGTTTTAATATAAAAAATGTCACTGAAGAATACCTAAACATGCAATTATCTTTGCTGGCAACAGTATAAAGAAATGCCATGAAAAAATCACTACTTGGATCAGCATGTGTTCTTTAAGTTTAAGTGGCATATCAAAGAGAATTGTATAGGTTAAAGGATTACATAGTCATACAATCCTTTGCTTTTATATAATCCACAACTCTCAATCAGCCAAACTGTCTCTTTAAATTGGTGATTGCAGTATGTCTGCTTTGCTTTACTCATCTTTGATATTAAACAGTACAAGAAGAGTAAATATTGTTATCCCTTTTCTGATGCAAGTGGCTAGCCAAAACTCAGGGCCCTGTGGCTCGGTTGTCGTGAGGAGAAATTGATGACAGAAACAGTTACTACTTTGATGCAATCCTGTTTGTTTACAAAGAACGTACAAAATCCTGTTTCCTTGAACACAGGAGGGCTCAAACAACATGAGATAGTTTATTTGTTCACAGTATCAAGCCTTTTTCAGCCCACAATATACCCCAAAGTACTCTCTATTGTTTTTTTTTTTCCCAGGGTCGTGTCACCAGTGCTGCTGGGTCTGTCTGGTACTACATTGCTTCTTTCTCTATCCCCTTTTCATACACACACCCAGGGGTGGCTCTAGCTTTTTTGCCGCCCCAAGTACGGCAGTCAGGCAGCCTTTGGCGGCTTGCCTGTGGGAGGTCCCCGGTCCCGCGGATTTGGCAGCTTGCCTGTGGGAGGTCCACCTTGCCTGTGGAAGGTACCCGCCGCCGAATCCACGGGACCAGCGGACCTCCCGCAGGCAAGCCGCTGAAGGCTGCCTGACTGCCGCCCTCACAGGGACCGGCAGGGCGCCTCCCGTGGCTTGCCGCCCCAGGCACACGCTTGGAGCACTGGTGCCTGGAGCTGCCGCTGCACACACCCCTCTATGCCCACTAGTATGAACATACAAATTGGGCCAAATAAAAGTTGCACAGGTAAAAGACAGTTATGTTTTCCGTAACTGGTGTTCTTCAAGATGCGTTGCTCATGTCTATTCCACAATAGGTGTGCATACTCTTCACATGCACCTGTGTTGGAAGTTTTTCCCCTAGCAGTACCCGTAGGGAGCGCCCTTAGTGACTCCTGAAGTGGTGCTACCATAGCGTGGTATAAGGGGTGCTGCGCGGTCTCCCACCCTCAGTTCCTTCTTGCCAGACAACTCCGACAGAGAGGAAGGAGGGTGGGATGTGGAATAGATATGAGCATCACATCTCGAAGAACACCAGTTATGGAAAAGGTAACTGTCTTTTCTTCTTCGAGTGATTGCTCATGTGTATTCCACAATAGATGATTCCAAACTATATCTGTTGGAGGTGGGTAGGAGTTCACAAACACTCGGGATGGAGCACTGCCCTGCCGAACTCGGCATCCTCCCTGGTCTGGGAGACTATCGCATAATGCGAGGTGAACTTGTGGACCAATGACCATGTAGCAGCCCTACAAATGTCCTGAATAGGAACATGAGCCAGAAAGGCAGCCAACAAGGCTTGCACCCTTGTCGAGTTCGCTCTCACAATCGGTGGTGGGGGAACTCCCATGAGGTCGTAACAAGTGCGGATACATGAAGTGATCTGGCTGGAGAGCCACTGAGTGGAGATCGGTCAACCCTTCATGCATTCGGCCGTGGCGATGTACAGCTGTGACGACTTCCTGAATGATTTTGTTCGTTCCAGGTAAAAAGCCAGGGCCTGTCTCACATCTAGCATATGGAGACAGTGCTCCTCACTAGACGCATGGGGCTTGGGGCAGAGCACTGGAAGGAAAATGTCCTGGCTCATATGATAGGTGAAGATCACCTTAGGGAGGAACGAAGGGTGTGGGCGGAGCTGGACCTTGTCTTTATAAAATACCGTGTACGGGGCTTTGGAGGTCAGGACCCAGAGCACTGAGCCCCTACTAGCAGATGTGAGTGCCACAAGAAAGGCTACTTTCCATGAAAGATGGGACCAGGAGCATGTGGCAAGCAGCTCAAATGGAGGCCCTGTTAGCTTGGCCAGAACCAAGTTCAGGTCCCACTGTGGAACCAGTGACCTAACGTAAGGAGAAAGGTGATCCAAGCCCTTAAGGAATCGACTGGTCATGAGGGCGCTAGGCCTTGGGCTCTGAGATGAAGGAGGTAATCCAGTATAAGCTGGAGTGGGGCAGCAACTGGTGAGACGCCGCAATCAGCAGCCCACTGAGAGAACCTTGACCATTTTGCCAGGTAGGCCTGATGTGTGGAGGGTCTCCTGCTTTCCAGGAGGACTCGCTGGACACCCTCTGAGCAGGTCCTCTCCTCTTGGCCTAGCCATTGAGCAACCATGCCGTAAATTGGAGGGCTGCAAGGTTGGGGTGGAAGAGGCAACCTTGAGAGAGAGAAGGTCTGGGCAGACTGGCAGCAGCCACGGGGGGGGGGGGGGAGGAAGAGGAGGAGCAATGGACAGGGTTGTAAGAGTCTCGTACCAGTGTTGCCTGGGCAATCAGGAGGATGCGAGCCTTGTCCATCTTGACTTTTTCCAGGACCCTGCTGATCAGTGTAATTGGGGAAAGGCAAAGAGAAGCTGACCCAACCAGGACAGAAGGAAGGCGTTGGAAATCACGCCCTTGCCCAGGCCCCTCCTGGAGCAGAACCAAGGGCACCGGTGGTTCTGCCTGGTCAGAAAGAGGTCCACTTGGGGAGTGCCCCACTTTCATAAGATCATGTGAGCCACCTCCAGGTGCAGCAACCACTCGTGTTGGGAGGGGAAGTCCTGGCTCAGGTGATCCGCTCAAGAGTTCTGGATGCCCGGTAAGTGGTGGGCTTCCAAGTTGATATTGTGGGCGATGCAGAAGTCCCACAGCCAGACGGCTTCCTGGCAGAGGAGCGGGCCCCACCTTGCCTGTTGATGTAGAACATCGAGGCTGTGTTGTCTGTGAGAACTCTGACTACCCTACCCATAAGGCATGAGCAAAAGTCCACGCAGGCCAGACAGACCACCCAGAGTTACTTGATGTTTATGTGCAGGGCTAATTCCTGCACGGATCATAGGCCTTGGGTCTGGAGGTTTCCCATATGAGCTCCCCACCCCAAGTCTGACGCATCAGATACCAATTCTATAATTGCGGGACAGCTACTGAATGGGACCCCTCAGCGCATGTTCTCCGGGGTGGACCACCAATGGAGGGAGGCTAGTATGGGCTCAGGCATGGTAAGGACTCTGTCCAACCTGTCTCTGCATGGGAGAACATCAAGGTCAGCCAGAGCTGAAGAGGCTGCATCCTGAGTCTGGCATGACGTATCACATACATGCACGCTGCCATGTGACCCAGGAGTTGGAGGCATGCCCTGGCAGTTGTCACGGGAAACCTTGTGATTGCCATGATGAGATCTCTCAAGGTTTCAAACTTGTCTGACGTGAGGGAAGCTCTGGCCGATATCATGTTGAGAACTGCGCCAATGAACTCTATTCGTTGTACTGGTACCAATGTGGATTGGTGTTGTTTACCAGAAGCCCCAGTGTGGTGCATGTGGAAAGGATAAGTGTTACGTGTACCTGTGATCTGGAGCTGCCTTTGACCAGCCAGTCATCAAGGTAGGAGAAGATCTGGACCTCCTGATGCCTGAGGTAGGCTGCCACCACAGACATACATTTTGTGAAGACTCTGGGTGCCATTGAGAGGCCAAACAGGAGGAGGGTGAACTGGTAGTGTTCCTGTCCTACCATGAAGCGGAGGAAACGCCTGTGGCCCTCGAATATGTGAACGTGGAAGTACATGTCTTAGAGATCGAGAGCAGAGTACCAGTCTCCGGGATCCAGGGAGAGAATGATGGAGGTCAGGGAGACTATGCGGAACTTGAGTTTTACCATCTACTGGTTTAGGCCTCACAGGTCCAGGATAAAGAAATAGCGGGAGTAGTATCCTTTGTATCTGAACTCCGTAGGCACCACTCACCACCACTACTCCTAGGTGAAGGAGCCGCCTCACCTCTTGCTCAAGCAGGGTCTCCTGAGAGGGATCCCTGAAGAGGGATGGGGAGGAAGGATGGGTAGGTGGGGTAGAGAGAAACTTGAAGGTATAGTCCCGGGAGACGGTGTTGAGGACCCATTGGTCCGAGGTCAGTAGCAACCACTCCGGGAGGAAAGTACATAGATGGTTTGAGAAGGAAAGGTCATGCAGATCCCTGGTGCAGACTAGTAAGTCATCCCCGGGCATCCCATCAAAATTGGCGCTTACCCACCTGCTTGCCCTTAGAGGGGCCAGGCTGAGATTGCCGCGGTGGACGCTTCTTATAATCCCTGGATTTTTTATAAGGAGGATGTGTATTGGGAGTGGGTGGCCTGACTGGGGGCCTGCTGAGGCTTGAACTTGGTCCTGGCTGGGGCCAGGACATAGAGACCAAGAGTCTTTAAGGTCGTGTGAGAGTCCTTGATACTGTATAATTTTAGGTCTGTCTGCTCTGCGAACAGGGCCTTGCCATTGAAAGGGAGGTCTTGCAGGGAGCTCTGTGCCTCACTGGACAACCCAGACAAGAGGAGCCACGATGCCCTCCGCATGGACATCGCAGAAGCCATAGCTCTTGCAGCACTGTCCACTGCGTCCGAGGCTGCCTGAAGGGATGCTCTGGGGGCAGCTGGGCCCTCCTCCAGGCCTTATGCTCCTTGCTATCATGGCTCCTGGAGGAAGTCCGTAAACTTAGAGCTCCACAAGTTAAAGTCATATCTGCCCAGCAGGGCTTGGTGGTTTGTCACCCTCAGCTAGAAGCTTCAGGAAGAATAAAGCTTTCTACCAAACAAGTCTAGCCTCCTCGAGTCCTTATTCTTAGGGGTGGGAGTGGGTTGGCCTTGACGCTCCTTGTGGTTGACCACCCCAACCACTAGGGAGTTGGGGGTGGCGTGGGTGTAGAGATATTCGGGTCCCTTGGCAGGCTTGAAATACTTCTGCTTTGCTCGCTTCGATATGGGGGGCAAGGAAGATGGGGTCTGCCACAGGACAGTGTAGATTTTCACCACCCCTTAATGGAGCACAAGGACCACTCTGGCCAGTGCTGTGGCTGAGAGAACATCAAAGAGGGAGTCCGAAGGCTCCTCCACCTCTTCAGCCTGTAGCTTGAGGCTTGATGCCACCCTTTTCAAGAGCTCGTGGTGGGCTTTTGTGTCCTCCTGGGGAACAAGAGGAGGCGGCACCATGACGGCCTTATCAGGGGAGGATGAGGATGGAGGTGTGGTGCTTTGCATTCCCACCGGTGCTGCAGATCCCAGTGCTTGGTCCCCTTCTGAGCGCAGGGCTGGGGAAGAGCATTCCACTGACCCTTTCCTGGGGGGTTGAGAGAGGGAGGCCTATGGTCTATCCGAGGCCCCGGACACTGAGTGAGCTACCACCGGTGGCTGCGTCGGGGCCCATGGGGTCCACTGGTACCAGGTGGCTGGCCAAGTAGCCTGGTGCCATTGCACTTGCTGTGGCACCATTGGGGCAGGCTGCCCCACTGGACCCGTCTGGTCCACAGACTGTCGGCTCTGAGGAGAGGCTGGGCTGGCATACAAACGACTGCTATCCTGGGCTGGGGACGAGTAGCGGTGTCATGAGCAGTGTAGAGGAATGGGAGTACTGCCTGCAACAGCTGCTCTGCAAACAGCTCCGTCGGGCGGATCCATGATGGCCGGTTGCTGGCAATCTACGCCTGGGGCTGAGGGAGTGGTGCTGTGCTGGGGACCTTGGCCAGGACGAAGAGCATGAGCAGTGTCGACATCTGTACCGCGAGGGGCTATGGTGGTTTCTCGGAGTCGACGACCTCCAATGCCATTGGCCCCAGTCCTGGCGGGGGGTGCTCTGACCTCGAGGCCTGCACTCCCTCGATGCAGAGTGGTGCAATTCCCTACTGCTCAGCACCCAGCCAGACAGTCTGGTGGGGGTCAATCGGGACCGGTGCAGACTGCAAGCAACTTGGTCACTCTGCGGAGAATGGCATCAGGAACCTGCCCTTGACCGTGAGTGGTACCGCCCGGGTGGTGACTGTGGTGGTCCAAGCACCGGCTTGCCTCTGGACCAGGGAACTGCTGGGCTGGTGCAGCCGGTACTGGGAGAGACATTACATCTCGAGCCGCCTGCAGGGCCTCCGGCATGGAGGGCACCCATTTCTGGCCATTGGCGTCTGAGGAGGCCGGCTCGGAGTGGGCTGGGCTACTCCACTCTACTTGAGTCGGAGGCCGTGAGGCCGAGGGGGATCGACAGCTGCCCAGCACGGGTCTTGCCCCCAGCCTTGCCCCGATGGAGAAGATCGCTTCTTCGTCTTCTTAGAATGTCCTGTGGATGGGGAGCAGTGCCAGCTGGTAGAAGGCACCGCTGGGTCGCCATGCACCAATGCTACAGTGCTCAGTGCCGACTCGAAGTGGTGTAGCAGTGTCGGGGTCAGGGCAGACTCCATCAATATGGGTCAGAGCCATATGTCCCACTCCTTCTTAGTACAAGGCTTAAATGATCTGCAAATTTTGCAGCCACTGCTGATGTGGGTTTCCCCAAGATAGTGTAAGCAGCTAGTGTGCGGATCACTTATGGCATAGACCCTTTACAAGTGTTGCATGTGGGGCATGCCCTGACTCGGGCACAGTTCTCTATCTATATAATTTTAACTCCCCCCCCCCTTAAACTACAGGTACTATCTACGAAGTAAACAACAGTCCAAACAGGGAAAGCTACAGCAGTTCCAAAGCACCTTTACTGGTGACAAGAAGGACCCGAGGGTGGGGGAAGCGCGCAGCGCCCCTTACACTGTGCCATGGTACTGCTAAGGAAAAAAATCCAGCACCAGTGCATGTGGCGAGCACACACACCTATTGTGGAATGCGGATGAGCAATCACTCGAAGAACCACTTTAATTGTGGTATTTCCTAATCTTTGAGTGCTTGAGTTTGAGATCTTAATGTTCTTTTAACAGAGTTTTGTGTATGTAATTTCCTAGGTTTTTATAAAAAGCAAACTGACAAAGCAGAATCAGGTGGCATCATATTGACACATCATAGATAATCAGCAGGCTTGGAACTTTTAGACCCACTGAACAGACCTCTGCCGCTTGAACTAATGGAGTAACTCATAGTAGTGGTAGATTGTCATCCTCTGTGTGGATCAGCACTTCAGGGGGATGGAGGACACTGTCAGTGGGTTTGAAAGATGTGTGCTGACAGCAGAGGAACAGTGATACTCAGGAAACTTAGGTTCCATTACAGGCTCTGGAGTGAAGTATCCTGTAGTGGACACAAACTCGTCTCCTACCATTCCCACCAAGCACAACTTCTTCTGCCCCATCCTCTTCAACCTGTCTCTGGCCCAGTCCAGTCTCTTCCCCACCCCTGGCTCCTGTCCCATTCCTGTTCTCACAGCCAGTCCCAGTCACCATTCACCTAGATGTCCTCCTAGTCCCAGTTTCCTTTCCTAGCAAGTCCCAGTTCCCCCTATAGACTTCTCATCTGATCCATCTTTCCTCCACCTGGGTTTCATCACCCCACATTGCCCGCCTCCCCTGGCCTCCCAATTGCAATCTCCCTTCCAGGCTCCTCATCAAACATCAGTATATACCCTAGCTTGTTGTCCCAATTTCTTTGCCCAGCCAAGTCTCCTGTCTTAGTTTCCATCCCACACCCAGTCGCCACCCCTGGCTTCCAGACCAAGTCTCCCTCCCCCACCTCCCAATTGAAATCCCCTTGCCCAGCCAGTTCCAGTCTCCCACAACCCAACTCCTATTCCCAGTGTCCCTCCCCCGGCTCCATGTCCCAATCTACACCTGCCACCTTCTCCACAGGTACCACTCTTGTTTCTTCTGCATTTGAATCAGGTAGCTTCCTCCTCAAAGCTGCCTCGGCCCAGAAGGAGGCTCACTGAGAACATAGATGACAGAGTTTTCCTGCTGTCATCCGGCCTGGCCCACAGCAGCCCAGAACTGCAATATCAGGGGAAGTCCTGCTCAGCCCTAGGCTGGAGCAGACTTAAGTGCAGATGGAATCATCAGGAAATGTAACTGCTAAAATCTAAGATGTTATTACTGAGCATGTGCAAACTGCCATTTCCCCCAAAGGTTTATAACTTGGCTAAAATTGGGCAGATTTTCATGGGGGTGGCAAAAGGCACATCCCTGACAAAAAGGCCATCTCCCCCACCCCTGAAATTTCAAGTCCCTACTCCAAAGTATAAGGGCTCTAGAGGTTTTCAAAGAAAATGTAATGTCTATTTTTTTTTAAATCATGGGTAAAACAATGTAATTTTCCTTACACTTGTTTTTGTAAACATCTGAATGGTTTGGGCTGCTATCTTCCAAAATAATTCAGCCTGAGGCAGAGCCTTGGTTTGGAAAATTTCAGCCCACACTGTTCAATTATAGCAAAAGTTATAAGCAAGTGAAAATAGGGCCTTATAACAGGCAACCTTGCTGCCAGGCCTGCCTATAAAGTTTGCTCATCATTGTACTGCTGTTTGGAAGTCTAGAAGTGGGCTCTGCATGCAGCCGTGAAGGTGCTTAGCTTCATGGACTTCTGTACATTCGTAGTATTTGCAATCAAATGTCTTGAGTGAGAAGAATGTCTGTTATGAAATTCCAGACATGCTCACAATAGCTATATGGGATATGGAGATGGGATTTGACACATTAGGGCTAGACTATGGCCAGTGCAATGAGGATGGGGGTCGGGGGGAGAGAAGGGTTGAAAGATTCAACCCCAACACTCACCCCCCCCCCCCGGATGCTCTACTTTACTACTCAAACTGAGCACAAAGATTGTGATTCTAGACCAGGCTTTTCAAAAGTGATTCGTGATTTCTGGGTGTTCAAATTGAGACACCTTAAATTAGCTTGATTTTCAGAGGGCAGATGCACAGGACTCCTGAACAATCAGGTCCCTTTAAGATGTCTGAACTTGGGTATGCAAAATAAGGAGTCACTTCTGAAAATCTTGGCCCTGGTGCCCACAGTATCACTGTCCTCTTCAAGGGAGGTGGGCAGGGATGGATCCATGCCCCCTAGGTGTGGGGATAGTGTATGTCATACCCTGTATACAAGGGTAGAGCAGAAGCTGTACTTCTTGGAATTGTGTGCCTGCCTGAAGAAGAATGCCTCTGAGATCTTCGGCAGGGCAGTGAAACTCCACACTACCCTTAATGCAGAGCTGGGGCTGAAACTATAGGGCAATGATTACATTTGGTGGTGGTGGGTGTGGCAAAATGGGGAAACAATTTCCTCTCCACAGAAGACAAAGATTCACTCCAAAATATTTCAGATATTGGGAGGATGGAGAGGGAGACAAGGGGAGGAGAGACTTTTGTAGCATTTACTTTTGAAGAACTTTTAATGCAATTTACACTTAAGAACCTCCTGTCTAGACCTTCTGTAGTCAAAGAAAAAATGAAAACATTCCGAAGAACTCAATACAGAAGTCACATCACAAAGGGGAAATGGGATTCAGTCAAGGGAAACTATGATATATGCCTTCAAGGCTAGTTACTGTAAGTAGTTACAAAATCCCCAATCTATCAACTAATGCCCTCTCTACTTTCCATCTTGACCAATGGTAGCAACAACCATGTTGGAAACCTAAGTAACTTATAGAACTACTCTTTTAAAACTCATTTTGGAATCCATGGTAGACATGTGCTTTGTTTTCCCCGCACAGAAACAGCAGAATATATTTTTCAGTCCGGATGCTTTATTTCAGATGAAGGAAAGCATACAACTCAAGCACAAAAATAAAGTCTCTGAGAGGGGGAGCACCATAGTGCATGTGGAATCTGACCTCAATGGCAACTGCACTGCAGCTGTCCCTTAGCAGGCATGGAGTCTCCTCTGTATTTGAGTCTCCTCTGTATCAGAAAACAGGACACCATCTCTTCTCAGTTAAATAATGACATTACAGAGCTGACCTATGGTACAGCTTGGTTGTGCACTCTCTTACTCACACCAGGAGCCCTTAGTGAAAACACTATACACCTACATGTGCCTCATCACAGTAGTATCTGAGCCTTCCCCAAGTATTTAAACAGAGAAGTGAACAATAGATTCACTCAATGTCATCACTGCTATCTCTATGCTCAGTATTCCAACTTCAAAATGGGGAAAGTAAATCTTTTCCTCATCCTTGTCTGCCCTGTAGGTTTAGCCTGTGAGCACTTTGGTTTAGGGGCTGTCTCTTAGTAAGTGTTTGTACAGCACCTAGCAGAACAGAGTCTTGGTCTATGGTTGGTGTCGTAGTTGTTCTCAACTTGCTACTACAACAACTTACAACTTGCTAAGTAAAGACATCAGAGACTTTTTAAGTAACAGAAACCACTTTACTGGTTGCTGAGGACAGTACAGATCGGTGTTTCTGGCTTGCTTGCCTGGCTCCAAGTGACAAATCAACATCCTTCTGCTAAGGCTCACTGCATAATAATTTCCCCTATACAACACTGTGGGCAACTTTGGTTCTTACTATTATAACTGAGGCTCCTAAGCACTATCACAATATAAATATTAATAGGCACTGCCACTATATGAATAACTCTCCTCCTTTTTTCCTTCCCAGCCAGTAGGGAAAATAGCTTGATCACTTCATAGGGTATTTTAATGTTTACATATGTAAGTAAACGGGTGTGGGGGGAGAGGGGCGGGGACAGAACACACTGAGGAAAAGCTCAAAGAGATCACTGTTGCAGTTAGTTCTGAATGCAGTGAGCTCCATGGGCATTCTTAACTCTTGCAGAGGTTAGATCCACAGTCAAGAGCCTGCTCCTGTGAAAGTTCCAGAGAAGCCTCTCACTATTGGTCAACAACATAATTGTTCCAGTGGAATGCAGCTGTCATGGGAGCTCACAGTTGGAGAACAAGAGGCAGTCTCATAGATACTTAAGGCCAGTCCTATGGAGGACTTAGAACATCAGGACAAAGACACTGAGCTGGAGGGAACAGACCAACAGAATCATGTCCGGTGGTGATGTGGGGTACTAAGCAGATGGATCACTCCATTTTGTACCAAATGGAGCTTTTCTAGAGGGTGTCTTCATGGCTTTAGACATCCTTACGCAGTAAGACAGGTGCCTTAGCCTTACACAGTTACAAGCCATAATGCGGACAGATCTAGAAGGCAATGGCCTGCAGATCCTGTAGCACAACCACCACTCTAATATACAAGAAGGTAGCTAGTCTTGTGCTCAGAGGTACTTGCATTTACAAACTGGGTAAGCCATCTCTACATAATACATGAAACAGAATAACCTGAGATAAGAGAAGTGACATGCCAGGGATTACCTTTATTAACACCCATAATCTGATATTTACACAACTATGTCCTATAAATATATATTTTAAATAAACAACAATACCACAGAGACTATTAATATGATATTTCTTATAAAGTAATTATTTTAAATGTGTTTTCAAATGACACACACATATATGATTCTGATATGCGTTTTGCCGGTGCAATCATTCTAAAGTACACATAAATTATTTTAAAGGAATAATACATCTCCAAGGACACTTTCAAGGATTAAATGTCAAGAATGAGATTTCAACCTTGGTTAGACCTGAAAGAGCGAATGTAAAGACAATAACTAAGAGGTCTGAAAAATGCAATTAATTTTACTGCAGTCCCACAGCCTAGACATTTTACACTAACTGTTTAATAAAAAGAAGTGATAATTTACATCATAATCATCTAAAATATTATGTAAAGTTATAACAATGTGATATCACTTAAAATTTATGGGACCACTAATTGAATTACACAATTCTGAGTTTAAAGGAGGCAGTTCAGTGCATTTTAGGACTATCGTATGGAGATTTCTTGTATTTAACCTTAGACTGCAGTGGGAATTAGATCAACAATCATTTGTGGTTATTAATGTCTAGTTCTTACTGTGGTCAGAGTCTTTATGGTCTCAGCCACAAGAAGAAAGATAAAAATAAAGGGAGAAAATGGAGGTCCAAATTCTGACTTTAATTGGGTTATATAGAATGTGGATTTTACACCTGTAAGGTGCTTTCCTGAAAGCAAGTCACTGTCACGGCGTTCCCTGTACACTGATGGCTGTATCAAGAGGCAAAAAGACCTCGTCCAACATGTAAAACAATATGGCAAAGTTTGTTTACTATATTATGAATGCAACTGGGTAGAGAACTTACCTTCATGTGTGTTTGTAAGCACCTAGCACAAGAGGGCCTCAATTCAGAGTGGGGCCTTTGGGTACTGCAATATAATTAAGTAATAATATCACGTCTCCTCTAAAAACATATACAAAAGAGGAACATTACTGGTAGTGGCAAAAAAACTGCCGAGTCCCTACTGTAGCTGATAGCATTAGAAATACTCTGAAATGCTCCTCAACACAGAAGATTATTACTATTCTTTGTGCGCTCCTGGGGCAGCTCTGAGGAAGAAGTTGTCAGTGCTGGAACTAAAGATGGGTTAACTTATCTAGGGTTGAAGACAATAAAAAGAGGAGAAGACTGTGGTCTGTATGAATGAAGAGTGGTACATAAGGTACCAAAGAGCCCTCAAGGAGATGAAGTTAATGTTGCTGTTTCTATCCATATGGGCCTGTGATTGGCAAGAAAATGGTTTTCAAATGAAATTACAGTTTATAATAAAATATTTAGGATCTTAAAGGATATGGTTTAAAAATCTTTGTTTGTTTTTGTTTTGTTTTGTTTTTTTACCTTTCAATGGGGAATTAATGTTATAGCTCAAACTAATAATCTTTTTGTAGAACAATCCAGTTTTAAAGGACAAATGCCTTTCAAGTACCACATTTGTGTGCTGCCACATGATCTTGAGGTTTATTGTATCATACTCAAAGACCAAATATTGTAGCAACTGAATGCCATAACAAAGAGATGGACCAGTTACATGATCTTTTTGCCCTCATCAGGTTGGAATTTGATTTACAGTGATAGTAGCTGAGCTGACAATTGTAATCAAACTGCACACTGCTTCTCAAAACTCCAGGCAAATGGGTCATTTCTTCTGATTGGTTATCCCCAGGGAGAAGTAAATGGTAGCGGGAGGAAATATTGTGGCCAAGTACACTTGTGTTAGCTGTTGGATCAATGGCCAGTATCAGCAGGGCTCTGTTTAATGAAGCTTACATCAGTTTCACAGGCTTGCTAACAGCCACAGTTATTACTGATACCAATACAATCTATTGGCAAGGCCAAATGATCACTTTGTGGCACAAGAGATTTATAAAGATAAAAGCCTAACGTTTTGTGTACATAAGGCCAGTCTTTAGATTTTTAACATGGAAGAGATGTTCACATTCATAAAACACACAAGCACAATAGGATAGTGAGATACAGTGATAGACAGTAACAAGTATATCTGGATAACTGCAGATCAATTTATAGATGTAGCTTTCTCTATATAAACAAGCAGTATTTTGTAAGACTAGTGCTACAATACGTATATAAAATACATTTTTTGTTTATTATTTTTCTAAAGGTAAAACAGCTTTGTCAAACTGACAGGAGAGGAAAAAAAATCACTGTTAAAGTTCTAATTTAATTCATCTAGATGTCTAGGCATGAGTTAAGAAGTGACAGAATTAACTGCATTTCCTTACTTTTATTGGACTGAGATTCAATGGTATTTTTTAAGTCTCAATTATCTATCTGCAAAAATCTAATTTTTCTTCTTTATATTCACGTCATCTCTTGTACAGAGATATAATAAGGGAGCAGCCAAGCTCTCTAAGAAATAAGGGCAAGATGCTCAATTGGTGTGATTCAGCATAGTTCTACTGAAACCAACGAAGTCACTGATGTCAGCTGATTAACACCAACCGAGAATCTAGCCATCAATGTTTCCATCTCAGACACAAGATCCTCTATGAAGGTAGGAGAACACAAAGCTAAGACTACTCCATCACTATTTCTGAAACCATCTGTTTTTTTATGCCATCTCAGTCTGCATATCCATTTTCGCATTAGCGTGAAAACAATTACTTACGATTTTGTTTCAGATTTCCTGGAGGGCAGAAGCAGCTTTTTCAGCTAAAGTAAAGTTAGCGAAACAAGATTACTGTAAGTATCTACTGAAATTATTACATTGTTTGCTTCACTTCAGAACTTGGCCAAGATTTTCAAAACTTGAAATTCTGTGCTGCATCTCTTAAAGGGGTAGCACAAAATTTGTAGTCTCAGAGCAGGGGAAGCTACAGTGACACTAAGCCACTTCTGCACCTTCCAAATTTTGAGCTGTTCCATAGCCGCTGGTGCAATTTGTACAGCCAAAGGGCCTGTCTATGCTATGGAGGTCTGTCTTACAGTCTTCAGCAGTGCTCTCTCTACAGTGCTGCATTCTGTGGCCATACCCTGCGTAAACCCACTACTTGATACTTGCAAGGGTATCTCATAAGTTTCCTTTAAGGCTGTCTATCACAGTTTCTGCACTGGGGGAACTGGCCCTGGCCAGATTCAGGGCCATTAGGGCCCCTTTATGCTGTTCCAGCTGGAGCAAGGATGACAAATCCATAGTCCAGCACCTAAATAAGTGCCAATTTATCAACCTCTTCCCATAGTTCTGAAAACACACCTTGAAGTTTCCTCCTTCCTGGTGAGGAAAAGTCTGTCAAAAGGAGCAGTTTCAGCTGTTGTGTCAGACCATGGCAGGGAGGAACTACAATGTTGAAATAGATAACACAGTTGTGTTAAAAACAAAGCACTATTGCTAAGAATAAATAATTGATACCTTTGACGTTAAAATTACCTTAAAAGGATCAGGCAGACTGATATAGGAGACAGCTGCTCCGTGGAATACCCCCAGACCTACTCTGCATCAGCTTGGAAGCAACAGCCCTGTGCAGCATGCTCCTTTCCACACCAGGCTGATAACTGTGTGGGAGTTAATGCTGCTCCAAGTACTGACTCCCTCAGGGTCCTCTGCTTATGCTGCACAGACGTGAGGTGAGGCTGCCAAGAAGAGTCATGTTGCCACAATGGGGTGCCTGTAGACCCCTCTGGAAAAAGACATATACACTCCAGTAGAGAACTGGTAAAAAAAATGCCATTTATTTTTTGTAGGAATTTTTTTCCTCATTAAGCTGATTTTTTTTAAATGAAAAAACAATGCTGATATATTTACAGGTTCTTTTAAAAAAAGTTTTAAATGAAAATTCTATTTTTCCTCATCAACAAAAAAGCCATTTTTTTGGTCAAAATAAAATGTTGATGAAAACATTTCAGCCAGCTCTGCTGTTGTATCCATGGGTTTGAAAGTAGAGCTCCCAAAAAATCCAAAGGTTGAGAGACCCATGCTCTCTCTCTCTCCCGCTCCCCACAAAAGGCCAGTAACTTTCTTTGAGGGCTTTAGAAAGCAACTTTGTACGGTGAACTTAAGTTTGCTAGGTTCTCAGCTCTCACCGGCAGGTTTTTCCATTCAAACCATGTAGATTCATCAAGTAATAATAGGCCGTAGCATGGTGTTCACAGCTGTAACATCACAGGACTGTCACTTTTAACTTTTTGGTAAATTTATTGGTAACATTTAATTTTACACTCAGGTGGTACATGAACACACTATACACGTCATATAGTATACAGTAGCCCCGTGGGAGCACTCAAACAGTTTACAATTAGGTTCGACCAACAATTGTTTCAGAAAATAATAAAATATCTGGGACACTTCATTAACATTGGTGCTCGTCTCACATCTTATTACAATATTAGCAACATAAGAAGTCAAAATAAGCAGCAACAAAACAAAAACCAACCTCCCTAAAACAGGGAAATGCAGTCCTGTTGCTAATATCATTTTTATGCTACTTGTAGTTCCAATGGACCAAAAGCATAACTGCAATGTTAGATGATCAATGAAAACACGTGCAGAAGAGTGCCCATACAGTACATTTCAGGCAAACAGGGATTTTTTTCCATTGTTTTAAAATTCCCACCTGCAAAATAATCACTGATTTTTGATAGATTAGCTATACCAAGACCTTATATCATCATTTTAATCAGCCAATAATTAAACTGAGATTAGATCCCAACGGTGTCTTGCCACAACACAAGTAGGAAAAGCATTTAACACAATAACCACAAGATTCAACTAATTTTGGGCTTTGCTAATAGCTCTAAAAATGCTGAGGAACAGGTTCTGTGCTGTGCTCACCGGATGTGCAGCGTAGAAGACCCAGGCCAAGAGATCACTGTGCTCTGGCAACCTCCTCTCACGTCCTGGGATGCCCTTACACCAGTGGTTCCCAAACTGTGGGTTGCAACCCTAAATGGGATCATGCCATCAGTAGATGGGGTCGCAGCAATCCCTAGCGACGCGTGCATTTTAGCAGCATGACTGTGCTGAGGACATTTTGTAGAGCAAAATGGCATGCTCCATGTGGTGTGACCTCACACATACTGTGCATGCAAGTCATTTTCTCCTACAAAGTCGCATCCTCCATACAGTGACATGAGGTCACGCTGTGAGAACACCATTTTGGTCTTCAAAATGGCATCCTCGATGCTGTCTGGGGTCCCGGAAGAAAGTAATTCATAAAAATGGGGTTGTGCCAGCAAAAAGTTTGGGAACAGCTGTCCTATACTGTGTGCTGCAGGGGCTGGGGTGGGGTGTGAAAGAGAATGCTGCAGAGCACTCATGCCACTGTACTCGGGCCATTATTTGGGGCTGTTTCTGTTCTGTCTGAGGCTCCTTTATGCCTCCATAGTGGCAGACAGAATTTGCCTCAGCCTTTCATTTCCTGATTTGAAACAGGATTGCTAATAGGCCTCTAGATGGAAGGCCTCTACAAACCAGTTAGGCAGTTTTAGAAAAACAAATTCAGTATTGGCAGGTAATCTTATAAAACTCTTCTTGGTTGCAGACAAGTAAAAAACTGAAGGTATATGAAAACATTCTTTGGTCTAATAGTTAACTGATCCTCTGTAAGAAACTCTTCTGGTACAAATGGATACTACTGAGAGAAGGGGGAAATTTATTCATTGTACATACACATACCAAAATAAACAAAATCTAAAACTCAGCTCCATATTAAGCCCTCAAAAAACAACCTCTCGGTTTTGGTGAAGAGCCGTAACACAATCTGTGTCCGTTGCTCTCAGGCACTGCAGAATGCAGGAAAAGATGTGACTACTCTTGAATAGTCAAAAGACAGATATTATAATTATTAGAAGTGACATACAGCACCATACATTTACAGAGTGTTTTACACTCTCTGCCCTGAAGAGCTTTCACTCTAAGTTAGACATGATAAATACAAGAGAAAAGAAGGGACAACAGTTCAGGTAAGTAAGAGAGTAGTGAATACTCAAGGAAACAGGAGTGGAAAGGGTGGGCTTTAAAATGGAACTTGAAGGAAAGATCATTGGGGAAACTATTCTAGGCATAGGGAATTGCATAGTGGAAGGAGGAGGGTTAAGAATGGGAGAAAGAAAATTGAAGCACTAACGGGTCCATCCTGTAAGATGCTGAACATTCTGCACTGATCGAAGCACAGAAGCACATTCTCATTTTAAGCATGAGTAGTCCCACTAAAATCAAGACCCTAAGACAAGAAGAACATAGCAAGCAAGAGGGTGTGCAGGAGAAAATAAGGTGGAACAAAATCATACAGCTACATAGGGTAAGGATACTTAGAACAAAGAGCCTGAATTTGAAGCAGATAGGACAGTAAGACAAAAAGATGCAAAGAGGATTTGAGGAGTTATAGCCTTGTACTCTTAAAATGCCACCAATTCTGCAGAAAGGGAGGTTTTTACAGGAACCCAATGGAATTCCCCTTTTAGAGCTGGAGAAATGTTAAGGTTCCAGGACTGTACTTCAGCTATGGCATTTTTGATAGATTGGAAGTTGGAGAAAGGAACCAAATCACATATAAAGACATAACAATAATCAAGACAAAAGATGATGAAGGCCTGGTCAGGGTCTTCAAACCTGGATAGTGAGGCGAGAGTGGAGTGTGATGTTATTGAAGAGGACAAGGTGATAGACTATTGGGCAGTGGGACATGAGAAGAATCGAAGATGATAGCAAGGTTGTGGCCCATGGAGACAAAGAGTTGACAGGGTTAGGAGGAAAGAAATTCAATTTTGGAATGAATAAGTTTGAGATGGTGGGTGGACATCCTAGAGCTGTCACGGAGTCTGCTTGAGATGCAGAACTGGAGAGAGATCGGGGTAAGTCAAAATGGATGAACAGAGGGGGAAGCTAGAGACAAATATGAGATGTCATGATGGATGAGAGAAAGAGGAGTGGAAGAGAAGATAGAGAATCAAGAGGAATTACGGAGGGAAATCCCCATAATAGGGGAAATGTTTGTATGTGAAGGAAAATGAATCGTATGAGAGGGGGCAAAAGGTAAGGAAAAGATAAATCAAGGGTCGGGGGGACAAATGACAATTACATAAGTGAAGATACGAGGTAAACAGAACAGATTGATAGGTTAGTAGAAGAGCTACCTCAGGCCATGTCTATACTACCGTGGGATCAACGCTGCTGTGATCGACGCTCAGGGGGTCAATTTAGCAGGTCTAGCGAAGACCTGCTAAATCGACGGCTGAGCCCTCTCCGGTACTCCACCAGGAATGAGAGGAGTAAGGTAAGTCGATGGGAGAGAGTCTCCCATTAACCCAGCATGGCATAGACACCGCAGTAAGTTGACCTAAGCTATGTCGAGTCCAGCTACATTATTCATGTAGCTGGAATAGCGTAAGTTAGGGTGATTTAACGCGATAGTGTAGACATAGCCTTAGACTCAAAAACTGGAGTGAAGAAGTAGGTGAAAGAATTCAAGGGAAAAGCAGAGTAGACAGTTTGCCAGGTAATGTCATTTATTTGTGAAGAGGGTGACTAGATTTTGGACAGAGACGGATTAGAGGGTATTTGTTGCAGGGGAAACGTGGAAGATTTAAGGAAGAAACTGAATATAGAAAAGAATGGGAGAGCATTGGCGGTATAAGTCTCTACAGGAGGAGAAATAAAGGTGTCAAGAAAAAAATATGGCACAGCTAAGTGAAGAATGAATGAACTTGCAGTGAACAAAGTTGGTAAAGTCCTGATATGTTTTCCATGGGTGCTCAGAAGTGCAGAACCAGGAATGGAGGTAGTGAATGTGGGGGAGAGAACATCTGGAGAGCATATGGACACGCAGAGTGGTGCAAGAAAGCACTCAAGTAGCCACATGTAGAAGAGAAGTTACAGATGAAAATAGACCACTAAGTCAACAGGAGAGAGGTCAAGGAGCGAAGGAGGTGGCTGAGAGTAGTAGAGATGTCAGAAAGGTTAATAGACCGGTGATCACAAAAGGGGTGAGTGACATAGTAGAGGAGATGCTGAAAGAGAGCAAGTGGTGATCAGAGAGAAGGAATTCAGGAATGAGATCATAAAGAGAACAGAATTTAATAAAGACAAGGTCACAGGAGTGATTAAGACAGTGAGAAAGTCTGTCCAAAGCTAAAAATCAAAGAAAGTGGTTAGACAAAGGAAGTAACAGAGAATGGAGTCAGACTGGTTATCAGTATGAAAACAGAAATTTCTCAGGATGAGAGTAGAGATTGAGGAGTCAGGAAAGAAGAGAGCTTAGCAAAGTCATGGAGAAACCAGGATTAGCTAGGGATGCAACAGATATTGGCCACTTGGAGGGATATGGGAGAGAAGAACTAGATGTAGTGGACTTCAAAACAAGCAGGGGTTGGAAGAGACAACAGGATGAAAGATGGAGTCTGGGGCCACCCATGTCTCTGTTTGGAAAAGGGTGAGAGGAGAAGCAAAGTCGTCAGCAGAAAGCCATGTCTCATTGAGACCAAGGAGATGGAAAGAGTGGTAGATAATGATCACAGTGATATTTCTGGAGATTGTGCCAGACTTCAGGAGGAAGCAGGAGATATGAAAGCAAGGGGAATGCGGGGGAGTAGAATAATATTTGCAGTAGTACCTCAGTGATGAGCATAAAAGTAAGGGAACAGGCCAAAGGGAAGTAGGACATGGTTCAGGGAAGGGACCAGATTGAGGCTTGGGAGATCCATACTTATTGCATGTTCAAAATCTATAATAAATAAAAAGTAAACCATTCTGAATAGCTAGTGTGTCTTTATGTCCCCCTGTTCTCCCCCGACCCATTTTTTTTGTTTTGTTTTGTTTTTTAAATACAGGATCTCAGCTTTGCAGGGTGATTCTGGAAGCAAGGTTTGGGCAGCCACATATTTGGGCTCATTGACAAACCTACAAAGATTGGAGTTTAGGAATATGAAACTTCCTCACTGATTAGATATAGGGATTAGAAGTGGTTGGATTGGCCTAGGATACTGATTGTTATACGAGAGAGTTACAAGTAATGGAGAGATCAGTGATCTAAAATCCACCACCCAGAACCTATCTCCCAAACTAGCACCATTCCCCACATTTCAAGAACTTACAGTCCCCTCACTCTAAAGGAGTTCCATCTATTTAATTTATCACAGAGAACATTAAGGGGTCATTTAATCACAGTGTATAAGGACCTATGTGGGGAACAGAAATTGATAATAGAGGGCTCTTTAATCTACCAGACAAAGGTTTAACCAAATCCAATGGATGTAAGTTGAAACTAGACAAATTCAGACTAGACATAAGGTGTAAAGTTTTAACGGAGACAGTAATTAACCATTTGAACAATTTACCAAGGATCCTGGTGGATACTCCATCACGGGCAATTTTTTAATCAAAATTGGATGGTTTTCTGACAGATACATTCAAGTTCAACTAGTAAATTATGAGCCTTCCTGAATCCACTTGCAGAGCTCGCTAACCCAGCTCTGTAAATCACAGCACTCTCCACTCAGCACCCTCGCCTTTTTTCTTTTTTTTGCCGTGACCCTAATTCAACAATACTTTGCAGCAACTAAAGTAGAGATTGGGGGATGGGGGATTGCTGCAGAAAACCACACTGGGCACAGGCAGTACCACGACCTCCCCCACTTTCAAGCAGCTACCAAGACTTTTACCTTTTAGGGCTTTAGTACATTAATGAAACACAAGCCTTCTCAGACACTTAATTTTTTTTATACATCTGCCATATTTTGTAAAATTCCTATCCATTAAAAAGAAACACTCAAATGATCAGACCACTAATCTTATTACTATCTTAACAGTTGAACTGTACAGAAAAGAAATAAAGCACAGTAATTTGCAATACAGAACAGTGAAAGATAAAGGTCTAATTGGTATGTTGAATAAACAGAAGTCGTTTGCATACACTGTACAGCAGTTACTATTTACTCAACCTGTGTGCACAAGCAGCCCACTGAAATCAGTGGAACTCCATGAAGGCAGAAGGGTCCACCCACATACAGTAGCTTGCAGGATTGGGGCTTTCATTCTTTTTTATGATACATATACTTATTTTTTAAGATTTTCAGATATACCCTCATTTTAATTTAAAAATATTCTTTTAAAAGTATTACCTAAAAGCATTACATTTATGCAATCATGAACATGCTTGCTGTAGTATTTTCTGCACTTTTGATATATGTTATAAAGATTTTAAAACTTTCTCTTGCACCATTCAATAACTCTCATCTATAATCAATTACTGGTAGCAACAGATTATTCACAAGATATGTATATTACTAGCTGTTACCTATCTGTAATAGGAAAGGCTCCAGAAACTATCATGGAAGTGCTATGATTTTTACATTATATTTAATTTTTGTACGTTTTATTTATATTAGAATATTGTACAGCAAAGTAGTTTAAGACCAAGAGCAGACTTCTCAGCAAGGGTGTTCAAAACACAACAAAATACCGTATTTCACAAAGGAAGACAATAATATTACAGTACTATTGAAATATAAGGCAGAGAATAATTACACATTTTTGGTTATAATGTAATACTCATTTAAAAGGAAAGCATTTAATGCAACTGGTAAAATAAATATGGTAAATGTTAACAATACCTACAGTATGTGGCAACTAGAATGGTGTTTTGTAATAGAAGCTATTTAAAATGGTAAGGCATTCAAGAAATGGTTGCAATAATTATTACTATATTTATAATTCTTATATGCTGTCAGGCACTTTATTAAGGGATAGATTTTACAGTCTTTACTTACATGGTAGTTCTATGTATTTACGTTAAGTACTATTTAGTGTGAGTAAGTTGTAGAACCTGACCCTTAAACAGGGGTAAACTTCATTTACCCTTTGTAAACTTCAATATATTACACTAGGCTGCCCAGCATTTTCATCTTCATTGGGAAACTGTTTGCAACACCTAAGATTTAACTGGATCATCTCTATACCATTATTTTAATTCTTTTAAAATAAGAATTACTTATTTTACATAAGGTTAAATCATCAATTTAAAAAAAAAAAGTCTTAGCATTTTTAGGTGTATTTTCTAACTCAACTATTCCCATAATTTTCTTACCATGCAGCCTTCCAGAAATAATTTTTGCCTAAAAATATTAGTTTCTTCAGGAAAAGTGATGTGCATATTTGACCTAAGTAGAGGTTAAAATAAATAGACTATCTTATAGAAATAACTTCACTGTGTACAATTTTTTCAATCCTTGTAAATGTTGTTTATCAGAAACAGAACAGATTAAAAGAATGACTTGAATAATTTTGCATACTAACAGTTATTGCTGGTGGTCAAGCAAATACTACTCTGTTCCCTGTTTTAGTACAAACTATTTTATTTAATTTCAAATCTTATGGAACACAACAGTCACCAAGAACTAGTAAATTAATTGATATATTCAATAGAAGCTCAATGTAAAGGTTGCCAGACAGAGATAGGCAAGACGGGGGCCAATCCTGACAACATTTACAGATGACTATTTTTACTCATTGTAGTAGTCTCAATGAAGCCCCCAAAGATTACATTCAATACACACAGAACAGCTAGACGAAAAACTAAGGATTCATCCTACAACAAAGCACCTTTGTCATTAAATCACAGCACAGATTCTCAGTTGATTTAAATCAATGCAGCTACACCACTTTCAAGCAGCTGAGGATCTGTCCCAGATGTATAAAAAATACTGAATTTTTTAAAACAAATAGTTTTCAATAGGATGTCATTTCTTAACATTTAAAAACTTTTCTATGTGTTGAAACTTGTCTATAAATCCATAGCTAGGTTCTTATTGTTTATGAATTATGTCAAATCAAAGGAAGGTTACTATCAAAGAAACAGAACTATTGCTGCACAGTGTTCATTTTACTATCTATGCAAACTTGTTTAATAAAGTAAATGTGGAAAAACAACCATTATAAATGTTGAATGCATAGTGAACTTAATGTATACAGATCCAATATTTACATGTAAGTATTGAATTTTTACTTTTTCCTGACTTTTTGTATCAAAAAAGATTTAAACTAACTACATCTCAACAATAAAGCTGGTATCAATAAAATTCTCATTGTCAACCTTGCAGCAATGAACCACTTTGACAGCTTTATGTGTTTGTTTAAAAATATTAGACCTCAATTTTCATCAGTATTTATAGGTACAATGTATTGGTGTGTACTTACTTTCACTTCCAAATAAAATAAATCATTCATGCATACACAGTGACCAATATAAGTGTAACCAAAATATTTTGAACTTACTTTCCAACTCAGATAAAATATTGGTGAAATAACATTTTAAAGTATAATCAACAAATATGCTGACTACACAAATAAAGCAGCACTGATTTTTTTTCTTTAAACACAAAAGCTAAAGTAACTTTTACAGCATATAAACAATGTTTTTAGGGCCATAAAATAAAAGATAGGGTAGATAACAAAACCAGGTATTTTATGAAACATGTTTGTATTACAGAGAACAGTTGTATTTTGGGCAATAGGCATTGGATTAAAAAAGTATTTTTAGAAGGAATTAAAAATATAGTAGTATAAGGTCATCCAAAGGATTTAAAAACAAAATCTAGAAACACCACCACAAACAGAAATTCCTAGGGAGTTGTAACTTAAGGCCCTCATCCTTCAAACAGGCCTGTTCAGACAGTCATGTGCCTGTGCAGACGAACCCCATTTACCACAACAGGAAGCTGCAAGGGTTTTAGGATCTGACTGTGCACAGACCCACTGAAGTCAACGAAGTGCTGCACAGGTATGCAGGTCAAGCCATACCAATCAAATTGCAAGTATGGGGTTTAACCTAGCCAAACCAAACCCTTAAAGCCAATTTTCTGGGTTAATTTAAGTCACGATAACACAAAGAAAAGGGACAAGTTACAGAGATTTTTGAGTGTCTGACAATTTTGCCAAAAAACTTTTTTTCACATTTAACAGTTGCCATTTCAACAAAACAGCTAATCAGATGGTTTCCATCTTCACTTATCTTGAGAAGATGGACTGCAAACTACGTACAACTCATTATAAAATACAAAAAAAAATCTCTTACAATTATTTCCCTTGTAGAACAAAAATTAAAATAAACTCATTAATTGTGTTGATTCATAACTTCCATAAGTTATAAAAAGTGAGAAAGATTCAAACATTTTGTTTCTAGGTAATAAGCCTAATATCCATATCGTGCAAAACTGCAGTGCTATGATGTTTTAGAATTGAATTCCCAACTGATTGCAATTTTGTTATTAACAAAATACATTTGAAAATACATTTGAAATCACTATTTTTAAAGCTGTCAGGAACCACTATTTTCCATAGTATACTTTACACTTTAAATCTGTTTTTTATTTACCATTTAAACGTATATTTTTAAACTGCAATTGGTAAAAAATAGCTCAGGAAGCTTGTATGTAAACTGGTTCACAATTCAAAGCACATCAGTCTGTTCTGAATAACTACATTTATGTAACACAGATGAAAAAGGAGTGGGAGGATTTGCACAAAAATACTTGAAAATTTCAGGTTCTTTTCTTCATGATCTTTTGTCTATTTAGCTGCTTGCAGTGTGTGCATGCATACGTTTCGCTACATCATAGACATAGGCTATGTCTGGTCGCCTCTCTGGATCCGGGTTGATGCATATGTTAACTAATTGTCGCAGCTAGAAAAGGAAAACAATAATGTATAAGAAAGCCAATAAATAATACCAGATGACAAGTGTTAGTAGTGCTTTCTCAAGTTCTTACATGAAGTAAGTGTGGCTGAAACTGTGGAAGTGTGGTAGGACTGCATTCAGATTTACTATATACCCCAGATAATCATTTCACTTTTATGACATTTCATTGTACTTCCTCAGACTGAATACCAGATTTGGCTCCCTATCCTGTGCATACATGAGTAACTTAATACAGACATGTAGTCTTATTTTGAACTATTTATCTGAATTCAATAGTGTGACTTGTGAGGCCTTATTTTCTAAAATGCTGAAACTGAGTCACAGTATTGATTAGATCTATAGGGAAAGTTTGTCATGAAATGAACACTTCAAAGGCCTTTAGATTAGGCTCTATTTTTTTCTTATTGAATTAAGTGCACAGCTTGCAGACAGAAACATACACAAGCATGCCTCTATCTGGAAGCACACACATCTCTATTATGACAAACTCCAGAGTCCACTGAGCCCCTCAGAGTCCACAAATTTAGAAACAGATGGCCTGGGATACAGGAGAAAGGCTACTGGAACGTCTAGGTACTCCCTGTTGCTCTTTGGAAGGTGGAAAATGGTTAGGATTCTTCTTCCCTCCCCAGTTCCTTTCAGTGACATTAGAAGGTATCCAGTCAGTCTAGTGACCTTTCAGATGGAGCAAATTTGTCATCTATTTCAAATTTTGCATATTCTCCAAGGCAGTCTGCACTATGGAACCTGCTTCCCTAGAGACTGCTTATTAGAATACCAGCCCTTACCAGATATAAAATTCCTCCTACACTTTTCTCCTAAATCACTGTGTCAAACCCTCCTGAATCTAACTTACCACAATCACAAATTTTTGATCCTCCCTGACATTTTGTCAAATCCTCCAAGGCATCCGTACCATCAAAAGTACTTGTATACAAAATATGCAGGGACAATTACTGTAAAACTATAGTTGTGATTACTGCACCAAATACAGCCTTCTGGAACCTCTGCCGGGCACCAAGAACAGTGGCTCCTTCACCCTCATGATTATTCAAAGGCATGATAAACTGCATATTCAAATATGCTTTCATACAGCAGTGGCACAATAAATGCATTGGCCACAAATCTCTTTAAAAAACCCCAAAAGGATGTTAAATTATATGAACTAAATGCACAGGAGTCAGAAAATTCAAGCACTAACTTAACAATATTGCACTTAATGTTTACATTTTCTGAGTTCTGGACACTTAAATTTTCAAACTTAATGTCACATCTATGTACGGTAATTTTTTTTTTCATTTGATGACACCTCTACAGTATCCAGAAAGATTATTTCACTTTGACAAGGAGAATTTCAATATTTTGTTAAATGCAAAATATTTTGAGGAGACACATTTAAGTTAGTGTTGAAAATGTAGTGGTCCATTTAAAGATTAGAGAGGATTTTTTTTAACCAAAATTAATTGCAGTAAATTTGGTAATAGACTCTTTTAAATACACAGACACTTTGACTATACTAATCATGGGAATTTAAAAGAAATTGTACCACTTCTTGCAGCCAATATTCAGAGCTCTGTTCCGTTAACAAAAGAGAACAATTGGGCTACATCATTTGGGGAGGAGTGGGGGTGGAGAGAATACTGAAGTTAATAAAATATAAGTGTTTTTTAATCATAAAAAGTTGCCTTTCTTCAGTGCAAAAGATACAAGAAAAGAGTCTAAAATCCCACATGGAATAAATAGGAGGAACATAGCATGAGCCACCAGGCAGGTAGATCAGCAAATTAACCAGGCCAAATGCAGAGCAGCTCAGCCAGCATACAAGACCAACAGGAAGAGAACTGCAGAGGAATTGAGGCCCCAGCCCTGCAAAAAGAACCCTGTAAGTAAACCCCATTTGTAAGAAAAATATAAAGATATTAAATGTAATCTCTTACAAAATATGGCCCTGATCCTGCAAAAATTTACAAATATGCTTAATTCACCCTGTGAGATGTCGATAGGACTTCTCATAGTGCATATAGTCATGCTTAAGTCCTTGAAGGTTTGGGGCATAAATAGCTATGAACAGGGGAATGAAAAACATGTTCTTTTATTCGTTTTCATTTAATATATGTCAAGTAGACTCACTATAGGCAACATAACAGAAGTTTGTCTTCAAGGGAGATTTAAATATGAAAAGGGTAGGGAGCCTTGCTCAGGAAGGTCACTCTATCCTTCTTTCATGCTGCTGACTATGCATGGAGGTGTTTATCTCAGAAGCTGACAAAAGGATGATAAAGTTTGCCCCCACAGATTCATAACCCCTGCTTGACTATGTGATATTTTTATTAATTTCTTAAGCAAGCTGAACTTCTATCTACTGAAAGTGCGTATTTCAGCCCCAGAATCTTGGTACAGTTACAATGACATCTTCCTGTGAAATTACTACTGTTAACACACCACACATTATGTAATAGTACAAAGCTTCAGAAGTGGATATGGAGATTTACTCCTAAGGAGGACCAATAGTCAAAATGGCACCACTAATCAGCAATGTTTTTAGCCCTAACCATCCTTTATAGCCACAATTGTTTGTAAGTATTTTCAAATATATGTGAAATGTGGTGTCCTGATTGTCCACCTTTTGCAATTTCATATCTCTGGAACTTTTCAGTGTATAAAAGAATTGCCTCATTTCTAGAAAATGTTTGTAAGGAGGCTTCCCAAAGAGAGCATGTCCCTTTTATGCAAAACTCCTTTGTATGTATTCCCCACATCCTAACCAGAATACACTTGTGTCTACTGCAGTGTGGTTCGGAGGAATGTGGTTCGGAGCCCTTGTCCACCAGCAAGTCAGTATATGTAAGGGTTATCTGTCCTTTCAATATAGTCCATGAGTCCAGGTGCCTTGAGATCAATGATAAACTGTGGGCTCACTGAGACTGCCTTATATGAACCCATATTATGGATACCACAAAAACACTTCTTTGGGTCAAGAGTCTGTATCTGCAGCTTGATCCTTGCTTATAATTGCTGGATCTGACAAATCTTTTCTGACACATCAAGAATGTGCAAGAACCTGTCCTGGGCCAGAAAAGCTCAGAGTTGAGCTGTGTCTAATAGGGTTCATCAGTACTTTAAAGAACAAACTGGGACTGTGGAGTCACCAGGGTTCATGATAAGTGCCCAACATCATGATGGTGGCACACACTGATTCTTGGAATTCTTGCTCAGTGTCATCCTTGAATAACCAATCCATTCTCATCCTGCATAGGAAAAGTGCGATGACAATGAAACATTTTGTAAACACGGGAACATAAGAAGTGTTATGCCGATCTTTTGTGAAAGGAAAGGAGACAGTTATTGCTAAATTGCCTGATGTAGGATTCTGGCTCCTTTTCCCACTGCCAGGAGTATCTATTTCAATAATTAAGGGAAGCCTCTGTCAGGCCCTCTGGTTCTCATAAAACTATGGAAGAACAGCAGAGATTGACAAACCCTGGGAATAAAGCCTAGGATTTTAATGTCAGCAGGCTATACTGCAGGGATAGCAATGTTATCCTGTCAGGCACTGGATGGCCATCAGGTTCTATGCTGAAAGCTGTGACTGAGCTGGAGGGACCTCCTGTTGCATCTCCTCACTGCATCCTTCTTTGGCTGATTATGCTGCTTAACTTCCTCTGTGGACTTAGCACAGTGACTGCCTTTAGCCTGGAGCTTAGCCTGACAGGGAGCAGTCGCACATATTTCTTAAGCTTTAACAGGTTTGTCAGCCACCAAATGAATAAATGTCCCTGAAGTCAGAAAAAAAAGACTTAAACCTATGACAGGGAAGAACTTTGCACTGAAAACTTGAAATTTTGGTAAAGACTCCAGTTTTAAATTGGAAAAAATTATTCCTGGTCAGAGCAGTAGAAATTCTTGCTGACTACTCTCTCAGTGCAGGCAGGAAAACTAGCAGAGAATACTGCAACTCTGGATCTGCTGGCTTTTTTTCAGCTTAAATACTGCTTGGGCATCACTGAGGAGTGTATGGAATCCCTATCAGTTAGGATTGCTGGCCATGTACTCTGGAGAAATCACAAAGGGACCTAAATCAGGATATAAAGTTCTTCTCCACTCCCCAACACACAAAGCAATGCTTTGTGCTAGATGCTGTGGCCATGATTTTAACAATGGTTAGTGATTCCGGTTGTCCAACTGGAGTCACCATGAAGGAGCCTCATTTTCACAATGGACCCCTGTCAGAAAAATCAGACTTTTTTAAGGTATTCCAATAGTTGGAGACCCAAAAATTGTGATATCCAAAGTTACTAGTCACATGAAAATCTTCGTTTGTGATTCACTGCTGGGGAAATATGTCACAACTTCTATTGCAGTTAGGGTGACCAGATGAGAGACGTGAAATATCGGGACGTGGGCGGGGAGTGCCGGGGGAGCGGAAAAAAAAAAAACCACACCCAAGAGCTGGTGGTGGAGGAAAAAACAAAAACAAAAGAGCTGCCAGAGCATAGGAAAAATGCGGAGGAGGGGCGCTGAGCTCTCACCGGCAGCTCCACGTCCCGCCCCCCCGCACCAGCTCGCCTCCGCTGCACCTCCACCTCACCTGAGCTGGCTAGCGCCTCCTGCGTCTCCCCCCTCCCTCCAGCGCTTGCTCTGCCATACAGCTGATTAGCGCAAGCCTGGGAGGGAGGGGTAAGGAGGAGGAATGCGGAGTGCTTGGGAAAGAGGCGGGGCCACGTCGGGGATTTGGGGACAGATCCAATGGGGGAGGGAGAGGGCGGAGTCAGGGCAGGGCTGGGAGGGGGGGCACAAGCCCCCTCCGCCTATGCGCTAGAGGGCAAAGTATTGGGACAATTCACATCCCGACCGAACATCGGTCGGGACGCGGGACAAACAAATAAATATCGGGACAGTCCCAAAAAAATCGGGACATCTGGTCACCCTAACTGCAATTTTATTGGGCAGCACTTTACAGCTATGAGAAATGTGGACAAATATACAAAAGTGAAAATCTACCAACATGTGTATCTTTGGATAACTTCCTAAGAAGCTATGATCTCATAATACAGATGTTGATCATTAAAATAAAAATCAGCCCTATAATAAGTTAGTTCAATTTTAAATGCCAGTTTTATCTCAGAAATAATTAAAATTAGCATACAGGAAATGTATTTTAACATTTCTTTCATTTTGTAACTACAGTGTTTATACTCCTGTTTGAGAGTATGCACAGACAGGGACATAGTGAATTTATTCTTTTATCAAATTAATCTTTACAGAACATCAGGCATTCAAATGGGTTTCAGGAGTTCAGTAATCTCTAAACTTTACTGCTCAACTGAGTACAGTTCCAACCTGGATAAAGGTCTGAGGTCTAAATTTTCTAGTGCAGAAGAAAAGGACATCACCATAATCTGACAGATAACACTTAGTCTGTTTGTTTCTTCTTCAGTAGTTCCAAGTCTGCACAGTATTTTCATTCACAATAAAAGCTACATTTTTTAGAAAAAAAGTCATTTACTAACATAGCAATTTTTCAAAGGTTTTTATACTAGGCAAGATTCTTTATGTCACAATAGATCAAAGTAACATTATTACAGTCTCTTAATACTTTATATATATTTCACTCCTTTTGTTAAGTAATTACTTCCTATATTTATAAAGGGTATTGTAGCTCTTGCTCTTTTAGTTTGTCACAAAACACTAGTACTCCAAATGATTTTAAAAACAACTGATTTATCCTGTGTGCGTGAGCACATCTATTTTGTAATGAGGAAAATATAACATGTTTTGCTTTGTATTGCTTTTCAAAACTGGAAACTGTACAGAGTAAGTAAAAGGTGGAATCTATTTCCCTTTCCCACTCTAAGACCTTCTATCTGGGCCAGACTTTGATATTTGCCCCTTGGCTGAGAATCCGCATATCCAACTTCACACTTAGCTGCAGTGAAGTAGCCCTGCAGGCAGGCCGACTTCAACGAACCACTAGTGGTATCATCATTAAAATCCTGCTGAAGGTCACCATGGTAACCGCCTGCTGAGGCTTCACTGCTGCACTCGGCATCTCCTAATCAGCTACCATGTGAAATGCAAATTCAGACAGTCTGAAAATTAGTCAAGAAGAATAGAGGATGAGGATGCCGATATGTGAAATATTCATGCGCTTCATGGAAAAAGGAAGACAGCATGAATGACACAACAAAGAACGGCCCCTGACATTTTTGCTATCATTTTGCATTACTGTTCACACCCTACAGTATTTCTAGACCTCCCGTTCTGAAGTTGGTTATATGAACTGCCATATTTGTATCCTACAAAAAATAATAATTAAAAATGGCCAATGTAAAAACTATTAATTGGAAAGCCAGAGACATACTGCATAAACTACATAAAGGATAGATCACCATTACATCCTTCGTAAAGGCATTATAATTATCTTTTTTAAGTCCAATTTTATTCACAGAGGGAAAAAAAATTGTCCCCATAAATATGACAAAACAAAGAGAAACCGGACAGCAATCTTTTATTAATAGTCCCTGTCTTTGAAAACAATAGATTCATGGTGCAGAATTATAACTTCCATTCCTTAAGCAAAGTAGCACAAAGCTTTATGTTTATTAAAAATATTTCAGATGTAGTGTTTATATGCATTTTCAACACAATTTTAATTCATGGAGACTGAATTAAATTAGAATTAGTTGCTAATACCTCTTCTCTGGTTTGCAGCTTTTATCACTTTGCTCCATTTGTTTCAAAGTGGGAAAGTATTTCAATACTGGAATTTCAGTACGTTAACATATGCACATTTATATTTTTCTCATGTGAGGTCATGATGGTTTAGAAAAAATATTTGCATTTATTTTGCCCTCTCCTTTTGCTTTCCTTTTATTTTACTGCCTTTAAAAAAAAAACAAAAAAAAAACAAAACCTAGTGCACTGATACTAGTGAAAAACTATTAGCATTGGCTTGAGCCAGCCATTGTGGGGGCATGTTCTTGGTATCCTTCTCCAATCCTAACTTGAAAATCCCCTGTTATTACAGGCACTGGCCACTCTCTTTTGAAGAGTGTCATCTGTGCCAAATTGTGTTGTAAAATTTGTAATAGGGATAAATGGGATCATTTTTACTAGCAACTTAATCCACATTTATTGTTATCTAAATCTCTAAAGAAAGGCTAGTTCACCAATTTATTGTGCCACATAAGACAGATGAGAGCCATTTTCTATAACTATGCTTTTAGAAACACATAATATAGATATAAGGTTCAATCCCATTACGACACGGAGCATGCATCGTGTATTCTGGAAAAGTCAACTGTGTCAATCATATTTGTGAGTAATTTTTTTTTTAATTCATCACATAATATAGAGAATGAGTAACCCTTTGTTAACAGGTCAAAGAAATTAAGGAGGAAATAACGTGCTCCTTGAACCATTAAACCCAATCATTTTTAAAAAGGATACCAGAAATGTCATCATAGACGTTAACATTTAGGCAAGTAAACACACGGGACAGATCCTTAGATGGGATAAACTGGCGTATCTCCATTGATTTCACTAGAATTATGCCAATTTGCATAAGATGAGGATCTGGCTCATGGAAAGGAAAATTACTTACTTCTTCTGAATAGTGATCTGAAGGAAGAGGTGGATAGTCGCACTGTTCTATCTTCTTGCACAGAGAGTACAAGTTCATTTTGTCACCATAAAAGGGACTCTGCAGTGCAGCCATCTGTATAAAAAAATTACATAGTTAAATTGTACATAGATTTTTTTTAAAGGACCAGTTCGCTGAAAAATCTATTTTAATGGTAAGATTTCATACCAACTTCTGATTGACTGCTCTGCTTATAGCACTAATGCAACAGTTCTAAAACTGTTAATATAACCCGGTGTGCTTACTTAACGGACAGATTTATGGTGCAATACTGTAATAATTGGTTTATACTTCATAATCTAGTGTAAGTAAAATTGAGTTATTAGCCACAGTTTATGCTGTTAAGATATAAGGTCTCCCATGTCCTCAATGCAAAAGACAAAATAAAACAATGACATTTCTTTCACAAGATCCGTTGAAAACAAACAATTACACATCCTATTTAATTGGAAAAAATATATGGTCTAAAGCAACAATTAAATACTGGATAGCAGTAGTAGCTTCGGAACACCACTTAGATACCTTATTACAGTTTAAAAAATAAGAAAATGCTGTTGAATGCTATTTTATACACAACACACTGAAAAAAAGACAGGAATCTTGAAAAACATGTAGTCTAGATTCTATGCGGAATGCCATATTCCAATCAAAAGGCAGCTTGCAATATATTACAGATATATCCTGTAGCAGTAGCTCAAAGATTTTTAAAATCCTCAATCTGCGGGCATCCGTGCAATTTTCATGTGCAACCAACAAACATAAGCACTTTTTGGGGAGAACCTCTGTTAAAGAAATGAGCAACTTAAAAATGACATCAGTGAACCTAACGTTTATTTTAAGATGGTACTATAACTTGACATTTAAAGTGCAGACAAATACTGTGGTTAGCGGGATTACTAACTTAAAAATTAATTTAAAATCTTTGCATTCTGTTCAAAACCTTCTAAATCTTTGAACCGTAGCAGCACGAATGCTGCTCTGAGCGCAATGCTGCCCCAAAGCCAGTCACCCTTTTCTACATGTGCTAATAAGTTTGATTTTGGAAGGACAATGTGTACATTCCCCAGACATGCAGAGTGTGTGTGAAACACGCTAGTCCATGCTGTGCTACTCAGTGAGCTTCAGCAGGGACAGGACAAGCTGAAAATGGCTCTCATCTGTCTTATGGTCCTCCAGATATAACTTTAACTCTTTCATGGCCTAAGCACTGTTGATAACTGATATTATGGGGAACAAATATGAAAAGAAAAATTAGAAAAAAATAATTTGATATACTTTCATTATATTTGTATAAAACCCAATCTAGTTTTGTATATTAATTTCATATTAACTTGAAATAAAGATACTGGTTTTTAACAATTCCAAGACAAATGTAAGACTTCACCCAAGAAAAATAATTCTAGAAATGTACTACTCTTATAATGGTAATTCCTGGATTTACATGACAGCATATTTTATCTTTAAAATAATGTTAAAAATGCAGGCCTAAAGAACAAAAATCAACCACAGAATCCATACACGTGCAGAAATTCTAAATAAATGCACAGATACTCATTCTTGTACACTAGGTGTTCATTAAAAAGTACTTTTGTTTGAATGCTGCAGTGTTAAAAAAAATCCAAATGTCCCCTAAGGAGTTAAAACAGGAATACTATATTTTCATGCATCTCCTGCTTTGACAGATGAAAAATGTCAACTGTCCTGTTTTTATTTTCAAGCTTTTGCACTATTCATCTGGTTCATTAGTGCATCTCGCTGCTGCCCCTGACAGCTGCTCGCCCTCTCCTCCCAGCAGCTGAATTTTTCAGGCTAATTTGATCCTCCACACTGAGACGATCGCTAGAATGATTGACTTGCTCTCTGACCTCCAGGGTCTGACTTTCCTGATTAGTATTCTGGGGGTGGCTGAGGGACGAAAGCCCACTGTCTGTCTTCGGGGCTGGTGGCAGCTCTCTTTTTTTTTGAACTGTAAGCCACCAACCTACAACCCTGTAAGGATGCAATTGCTGCGCTGAACAATAAAAGGAAATGTGTAAAACCTACTTTTCCATGTAAAGGTCCATGTAGCAAAAGCACAGCATCTTGATTTTAATTAGTAAAGTCTACTTTGTTGCATATCAATTAAAACTGCAGTGGTAGTGTTTTTGAGGTTTCAGGAATATTTGAAAGTCTAATTTTCAGAGTCTAAAACATGCTTTCAAAAACCTGAGTAGCTATGCACTGTTAATATTTATTATTAAACAGTAAACCTTTTAGTAAGGTAGGATACAAAATAATATAATGCTATATTAACTAGAATCTAACTAATTTCCTATAATTTAAATATTAAAACAAATTAAAACATAACTGAGAAGAGGTTTAATAGAATGTCAATTAGACCTTTATTGAGAGGTCATGAACAAGCCAGAATTCTCTCCTAACTAAACTGGAGAAATTACAAAAACCTGTATTAGCATTAACCATGAAATTAATACATAAACACTTTAAAATGCAAATGATACACAAAACATCTATCAGAGACAGAGGGAACGAGATTTAGTTACCTTTAATACTGTATGGCTTTATTTTGATCAGTGATTTAATTAGCGCATGCAACAAGCCTCAAAGTGGGTCAGCATCCCTTATAAAAGAAGGAAAACTACAGAACTGAAAAGATAGCATGCAACTCTATTAAACTCTTTTTAGGTCTCTCTGAGTCTCCTGTTTTATCTTGTAGAATCAACAACTGAATGGATTTGATTTGGGGAAATCTACTTAGAGGGAAAGCTGCACTGATACTCAAATTTGAGAAAGCCAATTATTAGTCCAGGGGTCGGCAACCTTTCAGAAGTGGTGTGCCGAGTCTTCATTTATTCACTCTAATTTAAGGTTTCGCGTGCTAGTAATACATTTTAACATTTTTAGAAGGTCTCTTTCTATAAGTCTATAATATATAACCAAACTATTGTTGTATGTAAAGTAAATACATTTTTAAAAATATTTAAGAAGCTTCATTTAAAATTAAATTAAAATGCAGAGCCCACTGGACCAGTGGCCAGGCCCAGGCAGTGTGAGTGCAACTGAAAATCAGCTCGCTTGCGGCCTTCGGCACGCATGCCATAGGTTGCCTACCCCTGTATTAGTCCATAACTTGAAAGCATCTCAAGATCTTTCGCCCCCCCCACCCTCCCCACACACACACACCTGAAAAAAACAAGGAACAAGAATAAGAATTATTTACATGTTCTAACATGAGTTTATAATGCCTAATATTTCAATGATACACGCAAAGGACCAGCAAAATAGCAGTGTCTATTATGTTGCAGAATTAATAATAAAGTAAATAAAGCCTCAAATGCCTAACTATTAGAAATATATTTTGAAGATTTTTGATATAATGCAATTATATAATACATTTGAATATAGGAAATATAACAACTGTTCTGTTCTCTAAATGTCATATTTAAGTACCATCCAGGTAAAACTTTTCAAACCATTGAAAATAATTTATTGCCATATGGAAATTCTAAAAATCATCTGAGGAAAAATATTCAAGTAGGTATTTATTTGGTCATAAAAGATGGCAATACAGATTCTATTTCTGTAAGACATGTCCTGCTGTCTATTCTATTAAGTTCTTCTAAAATTACTTCAAAGTAATTACTTCAAAGTAGCCCAAATAAAAAAGAAATACTCCAAATTCACACACTGTATTTAATATACTGTACACAATACCAAAATGACAAGCTCAGAAAATAATTCTTGTGAACTGCAAGTCATGCTTCTTCCTATCTGATAATATTATATATATATTTTTTGGATTATAAATTAACTGTAAAAACACACAAAATATTTTATGCACTAACTGCATACTGAATGTTTCATTTATTGTTCCCATATAAACATAGTCCCAAGTTTAAAAATAACAAACCTGCAATTAATGACATCAAAATCAAGACATTCTCCTCAAGGCCCTCATCCTGAAATGAGATTAATGTTTCTATTTGTTCTTGTGTGAGTCCCATCCATTTCAAGGATGGAACACCTCAAGAGCACAGATATCAGTTCTAGGGGATCCCCATGCACAATCAAGTCCCAAATTAGGGCCAATCCTGCAAACATTTGCTACCAGATGTAGTACTGACTACTGTGACCAGTCCCCATGACTGACAGTAACAACCGTGTGCAGAATTGCAAGTTCTTTGGGGCAGTAATATAATTTGCATATATACAGATATTCACATTTATGGCACCGTTTTAATAAGAGTGTGTGTGTAAGATACTTAATATAAAAAATCTGAAGTCAATTCACCCTTATGTGGTATAGGATGTTAGAGCTGCCTGAAACAACCCACTTTATTAGCAGGTGCTGATCTTGCTGTAAAATGTTACGTGAGTTCTGCTGACTCAGAGTATGTCTACACTACAGTTAGACATCCGCAGGTGGCTCATGCCACCTGACTCAAGAGGGGCTGCTTAATTGCAGTGTAGATGTTCCGGCTGAGGTAGCAGGAACCTGAACTCTGGGACCCTCCCACCTTGCAGGGTCATAAAGCCCAGGCTCCAGCTCAAGCCTGAATATCAACTCTGTAAATAAACAGCCCCGCAGCCCAAGCCCTGCAAACCCGAGTCAGCTGCCATGGGCCAGCCACGGGTTTTTAATTGAAGTGCAGACGCACCCTCAATGGAGCAAGTGGCTTATTACCTCACCTGGATATATAGAGAGAGCATTTAGGTGTGGGTAAAGGAATCCAAAGGGAGAAACCCTAGATTCAACTATGCCTAGAAAGAAGTATTTAGCTGAACTTTGTTCTTTTATTGTTCATTTCTTTATCAATAAAGCTGAGCTCCAAGAAGGCAGTGAGTTTGGACTGCAAATAGATATCATTGTGTTATATAGTGGGAAAAGTACTTGTTCAAAACGTTATTTAACACAAGTTTATATTCTGTAGATCTGTAAAAAGATACACTACAAACTATGAGGATGTAGTTAATTTAGGGGCCAATCTTGCATGCCTTTCTTAAGGCAAAACTCATTCATTTTGAGGAAGTTTACCATACGTCTTTAATTTTTCATTGCCTAATGTTATATATAGGTATGAATACATAACCTAAATTATGTCTATATTTTAGGGCTTAATAAATGTATCAAAGTTCAGTAATTGCAAGCAAAGAAAACTGAAGATAAGCCAATCTTTTTTAGCTGCTGCTTCAAAAGCTATGCTCATAAAAATTAAACCAAGTGATGCATATGTGTGCATTGTAGTTTCATTTCTTTATTGTTAGTCAGATTTCCGGTAACTGCAAACAAATGAAACTTGAGTTTAAAAATATACTTCAATTGTTTTTATTTTAATTAACCACATACTCTCAGTCAGTTCTATTACATATGCTGAATGCATATATGCACTGTTTTCATAGTTGTATTTTGTTAAAGCCAGTTAAAACATTTAGAGAAATTTAGGGGAAAAAAATGCTTTTCATTAGACATTCAAGACTATGATCCTTACCAAACTAAGGCTAAAGTCTTCAACAAATTACTATCTATGTCTTTTTAGAAAGTTCACTAAAAGGCAAGTCTTGAACAGGTCAATCATAACATATTTTGAAATTACTGTAAAAGCTCACATGGTATTATTTTTATATTTAGCTATCTATACTTATATTTGGCTTAAAAGCAGCTTCTCACTAAAATGGCTATCTCGTTAAGAAGCAAAATATACAGAATCCTAGAACAGAAACTGATACATCTAATAAAGCAAAAGCACATCAATGTATTAAGCTTACTGGATTTATCAATGTTACCTCATATAGCAGACAGCCTAGAGACCAGATGTCAGATTTGAAGTTGTATCCATTTTCATGTATTCTCTCTGGAGACATGTAATAAGGCGTACCCACTGCAATAAACGCAGAAGTATTTTAAATTAAAAATATTGCTATACTGAAATCTATACTATTGTAAATATTGTAATATTTAGCGTGGAAAATTATTCTTATATTATATATATAAATCATGCATGATAATAAATATAAGTCATGCATAACAATAAAATACAATCTTTTTAATGTGAAGATGCATATATAGCAGTTGAAAACAAACATACAAATATACATGTATAAACATACATTGGCTCTAAAAATGTTACTATTTTAATGAAGATGTTTTATTTTGAATTATCACTAATTTTTCTGTAATTGGAAAAAAAACTGTAAAACACTTCTAAAGTGGTTTTTGTTTTTTGTTTGAAGCAACCAAAAAACCTTTCAAACTGAACTCTCTGAAAAGAGATTTGAAAGAATTCTCTAAAACTTTAAATCTTCAGTAAATTATTTCTTTTTAAAAAATATTTTAAACCTCAGTGTTGATTGATAGGTATTAACCAAAAACAAAGTTGCAAAAAATAAATTCAGTGGAAATTTTTGATTTATCAACTTATTTTTACTTTATTCCCAACTCTGATGCAATTTTTTTTTAATAAAAGTAAATTAATAAATTCAGACTTTGACAACTGGAGACAAAGACATTCACTCATTTTTATCTGAATTTTATTGGGAATGGCCAAGTAGTTATTCTTGGTAAGCAATATGTACTGAATAGGAATGAGCTGAATCTAATAAATATTGAATTTATTTTAAGCTAAATATCTTATGAATTAGAAGAATACTTAAATCAGTACATTAACTAACAAATGGCAACATTCGTTTTTAAAAAAATAAAAGATTACAACCTCATCCCGTTTTATTGAGTCTAAATCATTAAAAAAAAATCTCATTTACTTTGGCCTTTCAGAACTAGAGGTTGAGATAAATTCTCTATATGAATTTTGGCAGCGGAGCAGGTATCACAAGTTTGGATAACCACGATTTGCCTTTATATTGAAAAGGCAAGATGTTTCACTTCTATAGAAAAGGCAATTTAATTAATATTTTTGTTTAATTATTCCCAAAGGTGTGCTTTTTTGTTTTGTTGTTCTCATCATAATGTACTAAGTATTTTGTAAGGGCTGAGGACTCACCAAGGTATTATCACACTTTTTCAGTAACAGAGTAAGATATTTCTAGGATTTCCAAGGGTGAAAATTCTAATTCTCAAAATTAGAGATATTGGTACCATATCATCACAATCAGCCCATACCTGCTGGCAATTTATAGTTTTGTCTAGGATGGAAATCTAACTTTGGGAACAGCATTGATAACTACATTCTAGATCAGTGGAGGCTCAGAACAAAATCTTTTCTCAGATATGCAGACACATACGGGCCATATATTGTATCACAAGGAGGTTCTAGCCCTGCAAGTGTTTAAAAAGAGACATCCTCACTTTCCAGAAAAGGAGGGTATCAGCTCAAACTACACAAATTATATCCCAGCATTATCCTGAGTGCAGAATCATCACAACTGTGAATTGATCAAGAGTTTAAAGAAAGGTGGGTTGGGGTAGAAAAGAGCATCTCAAAATGACAGAGTACTGTGAGAAAACCATCCATCCTCTCAGAATGTTCATATTTACTCACAACTAAGGACAATCAAGAAGGGATGGTCTCTTTCCTAGGAATGGGAGGGTTGGGGGTGGGGGGAAGTTTTACAAACACCAAATTCAATAACATAGCCAGAAGAATAA
The DNA here is from genome assembly GCF_016161935.1 of Mauremys reevesii. Taxonomy (NCBI): domain Eukaryota; kingdom Metazoa; phylum Chordata; order Testudines; family Geoemydidae; genus Mauremys; species Mauremys reevesii. The sequence continues at coordinate 65,656,289 of NC_052630.1, read as the reverse complement.
GTAGAAGGGAAAGGAATGGTTTATTTAAACTTTTAGACTGTTATTCCACCCTAACTTCCCAAGAGCAATATTTTTACAGTATGTAAGTTTAATGGTATTCTGACAACCTAAGTACTGCATATGACATAATGCCATCTATACTTACAGATGGCTTATGCGTTTGACATTGTTTCTTATTCCAACATACCATGTAAATTTGCCAATTTAAAAAAAGCTGTCAGAAAAGGAAACTAAAAATTGTAATTACACAACAATTTGGCTTGATATACCACAGCACATTTCATACTTTTATTATCCTTTTTGTACAACTGTTAAATTATATCTGAGCTCAAGATTTCCAGAGAAAACAATGCCTTCAAAACTTTCACTCTTTGCACCTATTAATAAATACCATGATTTAGTGTTCTGCTGCACTTTTTGTTGGCACAATTCATTTAACAATGAAAAACAAGTTTAATAGTAATCTGGCTCTTAACAGGTTACAGATCTACAGCTTTTGTTGCTCTAAAACATAAAACAAGTAACTGGCAGTGAGAAATGTGCCAGAAAGAGGCTTCACAGAATCCGCAGGGGGCAGCTGAAAACACTGAGGTTTGAAGGTTCATAGTTTACCAAAAGCAAAGGTAATTTTAACTAGTAGCTCTGGGAAATCTGCTGATACATTAGGGGTTTGATATGAGTGTGAAAGATTGATGATGGGGAAAAAGAAGAACAAATGCTAGCATTTTACAGAGTTTAGCCTAGTATAACACCTTAACTGCAATACAAACTGAAGCCTCCAATGACCGACAAGTGAAACAAAGCCAAGATATTATTATAGTATAAATTCTTCCTCACTGAATTCTCAGAAACCACCTAAAGATGTTGAAAATAGTTATATTCCTTTAAAATCAGTTTGTAGCATGACACAAAGAGAAAACAGATACATTATTTTGATACTTTAAACACTGTAGGCATTACAGCATATTCTAAAACATAAGAATACTGAGATTTTTCTAGTGTACTGCTAGTAAACAAATAATAGATTTAATTAAAACTTTTTTTCCTGAGTCATTGTTCTTTTATTTAAAAGATGTTTTCATCATGAACAACACTTTAAAGAAACATTACTTTCTTCAACAACAGAAAGAGGGAGTGGGATGCTAGAAAAGAAAGATCTAATACATAAAGTAGATCAATACTTGAAAAATGATAAAATCTAGAAGTTTACTGCTCTATTTAGTTAATGCAGCTTTAAAATTGGGAAATTCTTTTTAGTACGGTCTATTGCTATTAATAAATAATTATGGAATGGCTGATATTGGACTCAATTAATATAATTAATGCCCATGAACATGGATTTCTGCACAACAGATCTTGTCAAACTAACTTGATATTTATTTCTGATAAGTACATCAGTTTGACTGATAAAGGTAATAGACTTCTATAAGGGATCTGACTTGATTTCACACTGCATTTTGAAAACTGGATAAATGAAACGTCTGAAAACATAACTGTAAACAGTGAATCATCATTAAGTGGATGTGTTTCTACTGGCATCCCATGATATCAGATCTTGGCCCTACGCTATTTAATTTTTGTCAATGACCTGGAAGCTAATAAAATTACTACTGATAATGTTTGTAGATGACAAAGATTGGGGTAGTGGTAAATAGCGAAGAGGACAGGTCACTGGCACAGAGCAATCTGGATCACTTGCAAAGCTGGGCTCAACCGAACAATATAGATTTAAACACAGCCAAATGTAAAGTCATACATCTAGGAACAAAGACTGCAGACCATACTTACAGGATGAGGGAGTCTATCCTGGGAAGCAGTAGCTGAAAACAATTTGAGGGTTATGGTGGCTAATCAGCTGAGCTTGAGCTCCAAACCCTGATGCTCTGTCCAAAAGGGCTAATGAAATCCTTGGATGCATAAACGGGAATTCTGAGTAGGAGTAAACAGGCTATTTTACCTCTGTATTTGGTTCTGGTGCAATCGCTACTGAATAATATGTCCAGTTCTGCTGTCTACAACTCACAAAGGATGTTGCAAAATGGAAAAGGCTTCAGAGAAGAGCCATGAGAATAATTAAAGGATTGGAAAATGTATTAGAACAACAGGCTCAAGGAACTCAATCTAGTTAGCTTATGTCAGAGTCTACCCTCACTTGAAACTGGGGGGTTTCAAAGTGAGGACCCGCATGTCTTCCCCCACCCCAAAATCCTAGGGTAGGTCCCCTTTTTGCTGCCACCACCTCGGTCAATTACGTGGGCCGGGACACCCCTGTTTTCCCTTCTTTCCAGAGACGTTCCCTGGGGAAATACAGATCAACTCACAGAGGGGGAACCTCTCCCCTCCCTCTCTCTCCAGCCACTGGAAAAAGATACCTGATTCAAACTGATTGAATCAAACCCAGGGGGAATTCTCTCTTCCCCCTCCCTTCTCTGCCCGGAGATAAGCTGTCTCACCACCAAGAGAGAATGTCTTAGCCCCTCCCCCTATACCCACAGTAGAAGGGATTTAATCAAATCTTTATAGAAAGAATTTATTAAAAGAAAAACAAGAAAATACAGAATCTCTATGAGTCCAAGCTGGACACTCATAGGGTATAACCTTGCTAAGTTCTGGAGAGAATCCTCTCTCCTTCTCAGTACAACCAGTACAAGCAGAATTAAGAATAATCAATAACAAACACACAGAATTGCAAGCATAGGATTATTAGGTAAGGACACAAAGTATCTTTCTAATACTCACTATCTTGACTAGAAGAAATTAGTTCAGAAAGGTGGAAGCTGGTAGACTTGATTAAAACATCTGGACCCTTGTAACTCCAAACGGCCAAAGACAACACCCCCCCAAACAGAGGGAAAAAGTTCCCTCCTAGGAGTTTCAAATTCTCTTCCCTGATTGGTCCTCAGGTCAGGTGCCCACCAGGTACTATGCTTTAACCCTTTACTAACTATTCATGACAGCTCATTAAAGAGAAGATTAAGGAGTGATGATTCAAGTCTGTAAATACATATATGGGGAACAGAGATCTGGTAATAGCGGGCACTTCAATCTAGCAGACAGAAGTATAACAAGATCCAATTATTGGAAGTTGAAGCTAGACAAATTCAGATTAGGAAAAAGGTACAATTTTTTTAAAATGAGGGAAATTAACAATTGGAACAATTTCTATATACTCTATTCAGCTGGCTGAACCTGAGTAAGGCAGAGATAATGCTGGAGGGCAGAAGATAGCATTTTAAAATTTTGCAGTCATGTTTCTGTCTCCTTTGGTTGAAGAGAGACACTTACAACTGGTCAATTCAGACCATGGTTTAGGACTTTTTTTTGGATTCCTCACTGACACTGAGCTCTCACACAACAGCATCTGTGATTAACACTTTCCATCATCTCTAGTTGGCTGTAAGACTCCATCCCACCAGATGATGACCTGGCCTCAGTTATTCACTGCATCTCTCAATTGGACTACAGCAACATGATATTCCTGTCAAGTATCAGAGGGGTAGCCGTGTTAGTCTGGTTCTGTAAAAGCAGCAAAGAATCCTGTGGCACTTTATAGACTAACAGACGTTTTGCAGCATGAGCTTTCGTGGGTGAACATCCGACGAAGTGGGTATTCACCCACGAAAGCTCATGCTGCAAAACGTCTGTTAGTCTATAAGGTGCCACAGGATTCTGTGCTGATGATATTCCTGTGCAACTTAAAAAACTCTAACTAGAACAGAAAGCAGCAGCGCTTCTCCTCAGCAACAAAGGCAACCATAAGCACATCAGACGTGTCCTTCACTCCATACACTGGCTTCCCAAAGTATTTCAAATCAAGTTCAAGGTCACCATTGTTATTATCTTTATATTATCACAGCACTTATGAGCCCTAGCCATGGACCAGTACCCCACTGTGCTAAGCGTTGTACAAACAGAACAAAAAGATGGTCCCTCCCACAAGGAGCTTATAATTTAAGTGCAAGACAAGAGGCAGCAGTTGGCTAGAGACAGACAAATGGGGGAGTACCAGGAAACAATGATATAATTTTAGTCACTATGATAGACAGAGGTCTCAGCACACCAGGGGCTTAATCATTACTAAGACTTTTGTAGGCATCATGGCACAGAAGCACTTAAGGAGGGATTTGAAGGAAGATGACAAGGTAGTTTTGAGGATGTTAACTAGGAGATCCTCCCAAGTATCAGAGCAGTAAGGGAGAAAGCACAAAGAATCTTGTTTGAAAATTTAACAAGAAGTGATGGAGGCTGGCATCATGGGCCAGTTGGAGGCAGGTGTTGATATCTCAATAAAAAGTAAGAGATGGTAGGTCAGGTGAGGATAAGCCACGAGGGCTCTGAAAGTGTTGATAATTTGCTTATGTTTCATGTGATACAGAAGGTAGAGCTAATGAAGGAATGCAAAAAGAGGGGTGACAAAGTGACAGACTAGAAAAATAGTTTTTGCAGTAGTATTCTGTATGGATGTGAGCAGGGCAAGATTGCATTTGTCAAAGCCAAAGAGAAGGATACTGCAGTAATCGAGATGCAAGATAATGAGATCCTAGATGAAAGAATTTTAGCTGTGTGGATGGATAGGAAAGGCTGATCTTAGATATGCAGACAGAATCTGAAAGTTTAGACATAGCCTGGATGTGAGGACATACAGAGAGGTGTTGAAGATGACACCTAAGTTATGGGCCTGAGTGGCAAGGTGGTACTGTCCACAGTGATCAAGAAAGGAAGTAGTAGGAAAGGATGGCAGGGAGGCAGGGAGGGAGATGAGATTAAAAGCTTTCTTTCAGTCATATATAGTGTGATAGACTCAGGCCAGTTGGGTACAGCAGAATAGCTGAAGGCAGATATACTGGCCACTGGATTAACAGTTTTCTGTTCCCTGACTGACCAGAGCAGGGGCTGCTCCAGGCTAATGAGAACACCTGACTCTAATTAACCTGTAAAGAGTCAGGTGAGGCCATTCAGTTAATGTGACCACCTGACTCTAATTAAGGCCCTGCTGTTACTATAAAAAGGGCTCACTCCAGTCAGGCAGAGGAGCCAGGGGAGAGGAAGTGCGGCTAAAGGGCTGGTTACTGAAGACACCCTAAAACATCGTTAAAGGAGCCCTAAGGTAAGGGTGAAGAAGGGAGAAGCAGGAGAGCTGTGGGGAAGTGGCCCAGGGAAATGTAGCAACTCTGGCAGTGAAAGGTTGGCTGCCAACAACTGCTACCATTAGGGTCCCTGGGCTGGAACCCAGAGTAGAGGGCGGGCCTGGGTTCCCCCCAACCCACCACTACAGGAACAGCTCCTGGAAGGGGAAGTCAGGTCCCTGTCAGGACAGGAGGCTAAACAGAGACTGTGGGAGTTCTCTCACCAACCTCCTTGCAGCCTGTAATGAAAAGGGCTCAGTAGACTGTAACCCTGGCCCTAGAGAGAGAAGGGCTACGTGGAGGGTCACAGTGAGCCACTGAGGCTAAGCATAAACCGCCTAGAAGCGCAGGACCCACAGGAGCAAGGTCAGAGCTCTGCCACAATAGCTTGAGCTGACAGCTAGACTATCACAAGATGTGAGAGGCTGAGATTTTAGTTTGGACAGGAGAGAGGTCTGGGTAGAGACAGTAGTTGAATTTGTATTTGCAGATGAGATTACCCAGAGATAAGATGTACAAGGAGAAGAGAAGACCAACGATAGAGTCCTGTAGAGCCCTGACAGAAAGTTGGGGGAGAGGAGGATGAGAAGGTCCCTCCAAAGGCTATGCTGAAGGAGCAACTAGAGAGGTAGGAGAGCCACCAGGAAAGGACAGAGTCAGAGAAGCCAAGGGAAGCCAATATTTCAAGGAGAAGAGCACAAGTGAAAGAGTCAAAGGTGGCTGACAGGTCAATGAAAATAAGGATTGAGTGGTGGTTCTAAAATTTGGCTAGGAAGAGGTCGTTGATGCTGGTAAGAGTGGTTTTAGTGGCATGCAAGAGGCAGAAGTCAGACTGAGGAGTGTCTAGGATGACAATGCAGGAGAGGAACTGCAACAACAATCAGATAGCACGTTCAATGAGCATAGAAATTAAAGGGAGATTTCGTGATAGCTGGAAAGCTGGAAAGTGGGGTCAAGGGTGTTGGTGGTTTTTTTTAAATGGGAGATTAAAGCATTCTTGCATTGTAAGGAAAAAGATCCAGAGAGGAGCAAGAGATGAAGGACAAGATGAGAGTGGACATGAGAGCTCTGGAAACAGGATGGGGTCACTGGGGCAAGTGTAGGAGTTAGAAGAGAAAAATAGACAACTTTTGTGTCTATGGCAGGGAAAAGGGAGACGAGAGTGGTAAGAAAGAAAGGATACCTATGCAAGGGGAGGAGGAAGGTCACATCATATTATATTCAAGGTGTTCCATGGCTTGGCCCTACAATATCTAGAAGACCACCTAAAGCTCCAGGATGAAGACTGTTTGACAACTTTGCTCCTCTAGAGCAATGGAACACTATATAATGAGGATTTAGCTTATCTGCGAAGGAGACAGAATTTTCTCAGTGGCTGGTTCTGAGACTGTAGAATGAACTTCCCCAGGAACTAAGGACCATCACAAACCTCACCACATTCCACTCCAAGTACAAGGCAAATTTCTTTGACCCTGCCTTCTCTATCAAATACAATGCAACATGTATTTAAAACAAAAAACAAACAAACAAACAAAACACCTACCAAAACCAGACATTAAATTGTACAGGCTTCTCCCCCTGAGTACAGGATGAGAGAACAAGACATGTGACAGGTCTTAGTCACGTTCCTTAATAAATACACTACTACAAGATGCTCAGATGCTACAGTGATGAGTGTGGTATAAGAACACACGGGGAACAAAACAGCATAGGTATACTAGAACACAGAGATCCCTCCTGGACTTCAAGTCTATGAATCTATTGGATTGGTTGGCATTTGTGCTCTCAAAACAGCATGGAGCCTTTTGCCTTAGTTGAACACATGTACTCTGTAGATTAAAGAATAGTTTCTCATTTTTTATTTTATTTTGCTAAACATTTAAAGTAGCTCAAAATTGCTCCTCCTCAGAATGAGATGAATTTGAAGAACTGCTAGTCACTAGCCTCATCCATTATCTGACATTGTTTGCTCTGCCAAATTATGGGCTAGTTTGAAGGATCATATGCATGCCATCTGACCCTGCCCACATCAAAAAAGGATGTGTGCATGTCTTCACTGCAGCATTGTCTTCCCAACTCCTGGACCCACAGAGGATCCATCACAAGTGCATAGATCAATATGTAAGGAGGTGGAGGAGGATCAAGGGTAGCTGTATTATCTTGTCTATGGTCCATGTTCATTTTGCATAACCATCCAGATGTAAGTTGGAACCCTGGCAGCATAGCTCCATTGGCAGTATGATGCCACGGAGATGAAAGTCAGGGGGTGCTGAAGCCAGTGTGGCATCACTAGAAAACGCAGATGGCCCTGTGCTTTCAGTGCCTTTAGGCCGTTTTGCAGGGTTTGGGGGCCTTTCTGATCTTTCTCCCTGCCCCCGGAAAGCACTATCTGGCCATATGTGTGGAGGTTGTGAAATACTCTGCTGCCTACCAGGAACAAAGCAAAGTTTCACTGAAGAAGTGAAGTACTCTATTGCTTTTCTACTGAATCCTAACCTACATTCCTGAACTCTACGGCTACCACTAACACCATTATTAGATTTAACTTAAAAGTGTAGGTAAAGGGAATAGGCACATATATAAATCTGATTTGGAACTACAACATGACTACAGGCTGTCACCTGTAGAGCCATGTCCTGGCATGCAGAGAACCAAAACTCAGGCTGATCCTTGCTTCTAATAAAGGCCATAAGATGAGCTATGGAGGAAAGGCATTCAGCCCTGGAAAGGTTGATGGAGAGAAAAAATGAGGGAAGTGTTCTCAAACACCCTTCTAACCAGCCCAGGTGAAGTGCATTCCAACTTCAGTGGGCATTATGACCAGCCTTCTACCAAAAGGGAGATTGACTCAGTGGTTCTGTTTGTTTTAAAAAGGAAGAATCTCAAAAGTTAAATACACACACACACACACACACAAACACCTCTATTTGTTTGATAAGGTTGTACACAATTAATAATGCCATTAACTAAGCTTAGCCAGACCACTTTAACTATTGAAATTTGTTTTTAAATCCTTACATTTTTCGCCTTCCTCCGCAGCATGGGGCAGGGGTCGCTTGCTGGAGGATTATCTGCTACTTGAAGTCTTTAAATCAGGATTTGGGGACTTCAACATCTGAGTTAAGGGAGAGAATTATTTCAGGAGTGGGTGGGTCAGCTTTTGTGGCCTGCATCTTGCGGGAGGTCAGACTAGATGATCATAATGGTCCCTTCTGATCTTAAGTTCTATGATTCTATGATTTTGAAGTTTGAATAGTTTTTTTTTTAAGTTGCAATTAAAAGCACTACCATTTACATTTAGAAGATATAATATATAACTAAGGAAAATTTTAGTATATTTCTGTATATATGTGAAAACCTGAATATACTCTGCTGGTGTAGTTAAAAAATAATCTCTAGATGAAGACATAGATTGATGATTGGACGAAGTTTGTAGTACACTAATTTTTTTGTGTGTATCATAGAAAAGACGGTTACTCACTGTTGTAACTGTTGTTCTTGGAGATGTGTTGCTCATATCCATTCCATGTAGGTGTGTGCGCGCCGCGTGCACGTTTGTCGGAAGACTTTTACCCTAGCAACACTCAGTGGGTCGGCTGGGCGCCCCCTGGAGTGGCACCACCATGGCCCTGGATATATACCCCAGCCGACCCACCCACTCCTCAATTCCTTCTTGCCGGCTACTCCGACAGTGGGGAAGGAGGGTGGGTTTGGAATGGATAGGAGCAACACATCTCGAAGAACAACAGTTACAACGGTGACTAACCGTCTTTTCTTCTTCGAGTGATTGCTCATATCCATTCCATGTAGGTGATTCCCAAGCCTTACCTAGGCGATGGGGTCGGAGTGAGATGTGGCGGAACGTAAAACCGCCGAGCCGAAGGCCGCATCGTCCCTAGATTGCTGGACCAGAGCGTAGTGTGAAGCAAACGTGTGGACCGATGACCAGGTCGCTGCACGGCATATCTCCTGGACCGGTACGTGTGCCAGGAAGGCGGCGGAAGAAGTCTGAGCCCTGGTAGAATGGGCAGTGAGGTGGCCCGCTGGGACATGGACCAAGTTATAGCACGTGCGGATGCATGCTGTCAGCCAAGAGGAAATCCGTTGAGCCGGAGATGGGAAGGCCTTTCATACGGTTCGCTACTGCCACGAAAAGCTGGGGGGACTTACGGAAGGGCCTTGTGCAGTCAATATAAAATGCAAGCGCCCTGCGGACATCTAGGGAGTGCAACCGCTGCTCCCGCGGAGAGAAATGAGGTTTAGGGAAGAAAACTGGGAGGAAGATGTCCTGATTGGTATGGAAGGCCGAAACCACCTTATGGAGAAAAGCGGAATGTGGCCGCAATTGAACTTTGTCCTTATGAAAGACAGTGTAAGGGGGGTCTACAGTGAGTGCTCGGAGCTCGGAGACCCTCCTGGCCGAAGTAATAGCCACCAGAAAAACTGTCTTCCATGAAAGATAGAGGAGAGAGCAAGTTGCCAGCGGCTCAAAGGGCGGACCCATAAGCCTGTTCAGTACTAGGTTAAGGTCCCAGGTAGGGGCGGGGTGGAGAACTTGAGGGTAGAGGCGCTCCAGGCCCTTGCGGAACCTAGCGACCACCGGGTGAGAGAACACAGAGTGCCCAGCCTCGCCGGGATGGAAGGCGGATATGGCCGCCAAATGGACCTTCAGGGAAGATATGGCAAGGCCCTGCTGCTTAAGGTGCCAGAGGTAGTCTAGAATGACTGGAACGGGGACCTCCGAGGGTGTAAGAGCCTGAGATGCACACCAGGCTGAGAAACGCTTCCACTTGGCCAAGTAGGTGGACTGAGTGGAAGGTTTCCTACTACTGAGCAGAACATGCTGCACAGGGGCGGAACAGCGCAACTCCGAGTGTCTAGCCACGCAGGAGCCACACCATGAGGTGGAGAGACGGAAGGTCTGGATGACGGAGACTGCCGTGCTCCTGGGTTATAAGGTCCAGGCAGAGGGGGAGGGTGATCGGTGAAGATACGGACAGGCTGAGCAGCGTGGTGTACCAAGGCTGCCTGGGCCACGCTGGAGCAATCAGGATTAGGTGCGCCCTGTCCTGCCGGAGCTTCAACAGAACTTTGTGAACTAGTGGAAACAGGAGGAACGCGTAGAGCAGCTGGTGCTTCCATTGAATGAGGAATGCGTCCGAGATTGATCCCGGTGAGTGGCCCTGGAACGAGCAGAACGCTTGGCACTTCCTGTTCGCGCGAGTCGCAAAAAGGTCCACTCGGGGAAAGCCCCACTTGCAGAAGATCGCGTGGATAATGTCCGGTCTTATGGACCACTCGTGGCACAGGAAGGATCTGCTCAGCCGATCCGCGAGAGTGTTCCGAACTCCCGGGAGAAAGGATGCCACCAGGTCGATCGCATGTGATATGCAAAATTCCCATAGCTCGATGGCTTCGAGGCAAAGAGGGGAGGAGCGAGTCCCTCCCTGCTTGTTTATGTAATACATGGCCGTTGTGTTGTCCGTAAGCACGGAGACACAACGGCCAGACAGAAGATTGCGGAATGCATGGCATGCCAGGCGAACCGCTCTGAGCTCTCGGACATTTATATGGAGGGAGAGTTCCTCCGATGACCACAGGCCTTGGGTGCGCAGGCAACTGAGGTGGGCTCCCCAGCCGAGGGATGACACATCTGTCGTCAGAGACAGGGTGGGCTGCGGTGGGTGGAACGGTAACCCCGCACACACCATGGAGGGGTTCAGCCACCAGTTGAGGGAGCGCAGTGTACTCGGCGGGACAGTGACTAGAGTGTCCATCGCGTCCCTGCCCGTACGGTACACCGAATGGAGCCATGTTTGAATCGGGCAAAGGCGGAGCCTGGCAAATTTGGTGACATAAGTACACGCCACCATGTGGCCTAGGAGACCGAGGCAGGTGCGAACCGAGGTCGTGGGAAAGGCCTGAAGACTGCGGATGATCGCGGCCATTGCCAGGAATCTCGGCTGAGGGAGGCAGGCCGTGGCCAGAGTGGAATCCAAGGCAGCCCCTATAAAGTCCAGTGTCTCTGAGTGGGGACCAGGGTGGATTTGTCCACGTTGAGCAGCAGGCCGAGACGTGTAAACAGGTCCTTTGCCACTCGTACATGTACCCTGACTTGCTCCTGGGACGCTCCCCTGATGAGCCAGTCATCCAGGTACGGGTACACGTGGACCCCTTGACGATGGAGATGGGCGGCAACCACTGCCATGCACTTCGTGAACACTCGAGGTGCTGTGGAGAGGCCGAAGGGAAGGACCGCAAATTGGAAATGCCAATGATCCGCTACAAAGCGGAGGTATCTCCTGTGTGGAGGAAAAATGGCTATATGAAAATAAGCGTCCTTCATGTCGAGGGCAGCATACCAGTCTCCAGGATCCAAGGACGGGATAATGGTCCCTAGCGAGACCATCCGGAATTTTAACTTTATTAGGAATTTGTTGAGGCCCCGTAGGTCTAGGATAGGCCTGAGGCCCCCTTTTGACTTGGGGACCAGGAAGTAACGAGAGTAAAACCCTTTGCCCCATTCTCCCCTTGGCACCTCCTCTATTGCTCCAATGGTGAGAAGTGTCTGGACCTCTTGCAAGAGGAATTGCTCATGAGAGGGGTCCCTGAAGAGGGACTGAGAGGGAGGGCGGTAAGGCGGGGTTGAAGCAAATTGGAGGTGGTATCCTTGCTTCACGGTGCGCAGGACCCAGATGTCCAAGGTCAGGTGGAACCACGCAGGGAAAAAATAAGAGAGGCGGTTGGAGAAGGGAGGGAAAGGATCTTGAGCGGGAAGTGGTATGCTGTCCCCGGGCGCGCCTTCAAAAGGACAACTTCGGGCCCGGTTGCGGTTTGGAGGAGCCGCGGTTTTGGTTGGATTGAGGGCCTGAATAGCGCCTGCGGCCTCCGCGCCCTCGGCGCCCACCAAAATCCTGTCTCTGCCTAGGCACAGAGTACGGACAGAAGGGCTGTGGGCGGTAAGTGAGCCGCTGGGTCACAGGGGTATGCATGCCCAGGTTACATATAGTGACCCTATTGTCCTTCAAATTCTGGAGTCTGGTGTCAGTTTTTTCCGAGAATAAACTCTTGCCCTTCAAGGGCAAGTCCTGAATGGTATACTGGAGTTCGGGCGGAAGGTTGGAAGCCTGCAGCCAGGAGATGCGCCTCATGGTGATACTGGACGCCAAGGTTCTGGCTGCGGAGTCCGCCGCGTCTAGGGAAGCCTGTAACGAGGTCCTGGCCACCTTTTTCCCTTCCTCAAGGAAGGCCTTGTACTCCTGGCGGGAGTCTGGGGGAAGCAACTCCCGGAATTTAGCCATCTCCGCCCAGGTGTTATAATCGTAGCAACTCAGCAGAGCTTGCTGGTTCGCTACGCGCAGCTGTAAGGCACCCGCCGAATACACCTTGCGGCCCAGAAGGTCCATCCTTCTGGCTTCTTTGGATTTCGGAGCCAGGGCCTGCTGCCCATGGCGCTCCTTATCATTGACGGACTGGACCACCAGGGAGGAAGGAGGAGGATGCATATAGAGGTACTCGTACCCTCGGGATGGCACCATATATTTACGCTCGACTCCCTTTGCTGTCGGCGGAACAGAGACCGGCGATTGCCACAATGTGTCTGCCTTGGCTTAAATAGTTTTAATAAACGGCAGAGCCACTCTGGTCAGCGCGTCAGCCGCAAGGATGCTGACGACAGGATCCTCAACCTCTGGAACCTCCTCCACCTGTAAATTTCTATTGAGGGCAATTCTCCTGAGGAGGTCCTGGTGCTCCGTAAGGTCTATTGGAGGCGGGCTCGAGGACGACGAGCCAGCCACTGCCTCATCTGGTGAAGAGGAGGACGAGACGCCGGGGTCAAGGGCATCCTGCATCTGCTCCTGGTCCTGCTGAGGCTCCTGCTCGAGCCGTGCCGGTGAGGTGGATGCCTGAGCCAACTGGTCGTCTGTGCCAGCTGGTGGAGGACAACTAACCGTGGCCTCTGGGGCCCGATGCTCGGAAGAGGCGGCACGTGAGGGAACCAGAGGAGCACCTTGGGCCTGATGGTATGCCCATGGTGTCCAAAAGGGCCACTGCTGAGCACCTTGCGCTTGGGGAAGGGCTTCCTGAAACAGGCCCTCCGGCACATCCGCTTCATGGTCCTGGGAGTAGTAACTTCCCGCCTGGGACGAAACCGACGGATGCCTGGAAGGCCATGGAGGAGCAGAGAGACCTTGGGCCGATGTCCCCACCAATCTGGTGCTCTTCCGCACGGGGGACCGGTGCCGCGAAGAACTCCGGTGCTGAGAACGTGACCGGGACCTACGACCGGCCCAGTGCCGGGAGGTCGACCGGGACCTGGAGTAGCGGCGTCGCGAGCGGCTCCTGGGGGAGCGGTGCCGGGACCGTGAGCGGTGCCGTGGATAGTATGACGGCGACCGGGAGGAAGAACGGTGCCGCGAGTCCGACCGGTGCCGCGCCGTGGAGCGGTGCCGGGACTGCGAGTGGCGTGAAGAGCGGGAACGGCGCCTGGACCTGGAACGTCTGCGGGACCGCGATCGAGAGCGGTGCCGGTCAGGAGCGCTGACAGAAGCTGGACGAATCAAGGCCGGCTTCCCAATTGACTGGATCACCCGCACCGGCGGTGCCGGGGGTGGTGACGGTGCCGGGTCCGACAGCACGATCAGGTCCTTCGCTACTTCACATACCTCCGGCGTGGATGGTATGACCAGCTCAACCACGGCAGGTGCCGGGGAGACAGATGCCGGACTCGACGGCCCTTGGCGGACCGGAGTTGACGGCGCCGGCTTAGCAGGTGCCAGGCAGTGCAGCTGAGCCGTGCCCTCGTGCTGGGCGGTGCCGGAGCGGCAGGGGTTTTAGTCTTTTTTGCTCTCGGTGAGAGCGAGCGCCTCAGGCCTGGTTTCGGTGCCGGCGATGTTCGGTGCCGAGAGGGCTTAGGCGTACCAGTGCGGCCCGGTGCCGAAGAGGAACTTCTCGAGTCCGATGGGCCCGCACTCGGTGCCGAGGATGGAGGGGTAAGAGCCGCCTCCATAAGGAGCTGTTTAAGCCTAATGTCCCGCTCCTTTTTAGTGCGAGGCTTAAACGACTTGCAAATCGAGCACTTAGCAGACAAGTGCGACTCGCCGAGGCACTTCAAACAGGAGTCCTGTGGATCTCCTGTGGGCATCGGCCGATGGCAAGCCGAGCACGGCTTGAATCCCGGGGAGCCGGGCATGTGCGCCAGTCCCGGTGCGGGGAGGGCCTAAGCACCGAACCCGACTAAACCTACTAAATACTAACTTACCAACTAAGAATTAAGTACACTTATCTAAACTTTAACTAAATCTACAACTATATACAGAAAGAGAACGAGAACTGTGAGAATGCTAGGGAGGTGGAGGTCAGCTAAGCCGCACTCCACTGTTCCAACGACCGACACGGGCGGTAAGAAGGAACTGAGGAGTGGGTGGGTCGGCTGGGGTATATATCCAGGGCCATGGTGGCGCCACTCCAGGGGGCGCCCAGCCGACCCACTGAGTGTTGCTAGGGTAAAAGTCTTCCGACGAACGTGCACGCGGCGCGCGCGCACACCTACATGGAATGGATATGAGCAATCACTCAAAGAAGAATCATAGAATATCAGGGTTGGAAGGGACCTCAGGAGGTCATCTAGTCCAACCCCCTGCTCAAAGCAGGACCTAATACCAATCTAAATCATCTCAGCCAGACTTTGTCACGCCTGACCTTAAAAACCTCTAAGGAAGGAGATTCCACCACCTCCCTAGGTAACCCATTCCAGTGCTTCACCATCCTCCTCATGAAAAAGTTTTTCCTAATATCCAACCTAAACCTCCCCCACTGCAACTTGAGACCATTACTCCTTGTTCTATCATCTGCTACCACTCTAGAACAATCTAGATGCATCCTCTTTGGAACCCCCTTTCAGGTAGTTGAAAGCAGCTATCAAATCCCCCCACATTCTTCTTTTCTGCAGACTAAATAATCCCAGTTCCCTCACCCTCTCCTCATAAATCATATGCTCCAGCCCCCTAATTATTTTTGTTGCCCTCCACTGGACTCCCTCCAATGTTTCCACATCCTTCTTGTAGTGTGGGGCCCAAAAACTGGACACAGTACTCCAGATGAGGCCTCACCAATGTAAAATAGAGGGGAATGATCACATCTCTCGATCTCCTGGCAATGCTCCTACTTATACAGCCCAAAATGCCGTTAGCCTTCTTGGCAACAAGGGCACACTGATGACTCTCATCCAGCTTCTCGTCCACTGTAACCCCGAGGGTCCTTTTCTGCAGAACTGCTGCCTAGCCACTCAGTCCCTAGTCTGTAGCAGTGCATGGGATTCTTCCACCCTATGTGCAGGACTCTGCACTTGTCCTTGTTGAACCTCATCAGGTTTCTTTTGGCCCAATCCTCTAATTTGTCTAGGTCCCTCTGTATCCTATCCCTACCCTCCAGCGTATCTACCACTCCTCCCAGTTTAGTGTCATCTGCAAACTTGCTGAGGGTGCTAACCATGCCATCCTCCAGATCATTAATGAAGATATTGAACAAAACCGGCCCCAGGACCAACCCTTGGGGCACTCCGCTTGAAACCGGCTGCCATCTAGACATGGAGCCATTGATTACTACCCGTTAAGCCCAACGATCTAGCCAGCTTTCTATCCACCTTATAGTCCATTCATCCAGCCCATCCTTCTTTAACTTGCTGGCAAGAATACCATGGGAGACCGTATCAAAAGCTTTGCTAAAGTCAAGGAATAACACGTCCACTGCTTTCCCCTCATCCACAGAGCCAGTTATCTCATCATTGTTAGGGGGCTTTATTCCTTCACCCTCTCACTTCCCTGGTCCTTCTCGCATGAACAGAGAACAACAATACCCGAAGTCCAAAGGCGCAAACAATTCAATGTTTATTGGGGTGAACTTCCAGCAAGCAAGTGTCCCCCTTCTCAGCTCTGACACCACAGAGCTGTCCCTGTTCCCATTCCTCCCTTAGCAAAACATGATTCCGATTCCCCCGCACCCCAGTCTCTGTTCCCATTTCCCCCCCCCCCCCCCCACTTCCTGATTGGCTGCAGACTATGTAGTAAAAAACTTGAGTTCTGCTTAGCTATACCTTAACCAATCATTTTACTGAAATTTAACTAACCAATCCTAACATATTGTAACTTGGT
Source organism: Mauremys reevesii (assembly GCF_016161935.1). NCBI lineage: Eukaryota > Metazoa > Chordata > Testudines > Geoemydidae > Mauremys > Mauremys reevesii. The sequence goes on along the minus strand of NC_052630.1, from coordinate 65,640,010 downwards.
TATTTAACCAATTATATCCCACCACCTTAATTGGTTTACACCCAACAAAATTAATTATACAGCAGACAGAAACAATCACAGAACCAGACAGAGATTATACAGGCAAACAATAGGGAAGTGGAGACTACAGTGATAGAACAATACAGAAACAAGGATTTCATATCCCAGTGAGTTCTTGCCAGACAGGATGCAATCAAACAAAGTTTCCTTTTACATCTTCTAGGCTCTTCCCTTTCTCTGGAGGTGATAGGAATATCAGGACAGGATTGTATTCCTAACAGCCCAATAGCATTTCAATGTGACCAGTTTGGAATGTGAGGATGTGACACTTCCCAGTTTATGGCTGCCTCTGCTGCTTAGCCGAAGGCCTTAGCCTAAGAACCAGGCCTCAGACTGTCACAGTGAGAGAAGGCCCTTACGCATACAGAGAGTGATTTTGATTCTTTTATATCTTTATAACTAGCTAAGTGATAAGAATACACTTAAATTCTTAAAGTATAGGCCTTTGCAGACAGGCCTGAATACCTATATCTTAACAATCACAGAAGGCAATTAAGTTAGTCAGTCATGACTTGCCCTTGGTGAATCCATGCTGACTGTTCCTGATCACTTTCCTCTCCTCAAAGTGCTTCAAAATTGATTCCTTGAGGACCTGCTCCATGATTATTCCAGGGTCTGAGGTGAGGCCGACTGGCCTGTAGTTCCCTGGATCCTCCTCCTTCCCTTTTTTAAAGATGGGCACTACATTAGCCTTTTTCCAGTCATCTGGGACCTCGCCTGATAGCCATGAGTTTTCAAAGATAATGGCCAATGGCTCTGCAATCACATCCGCCAACTCCTTTAGCACCCTCGATGCAGTGCATCCGGCCCCATGGACTTGTGCTCATCTAGCTTTTCTAAATAGTCCCGAACCACTTCTTTCTCCACAGAGAGCTGGTCACCTCCTCCCCATACTGTGCTGCCCAGTGCAGTAGTCTGGGAGCTGACCTTGATCGTGAAGACAGAGGCAAAAAAAGCATTGAGTACATTAGCTTTTTCCACATCCTCTTTCACTAAGTTGCCTCCCCCATTCAGTAAGAGGCCCACACTTTTCTTGATCGTCATCTTGTTGTTGAAGAAACCCTTCTTGTTACTCTTAACATCCCTTGCTAGCTGCAACTCCAAGTGTGATTTGGCCTTCCTGATTATACTCCTGCATGCCTGAGCAATATTTTTATACTCCTCCCAGGTCATTTGTCCAAGCTTCCACTTCTTGTAAGCTTCTTTTTTGTGTTTAAGATTAGCAAGGATTTCACTGTTAAGCCAAGCTGGTCGCCTGCCATATTTACTATTCTTTCTACACATCGGGATGGTTTGTTCCTGCAACCTCAATAAGGATTCTTTAAAATACAGCCAGCTGTCCTGGACTCCTTTCCCGCTCACGTTATCCTCTCAGGGGATCCTGCCCCTCAGTTCCCGGAGAGAGTCAAAGTCTGCTTTTCTGAAGTCCAGGGTCCATATTCTGCTGCTCTCCTTTCTTCCTTGTGTCAGGATCCTGAACTTGACTATCTCATGGTCACTGCCTCCCAGGTTCCTATCCACTTTTACTTCCCCTACTAATTCTTTCCTGTTTGTGAGCACCAGGTCGAGAAGAGCTCTGCCTCTAGTTGGTTCCTCCAGCACCTGCACCAGGAAATTGTCCCCTACACTTTCCAAAAACTTCCTGGATTGTCTGTGCACAGCTGTATTGCTCTCCCAGCAGATATCAGGGTGATTGAAGTCCCCCATGAGAACCAGGGCCTGTGATCTAGTAACTTTTGTTAGTTGCCTGAAGAAAGCCTCGTCCACCTCATCCCCCTGGTCTGGTGGTCTATAGCAGATTCCCACCACGACGTCACCCTTGTTGCTCACACATCTAAACTTAATCCAGAGATTCTCAGGTATTTCTGCAGTTTCATACTGGAGCTCTGAGCAGTCATACTGCTCTATTACATACAATGCAACTCCCCCACCTATAGGAGGGTTGGAGTGGGAAATAGCCATAAGAAAGGCCACTTTCAAGAAAGGATAGTTTGGGGAAACTAGTAACAGAAGTTCCAAGAGAAATGAAATTAAGAAATAACAAAGAAGGATTGTATTAAGGATATTAGGAAAGCAATTATGATAAATCAGTGCTTAGTAGACATTATAAAGTTGATATCAGTGTTTACAATGTATGAGTTTATAAATCAGCCACAAAATTTTCTTCCCCAGGCTGAAACCTGGCATAAGGTCTGAGTTTAAAGTATGGAAAGAAAAAAGAAGCAACTCCCTACCCTCCAAGAAAACCCAGCACCCCAGCTGAAAAAACACCGTTTTTGCCCTCTTCTCCCTTTCCTGCTGATTCTTATATTTGTAAGAGAGGACTTAAAGATTTTTTTTTTTACACCCCCTTGCTCAGTTTCCAAGCACCTTGCAACCACTCCCCCACGGTGAACCTAAAAACACAGAGTTGAAGCAACTGTTTGTCTTTCCTAGCTTTTTGATTTATAACTCAAAGTAATAGGCCAGCTCTTCTCCCTCCAACACTGACTTTTGCCTCCTCTGCATGCTCCCTTTCTACTGAACATTGTAGATCAGGACTTTTTGGCTCCCACAAATAGAGTACAACAGTGTTGGTTCCCATTGCAGCCTGTTCACAGTGCTGTTTTATGTACTATGTTTTATTTATGGGCATTAGCAGGGCCTAAGCCATGACAAGTAATATGAAAGAATGCTGCAATATTGTCTGAACTCGCCACTGGCATATTATAGCAGGCAAACAACAATATTTTAAAATAAAATAGTACATTACCTAATCTTGATTTTGCGTTTTTTAAATTATATCCAAAGTCAAGAGAGAGGAAGCCTGGTAAAAAGAAGATGCCTCACTATTTTTGTTTTTTATATGAGGTGACATGGACTCACTTAATCTCAATTTTTCCACTGAGACCCCTGTAATTATTGTTGGTGTTGATATGTGGCAATTTCTGCTTATAGCAAAGACAAGAATCTATAATAAAAAAGAAAAACTGGAATGTGTAGATGAGTGTCCCAAAGGTTTCCTGGATGACAGGGAATTGGCTGATTATACTGCCAAAATTATAGAATGTAAAGTCTGCTTTCTGAAATGAGAGAGTTTATAATACACTTGTTTTGGCTCTTTAAAATCCAGCAATTTACCTAAACCTCCTGAGTTCTTGGATACTATTATGCTGAATAAAAATCTTGTCAAGGGTCTTAAATCCTGGCTAGCCTTGGCTGCTCTCGTGAGGGGTCTTAAGGCTGATGCAGTGCCCTTTGAAGTCAATCGCAAGGGGTCTATTGAATTCAGTGAATAGTGCATTGGGCCATTAATGAGATAAACAAGTTCTTTTTTTGACTTACTCCAGAACATGGACAACAACTAGATAGCCAACTCAGCAATCCTGCAGCATTCTATTGGGTGTCCAAGAACAACCTCTACCTACACAGACAAGAGAAATAATCTGCTTTCTTGGGATTAGGCAGTCATGAGCAGACAGATATTTTTACAGGACAGGTTTAAGTTTTAAAGCAATTCTCAGTTTAGATGGCCAACAACATCTAAGTGGAGATTCCCATTCATTTTGCATGATGCTGTTTAAGATTTGATTAACTGAGACTCTGAAGGATTTTGAACCCCTAATTTATTTAAGATTTTGGATTTGTAACATGCACCCCTCCAAATACAGCTTCAAGCGCGCACGCACACACACACACACACACATCTCTAATTTAACACACCAATATATTTAACTTCCTTTCCCCCCCCAGAGTAAACAGAACCATCCCCTAATACAATCTATCAATTAATTATCCATTCCCACAACAATTTCCCCTTCTAAATATAGATTACTTACTGAGAACTATTCCTCTTTATGATACTTACATTTAGATTTAACAATATGTAGACTATCCCTCAACACTTTAAAAACAGAGACAATCTGTTGGTCCTCTGTGCCTCCCTTGGTATCATTTTCTCGAGAAGTCTATTCCATCTCTTTAGATTTTAAATAATCTCCTCAAATGATACCCAAAAGATGTGAATTCTCTGCAAATGCTTTTGGTATGGTGAATATAACGCCACTCTTTATGAGTGATCCAATTCCCATACAAAAAAGAATTGGGTGTTTTTAGATGTTCTCTTGTACTCTTAGAACAAAAAAAATATTTTCTTCCATACTCTTTTTAAAAGAATGTTTGCTGTTCAAAATTCTAAATCCTGATCTGCCCATCCCATTCTCCCTGGACACTACAAATTGGAGGTCGGGATGCAGGTCATGATGGTAAATAAAAATCCTGTTGTGTCTTCACAGGGATATTAAAATGTATTTAAGAAAGGTAATTCTTTTTTGCTATTTTACATTGTGTTTACAGGCACCAGATTAGGTAATGGAATATCTGTGCCCCATATGCAGCTCTCCCAAATTGGCTAAATACTATGTAACCATGTTTTGTCAAGTGATATTGAATCAGTCTAATTTTGGTATCTAATCCTTTTAAACAGGAAGATGTATTTATTTGGCTTTAAAATGTCATGATATTTGTTTTTGTTCTGTTAGAATATGAGCAAAATCTAATTTAGCAATATCTAACCTATTATATTTCATACCTTCTCAAAGTGCATGTCACCAGCAAATGTTCCACATTCCATTTATAAATTCATTTTGCATACCTGATTACAGTATTTTTTCCACAGCTGATTAAAGGGTCAGTGCAGTCTGTTGAAATTCATTCTTTAGTCTTACTTTTTATTACACCTCTATAAAATGCTCTATTTACAATAGGTACCGACTTGTTCTAAACAGACATCTTTTATTAAGTAGTCCAAGGGCAAAGAAACAGGAAACTGAGTGTGAAACAGATATCATTACAGCTTAATAAGGTTTGACCAAGGGGCGGACAACTTAATTAAAAAAAAAAATAGTTGGGGTAACACAATATAAAGGAATTAAGTTTATATGAATAAAATTATTTTGTTTTATCTTGCAACAAAATCATTTTGCATATTATTCTTACCTAAAGAATGTGCAGCTGTGGTTTTGGAGCTGAAAAATCGTCCAAGTCCAAGGTCTCCAAGCTTTACTACCCCTGTAGCTGTAATGAACACATTAGCTGGCTTTATATCTATGAAGAGAAAAACATTTTGCAATATGTTAGCAATAAAACCTACTGCATCATCTATAATACATGTAATGAGGCTTGTAATTTTGTTAAATGTTAATCAAATCAAATGACAGTACTGTTTAGAAAATCTTTTAAGCATTTAATAAAATGTGAATTTGGGATTTTAAAAATTCTAATTAACTTTTGTGGCTATAACTTAAGTTACTTTTATTGGTTGTGCTTAATTCACTATAGCAACAAAAATTGAGCAACGAAAAACAACAAATAAAACAAGCAACACATAAAACAGTTTTAGCTCTAAAACTACAAAACACGCACATGCTGATAATAGCTACTGTTATACAAACTATTTAAGTCTTAACCCTGACCTTTGGAGACAACAGCAGCATTTTTTAAAAGTACCTGACACTAATCTCCTAAATAAGTTTGACCTGCTTATTTTTAAGTGTCAAGTACCCTCAGCTGTCACTGAGCTCAAGAGCAACAGTTCAACGGTTCAAAAGCAGAACTTTGAAAATCAGGTCAAGTTTAGGTATGAACATAACAATAGGCACTCTTCTTTAAAAAAAATCTTGACCTGCATGTTCTTAGCTTTTGCTGGAAACATGGAAAATGCTAGTATTCAATGAGTTAATGACAACAGCATTAAACTTACTTAAGGTTCCCTATAAGACATGCTTACCATGTGTGAACTTTCATCTCCTCCTTTCCACACACTTACTATCTCAGACTTTTGACCTTTCATACATGCATGTGTAAGAGGATCACCAGAACAGTAATTTGCAGAGGTGGCTGGTAACTAGAGACTGATAGGTCCAAGTGTGATTTGTCTACTGAAGGGTGCATGGGAGGACTTAGGCAGAGGTGGAGTTTTTTTCCCAACCTATGAGTCTCTACAACAGATGGTGATACGGAATTTCAGGCCTATGAGGGATTAATTTCTGATTAACTCAGAGGCAAAGCAGTTCATGCATCACTTGTATCCTGCAGCCACTGAGAAGGAGGACTTCAAAGGACAGAAGCAGTCTAGACCTGTTCCTCCAGGTCTGCATAGGTAAGTGGATGAGGGAGAGGACAATAAAAGGAATTAACAAGGGTAGGAGAGGCTCAGTACCTCACAAGGAGAGCTGGACGCTGCTGGTGCACACTATTAGGCAAGAGGGTTGGAAGCAGTAGCTACAGGAAGATAGATGGGTATGACAGTGGAGGAACATACAGAAGAAGGTATGCATGTGTATAAAGAGAATGGGTGGTAAGAAGAGGTGAATAGGTGGGGAGTCTTGGGAGAGAGAGTGGGAGGGGATAGGAGGGTGAGAGCTAGGATGGAGAGTAGACACCAGCGGGTAGAAGGGGGAGTTGGGGAATCAGAGGTTTCTGGCATCTATAGCTCCATCACTTATTTTGATCACCAGACGTCATTAACAATTTGCCTGAGATAGCCAAATCCATACCATACCAAAGGAAGTCTGTAGCCATACCAACATCCCTGTTACATTACTCCTGGGGGAATTCTGCGCCACTGCGCATGTGTAGAATTCATATCTCCGGCAGATTTTTTTTTCTCTGCAGAAAATATATTCTGCTGGGGAAGCGCTGCAGTTACACCTTTTGCCCATCAGGGGATGCTGTGGTGCCAGAAGAGAGGGCAACTGGCTCCGGGCTGGGGCCACTAGCACAGATAGGGAGGAGTACAGTGGCTGCGTTCCTCACAGCACCCTGCCCGCGGGGCCAGGTGAAGGGGCATGGGACGGGGTGGGGGATGGACAGAGCAGGATGCACGGGGATATTGGGGGGGGGTCACATAGACTGGAGTTCAGAAGGGCTAGTGCGGGGAGGACAGACTAGGGTGGGAGCACAGAAGCTAGTGGGGTGACAGCATTGAGCCAGGGGCTGAATAGGAGGGGGGATGCAGGGCCACATGGGGGCAGGGGGAGGTGGGTGGCTGAGTGGGGGTGCAGAGCCACATGGAGACAGGGGGGAGGAAGGTGCAGGGACAGGGTAGGACAGGTGACTGAATGGGGGTGCAGGGACATGAGGGGGACGGGACACATAGGGACAGGTGCAGATGTGCCTGACTGAATGGGAGAGGCTGGGGTCAGCATGGGGGAGGCTTCCCAACTCCTTAACAATCCCCCCAGCCTCCTAAAGAACCGTGTTTCATACTTTTCCCACCCACACCCAACAGCCCTCCAGGTTCACTCCCAGGCTCCTTCCCAGCAATTACTTCCCTCTGAGCTCCTCCGTTACCCCTGACTCCCCCAAAGACTTTGCACTGCTTCTGAGGGGTGTGTGAAATACATTTCTGGATTGTAGTTTAAATTAATTATTACTCGAAGTTCGGTATTAATATGCCTAGTAAGGAATCTATTTGTCAAAAAAACATTTCCTGAATCTTTTTTGTTGTCTCTATTGCTACAGACATACTTGCTGACAGATATTTTGAAATAAATTACCAAAATACTTGAAACTGGCATGACTATATTATTATGTTTTGACATATAAAATATGCAGAATTTTGCAGAATTTTAAAATATTGTGGGCAGAATTTTTAATTTTTTGGTGCAGAATTCCCCCAGGAGTATCATATATCTTTTAAAAAGAAATCCTTTCTATTTTTAAAGTTACTTATAAAATACTGCAGTAACATACACATTGTGTTAGTTACTTGTCCAAACGGATTCTTTTAATATCTTATTTGGTATAATTTGCATTGAACCTGCCAAGTTCTCTCATATATTTAATACTTGTTAAAGATGCAGTATCTATGATCCTATGTTACCTCTATGCATGACACGACGAGAATGCATATGTTCCAGTGCACTGCACAGCTGAACAAAGTACTTCCAAACTGTCCTTTCAGGAATCAACCTCTTCTGTTTCTTAAAATGCTTTATAAAGAAAACAGAGAAGTATTGAAAACCAATTACACAATTAACTGAGAAAACAGGTAAACTCTTAATTAAAAGCTATTAAGACAGCGCACACTTAATCTGAGCTAAAGTTTCTAGGACTACTGCCAGATATGGAAGTTCAACTTTTCCCTGAAATATTAGCATACAATATACCAGCACAGGACGTGCTGACATTAATCAACAAATACAAACAGTATACTGAATATCAAGCTGTTTAAAATAAATCCACAGTCCTAAGAAAAGTTCATATAATGTTTATTTAACAAAGTTACATTTTTCAGAGGGAAAAAAGCCTCAGTGGAAGGAAATGGAGGTGGAATGTTGTAGTACAGAATCAAACCGCCATATAATGGATAAAGGCCAGCACTAAGGAAAACTTACTAAAGGAATTCTCAAAATAAATAAGTTTCTCACCACCAAAATTAATTTCTATAGGCTTTTATTCTCATGAGCCTAGAACAAAGAAAACAAATAGCAAGGATTCACATTCATAAGCCATCAAAATTATGTAACTCAATTTTAGAAGCCACGAATTATGTAAAATTGGGAACACAGGAACTGAATCTGCCTACGAATTTATAATACGTCAGTCAGTTAATTTGCCTCTCCTGTTCAACTTTTTTCCAGTTAAACAGCTACACTAGGTAAAATTTAACAATGGTCATCTCTTTCAAATACTGTATTCAAGGATGGCAAATAGCTGCCAAGTTCTCCATAACTGCATATTGAGAACCCATAACTGCCAATTCTAGAACATGAAAGTTTGACAATTTTAAACTTTGCTGCCAAAGGTGGGTAGGCTTAAATGAAAACTTCCCCAGAAGTCTGCTCTTTGTCTATCTATACTTGAGAAATAAAACGGTTACTTACCTTTGTAACTGTTGTTCTTCGAGATGTGTTGCTCATATCCATTCCAGTTAGGTGTGTGCGCGCCGCATGCACGTTCGTCGGAAGATTTTTACCCTAGCAACCCCAGTGGGTCGGCTGAGCGCCCCCTGGAGTGGCGCCATAACGGCACCGCATATATACCTCAGCCGACCCACCCGACCCTCAGTTCCTTCTTGCCGGCTACTCCGACAGTGGGGAAGGAGGGTGGGTGTGGAATGGATATGAGCAACACATCTCGAAGAACAACAGTTACAAAGGTAAGTAACCGTTTTTTCTTCTTCGAGTGATTGCTCATATCCATTCCAGTTAGGTGATTCCCAAGCCTTACCTAGGCGGTGGGGTCGGAGTGAGACGTGGCGGAATGCAGGACCGCAGAGCCAAAGGCTGCGTCATCTCTCGACTGTTGGACCAGGGCATAGTGCGAGGCGAAAGTATGAACGGACGACCAGGTCGCCGCTCGGCATATCTCTTGTATCGGTACTTGCGCCAGAAAGGCAGCGGAGGACGCCTGGGCCCTGGTAGAGTGGGCGGTGAGATGGCCCAAGGGGACATTAGCCAAGCTATAAAACAGGTGCGTATGCATTCTGTGAGCCAGGAGGAGATTCGCTGCGACGAGACAGGAAGACTATGAGGATCCCCTGTAGGCATAGGCCTGCGGCAGGCCGAACACGGCTTGAAACCCAGGGAGCCGGGCATATGCTCTGGTCCCGGGTGTGGGTGGGGGCTAATCCCCGAACCCACTAACTATCTAACAATAAACTGATTAAAACTATCAAAAACAAGAAAACCTACAACTAAGATCAACTATGTACAATTTTAGAGAAAAGAACTATGAGGAAGCTAGGGAAGCAGAGGACAGGCAAGCTGCACTCCACTGTTCCAACGACCGACACGGGCGGTAAGAAGGAACTGAGGGTCGGGTGGGTCGGCTGAGGTATATATGCGGTGCCGATATGGCGCCACTCCAGGGGGCGCTCAGCCGACCCACTGGGGTTGCTAGGGTAAAAATCTTCCGATGAACGTGCACGCGGCGCGCACACACCTAACTGGAATGGATATGAGCAATCACTCGAAGAAGAAATATTACATACTTAGTTTGATATAAGGGTAAGCAAATTAGAAAAATCTTTTAAGGGATGCTAACAGTCATACAGTAATCAGATCCTCTACTATTAAAAGCAAAACCTTACAAATTATGTCAATAAAATACATATAGTATCAGCATTACACTTGACAGAAAGGTCATGTACAGATCAGTTATCAGTGCTGTAAGTAAACAGGGATATTTTGTTCAGTGTCTTTACAAAAAAAACCCAGAAGAACTGACTCTGTAGATATGCTGTTGCCTTAGGCCTGGTCTACACTATGAGTTTATCTCTAATTTAGCAGCGTTAAATCGAATTAACCCTGCCTGCACCTGTCCACACAACGAAGCCCTTTATTTCGCTATAAAGGGGTCTTAAAATCGATTTCTGTACTCCTCCTCGACGAGGGGAGTAGCACTGAAATCGACATTAGGATTAGTGTGGCCGCAATTCGACAGTATTAGCCTCCGGGAGCTATCCCACAGTGCACCATTGTGACCGCTCTGGACAGCAACTCTGGACTGAACTCGGATGCACTGGCCAGGTAGACAGGAAAAGCCCCGCGAACTTTTGAATTTTATTTCCTCTTTGCCCAGCGTGGAGTGCTGATCAGCACAGGTGACCATGCAGCCCCAGAATCAAAAAAGAGCTCCAGCATGGACTCAGCACAGTGCTGCGTGAAACTTAAGGAGCTGAGACAAGCGTACCAGAAAGCCAAAGAATCAAATGGACGCTCACGGAGAGAGGGGTGACTGACAACTGTAGCTATCCCACAGTTCCCGCACTCACCGAAAACCATTTGAATTCTGGGCTGAGCTCCCAAAGCCTGAAGGGTCAAAAACATTGTCACGGGTGGTTCAGGGTATATGTCGTCAGTGCCACCCCACCTCCCCCATGAAAGCAAAGGGAAAAAAATCGTTTCTCGCCTTTTTTCAAGGTCACCGTATGTCTACTGGATGCTGCTGGCAGACGCGGTACTGCAGTGCTACACAGCAGCATTCCCTTGCCTTGCCTTGCCTTGCAGACGGCAGATGGTACAGTAGGACTGGTATCCGTCATCATCGTCCTGTGGGTGTTCCTGGCTGGCCTCGGGGAGGTCGGCCAGGAGCGCCTGGGCAAAAATGGGAATGACTCCAGGTCATTCTCTCCTTTAAGTTTTGTCTAATGGAGATTCAGTCCTGCCTGGAATATCATGGCAGCTGGAGGCTTCTGCCTCAGGCTGCTCTCCCCAGTCAGCAGCACCGCGTGGTCGCACCTACCTCTTGCTACCAGGGCTCACAATCAGATACTTAGACCTCTACATTATGCTGCAAATAAAAAAATTAAGCTGCCGTTTAGAACTGTCCCCCAACATACATATCCTGGGACATTTTGTATTTTACTAGTGTCAACCAAAGGCCCACACACAAATGGAGATTCAGTACTGCCCGTGCTTCTATCCTAGTGCTTGTCACAGATTCCCATTTTCAGCTATAGGCTGAGTAAGTGCAGAATGGTGGTTCACTCTACTTCGCTGTAAGCCAACCACCCTCCCCCACCCCCTTTGATCTCTGCTTGCAGAGGCAATAGACAGTGTTGTTTCTTATTCCTGCATTCTTTATTACTTCATCACACAAATGGGGGGATAACTGCCACGGTAGCCCAGGAGGGATGGGGGAGGAGGGGAGCAAGGGGTGGGGTTGTTGCAGGGGCACCCCCTAGAATGGCAGGCAGCTCATCATTTCTGCGGGATGTCTGGGGCTCTGACCCAGAGCGGCCGTTTGCCTCTCTGGTTCTTTAGTAGGCTTACCTGATATTCTAGGCAGGACTGACTCTCCATTAGACAAAACTTAAAGAAGGGAATGACCTGGGGAGTCATTCCCATTTTTGTCCAGGCGCCCCTGACCGACCTCACCGAGGCCGGCCAGGAGTACCCATGACAGCAGCAGACGGTAAAGTATGACTGGTAACCATCTTTTCAACTTGCAAAGCAGCAGACGGTACAGTAGAGCTGTTAACCATCTTTGCTAACTTGCAAAAGGCAAGGGGATGCTACCGTGTAGCGCTGCAGTACCGCATCTGTCAGCGGCATCCAGTAGACATACGGTGACAGTGAAAAAAGGCTGAACGAGCTCCATGGTTGCCGTGCTATGGCGTCTGTCCGGGCAATCCAGGGAAAAGGGCGTGAAATGCTTGTCTGCCGTTGCTTTCACAGAGGGAGGATTGACCAACGACATTTACCCATAACCACCTGCGACAAATTTTTGGCCCCATCAGGCATTGAGATCTCAACCCAGAATTCCAATAGGTGGGGGAGACTGCGGGAACTATGGGATAGCTACCCACAGTGCAATGCTCCAGAAGTCGACGCTAGCCTCGGTACGTGGATGCACGCTGCCGAATTAATGTGCTTAGTGTGGCCGTGTGCCCTCGACTTTATACAATCTGTTTCCAAAAATCGATTTCTGTAAAATCAGAATAATCCCGTAGTGTAGACATACCCTTAGGAGGCAGTCTAACATGAGAGAGCCTGGTATTATTAAAATATCAATAGCAAAATATACTGGAAATACAGTAGATCATAAAATTTCACCAAAAATAGTAAGTTTAGTTCAAGACTATTTCAACATAAGTTTTTATTTAAATGAACCAATGCTTTTAAATCAGTTCTTTAACTATAACTTTCCCTCAGATTTGGATTCAATCCAAACAAATGCTGTGTATCTGTTCTCCCCAGAGCTGAATTTGCATATCAGAGGATTGTTTGATGTCAACAGGAAGATGGAGACCAGGTTTCTTTTCATTTATAAACAAATACACAATACTATGCAAGTATACACACATGAAAGCATACTGCCTTGATTCAAAATAAATTCTGAAAATTATCATAATTATAACTATGTACAATAAAAAAAATCTTCAAAATGTTCTTAAATAAACAAAACTTTAAGTACAAGAAAGGATGAAAAATTCACAAAAGTATGCAGATTTTTTTGCATCTTATCCATAAAAAAACCTTTAAAAGTATAATTCACAATGTTTGTAAAAAAATAATTTTCTTTTAACATTTCATTCATTTGCCAGCTACACCGTTGTAGCACACTGTACACAAAATTCTACAGAAACAGCTTCAGAATTCCAGTGATTCAAGTATTCCAGTCATTCATATAAATATGTGAAAGTGAATTGCTTTTGGGGTATTCCGACCTAACTAAAGTATGTTACTTTTGCGTGACATTAACATATTCCTTTCTGAGGTCATCACTAATATTAAGTTGTTATAAATGTGAACTTTGATTTATTACTCATGTGAAAAGGATGGCATAAACAAATCTATCCGTTCTTTAACTAAGCATTCTATTCAATAAAGGAACAAAATGTTATTTTCACTTGCTTACACTTGAAAATAGTTCAAGTCTTTTAAAATAAATCTTCATAATATTATTTTGAGAGGTTATCACCTTTTTTTTTTTTCTGGCGTATTCTTAATGTTTCCTTGGTCTGCTGTGCACCAAGAAACAAAACAATGACTGAAAGCTTGGGATATTAAAACAAACTGATTTCACAAAGACACCGATTTCCAAAAAATAGCCTGCTTTTAGGGAACAGCTTTAGAAAGAGCTTTGGTTTCTGGGGAGAGGAAAACACAAAACCAAAATGAAAAACTTTTGCTCACAGCTTTACCTTTCCACGGGTCTATTTTGTGTTGATAAAACACACGATCCACTTTGTTATGTGTATCTTACACTGTATGGCATCTTTTTCAGCATATTTAAGGAAAAAGAGGCACAATAACCCTGTTTTAACGTTTGGTGTTCCTTCTAGCCCTTCTTCCTTTTTCGTTCTTAAACATTCTATAATGTGAAAATGCAATTGTTCTGATGGTGGCACTGTTGGCCATCTCCTACAGAAATGCCAAAGTACAAAGGACATGGACACAAGAAAAATACCTCAGCATTGATCTCAGCTAGTTATTCTGTGTAAAAGTTGGACAGAAGTGTGGATTGAGCAAGAAAAAAATCACTTATGATTGTACTGCAGGACTGGACTCTGTTGCAAACCAGAGAGTTTTCAGATAGCCCGATATCAGAGTAACTGGGTAGCTCAAAGTGACATGCTGTATAGTCACTGAATCCAAGCAGCACTTATTAGGGGTACAGAGTGGCCACTTGGAGGGCATAACTGGTAGGCGAGTGGCAGTGAAGTGTTCTCAGGATGTCTCCTTGTGCCCACCCCCAGTTTTTTTGCAATCATCTCACACCACCACCACTTCCTCCTCAAAAATTGAAGAGAATTTACTGCTCCAAAACATCAACAACTAAGAGTTGAGGTTGACTGTGAATGCCTTGTATCCCTACAGAATGTTAGTTTGAAAAGAAGATCAAACAAATAAATGCACTTATACTTAAATCTCTGAAAGGCAGGAAACAGCAAATTAAGGTACAAAACCAGCCCTGCTTCACAACCTTAACTCTGCCCTTTTCGAATGATGCCTCAACCCATCCCTGACAGACACTGTAGCACTGTCTCCTTTCAGATGATATGGAACAATAGTACAATAGGAGAAACTGTCAGACCATGTCCTCACTAAGGCAAATTTGAACACCAGGTTGCTATGCCTGGCCTATCCTCAACCGTTGCACATATTCTGCACAAATCACCCCAAAGTTGTTAGATGTTACCATCCCTTGACCTTTGTCCTAAGGATTTCCTCTGCATTATTACCTGTAATGCATGGTATGCTATCAGACTGTTGCAACCATTTGGGGATTTGCCTCTATAATTTAAGAATTCTGTATGAGATTATGAACTCTCTGTATGTTTACCAAGCTGAAAAATCCATTTTGCACATGAGGCTAGTTGTCCTTCCAACTCTAGGCTGGAATTAAATTCTAACAGGGGTAGGCACAAAGCAAGGTCTAACACCAGTGAGTAATTTAAGTTAAATGCAAGACCAGTAAAATGTAATAGTGGCTAACAACAGACTGGCTCCCAACCAGAACTGGTTGATCACAGGAAAAGTCACCTGGGCTACACAGTCACATGTTAGTACTCTGTGATGATCTGATTGAGGGACTGGAAGGTTATAAAAAGTGCAAAAGCTACTCTATTGACTCTGTTCTTTGGGATCATTTTTCTCCAGGTCAAGAAGAGGGCAAAGCACCCCAGCATGTAGGGGGCCTGATGAGGCAGGGTACCCTGCCTACCTTCCTGAACACAAATGGTTCCCCAAAGTAATGGTGAGCTAGGGAGGGACTAAGGCATTGTGTTCAGGGTGTTTGTGGTATTTTAAATGATGTCTACTCTCTTGTGTGGCATGTAAGTAAAAGAGCGATGATGTCAGAATCTGTGCAAAGTATGTGTATGTGTTGTATGCTTCACAACTTGCTATAGGTCTCCCAAGAGAGTTAGAACAGTAAACCACCAGGCTCACAACTGGAGTTCTGGGTGAGGGCATGTTTAAGCAAACAGGGAAGTCTGAGAGGTCAACACTGAATACAGGCTAGGCCTCAGGAAGGGATGACAGACAGAGGGTCTGTGCCCAGTGACTGTGTTGCAGGACCTAAAAACTGGGATAATGGCTGTGCTCCACTCAGGAGACTTAAGCACCTGGGGACCCACCGGCTGGGTTCCCTCAAAGCGTCTAGTCAAGTAAGGGCCCAAGAGGGAACACTTGACTGGGACCTCAAATCCCCATAGCAATAATAGAGCATGCTCCTCTACTTGCACAACTGACGTAACTCAGCACAGAAATGAGGAATTCATGATCCTTTTGGCTGCAAATGCACCTCTTCTCATATCACAGCGCGAGTTATGGCAATTGGTTGCAAGTAATCCTTGTAACAGGCACAGTGAAGGGCAGCTGGAGTATATGCAGATGAATGAGAATTCTGTGGGACAACACAGCATATAAAGTGGCATCATTTAGTCATTCCTCATGTCTGCTTATTATAGGACAGCCTAGCTGAAACACACTTACAGTATATCTCCTGTGGCTCTAGCCAGCCCCAGGGGCAGAGTTAAGGTTGTTGTGCAGGCCTGATGTGTACCATAATAATCTCCTGGTTTTCAGACATTTAAGTATAAATGCATTTGATATTCTGTACAGGTTGGAGGTCATCCCAACTTGGCGTTAATTAAGTTCTAGGGCAGTGAATAATAATATTGACTGGTGGGGTTTGAAATGGCTTACAAAGCCCTTCAGAGCAAGTGATAAGTGGCATTCAGCCACTCCAGTCTGACAGTAATTCCATGACTGCTGGATATAGACATGCCCACCTCACAGAAACCCTCACCGCCATCAGCTGTGTCACCTGCAAGCTTTATTAATTGATTTTTGTTTCCTTTAAGGCCATTGATAAAATACTAAATATTACTAGACCAAGAACTGACCCTTGCACGGCTCCATTTGAAACCTTCCACTCACTGAAGATTCCCTTTAACAATTATGTTTTGTGATGTTAGTTAGCCAGTTGTTACGTTTTAAGGAATGTGGCGGACTATGCATTACCTGAAGTCTTTAAAATGAGACCGATTTCTTTCTGAATAAAACATGCCTTAGTTTAACCACAATTTATTGGGCTCAGTGAAGGAGTCACTGGATGAAATTCTCTGACTATGTAAGACTGTCCCTTCTAACTTTAATATTTATGAATCTATAAAAAAGGAAAATGAGATTTGTGACACTGTTCCTGCTGCCTTCTTCCTCCCTCCCTTCCAATTATCTCTGGAGTCCCTGCAATAAGGTTTTGAACTGAAACTGCTCTTAGTTTGGCCTTCTCCTAGCTAAGTCTAAGGACCTCTTCTCTGTACTCACCCTTCTTGATCTACCTACCACTTTTGACATGGTCACTCCGAGCTTCTCCCTCCCCTTCTGCACCATTATCTCCTTCTTGGGTTTTCTTGACCCTTAGACTCCCCTAGTACACCTCGACCTGTTCCTATTTTGGGAGAGTGCCTCTGGGCTCTGCCCTTGAACCTCTTCTCTCCCCACGCTTTATTCCTAAAGGGACAGAGGATCCAGCTGGACTTTTTGCAGGACTGAAAGATGCAAATTGCTCTGGGCAAAAACTCCTGTCCAGAACACAAACTTCTGAGTAACTGACTTCATAATCCAGCCTTCCTTCTTTCTGTAGCCCCAACTCCAGCTTCACAAATTTCTGAAACAGTCATAGGGGCCTGTGTAGCACCAATAACCACGCTGTGGCAGCAGGCGCCCCCTGCTGAAGAGTTGCCAGACTTGACTGTTCCCTCCGTTACTGGAAAACACCAAGCAGAGCTACAGGTGGTTCTGGGATAAAGACCCTAGTACCACCATTCTCCATTTTCCTATACAGAGTGGTAGGGAGCAGACCCAGGGAGAACTAAAGGAAGGATTTAAAAATGGTGGGATGAAATACTGATGAGCAAAGGAAATCTTAGTAACGTGTTTTCTATAGAAAAGAGTAAACATGATGTGGGCAACAGGGAGGAAAAGAGGAGATTGCAGGAGTCAAGACAGGAGATAAAGGGCTGTGTGGCCAAAAAGGAAAAGTAAGATTTGAGAAGTGTTTTGGAAGAAGAATTGGCACGATTTGGGCACTATTTTTAGTGTGCAGGGCATGGGAGAGGGAGTGATCAGAGATTAATTCTTATGTTATAGACCTGGGTGTCAAGATCAGAGTCACACTTTGCCTGCAGATGCTCCATTGTTTGTTTTCTGTATTTTTAAAAATTATTTTATTATCGTATTATCGTATTACCATGTACCACATTCTAATTTTGATATCATTTTATCAAATAGGTAGCATTCTAACAGATTTGCCTGGGTCTCATCAGTTCTGGAATTCAAATTGCCTACCATTGGCACTGGAATCACAGTTTTTCTGACCAACATCCGTGGATTTCCTATCCAAAACAAAAACCAGAATTTTCATCCAAAGCTAAAGTCACTTCTCCTAGCTGCATGGATCTCAGCAGTATTTGCTAAACAATAACAACAACAAAAAAGTTGCTCATATTGTAGTCCAACATTTAAAGAGTCTCAACTGACCTAATATTACAACTAATACAACAAAAGAGAATCTTCTGCATATACTGTACACCTGAGAATAGCAGCTCTTGCTATCTAGCTAATAAATTGAACATATACAACAGAAACAGCTACTTTATTATACATGATTTAACAATTAAGTATCTATTAATTTTCTTTCATTATTTATATTTCATTCATTTTTACGGCATCTAAAGCTAACTTTTTATACAGGTATTTCCATAATAAAATTAAATCAATAATATTACATTATATATTTCTTTGTACTTTACAAACACCTTTTACTGATATTTTGTATACTCAGTTACTGTAATGCAGCACGTTTTCCCCCCAAGTCCAGGAGACAGCACCTCTGATATGAAATACTTCGCTCCTACAGGAACTTAATACATATCAAGAAAACTTACAATAATAAATTATTTAACTATAAAAAAAAAAGTACGTGGAACTGTCAATTGCGGAATGGAAAATAATTACAAATAATTACAAAAACCAGAATTTCTTAGTATCACTGAAAATAATATATTAGACGAATACAATGCATGCAATAGCATCTCCGGAAAGAGCACGGTTTAATGCAGATGATCTGGTAAACTGAAATAAAATATGATCTCCTTTCATAGATACACATCCCAAATGAAACACATTAGGCCACCCTTAATGTTCATAAAAATCCTTATGAGAGATAGGGAATTATTTAAAATGCTTTGATGTTTTCCACTTTTTAACATATACAGATTCTTCTATATGCATAGTGTATAAAAATACTTCAGTAAAAGGAAAAAGTTTATGCCCCTTTTTTCTTGTATTTGGCACTAACTCAAATGCTACTGACTCATCATTCTTCATTACCTTCAAAAGTCTATATAATTTATGAGGGTTGCTCCATTTCCTTTTTTCCAAAACCTTGAGACAGACACACACTAGTTTTCTGAATTTAACTATGATTCCTGAAAAAGTTTCTGACTGACGCTCATTTTAGTAAGCTTTTCCAACAGGACTAATCACTTTTGCAGTATCAATCTCATTTACTATCTTTCCCTGCAGATCAGTCCGTCCATAGTCACTCAGCTCCACTGATGCTTTAAATCACTCCTGAAAGCAAAAACTTGTTATGTTAGAGATGGATATCATCTACTGAAAATAGAAAGTGTCATCTTAGAGCCAAGAAGGTGAAATTTCCAAGCACTGTATCATTTTAGTTCTCTCTGCAGATAGACTCAGCTGAGCCAAGGCTCCTTAAAATATATACCAGTATGTCCAAGTTCAACAGTTCTTGTTTACATACAACTTTTCTTTCCAATAAATCCCCTTGAGGAAATTGGTACATCATCAACTGGAAGGAAAGTTCTTGTTATAAATTACTATATGATTCTTAATAAAATCAGTGGCAAAGTACAGTAAATACAGCAGGCTCCCATCCTAACCCTATAATATTTAGCTTAATAAAAAACTCAAGAAACCCTCCTTCCCCATTCTCAAAGTGTTTAGTTATACAGCCTAGAATTACTACTGACACTGAAGTTTTTTCACTTCACTAAGGGTAGATCTATACTTACCTGCCGGGTCGACAAGTAGCGTTTGACTTCTCGGAGTTCGAACTATCGCGTCTAATCTAGACGCAATAGTTCGAACTCCGAATGCGCTCCCGTTGACTCTGGAACTCCACCACCGTGAACGGCAGTGGCGGAGTTGATGGGGGAGCCGCGGACTTCGATCCCGCGGCGTCTGGACAGGTAAGAAGTTCGAACTAAGGTAGTTCGCGTAGCTGAAGTCGCGTACCTTAGTTCGACCCCCCCCCCTTAGCATAGACCAGGCCTGAGTGATAAACAGTATAGAAGAGCTAGTAGTAATTCTGCTCAAATTATTTTGCGTAGAGAATTTTGAACATGGAAAGCACTAAGAACTATTTTCCCCACCCATTAAAGATGATATTCAGGAAGCAAATTAAAATTCTAGGATCTGGGGGCAGTGATGGGGACAGATGCCCCCAACAGGTTCTGACAAAATTAAGTTTCACTCCAAACAGTTTCTAACATTTCTAGATATAAAAATGACTTTCTAAAGATGACTGAAACAGCTGGCCTTTTTTAGTCTGAAAACAGGCAAGTTTAAACAATAATTCTAAGAGTTATGCATTGCCACACCCACATATCTGGGCTATTGACACTAAACTATTTAAATACTGATTATTTTAGCAGAAATATGTATGATTATTCATGGTTACTGGATGCAGTGGTGGACATAGGTGATGGCAGATTCCTCCTCTCTCCACAAAGACACAGCCAAGGCTACAGGGCAAATCTACGCCCTTCTCCTCAGCATGCAGACACACCTTTAACAGAGTAAGCTGCTATTCCTGACCTTGCTCCAGTTAGCAGCCCCAAGAATGAAGAAGCATTCAGAAGCCTCTCCTGCTTCCAGATTACACAACGGTGGGAGGTGAAGGGCTCAATGGAACGCAGCCTGCTGCAGCTGCATTATCCAGCTACAGTTGGCCCAGGGCCTCCCACCTACCACCCCCCATTTTCACTGACTGATAGATATGGGTATGTCTCCACTGCAATGCAAGACCAGCATTAGTAGAACTCAAGTTAGCAGACCCTGGGTTTATTAACCTAGGGCTTGAGCATGCATGCACATTCATTTATAACCCCAGCTTAGGAATTGTTGAACCCTGGGTCTCAACATGGGACTCCAGAGTCTAAAGTGCATTATGTGAGCCCAGATCCAACCACTCATATCCCGACTTTCTAGCGCCCTTCCAAAATTTGAGCTATCTAGCCCTTTGTGGTGTAGTGGGGGAAAACTTGACTGTCCACCAAATTTGACTGTCCAGAGGACAAAGGAAGTTGGCTTGTGTGATTGTGGAATACTTTTGGTGGACTCCCAGTGCACAAGTCCAGTGGGGATGCATCTACACGGAAAAGCAATAGGACTTGAACTGTGGGTAAGGTTACTACATGGCTGGTATTTCACTGGTCTGGCTTTTGCTTTTTTTTAAGTAGATTTGCCAGTTGCCAGAAAAATAATTCAGTATGCCGGGGTTTTGTTTTTTTTAACATGGATCTAAAGATCTGCATTATTAACACCAGAAATAAATTCAATGGATTTTCTTTATGATAAAATTCCAAAATGTTCACATTCAAGTATATAGTTAAAATAAAAAGAATCAATGTAATTTGGGAAAAAATAATCTCAAGGAAGAGGGATATTAAAAAATGCAGCTTTAAGAAACACGACCAAAGAAAAAAAATTATGTAATCAATCGTATCTATATGTGTTACCTCTCTAGATGTTATACGTGGCTGTTGAAGGTGGCGGGCTGTGGAATTGCCTTGAGGTGGGGGGGGTAGCAGTGGTGTGGGGGGGGGTTGCATTTCAAGGGTGGTAACCCTAACATAGGTCCTGCTTTGACTCAGGCTCAGTCCCTCCACCCTGTGGGATCCTGGGTCCAAGCACCGAGTTGGCGTGATTTGTGTATACATAGAAGGGGGGTTAGGCTTGAGTCTGAGTTTGAACCCTGGGCTGCAGTGTAGACTCACCCTGTGACCCATTCATACTAAGATACTAAAACATTATGAGCTTGTCTCAACTTTCAGTTTTACTAGTTTTGGCCTACTTCCATTTTACCATTTTACCAGGGCTGTCAAACACCCAGCTGGATTGATGTATTTACATGGTCCACATGACAGATTCCATCCTGCACAATACAAACTTTCATTTAAAAAGTGTTTCTATCCCTGATGGTTGAAAAACATAATCTATCAAATGTAACTCAATGCAGAGCTAATCTTCACAAGTCTGCAGACAACCTGAAACAATGACTCAGAAGTGTGAACTCCTTTGACCTGTATTAATCTCAGTGATGTTGCTCTAAAACCCAATGAGGACACTTCAATGCAAATATTAAATATTGAATTGCTGCTCATTGTAGAGAATGGCATGCAAAAAGTGGTGAGAGCAAAACCCATTGGGGAAGGGAAGAGAGAATTGCTACAGGGAAGGGAAAAGAGACAAGGACAGGGAAGAGGAACAAAGCTAGAGATGGGAGAGAAACAAGGGACAAAAACAGAGATGGTCCTAACAGTGATGGTTAGAGATATTTTCCCAATGAGTTACTCCACTAGGATATGGAATAATAAACAATGGTAATAACCAAAAGTGTGTTGTCTTCATAAAAAGTCAGACACAATTCACAGCATGAAGAATTGCCTCTGACTCACCCTGGCCCAACACTAAATGAGGGAAATGATATTCTATGGTCGGAGTACTGTCTGGCAGCACCATCTCCCTGAGCAGACTCCACTTCCCAGTTAATCTGAATGGTTCAAATGTGACTCTGTAGGCGGAGGATACACAGAGTGAAGGACTGATGGGGGAACAGGAGAGAGGAGCAAGAGATTAAGGTGAAGACGAATGAGAGAACACTGGAGGGGACAGAGATACAATGGGGAATTAATAAGGAGGGAATGTGACAGAATATGGGAAAAGAAGAAAAATTATTAAAAACACAATATGGGATAAAGAGGGAACTAATAGTATAGGAAAAACTACACTAAGGGAGAAGATGATGTAAAAGATGGAGGAAAAAAGTGAGTAAGTTATATTGTAAAAGGAAACAAATGTTGAGTGAAGAACTGAAGCAAAGCAAACGTAGCAAGTTAAGGTTTGCAGTTTTGATGTACATGTGTGGGTCTCAGGATTTTACAGTGACAAGATAGATGAGGTAATATCATATATTGGACCAACTTTACTGGCAAGAGAGAGACAAGGTTTTGAATTTATGCAGTGCTCATCTTCAGGTGCGGGAAAAGTACTCAGGGAGTCACAGCTAAATACAAGGTGGAACACAACGTAAAGCACTGTGAGCATTGGAGAGAGTTTGAAAAAAATCGTCCATGCCAAAAATGGGACAAATGTCACAAATCTTAAAAACAACAAACCGTAAACTAAAAAAAAAAAAAATTGGTTTGGGTCAACCAAAACATTTTGTTTCAGTAATTTCCAAAGTGTTTCTTTTCAGTTTCAACATTTTCTTTAAAAAAATTTCTATAGATTAACTTAAATTTCAAAGTCAGAAGTCATTTCAAACTGAAAAACTTGAATTTTTAATTTCTGAAATGTCAAAAATAGGATTCTTCAACAATTCTGAAACTTTTTCAAAGAGGAAAATTAGTCAAAACAGACCTTTACCCAAAAAAAGCTTGAGTTCTGACAAATCAGCATTTTTTCCAATGGAAAAATATTTTGTCAAAAAATTCCTAACCATCTCTCTAGCAGTGACTTCTTTGTTAATATGACCTTGCCATCCTTTTATCCCACAATATCAGTTTAAAATGTGCAGTAATAAAGAGGTGGACCTTGCAGTGCTCTTCTGGCCTTAGTGCCTGGACCCACCTCCCCTGTGTTGCCCAAACTTAAAGAGAGACAGAGAGAATGTCTACACTGTAATGTAATCCTAGGCTTAATGGGACTTGAGTCAGCTGACCCATGTTTGGGAACTTTGGGCTTGAGCATCTACACCAGGGGCGGGCAAACTTTTTGGCCTGAGGGCCGCATCGGGTTTCAGAAATTGTATGGAGGGCCGGTTAGGGGAGGCTGTGCCTTCCCAAACAGCCAGGCATGGCCCGGCCTCCACCCCCTATCCGACCCCCCCTGCTTCTCGCCCTCTGATGGGCCCCCTCAGGACTCTTGCCCACCCAACAACCTCTTCTCCCTGATTGCCCCAGACTCCCCGCCCCAACTGCTCCCCACCGTCCTATCCAAACCCCCCTCTCCTTCCTGACTGCCCCGGGGACCCCTGCCCCATCCAACCACCCTTTCTCCCTGATCGCCCCCAAAACCGCCACCCCCATTCAACCCCCCTGTTCCCCGCCCTCTGACCGCCCCCAACCCTGACCACCCCCTGAACTCCCCTGCCCTCTATCCAAACCCCATCCCCCACTCCCTTACCGCACTGCCTGCAGCACCGGTGGCTGGCAGCATGGCTGCGCCAGGACAAGCAGCGGCACCACCCAGCTGGAGCCAGCCACGCACCGTGCAGCAGAACGCACTGGGTCAGGCCGGGGTCTGCAGCTGCACTACCCCAGGAGCTCACAGCCCCACTGACCAGAGCATTGCGCCAGCAGCGCAGTGAGCTGAGGCGGCGGGGGAGGGGGGGCATGAGGGGTCAGCAGGGGAGGGGCCAGGGGTTAGCTCCCAGGCCAGGATCTCAGGGGCCAGGCAGAACGGTCTCACGGGCTGGACGTGGCCCGTGGGCCGTAGTTTGCCCACCTCTGATCTACATTGTATTGTAACCCTAGGTTAAGAATTTTCAGACCTGTGCGCAAACCTAAGGCTCTGGGGTCCACACTGCAGTGCATAGAACCAAGTCAAAGTAACCATATCCCAGAGTCCCTAGCGCCCCATCCATTGAAATGTGACCACTCTAGCCAATGGTGCACTGTGGGAAAAATTTACTGCCCAACCTGCATGTTATCAGGAAGCAGCTCTCTTTGCAAAAGGCTCGATCAGTTTGCTCTTCATTGCAAACCCAGGAGGCTCTCTGACAGTGTGCCAGAACATTAACCCAGAACAGAATGGGTTAATGCTGACCTGAGCTGCTGTCGTTTGCCACGGGAGGGGCAACTTTTGTTTTCAATAGAGTAGATTGTAGATTGTTGGGATATAGAGGACTAAAGAAGATGTCCAAAAGAATTGTGCAATACTTCTGGATGACTCCCATGACCTGAGTCAAGTGGGACTGTGGCCACACTGCAAATCAACAGGTGCAGGACTCAATCTCGGTCCCTACAATCCTGCACCATTCTGGAACCTGGGTCTGAGCCCTGAGTTGGCCCAATTGTAGTGTAGACACAAAGAAGATTAGCCTTGAACCCGAGTTTGAATCCTGGACTTACTGGGTTATAGGCTTACATACCCAGTATGTCTACACTGTAATGTAAGCCTAGTGTTTGAGCTCAGGCTCACACCTAACTCCCCTTCCTTCCACACACAAACCATGCCAACCCAGGGTCCCAGGAACCACATGAGTGGAGGTCTGAGCCTGAGTCAAGCCGGGACCCACAGTTCAATCCCTATTGCTTTGCAGTGTAGATGCAGCCTCACTGGACTTGTGCTTTTAGAGTTGATCAAAAGTATTCCACAAACCCATGAGACAACTTCCTTTGTCCTATGGACAGTCAAGTTTGGCGGACAGTCAAAATTTCCCATACTGCACCACAAAGGGCTAGATAGGTCACATTTTGAGAAGGCACTAGGAAGTCTGGGATATGAGTTGTTGGACTTGGGCCCGCATAATGCAATGTAGACTCTGGAGTCCCAAGACTGGACCCAGGGTTCAACAATTCTTAACCTGTGGTTATAAATGAGTATAGACGCTCAACCCCTAGGTTAACAAACCCAGGATCTTGCTAACTTGAGTTCTACTGACCCTGGGCTTACGTTGTACTGGAGACATACCCAGAAAGAGTGGTAGCAGTAAAGAGGAGTGAACTGCCATTAGATTTCCCTGTCCAATAATGGCGCATGAGCGCAAGGGGATAAATGGCCAGCACATTAAGACCCTTTTCCCGAGACAAAGGTTTACTTCCTTGGACTGCAATGGAAGTGAGTGCCCCAGCCAGTTACCTTCCCCAATCCCAGAGAAGCTTCCAAACTAGTATAAGCACAAGGCAGCCTAGGTTTTGAAGAGACTTCTTTAAGAGTGTGCAAAGAAAGTCAGCAGAGCATAAGGAACTCAAGTCATCTGGGACCCAAAACAGCTTGGAAACAAGCCAACTCAGTGTACAAGCAGAAATAAGAAAAAATATCCATTTTAGAAAAATACTTTCTATGAAAATGAAAGAGAGAGAGCATTATTTTTCTATTATAAAAGGGAAAAGTAACACACAAAAGGATATTACCAGTAGCTTAAAAAATCTTTAATGTCAAAAATTGGCTTGTGTGGTTCATAGCCCCATGTTTTCCATTCATAAAAATACTTAATAAAAATATATTAAGTTTTGTTCTGTAATTAATATAGCCTATGGTACAGTCTCCTAATAGTATTTGCCTCCTGAAAATACTGTTTAAAAAGAACTGGACAGCTTTTAAAAACTAAACACAAAAAGCTCACAGTAAAAAGTGACATACGTTATACATAAAAAAAAACCTCTCTCTACATTAAGACAGACTGTACAAAAGCATGCTACGTTTTGAAGTGTTTGACATTTCTCATAGACATCATTTGAGGTTGGTGCCCAATCACTTTGAACTAGAAAACATGGGCAGTATAGTTTACCATAATCCAAAGACTTAGGACGGTTGGCATGGCTTGTAAATTTATCAGGTCAGAAAAGACGCCAGCAAAAATCACAGTAATTTTAGCTTCAAATTTAAAAATGGAGAAAATCTGAGGTCTTGGAGATAATTATGAATTGAGAATATTCTGGAATATCCCTCAGGGGAGGGATAGCTCAGTGGTTTGAGCATTGGCCTGCTAAACCCAGGGTTGAGTATTCAATCCTTGAGGGGGCCATTTAGGGATCTGGGGCAAAAATCTGTCTGGGGATTGGTCCTGCTTTGAGCAGGGGGTTGGACTAGATGACCTTCTGAGGTCCCTTCCAACCCTGATATTCTATGAAGTTGAACTATATTCTAAGGCTCTTAGACATCTAATGATACTAAACAAAGAACTGTAAATATTATCACTAAAGGAAATTCTTCATACCCTACTCACAAGTATTTTCTTTCAAGTAAGAAAGTGCATATGTGATATTTTTATATAGTCAGGATTATTTTTCCTATTTTAAGAGATTTGCTAACATATCTGTGCTTTATATTGAGAATGGATGCTTTGATGTTTATTTATGATGTATGGTGATTTACTTTTTTATGGCCTGTTTGACACACTTATTTAAAGTCTGCATTTTTAATGTGTTACAAGAATGTAAATGAAATTATTTTCTAATTATTTTAATTTTTTTCTTACAGCAGTTTTTTCACAACAGATATTTAATTTATCTTGCACAGTAGAATGATATCTGTCTTATTTTAGACACTTGAAATCATATCCTTTCAACACTTTATTAAAGGCCTTACTTGTTTTCAACAATTCTTTTACTGTCCTATTTAAATAGTAACTTTCTTGCTTCAATGCAGTTAGAAAATGTGCTATTTTTCTTTACCAAATATCTCCAGTTACAGCTCTAAAAGATAAGCAGTAAACAATTGGACTGTCACATAACATCAGGGTTAACAGAAAAAGGAAGAAGGGGAAAGTATGGCTATTAAGAAAAGGGAAAGGTACTCTGCAGTTTTGCTTTGAAGGTCATCAAGTCTAAAACCTGTCTTACACCTTTAAGGAGAAAGACTGCGTGAGAATTAGAGACCCCAAAAAAACAACTAAATCCAGCATTTTACGTTCAACCTGAGCAAAAAATATTTTTAAAAAATAAACTATGAAATTGTGTACCAGATTATGAGATATTCACACAGATTCTCTCTCAGATAGGTCTCTCTGGTAAAAGTAAACAAGTTCCACAAACATTAAAATGGAGATTGAGCAAAAGAAGCGGGAAAGAACATAGCTTTATTACCAATTTAATTTAAGATACACTAAGAACTCAGACATCTAACAATTTAAAAAGCAAATGAACTCCAATTCAATTAGACTGATAGTTATTACAGATAAAATTATATTGGATTCAAATTCTATTGTACACCACTTTGGATTTTTTACCCTATGTTTGGGGAGCACTTTATCGTACTGCAGCCTTAGGTGTTCAATTATCACTAATGGGGAAATACTGAATATCTAGACTGCTAATTAATTACATTTGTCAGGATGCTCTGAAGCAATTTATTATTTACTTGTAAAAATGTTTGATGCAATGGTATCCAGAAGTCTAATTCAGGAATGCAGAATAGCAAGATTTTTTTCTTCTCTCACCCCAATTCAACAGTGGATTTGCAATAGTGTGGAATATTCTTATCTTGATGTATGATGATTTATGTTTGTTTGTTCCTACATAAACTGTAACTCATTCATGCACATCCATACAACATTTGAGCATTTCAATACTGCTAACACCAAGTGATTAAAAATCACGTCATGCCACCCAAAAATATGGATTGGCTTAAAAATAATGACTTTTTAATTTTACACACACACAATTTGGGATGCTTTTAATTTACCTTCTGGGTTGGGGGCCTTTACAGCACTGTCATGGGGTCTGCTCCACTCACTGCTGTGGCACCGCCTTGTGGTTGGCTCATCTGGGGATTAGCTCACCACTGGTTTGATGCCGCCTCTTGCAGTTTCTTTGCCCCTTGTCCAAATCTCTCACTTAGCAGCCTCTCTCATACTCCACCCATTGCAGAGCTTCCACTTCATGGCTTGGCCCTCTGGCCAGGTCACTAATTTCCCCTTGTCTGGGGTATCAAAGCCTCTCTAACCAAACTGTCTCAGGCTGTTTTCAGAGTCCACCACTCCGTATGGCTGGTAGGTGAACCCACGCCTGCCCTCTACACTGGTTTCCAGCCTAGGGACCCTACAATCAGCAGCTAAGATTAATGCGGTCTCACCCTTGCTGCTGTTTCACTACAGTTCTTCCTATTCCTTTCTCTCAACCCTGAGAGTGACTGCTGCTTCTCTCCCTCCGCAACCTCTTTCTGCAAGCCGAACCTCCTATCATCAGCTGGGCTTCAGGTTCAGCTAGGGGTGTATATCCAGCCTATATCTCACCCAGATGCAGCCCATCATGTCAAGTAGCCTCTTCTGAGCCATTGGGGTGAACATACCATCACAGGTACACTTGGGTCTCTTTGTTTTCAAGGTTCTTCCTATAATCATGCAGGTTAAAAACTTTTTTTTTTTTTAAAGAATATGCTGAAATTCTCATGTAATCACTGCAGCGTTAAGAAAACTACAAAATATCACGAGACCCGTAAAATAATGAAAGTTGCCCACAGTAGTATTTGCACCTCAGCTTGTCTAGTGAAACACAGCAGTGAGAGCTTCCCTGGTCAATACAGATGAATCCTAATGCATCAGGTGACTTTCCTCAGTTGCTTATTCACTGAAGGCTTAAAGTGAATAGCACTCACATAGGAAAATATTTTCAACTGAGGACCTCAATGGTACTGAAATTGAGCAACAAGAACTTAGTCTTTTACAAAAGGAAAGTTAATAAAAGCTCACCCCAATGACTCCTGGAAGAGAAGAAGAACAGAGAGTCAGCGCTGGGTTGTGCTATGAGCTGTGGCGATAAGACTCTGCGCCAGCATCCTGTGAGGTGGCAGTGGTGTCAATTAACACAAGTAATTTTTGTATAGTGCTGTTTTTCTTGGTGGTTAATTGTTGGCTGTGAGTTGTTCAAGCTGTGGTCATTTAAATTTTCAGTAACATACTTCTGTACCCTCATTGTGGCAAGGCACTTAGCAACATGGTGCCCTGTTAAGGGCTCCAGTTTACCTTCGAATAAAACTGACAGAAGCATGATGCCATTCATATTGGAAGCCATGGTACGATTTCTCCTTCACGGAACTCATTCTTGCATTTTCCCCCCCTCTTAAGTGACAAGAAAAACACACTCTCACAGAAGCTTTGTCAGTTTTTCCCTTCTGTTACATATCACTTATTTTTCAGACTATTTTAGAAGTATTTCCTTCAAAATACTACAAAACTCACCCCAAAAAACAAACTAATACCAACTGAACAGCAGACTATCAAGTAATTTCTCCCACAAGCAGTATGAAGACTGAGTGCATCGTGACACCTCATACATATTTAATGATAGCCTGATAGGCTGTCATTAACATCAAACAGCAATCTAGGTTTGCTACATTAAACATGATTCCTGTGTTAAGAGGACATCACAAACTGCCTCCAAGATCTAGATACTAAGAAATGCCCACCGACTTGGACAATGTGTAATTAGGCCAATTGCACTGAGGGAGACATTAGACATATATTGGGTTAAAATAAAAAAAGCTTCAATGGGTCATAAGACCAGACATGCCATAAGGCAATCTGTCATAGAATACTCATATTAAGAAGTGTGTCAAATCAGAACATTCAAAAGAAAAGACAAACGTTCCTTTATGTTGTATGAAGTGTAAACGTACAGAATTAATAATTCATGGCACAGAAAAAAATATATCAGATTTGGATATAAATATTAACAGGACACAGTCAACTTGTTTAGACTACAATTTTGACTGTCCTATCTTAAAACTGTCAGTCTAGTGAGGAGCAATCTTCAAAGCATAGAAGTCAATTAAAAAATACATTAATGTGAAAAAATTAAAATTCTCTGTTCTTGTAGGACCTACACAAAACAATGCTTTTCTGCTTTGTGTTCTGCTGGGGCAAAGCGAGCTCTAATTAACTAGCATACTTGATTCCCAGAGTTGTGCTGTGTTGACAGCATCATATTGGTGTACACATAAGAAAGTAAACCAAAATGACATGTTAAATCCAAGATCCAGAGGTGGGGGTAACAGGATAGGAATGTAAGAATAATCAACATTTGACAAATTGAAAGGTAAAAATGTCACGTTGCCATGGAGTGATCTGTGCAGGTTGCAGAATTTCTCTTGGAAAAAATATCTAGACTAGGGCTAGTTGCAGAACAATAAAACACAATTTATAAAATAAAGTAGTGAACAAATACTATACAACTAGGTATATAACTGGTCAAATATTGCACAAAAAAGGTATGTTACATATTTTTTCAACCCATATAAACCACAAAATTCATCAAGTACTATATCTGTTGAATACTATTTGATTAGTTTAATTAAATCATTTTAAGTATCTAAAGAAATGTTTAATCATCTCTAGAAAATGATGCAATTTATTTTAAATAAGCTGTTGGAGACTCTCAAAGGTTTTAAAAGATATACTCATGTCCAGTCATCTCTGCTTCTTATCTTATTAAATAAAACATTTGAAGACAACCTGCAGCAGTCATTGTGCTAAACAACCAAGAAAACGGTCAAAATATGCACAATTTTAATTTATAGCATGTATTCACAGATGAACTGCAAATATGAAATGCATGAAAACAGAACTTTAGAGCGAAAACAATGACTATCTATTATGGTGGCAAATAATAGACAGGCAGTGGAATACCTTGCTCCCCCCCACAGTCATTTTGGTATTCAAAGTCTACTAATAGCCTCACTTCTTTTTGAGCCCCAGTTCAGCAAAACACTTAAGCACCTATTTACATGCTTAGGTGCTTTGCTGAATTGGTTGAAACAGGTGTTTCTTTCACTAACCACTAACTTTTTCTAAATGATTTTGATAAAATGTATGCAGAAG
The DNA here is from genome assembly GCF_016161935.1 of Mauremys reevesii. Lineage (NCBI taxonomy): Eukaryota > Metazoa > Chordata > Testudines > Geoemydidae > Mauremys > Mauremys reevesii. Next base: position 65,608,657 of record NC_052630.1, on the reverse strand, counting down.
ACCTGAAAATAGTGTTGGAATAAAATGACTCTTTCACTAATTATCAGTTGATACAACACCATGATAATCAAAAATGACCTAAACTTAAATAAAAGTGACCTCATTTTCAGATGTGCGGACTATCTACCATGCCCATTTACTTCAAACAAAATTTGTTGGTACTGTACTTGGTATTTGACACTTCTGAAAATTACACATTTTAGATCATGTATACATTACAAACTGTTGTCAATGTAAATTATATGGGCATGCAATCACCAATGTTTGTGTATCACTTGGGCATGTACATACTTACCTGCTTGTGTCAGCACTGTGTGTACATAGCAGGAGTGCTTGTGTCGATGCAAAGTGTGGCACACCATGGGTAGGTATCCCAGTGAACCACCCTCCGGTGCAATGTCTTTTGGAAAATTTCATAGCATGTTGTGGAATCAAAATGATTTGCCAAGAATGTCTGGGTGCTAGGAGTCAAGTTCCAGCATGCAACTTTCTCCATCCCATAATATCATCCATATCCTATAATTTTCATGCTTTTAAAAAAAAATAAAATGACAAAAACCTGCACATCACTTTTCTGTATCTGCCATCTTGGACAGAAGCATGGAGCCTGCAGAGGTCTGCACTATTCTCAAGAATGTTGCAAATACAGGGCACATGATTGTATTTGCAAATCTGCAGCAAGCAGCGCACCAATAGGGGACATGAGGATTTATTTGAGGACCGTTTGCTGAGGAACACAGCAAAAAACAATTCTAGGTTGTTGGTGGCATTCATGGTGCAACTATAGATGGTGGAATGTTGCTTCTGGACCTTAGAAACGAGCACTGACTGGTGGGATTATATTGTAATGCAGGTCTGGGATGACAAGCTGCAGAACTTTTGGATGCAAAAAGCCACATTCCTGGACCAGCATGCCAAGCTCACCCAGCCCTCCAGAACATGGACAAAAGAATTAGTACCAAATTGAACATGGAGAAGCTACTAGCGAATGCATGTTGGAAGCTTGCAACACTGGATTGCTACTGGTCAGTAGGAAATAATTTTGAAGTTGGAAAATCCACAGTGGGAGAGCAGTTGCCATGCAAGTGTGTAGAGCTATTAATCATCTGCTGCTACACAGGACTTTGATTTTCAGCCCCATGCAGGACATAGCAGATGGATTTGCAGCAGTGCGAACTACTATGGGATGACAGACGGCATGCATATCCCTATTTTGACACCAGTGCACCTTGCCATAGAGGACATCCAGGACCACTTCACCAATAATGATTTTGAGGATCAAGCCTACCCTTTGCTTGCCTGGCTAATGTAGTCATACACTGATCACCTCGACAACACCAAGGAAAGATTCAACTATTGCCTCAGCAGGTATAGAATGACTGTTGAATATGCTTTTGGGGAAACGGAAGGAATGCTAGCAGTGTTTACTCACTAGACTGGATCTCCATGAGAAAAATATCCCAATGGTTATAGCTACCTGTTCTGCCCTGCATAATATCTGTGAGGCAAAACGGGAGAAGCTGGCACCAGGGCAGAAGACAGAGGTGAGCCTGGCTTTGAACAGCCAGACACAAGGGCTAGTAGAAGATCCCAGCATGGAGCTACGTGGTTGAGGGAAGCTTTGAAAGAGCATTTGAATAGTTAGCCACAGCAGTGGTCTGTGCTGGAGTGTTGTTTGGGAGAAGACTGCAGAGTATCTCCAGGAAAGTTTAATCAAGATGTTGGTGTCACTGGGCCTAAATAAACCAAAGTTGTGACTGAAGGCCTGAGTGAACCAAAGGTCTTCCATGCTGTGAACTTTAACCAGCCTAAGATGCTAACAGACAGCAAGCAAAATGTGTAACTGTCAGCTGTCTCAGCTTGCAGCTGTAGGACAATTTGAAACAGCAAAAAGCGGCGGGAAGGAGGGGGAGGAAAATCTGCATGCGTTTGTGCTGTGAAGGCCATAGATAAATATGCGAATGGGAACTTTTCTAACACGCTGAAATGTAATGTTTAAAGTAACTGCTATTGGGAAGGGAGGGGTGAGGGGGAAAACCAAACAAAAGGCTTACACAAACAAGGGGGGTATAAATACTGGGACCCCGCCTGCGCGCGGGTGTGCAGGATTTGAGAATGCTTTTTCTCCCTGGCACCTTTTTTGAGCTCAAATAAACGTGGTTTGCTTCTCCACCCTGGTGTGTTAATTAGTGCGACGCACACCGGGCAACGAACCCTGCTGTTGCTCCGCCTCGGGCCCTTTGAGCCGGCAACAAAGACCTCTTAGGAGAATAAAAGGGACATCCCTATGCACATAAAGTATTCCACATGTCCCCCTTCCCCTGCCTAACCCAATGGGGGAATGAAAAGCAGATGCCAATTCTACCTGTTTGTTGTACCTCTACCACTTCTCATAAGAGTGAAACAATGAAAAGTCAATACCTTTGTCTTGTTAACTTGGGGTGAGATGGGCACCATCTTTAAATTTAAACATTGTAAGGAAAAATGCATGCACAGATACATCCAAGCCTTCACCAGGTTCATCTTTGCTCACCTGGCAGGACTGGCTACACTGTGACAGAGTTCCCTGCAGCATTTCTCTCACACTCCTTCCTCTTCCTTCTTACTATTCACAGCAAGGGTCTCTGTCTCAGGCTTCTCCAAGGTATCCACAGTGGTCTGCAAGTGCTAGTGGAGTCTCCGCCAAATATAGCACGCAATGCCTTGTAAAAGAGGCAGGTCTGGGTGAAGCACCAGATCTGTTGTTGCACTCCCTAGCCTTGTGGTATCCCTGGATGAAGTTTTGACACAGCACTGCTGCTGATCCCTCTTCTATCCCTTTGCCTGCATGCCCAGTGCAATCTGCTCATAAAGGTCAACATTTCTAGAGCTGGTCTGTAGCCTCTTCTCCACACTGGCCCAGGAGATCCAATACTTCCTGTCTACTCCAGACAGGAGCACAGCTAGTGCCTGGATCCGGCATAGCCATCTGAGGAGTTGAACACAACAAGGATGAACTGCTAGGTGTGCTTGCGAATGTGGGCAATCAGGAAAAGACATTCTAAAAACATGCAGGGGATTTTAAAGGAGTGGGTGGCTTCCGGTCTCTCTGACACCTTAGTGGTGGATTTAAAAATTGTGGCCAGAGTGGTCACTATCCCAGGGAATGGGGCATTATGAGACAGCTGCCAGAGGACTGTTAGGATTGACACAGGTTAATCTACAGCATCTACACTCACAGTGTGTCAACCTTAGTAGGTCAACCATGTCCCTATGTTGTTCGGGGAGGTGGAAGAGAACTGAACTGGATCGAATAATCTGTAGATATCACTTCTAGGATCCATTTGTGCGAGGTGATGAGCTCTCATGAAGATAGAAAATGGGACAGATGTCCCCACCAGAGTTGTGGGGAGATACGTGCACCATAGCATCAGGAGCAGGAGAGATATCATGACTCCTGTCCAGAGAGTCAAAATGGTCATTTCCAGGATGTCACTTACTGGGAGGTTGCAGTAGAACATAAGAAGAACATAAGAATGGCCGTACCGGGTCAGACCAAAGGTCCATCTAGCCCAGTATCTGTCTACCAACAGTGGCCAATGCCAGGTGCACCAGAGGGAGTGAACCTAACAGGCAATGATCAAGTGATCTCTCTCCTGCCATCCATCTCCATCCTCTGATGAACAGAGGCTAGGGACACCATTCTTTACCCATCCTGGCTAATAGCCATTTATGGACTTAGCCACCATGAATTTATCCAGTTCCCTTTTAAACATTGTTATAGTCCTAGCCTTCACAACTTCCTCAGGTAAGGAGTTCCACAAGTTGACTGTGCGCTGCGTGAAGAAGAACTTCCTTTTATTTGTTTTAAATCTGCTGCCTATTGATTTCATTTGGTGACCCCTAGTTCTTGTATTATGGGAATAAGTAAATAACTTTTCCTTATCCACTTTCTCAACATCACTCATGATTTTATATACCTCTATCATATCCCCCCTTAGTCTCCTCTTTTCCAAGCTGAAGAGTCCTAGCCTCTTTAATCTTTCCTCGTATGGGACCCTCTCCAAACCCCTAATCATTTTAGTTGCCCTTTTCTGAACCTTTTCTAGTGCTAGAATATCTTTTTTGAGGTGAGGAGACCACATCTGTACACAGTATTCGAGATGTGGGCGTACCATGGATTTATATAAGGGCAATAATATATTCTCAGTCTTATTCTCTATCCCTTTTTAATGATTCCTAACATCCTGTTTGCTTTTTTGACCGCCTCTGCACACTGCGTAGACATCTTCAGAGAACTATCCACGATGACTCCAAGATCTTTTTCCTTACCCATTGTAGCTAAATTAGCCCCCATCATATTGTATGTATAGTTGGGGTTATTTTTTCCAATGTGCATTACTTTACATTTATCCACATTAAATTTAATTTGCCATTTCGTTGCCCAATCACTTAGTTTTGTGAGATCTTTTTGAAGTTCTTCACAATCTGCTTTGGTCTTAACTATCTTGAGCAGTTTAGTATCATCTGTAAACTTTGCCACCTCGCTGTTTACCCCTTTCTCCAGATCATTTATGAATAAATTGAATAGGATTGGTCCTAGGACTGACCCTTGGGGAACACCACTAGTTACCCGTCTCCATTCTGAGAATTTACCATTTACTCCTACCCTTTGTTCCCTGTCTTTTAACCAGTTCTCAATCCATGAAAGGACCTTCCCTTTTATCCCATGACAGCTTAATTTACGTAAGAGCCTTTGGTGAGGGACCTTGTCAAAGGCTTTCTGGAAATCTAAGTACACTATGTCCACTGGATCCCCCTTGTCCACGTTTGTTGACCCCTTCAAAGAACTCTAATAGATTAGTAAGACACGATTTCCCTTTACAGAAACCATGTTGACTATTGCTCAGCAGTTTGTGTTTTTCTACGTGTCTCACAATTTTATTTTTCACTATTGTTTCGACTAATTTGCCCGGTACCGACATTAGACTTACTGGTCTGTAATTGCCAGGATCACCTCTAGAGCCCTGTTTAAATATTGGCGTTACATTAGCTAACTTCCAGTCATTGGGTACCGAAGCCGATTTAAAGGATAGGTTACAAACCTTAGTTAATAGTTCCGCAACTTCACATTTGAGTTCTTTCAGAACTCTTGGGTGAATGCCATCTGGTCCCGGTGACTTGTTAATGTTGAGTTTATCAATTAATTCCAAAACCTCCTCTAGTGACACTTCAATCTGTGACAGTTCCTCAGATTTGTCACCTACAAAAGCCGGCTCAGGTTTGGGAATCTCCCTAACATTCTCAGCCGTGAAGACTGAAGCAAAGAATCCATTTAGTTTCTCCGCAATGACTTTATCATCTTTATGCGCTCCTTTTGTATTTCGATCGTCAAGGGGCCCCACTGGTTGTTTAGCAGGCTTCCTGCTTCTGATGAACTTAAAAAACATTGTGTTATTACCTTTGGAGTTTTTGGCTAGCCGTTCTTCAAACTCCTCTTTGGCTTTTCTTATTACACTCTTGCACTTAAGTTGGCAGTGTTTGTGCTCCTTTCTATTTGCCTCACTAGGATTTGACTTCCACTTTTTAAAGGAAGTCTTTTTATCTCTCACTGCTTCTTTTACATGGTTGTTAAGCCATGGTGGCTCTTTTTTAGTTCTTTTACTGTGTTTCTTAATTTGCGGTATACATTGAAGTTGGGCCTCTATTATGGTGTCTTTAAAAAGGGCCCATGCAACTTGCAGGGATTTCACTTTAGTCACTGTACCTTTTAACTTTTGTTTAACTAACCCCCTCTTTTTTGTATAGTTCCCCCTTTTGAAATTAAATGCCACAGTGCTGGGCTGTTGAGGCGTTCTTCCCACCACAGGGATGTTGAATGCTATTGTATTATGGTCACTATTTCCAAGCGGTCCTGCTATAGTTACCTCTTGGACCAGCTCCTGCGCTCCACTCAGGATTAAATCTAGAGTTGCCTCTCCCCTTGTGGGTTCCCGTACCAGCTGCTCCATGAAGCAGTCATTTAAAGTATTGAGAAATTTTATCTCTGCATTTCGTCCTGAAGTGAAATGTTCCCAGTCAATATGGGGATAACTGAAATCAATCAAGAAGATGGTCCTTTCCTTGTGAACCTAGGTTTCTTCCTGGGGACTCAGTTGTTTTTGTGGGCTGATATTGTACCAGGCAAGATCACTGAGCCGTCTGTGATATACTGTACTTTCTCTTTGCCATAGGTGTATAGATGGCAAGAGATGGTAGAGTTGCCCTGGAGTCCTTAAGAGAGAAGGGACCTGTCCATGGCACCCCTGAATAATTTGGGTCCCTCAAAAAGAAGGTTTTCTATGATGCTTTATACCTCTGGAAGCAGACCAGAGGACTGTAGCCAAGAAGCCTGGCTGTCATAGCCATGGAGAGAGCAGCTGTGTCAGCAGCATCTAGTGAGGCCTGGAGAGATGCCTTGGTGATTATCTGGCTTTGCCTTATCAGAGCCTGAAATTGTTCCCTCTTTGGGGAAGTTCTTTGGGTGGGATACAGCGTTTTTAATCCACCCATTTACTTGTAGGTGGTATAGAAACAGGGGTCTGCCAGAACATACAGGGGCCATCAGAGTACCACTGATAGGCAAAGTGATTTGCCCTGAAAAGATATGTGAACAACGTTCAACAAGGAGTGCTGGGGCTCCTGTATCTCTTCCAATAGAATATGCAGGGTCTCAACTATATATTTCATAAGATCCTGAAAGGCATGAAATCATCATCATAAAATGATGGGGGAGGCATGGCAACCTTGTCTAGTGAGGAGGCGACTTTATGGGAAGGTGGTGTTTCTTCTTCAGCAGGTGGCTCTTGCTGCCCTGTAAGATATTGCTGTGTGGAAAGACCCAAGGCCATAAGTTGTTCTCACAAGCTGGGAGCCTGTATAACTGGACACCACAAGAGACTCACGGGTTCCAATAAGCCCACTGTTGTGGATCATAAGGGAAGGGGGAAAGACTCCACATTTGTCCTTACCAGTGATGTCAAGTATATCTCCCATTAGAAGTTTCATCACCAGTGTGTAACTTCTAGTAATGGAAGTCAAAAGGGTGACCCTGCATAGACACTTCCAAACCAGATACAGTGTCATCTGTGTCAACTGGCGTGGCAAATGGTGTCAGTACCAGTGGTCAAGATGGCACTGGGACCTGGAGGGGGTCCTGTAATTGCAGCGGTACCAGAGGTTGATAAGGACAGTGAGTCGGTAGCATCTGGAAATGCATCTATGTACCCTCAAAGAGTTTGTGAGGGACTGGAGGCCGTGGCAGTACTGGATGGCGAGACACCCTTCACTACCATTTTCAACAGGAAGTAGGCGCCAGGAGGTGAGTAATGTCTCTCTGTACCCCGCAGCTACAGTGATTCAGGCTTCTCCAGGATCCAAAGATTTTCATGAGTTAAAAGACTGGACAGTACCAGCAAATCTGGGTAGGAAACATCAGGAGTCAGAATGTCCAGTGATACTGAAGAGAACACCGAAGTACGATCAGTGCATCTTATGTCTGTTTGCTGGAGGCAGTACCAATGGCTATTTCAGTTTGGCTCTCGAGTTCATGTGTCTCAGAAGCACAGAGACCAGTGCCAATGCAGGTCCTGCTTTAGATAGCTTGCCAGACAGTTTCTTGGTACGCAGCATGGATTTCTTAGCTGCTGCTGTCTTGGTACTGCAAGGGATGGGACTGCGGATTTAGACGGTTCCAAAGGGCCCCCAGGATCTTTTCTTACTGCCGCTGTAGAGATGGTTGCTGGAGCACTCTGTGGATCATATGTATGGCGGGTAGGGTGACTCAAATACTGTGGGTCTCAGCTAGCGCTCCATTGATAATTTCTTAGCTATGCATGAGAAAGACCTATGGCAGGTTTGGCAGGGTTTGAAGCCTGGAATCTTGGGTATAACCTTGTGGCTGTGAATCATGAACTGTGAAAAAGAAAGGTCCAAACAGTGCACAAAAATAGAAGAAGGGAAAGGGAGCCTCTCCTCCCCTTTTAAAAGCACAAACTGTGCTAAAAACAAAATATAAATAAAAATACTAAGAAAATAAAGAGAATTTGAGAAAAAGATGTAGCAAGCCATGAGGCTAGCTACCAGACACTGCAAAACTCCATCTCAAGCTGCAGGAGGTTCAGAAGGTACTGGAATGCCAGCTGGTCCCTCCCTAAATGCCCTTGTATCAGCACACAAGAGTGCCTAATGAGCAAGCATGTACCCCCAGACCCTGCTGATAAAAATCTTCAATCCAGAGTGCATGGGTCCACACACATCCTGACATGGAGCATCGATAGAACCACTATTCGAAGAAATGTCATACATGCTACTCACTTAGCCAACTTGAAGGAACTGCTAAACTAAAAATTGTCCCCAGATTATTTGAAGAGCGTCCTCTCAAATGACATAAGCACTTTTAGCTTTACTGCTTCACTGGAAAAACCTAGTTATACATTGGAAAACCATATATGCAGACAGAGACTGATACAGACAGACATTTTGAAGATAAAATCATTGATTATAAAAATTGCAGAACTGATAAATAAGGCTCCGTGTGTGTCACAGAGGTCACGGATTCCATGACTTTCCGTGACCTTTGTGACTTCTGCAGTAGCCCCGTGTGGCTGGCCCAGGAGCCGCTTGAGCAGTTCAGGCAATACCTGGATCAGTCACACTGGCTGCTGCTGGGGCAGTCTTGGGCCCCCCCTATCTCCCAGCAGCAGGTGTTTGTATGTGTTGGGGGGGGGGGGACTTGGGGCCACTGCTAACCTAGGGGGGGCTCCTGTCCCTCAGCTTCCCTAGCTCCACATGCTGCCTCTGCTGGCAGCCAGGCACCGCCCCCAAATCTCCCACTGGCTGTGGTTCCCAGCCAATGGGAGCTGCAGAACCGGGGCTTGGGACAGAGCGGAGGCAGCATGTGGAGCTAGGTTGCTGGGCTGCCGCTTCCCAGGAGCTAGGTAAGGAGCCTGCCCCTGTCCCACCAACTCCCTCCCACCAGCACCCACGCTCCCCCCAGGCCATGACTCCCCTCCTCCCAGCATCCCCCCCCTCCCACCCAAGCACCCACGGCACCCCAGTTTTAGTCTGGGATATTTTTAGTACAAGTCATGGACAAGTCATGGGCCTGTGAATTTTTGTTTACTGTCCCGTGATCTGTCCATGACTTTTACCAAAAATACCCATGACTAAAACATAGCCTTACTGATAAATGTTCCAGTCCCAAGAGCCAATCATAAAATCAGCAACTACAAGCAGATTTCTAAAATCTCATGGACTGTTCTATGGGCCCTAATTATTTGTGAAACACAATGTACAGAAGAAGAGCTGAAGCAATTGACCTAATCTCAAATGTACCACAGTTAGCTACTGCGGCATAATAAAAGCATTTCCAAACAAATTTGCTTCATTAAGCGGAGGGGCGAGGGAGGTGGGGGGGGAGGGAGAAGACTTTGCAAGTTTCTTATTTGAGTCTCTGAGCACCTGTTCTTAAACAATTATGGCCTGCATTTCAAATAAATCAAACACATTATTTGTAATTTAAGAACCAAAAGACCCAGTTTGCAAGACCCAGAAGCTGAGCAATTAGAATTAAAAGTGAATAAAAACATAGTACATTGCTCCAAATAGATTATTAAAGGCTATTAAAAATAAAATTCATACCTTTATCATTCTAGAGAGGTCTCCAGCATCTGCTAATTCCAACACTATGTTTAGCTCATTGTCTTCAATGAAGGAGGCATAGTATTTAATTACATTTGGATGATTCAGTTGCTAAGAAAAGATAAATAGATGTTTCATTCAACAGCATGTCCTCATCTTAAGTCACTGACCAATGAAGTATCCTTTCTTAACAAGGAAAAACTAATACGCTACAAAATACTGTAGCATGTTACGAAAAGTATGTGCTAACATGAATTATTTACATAATGTAAACATTTCAAGTTTGCAAGAATTTCTGAACCCATTTAAAATCCATCAAGTTTCAAACCATGCTATAATTTTGAAGTAATAAATCTAAATAAACTTATATTTATTTACATTTCTTTAACATAAAACCTCAAAATAATTCTGGAGGTTGTTAAGCATCAAATTGTATTCAAGTGATAACTAATAAGACAACATAAAATACCATAAGATGACTAAAAAGATCTCTAAGAATTAGGTAGGATTTATTTTTAAAAGTTAGTCTTCTATAAGTAAATAAATTTACATGTTAAGCTGTAAGTTAATAAATACGTGAATTGACAACAAAGAGTGCATGTTTATGTTTTGTAACAAACATTTGCTCACTCGCTCTCTTTTTTTAAAGTCAGAGCTAATTTAACAACCTTAAAGCTAACTGTATCTTTCAGGAAAGGATACTAATTTAAATATCAAAATGAAGCAAAAAATATCAGCAGGCTTCAGGTGTCTGTAGAGGCAGGTAGGTAGGTGTGAGAAATGTGTTGAAGTAGGTTAATAGTTGAGTGGAAAAGACACAGTTTAACTTGTAGATTTTCAACTAGGATAATTCAGGTTCGTATATAAGAAGTTAAAAATGTATATTTATAGATGCCTATATATGATTTCCTATCTTGCAAGAACATACCAGTCATGGCCAAACTCAATGTATTCCAAAAACTAAAATTAATCCAAACTGTTGTGTTTCTTGGAAGTGACTAGGCCAGCTGTCAAAGTCACATGGTTAGCTTGCACTTCTGACCCCCGTTAGGTCTATCTCAAGTGCACCCTTTCAAATGACAGGCCCTGAGCCTTCCCACCTCTCAGAGTGGAATCCCAAGATTCTCTCATTCACAGACCCAGTTCTAGACTGAAACATTCCTGTTATGGTACCTCTCATAAGGCTCTATGGAAATATGCTTAGAATTGTTTTATGCTACATATGCCATGTAACATGTCTCCGTAAAGGTTATGATCTACTGAATGTATTAATCCTATTTGCATGCATGTATCATTTTTGTATTCGACGTTATGAATGCTATAAATGTTGGCTGTGTACTTGCTTGATTTCTAAATAACCTTAGTAGAGCATTTGGTCAGTTCCTGGAGAAAGGAATGTTGAAATTAAGTACCTCATCAAGAAACACTTAAAGGACAATGGACCTTGGAATGCTCCAATCAACATAAGAAGTCTACTTGAGTACATTCAAGGTAGCATGTAAGCAATGGATGATACCTGTAAAAACAGTGAGTCATGCACGGACATGTGACTTGGCCAGGTGACTCCTAAACTCCATCTTGGAGCTGGACTTTGTATAGGAGTGAGGAGGGGGTCTCCACCCACAAGAGAAAGTCTGTTTAAACCCCTGGGAGACCCCTCCATTTTGCCTTCAGCTGGCTAAAGAGACAGCCCCTCCCCCCACTCCTCCCCAGGATACCTGAAAGAAATTGGAACTAAGGACAGTGACTGCAAGGGATGTGAGTGATTGCTGGACCCAGGCTAAAAGGAGATTAGTCTGTAAAAGGGAGCATTCTGGAACTGGTAAGGATCTTATCTGTATTCAGTTCGATTAGACATAGATTTGCACATTTTATTTTATTTTGCTTGGTAACTAACTTTGTTCTGTCTGTTACTACTTGGAACTACTTAAATCCTACTTTCTGTATTGAATAAAATCACTTTTTACTTATTAATTAACTCAGAGTATCTATTAATACCTGGAGGAGCAAACAACTGTGCATCTCTCTCTACCAGTGTTACAGAGGGCGAACAATTTATGAGTTTACCCTGTATAAGCTTTATACAGGGTAAAACAGATTTATTTGGGTTTAGACCCCATTGGGAGTTGGGCATCTGAGTGTTAAAAACAGTTTACCCTGTATACGCTTTATACAGGGTAAAACAGATTTATTTGGGTTTATTTGGGTTTAGACCCCATTGGGAGTTGGGCATCTGAGTGTTAAAAACAGGAACACTTCTGTTAGCGGCTTTCAGGTAAACCTGCAGCTTTGGGGCAAGTAATTCAGACCCTGGGTCTTTTTTGCAGCAGATGGGAGTGTCTGGCTCAGCAATACATGGTGCTAGGACCCGAGCTGGCAGGGAAGACGGGGGTAGTAGTAGTCTTGGTACATTGGGTGGCATCTGCCAAGAGGGTTTCTGTGATCCAACCCATCACAATCCCCTTTTTACCAACAGTGTTTCCACAGCAGATCCAACTGGATTTGGCATTTGCAATAGGTGTCCCTTCATTAGCTGTTACCGGCAGGTAAATGCAATGACTAAAAACAGCTTCGTCAAAATATGTATTTATTCATAGGAACACAGCATCCAGAGAAAAGGGTTAAAAGGGCTTACACATGTATCTTACCTAAAGTTTAGGCAGACCCTTCTTCTGGGGCCTGGAGTCCCATCTGCCTCCCTGCAGACACTGCCTCTCACTTCAGCTCAAAAAATGTATCTACTCAAGAGTGTTTTATTCCATGTTCCTCATCTAAAAGCCCCCATCCTTCCCCTCAAAATAAGCCTGGGGTGATGGGCTCATCTTGGTCAGAGACTGGCTTCAAAGGCATTGACACCTGTATTGCTAGTGATTGGATTATCTAAAGCCACTCTCTGCCTTTCTGTGGATGGTCAAGGAACTTTGGCAGGAATTAACAGTAAGGGTATGTCTTCACGACCAACGTTCAAGTGCTGCCACAGCACCACTTTAATGTGGCTGTGTAGTCATGGCACCAGCGCTGGGAGAGAGCCCTCACAGCACTATTAAAAAAAACCACCCCCACAAGGGGAGTAGTTCCCAGTGCTCGGAGAACAGCTCCCAGTGCTGGTGCACTGTCTGCACTGCCACTTTACAGTGCTGAAACTTGCATCAGTCCGGGGCAGTCAGATCCCTGAGCAAGAAAGTTTCAGCGCTGTAACGTGGCAGTGCAGACAAGGCCTTAGAACCCACGTAATAAACAGCACAATAGCAAGTATGTAAAAAGAGATACACACTATATTCATAAAAAATAATACAAATATCTCCCACATTCTTCACACAAACATAGTCAATTCTGGTTTTGTAATGACTGAAAATTGTATGTCCTCACTGCTAATGTGCTGAAGTATAGGATTAGGGGTTTTTTGTTTGTTTTTAAAGTAGGTGTGTTCTTTAAGGGCACAGAACTAGGTGTCTGTCAGTCTCATGCAACCTTAATTCTATCTCCTTGTGTGTAAGCATTACGATAGTCTTGCTCAACATCACAGAAGTCTGTAGCAGAGCCAGGAACACAACCCAGCTTCTCCAGGTCTAAGTCCAGTACCTTGAACACAAGAGAACATAAGAATGGCCATGCTGGGTCAAACCAAATTTTTTTCTTCTTACATTCTTCTGTCTCATTCGCTGTCCACCCTCTTTATTAAATGAAGGAGACTTGTAGAACAAAGAGTTTGTGATTGTGTAATTAATAACTATCAAAACACATAGGCACAAAAGGCAAAATTCTGGGAATCTCAATTCTGACATTTCCTGATTTTTACGTGCTTGGACTTTGCAAACTTAGTTCTTATATGTTCCCACAGTCTAATGTTCTTTTAATAGTGTTTTGTAAGTAATTTCCTTTATTTTTTAAAGCAAACTAAAATAAAAAAATCCATTATGGATTATCAGTAGGGCTGGAATCCAGGACCTCTAGAATTCCTTCTAGAGATGAAGGATGGTTCAATGGTTAGATGGACCTGGATTCCATTTCCAGCTCTGCCACAGATTTCCTGTCTGACCTTGGTAAATCCGTCTCTTTATGTTAGGACTTCCCTGTCTCGAAGGAGTGTTGTGAGGATAAAAACAATGAAGACTGTGAAGCACTCAGATATTACACTCATCAGAATAATACACCTAGACAGATAGCCTAGTGGTTGAAGACAACATGGTCACATATGTAAGATTGGCACATTCATTCTGAAAGTAGTGAGGCTAAGTAAATGAGAATTTACTCTGGCCTCCAAAGGAGTCCACATTCTGGAAGCTGGCAAATTACTATTTGTTTCCCCTATTCGATCCTGATCTGTGCCCTTCAGGAGGTGCAGTGCAGAATCTGACTCAAATTCCATTGCCAGCTCTGACAGAAGAAACCTTATGCATCTTTCAGTTACTGCAACTATAAAAACAATGAAAAAATATACTTTCCTGACTGCTAAGATAGGAGTATGAGGCTTTGATCACTAATAAGGCATGCGAAGTGCACAGAATTCAGTGGAACAGCAGTGACCAGAACTCACGGCACCCAGAACTCCTTCCTGGCACCTGACATTACTACTGCAACAAATCCACCATCTAGGGTTCTAACTCTGATCCTGGTAGTACATTTGATGCAGTTGTAATGTTTGAGATCTCAGTGGGGATCTCAGTACAGATGGAAAGTTTTTAGATTTTAGAAGATAACCTCTAAATAAGATCTACTGAGCATGTGCACACGACTATTTCAGAAGCTTACAAATTGCCCAAATATGTGTAAATTTTAATGAGGACAGCAAATAGTCCTAGGGCCAAAGAACTACTATCTCCTTTTCAAATTTCAAAGTCCCTCCACCAAAGTATGGATACATTAGAGATATTCAAAGAAGCAACTGAAAAAAAAAATTAACATAGGCAAAGCATATGTATTTCCCCCTAACCTCATTCTTGAAAACAGCTGAAGCCTTTTTGCTGAAACTCTTGGACTGAGCAGGGAGAAGGGAAGGAGAGACAGAATACTAAAGAAAATCAGAGGCAGAGAGCAAACATGGAAAATTTCAACCTGTATGGTTGAAGTTTGGCCAATTTATGAGAAACTGAAAACAAGGGCTTGTACTGGAAAGTGTACAAACTTAACCAGGCATTGCTACTAGCTCCATCTATATTATGAGGAAGTGGCTGCTAAGTTGGACACTCTACAAAATGTACAATTTGAGGTAATTTACCAAGCATACCCTTAACTCCAGTTTTCTTTAGATGACCAGAAAGTTCTCCATTAACCTGTGTGAATTCTGCTACTGACCAGAACGCAGAATACAGAACCTCATTTCAAGGCAGGGACATCAAGATGTAGACTGTGGCATGTGAGTTTTCTCCTAGCCCATCAGTCACTTTTCCCCCTCCATCACACACTCATCTAATGGCTACTATCAATCATTCTACTTCTGAATAGAAGGGTACAACTGGCTTTAAACCTACATCAGTGCCCCCCTATGAGCTGGATGGCAAAAAACACTGTAGGGACAAATCATCTCCTTGCAAGAAACTAAGGCCCGGTCTACACTAAAAAATTAGGTTGACTCAGCTATGTCGCTCAGGGGTGTGAATAAATCAACGTCCCTGAGCAACTTAGTTAAGATTATCTAACCCGCAGTGTAGACAGCACTAGATTAATTGAAGAATTCTTCTGCTGATCTAGCTACTGCTTCTCAGGGAGGTGGATTACCTATGCTGAGGGGAGAACCCCTCCCATTGGCATATGTAATGTCTACATCTGAAACACTTACTCCTGAGGGAATTCTGCACCAAAAAATTACACATACGGTATTTTAAAATTCTGAAAATTTTATTTGTCAATAAATAAATGTGGCTCCAGCATGGCAGTGGGGAGCACAGGCCATGGCTGCATTGAGGTGGGAGATCACCCTGAAGCCCCCACCTCCCCTGGTACAGGGACTCAGCAGTGAGGCTGCACCTTACCCTGACACAATGCAAGGGCTGGGCCTGCTCCAGAAATACCTCAGGACCTTGCCCCTCTGCGTCAGGTACACCAGATGTGGGTAAGCAGGCTCAGCACAGCAGGATCCAAGTGTGGAAGGACTTGGGGTGGGGAGGGGGGAGGTCTGGGGTGAGAGGTTTCTGTGTGGGGCAATCCGGGTTCGGGCGGCTCAGCGGGAGATCTAGATACACAGAGGCTCGTTGGGGAGTTCCAGGTGCAGGGGAGATGGGGCTCAGCAGGGGGGTCTGGAGGGGGGGGAGGCTCAGTGCAGCTGGTTGAGGATCAGTTGGGGTTGGAGTCTGAGTATGGAGGGCTCGTCAGAGATGTCCAGATGTAGGTTTGATAGGCCTGGTTAACGGGGGAGCTCCAGCTGCTGCCGAGGGGATGCAGTATGCCAGGTTCCTGCTTCCCCCTGCAATTCCCCTATCTCCTTTTCTTCTCCATCCCCCTCCCCGGACTCCCACATTCCCCTCCCCCTTCCTTCCCCACTGCCACTTCCTCCCACCCCTTCAGCCCCCCTATCCAGCCCCACCACGGGCACTCACTGTTGCACAGAACAGAAAACAGGAAGGCTCCCAACACACAGAAGGGAAGCACAACTAGCACTAGGACTCCTGCAGAGTCAGCGGAGCCAAGACACAGCCTCCTTTGGCTGGGCAGCTCTGTGCTTGCAGAATGAGGGGGGGGGGGGGGACAGTAGCATGTAACCCTGTGTGCTCCTCCTCCCCCCATGCTTTGCCATTGTTTGGAGGGGGGCAACCCCCCCCCCCCCAAAATGCACCCAAGGTCCTGTGCATTTCCCCCTCCATGTGGCTTCCCTGCTGTTTTCTGCAGGGAAACATAAGAAATGGGGGTGGGGAGAAGAGGAGGACTTTCTGCAGGTGCACAGTCCTGGAGAATCCCCCCAGGAGTAAAGCACTGCAGTGGTGCCACTGTAGTGTTTCAAATGTAGACGAGCCCTAAGCAAATCTATTTCACAACATGATCAGCCTCCAGTAACCCTGGAAGTGACAGTGATAAATTTATTCTGGTGAAGCTCCCCTATATGACAATGTGCTGAACTTCTATCATCATGCCAGAAGAGAAAGTTACTCACCTTTTGTAGCAACAACAGTTCTTCAAGATGCGTGTCTTTGTGGGTGCTTCACTGTTGGTGCCCTTGCATCCCTGCGCTGCTGATGAGAGAACTTTGGTAGCAGCGTCCACTGGGCCCGCACATGCGCTGTTCCCCCCTCCTCATCTGGTTCAAGGCTAACTAGCCTTGCACAGGGAAACCCCCCTCAGTTCCTTCTTTACCGCAGAGCCCCTTAAGGAGAACTCTGAAGTAGAGGGGAGGAGAGGGGGTCGTGACGCACCCATAACGGAGCACATCTTGAAGAACCATCATTACTGCACAAGGTGAGCCACTTTCTCTTCTTCGAATAGTGTCCCTATGGGTGGCTCCACTGTAGGGGACTCCTGAGCAGGTGACCCAATGGGAAGCTGGGACTTCAGAGTCGATTCTGTTATGGATGACAATACTGAGGAGCCAGATCAAGCATCGTAAGCAGAATCCCCAGTGTCTGCGAAGGAATGCACAGACACCCAGGTAGCTGCTGTGTAGTTTTCCAGAATGGGGAAATCCTTGAAGAAGGCGACTGAGGAGGAAACCGATCTTGAGAAGTGTGTATGGATTCCAGATGGAAGTACTACATTGCGAACATGATAGTGTTTGATGCAGTTTGAGACCCACTCAGTGTCTGGGCCAATAGTCTTATCCACAATGCACCTTTAGTCCTATCCACAATGGAAAGGAAAAGCCTAGCTTTCCTAAAAGCCTTTGTCCTGCCCAGATAGAAGACCTAGGCTCGCCTAACGTCCAGTGTGCGTAGAATAGCTTCCCTATCATCAGAGAGAGGCTTGGGATAAAAGTTGGGAGGTGAATGAGTTGGTTCTTGTGAAAGGCTAAAGTCACTTTGGGGATGAACTTCAGGTGTGGCCTGAGCATGACCTTGTCAGGAAAAAATACTGTAAAGGGGCGGGGGGGGGGGGGAGGGTTGCCATAAGAGCCACTATCTCCCCTATCCTCCACATGGAGGTAATGGCGACCAGAAATGCTGTCTTCATTGACAGGTGTGTAAATGAACAACTGCCTGTAAGTTGGAAGGGCAGTCTGGTCAGGCCCTTTAATACTAAATTCAGTTCCCATGGTGGGGTAGGATGTCTGGGTTTGGGAAAGAGGTTCACTACGCTCGAAGAACTTCTTCGTAGTTGGATGCGAGAAATCTAAAAACCCCTCTGTTCGTTAATGAAAAGTCATTATGGCCACCAAGCATACCTTGAGCGAGCTATGGGACAGTCCAGACTTCAGTAGGTAGTCTAAGACTACTGGTAGAGTAGCAGATGTCGTGGTAATTTGTCTGGAATTACACCAAACCTGGAACCTGGTAAGTTCAATGGGTAGCCAATTTCCTACTGTGTAGTAACACATCCTGTACCTCCTGAGAGCAGGATCTCTCTATATGTTGGAACCATGAAGGAACCAGGCCTTGAGCTGAAGAATTTGCAGGTTGGGATTGAGAGCACGTCCTTTGTTCTGCGAGAGGCAGTAAGGAGTGAGTTGAAGAGGGATTGGCAGATACGTCACCAGCTGTGGCAGGTAAAGATACCACATCTGTTTTGGCCAGGTGGGAGCAATCAGTGTGACATTTGCTCTCTCTTTATTTTTAACAGGACTTTCTGCAATAGACGAAATGGGGGAAAGCCTATAGAAGGCCCTTGTCCCATGAGAGAAGGAGAGCATCCCCTAAGGAGTTCTGTCCAAGGCCTGCTCTGGAGGCATTTCTTGTTCAGATAAGTGGCAAACAAGTCTATAGTCAGTGTCCCCAACTTTCTGAATATGTCGTGGAGTACTACTGAGTTCAACTTCCATTCGTGGTCGTGTGGGAACTTGCAGCTGAGAGTGTCCGCTGTCATGTTTTGCGCTCCTGGTAGGTAGAACGCTGATATTGTAACATTGTGGGAAATGCACCAGTTCCATAGCTTTAGTGCTTCCGCACAAAGGAAGGGCGTTCTGGATGCCCCTGACGATTTATATAGTACATGCATGCTATGCTGCTTGTCATGACCCGTGTGTGTGTACCTCTGATCAGCGGAGAGAAGTGAGCACATGCGTTCCTGAGCGTTTGAGGAGGCTGATATGAAGTCACCCCTCTGTGGGTGACCACTTGCCTTGTGTCATGAGGTTGCTGAGATGTGCTCCCCACTCTATGAGGGATCCATGGTTGGAGAGGAGTAGTGACGGGGGAAGGAGAGAAGCTGTATGAACGGGAATCCCGTGCAAACATTTGCTGGGTCCTTCCACCAGTTCAAGGATTGTTTGACCTTGGTGGGTAATGATAGGGGTTTGTCTAGGTTGTTTCTGTTCAGCCTGTGAACAGAGCTGGACCATGACTGGAGACACCACATGCAAAATCTATCAGCTTATGTACATAGCATGCATGCATACCCAGCATCAGGGTAGTCCCCAGATAAAGTGAAAGTAATTAAAGTAGTTGGGTTTCAAGGGGGTTGGGTGGGTTTGTTTGTTTGTTTGTTTTAAGAGAAGAAAAAACCAAAGGAAACTCTAAACCAGAGGTCAGCAACCTACAGCACACATGCCACCTTTTGCACGCGAGCCGATGTTGCCTGGCACGCGGCTGCCAGCCGGGGTCCCGGCTGCTGGCCCCACTCCGCGCGGCCGGCTGAGTGAACGGAACCCAAGGCAGGCAGAGGCTGAGCGGGGCTGGCGGCCAGAATCCCAGACCAGCGGCAGGCACACACCCCTGCAGGTCCCCCCTCATCGCGCTTGGGTTCTGCAACTCCCGGAAGTGTGAGCCGACGACGACGATGACGACGACCCTCCCGTAGCTCCCCCACTCCATCTGCCTCAGCATTCCATGTGGAGTTTTGCCTCCACGTGGAGCCAGTGTCTGACCGGCATGCGCCAGGTAAGGGGAGTCCTGGGGGACAATTGGGGGGCAGTCAGGGAGCAGGAAGAGGGTTGGATGGGTCAGGAGTTCTGGGGGTCCTGTCAGGGGGCGGGGAGTGGTTGGATGGGGCGTGGGAGTCCCCGGGGGTCTGTCTGGGGGCAGAGGTGTGGATAAGGGTTGAGGCAGTCAGGGGACAGGTAGGGGGTAGTGTCCTAGGGGGGCAATTAGGGTGGGGGGCGGTTCCAGGAGGGGGCAGCCAGGGGACAAGGAGCAAGGAGGCTTAGGTAGGGGGTGGGGTTCAGGGGGACAGTTAGGGGCAAGGGTTCCAGGAGCGGGCAGCCAGGGGACAAGGAGCGGGGGGGGGGGTATGGGGTTCTGACCAGGGAAATCAGGGTGGGAAGTGGGAGGGAGTGGATGGGGGTGGGACTAGGGCAGGGCTCCCCCCTCGTTTTTGATTGTTGAAATATGGTAACCTTAGGCGAGGGGGGAGCTGGGAGGCACATGGGGGCTGGCACCCACATACATCCACTGCAGCCTGCAGGAGCCCCCGGGGGGGCGACGGGCCTCAGCCTGGGCAGAAGAGGTGGCAGGGCACAGCTGCTCCCCGTTAGCGGTGCTGCTGCCTTTGCAGGGCTGCTGCCCCCCTGCACCACGTCAGCTCCTCCATGGCTGGGGCTCGCTGCTGCCGCAAGCGGGACACTCTGGCTCTCCAGTGCCTCTGGAAGGTGGCTCCTCCCTGCCGAGCTGCTGCAGCGGCCCAAGCCCAGCAAAGCCAGTGAGTGGACTCAGGGTGGAGGCCACCTGGGTGGGGTGGAGAGGGCTCGCAGGCTGTGCACTCTCCAGGGGAGTTCAGGGGGCGGGGAGAGGGGGAACCTGGTCTAGGGAGCAGCCTCTGGGCATGGCTGGCCCCTGGGGTCTATAAAGGCTCGTTGGGATTTGCCCCTCAATGAACCAATGTGCAACGGGTGTGGGGGGCAAGGTGGAAGTTTCGCCTAAGGTGCAAAATATCCTTGCACCGTCCCTGTCCCAGGAGGTGCGTGCACCCCAGATTAAGTTTTAAATGAAGATTCTTAAACATTTTAAAAAGCTTGTTTACTTTACATACAACAATAGTTTATAGACTTATAGAGAGAGAGAGAGACCTTCTAAAAACATTAAAATGTATTACCGGCACGCAAAACCTTAAATTAGAGTGAATAAATGAAGATTCGGCACACCACTTCTGAAAGGTTACCAACCCCTGCTCTAAACTAACAGATAAAAGAAAGATTAGTAACTACTTAAGTTCAAACAATAGGTTAACAAGTGGATGAAGGGACAGCTAATAGCAAGGTCCCTACCCAGGGGCAGTTGAGAAGGAAGGGACAGAGATTCGTCCACACAACACTAGTTAGTCTCCAGCCAGACTTTTGGGGGGGGGTGGGGGGCGGCGGAAGAGAGAATAGCACATGTGCAGGCTCAATAAACAGGGCTACCAAAGTTCACTGCTCAGCAGTGCAGGGATGCAAGTGCACCTACGGTGGAACACCCATAGGGACAGTACTCGAAGAACTATAGGCATTGGCTACACTGGCGCTTTACAGCGCTGCAACTTTCTCACTCAGGGGTATGAAAAAACACACACCCCTGAGCACAGCAAGTTACAGCGCTGCAAAGTGCGGCTCCCAGCACTGTAAGTTAATCTCCTCGGGGAGGTGGAGTACCTGCAGCGCCAGGAGAGCTCTCTCCCAGGGCTGGCGCTGCGACCACATTCACACTTCAAAGCGCTGCCGCACGAGCGCTCCCGCAGCAGCGCTGTACGGCTGCAAGTGTAGCCATACCCATATTTTAGTTACTTGAAATAGTAATTTAAATTCAACCCACTTTAAAAAAATCAGTGCATTATTGTACATGATATAAAATGTTTATTCAGTATCTTCTTCTTGTGTTTCCTTCAAATGTTCGAACATGAAAGCTTGCAGTTTAATGTCTTCTGCCTCTGAATACTTGCCTCCTTATAAAGAAAGTTTATTTTTTCAAGAAATGAAAAATGAAATTAAATGGAAATCTTTAAGTATTACATTTAAAAGTATCATATATAAGAGAGAGGATACTTCATCACCATCTACTGTCAGAGTGAAAGAAAAAAAAATAATA
This sequence comes from Mauremys reevesii, assembly GCF_016161935.1. NCBI lineage: Eukaryota > Metazoa > Chordata > Testudines > Geoemydidae > Mauremys > Mauremys reevesii. The sequence continues at coordinate 65,586,920 of NC_052630.1, read as the reverse complement.
AATTATAATTAAACCTATGAAATTCTTTAACAAATCTTTACCTTAAGAAGATCTATTTCTTTGATGCAGTCAGCCCGGGCTTTGGCATCCATTAAATCAAATATCTGCACAAAAAAACATTTTTTAATTTTTTTTTTTTTTAACAGCAGCAAACACTGTGACATCATCATCAATTATTATTTTATAGTGCCACCAAAAGCATGCTAAGCACTTTATGGGAAAACACAGCATTGCAATAAGAACTAACTCTATTATCCTTAGTACAAGTTTTAGTACTGAAACAGATGTAATATTCTTTCAGATACTACTTCTCACAAAACAAAAGCAATTATCATTAGTACATTTTCAGTCTTTTTCAAGCTTTTTTTTTTAAATAAATACAAACTGAGTATTCTATACTGAGTCATGTTCTTCTGGTAGCAAATGTGAAATAATATTTGAAATGTTTATTAATAATATTTTCAAAAGCACATTTCCACAGCCCTGAATTAGTATTTATGAGCATAAAACAACCTGACTGCCAAACAGCACATGACCTAAACAAAGTAGAGCCACAGAATGATAGTCCACCACAAGAAAGCATTAGCGTAATTAACTTCTAAATACTTTATGCCCTCTTAATCATCTCTCCTTTCAGTCTTAACTCTGCTCTCCATTTTCCCTATAGATTGCTAACCTTCAGCATCACCTAATGGCTCCTCAACCTCCCACTGTCTTCTGTTGGTATCCTTTCAGGTTCCAAGTTTGGTACCTTTCTCTCTTCCAACTGTACTCTTACATTGACAGCAGCATCACTCCCAAGGATTTCATTACCACTTCTATTTATTGACATCTGCACATCTACCCCCAAACTCTTCACTTGAAGTCCACTCTGACACTCCAACTTCCTCTTATTCTCCTGCCATCTCAAGCTCATTGTCTCAGACACTGAACTTAGCCGTCCTTCCTCATCCCTTTCTGCTGCATCCCTTCTCTATCTTAACTGACAACTACCTTATTTTTAGAGCCCTGCAAATCCGCGGGTATCTGCTTTGTATCCGTGAACCATTTCTGCGGATTGCCACACAGATGAGGATACAAATTTTGTAATTGAGCAGGACTCTGACTGTAAAAACAGGGCAGGTAGATGTGAGGAATCGCAGCATGGATCTTCCACCGGCCCTGGGTGGGAGGTCTGGGGGGCAGGGACACTGGGCAGGGGCCTGCTTGGGCCCCCAGCCAGGGCAGGTGGAGGGCCTGCCTGGCTCTTACCCTGGCTGGGCTGCGGCTCCAAGCTGTCCCCCACCGGAGCCGGGTCGGGAAGAGCCATGCTGGCAACTGTGGGGAGCCTGGGTCCCTCCACCTCCCCTGGGGGGAGGGAGCGCGGCAGGGACACTGGGAGGAGGGGCTTGGGGGCAGGGACACTGAGCAGGGAGGCTGGGACATTTGGCAGGAGACCTGAAGGGGCAGGGACACTAGGCGGGAGCTGCTCGGGCCCCCTGCCCAGGGCAGATGGAGGGTCCACCGTGACTCCCCACAACCCGGCTCCAGCCGGGGAGGGAGCAGCTCGGAGCTGCAGTCCAGCCACAGTAAGAGCTGGGCAGGCAGCTGTAGGGAGCTGGGGCAGACCCTCCACCTGCTCTGGGCAGGGGACCCAAGCAGCCCCTGGGCAACTCCACAGGTCTCCCCTTTACCCCCAGCCAAGCCAGCGTGGAGCCCAGCCACGGAGCCGCGAGGAGCCGCAGCAGACCCTCCACCTGCCTGCAGTGGGGCAGGGGCTGAGAACAGCCCCCGGCCATGTCTCTACCCCCCAGGTTCCCCACCAGGCCTAGAGCAGGTAGAAGGCCCGCAATGAATCCCCACAGCTGCCCGTGGCTCTCCCCGACCAGGCTCTGGCAGGGGAATGCCTCGTAGCCTCAGCTCAGCCCCCATTGTAGACCCCACAGATTCGCAGATAATTTTTGCGGATAGTGGATCAGATGCGGATACACATTTTGTATCTGCGTAGGGCTCTACTTATTTTTCTTGTCTCACGATCATAACTTCACTATCATCTGACTCTTCTTTCACCCTCACCCGCCAGCCACATTCCCACATTTTCCTCATCAATATAAACAAAGTCTGCCCTTTCCTCACTAACCTCACTGCTAGGACACTTGTTTCTTGTTCTCATCTCTCACCTTGACTTTTATAGCCTCTTACTCTGACACTGCTGCTTTTCACCTCTTTTCCACTCTCCCATCTGCTCAAAATACCACTGTGAAGTCTCATCCTTGCCTCCTTCCATGCCAGCCACATCATCCCCTTTACCGGCTTCCTGACTCTTATGATTTAGGCTCTTTGTCCTTATCTTACAATGTCTATCCTTTTGCTCTCATTTCCTCCAAATATCACTCTCTGTGCTTGACCCTACTGTTTCCTTTGATTTTCTCTTACTCTGCTTTGCATTCTACGATAGTGTAGCTGTGCAACTGGAACAGTTTTCTTCATTTTGTTTGCTAAACACCCTCTCTCTCCCTCCTGAGATATCTAGCCTCAAACTAACTAAATCTCAACACTATATTTCTTCCAGGAATCCTTCCTACCTCCTCGTCTCTACTAAATCCACACACCAGCCCTTTTCTGAAAAACTGTCCTGTTAAGATTGCAAGCTGTTCAGAACAAGGAACATGACTCACATTAGCTATGTTTGTTTATGTAGCACTATAAATTATCTTTTATTAGACTTTTTTCAGTTTATACTGCATGCTTATCATCTCTCTCAGATGCTCCTCAGGAAAAGCTGAATTATGTTCGCTTACGATGATCAAAAGCAGGCTCTACTGAAGAAAAGTGATGAATGAGTCAAGAGCCGAGGGCTTTTTCCTGAGAACACCCTGCCACCAGCCCCCAGATATAAGAAAACGAAAGGACTGTCAGCACCTCGAGTGATTTCAACTGCTGAGTAAAAGTACTAGGAGAAAGGCAGTCTGCCCCAAGCCAAAAAAAATCAATTCAATAATCAAAAGCCAGTGCACTCTATTTGGAGCACTGATATAATACTACAGCCAGCATCATATGAGCGCTTAAGCCACAGTGTGTTCCATCATTTGCGATGCCACTATCTAATGCCAATCTTTAAACCAAATAGAAGGAATCCTGAGAATCCTTAAGATTTGTTTCCATTCGTGTAGGGTACAGTGTGTAGTGACTAGCCTCCACTTGAGCATTTAGAATCTTGTGATCTCAAGGCTGCCCAAAAAAAAAAAAAAAAAAAAAAAAAAAATCTAGATTAGGGTGGATCTGGGGTTTGACTTATGAAAAAGATATTACCAGGTTCATTATTAAAAAGTCAAGCCATAAAGAAAAAAGCTAATTAACAGGAAATAGGAAAGAAATCCCTCAACTCTTTGTATGTTAGTACTACAGTAATAAGAAATAGACTGAGCTAGAAGTAATGAATCAGGAAGGAGACTGTGAAAAAATAGACACATGGCAGGATGTGTCATATGAATGGAATGTCAACACTTAGAAATAAAGTCATGTCAGATGTAACAGAGAAAGGGGGGCTAGTATCATACATTAAATTATTGATATAATGTCAAACCAATACTAATGGAAAAGATAGAAGTTGAAAATTTATGAGTAAGGTTAGGGACATGACTAGAAAAGGAGAAGTCATAGTCACCATCTGCTATAGATCTCAAAACCAAAATGAAGAAACCATCCCTACTTAATCCCCTTGTGTGATAGGGTGTTTTGGGGCTGGGCAGCCTAGTGGCTAGATCACTGATCTTTTTAGTCTGTATGGGGGGGGGGGGGGAGGGGAGGGAAGAGGTGGTAGGGGGACCCTCTCCACTGGGTCCCAGCCTGGGGCCTGTGCAGATCAACACCTAAACAGGAGAGAAGGGGTCTCCTTCCTGGCAGGGAGTCAAGATCTACTTCCCTGGGCTACTTCCTACAAGTCTCTTCAGTTTGGGTCATGGCCACGCTAGTCCAGTTGCCCTGAGTGCTGGGGCTTATTTGCAGCCTCCTCTTGGCAGGGGAACCCTTACTTGCCTGAAGCGGCTACACTGGCTGGCAGGTCGCTGATCCATCCATTCAGGCAGACAGAGAGCTCCTGGCTCCTCACCAGTCACCCCCTTACTGATCCAGGCTCCCTTTGTTTCTCCCCACTCCAGGACTGGCACTGGCCGCAGGTATAGTGAGGCAGGGCTAGCTGAATCCAAACATTTTCTTTAACCTCCCCTGTGCCAGGCGACAGTTTTTCTGCTCCCTCACACCTTGACACTGATCTAAAGTCTTAAGACTTGTTGATAAGTCCTGGGGGACTTCAATTATTCAGATATCACAATCTTCCGGGAAACACAAAATGTTAAATTCAGTCAGTAAGGGAATTACTGAAATGTGTTAAAGGGTAGTTTATAAAAACGAGAGAGCTTTGGGGCAGGCAGGATACTATTGGGGAAAGACTGACAAACCTGGAGGCGGGTACATGGAAAACTTCGATAAAGTGAACAAGAAATGATCAGAGAAAAATTTAATGATAATGGAGAAAAATAAGCAGGTAAAATTGTGGCAGTGAAGGAGACCAGAGGTCATAAAACTTCACAGTGCATGCAGAATTAGTGGCAAATCACTTTAGTCTCTCAGTTTACAGCCCATTTGTCGTGCTATGGCTCAGTCACCAATTTTCAAATATCCTTTTTTACACATACTACTTTTATTCCATTAGGGCTACCATATACACACACAAACACACCCTAGACTGTATAAAAGCCAACCAAAATTTACTCAACTTGATATTTTCTCTCCCCGCCATCCCTCGGCTACCTAGATTTTGTTTTTATGTGCTATACATTGCTGACTAGCGAATTTTAAATGTTCAACTAAGTTTTCATGTCATGATTAAAATACAATTCAAAAACGCCTTCAAAACTCTTCCATGCAAAACCTATAAATCCATTAACAGGTTTTTATATACACCACCGAACTCATTTTGAAAACTTCAATTAAATCTGCACTCAAATCTACAGATTTAAAACTATGCACAACTGGAATTATCTTCTCATGGGAGACCCACTAATGAAACAACAGGAATTCTTGAAAAATCATCCATAGAACTCTCTGTGCTTTAAATGACTGACAGCAGTTCGATTAAGAAGCAGGATAATTTACCAAATTCATCAAAATGTTTTTTTTTATCATGTCACATGGCTCCCTTGGTTGATGGGGCTGATTGCATTATGTCAGTAATACTATCTGTAAAGACTCCCCACCACTTCCCCAACATACACACACAGCTGATGTGGGTTCAGCATTAACTATCACCAGAGGGGGCTATATACAACCCCTTTTTTGATACCAAAAGAGGACAACTCTCTTAATGGAGAACAGCAATTTATTTTCACAAAGTGATAGTAGAGAGTTATTTAAGTTATAGAAAGGATTTGTACAGTTTGTATTTTTATTCTGTGACATGGGAGAAGACTATAAAATTTGATCTCAGCCAACAAATGTACAACAAACTGATCCATGTTGAATATAAGCTACACCAACCAGCCAGACAAATTACATTTTGCTGTAGTTTTTTGTGCCACAAACATGTTAAATATTTGAAGACTATTGATTAAAATCCATAGCCAGTTGATTCACTACACATGTGACTCTTTATGAGGCGCATTCAAGTGACCAAATAACCAATTCATTACTAAAAGTCTGCAATAGTACAGTACAGGAAAGAGTTACTACATCACTGATCCTTCTGGGAAACTGTTTCTCACAGTATGTCAGGTCACCTTACACAGAAGGTACACTCCCAAAATATTCCCCCAAAACTTGCTGTATTTATAGCAGACTTGCTTACAAATTAAAGCACTCTATACATCACCCAAACCTGGAATCCACCAATCAGCTTTTTACCTTGTTTTTCTGTTACCACTGTCTACCCCTTATCTTTTGTTTTTGAATACAGCATTCCAAACCAGCTGGGCCATGAAGGCACATCCTACCTTGTACCATGGTAGAACACTCATTTATCTTTATTTTGTCTGGGTTTATATTCGTTAAGGCCAAACACTACATTTAGCTTTGCAAGGTATTGTGGGATATATACCCTCTTGACATAAGTGGGCAGGAGTGAACCTAATACAATTTACCATAATTTTGTGCTAACAGTCATATATAATATGTTAATGAGATGTGCAATACATAATATGATGTGCTATATGTGTAACATATGTTGGCTTATAAGACACTGGTAAAGTTTTACAAAAATATTCAAAAGACAAAACTGATCACCATACATGGAGGAGGAAATTGCAGTATTGGTAATTGTATTTGGTATAGTCCTTGTTCTTCTCCCATACAAAGCAAGATTCAGAAAGCCTTCTCCAACTTCCAAAAACCAGAGGAAAAAAGACTGTCAGTCACAAATGGTATGCGTAGCCAGGTTCCATCTCCTTTCTCTCAATCATTTAACAGGCTAAAAACATAACAGAACTAGAGAAGCTATCAACAGATGCAGAAAAACCTAGGATGTATATAGGAAGAGAGGAACATGAAATAGAAGACAAAACACAGCACCATACACAGTCGTTTAATTGAAGCAGAGCAATTTACTGCATATTACACAAATTCTTTGATTCACACAATAAAAAGAAAACTTCCTTAAAAAAAGTTTGTGTACTTTCAGACAAGTACAAACTGTTGCTTATCGTATGACATGCAGCCATTTGGGGTGGAGTACGGTTTCTACCCAGAATATTGGGGAGTTTGAGAAAAGGGTCCCTACCTGGTCATCTTTTAGGGCCCCAGAAGCGAATGCCCAGGAAAGTGAAGGTTCCGTATTTCAGCCATCACAACACTCAGTTCATGTTGCACCCTCCCAAACGTTCATTCTCCTCCACAATATACAATTAACACAAACCACGCAGCTTAGGGTCATACAGGATCATGCTTAGATTCAATAACATCAAGAATTGTTCCAACACTTTCTCGCTCTTGACCATAAAGGGTCAATCACTACAACTGTATTATATCAATACAAGACAGAATTCTTCAAAGCTTCGGGGCAGACATTTCAAAATGTCCCAACGAGACCATAGCTCAGGCCAGGTCTACACTAGAAACATCTGCCAATATAGTAATATTGGTTAGGGGTGTAATTTCTTCTATTTATTATGACATTTCTATATGGCAAAAGCCCTAGTGCAGATGTAGTTGTTATGACAATGGCGCTGCTTTATAACAATTTATTAATACTCTATATTGAACTGGTTACTGGGATGGTTACTGTAATACCATATTGGTGTAGCTTAATAGGGGGGCTTTAAGGATGGTTAAGATACAATATGTTTTAAAGAAAAGGATTAGAAAACAAAAGCTCAAAGGGACTACAGATGCTCCCCAACTTACGCAAGCATTCCATTCTGGAATGCCTTGCGTAACTCGAATTTTGCATAAGTCAGAAATATACTCCCGACCATTACACCAAAAAAAAATAAATAAACAAACACACCACACCCTCCTATTTCTAGCTTACGGAGCTTTTTCCATAAGTGCGGATTTGCAGAAGTCGGGTTTGCGTAACCTGGGGGGCATCTGTATAAGCATATTTAAAAGATTCTCTGGGGAGGGGATGGGAGAGGAAAAGAAGAGCTGTACACGAGTAGTTGTTCAGGGACAGCAGACGGATACCCACCACCTGCTGTGGTATCTGAAGATGTTAAGGCCTACCTAGCTCACCATCAGGGGATCACATGCCTTTAGGTAAGACAGACATGCATGTAGACTTATGCAAATCCTTCTCTAAATGCTTTGCTTCTACTGTTTAAACTAAACAATACTTGGGTTTTTAAGAAGGTCACAAATTCCTGAAGGGTCACTGCATCAGACCTGCTGCATGAACATGGTTGATATTCAGGCCATTGTAGCAGACATAGCTACCGCTGCTCCTTGGGGGTGGTTTTATTATGTCTACAGGAGAGCTCTCTCCCATCAGCTCAGAGCAGCTACACGAGAGATTTTACAGCAGCGCAGCTGCATCGGTACAGCTGTAGCACTGTAAAGTCTCTAATATAGACATAGCCTTAGGTTATATTATTTTTCAAATTAGACAGACCTCAGGCCTATACCTAATCATTTTCCTCTCTTAAGAAGGTGCAAGTAACAGCTCAGCCATCTGGGATTTTTGGTTTAGCAAAACAAACATTCCAAAATTTGAGGTTTGCAAGCCATCTCGAGATTTGCAGTCACTCTAGGGATTCTGTCCTATCTGATTCAAAACTGGTTGGTTAGATTCTGTTTTAGAACCAGTAAATGAGATTTCTGATCTGACACTGAACAGTCACCTCATACTGTAATAAGCCTCTTCAGAAAGTCCTGAGCCTGCACAAGAAGTTTGTATTCTTTTTGTCAGATCTGAAGGAGACTATTAATATTACAAACCTGAACAAAAAATAAATTATTTTACCAATGGAAGAAGACACTGCAATATCGGACATTCTAGACAGAAAAAACAAACTACAGAAAAGGAGATTTCAGAAGCTTAAGAACATCCTTTCAAGTGGCTGTCCAAACTGCATATACCACCTTGTAATTATTAAATTGATTGCCTTAAAAGAATCCCAAGAGACCAGATTACCATGTAAGAAAAGTTTCCATTGGTGGTTTACTATAAAATGCCCATTAATACACCACTATGAATAAGGTTGTGTCAGTATTTTGATTATAATTATAAATATTACAGCTTAGTAGCTTTATGACAAATCAATTAACTCCATCTTCAGCTAATATTAATCAGCAAACAAGACTGAAAGGTTAGATATGTGGACTCTCTACTCAGACCCTATGTTACCAGCACTCCCAGCTATCTCCGTGACACCACTGATTTCCTGAGGAAACTACAATGCATTGGTGACCTTCCAGAGAACACCATCCTAGCCACCATGGATGTAGAGGCTCTCTACACAAACATCCCACACACTGATGGAATACAAGCTGTCAGGAACAGTATCCCTGATGATGCCACAGCACAACTGGTTGCTGAGCTCTGTGCCTTTATCCTCACACACAACTATTTCAAATTTAATGACAATATATATCTCCAGATCAGTGGCACCGCTATGGGCACCCGCATGGCCCCACAATATGCCAATATTTTTATGGCTGACCTGGAACAACGCTTCCTCAGCTCCCGTCCACTCACGCCCCTTCTCTACCTACGCTACATTGATGACATCTTCATCATCTGGACTCATGGGAAGGAGACTCTGGAAAAATTCCACCATGATTTCAACAGCTTCCACCCCTCCATCAACCTCAGCCTGGACCTATCTACACGGGAGGTCCACTTCCTAGACACCACGGTGCAAATAAGTGGTGGTCACATTAACACCACCCTATACCGAAAACCTACCGACCGCTATGCCTACCTTCATGCCTCCAGCTTCCATCCCGGGCACACCACAAGATCCATTGTCTACAGCCAAGCACTGAGGTACAACCGTATCTGCTCTAACCCCGCAGACAGAGACCAACACTTAGAAAATCTCCACCAAGCATTCTCAAGACTACAGTACCCACATGAGGAAATAAGGAAACAGATCAACAGAGCCAGATGTGTACCCAGAAGCCTCCTACTGCAAGACAAGCCCAAGAAAGAAACCAACAGGACTCCACTGGCCATCACATACAGTCCCCAGCTCAAACCCTCCAACGCATCATCAGGGATCTACAACCCATCCTGGAGAATGATCCCACACTTTCACAGGCCTTGGGTGGCAGGCCAGTCCTCGCCACAGACAACCTGCCAACCTGAAGCATATTCTCACCAGCAACTGCACACCGCACCATAGTAACTCTAGCTCAGGAACCAACCCATACAACAAACCTCGATGCCAACTCTGCCCACATATCTACACCAGCAACACCATCACAGGACCTAACCAGATCAGCCACACCATCACCGGTTCATTCACCTGCACGTCCACCAATGTAATATATGCCATCATATGCCAGCAATGCCCCTCTGCTATGTACATCGGCCAAACTGGACAGTCTCTAAGGAAAAGGATAAATGGACACAAATCAGACATTAGGAATGGCAATATACAAAAACCTGTAGGAGAACACTTCAACCTCCCTGGCCACACAATAGCAGATTTTAAGGTGGCCATCCTCCAGCAAAAAAACTTTAGGACCAGACTCCAGAGAGAAACTGCTGAGCTCCAGTTCATCTGCAAATTTAACACCATCAGTTTAGGACTAAACAAAGACTGTGAATGGCTTGCCAATTACAGAACCAGTTTCTCCTCCCTTGGTTTTCACACCTCAGCTGCTGGAACAGGGCCCCATCCTCCCTGATTGATCTAACCTCGTTATCTCTAGCTTGCTTCTTGCTTGCTTATATATAGTGGGTGTTCACCCACGAAAGCTCATGCTACAAAACATCTGTTAGTCTATAAGGTGCCACAGGATTCTTTGCTGCTTCTAGGTTAGATATGAATAGATATGAAATACTTTAATTATGTTGTTCCCAGTTGCTGATTTTGTGGTCTATGATATTCATAAGACTTATACAGAGTCATTATTTCTGCTATGGAAAACACAACAAGTGGAATTGATATTAAAACAGTTTTAAACTTGCGTGACAGGTTGCCTAATATCTATTATTTTCACAAAGAGGATCATAACTAAGTCTCCTTAAAATAAACTCTCACTCTACAATTAGTCAATACAAATGAAGAGAGTCAAGAAGGCCTTTAAAAAAATTTTTAACAGAAGCCCTTGCCACGACACTAAGTAAACTCATATCAGTGCATTAAATTAGCTTTCTGTTCCTCATTACCTTTATGAGGTAGATAGATAACTACAATTATTTCGAAATTCTGAAAAGCTGAAACAGAAAGATGTTTCAAGTGATATCAATAAGGACTAACTGATGAGACTGAAGAGCATTAGAATGGTTTATAAGTTACTGCAAAGTAAAGATCAAAAATTGCCCACTATATAATTGCACAATTTGAATATACACTAAAGAAAACACAAAACCACCGTTCTGCTTAAATCCCTTGTACGTAGGCTTGTGTTCACACACAGTCTTTAGAAACTCTCATACAAATACATCAGAAGACTTTTACATACATTTAACAACCACATGGTATATACAAAATCATTGTTTCCAAAGCCAACTAACTACCAATCTAAATTCAACTTTTGAGGTAAAAGGAATGAGTGTGTCAGCTTTGAACGATACTATTTTCAGGACACACCAAGCAGGAGTTACTTGGTAATTCTCTCTCAACAGTTAAGTATTTTTCCCAGATCTCTTCTCTGATGTTAGAAAGATAAAGGCTTTTTTACTCATGATGATTAAATGAGCATCTGACCCATAAACAAATACATTTTTGTGTTTTAATAAAAAGGTTTAAAATAAAAAAGGGTTGATACGAATAATTCATTATACAATGGACCATGAATATGACTATGGCAAGATAAACCTATGATAACCACATACAGTAAACAAAATAATGAGTTAAATGAAAAGATATTATAAGATATGACAATGAATGGTGAAAATGGGCAACAAAGTGTTTTTGTAACCAGACCACTGCAATGCTGTGGTAACCATGTTCTATAAAATGTGAAACTACAAGATTAATTAGCACTAATTCAAGCCTCAAGTGGCAATCCACTGACAATGCACAATGAATAATTAATATGAGTACTAGATAAAAGGATTTATTTTTTGATCCTCTAACACAGGGTCTCAAGTGTTGGAATGAAAGGGGGAAAGCACAGAACAATGTAAGGCACAACTGTGATGCATTCTCTAGAAGGAATTTTGAGGAAGTATGCAACCCTATATACTGTATTGACTCCTGAGCAGCCTTGAATTGACTATACCACACTGTATGTGCAACTCATAGATCCTTAAACAAGAAGTTATTGCCACTAGGCAGTTATGAATCCTTCACGTTACAATCTTAAGATAAAAATAGTCAAGAAAGAAAAGATGGGCTTTATTTAGTAAAAAACAGTTTGACGTTTCATATTGTCACAATAACATAATGCAAAAGAAATGCATTTCTTATTAGGAAATATCTTCATGAGTTTTTTTTTAATCTGAGTTGATAGCCAATTGATTCAAGGTAGTAACATATTTGTAAAGACTATTCTAGAAATTCCTCAAATATTTGTTTCAAGCTACAAAGTTTGTAGTTTATCCCAAGCTGATCCGTAGGGCTATGTCTTCACAGCTCCCCCACCACACACACACACACACACACACACACCAAAAAAAAGTGGTGTGAGAGCATCAGCGCATGTTATCTCGCTATAAAACCCTAGAGGAAACTAGGGTAAGTTTTATCATGATGTAAGTAGGAAAAGTAAACTGTGGGTGTGGAATATATAGCGTTGACCTCTAACTATACTGGGATAAAAGCTACCTATGACCTGTCTCCACTAAAACTTTATAGCAAGATTACTAGTGTGCATTAGTTATCTCTCCGTAAAAACACACCTTTTGGGGCAGTGATGACATAGCCTGGAGTACAAACACAACTAACATCTGTGTCCTGAAACAAGCATTTGGGGACTATCCAAACTAGACTTTACAAATGTATTAACTATCTCAATGGCAATCAATTAACCTGAAGTACATCTTTAGTGTAGATATTCCCCTAGCATGGTTGAACAATATCCTCGCCCAATTAAAGGAATTACAAAAATGCCATCTTTTACTGTGGTTTTAGTTGAGCAACATTTAAAATAGAATCTTGGCCATATAATCATGCAGGACAGAGATTCAGGAACATTACAGTACAGCCACGATTTTATGAACACCAGTGTTACAAATGACCAGTTATATGTACAATTTTTCCTGACTGGAAGGTGGGGCTGGGTGGGAAAAATATCACATAACGAAAGCAATGTCAATGAAAAACTAGTTGATATCCCTCCACATTCTGGTATCTTCAATACATTGGACATCGCTTTGCAGTGGTTTGAAAGACAAGAAGAAAGCAATGCAGCACACCATACTGCAATTTATGCACCATAGTTACTGCAATTTTGAGATGTTCAGGTTTATGAATTTGCTGATTTTATGAACTCAATCCCCAACAAGTTCATAATACTGGTTCACTAACTATTGGAGGTGTAGAGTGTTGATGAGGTACACAAACTTTAACCTAAGAGAGGGATTCAAACTCACCATGTTGCATTTATGTTTGTGAAATTACTGCCAAGAAATAGAAAGAAAATAACTCCTCCTTGCAGGCATCTACAATAAAACAAAGCAAAAATTCTTATTCTTCTTAGTTCCTGTTGCCTATAGGTAACATGAACTCAGAAACAGTGATTTCTGTCACCTCCTGCTGGTCCCTCTTTCAATGACATCTTATTCACCCTGGGATACTTCCAAAGCTGAGTTCTACAACACACTATTTTGTGCACATTTAGTATAATATTTATCAATATTTGAACTTCAATCAATTACCATTTTAAATAGGAGAAAGGACAAAGGTGCTTTTTGAAAAAAAAATTAAAAATTATAAAAACTGGCATTTTTGCAGAAATAAAGGTGGGAGTCAACATCTCAATACTGTAAAAATATGATAGATGAGCAGTGTGATGGAGTATACTAACTCCATACAGGGCAACATGGGGAGTTAACAAGCTAATGTGGGTTCACATGGCTCCATCCCATGCACCTGCGACAGATGTCAACATTGGAAGGAAGAGCTTCAGAGGGAGAAACCTGACTCAGTTGATGGCAGACCAGAGAGGAGAGCAGAAGTCACTGCTCAGCTCCTGGAGAGAGGGCTGACTGAAGGCAGGAACTCCCCAGATGAGCTGCCTGACAGCCTCTCTCTGAGGGAGAGGAAGGCCAGAGGCTGACTCAGTTGGAGAGGGGATCATTCCTCTTTATTACTTATGAACTCAATTTAGGATTACAAACTGACAAGCACCCTCTGAAGGAAGAGAGCCTCAAACCAACTTTAGAATTATTAATTTGTGTTAACTGCCCTTGTTTCTGTTCACTGAGTATGCCGGAAGAGAGAGACTTTAAAGCAACCTGCAGGAGGACCAAGTGGCAGGAAGAGGCAGACCACAGCAGTGCCATAGTGTCCATTGGCGGGTGGTACTAGACAAGGAGAGAGCTGCTACATCAGACAGGGATGTGCTCCAGTGGTGAGTCAACACCTTCACAGGCAGTGACAGGCCATGAAAGAACTTAAAAATGAAGACAAGTAATTTGTGTTTGATATGGGGGAGCCAGGGGAGGAATGATACTGTGAAAGCAACAAACCAGGAATACGAGTTTGGAGCACAATAGTATTTGTCAAATTCTGAGAGGAGAGTGTTGCAATATTTGACATGACAAGAGGAGGAGAACCTGTGTCGATGGAGAGGAAAGCTGGATCTTAGAGATTGTATGTGGGATGAAAGAAGGATGATTCAGACATTGTGTGGATGCAGGGATGTAGAGAGAGGGCCAAATCAAGATGATACCCTGGTTATGGGCCTGAGTGACAAGGAAGAGAGTGGTCCACAATGACTGAGAAAGGTGGAAGGGGGAAGCACTTGGGGGAGGAAGATAAGAGGTCTATTTTGGCCATATTGAGTTTAAGTTAATGGCTGGACAGCCCCATGGTCTTTGTTATGGGGACACACAACAGTAGTTTTGGATGTTATCTATCCAAGTCAAAAGGGCTCTTGCAAAGCAAGGTGGATACTGCAGTGGCCCATAGTGTTCACATTTCCTAATCCTGCTAGAATTCATATTCCTTTTCTATGTCAATGGAGTCTCAATATTGCACCTTCCACTTGGACAAGGCAGTGCCTTGCCTGGATCCAGCCTTCACACTGAAAGTTATTTCCCCTTTTCACAAATCACAAGAGACAGTCCTTCCTGACATATTGACTTAATGTAACACCCAAAAGAAAAACAATGGCATCTTTTGGATACCCACAAGGCAATCAAAACAAGGTATCAGGATAAAGCCATTCAGGAGATCTACAGCTCTTTACTCATTATTGTTACTAATAACCAGTCAAACCATCAAAAGTTTATCAAATCGGTCTATAAAAAAGGCTTTACTGCTACAGAATCAGTAACTGTACAACTGTACATTGACTAAGAAGTGTTTTCTTCATGGAATTAAAAGGCTTTTTTTGGCCAATGAGGAAGCCTGCGAGATTGGTTTCATGCTCCATCTACACAAATATTCTCCAAGACCTGCAATAAGATGTGCAAAACATGTAAGACACCACCTTTAGCAGAAGAGTGCTGTTGGATTAAAAGTAATAATTAATATATATTGATGCTTTGGGGAAAGTATGGTCCAGTACAGACCCCAGATTTGGCTTGTATTATTAGAAAGAAATCTCTCTCCCAGCCTATTCTCTCAGCTGCTGAGTTTGTGCTAATTGAAGCAGGCCTGTTAGTTTTCAAGGTCTGTGCTAATTGTAGAAAAACATCCAGAGACGAAGAGTCCCTTCTAAAAGCGATAAGATAACATGTTACAAATGTTCTTCTGAACTCAGGAACAAAATTTGTTGTTCCTCCACTTTTACATTTCTATCTTGCTTGTTTTCTTTTCATGTGTAACAAGTGGCATGGATAGATTCATTGGAGTCTGTCATGCCCCAGTGACTTGAGAATAGTTATGTTAAAGAATGCATAGGTAATAAAATGTAGGAAGTATGTTAAGTAAAATAGGGTGTGATTGCAGATGTATGTTTGAATGAGTAATAAAAGGTTGAACTGCCAGCCTAATAAATAACACTACATCTAGAGGAAAAAACCAATAGGCCAAAGAGTAAGAATGCGTTGGGTAAGATAACCAGATAACCCCGAGGGCACGCCAGGATCCACCCCGCAACTGCCCCAAGGACATGGGGGCCGGAGAACCAAAGAACAAGATAACAACAAGCCATCATTGCTGTGCCTCTGTATGCTACAAAAATCCTATTGTGGGAATGGCAATAAGCCTGGTTATGATGGAGACAAAAATTTATTGTCAAATGATTTTTCTTATCCAAGCACCAAGGCTATCTTTCCACATCTGCCTCAACTGACCTGCATTTCAAGTCATATTTGACCTTTTGATTTATTAGGCACTGTAAATGAAACTTTCAGGAAGAGTTAATGTAATGTTTTAAGACTGTTGATCAAAGTTCCTAGAATGTGTTTCAGCTTTTGAAGCAGTCTATCTGGCAGTTTTCCCAGAAGAGGGAACCAAATCTTTTGATAACTGCCATCTCTAATGTTGACTTCTGGTACTGTAGAGCAGAGAAAATCCCATAGCTGGAATAACATGGACATGATGGAGAAACGAACAAGGCATGCATTAGCACAAATACAAAATTTATTAATACCCAGAAATGCTAGAAGAGGTCCATGAAATCTAAACAGAGATGAATTCACAATATAAAAAAAAAATTAGGGAACAGAAAATCTAAGATTTAATCTCAACATGCCTACAAATACCCAAGCCTTGCACTATCCAACAGATGAACACAAACTGTCTGTCACCAAGCTAACAAAATAACAAGTACAGTATGGTGTAGAATAAAATAAATGATACAATTAGTTCAGAACCAAAACACACAACAAGAATTTAATGAATTCAGATATCTCCACTTGAAAAAACACACAACACACCTTACCAAACACACAATAAAGGCTGATCAATTGGGCTGCTTTGAGATTTTACAGTTTAAAAGAAAAGCAAGGGTTTTCCAATTAAAAAGTCACAGTTGTGGTTAAAATAACGAAAGTTAACAGATCCAATGATACAGGCCTCATGATCTCTCAATTAACCTTCAACTTTACATCATAAAGAGAAAAAGTATTTTATGATGCTCCCTCATACCCCTCCCAGTCACTGCTTGTTATATAATATCCCCTAGACTTCCTACCTCAATTGTTTGCTATGTTAAGTTTTAGAATCAACTTTGTTGACACCTTTTTTTCTGTCCTATTTCAGTGGTCCAATCAGTTCATTGTAAACGTAGCCTCTACTACAAGTCCTCTCTGCATAGCCATACGTATTATGGAGGCACTAGTTGTGGGTCTTCAAACATACACAAGCACCATACAATTCAGTCAATTTCAAAGTGCATTTTAGGCTATGTATACACTATGCAGCTTACAGTGACACACAGCTGTATCACTAAAGCCTTGCTACTATAAGGCATGCAGTGTAGCCGCTCTTTGGCAGCGGGAGAGAGAGCTCTCTCCTGCCGACAAAATAAAACCACCCCCAAACGAGGGGCAGTAGCTTTGTTGGTGGGAAAGCGCCTCCTGTCAACAAAGCGCTGTCCACACCAGCACTTTTTTTCATTAAAACTTTTGTCAATCAGGGGTGTTTTTTTCACAAAAGTTGTAATGACAAAAGTTCAGTGTGGACATAGCCTTAGATATATGTTTAGTCATTTTTTCCCCTCAATAGTTATAATTACTGAACTTGGTAATGAGAATTCATATGTACAAGAAAAAAGAAATAAATTATTATCCTTTGGCCCAAAGAGAATATATTGCTATGATTTTGAGCTCTATTTTGTTTTGCGTTCATTCAAAACCAGGTCATTCTCAGCCCTTTTATCTGTAGTTTTCAAGGTAATTCACAAGCAAGGGCTCCATTCCATCTCTTACATACAATCACTGTTACATGTTTTCCCACCCCAAAGTTCTTAATTAACTATTTAACTGTCAATTATGTCTAAAAATTTGGAAACAGATCTCAAACAAGTATCAACACAGCTGAAGTGTGCCACCTTCAAAATATAATAAGCACTTCAGTTCTAATAAGTCGATTACAGATGCCTCTACTCTAATGTATTTGCTTTTGGGGTACATTCTCTGCCCTAGGCATGCTACAAGTAACTTTCGAACTACAGTAAAAGCTATGTTATCTGGCACTTTATCAACCAGAAAGCTCTATTAACCGGCATTTCTGATATTTCCCGGAAACCCAATAGATACAGACAGATTCAGGCAGTTCCAGAACGACGCAGCTCAGCACCTGTCAATAGGAGTTGGACACCTAAGCTGCTTAGGTGCTTTTGAAACTCCCACTGGGCACCTTTCTGCAGCATGAGGCACCTAAACCCCTTTGTGAATCTGTCCTTATGTGACTTGCTCAAAGCCATACAACCAGGCTAGTGGAAGAGACACAAAGAGAAAAAAATATATATCTCCCAATACAAATCATCTTCAGTCTAGTAACCAGGACTAGTATACTGCCCAAGAGGTTATGCAATTGCACATTCTGCACTCTACTTTTATGCAAAAGAGGCAGAAGACAAGTAAGCAAGCTGGTATCAGGGATTTATTCAAAAAAAGCAGCTTCCAGGGTGTGTCATAGGGTCATTAGAGATTCAGTCCAATCTCCTACACCTTCTACATCTACAATGATAAATGATGTTGATAATGATGACTATGAGGCACTGCAAGATCCTGAAGTACCTTCTGAATCATCAAAGAAAGATTAAACTATGTTCAGTTTAGTTTTAGCATTAAGTGTTGTGACAGAGTACCCCACAAGGCTTCATGTGAATATGCTTATGAATGTATATACAACTAGAATATGTTTTATGCTACATATGCCATGTAACATATCTATGTAAAGGTTATGATCTACTGAATACATTCCTTCTATTTGTATGCATGTATCATTTTTGTACTTAAAGTTAAAAATAATGGCTGTATATTTGCTTGATAGCCTTAGTAAAGCATTTGGTCAGCTTCTTGAGAAAGGAATGTGCAAATCAAGTGCCCAATTAAGAACTACTTAAGCCAACAATGAACTCAAAGACACCTATCCACATCAGAACTTTCCCAGGAATGTGGCTTGGTTGGTAAGGAACACAGTCATGCATGGACATGTGACTTGCCCATGTGACTCCAAAACTCCATCTTGGAGCGGGACTTTGCATTGGAGAGAGGAGGGGGTCTCCACTCACAAGAGACAGTTTACTT